>NC_071408.1:27703970-29010637 GCF_017976375.1 Cuculus canorus
TCTATGGAGATTATCAAAGAAAAGTACCTGTGCAATGGCATTGGTTCATAGTTGGAAGGAAGTGGAAGAATTGCTTCTACCAACAAAATCATCATCATAGAATGGTTTGGGTTGGAAGAGACCTTAAAGCCCACTCAATTCCAACTCTGCCATGGACAGAGACACCTCCCACTGGATCAAGTTGCTCAAAGCCACATCCAACCTGGCCTTGAACACCTCCAGGGATGGTGCAGCCACCACTTCTTCAGACAACCTGTTCCAGTCCCTCACCACTTTCACAGTAAAACATTTCCTTCAAAGATCTCATCTAAATCTCCCCTGTTTCGTAAAACCATTCCCCCTTGTCCTGTCCCTGCACTCACTGATCAAAAAGCTCCTCCCCAGCTTTCCTCTAGACCCCTTTAAGTACTGGAAGATTGCTCTAAGGTCTTCTTGGAGCCTTCTCTTCTCTAGACTGAACAAGCCCAACTGTCTCAGCCTGACCATGTTTAGTACATACTTTGCTCTGCATTTACGGAAAGGCAGAGGATGCTATTTTGCTGAGCAAGAAGTTTGCTGTTACAACACAGTTTGCTGATAAGTGGTGGCTTTCAGTTGGCATTTTGCATAGCTGGTTTACAGGAGTTTTGGAAGAGCTGACTGAGGAGCTCTGGGCTGTTAATAAGTCTTTGAACATAGGAGAAGTTCTAGAGGACTGGAAGAAAGCTAATGTTCTACCAGTAATTTAGAAGGGCAAATGGAATGACCGATGAAGTAATTATAGCCCTATCAGCTTGACATTAATTCTGGGCAAAGTAATGAAAAGCCAGATATCATAGTTGATTAATAAAGAATGAAAAGAGGGTAATATAATGCCAATCAATGTGGATTTATGGAAACTAGATCTTTTTCAAACTAACTTGATATTTTTTTTATGAGACTACATGTTTGGTTGATAAAGGTAACCATGTCAATGTAATATACTTCTGGAAGGCATTTGACTTGGTACCTTATGACATTTTGATTAAGAAACAAGAGTGATACAAAATCAACATGGCACACATTGCATTGATTAAGAACCAGCAAACTGACAGCTCCTAGCATTTAATTGTAAATGGGTAATCATCGTGGAGTGCATGTCTTCCTAGTGGGGTCCCACAGGGATCTATTTCTCAGACCTCTTGTATTTAACACTTTTGTCAATGCCCTGAAAGGAAACATAAAAATCATTTTCGATAAAGTGTGTGGATAATACGTCCAAGAGTTGGCTGCTGTTGGATTTATGAACAGGTGATGGTGAGCAGGAGCAGAGGGGCTGCATCACTTCTTTCTTTGGGGCTGGTTTGACTGATATAAAATCAGAGAATGGTTTGGTTTGGAAGGAACCTTAAAGATCATCCAGTTCCAACCCTCCTGCCATGGGGCAGGGACACCTCCCACTTGACCAGACTGCTCAAGACCTCATCCAACCTGAACTTGAACACCTCCAGGGATGGGGCATCCATAAATTCTTTGGGTAACCTGTGCCAGTGCCTCACCACCGTCATAGTGAAGAATTTCTTCCTAATGCCTAATCTAAATCTTCCTCCTTCCAATTTAAAGCTGTTCCCCCTTGTCCTATCACTCCATGCCCTTGTAAGGAGTCCCTCCCCAGCTTTCCAGTAGGTCCTCTTCAGGTACTAGAAAGCTGCTATAAGGTCTCCTCGGAGCTTTCTCTTCTTCAGGTTGAAGAACCCCAATGTTTCAGCCTGTCCTCATAGCAGAGGTGCTCCACCCCTCTGATCATCTTTATGGCCTCCTCTGGACCCATTCCAACAGTTCCATATCTTTCTTATGTTGGGGATTCCAGAACTGGACACAGGACTCCTGGTAGGATCTCACTGGGTCCCATCTCTTCATTGAGAAGGATTCTGGAAACCTGAAGTCTGATGAGAACTGCAAGACCCACAGGAACACTTTCTGTAAAGACTCTGCGAGCCATTCAGGGTACTGGAGAGAAAGGTAAGGGAGACTTGGCTGTAGTCGCTAAGTATTTAGTGGGAGAACCAAAATGTGGCAAGCAGCTCCTCCAGTCTAGCGAACAAAAGTGTACGCAGTTCCAGTAAGCCAAGGTGAGGTAATTCAGGTGCCGATTTCTACAGCGAGGGTAACTCATCATTGGAACAACTTACTAATGGCTGTGGTGGGTTTCCCACCTCAAGAGGGATGCTTTTTCCTAAAAGAGTCAGCTCTGATTTAAGCAGGAATGAATGTGGAGCAGCCTTGTGGGCTGTGCAGCCGATCACAATGTGATAATCTTTGACCATCCGACTTGGCTTAGCTCTGGCTGCTCCGTTCCTTTGCAGTGAGAGCATCCTCGACGGCTGCTGACTTCAGGCAGCGCAGGTGGCACAAAGGCCCTGAGGCTGGGGATGGAAGGGCCGGCATCCTGCGGAGCTTGGTGCTGCCGGGGCAGGGGAGCCCTCCTGCTCCAGGAGCTGGACCAAAGCAGCCGCCCCCGACTTCTCCTTTAAATCTGTCGTGCAGCTGTCTGAACTCTGAAATTTCTTTCACTCTCTCCCTCGCCTTGTTAACATGTGTTGCCTTTGGGGTAATCAGGGAAAAAATATTATGTCCTTTTACAATTACCGGGTTTTGGAATATTAAAATGTCTCTCTGCATCGGCAGTGTTATTTTGATTGGTATTCTAACCTTTGACTAGCCCATAAAGCGAGCCGCTCTTCAAGCCAATATTGCAGGACTGAAATTTAATTCCGAAATGATTCCAGATAATAGGGAGACAGATAATATATGCATGAAGGATATTATGTTTGGACTAAATGCAGCAGGGCCAGGGCTTGGGAGTTGAATAATAGCCCAGAGTGAGTTATAATCTGTGGGACAGAAATACCTTACTGTCAGGGCCAGGAGAGGAACTCTTAAATCAAAGGGAAGGAGACGAGGAGGGAGTCGAGGATAGTCATCTCAAAGGGAAAGGGCATCCAGGAGAGGCCTTAAAGGAGCAGCCCTCTCTGTCCTCCTGAGGGACCTGTCCTCCCCGTCTTATTTAACAAGGAGTGCTGTGTAAAAACACATTTCCAAGGAAAACCAACATGCAAGGGAGTCATGCTGGGAAGGGTGGGTGGGAGTCTGCAAGTTCTTGGCAGTCTTTTCCCTTTTTCCCCCTGGAGTTGTTAGAAGAGGATACAGGATGGGCTGATGCATCAGACTGCTTTGCCTCACTTTCTCTACAAGTTAGAACTGAATGGACCAGGAGGTTATTGGTATGGTGGGTTTGTAATGCCTGGTAAGGTGGGGTGTTTGCATAACTCTAAGTAGTCTATCAGGGCTGGTTTTGGTATCCACTTCCACATTAAACAAAGGAAGCAGAGGCACAGTATCTAAACTGCATGGGCAGTAATTGTCATTCAGGGCTCTGCTCTCCACCTTCTCAGCCTAGGACTTGATGGCAGGCAGCGTTGTTTCCATCCCTCAAAGCTGCTGCCCAGGCTGGTGACTGGAGAGACGAGTTAGGAGCATCTTATGTGACAGCTGAGGTACAAATTTGGTGCCTTTTAAATACTGGAGGTTTTAAAAAGCGACACCCCTGCTCTAGGCTCCCTGCCCCAGAGAAGGAAACTTGTGAGGTTTGCTATTTGCTCCTCTGCACTTCGTGCTTTGCCAACAGCTTCCAAGTGTGGTGGAGCAGTCAGCAGGGTACTTTTGCTCCCCAGTAGCTCAATCCTATAACTTTAACCTGCTGGGTGTTTTTCTGTAGGAGTTTTTCTGTAGCTGGACTTTGCAGAGCATTGCAGAGTACCGTGCTGCCAGCTGTCCCGGGAGGCGGAGAGCTGAGCAAGCGGAGATGGAGAATGATCTCTGCTGCTGGGGTGACACAAACCCGTGTCGATATAACAGGCTTTGGCTCAGTGGCACGAGCTTATAGTTTCAAAGTAATGATCCCAGCCTTGCATTTCATTTCGTTTTCTTGCAGTCTCAGGAGCTGGTCGTGCTACAGCTGAGAGGGGCTCTAGATGCAGTCTGGAGGCTTCACTGGTTTTGGATGACTTGAGTGATAACATACATGCCCATCCCAGGAGGGCAAAATGAGTGGTGTCCATCTTTGCCTGAATCAAATGGTTTTGTGTATTTCCCTCTTCTTTGGCTTTTGTTGGTGTTTTTTTTAATTGCATCTTAAAAGCACTGGAGCAATTTTCTGTGGAGCACGTGTCTGTATGAACTGTCCGGGGAGCAGACAGGAAAGATGTGATCCCCAGCGGGTTCATGTAAGCTTCTGGTTCACCAGAAAGCAGCTAAGTTGGCTTGCAAAATAGCAGAACAGTTTAGTAATTCCTTTTGGCCGTAAAATCCACACCTGTGTGAAAAAACACCATTCTCGCTGCCAAACTCCTGCCCAGCAGAAGGTTCTGGGCTGGGCACACACAGCCTGTTCCTGGCTCACTGCTGTTTAGACTCTCCTGGGTGGATAAAGACAACCTCTGACCAGGTCCGGTTATGTGGAAGCCACTTGGAGCTACTCCAGTGCAGAAGGGGCATGTCACTATTTTGCTCCTATTAACAGCAAGCTTTTCCTGGAATCTAGCCTGCCTTCCTTCCTTCTTTCCTTCCTTCCTTCCTTCCTTCCTTCCTTCCTTCCTTCCTTCCTTCCTTCCTTCCTTCCTTCCTCCCTCCCTCCCTCCCTCCCTCCCTCCCTCCCTCCCTCCCTCCTTCCCTCCTTCCCTCCTTCCCTCCCTCCCATAGTTGTCCTGCGTGTGTTTTAGCATGTGTTCATCTCACAGAATCTCACAACTCTCATTCCTACACTCTTCTTTGCTAATACACATTAAAATTGCAGTAGGTGCATGTTAAAATCTCAGCTGTTTTCCTGGACAAGGTACTTGGAGTCTCATTTTAGCCTTTGAAACAAACCAGTTATACAAAGTGCATAGGAGGAGGACCTGGCAAAGGTGGAGAAAGCCCAGAAGAGAACAGAAGAAGGGTCAAGAGAGCTTCCTTGAAGATCCAGGAATCTGAGATGTTGAGCTTAGAGAAGACTAGGCAGAAATAATTTTTGGAGAAATCAAAGTCCTCAGAGGACAGGAGAAGCTTATTCGAGGTGGTTGTGGTGGACAGCTCTTGGTCTTGTCCTTGCCTTCTGCAAGGGGAGCTGTAAACAGTCTCTGTGAGTGAGGGCAGGGATATGGAACCTTTAGCTCTTGAGACCTGTAGAGTTTAGAAGAATATGGTGGGAGTGGTTTGAGTGGAGCTGGTCCTGCCTTGAAGCAGATGGTGTGGGTCATCACTTTGCCTTTCCTACTGTGTTTGTTGTGATGCTTCCTGCACCCTTGCACTTGGTCCCAGGCTATCTGCTTTCCTTGGGACAGATCACTGAAACTGAGAGTACCTGAGTGGGGAAAGAAGGGGTGGTTGTCTCTGGTGCTGCGTGGTCTCCTCTCCTGATGCTGCCTGCCCAGATCAGGATGTTTGCACTGGGGAATCCCGAGGCAGCCTTTGTTATTTGGCAGCACCTTCAGGCTCCAGCAAGGACTGGGGCCTTCACATGTCCTATAGAGGGCTCTGGAATAAGGAACGAAGGTGGTGATTCAAGAGAAACTGAAGAACGCAATTATCTTACTTGGCCCCACACAGCTTGAAAGGTAATGAACAAAGCAGAGAGGAGAGTTTGTTGCCTTTGTCCTTTTTTTAACCAGTGCAAAAGTTTTGCTTCGTGGATGAACTTGTAAACAGTGGTTTGCTGAGTGCACTGCAACGGTTGCTTTACTGAAAGCATCCTTGTCTGTGCAAGTGGTTGGAGGCTCGTTGGTTTTCGTGGTTCTTCTACATGCACATCACTGTAGCCTTCAGGCGAAAGGCAGAGAGGCAGCTGCTCAGACCTTGCCTGCTGCTTTTCCTGCTGAGTGCCATATTGCTCGGCTGCCCCTTGCTGTGCCTGTGTTCTTCTTGCTGTGGGATTTGAACATCTGTCCCCTGCACTGAGGAGCCTCCTGGTTCCCATCTGACTGTGCGCACACTGCTGCTGAGATTAAATGCACTGCTCAGACCTTTACACCATGAGTCTGGTTACTGCTTGCAGGTTGAAGAAGGAGCTGCACTGGCTCTCCTGGTCCTGGATGATTTAGGCAGGCATGCGGTGTTGGTGCCAAAGACAAAGTTTTGGAAGGAGCATTTGAAAGCAAGCAAAATAACCCACAAGAAAATCTAAGCAAGTTGCGCTTTTGATAAGAAATCTTTCTGCGGTGTCAAGGCTGTGCAGGCTGAAGTGACCTGATGGTCCCCACAGCGGGTCTGGGCAGGCAGGGAGTTGCTGCAGGGCTGGTCATGGTGTGACTGGGAGCTGTCAGCTGAATTCTTGCTGTGGTTGGAGGTAGTGGTGTGTGCAGCATGACCGCAGCATGGCTGATGTACCACACGCTGGCATCCAGATTTGCCCTGTAATACGCCGGTGGCGTGGGAGCCCGGGAGCAAACCAGGGGAACTGTAAGGATGGTCAGAATTAGGCCATCGATCTCCCAGCAGGCAGGTGTCTGTCCAGCACAGCTCTGCTTACGTGAAGGTGTGGGACAGGCTATGATTTCCTGTGTCTCATGCACGCTGCAGTCAGCTGGAGAGGCTGGAGCTTTCTGCCTGCCTTGGTATTGTGAGAGGCAAGCCTGACCCTGGGCCTGACACAGCTCCCCGGTCAATACCAGAGCAAGGCAGGAGAAGAAGGGATTAGAGGCAGGGCATGTTTTACGATAATCCTGCAACGTGTGCTGCATTCCTGGCCATGAGGAGGTGGGAGGCGAAGGCACAATGCGTGAAAGATACCTGTCCCAGAGTCCTATGGGACAGGCAAGGAGCAGAGCATCCCTACATCTCAGCCCTTCTGCTGGAGCTTTATGTGGGTACCAGCACAGCTGCCTAGTTCCTGGGAAAGGAGTTGTGTCCTATTTCTCTGCATTTAAAAGACGGGAGCTCCATGGAGGAGCATGAAAATCCTAGAATCATAGAATGGTTTGGGTTGGAAGGGACCTTAAAGTATCGTCCAGTTCCAACACCCCTGCCATGGGCTGGGACACCTCCCACTGGACCAGGCTGCTCAAGGCTTCATCCAACCTGGCCTTGAACAATTCCAGGGAAAGGGCAGCCACAACTTCCCTGAGCAACCTGTGCCAGTGCCTCACCGCCTTCATCATGAAGAATTTCTTCCTGATATCTAATCTAAATCTTCCCCCTTCCAATTTAATATTAAACAGCACTGAACCTGTGTAGTTCTCCAGGGAGGGATGAGCGGTTAATCAGATTTCCTAGCCTTGGGGATTAAAACATTAACTGGTTTAGTTCTCATTGTCCTACCAAGCCAGCATGGCTACAAGCGGGACAGTGACAGCCTGCCACCTCCACCAGCAGCAGCAGGCTGGTTTATGGTAGCAATTGGCTTGCCAGCAAGTGGAAGGAACTTCTTTTGTTTGAGGTGTTCCTGATGCCCTGTGCTGAGCATAACAAACAATCCTGCTGAAAGAGATGGGACTTTGCTACTGCTGTCTTGGCTGGGGAGGTGTGGGAGCAGAGCATCCACCCCGTTACTCAAAGGCATTCCATGGCTTGGCTTTTGCCTCTCATGGGCTCCATGTAAAGCAGCGAGAGATGCTGAACTGGGAGATGGGAGATATTGTAGTGGAATTTGCGTATTAATAACTTAGAATGCTTCTCACTCATTAAATTAATTCATTAAATCCCTTAGAACCCTAAGGCTGCTAAGCAAGTTGATTCCACAGTTGGGAGTAAAAGTCTCCTGCTGCCCTTCCCCCATGCTGGCACAGCACTTCGGGCTCCATCCTGGCTTTTGCTCTCAGCACTTGCAGGTTTCCTTGCCTGAGCTCTTTGCCTGCTTTCCGTGGATTGTATCTGTCATGGTGGCTTGAGAAGAACTGGCTAGAAAGTCTGCAGACAGGTCTGCTTTTGTTTAGGAAACAGCCCATCTTTTACCTCTCTCCTTCTCTTTCATGGCCTGCTGGGAAGGGAGGCTCTGATCATTCCAAAGCAGGAGCCCAGCCAGAGGCTATCTCACAGTGGCCATTTTCCCAGTTGTCTGGGCTCTGTCTCCCACAGAGTGGGACCATCTTCTCTTTGGATGCTCTGACATGAATGTTGCTGTTGGCTCTCTGGGGCATCAGTGCTCCTGAGCAAACGGCTGCCCTGAAGTCACGATCTGGATTGCTGCAAGCAGCCTCTCCAAGCTTCCTCAGCGCCCATCCAATTCTCAGCAGTGCCTTTCTGGGTGTCAGTAGATATGGAGGCAAGACGCTCACATTTGCTAACAACATACATCTTCTCTTCCTTGTATTTGATCTCATGTTCAAAAAGCTCACAATGATGATGTTTGATGTTTTCTTGGGCGTGCTATCCACAGATGAATGGATCAGCTCTACTTCCTCACCCTCTAGAATGTCTGTGTTGCACTTAGTGTACCTTAAAGTCACCAACTACCATTAAGCTGTGTAGGATGGAGTGTGGCTGAGTTAGTCTCCCGTGCCGTGGTCGGCATCTCCAGTGGGTTTTTATGGTGTGGAGATGAAACCTCAGTGCACTATTCTGCCAGCATTGCTCCTGCATGCATCCTGTAGATGCGTTTTTAAACAGACTCTGGATATTTAGTGTATGGTCTTGTGCCAACCTCAGGAAAGCCTGATCTGTGTGCTCTGCCAGCGTTGTAACCTCTGTCGGTGCAGCTCTGATTGATGCTATTAATATTTTAGAGATCATTTAGGATCTCCGCCATGGCTGTGCTCCTCACTCAGGGAAGAGCTGTCCTGCGTGGATGTCTGCAGCTGCCAGAAAGTACACTTGCTGCCTTTTGGTGTGTTTTGGACGAGGTAGATCTGCAGGTTAGCAGGACCACTAGAACTAATGGGAGCACAAAGCCTTCAAAGAGCTAATTGCTAGCCTCCAGCAGGTCCAAGATGGCCCTTTCTGTAGGTGAGGGTCTTTCAGCCTCCTTGAAACATACTCTTCTGTCCTTGCCTTTTGGCAAAGGGGCCGAATTCTCTCTGGATGTTATCTCGGCAATTGGTCAAGGTCCTTGCTGTGAAAGGGTGTCCCCATGCCTCTGCTCAGCCCATTCGTTTTCTGGAGCTGCCCTCAGTGGAACTGCCAAACCCAGAAGAGCTCTGCACTTCTCCTGTTTTGTGTCTCCCTGTGCCATTGCACCGTTTGGCCACATGGAGCTGGTTCTGCTGCAGCTTTGTCTGTGGGGTCAGTCTTCAAGCTCAAGTTGGAGAGCTCACACTTGCCCTTGTGGCTCCTAAATGTATCCCTGGTGCTGACTGGGAGGTGACTGACATTCTCCATCAGAGCTCTCCACCTGCCTCTCAGGAGCTGCACATCTTGCCCCTCAATCTGCTTGAAACAGTGGAGCTGCACGGCCATTCCTCTGGGTGCAGGAGGGCTCTGGTGATGCTCTGCTTGCTCAGCCTTCCCCATGGGGCCCAGATAATTCCAGCTGTGGGGATGGAGCCGATGTGCTTCAGGGATGGGGGCTCCAGCAGATCCAGGAGACAGTGAAACCGTGTGACCGAATCCCAGACTGTGTTTGCTCTGCCTAATTATCAAAAGTATGAGTTTGTTCTGCTAGGTGCACATTATGCCTTTATTGTGGTGTAATTATGCCAGCTGCCTATGTTTAGTGTCATAAAAAGGAATAAAATGCCCATTACCCGCCTAAAGAATTCTTCTTGTGGGTTTTTTTTTATTTTTATTGCTCTGGAGTACACAGTGGGGATATCTTTGATCGGCAATTCTCCATGTAAAATAGCTAGTGAAATACTGTGCCTTTCGGAGAGCTCCTCCAGCCAGCAGCCTGCGGAGGCAGCTGGCCCGCCAGCCTCACCTGGCTCTGCCTCTGCTGCTCGCTGCCAGCCCGATATGGTGGTCAAGATGGTGATGCTACTGTGCTGCCACCACTCCACCTACCCCTGCGGGAGCTTGGCCGCTTTCCGGCAGTGTTTTCCTGCTGTCCTCCAGGTCCCAAAGCTCCCACCTGCTGACACAGTGCCCAAGAGGTGTCGGGTGCTTTCCAAGCCTGGGAGAAAACTCAGCCTCTCTGCCTGCAGGAGCTGTTCAGAAAGTCACAATGGTGCCTGGGTCTTGCCATGCCATTTTTTGAGTTGAGCCATGTCTGGATGGAAGTCCTGTGCTCCTTCTCACTGCCTGGGCTGAGGTGCTAAAAACACAAGCCAAGGGGCATAGAATCATAGAATGTCCTGAGTTGGAAGGGACAAGGATCATCGAGTCCAATTCCTGTCCCTCCATAGGACAACCCCAGTATTCACACCGTGTGTCTGAGGGGGTTGTCCAAATGCTTCTTGAATATTGTCAGGCTTGGCACCATGACTGCTTCCCTGGGGAGCTGTTCAGTGCTCCACCACCCTCTGGGTGAAAAACCTTTTGCTAATGTCCAACCTAAACCTCCCCTGGCACATCTTCCTGCCATTCCCTCAGGTCCTATCATTGGTCACCAGAAAGAAGAGATCAGTCCCTGCTGCTCCTCCTCCCCTTGTGAGGAAGCTGTAGACCATGCTGAGGTCTCTCTTCAGTCTCCTTTTCTCCAGGCTGAACAGACCAGAGGCTGAATGACTTTAGCTGCTCCTCATACGGCTTCCCCTCTCAACCCTTCACCAACTTTATAGCCTCCTCTGGACATTCTCTGGTAGCTTTATGTTCTTTTTATACTGTGGCACCCAAAACTGCACACAGTACTCAAGGTGGGACCGCCCCAGTAGAGCTGGACAATCCCCTCCCTTGAGTGACATGGCCCTGCCAGTGGCCAAGTGGTGCTCCTACAAGAGCAGGAGTGCTAAACCCCATCCTCCAGCCAACCCACAGCCCCTGCAATGGGGCTTTGACTGCTTTGGGGTTTCTTGTGGTATCTAAATATCTGGGGCTGTATTTTTGTGGTGGTAAGAGATGTCTCGAAGGAGCTGTATCCTCCTAGAGCTGACGTTCTGTGCAAACATCGATTACCAAAATACATACTCCTGCCAGGGGAGAGAGGCAGGAGGCATGCTTTGTCTTCGTAAATGCTAGGGGCACTTGGGTGATATTAAATAATTTCTGGTGGAAAAAAGCCCCAGAAAAACCCAAATCCAAACCCCACTTCTTTAGAGGTTGTTAAAAGCTGCCTCTGCCTTTGTGTTTTCTAATAGTCTCAGTCTCTAATTGGAAATGGACTTTATTAGCCTCATTAGGAGCAGTTAGTGCTGGCTATAGATAGCTCTTAAATATATGGTTTCAGTGAATGGTAAATCTGTTCCTTTAGTTGGTTTATTTTTCAACTCAGTGTTATTTTCAGCAGGTTCCCTGGTCCTCCCAGCCTGGCTCTGCCACAGACACTTTGCACAATGTCCCTTTTAATTCCCTCCACTTATTTTTTACGTCAGGTGTTCCTTGAAGTGGCCTTCACAGCTCTCCACCCTTTCAGCCGACGACTACGTCAGGGGAAGATGGACTTGTGCCTCCCTGCAGCTTCATTGCATATGCACACGCCGTCTGCCCCGGCGGCACGATTGCCTTGGTGAAGAATCCAAGGGGCTGCTGATAGCAATCATTGATTAAGAGGGTAATTGTCCTGAAAATTCAGATTGATCAAAAGGCAGAAATGATAACTTGTGTAACTGTGTTTAAAACCACGTCCCGTCAATAGGGGAGACTGAGACGTGGCGAGCAGAAAGCAGGGAGAATTGGATGTGCAAGCGGGTGAGTGTGGTTCAGGGAGGAGGGGGAGCCATTCTTCCTTGGGGTCCGTAGCAGGATGTTTCTTGTCACTGATGCTGGGCTATTGGAGATTCAATTACTTTTATCTTCCCCTCTCTCTCAATCCAAATGCCTTTTCATATTAGAAAATTAGAATCAGCTCTGCTCATGCAAGATTTATTAGCTCTGCTGAGCAATACCACAGAAGAGTAAATGATGTCGCGTTTCAGGGGCTTTTTACACATTATGACCAAACTTGCAACTTCTTAAGTATTCTTCCATTGAGCCACTGCAGGCTGTGAAGGGGTTGGGGAAACAAACTTCTCTCTGGAAACAGTTCTGCACCAGTCTGGATGTATCTTCTTTATTAATGGAATGATTGGATTAGGTTGCTAATACGGATCTTTTCTTTGGGCTCAGATTCTGTGCTTATTGCTCTGGAAATCAAACTCTGAGAACTGAGCCTATTTATTGCTTTTTTTTTTCTTGGTCCGCTTTATAGAAACACTTTTCAGTGCTAAAATGTGTTTTAGGAGCTGTGCTGCTAGCCGACACTCATTTACATCTGAAGAAGACAAATCCTGTTTCCTGCTCAAATTTTTTCCCTTGTGTTTTGCACTGGGTGGCTGCTTTTTTAAATGCCTTCTGACTTTGCATTGTACACAGCTCGTGTTTTGCGTAGTGACCGTCTTTTGGTCTTCAGGCAGTAGATGCTAAAGCTCTTTAAAGACATGATTTAATTTAGGCATATAATGCTGAAAGATAAAATTTTGGGGATACTGAGGCATAGGTGAGTTGGAAGATTTTCCCATGAGTCTCTATCAAAGATTGGAATAGAAATTAGGTCTGTTAGTCTTGTTTGTGAGGCTTTTCACTTTCAAATTGCTTTGCAGGCATTAAATCCATGCAGCATCCCAGTGGCCTGGCTGCACAGGAGGGTCGCTCAGCTGCAAGAGTCAGAACAACCGGCTCTTGGGAGCCTCTGCTTGTTCAGAGTCTTTCTTCCTCTCTCAAAAATTACAGCATTTGAGATTCATGGTGTTTCACTGATGATATGCAGATCCTTGGTGCTCTGCAGCACTCCACCCCTCTCACAATGGGCATTGTTTGTAGCCTCTACACAAAAATAGCGGCTGTTGTCAAGGTAAACACCATTTTTCTGCTTGTTCTCGTTCGGAATATACCCAAAAGGAAGCAAATTTTTCCTCCAGCCATTACTTTAGGAAAGTAGACAGCACCACGCAGGGATGCTGATACCACTGCTCAGCGTCTCACACCAAAACCAGCATTAAACGACAGAAGCAGGATCAGACTGTGAAAGGGAATAATCCGTTCAGAGCTTCATCTGCTGTCATCATCGTGCGGTGGAGCCCAGCGCCTGCAGCAGAGTTTCTGCCAATCTTTTGTCTATTTTGGTCTGACTTTTCCTTGACGTGGCCGGGCTGCTGGGAGGATTGCAGTGCAGACAGCGTGGAGGAGAGGTTGTGGTAACCCATCAGTCCAGTCAACACGGAGCTTCTTCGTGGCACATCACCGTGGGCTGCAAGGGCTCAGCTGCCTCTTCTACTTGGCAGCTTTAAAGAGACTTTATTACCAGGCAGTGCTAATTACATTTAAAACAACACTATACTTGGACCTGTCCAAATGCCAGTCTAACTTGGCGCGAAGTTTTGCCATTTGTCTTAGCAAAAGGCATTTCTGAAGAGCTGCTTAAAGCTGAGGCTGTCTGGCAGGGAGGTTTCTAGTTGAGTGCTGGTGCTTGGGAGGCAGATACACTTGACAAGCAGAAGGACTTGACTTTTTCCCCTTCCGTGTACAAGCACTATGTATTATTCAAGGTCTTCTTAAGTCAATGCTGGGTTATTAATCGGTCGCTTCTCTGCATGTTAAATTTGCCTGCTAATTTCAAGGCTCTGGAAGAGCACTGCGGCTATGAGTTTGCACAGGATTTTCCCTCCCTGGGTCTCTGTACACCCATGTGTGCGATATGGGGCTGCTGCACCCCCTTGCCATGGGTTCAGATGACGAAGTACTGCCCTGTGTGCCAGTCGCACACTGAGGTGCGCTCCGGGTTATTGACTTCATGTTTCCATTTCCAAATAGTCACTGATGGAAAGTGGGGAGACAGAGCAGTAAAAAAGCCTTGTCAGACTTTGAGAGTCCAGGCAAGACCTCGGCAAGCCACTTGCCTAAAGACTAGGGTACTTCAGTTCCAGGTGACACTAGCAAGAGACACAGTGGTGTCCAGCTCTGAGGCAGGCATTGTGCCCAGCCCACGAAGGGGTTTGCTCGAGAACATGGGTGCAACCCACCTCCCCTTGGCTGTGGCTTGGTTTGCAGGCTGATTTAATGAGTTATTTGCAAACAGTTTGGAGACAGCCTCTGCATCCTGGGGCTCTTCAACCCCTGTCCCCCAGCCAGGAGCTGCAGTCTCTTCTCCCTCCATGGGCTCTGGCGGTGATGCCCATGGTAGGCAAGGCACGTGGGCCAGCGGCGCCTGCACGTTCCAGGAATCACGTCAGCTGTCATTACTTACATTACCTTGATTGGGAACAGTCAGTTATGTCACCATCCATCATCGTATCTCTCCCGGGAGGCGCTGAGGAAGGTGGAGAGGAGCAGGAATTATAGAGCACTTCTGCGGTGCTCTGCCAATCCCACCGCTCCGTTGGCTGAACATCTGTCATCAGACAGCTTGAAGAGAAGGTGCTTTGTCTGATGGATCTTCCCATTGTAGCTCCACGGGGAGGAGCCTTCTACAACACTGGGACTGCCCCAAGAGCACTGGGGTCTTTTGTGCAGTGTAACGTGGAAGGAGTGGTGCTGCTGCCTGGAAGGCTGTGCGAGGGACCACAGGAGAACCTGCTGGACAGCTGGAGCTGTGGGCTGGGGTCTCCCGGCTGAGGGCTGCTTTGGAGCCAGGTAGAGTTACTAAAATTGTCTCTGGCCCGAATGAGGCAGAGATAGAACTTGTACATTGCCCCTACATGTGACTGTGGAGGATTCCTGGCCATGTCTCAGGTGGGAGTTCATCCTCCCTTTGGCTAGGAGCTCCAAATTCTCCTAATGAGAATGAGATTTGGCTTTTGATTAAGGAGACTTCTTATTTCTAATGGAAAATGATCTGGAAAGTTTCCAGCTGTCTCTGCCCTGATTGATTTGGGACTCTGGCTCCAGTTCCAGCAGCGAGTCTCTTTGGCTGGGGTCCCCATTGCAGGCTGGGGGGACAACACGTGGCAGTAGCTGTGGCCATCTCTGGTAGCAGAGACCATGGTGCCGCAAGCGGTGGGGAGGGCAGTTTATCTGTCTTGCCGCTTTGTGTGAATAAATTTGTGCCTGAACTCAAGGTAGGTTTGAGAGGATAAGGAGGAATAGGAACACCATGGCTTGTGTGACCATGTCTGTCACAGCTGAAAGCGAGGACAGTTCAAGAAGCACAGATCACCTGGCAGGACATACTGGGAAACCGGGAAGGTGGTAGCACCTGCCTGCTTGGGTTTCTTGCTGTGTGTGTTGGTCCTGGTACTGTGACTTTGGGAGAAACATTAGCCATTAAGAACAGTACTCATTTTAATTTTGATTAGCTGGGCAGGGAGCAAAGGTGGTTTGGCAGCAGCTGGACCTCACTGAGTCTCAGGAGGTGAGTGTTCAATCCATCTGGGACCTCGTGCTTCTCCAGAGGTCAGGCAGCTGCAGACGAGGAAAGCCAGGACAGCAGAGGGCTGAACTCAGGGACTGAACTGAGGAAGAGAAGTTTCATGGTTCTGTACGTTTCTTCTTGGAGTGGCTTTGTCAAAGGCAAGAGGATGGTTCAAGGGGAGATCTTAAAACTTGTGGAGGAGCAGGCTGCACCAGCAGCTGTGCCTGGGCACTGAACAGGGTGTGCGTGTGGTAGATCATGGGTGGCTGAAGGAGCCTGGTCTCAGCCAGGCATCTTGTACAAGTACAGCCAGCAAGGTTTGACCTATAATCGATCGTCTCACTTAAAGAACTTGCACTGCATGGAAGCGATGTTTGTGTGAGCCAGGGGCACCACTGCTGTTACTCTTCGCTGAGTTTGAAGAGCTCTTGCTGTCCCCAGCTTTAGGTGTAGGCTTTGTTGTGCTGGATGGCCCAAGCTTGCTAAGCAAAGAAAAGATTGCAAAGGGTTGGAGTTGAGGGAGTTGTTCTGGAGGAAAGGTGGGTTTCCATGATGGGGGATAGCTCGTGGAGTGAGTAAATGCATACTATAAACATGAGCAGAGCATCTGTGCGTGAAGAACCCAGCACAGCCTTTCTGAGTAAATAGAAAGAGAGCCCGGGTTCGGTTCATATGTCTGTTTTCTTTTCTTTTCTTCTTCTGGTCAACTGTGGCTGTAGATAAGAGTTTTCTATTTGAAGTTCAGAAGGGAAGGGAAATCCATTGTTAGAAAAGGAGACTTTCTTTTGCTTGATATCTATCTCCAGCGACACAGCGGAGAAGGAAAAGATTTGCTATGATAAAGGTAGCTTTAAAAAAAAAAAAAAAAGGCACATCGAGTGTTGCTTTTCTCTGTACTTCAAAGCCTGGAGTAATATGGAGCAGTGTAAAAGAAGAGGGGAAAAAAAACAACCTAGCCCAGCCTCTGCTGTGAATGCAGAGCCATAATAGAGCACCATCCTGGCCAGAAATCTGGCGCTCTGCCCCAGCCATTGGTTATTTGGTGTGCACAGCACCTGCCAGGGGTCCACAGGGATGGGCTTGATAGGAATTATCAGGGGGAGCAAAGGGAACATTTTGCAGGTGTGCATCCTATGGAGGGACTGAACCAAAGGAAGTCACTTTCTGGGAAGAAAATCAGGCAAGTCTGGAAGCAGTATGGGAAAAACGTGCCAATAAACATTTAATTATTAAAATAGCTCAGAGATTGCATGGGTCGTTCAATATGGTATGGCAGAGTGGAAAAGCTGAACAGCACAGCTCCAGTGAAGGCAGTGGCAGGGGAATGGCTAAACACCTTCATCCATGTGCCCGGGAGCCAGTGGGGCTGGTTTTCTGGGGTCCCAGACTGTAGGATCAGCTTTCCCAAAGGGCTCAGTTGTTCCCAAATGAACCAGAGCAGAGGAGTGCTGGGGAGGGGTGGCTGTGGCTGCTTGGAGCAGGGACAGCGGAGCAGTGGGAGCAGATAGAGGAGCTCCAGCCTCCACAAACACCAGTGGGACTTGAGTGGCCCACATGTGGTTCCAGGCTCTGCAGCACGGGGAGGGATGAGAGCTCCCTGCCATGGGACAAGGCAGAAAGGTGCAACCCGGAGAGCCGGGGCTTGTGACATCCATGGCAGCTTCCCCTTTCCTGCAACCCCATGAGTGCCCTCCAGGAACACTGATGGCATGAGGCCCCACATCTGCTCTGCTACCATCATGGTTTTGGTCTTCATCCTCATTGCAAGCTCAGTGTGTGGTCCTGGCTCCTGGGACAGCCCCTGCTTTGCCAGCCCAAGGGTCCTGCTGCTCTGGCATCATGCCTTGGGCTCGCTGAGCTGCTGGGACACCCCTGAAGCAGACACTGGCCAAGACCCCCCATCCTCCTCGTGCCTTGGGCTCGCTGAGCTGCTGGGACACCCTCAGAGCAGACGCTGGCCGTGATCCCCATCCTTCTCCAAGAAGCTGCTGCAAGTAAAGGAGAGAGCAAGCGTGTGCTGGAGGCTTTGCCTCAGCAGGAGTCTGGGAAAGAGCGGGATGAGAAACCAACAAACTCATTTTCAGCACCGACCTGAGCGGAGGCTGGAAGTGAAAAGATTTCCAGCAAACCTGGGCTGGTCAGGGTTGCTAACGAGCCTTTCCTTTGAGCAATGTTTTACATTCTTTAAAGATCGCAGGGAGCTCTCGGAGAGAATCTGCTAAAGTAAATGGCAGAGTCAAGTGTGCCGGCTCCTTTCTTTCCCTTTTCTTTTCCCTTTTTTTTCCCTTTCCCCTTTCTTGGTTCTCTTTATTATGTGGAGTTGCTCTGGCTCTTTCTCTCACTTCTGTTTCTCCTTTTGTTCTCTCTTTGTCTATTTATCACACTGTGAAGGTTGAAAGAGATGTTATTAATCTGGGAGAATGAAGGCAGGATTAGTGGTATGAATCGGATTTTGAGAGCTGTAATGATAGAAAGACTCGCTCTGCTGGCGGGCTGCGTGAGTTTGATAAATGGGGAGCACTCCAAACTGACTCTCGCCTTCCTCCGCACTGCTCGCTTTGCCCGCTGGGGCGTGCCATGCTCTCAGATCTGCCAGCCATCCCACACCGCTCCTACCTGAACCAGAGCAAAAAGCCAAGGGTAAATCAGAGACAAATATCTCCCATTGCACTTAAAGAGATCATTTCTTTCAACATCTTTTTCAAACAGAGTCCTGTCAAGTTCTTGGACAGCCTTGTGTGGAGGTGGGATCCTGCCTTGGGGTATGGCTCAGAACCATGGCCACGCGGTATTGTCTCCTGCCGTGGCTTTGCAGAGAGCAGTGCGGAGCTGGTGTGGCTGCTTCCATCCTGCGAGGCACAAAGAAGCAGGATCATCTCTCTAGGGCTGCACCCCCCTGTGTTGGCCTCCTGAGGTTTGCACCAGGCTTCAAAGCCTTGTGGGGCTGGGAGAAGGCAGGGGCTGTTTTGACAAAAGTTGCTTTGAGGTCTTTGCCCTGAAGTCTCCTGTTCACAGTGTGAATCAGGTCCCCTGCAATCAAGCTTTGGGGGTGCAAAGCAGCTTCTGGGGGCAGCCGGGTAGAGCAATAGCCCCTGGATGTGGGGCAAAGCAGGACTGTCTGGACCAGCATCTTTAGCTGTTAGGGTCCTTTCCTGTTGCATGCTCACACGCTTGAACCCTTTCTCGTCCCCAGCCTTGAGTGGTCCATGTTGCACCCTACAGAACCAGAAAAACTAGGGAGAAACTCATAGGTAGGATACGTTGCACTTTGAAGCTGGTCCGTGAGCTCAGAGCTTATGGCCCTGTTGCAGTCGTGCCACCAGGCACTTGGACATCGGGACTGTGCCTTTGTCCTGGGACTCTCATGGTGGTCTTTACCCCAGCCTGTGCTTTGGCTTCTGCTGAGGACATTTTGGGCTCGCTGTTTGCTGTCTTGTCTGGGTCAGGGTCTTGTGCTCCAGTCTGGGGGCATGCATTCCATGAAGTGAGATGTGGTTGTGTGAAAGGCTATGTGCAAAATTTTGGGAAGCTTTGGGTGCTTCGGTGTCCCTCCCCGAGAGGCTGTGGGCATGGACTTGGCCCTACAGCCCATCCAGGTGGATGGTGGTGGGTGCAGGACCACCCAGCACTGCAAGGTCTGCATCTCACCCATGTCGCGCAGGGGACTGTTGCTCAGTACAGGAGGGGAACAGCGGCGTGCAGGAGGGACCCCTCTTCGAAGGGAGAGTCAGACCACGGGCAGCCCGGGGTTGTCAGTGTCCCTTTAACTACAAGGTAATGGACTCCCCCACGCTCGGGCTGAGCTCTCCTCCTGCCTTGGCAGGAACGGTAATGATTGTCAAGGTAGAGCTAATGAGACGTGCACATCTTTAAAGGATCGTGGCTTCTGAGGCAAAATTAAAAAGGAAGAGGAAGGGATGGGGGAAGGACAGAAAGTCCAACTGCCTGCCTTGGCCAGCAAGGCATCTGTCTGTCTGTCCTGCCTGCCCCTCTGCAGGATCACCTATAAATGAGTAGCAGGGTCTCTTTGCTTGCTGCTGCAACTCTTGCTTGGCCATGGGAGCCTTCTTGTCTCCTAGAGTGCCCCCACAGCCCCTCTGCAGGCTCCAGTCCCCAGGGTGAGGAGCAGGGCGCTGCCTGGTGTGTGAGCATGTGGTGGGAAGCGCCTTAGCCGCTGTCTGGTGGTGGAGATGGAAAGTAGAATAGGAGGAAGGACAAGGAGGAGAAGGACAACAGGAAGGTCTTGTCCTGGGTTGGTTGAAGATGTGGGAATGGTGGTGCTGTCAATCCTGACTGGTTCATCCCTTGCTCCATCCCGTGCTCCCAGGCATGGGATGCTGCACTAGCCACTTCCAAACATACATAACGGCTGTCTGGATGCTGGGGGGCTAATGATCCCTCCTCGAATGCCTGTTCTGCAGCGAGTAGGAAGAGGTGGCTCCCTTTTGGTGTTGGAAAATGCCCCATAGACACTCCTGGTGCAGGACAGACGTTGTGGACTAGGCTGAGCCAGGATCTAGCCTTTGTGGAAGAGACAGTGGGGAGCTGAGACGTGTGCGATGCACTGTGTGACCGCCTGCACACACATTTCCTCCCGTTCTCACTACTTCAACTTCACAGGTTGAATTGGTTCAGAGCAGGCAAACTAAATGAGGAGAGAAATGATCAGTCAAATATTTCTTAAATCCTGTCTTTAAGAGCTAAGTGCTTGGCTAGAACTTTCAAGCAGGTAATGAGGCTCTCTTCAGATCAGCTTGCGATGTGGAAACTGCTAGATTGACCAGTCTGCAACTGGAAGAAAGCTCTGTCACAGCCAGGGGTGGTGCGGCATGGGACTCCCCACGCCACGGCACGCTGCCGCCCGCAGCTCCCTGCCACCTGCGCCCATCTTTGCCCTCATCCTGCAAGGTGTAAGATACATCTGGGAGGAGCAGTCTGCTTGAAAGAAACTGTGTGACTGCCTTCTGCGCAGGGGGATGTGTGTGTATGTCAGTGCGTTGGAGTCAAGCACCGCTTTGCTCCAGGCATGCTGGTGAGAGCCTGGGGCAGAGGCGGTGACCCAGAGGACCCCTGTTCCTTCAAGAAATTCTCACTGTTTTCTGTTTTAAGCCAATTACTGCAAAAATCAGAGTGACTTCAAGCTTTCCAAGTGGCTCCGTGAGGTGGAGTGCTCTCTTAGCTTTGTTTCTAGCTGGTGCAAGGGGAGAAGTGAAAGAAAATAAAGTCATTCTTGCAGCAGCCTGGTAAGGACGTGCTGGTAAGGTTGGTCCTTCCTTTCCAAGACACCATCCTTCCCCCTGCAGTGGGGCACCTGTGCTGCTTGTCTGCAGCAGTGCCTTTGCAAGGGCAGAGCGGTTGGTCTGCTGGAGGAAAAGCAGCAGCCCCAGAGGAGAGCAAGATGAGATGTACCAAGTGCCTCTTCCCAGCTCCAAAATACTCACTTCTCCTTTAGTCTGGGACTGGTGAAGAATATGGTTTTACCTGGCTGCTCTGCACAACGCTGCCGGTGCCGAACTCCATGCCTTTGCTCCTTGTCGTGCCATGTGCACCTGGCAGCACCGCGCCATCCTGCTCTCCTCTGGGCCTCTCCTAGGCAGGAGTTGGGGATCCTCTGAGCATTCTGCTTTGTATCCAGTTTTTTTAGGCCTTCTGTTGTTAATTATTGAGATGTAATAATGTGATTAGTGCACTATTAAAAAAATCGCTGATATGATTACCATGGATTTAATATCACATGATATATCATTACATTGTTACATGGTGACAGATGTAATTGAAATACACTTATTGGAGCCTGGGGTTGTGTTTCATTCAATCACAGCAGCACCTCCAGGGGGGCAGAGCAGAAACAGCTAAAAAAAAAGATCAAAAAGCATCAGGATTGGAAATTGTAATGAAAACAAAGAAACTTGCAGGCTGTTCAAGTCTGGGGCAACTGCTGCTTTGGCTTTTTCTTCCATAGGAATTCAGAAAAGTAGAAATTGGGAGTGCTGTCGTGTGGATCAGCTGGAGGAGATAAGACAGGGGACAAATAAGAGGACTTGGGTTGTGGACCTGTACCCAGAAGGCTTCCAGCCATCCTGCAGAACTTGAGCCTGGGTGCTGTGGATGGGATTCCAAGTGACCTGCCAGCCACCCTTGGAGGGAAAGTAGGCAGCAGTGAGCTTGCCTGCTGGACTGCCACCCAGGTCACGTTTCCTTCCATGTCCATGAGAAGAAGGGACATCTGTCTCTGCCACGTTATCCTCGGAAGGATCTGCACGTGGGCTCTGGGCAGCTGGGATGGAGAGAGGAGCTGCTGTCACACACCCTCTGCAGAGGCAGTGGGCTAAACCTGACCCTGGGCGAGGCAGAGACTCTGCCCTGTCTGCCCGTGGGACTGGACAAGGCTTGAGCTAAGGAGGTGTACTAGCAAAGCAAATACAAAAACCTCAGCTGCTGCTGGCACAAACCTGCTCCGGGTCCTTCCCATCGTGGTGGCGAACAAGAAGTTGGTGGTGAACAAGAAGTTGGTGGTGAACACATAGAGATCTCCTTTTCCTCTATCTCCACTCCTTCCAGGGAAACAACTTTCACCCACCCTCCCAGACTCCCCCAAGGCAAGTGATAGTTTGGAGTGTTGCCCTGGGCAGGATGGGGCTTTGGCAAGACCTCAAAGACTCAGTACGCCTGTCCCCAACCCTACTGCAGGTCCCCAGGGATTTTATCTCTGCAGGATGGATAAAACCAAAAACCTTTAAAACCAAAAGTGCTGTGTTTAATCTCAACCTCACCCAAAAAAAAAAAAAGGAAGGAGGAAAATTTTGTGGATGGAGTGGACATGTCTTTTCCAATCAAGAACGGAATTGCGGTGTGGTGAGCTTGAGACATCTGTATGTTTGCGTAATGATTCACTGGCATCTGGCCCTGCGTCGCTAGCACACGTGCAGCATGGCATCACCTCTGCTCCAATGCATCTGTCCCATGAGCTGGGTTACAAATCTTGCTGATGATTGAGGGATCCTTTCTATTTCAGGCTTTCGATTCTGTGTCCTCCCTCCTAAGAGTGCTCCCACCTCCCTTTAGTGGAGCCAGTGCTCCCATTACAAGCCCTTGTTTTGCTGGGAGCTGTGGAAATTCATTTCCAGCCGGTGTGGGAGCGTGCTGGCTGAGAAGGCTCTTGCAAGCATCTTTCTTTTGAGGTTAAAAACATAATTTCAGTCTGACCTCTGAGTTTCGGAGCTTTTGTTGGTTTTCTCCACCCCCAGATGGTTTTTTGTGTGTGATTTTAAAATAGCCTTCTCTTGGTTGAAGCTAGCTGATGCGTCTGCTTCTCATTCGAGAATTGTTGTGTTTTATTAATGCTGTTATTATTCCATTACTGTCATTGTGCTCTTTTATAGCAAATAGCTTAATTTAGTTGAGATACACAGATGCTGAGAGTTTAAGTGAAATCTTCAGCACTTGGTATGCTGAGCACTGAGCAGATATTCCCGAAGCACTTTGGAATAAACCTTTCACTTAAAAACAAACTGGCTGCTAGGGGAGTGCTGGGTGGCAGGAGTTTGGGAGAGCAGAGAAGGGGGGAGGGTAGCTGTTCAGCACCTTAGGGAGGACCTCATAGTCAAACGTGACTATAGGTGAGAGCAGGAAAAAAGCTCCCACTGAGGTTTTCACCCCCAAGATGGGGTGTGATCAGGCCTTCTTCCCTACAGATGCTGCAGGACGGGAAATTACACCACCAGCGTTGCTGGATTGCTTTGAGTTGGGTTTTTATAGGGGTGAGAGGGCAGAGTATGTTGCACTTCTTTGCAGCTGAAGCTGCACAGCTCCTGGGAGAGGTGGGGACTGGTGTCACCCTGGAGTGGAAGATACAGTGCCATTGAAACCAAATTAATCTGGTTGGAGAGCAACGTGGCTGCTGGAAAGCTGGCCTGTGCTGTGAGTAGTTCTTGGGGAAGAAGAGAGGGGCTGAGAAATAGCATTGATGACAAGATGACTTAGGGGCCATGGGTCCTGTGGTTAGAAATGAGTTGGGTGCTTAAGCCTCCTGGGAGGTTGGTGCAATTGAGACTCTGAAGTACCTTGGCTACCTTTGAAATTTTACCTCTTATTGTTGACAGATGTTCTCTGAAATGGATGCTTCTTGATCGGTGCCTCTGGGCGTTCATTAATACTAGTGATAACAATTCCAGATTGTTTCCTACACCTCTTTCCCTGCCTCCATCCCTTAAAATTACAAAGGTAAAGCCAAACTCCTGTCAGTGCCACGTTATTTTTGCACTTAACTCTTACTGCCTTGGCAAAACCTGCGGATCTTGGTGCTCTCAGTGCCAAAATTACTTTGTGTGGGGCAGGGAAAGCCAAGAAGAAAGTAAAGCAAAATGGAGCAAGGAGGTGCTGTGCAGGTTGAGACGATGCAGCTGGTGGTTTCAGCTCAGGTGATGGTGTCCTCTCCACTTGGCCGTATCCCTGCTGGATGGTCCTTCAGGGAGCAGCCCTGTGCTTTCCCCCTCTCCCACACATAGCTCTAGGACACCTTGGTCTTCCTCTCCCTCTCTTGAGCTCCTCAAGGGTGGCCTCTTTGAGGTGCAGCTGCCAAAGACTTGCTTCCCCCCTTTTCTCATGGCCAAGCGAGCGGAGCAGCTCCCTGTGGTGAGGGGATGGGTCAAGGTGAAGGAACACGCTGGCCTACGCTGCCCATCCCCACTGTGCGCTCATAATAGCTTGGGGGTCTGTTGAAAGTTGTCAGGATCATTTTATCTCCCTGCTTTGAGGCAGCTTTGTGGCTTTATCTGGCTTTCGAGGCGAGCAGGGTAACTAACAACATGCACGGAGCATCCTCTGCGGAGGAGGCCCGACACCTGTTTTTGCTAGAGGTCTGCTTTACCACTTATGAGAAACGAGTTAACCTCACTTTGATCTCGGTTCACGGCTAACCCTTTAACAAAGTCCGGGATGTGCGAGGAAATCAATACTCAAGGCATTGAATTTAACACCAGCCATCAACTCAAGCGTAACACACACACTGTCTGACTCCGATTACAAGGAGCGGGCTGGTTTGAAGCTCGTTTGCCAGCTCTCTGGGGTGGTGCAGGGCGGCAGCAGGGAGGGCAGGTGCGCTTGCATGGCTTGCTGTCACTCCAGAGGGAGTGAGAGGGACCTGGTGAGCTCTGCCATGTCCTCCTGATCAGCTCTGTCTTATGGTGCCCCTTGTCTGTCTCCGTACTCCTCTGATTTCCAACCCCAGCAGCTGTTCCCTGACACAGGAGCAGAGAGCTTGGATGCTGTGCACAGTTGTTGAGCGCCTGTTTGTGTACACGCATAATTGCTCTCTGCTGGTGAGGAGCTGCAACAGGACTCGAGGCAGGGCAGGTTCTGCTGAACCGGACCAAAAATGTACTGCAAGTTAAAAAGCTGAAAAACAAAATGCTGCAGGCGGGAAAGGTTGAGCGTCTGGTCAAGGAGGCAGCCGTGTTGTTTCTCCAGCTCCAATCCTCCCTGCAGAGATCTAATTAGATCAGCGGAGAGCTAATTGGGACACCTTGTTCCATACCAGCCGCTCGCTGTTTGCTGGCACATGGGCAGGAGATGCGGGCGGGCTGCCTGGCACAGCTCTGTGGCTGGGAAAGCCAAGCAGTCCACGGCCAAGTGCTTTCTAGACAGCCCATGGACCTCCTGGTCACATCACAGCCCTCTGGTGCAGACTGGCTCCCAGCCTGGGGGGCTTTTCTTCTCACTTGCTCTTGTTTCCATCAGCCATAGCCAGAGCTGAGGCAGCACATGTAGGTTAGGGGTGGGTTCACAGAGCAGCTGAAGGATGCTGAAGGGGGTGAGATGAGCATTATGTGACCCCACAGCTCTGTTCTTGTGCCGTGGCTGCATGAGGGCTGTCTTGCTACCATGCTCAGTAATAGGTCTATTGGGCACCTGCTCCCGAGACCCGCTCCTCCTCCTGATCATTGGCAGACAGCAATTAGGCAAATCCTCATAGCATTTCCCAGGTGGACTGGCAGGGAAGGGCGAGCCGAGTCGCTGAATCCAGCCCTCAGCAGTGGCAACACAATGAATACCTCCTTGTACAGGGAGCAAGGCTCAGGGACATCCGTGTGGCCGGGTGTCACAGCCCTCCCCAGCGCCTTTCTGCAGGCAGAACTGCGGGCTAAAAGCGATGACCAGAGTGCCCATCTCACCTGGTGAGGAGACTGTCTGGCTGCGACAGAGGGCAGGTGCTGCCTGTGTCCTTGCGGGAACCCAGCCTTGCCAGCATTCCATGAACCTGGCAACACCAAAGAGCCATGGAGGTGCCTTTTGCTCCTCTGGGAGATGCAAGTTGAAGCCTCAGGGACCCAAAAGCATGCATTTTGAACGATCCATGTCATGATCTCCTCTGTGACCCTCTCAGCACCATAACACAGTGCTGATCTCCTCTTCCCACTCCAAGTAGACAATCCTGTCCCCAATTCCTGCTCTCTGTAGCTGCTGCCGCTCATCCCCCCATGCCTCCTTTGATAACCTCTTCTCAGGACCTCACCACACCCACCTCTTGCATCCCTTTATTCTCTGCTTTCCTGAACTGTCGCCAAATCAATTCTCTCGTGGTGTGCTGCTTGGTTCCTTGGGCCATCTCTTTCTGTTTGCTCTTCCATCAAAATTAGGGACCCTCAGTTTTGCCTCCTGCTGCCCTGGTAGGCTGTATTGGCTGGGCTCATGTGCGTTGCCTGTTTGCTTGGTGTTTGCATCCATCAGAGCTCTTAGAGGCGCCTGTACTTTAACCTCCTCAGTCTTAACCCTGACCTGAGTCAACAATCATGAGGAAGAGCTGCTGCTTAGATGATCCAGTGTAAATTCTACCTTTGATTAGACAGGTATCATCCCCAGGCACCGACGCAGCAGTACCTTGTTAACTTCCCTTGGTGTTCCCTCACTGCAGCCATGAGAGGCTCTAGCGCAGGCAAGAGACACGGCCACTGCCCTCCTAATCTTTATTGATCTTTTCCCTGGTGCCTCATACATTGTATTCTTCTGCCTTTCTCTTGCTCTTCCAGCTGCTTCTCCTCTGAGTGGCTTTGCATCTTGCGGGAGTGCTGAGAAACTCTGTCTTATTCAATTCTTGCAGAATCAGTGGCCCCCACAGCTCTGTTCTGCTAAATATGAAAGATTGGGTTTTGCATCTGAGAGTAGCCTGTCTGGGAAGAGGGGGTAAGAGCAAGCAGGACACATCTTTCTGTGCCCCTCTGTCTGTCCTATATGGGCCAGTTTCTCTGCATCATGCCAGAGATACGTTTTGGAGAAGGTCATGGATAGGCGTGATGGAAAGGAGAGTGTGGAAGGAGCTGCAGGATGTGAGCAAAAGGAGAGATGTATATGGTAAAACATAGAAGTGGTGAAAACGATCGCTGTCTGATTTCTTTCCCATCCCTCAGGGCCTGGGCTTTAGGAACAGATTGCAAAACTAAGAAGTGAACCTGCTGGTCACCCAGCACCCTTCCCTTGCTGCCACCTTGCAGGCACCTACCCTTCGTAATGCCAAGCAGTGAAAACCAAAGGGTTGGATTGCCTTGCCTCACACCTGCGATGTTAACAGACATGCGTTCATATAGAAACCTCCTTTATGCTTCCCATAGAATCACAGAATGATTTGGTGTGGAAGGGACCTTAAAGATCATCCAGTTCCAGCCCCCTGGATCAGGCTGCTCAAAATCCCATCCAACCAGGCCTTGAACACCTCCAGGGATGGCACATCCATGACTTCTCTGGGCAGCCTGGGTCAGTGCCTCACCACTCTCACAAGAAAACATTTCTTCCTAATATCTAAATCTCCCGTCTTTCAGCTTAAAACTGTGGGTCTCTGTCTTCCGTGGTCCCATCCTCCCATGTCTGGCAGGTTTGTGCACAGCAGCCAAACAGTTACTGAACATGTCCCTTCGGAAAATGTCCAGAGCTCCGTGTGCTAAGATGTGCCGTGTGTGGTGCAAGGAGGCGGGGTGTCTGTTCTGGGCAAATGGCTTTGTTTTGCACTGGAAAAACTGGAGTCAAAATGTCACATCAGTGTTTTGCGCAGGAATAGATTGCTTCTTTCCAAAGGGCAACAGTTCTGCCACTGGGTTTTACTTTATGGTTCCCAAGCAGAACTATTCTCACACAGTGAAAAAAAAGACAATGTTTTGGCTTTTCCATCCTGGTTTAGAATGAAAGGCAATGTCAGAACATCCGTATTTCAGGGGGGTGGATGCGGTTTCCCAGCCCGTTACAGCAAGAACACGCTCCCTGCCAGCAGGCGAGGATGAGTCCCTGGGATGTGCTGCTTCTGCTTCCAACACGTTTGATCCGGCCCGGCTCTTTCAAGTTGTGTGGAAATGAGCTACAATCTCATCACTCCTGCAGAGGCTTCTCAGAGGAGATAGCGAAAGGGTCACAGCGCCTCTGGAAATCTCCCTTCAGGCGCTGTGCCGTCGCATTTCACGGCAGACAGACAGAATAACCTTTAGGGCATGGTAAGAGGTAGTGTTTTGAACTCCGAGCTGGGGAGCTCAGGAGCTCATTTCTCTGACACATCGTCTGTGTCCCCGCTGCTTCCTGCATCCCCCTTAAACACCTTTGTCCTAATCCATCACTTCCTTAGCTGGGGAGTCAGTCCCTTGTCTGCCGGCCATGCAGAAACCAATCTGCCCTGCAGGAATGCCCCCAGACCTTCTGCCATGGCCAATTTTGCCTTCATTTGAGTCACTCTCAACCTGCGCGGAGGTGTACGGCTGCTCCGCCAAGCCAGCCCCCTGCAGCAATATATCTCTCCTGCATCCTTCCTCTGCGAAAGAGCACCTTCCCTGCATCACAGTCCCCCTGGAGAGGCATGGTACTTGGGTCCTGAGGTGTTTTTGTCCCCCAGATTTCCCTGATGCGGTTGCAGGGAGGTGAACTGGGTGAGCTGGGGCACGTGCGGGCTGGCTCTGGGTGCCCTTAGACACCAGAGTCTCCCGCAGCAGCTCTACACCACGTGGCTGTGCAGCACTGGAAGGAAAGCACTGGTTTTCCCTCCTCCCCTCTCTGGAGTAAATAATGGTACTTTTTATTTAGCTATTATTTCCCAGTGGCAGATATCTCCTCGGCTGTCTGTTTAACTATCTTTATCTCACCCTCCTTCTCTGTTTGATACAGTTATAGATAAACAGATAGCTACCTTAGTAAATAACATGTTTTTAAGAGACCGCTGGTATGGTTAACATAGTGCAGCAGCTGTTGATTTGTCTTTCACTGTTGTTTTTTTTTTTCTTAAGGAAATGCTTTAAATAAGGGATACTTCATCTATTAAAAAAAAATACACTTGTAGCAGCTGCTAAGCCCATCCATAAGCCTGCTTTACGTTGTATTTGTGATGGGACTGACAGTGCATGGAGGAGCCTGATTATACACAATTCCATTTTAGCAAGCCCTGCGATGTAATTTCACAGGGCGATCAGTGTTTGAATGTAATAGCAGCCTGTGCTAAGGTGTCAGAATATTAAAGGCGCTAATGGAAAAGCTCCCTGGTACACAAGGGGGACAGCATTACAGGAGACGTCGCAGATGGCTGGGCACTAAACTAATGGGGCAGGATCCAAGAAGGGAAAAAAAACTAGAGAAGGGAGAGCTCACGGGAGCACGGGCACCTGCTTCCCTCTCACACGGAAATTAAACAGCGAGCGACGGAGAGGCGAGCGTGTGCATGTGTAAAAATAGAAATTGAGGGGGAAATACCCCCTTTGGAAGGGTTTGGTGGTTTTCACGGTGAGCCCAGTACTGTCTTTGCTTGGGAAAGGCAAGGGATTAGATTAAAGAAGTGTGTGTTTTGTGGAGTGTGGGGCACGTCTGAGCACCGCAGCTGTAGTTCGTGGCCCTGGAAAGAGAAGCAGGGGATGATCAGTGGATACTGTTACCCATCCTCATTTAATATGGCAAAACCACAGTGCTCTGGTGGTTGTTGATCTCCAGCTAAACCAAAGAAGGGGGAGATGAGTCCACCCCACTGCTGCCCTGGCAGCTCAACCCTGCAGCACATCTTCTGGCACCCCAGTCATGCTGTTTTCTGTCCTCATGTACCCAGGGGGAGATGTTGGGTCTGGTTTTGGGACAATGTCAACATTTGCCTGTTTTCCAGCACCACTGGAGGCGTCTTCCCATTACCCCCAAGACCCCAGGAGCAGCCAGAAACAGAGTGGTCTGTTCTCGTCTATGTGGAAAGGGAACTGTGGCTGCAGTGAATTATCCATGAAGCGTGTTCATAGGTTTTCCTTGGTGTTGTACCCAGCTTCCTCACTCTGCCGGCTGCAGAGCGTAGCAGGGAAAGGCTTAGTGCCACTTAGTGCCACTGCTCCCTGGTAGCTGTCTGCCACGTTGTCATGTGTCTCTGCTGTTCAAGTTCTAATCAGGAGCTGCTTGGGTATCTCAGCACTGGGAGCTGATTGCATACATCACCCTGTGGAGCAGTTTTCCATCACCGTGCGATGCAGCCAAAAATGCCGGAACACCACGAGAACGCAGCCCTATTCAAACAGACGTGACCTGCGGCTCCAGGGCAGGGCCACTTGTCCCGGACTGGGAAAGGTGCTGGGCATGTGGCTTCCAGCCCCTTGTCTCCACAGCAGCCCCTGCGCTCCCACCAGGATGCTCTGCTCGGCCACCTGACCATGAGCCCAGACCCCCTGGTCCTACCAGCAGCCTCTATCCTTGAGGTGCTTTCTTGGTGGTTTGTGGCTCTGCCTGTCCCGGCTCCTGGGCCAGCAGTGGCTTGTGCACACCCCAGCTCTACTTCCCAGCCCTCCAGGGAGCCAGACCTGTAGCTTTGTTTTGCCTGTGACCAAACCCAGGGCTTGGACCCAGGTCTCTGCGGCATTAACCTGGTGTGTCGCCAGCCGCAGAGCACACAGCAGTCGAGAACATTTTATCCAGGATAATCCCTAGCCTGGGAGCAAGGCAGAGACTGTTCTTGTTCAAACACAGGGAAATGTGAAGCCTAAACCGCTTGGCACTTTGACACTCTGGAGTCAGGCACACTGGGGTGCTTCTATTGCAGCCTAAGCCATGGCACGTGCTAATCCTGTGCGGGAGCAGGGCCACATCCCTGTCGCCCAGCAGGGTCATAGTGTCCAAATGCACCCTGGAGAGGGGCTTGTGGTGGCTGCAGGGTCCATCCTGCCCCGTCTGAAGTTAAGAGGAGTTTTGACGGCGAATTTGCATAGCTGTAGCTGAGTGGGGGTATTGCTGGGACATGAGCAGGCTGAGCCTGCTCAGCTGTGTGTCTGGGTGGGAAGAAGGGCCAGGCATGACAATATTGTGTGCCTCAGTTTCCCTTTTGCAGTGTTCCTGTGGACACAGGTTTGGTGGCATGGGCTGCTTAATAAGGAGAAAGCACATGTAGTTATGCTGCATCTTTTCATCGTATCTGACACCTTGCTGCTTTCCTTTAACCTTGCCCTCCTTCCATGGCTGGGGACACCTCACCTCTGTGAAGCGCTTCCCAAAGGTGAGCAGAGCCAGGCAGCTCCTGTGTGCCCAAGGCTCACCTTCCCAAAATGTGACTGTTCATCTTTTTATTTGTTTAATTCACTGCCTGACATGAGGCATAAAGATGTGGCTGTTTTAACAAGCAGCTTTGCAACTGGATTGAAGTGGATACTAGCTGGGCTGCCAAAGGTGGCTCAGCAAGGCCAAGTAGGGCTGGCAAGGTGGTTCATGTGCCGAGGGCTCTGGCTTGTCCAGGACATGGGAGAAGCTGGCTGTGTGTTACTGTTCTCTGAAAAACCTTCAAGTGCCATTGTGTGAAGAGGGCAGAGCACCAGGCGGGGTCCCTGCTCCTTTTCAGCAACGTGGGAGGATGGTGCCCGAGGTCTCATCCTCGCACTGCACGCTGCTGGCAGTGGCAGGAATTTTCAAGGGCAGCACCACCTTCCACGTAAGTGGAGCCAGACCCATGTTCGATGTGTTGACCCCTCTCCTTCCCTCCACAGCTCTTGTGGGGTTTGCGTTCCTGAGAGGCACATTCCCTGGGAAAGGGCACCACTCACATCTCCTGCGTCCTCCCATGTCCAAAACCCAGCCAAACCACCTCCTGCTCAGTAGCACTGCAGTTTTATTTGGCAGAGGACAAATGCCCTCTGCTTTTGTCACCCTGATCCCATAATTATTAGTGCAGATGTTTAATCTGAGGCTTTGGCAGGTACTATGTTGGGCAGGAGTTGTTTTCATGTACCCAGTGTCACTCACAGGCATTTGGGGAGCTCGGTGCACCGAGACAAGGTAATTAAATGTGAACAGTGTTAAAGCGGTACCTGGTCAGTCTCTCTTGCCACTCTTGCAGTCTCTCAGGCCCCTCTTGCCGCTGCGTTTGTAAAAATGAAATGCCTCTTATTAGCGGCGCAGCAGAGATCTGTAACACGCGCGGACAGCAAGGCAGGGATGGATGGAGTTGGTGTCAGGGCAGCAATTGCTTATCGTGCCTTATCTGGGAATATGAAACTGTATTGCATGACATCCAGAGGCAGGCTGAATAGATATGCCAATTCATCTCGAGCCTGGGCTTTGACAAGCTAGACTGCCCTTGTTGAAAGGCATCAGTCAAACAAGAGCTGCTGGCTGCTTTTCCCTTTCTTATACTTTCTCTCGCTCCCGCGCTCCCTCTCTCACCGCCTCCCCTCCCTCTGCCTTTTTTTTTTTCTCTCTCTAAGCTTTTTCCACACAAAATTGAAAAGCTTTGGAAATAATAATAATCATAAAAGCCCCCCAAACTAATACCGTTTTAAGTACCCCCCTTTCCCTCCCCAAATGGGGTTGATAAGGGACCCCAGTGTATGAAGGCATGTTTAGATAACATTGAGAATATTATAGCGAGTGAGAGAAAGTAGGGGGAAAAGCTTCCTGCCGCGTCTAAGCCGGGAAAGGCGATGGCACCCTGGCTAATACGAGTGTTTAATATTTGATGTGTTGGGATAAAGCAGGATCACCTTCGAATTGAATTGAGTGTCAGAATGAGAATCTATTACTGAAATTCTTGTGTGATTTGACAGCAAAGCAGACGATGTTATTCTTCACTAGTTACTGCAATCTTCTCCCCTACATCACTTAAATATTTTTTTCTTTGCTTGAGTAAACACACATTATCCTTTTTTTTTCCACCTCCCTTTCCTTTTTTCTCTCCCTCTTTTATACTTATTTTTTTATTTTTTTTCCTTTAAATCAAACCTGCCTCTCGCAGGGCTGATGGAGTAGATTGTTATTTCTTTATTTGTCCTATTAAATGGAATTCCTGATCATTTAATCCTGCTTTTGTAAGTGATTTAAAAATACTTGAAAAGCTGTGAATGCAGCAGCATTTCTGACTAAACTGCTTAAAAGGGACGTGTTCCACCTGGGTTTAGCTCCTGCCTCCTGACAGCCAGTGATGGTAGCGGGCTCCAGCACTGCCAGGGCTGAGCCGTCCTGGGCTCCGTGCCTCTGTCCTGCCGGACAAGCTTTCCTCCATGTCTCCCCTGCAGCAGAGGAGCTCTGTCATTGTCAGCAGGGCTTGGCAAGCTGTATGTTCATTACCTTCCTCTTCTTTAATTGCATTCAGCCCCGATCCAGGAGCCTTGCTACTAAATGATTTGGTGGTGGAGTTGAGCACTGATTGTTATTAGATTTGCCTTCTGTCATGCCAGGAAGTCTGCATGGCAAGAAATCCCAGCAAGAAATGTCCACATCCCATCCTTTTGGTGGCATTCATGCAGTTAAACTGGGATGTCAGTGGACCACTCTGGAGTCCCTGGTGTCCTGGGTGCCTGGTGGGGTTGGTCTCAAAGACACTCTCAGCCCCAAAACCTTACAGTTACTGCATGACACTGAAAACATTTGAAGCTGTGTGTAAATGCCCATTTAGTTGTAGACATGACCTCTTCTTTTATTTCCCACCGTACAAAGTAATAAAAACCCTTGACACCTCATCCTGGTAGCAGTGGAATGAGGGGTGTTAGAGGGAGATGCTTATTTTGGTTGGACATGGTGCACAGGTGACATGACAAGAGGAAGAAGATGCTATTGCTGTCATAGTCATTTTCTCCATTGCAAAAATGGCATGGGGGGGGTCGGCTCCGAGTGGCTGCCTGCTGTGCCCGGCCTCATCCTGGAGGAGCACAGCTGGCACCCGCCACTTGCTGACACTGTGGGCAGGGAAAAGGCACACTTTCTGTTTTAAAACTTGTTTTTCTCAGGCTTCTTTTTGAAATTCTCAATGGAAACTTTCAGCAAAAGTCACTACTTTTTTTTTAATTCCCCCCCCTCCAGCGTCTTCTCAAACCACGGAGCCTCTTTGCTCCTGGAAGGACTTTTCCAAAAGGAAATGTTTTCTCCCTGACTGAAAGTGTCTGTATTAATATTAAAATTACAATTAGTGGGTGAAACATTTAAAACCTCTTGATGGGACAAGAAAAACGATAGGGGTGCTGAGCTGAGCAGGGAAGGAGGCGGCTCTGTGCTGGTCCTGGCAGTTCTTGTTTCTGTGGTTTGTGGCCATGATTGTACTCTTACAAAGCACAGAACACTCCTCTTCCTTCCTGCCGTTCAGCTGAAGTGCCCAGAGTGGTGCAACACTGGCGGTTTTAGTGAAGGGCAGAGGGGCTGGGGGCTGGCCGGGCAGGTCACAGCATCGGAATGTGCAGAAAGGACAAGGATGGCTCTGTCAGCAGCATCGCCTTGTCCTAGCAGAGCTCCGGCAGCTCCGTGAGGACCAACCCCATCCCTCTGTGCATGTGCGGGAAGGATTTGTGGGGCTCCCCAAGGAAGTGAGCATCCTGACCTCTGTGCAGGTGCCCTGTTTGCGTGATGCAGGATGTTAAATCTTGCCTTAATGTGACTGCCGAACACCGGTTTTTGTGAAGTGTGCCGGGCACTTCCCCATAAATAAATGATGGATCATTATTCAGTCCACTTAGATCAATACATCAGCTTGACAAGTTCCAGTTCCGGGAATTTTCTGACCCCCTGGAACAACTCCTCTGCAGCGGTGCTGCTTATAAACCATGGTGTGTAGCCCAAACAAGCTCCAGGGAGCGAGGCGTCAGACCTGGCTACGTTGGCTCTGCTGCCTTGCCTGCCCATTGCTGGGGATGGGGCTGGTTTGCACTGGGATTGTGGGAAGGGCAGCTGGGGCAAACTTGGTGCCAAACTGAGCAGCATTTTGGCAAGAGCTGGGCAAATTCTACCCATGCTCTTTCGTAGAATCATAGAATCATTAAGGTTGGAAAAGACCCCTTAAGTTCATCTAGTCCAATTGTCAGCCCAACACCACTGTGCCTACTAAACCATGTCTCAAAGTGTCATGTCTACATGTTTTTGTGCACCTCCAAGGATGGAGACTCCACCACTTCCTTGGGCAGCCCATTCCGATGTTGACCACTCATTTGGCAAAGAATTTTTTTCTAATATCTAATCTAAACCTTCCCTGAAAGCAGCACCGTGGCACTGCCCAGCCTTGCTGGTGTGCCCTCCATGCACTCCTCTCTCAGCTGAGAGGACTGTCTTTGATACCCAGGGCTACTAGAAGTGGTCCGTGGAGCTCTTGTTTCAGGCTTTTAAGCAAATTGACACAGATGCATTATGGTCATGGGAAGTTTTGTGACCAAGTGCAGTGGGAGAATGATCATAGAATCATACAATTATTTGGTTGGAAAAGACCTTTGAGGTCATTGAGTCTAACTGTATCTGTCCACTACTAAATCATATCCCTGAGCACCTCATCTATCCGTCTCTTATAACCTCCAGGGAGGTTCAGGACTCAACCACCTCCCTGGGCAGCTGTTCCAGTGCCTGAAAACCCTTTCAGTGAAGAAATTTTTCCTGATATCTAATCTGGACCTCCTGTGGTGCAACTTGAGGCCATTTCCATGATCTAAGGCCCTCTTTGCTTTATTATAAAGCCAGTTGTGATGCTGTGATTCTGCGCACACAGCATCTCCCTGCCCCAGGCTCCTGTACCGCATCTCTCACCCCCAGTAGCTCCCCACTTCTGGTTTTTGGATGTCCTGCAAGTTATGTGAGGTATGGGTTCCCTAAGGACCTACCTTTCCATAACAGCACTTTTAACAAGGTGTGGGTTATCCATGGTGTTGGCTCCGTGCACGGAAACACAGTATGTTCCTCATCTCCTGGTGCAGTTAGCTCACATTTATCACAGGAGTATCTGCTTACCTTTGATTCGAGATCCCTACATCAGGGACCTGGGGCGGTATTTGTCTGTGAACTGCTGCGTATGCCTATGGGATTGTATAAGTAAATAAATATAATTAATAATCATCTGACTTCAGAGCTGCATTGGCAGGGAGGTAAATGCAGCCTTCATAGAATTACAAACCAAAACAGGAATAAAGGGAGACCTTTCTAGGTGCTGGCACGAATGGAAATAATTGTGTTCAAGCTGCTTGAAAATTACTCTGCAAACATCATTTAGGCGGCTTTTAGCAGATCAGCGGAATTGAGTTTGTTTCTAAATCAGAATTTTGGCCAAAACCATTTAAAAATAGCTTTTTTAAAAGTTGCCTGGTTTTATATCAATTAAAATGCAGATGAAAATAAAATGCTATGGGTCCCGGCCCTTCTTTGGTGTCTGACCTAGAACGGAGCAACCTAGTCCTTGCAACAATGGGTTTGAACCAAAGAGAGGAAGAATTAATGTGATTTCCTGGCAAAAAGGGTTTCAGGGACACATCCCACTGGATCAGGCTGCTCAAAGCCTCGTCCAGCCTGGCCTGGAACGCCTCCAGGGATGGGGCAACCACAGCTTCTCTGGGCAACCTGGGCCAGGGCAGAGCCACCCTCACAGCACATTTTTTCTGAATCCTTTGGCTTTCAAGCAAACCAGAGGCATCTCAGACCTCCTCACAGTTTGCTGTAGGGATAAATGCTGAAGCGCAGGGGGCTGCACCGCTGCTGGGAACCATGTGGAGTGGAGCAGTGATGGAGCCAGTGTTAGAGTGGCTGTGGATGGCACTGGTTTCCCGGCGGCTGCGGTGATCCAGCAGCCCCAGGCACCCCAAGGCTGGGGAGCCCTGCGTCACGGAGCCTCCGGCACTTTCTGCTGCGCTTTAACAGTCAGAAGAAGAACTTTCCTGTTTAAAGATTAAACGTTGTCTTTAAATATTAAACAGCAGAGCTCCTTGCTTTTGATTGTGTGGCTGCTGCTGGCAAGCGGCTCAGAATTGCCAATTTTAATTAAAAAACTTTATTTTCCAATGCAGCCCAGGGATGGCTCCTCCTCCCGGCCAGGGCTGGTTGGCCTCTGCCCTCGCCTGCCATCATCTCTGCCTCCCTGCCTGCCGTTCCCTCTGCCTGCAGCAAAGCGCTGGTCACTGCCAGCCCCGAAGTGCACACGGCTTCGTCTGGGACTGATCAATGCCCCTGGCACTTCCTTCCAAAACCCCAGGAAAAACAATTAAAACCTGATCGATCCTGCAGGCAGCTTTGAATATGCATAAGTGCACACTTGACCTTCAGTGGTCAGGCCAACTTCCACCCAGGCTGCTTAGCTAGTTTGCTCAGGTATTGCAGCTGTACGGAATGACCTTGATTAAGAAAGCAAAATGAGATGCTAAGATGGGGATGGGGCTGATCCTGGGGCTGGGACACACACCACCAGCTCCCCACTGCTGCTGCTGCAGGGCCAGGAGACGCAAGCTTGGGCTGACACTAGCACCCGGCTGTCAGCTTTCCAAAGTTGTCCTTTTCCAGGATGATGCCAACCTCCGGCTGTGCAACCTCAATTGCTTCTAGCCAGGGTCTGAGGGATGTGTCTGGCCTGGGAAGGCAGCCTGTGATACAGAAGCTCAGATCCTCCTATGACCTGGTGCAGGGACAGCCCTGCTCTCCTTTCTGTCCCATGTCTTGAACCTGGAGCGTGCAAAGACACCCCTTCCCTAGAGATTCCCCCCACTGCTGGCAACCCTGGGCCTGTAACTGCTGGTGCTGAGCGTGGGGACCTTCCTACTCTGTGCCTGGGCTTGCTTTTGGGGATGGAGCCCAGGAGAGGGAGCCACATTCGGAGCCACTGCCATCACCACTCAGGGCCACCCAGCAGGTGGGTGGCAGGGTCCCATCCTGCACCCCGACCCCTGCCGGCATCCCAGCTGCGATGATGAAGATACGAGGGCATGTTTGTTGAAAGCAAAGGAAACCTCCCTGTTGTGTACACAAAGGGTAATTTCAGTGAATTATGCATAGACTTAATTAGGAGTTTTAATTGCTAATCATCTCCCAACAGGATTAGCAATGCTGTCTATTAATTATCTGTGGAGCCCTCTGTTTTGCTAAGGCAGGAGTAACAAACCAGCATGAATGGTTGCGTAGGCCAGTAGTAAATTAACTCCCCCAAGCCGTGTGGCTCCTCAGGGGCTGCGTGGGGGCTGGCCCTGCCACGCTGGGCAGAGCAACAGGTAGCGGGGACAGAGAACTGGCAGCAGGTCCCCATGGCACGCAGGTGGGTGGGGGGCACCACTCAGCTATGCCCACCCAGTTCAGCCCTGTTTTGCTGCAGAGAGCATCTCCCCCAGTGTCCCCAGCCTGCAGAGGGTGTTGGAGATGCCTCTCCACAGCCGTGGTTAGCGATGATCCCCGCTGCGGGAGGGAGATAGAGGCTGCTGGATTGACCTGATCTCATCAGGGGACAATGGCCCTCACGACAGCAGAGATAGCGCCGGCGTGAGCGACGCTAAGCCCACGCGCCCTTCTTACTGCTCACAATGCAGCACTGAGCTTAATTCCTTGAGATGAAGAAGATACGTGCCTGTCAGGCTGTAATTACAGCCATGCGTGTGACATGGAAGCCTGGCTGCTTTCATGTTTGCGTTGTCCGGTGGCTTTTTGTGCTGCTTGGGCTCCCAGCTGCTTCACTCCTGGTGGAAACCCTGCCAGGGGATACGGAAAAGATGGAGTAGCCTCCCTCTGGCCAGGCTGTGGCTCTGTGCAGTGGGGTGAGCTGTGCTGACTCCAAGTGGGGTTTCTCCCAGTGATGGAGAACCCCAAGGCGAGTGGTGTATGGGGATGGAAAGGAGAGGGGAGGGTGGGAGAGCTGTGCTTGCTGGAGGGGAGAGGGGTTGGTGGCTAGACCAGCCTGGGCATGGGCACCCACTTCCAGCCCCTCCCCAACTCCTGTTGTTGACCCAGTCCTTCGTGACACAGGAATGGGGGGATGATCTTGGTGCAACCCATGGATGTGGGACAAGCTCACAGCCTTCTCTTGCTCCAGCACAGCGAAGGTGGCCTCGGGTGGTGCCAGTCCGGCACAGTGCCCAGCAAACCTCGTCAGTGTTGTCACCTGTACAGGAAGCCTCCAGAGGCCCTGGAGACCTCTTCTCCAAGGAGTATCTGATGGGACAGGCCAGGGCGACGGTGCTTTATGCAGGCACAGGTGGTGCGTGAGTTCACAGTAAACACAGTGAACACAAACCCACGCCACCGCCGGGAGCAACCAGGCCTGGACAAGTACAAAACATGTCTGCACATGGGCTGTGCACCTGTCTTACCCTCTCTTCTCTCTTCCAGGCATACAGCTTTGCCATGGGGAGTTGGCCAAAGAACGGGCTCTTAGACATGAACAAAGGACTGAACCTACAGCACATAGGGAGGCCTCACAGCGGGATAGGTGAGTGATGCTGCCCTGCGCCCATCCTGTCCTTGTGGCTGCTGCTCGGGGCCTGCGGGATGTGCCTCAGCTCCGGCACCTTGTGCAGGCTGGGGCGCTGAGAGCCAGCCAAAGGGCTGCAGCGTCTCTGACTGGTGGAAGGAACAAAGATGTGTCAGGGCAGCATAGGCACGTGGGTGAGCTCGCTCTCTCTCTGTCCCTGGCACATCCCAGTGTGCCAAACACACCTGCCTGTCCCTCTGGCTAGGGAACTCCTCCCCTCCTTGGACCCCCCGGCAGTGCTCAGGCTGGGGTGGATGTGGGTAGTGCCAGGGCTCACACTGTCCCTGGAGCACAGGTCAGGGATCCCCAGGCTGGGCAGGATGCTCTCCTTGTCTGACCAGTCATCCAGCTGCTCTGGATGCTGCATCTGTCCTTGGAATGGAGGTTCTGCCAGGCGATGCAGCCTCAGGAGCTGGCTGCAAACAGGCTGCAAAGAGATGCATGGCCCTGGCTGGAGAACTGAATCATCGTCCCGTTTGCTCACACATGTGATGAGTTTTGTAGTCCCACAACCTGCTCCAAGGTAAAAAACTGAGACTGCTGTGCACAGCGGCACAGCTCTGTGTTTCCCCTAGCTCCTCTGTGGCAGGGCTCAAAGGGGGGTGAGGAAGGAGACCTGGCCCAGGACACTGAGACTGAGTATCTGCAGGCTGTGGTGCGAGCAGGAGCTCAGATTTACTGGGCTGTAGGCAGGGCTGTAACTCAGGGCTGCATTGCTCTTGCCTGGTTTGTTTCTCTGTGGGGCACTAGATCACTTCTTGGAGACCAGTGGTCAGGTTCCCTCCGAAGCCCTTCATCCATGGTGACTTGTGAGCTTTAAAGTTTGCAAGGAGGTAAGATTTACTTGGAAAAGTCACTTGCTACCTGGGCCTTGAGGAGGCTGTTTAATATTGTTTCAAGACTCTAACCATTAAACTCTCCGATCAATCCAAGTTAAGGAGATGAATTATTTAAAGCTCACCAGCTTTTAATTAGCAAGCTCCTTTTGAACTATGGATCTGGTTGCATTATTGACAGAGGTAGCATTAAAATTTGCTTCCTTGCCTGGGAGCAGATTTGCCTTGCTTGTGTGCCACGTTGGCAGGATCGCATGGAGGGAGCGGGGACTGCAGGAGTTGTGTGTGCGTGTCCTGCTTTGGGGGCTTAGGCTTTTCCTAGGGTCTCCTGGGGATGCGGGGTTGGTTTGTGCCCTGTCTTTCCTCAATTTATTTATGGCAAGAGCTCTCTGTTGCTGTCATCTCTTACTCTGACAAAGCTCTGGAGTATCATCTGTCTGCCAGTGGTTTCTGCCCATGTTTTTATCAGTGCTGTTGTCTTGCGCCAAAGTCTCTGCCTGATGGAGTTCGCAGAGATGCTGTTCATGTCCCTCACTGTTCCAGTCTTTTAGGAAGATTTTGCTTCTTCATTTCTGCCAAACTCCCTCCATGTGGGAGCACTTCCAGCTCTCCCCAGCACAGGGGAGAAGTGCCTGCAGAAAAGCAGCAGGTCAAGGCCCAGTAGCCCAGCTCCCTTCTTGCAGTGCTCCATCCCAGAGGCAAACCTGCCTTTCATACACCGTTCGGAAGGGTATTTATGGGTGCTGTGAAGGCTGCCAGGCCAGCTCTGTGACCATCTCCATCTCCCTGGCACCACCAGCAGTCTGCATGTGTATTGCAGCTGCGGACTGTTCCATTTGGGCTGGATCTAGAGCAGCTCTGTCCTGGGCATCTGCAATCCTCCCCCTGCCTGCAGAGACAGCAGCCACTGGCATCCCATGCCTGGTGGCTTTCCTGCAGGCTGAGCCCCTGGGAGTGAGCTGGAGGCATAGCTCTTTGAATGGCTTCTCTGCCTGGGCAGCTTGGGAGTCCCAGGCACAGCTGCTGCCTGTGATGTCAGGGCTGCTGGCTTTGGTAATCATAGAATGGCTCGGGTTGGAAGGGACCTTAAAGCTCATCCAGTTCCAACCCCTCTGCCATGGGCAGGGACACCTCCCACTGGATCAGGCTGCTCAAAGCCTCATCCAGCCTGGCCTCGAACACCTCCAGGGATGGGGCAGCCACAGCTTCCCTGGGCAACCTGGGCCAGTGCCTCACCACCATCACAGGAAAAAGTTGTTTCCTAGTATTTCAGATATATATCCTCTCTTTCAGCTTAAAACAATTAATAGTAATCCAGCGTCCCTCCTGGGAGAACGCTTGAGGCGATATTGGTTGCTACATGGCATTTTGTCAGCGCATCAGCCTTCTGGCCACTTCATCTCCCAGCCTGATGGTTTTTGAGGTCCTAGTCATGGATCAAGTCTTGGCTGTAGTGACAGCCCAAGAGGTCCCGAGGCCAAGGGCTGAGGAGGAGCTGCTCACTGCAGAGGCAGCCTGCCTTCCTCGAGTCCCGCTTTGCTGCCTTGTACTGGAACAAATGTTGGTCCCACACAGCTGAGTCCTCCTGTTTCGGCCACTGGGACTGGGCACGGTCCTCCCAGTTGCTGACAGCCACCCCATGACGTGAGCAGTCCTCACCAATTCCCTTCTTCATGCTCTTAACTGCTTTTCCTTCAAGTTTGGGAGGAGCCATCCCTTTTCCTGCCCTGGGCTGTTCTTCTCCTCCTTCCCTGGCTGTGAGGAGCCTTGCTCCTGACACTGCCCTGCCCACTCAGCAGAATGAATGACCCCTTCTTGGGGACTGCTGCTGGAGAGAGTGGAGAACAGTCATACACACTGCCTGCCTGCCTCTTGCTGCCCACAGTGAGACTGGAGCTATCGTTGGTTCTGGGGATGATCCCATGTGTTATAGAGCTTCGCTTCTCTTTTGTGTCAGCCCTAGGGTGCAACAAGCTCAAGGGAAGCTGGTTGCTGAGAGGAGTCCCCAGAACTGCCCAAGGTGGGTGTGACCAGGGTCAGCCCCTGATTTTCATGACCCTTGTGGATCGCTGGTGTCCACAAGTCTGCTAACCTGAGAGGGCTGAGGAGGGAGCAGCAAGGCAACATGTGTGCCAGCCACAGCGGTTTCACAAATACCATGCCATGCAGGAGAGCCTCCACACAGCCCCTTTCCTGGCAGCATGGAAGCTGCCCGGGGGGTGTTGCAGGCTCGTTTATGAGGGGATGTGCAGCATGGATGTTTCCCTTCAAATCTGACAGAAAAATTGCAGTGGATGGCCACTTGTTTCTGCAAATGATTTGCAAGGAATTTTGCTGTCTTGCTTGATCGGTTGTGTATTGCTTTGTTTCTAAATCACTCTCTGATTCACTGGTTCAGCAGAAATCTGCTCCAAATCCTTGCACTTGGCTTGCTCTGGAACCAATCCCACTCCACGCTTCATCTCCTCGCCTTCCTCTTGTGTGAAATCCGGGAGTATAGGGAGCTCAACACCCTACAGGGCCAAGGTCGTGTTCTGGACAGGAACCTCACCTTTAGCACCTGGTGCATGTGGGCAGAAGGAGCTGGTGGTGGAGCGTGGAGTCTTGGACCACATCCTCTGGAACATATGCTGCATACACAGAAGTGAGCTGCTCAACAGGGCTCATGTTCCAGCTTTCGTGTGGTTTCTACTCATGAGCCAGCAAGCTGCAAGTCCTGTTGAGGAGTCAGTAAAGTGTTTTGTGTCATCTTGCTCAGGCTGGATTCTCCTCCCAGGAAGTGTTGAAGACCATATTGGATTGGTCTTGAGCAGCCTGGACCAGTAGGAGATGTCCCTGCCCATGGCAGGGGAGATAGGAACTGGATGAATTTCAAGGTCACTTCCAACCCAAATCATTCCATGATTCTAAGAAATACAGGGAAGTGTGTTGGGATTGGATGGGTAAGGGTCTGCTGCAGTTGTTTTCCTGGGAGAGAAAAGGTGAGGTAAGGGAGGAAATATCAATATTTCAGCTTGATGAGAAGTAGCAAGCAGAATAAAGAAGTAGGAAAGTCCCGCTCCAGAGAGTAAGGATGAAGAAAATCCTTGGGCCATGGGAAAGGAGCAAAAGAGGAGTGAAACCTGTTCTTTCCAGCCTTTTCTTGGGTTGGTAATGTGGCTCTGAGGACCAGAGAGGACTTTCTGCAGCTTCCATCTCTCCTCAAACACAGATTAAATGGGTGTCAGCTCTAGTATGGTAGGATCTTGGGCTTGAGGAACGTTTTTGTCTAGTGTTTTCATGGCCCTCAACAAAACAAAGTTGAGTCTTGCCAAGAAGTTATTCTTACAGTCATGTGCAAGTTGCGGTTCTTAATACATGTGTTTGAGGTACTGCTTGCCGAGAAAGAGTTGCATCTTGTAATGCGGTCTTGGCAAGCAAAGACCAGTGTTCACAGGCTCTGCACCACCAGGGCTGCTTTCTTGTGTTGGGGTCTCTCTAATGAGTTTCAGAGACTTTTGTCATAGAATCACAGAACAGTTTGGTTGGAAAAGACCTTTGAGACCGAGTCGAACCATACCTGCCCACTACTAAACAATATCCCTGAACACCTCATCTACGCATCTTTTAAACACCTCCAGGGATGGTGACTCCACCACCTCCCTGGGCAGCCCATTTCAGTGCCTGATAACCCTTTCAGTGAAGAATTTTTTCCTAATATCTAATCTGAACCTCCCCTGGTGCAACCTGAGGCCATTTCCTCTCCTATCATCCTATCTCGTCCTATAAAGCAGAAGGATTAAAATCCCAGGCTGTAATTGTGATTTAAATCAGCCACCAGGGCACCTGGATTCAGTAATTGATTTTTTTTTCTATTTTTACATTTCTTCTTTCTTAACTCATTTCCCTAAAAAAATATGGAGTTTTACTGAGTGGCACCTATCCAGACAAGAGCAGCTCTCCTTACCACTGCCCAGTTGTTAAATCTGGTTATTCTTTTATTCATCAGCTCTCCTAGCGTTCCTACCTTTCTTTCGATTGATTAATGAAGTAACATGGTATTATAGAATGGTTTGCATTGGAAGGGACCTTAAAGCCCATCCCCTTCCAACCCCCCTGCCATGGGCAGGGACACATCCCACTGGATCAGGCTGCCCAAGGCCCATCCAACCTGAACACCTCTGGGGATGGGGCAGCCACAACTTCCCTGGGCAATCCGGGCCAGTGCCTCACCACCCTCAGTGTGATGAATTTCATCCTAGCATCTAGTCTAAATCTTCCCCCTTCCAATTTAAAGCCGTTCCCCCTCATCCTGTCACTGCATACCCCTGTAAAAAGTCCCTCCCCAGCTTTCCTGTAGCCCTTTCAGTACTGGAAGCTGCTCTAAGGTCTCCTTGGAGCCTTCTCTTCTCTGGGCTGAACAACCCCAACGCCCTCAGCCTCGCCTCACAGCAGAGGTGCTCCAGCCCTCGGATCATCTTTGTGGCCTCCTCTGGACCTGTTCCAACAGTTCCATATCCTCCTTATGTTGGGGATTCCAGAACAGGACGCCAGTTGGGGTCTCACGAGAGCGGAGCAGAGGGGCAGAATCCCCTCCCTCGCCCTACTGGCCACGCATCTTTTGATGCAGCTCAGGACACAGTTGGCCTCTGGGCTGTGAGCGCACATTGCCGGCTCATGTCGAGCTTCTCATCAATAGCACCCCAAGTCCTTCTCCGCAGGGCTGCTCTCTTAAGCACGTTGTTCCCCAGCCTGTATTGAAACCATAGATTGCTCTGACCCAGGTGTAAGACGTTACACTTGGCCTTGTTGAACCTCATGAGGTTCACACAGACCCACTCCTCCAACTTGTCCGGGTCCTTCTGGATATGCAATATAATGTAATATGCCTTTGGTTTTAGTTTTTAGATATTTGTTACATTAGAAAAATGGTGAGTTACTATTTATTATTAAGGAGGTAATGGTTAAATTATTATTTATTATTTGAGTTGTGAAGCTTTTGGATGAAAACTGCAGAGCCATGCTGAAGCACCCAGCAGTAACTTGAATTGATTTCATTAGTAAAATCCTGTTTCCTTCTCTTATACTTAGTACAGAAGGAAAAGTAAATCTCAATATGATTCTTTGTTGAAAACACCTAGTGCATGAAACTAAGCAAGAAGCGACTGGTGAGTTGAAGGAATGTTTCTGGAAACCACGCTTTCAAGATTTTACAATTAGCACGTCTCCTCCTCTGCCACCTTAGTTTGTTGGTTTGTTTGTTTCCCTTATTATGGAAAAGATGCAAGGGACACCTCTTTTTTTTTGGTCCTTTGTTGTTTCTCAGCTCTGAAGGAGCCAGTTGTTGAACTGAAAATACACTGAAAAATGGTAAAAAGTTCCCAAATCTTGAGAAGGAGCTACTGCTGGGAAAGTTTGTTTCTCATTTGTCAGCTCTGCTTCTACCTACAATGCATTGACGGTCTTTAAAACATGATGTTACCCCTTGCCACTGTTCTTTTTTAATGTAACTGAATATAATTGGACTTTTAAGGTTTAGGCTTTAGCACACAGATTATTATGACTTTAGATTTAGTTTTGAGTGTCTGGTTTGGGGTTGTTTTTCTCTTTTGGGGAAAAACGGTGACCAGGCTGCTGTCTGTCGCTGGTGAACCTGCATACCCATCCCAGGCAACCAGGAGGTTTAGTCCCATAGCAGCACCTGTCTTGACATGATGCCCTCACTGGGCTGTTTCACACCAGCTGGTGTAGTCCTATGAGCTGTGAGCTTCCACGTTTTCCATCTTCACCATCTTCCCTGTGCCATACTCCCTCCCCGAGGATGTGTGCCATGCCAAATGGAAAAGCCTTACCTGCCTGGGCAGGTCAGGAACCCATGTGGTGAGCGACCCTGCAAGCTACCGTGCCTTCCTGGCTTCATCTCTCTCTTTTCATTTACTGATTGGAAATCTCAGAAGGTTAGAATGTGATATTGTTCTTGATCCAGAGCATTAATTAGGCCTCGGAAAGAAGAAGAGGAATTGCGTGTTTTTAACAGTGAGGTTAATGGGATGCTCACAGAGTAGACAGTTTTAATGAGCTTCAACTCGATGTGCCGTGAGTTTACTCTTTGTGTTAAAAGGGTCACACTGCAGTAGTTTGATGTGGATTGTCTCCTGGCCCCCGGTGTCATAGGTGAGCGTCTGTCAGAGTCCAGTCAGAGCGCATTTACTTAGTGACACGATTCTAATTAACTACCGCGAGCTGCCACCGCTGCAGGGAGCCAGGCCAGCGCCTGCTGGGGTGCCTGCTGCCCGACAGAGCCATCCCTCTCCCCACACCGCTCTGCCTGCTCGTGTCTCAGCAGCGCCAGGCTGCTTTCTGCACTGACATTGAAGGAGAGGGCAGCGAGGGCCACGCTTGCTAAGTGCGGTGGCAGACGATGGGCCGCCCGCTGTAATGGGTGCCTTTGGCTGTCAGTGCCGGCTCTCTCCCCCCAGAGCTTGGCGGGGGTGGATGAGGCTTTGCTTCGCCCTGCAAGGTGCTGGGAGCATGTGATCGTGGCAGCTTGTGGTCCTGGGAGCTTGCTTTCTCTATTTCAGCCTCCTCTCATTCTTCCCTGCTTTCCTTTCCCCTGTTTCGTTTTCCTGGCTCTCACAGGGGTGCAGGAACACCTGCAGCTCCCCAGCATCTGTGAGATCCCCAGTCACCCTTGGGGCATCCAATGGGGCAGGAGGAACAAGGGGACAGGGACAATATTCTGTGAAACTCCCTTCTGTTTTATTGACCATTTTCCATCCCCATCCTTCCCAGCGGGTGGGGAAAGCCTTGGAAAACCCCATTCTTGGGCTCTTTGCGGTGGTACGCAGCTGGTGCCGTGCCCAAGGGCAGTGCTGTTTGCACCGCTCCATCCCTTGGCCAGGGACGCTGAGAGCAAAAGCCGGGGCTCAGTGCTGCAGAGTGGGGCACAGGGTGCCTCGGGACCGCTGCCCTGCACACAGCGGCCCCAGCCCAAGGCGGAAGGGGAAAGACTCCAAGTTAAATAATTAAAAGAGACTTAAGTAAAAATCAACAGAAATGTCATCAAATGAGCAGTGTCATTTTGAATTAGCGCTTGTAAAGGTCAGGCGGATCCAGAACAGGTGGAGCGGCTGTGTGCCGGGTGTCACGGCCAGGCAGCGTGTCCCGGCACCCAGGGAGGGAGGATGCAGGGACCAGCACAGCGGCTCTGGGGCACCCGCTGGACCGCGGGCGCGGCGACAGGGCAGCGAGGAGTCCTGCCTTGAACACCGAACCCCGCATCCCTGAGGAGGGGTGGGGAAGAAGGGTCGGCTGGGCGGCCAGTTGGAGGATGCACGTCTGTCAGAGTCCAGTCAGAGCACATTAACGTGGTGACATGATTCTAATTAACTACCGTGAGAGGTGTCACAGCTGGAAAAGCAGTGAGGGGAGACAAGCTTTTAAAAAAAGAAAAAAGCAATGTGACAGTCTTTTTTTTTTTTCCCCTCTCTTTCTTTTTCTTTTCTTTTCTTTTCCTTTTTTTTTTTTTCACTCTTGTGTGCTCTCTCCCCTCCATGTGGGAGTGGATCTAAAGATAATTAGGATGTCTGGCTGCCTGAGAACCTGAGCCGGGGCTCTTTTGCTTTCAGTCATTTAAGTTTTCGACATCTCTCTGAAGGGACTTGGTGGCGCAGTGGATTACTGCGCGCCAGAGTGACAGAACACTCTTCTAATCGTAAACCCTTTTTAGAAAGGATTCTGCTCTCCCTTTTTCCCCGGGAGCAGCGGGGGGTATGTTCTGATCACTGCAGCTCTGTTCCCATACACGTTACAATGGGAAACTCAAGGTCTTTCAGCTGTTTCCTGCAGTTAACAAAGGAGGTGCAGAAGAAAGAAAGAAAGGATGATTGAGTGTTTGTGTTGACTGCGCTCACCCCTCCATCCTACCCTGCCGAAAGTTGGTCGTGTGCCCGCTGGGATGGGGGCACATGTGCTCATCCGACCTCACTGCCCCTGCAGGAGGGGTGTGGTGGGTCCATCACACCTCGCCCCTCATCTGAGGGCTTGTGGTCCCAGGAGAGAGCAGCCTTTGGAGGAGAGGTTGAGATGGGCTGCAGGGCTTCAGCTGCCTGAGAAAAGTTGGAATGCTGCCATGTGCTCTTCTCAGCCCCGGGACAAGCCAGGCTGCCCGCTCGCTTGAAATGTGTGGAAGGTAGGTGCAGCCCTGTCTTCTGGCTGGGAGCAGTTACATTTGCAGCACCAGTGTCAGGCTGAAGATTTAAGAGGTCTTTCTGGATTATCTGCTGTTTGCCATGCTGCGATGCCTGAGAGGCTCAGCTATAGATTGGGGCAGGTCTGTCTCAAACCCCAGACGTGGCTGCCATTGTCCTTGAGATGTTCTTTGGCTGCTGCTGTACCCTGCTTCCTTTGCCTGCTGGTTTTAGGCTTTCCTCGGATTCATCCCACCAGCAGTGGGGACTGTCTCCCTTGGCAAGAAGACCAGATCTGCTGTCCCTCCCTCCCAAACCAGCTGTGATCCACAGCCCAACACCTGGCCCCAATTGCTTTCCCCAGTGACAGATGAGAAACCTCTGAGATAAGTTTTTCATATCACTCTAAACCATTACTGGGAGCACAGGGAGAGGCTGATATTTTTTTTTAATCTGTGCTCTGTCTTACAATCAGCCAATCCTGAACCCAGGAACGTGCAGACGTGAAGTGATCTGTACTAGAGAATCCCTTGCTCTGCCTTGGAGCCATCCCACTGTTGGCTGTCTGTCCAGCCCCGTGGTTGAGCCTTGCGAAGTATCTCTGTCCCACACTGCCGAACAACCCTTGCACTGACCGAGCTCTGTCCCACATCGTGCTGGGTGGGTAAAACATTTTTGCTAGAGCTTGTTCTCCTGCCACTGTAACAAACAACACTGGCCACGCGCTGTGATGCATCCTCAAGCACAGCGAGACACGTGCTAGGTGAGAGGCCTTGGAAGATCATTAACTTTCTAGAGAGCTTTTTCTGTAGAAAGTAGCAACGTAAAACACCAAGTGACATTTTGATTTCCCCGTGGATTCTTTTGGTGCCTTGATGTCTCTTTGCGATGTGTCCCAGACGAGGCTAAATGGTAGCACGTCTTCCCTTACCTGTGAGGAGGGGAAGAGTTTCCTGTTAATGAACATAAACATCTCAATTAAGAGCACTGATTGCTTCCCCTGCTCTGCAGTGGACTCCGGCAGAAGGCAGCTTTTAGCATTGTGCTGTCCTGCAACAGTAATGTGTCCTCGAAGCTGCCCTTCCACACCTGCATCCCAGGGGAGTGTGAGGACGCTGCTGTCCCTCTCAGGTCAGCCCTTGTCCTCAGGGATTAGACTTCCATGTTGTCCCAACTCCAAACTCCCTGGGCAGTGCAGGGCTGGTGGCTGTCATCCCTCTCTGCGAGGAGGAAAGAATCCTGCCCAAGTTTTACCGAAGATCTGTCTTTAATAACAGTAGTGGCAAAGGTATGGAGGGAAGGCTCTGACAGCGAGGAATGCCAGGTTTAAAGCTGCCCCGCTTCACCTAATGAGAAATGACTGCAAGGTGCGGGAGGGGAAGGGGTAGCAGCCATCTGGAGAGACTACACTGCAATTTAACAAGTTTCCATTCCTCTGAGTTCCCTGACAAGACCCCCCTCTAAGTCTGTACAGGAATTCATAAGAATAGGATAATTAGGATGTTTCAAAGCTGCGACCCTCAGAGGAGTCCTTGGATTAATCTGGTTTTTCCCTTAAAGACATCTGTAACTACAATCTTTGTTTCTCTCCTCTTCTCCCCCCCCCTCCTTCTTTTCCCCCCTTGTCTCTCTCCGTATCTCCTGTCAAACCGTTGCAGACGTAAATGACAAAGAAATCAGAAAGAGAGATCAATGCACTCCAAATTAGCACTTGGAGATAGACTGTGCTGGAGATGTCAGAGCCTGACCCCGGTTGATCTGCCAGCCTCCGCCGGTGATATTATGCAAATTGCATCCATCTGGCAGAGCCCAGTGAAGGACCAATGGGGCAGGGAGGGGGCCGTGGCCAGGCGCCTTTGGGAAGGGGAGAGAGCTGGGGGTCTTTGGGGAGGGGGGGATGTCCGCGATCGATGGGGGAGATAAGGTGCTGCATTGGCTTCGTTTGCGCTCCTGGGCGGATTAAAAACCAAACTCCAGATAAGAGATAACCAAACTTCATTTCGCTTTTTATTTTATTCCTTATTGCTACCCACACGCAGCCTAGTACCAAAAAAAGAAGGGGGGGGGAAGAGAAGATGGTTCTTGGTGCTCTTGTTTCCTGCACATCATTATCACTGATGGCAGTTTGAGGGGAGAGACAAAGTCGGGGAAAGAAAGCAGAAAAAAAAGCCAGCTGCTTAAAAGACTGCTGTAATAGGAGCATGGATAATAGAAATCTCAAATTACGGTGATCGCCTTGTTAAGAAGTTTGAAAATACGGCCAGATTGTCTTTAATGAGAGAAATACGGCTGTTAGTTAGTGAAGGAGGAGGGAATGGACCTTGTTTCAAGATCTGTAGCTTGCCCATCAAAGAGGCACCGGCTGTTTCATTTCAAAATCCTGCTCCTCTGCCTGATATTAAAAATAGTTGTTAAAGGCTTTGACTAGCAAGATGATTCTCTTTGGCTTCCTACTCTCTCTCCACCTCCCCTGAAAGACTTTTCTAAGAGAGAACTTGGTTTAAAAAATGGTCAAGCAAAGAAAGAAAAAGAGGGAAGTTTTGGGCCATGGGGTGATGCTGCCCCTGGCACCCCAGGGTGCCCGTGGGCCTCAGGCCAAGCACCACCAGCACCGTGGCCATTCCTGCCATGGCAATTGGAAGCTCCATCCATGCCACACATGTGCTGTGCCAAGATGAGCACTGTGACGTGACCATTGCTGCTCTCCTCCTGGCAGCCCTGACCTGGGAACAGGGCCACAGGGGCTCTTTTGGCATAGAATCGTAGAACCCTTTGAACTGGAAGGTACCTTTACAGGTCATCCAGTCCAACCCCCCTGTAGGAGCAGAAACACCTTCAACTCGAACAGGTTGCTCAGAGCCCCATCCTACCTGGCCTTGAATGTTTCCAGGGACAGAGCCTTCACTGCCTCCCTGGGCAACCTGTGCCAGTGTTTCACCACCTTCATTATAAAAAATTTCTTCTTATATCCAGTCTAAATCTTCCATCCCTTAGTTAAAAGCATTACCTCTTGTCCTGTCACAACAGGCCTTGTAAAAAGTGCCTCCCCAGCTTTCCTGGAGCCTCTTTCAGTACTGGAAGCTGCTCTAAAGTCTCCTCGGAGCTTTCTCTTCTCCAGGTTGAACAACCCCAACTCTCCCAGCCTGTCCGTGTATGGGAGGTGCTTCAGCCCTCGGATCATTTCTGTGGCCTCCTCTAGACAAACTCCAACAGCTCCAGACCCCCATTAAGCGCTGTAGTGCTGCTTTCCTTTGCTCTCCCTGGTGCCTGGGAAGCAGTGCTGGGCCAGGGCTGAGGTAGTGGGGAAGAGCTGTGACAGAAGCCAGGTCTGGCAGCTGCCCGCTGGCCCCCGTCTCTTGTTAAGAGCTCAGGGGCACCTCTGTGCTGTAAGGCTCTGACCCGTAACTCCTGCCTCGCTGCTGCGCTGACAGTCACCTCTTCATTCTCCCCTGAAATCAAAGGATCGCATTAATTGGTTTAAGGATCGCTGCCCCGTGTCCTGAGTGCCCTGTTTAAGATAACGAACTTGGAGTATGTTAATAGCCAGTATAACTCAGCAGAGGATGCAGGGATGAGGCCTGGATGGGGAAGATGCTGCTGAGTGGGTAAGACAGGCACCGAGGTGTTGGAAACTGTCCAGTGCTGTGTTTTGCCCTATTCTTCCATAAATCAGTGTCATTCCCCTGCTCCCAAGTTGCTAACTTGTTGAAATCCCACGGCAAAGGGCTCTGGCAGGAGAGGAGGGGAGGGCCGTGCCAGCCAAACTGCTGCCCTTTTCCAGTGTGGCTTCCTGTGCTTTGTGGGTCTGCAGTGGGATCAGAAGGGATCCGCTCTCCTCTGTATCCTCCATAGCCTGAGGTTCTTCCCAAAGCCACAGTCCTCACTTCACAGGCTGATCCCGCTGTGCCGTTAACTGCCTGAGCTCTGGCTTTTTCCCAGTCCTGGGAGCCCCTCAGCAGGTGCTGTGTTTTCCCCTGTCCTGGAGAGCCCTGAGCAGTCCTGCCCCAGCTTGGGAGCTGGGTTCTGCAAACCCAGAAAGAACCTAAGCAGCTCTGCCCAGCCCGGACCCCAAACTCGGTGCTGATGGACCTGGAGAGGAGGCAGGAGCAAAGGGTCACGGTCACTGCTAAGGGCAGATACACCGGTCCACGCTGCTGTGACCGAGCTGCTGTGTCTGCTGTCTTTTTCACAGAAGGGGTCATTGGGCACCGGCAGAGGCTGCCCAGGGAGGTGGTGGAGTCACCATCCCTGGAGGGGTTTAAAAGGCGGGTGGATGAGATGCTCAGAGGCATGGTTTAGTTGTTGATAGGAATGATTGGACTCGATGATCCTGGAGGTCTTTCCCAACCTAGTGATTTTGTGATTCTATGTGTCCACCTAACTGCTTGGAGGTCTCTGAGGGATGGCATGAAGCAGGGACTCGAGAGCTGTTGGTTTTTAGCCAAGTAGTGGCCCAGAGAGGCAGCCGGATCAGCAGACTGGGCTGCTGTGCCAGATGGGCTACAGAAGCATCCTTCCTCATCGCCCCATGGCACTGAGCTGATCTCTAACCATGGAAAAACTCCTACCCAGTGACATGATGCAAAACCCCCAGCGACGGAGAGCACCTGGTAGCCCTGGGTAAGTTCTCCCACTGTCGTTAGCCTTGCTGTTAATTACACATCGGCCTGCCGTGTGCAGGGGGAGCGACCACCTTGCTGGAGGAGCTGTCTCTGTGCAGACCTCCCTGCTGTGCCCCAGCCCCGCGTTGCCCCTTGCTGTCCTGCCCACCCCTCCACAGCCGCAGTCATGGTCCTGGCACTGCCATCTGCGTGTTCTTACCAGGACATGCACATCCTCCTGCCCACCACCGCCTCTCAGCCTGTCCCCAGTGGGCAGGGGACCCACACCCTGGCACGACCACCTCAGGACCCTTCCCTGGGGGCTCTGCATGTGGGGTGAGCCCATGGCAGGTGGGACGTCCAGAGCTGTGCCCTGCAGAGGGCATGGCAGCAGCATCTTGCTGGGAAGCTCACTCCCATCGTTAACTGAAGCCCCCCCAGGGCCAGACACCCAGTGCTGGGGATACTGGGACCAAGACCCCTCACCGTCCTGTGTGTTCCCAACCAAGGACCATCGATTTGGCTTTGCTTGCGTGCCCAGGGGATCGAGAGCTTGGCAGCTGGGCCATCTCCAGCACCTACAAAGCTCTCTGCTAGTGCTCTCCCCCTCCAGAGGTACATATAAAACAGCCAAGAGAGGCAGAGAGGAAGAGAAAAAGAGAGACAACGGCTTTGCCTCCGCGCTCCCGTCCAGAGCAGTCTCCTAATGAGAAGAATATGGCTGCTAGTTAGCAGAGGGGTGTGTCCTGTAGGCTAAAATGAGATAGTTACACTGCACTGATTGAAGGTTGAGGTTAGAGGGCAGCACAATTATGTTCAGGAGATTCAAGGGCTCTGTTTGATGCGGCAGTTCTAAGCTCCCAGCCAGTGTCAGTAGTTTAGCTCAGGGTTTCTTTTTTTTTTTTTTTTTTTTTTGTGGGCTAAAGACAGGAAGGATAAAAACTATGGGAATGAGTTGTTACTATTATTATAAAGTGGTGTGAGGTGTTTTTTTTTTCTTAAAACCATCAGTTCACCCCCCTTTTTGCTTAACTGTTTCCTGATCATTATTTTTTAAGCTGCTTGGAGGGAAGAAGAGAGAGCATCCCCTCACCCCCGGAGAGCAGCTCTGAATTTTCTCCCGTACGGGGAAGGTGATTTTTTTTGTGCCTACACTTCAGCTCAGTTCTCTGACTTCGGATCAGGAAAGCTATTAGCAGTTCAAATTATGCCAAGGCCAAATTCTTTGTCTCAAAATCACGGGTTAAGAGTTGCAAAAGAACCTTAATTGCCTGGTGCTGAACTAGGTATTTTTTCTGAGAGCATTTCCAGAGCTTAGGGCTGTTTATGGGGGAGTCTCTTGTGTATCAAAAGCCCTGCGGCAATGCTGCCTTTTCCCAGAGCCTGCAGGAGTGTCCAGGCACTGCAGGAGTGTCCAGGCATTGCACCACTGTCCAGGTATCACACTGGCATCCGGGCATCGCAGCAGCACCCAGGGGTCACAGCAGCATCCAAGCACTGCACCGTTTTCCCTGGACTCTCCAGCCAGCCGGCTTGCTGCCTTGAAGGCAACCATGCATCCTCTCATCCATCCCAAGACATTCCTGGTCACTGTCACCCTTCTCCACTGCCCTGTCCTCTAATTCATCTGTAGCTCAGCAGCAGCACTCATCCTTGCTAGGCCAAACGTGGAGCGCCAGCCTGCCTGTGCCAGCCACCCCACCCCAAGGGAGGAATGAAGGGATGCCTGCCCCTCTCTCTCCTTGCCTGCTCCCCAGAACCCGTCTCCCCAATTGCTTTTGTGTCCCAAGCCCACTCTTAGTGTTCACTTTGGATCCAAGTGACAGCCTGCTTTATTTACTCTAATAGTTCGCAGTTTTAAATGTTAATTCCTCCCTGAAGAAAATGTCTTTTCAGGATGCGCTGCCCATCAGCAGGGCCATGGAGGGTGAGCTGGCGCCCTTGGCCTCTGAGCAGAGAATCATATATCATAGGAAATAGTTTGAGTTGGAAGGGACCTTAAAGATCATCCAGTCCCACCCCGTGCCATGGGCAGAGACACCTCCCACTGGATCAGGCTGCCGGAGGTCCCATCCAACCTGGCCTTGAACACCTCCAGGGATGGGGCAGCCACAACTACCCTGGGCAACCTGGGCCAGTGCCTCACCACACTCACTGTGAAGAAATTCCTCCTTACATCTAATCTAAATCTGCCCCTCACCAATTTATAGCCATTGCCCCAAGTCCTATCACTCCATGCCTTTGTAAATAGTCCCTCCCCAGCTTTCTTGTAGCCCCTTCAGGTACTGGAAGCTGCTCTAAGGTCTCCCCAGAGCTTTCTCTTCTCCAGTCTGAACAAGCCCAACTCTCTCAGCCTGTCCTCGTGTGGAAGGTGATCTAACCATCGAATCATCCCTGTAGCCTCCTCTGGACCCGTTCCAACAGCTCCATCTCCTTCTTATGTTGGAGATTCCAGAACTGGACACAATACTCCAGATTAGATCTCACAAGAGAGGAGCAGAGGGGTAGAATCCCTCCCTCACCCTGCTGGCCACGCTTCTTTAGATGCAGCCCAGGACACGTCTGGCTCTCTGGGCTATGAACGCACATTGCCGGCTCACGTCGAGCTTCTCATCAATCATCAGAGCCAGGTGTTAACCTGACGGGTAAGAGCCCGGTAGGTGCAGGACTCTGTGGTGCCCAGAAAGCACTTCAGTCCGTGCTGCCACCATAACTGGGCCGTCCCAGGTTCACCGCATCGTTGGGCAGGGCTGTCTGGGACGGATGCGTCCCTAGCATCACGGCTCGTCACCATTTGGCACAATGCCACGCGCCGCTGCCACGGACCCCCATCATCCCAGCTGCAATTAGGGGTTGATGGATTGTCCCCAGGCCACGGTCTCGGTATGGGCCCCCGAAGGGGCCACGACACACGCGGGGCGAGCAGGGACCCGCTGGGCTGCCACCATCCAACAACAATTTCTAATCTTGATTGGAGAGGAGGGCGGTGGACTGGAGGGGTTGGGGGAGAGGAATCAGAGATAAATGTTAGCTCATTTCTTAAGTAATTAGTTACCTCCTCATCCCCATGTTGTAATTGTGAACAAGCTGTAATGTTTAATTAGTGTGTAAATGAAACCCCAATTTCATAATGGCTGCGGTGACAGCGCTAAGTGAGACAGGCACAGAAGGGGCCGCATTGTTTCAGCGGGAGATGAAGCTGTCGCCCAGCAAGCCGAGCGTCTCTGGGAGAAAATGGAAATGATAAACGAAGTGAGGCTAATTAGCAAAATCGTACAGGCCCCACTGATGGTTCTCATCAAGGGGAGGTAATGAAGCGGGCGGGCCAAGCTGAGGGGAGATTAATTGGAGCTGATTCCTACACACATATAGATGCTGTAGAGAAGCTGAGGCAGGGATGCAAACTTTCCTGCTTCGCTTCTGTCATCGTTTTCCAGCTGCAGCAAGGCCTGTCCTTGGGGAGAGCCAGTGGGGAGCAAACCTGGGAGTTGGCTCCAGGGTTGGCAGCAGGCAGGATGCAGCTGCAGGGGGATCCTCCCTGCTCAGGGGTATTTGGGCAGAGGCACGTGGGCACCCACCCATGGAAAGCATGGTGTGAGGGCTCTGAAATCTTGGAGAGCCGCTGCAGGGCTGGTTTGTAGCCTGAGGTGGTTATAACCCTCCCTTAGCTCCTTTTGGGTCCGTCCTCTGCTCATTTTGAGCATAGATGTTTGGAGAGTAAATAAAGCACCTCTGCGTGGTGATGCATCCTGGGCTGCATCAGAAGCAGTATGACCAACAGGTCAAGGGGGATGATTCTGCCACTCTGTTCTGCTCTCATGAGACCACACCTCGAATCCAGCCTCCAGCTCTGGAGTCCTCAGCATAGGAAGGACATGGATCTGTTGGAGCACATCCAGAGGAGGCCATGAAAATTATCAGAGGCCTGGAGCGCCTCTGCCGTGAGGGCAGGCTGGGAGAGTTGGGGTTGTTCAGCCTGGTGAAGAGAAGGCCCCTAGGAGACCTTATAGTGACCTTCCGGTACTGAAAGGGGCTTCAGGAAAGGTGGGGATGGGCTTTTTATCAGGGAGTTCAGGGATAGGAGAGGGGGGAGTGGTTTTAAACCAAGGAAGGGGAGATTTAGACTGGATATAAAGAGAAAATTTCCACGCTGAGGTTGTTGAAACAGTGGCACAGGTTGCCCAGAGAAGCAGGGGAAGCCCTGCCCCTGGAAACATTCAAGGTCAGGTTGGATGGGGCTCTGAGCAACTTGATGGAGTTAAAGCTGTCCTCCTTCTGTGAGGGTGTTGGACTGGATGACTTGTAAAGGTCCCGTCCAACCCAAAGCATTCTGTGATTCTATGGCTCTGTTCTCTGATTGTTGGGGAAGGGGTGAATCCCCCCTGCTCGCCCTCTGGGTCTGGGTCTCTACAGCCCTGTTGCCTGTGGCAGCACGATACGGTGGCTGAGCTGGAGCTCGCTGCAGTGGGGGAACCTGGGGCATCGTGGAGCTGAACTTTATCCTTCCGAGCCGTGTGAGAAATGCCATTTCTACAGCTGCTGGCACACAACCGTGATCACGTTGCATTACTTACTGACATTTCAGGAAGCATGTGGACTCCCGCTCCCGGTGGGCTCAGCCCCAACCGCCCCATCCCTGCCGTGGACCGAGGCTGGCTGCCTGCGGGCCAGGCTGCCCCTGAACCTGCTCTTTACCTGCTGCCAACTCAATATCAGAAGCAAGCAAAAGCCTTGCCAAGAAGAAGAAAGGACAGCGATACTTGACTGTCTGGGCTAGTATCTGTCTGTCCAAGTAGGTTGTTGTGGCTGCGTGTGGAGCTGTGGTACCCTGAGCAGGTATTTTCAGTATCTCGGCATCCTTTTCTGCCAAAAAAAATGGCAGGATGAGCTGTCTGCTTGACAAATACCAGTCTGTGGGATGACCAGTGCCTGCCCAGAGTCACTGCATCCCTCCCTCGTGGCATCTTCAAAGCCCCCACTGCCTCTCCTGCTGAGTAATGAGAGATTTCCCTGAGCCTCCAAGGGGTCTAAAGAAGGGCTGAGCAATATTATTTATTCAGTTGTTTACAGAAGCATTTGATCGGGAATAGTTCTTCACTGCCAGCCTGTTGTGTATTATTCATTGCAATAATCTCTGCAGATTGTGATAAACTGTAACTGCGGCGGGGCAGCGCGTATCCGGGCTGTGCTGCCACCACTGCCTGCACCAGCCTCTAAAATATCGGCAGCTGCAATCATAAATCTCAATTTACAAGTGGGACTATTGCACGGGGAGTTATAGTTATACTAATGATTACTTCTCTGTCTTATTTTTCATGTTGCAACAGAGTAATAAATTTTTAAGAACAGCCTGGGCAAAGCGTTAGCGAAGCCTGCGCGTCCTTTTGCCACACTGCCGGCAGAGCGGCGTTCCCGGTCTCCCGCAGGCATCTTACTGGCAGGGCACCTGCTTCCCTTCTCAAGGAGGTGATGCAAAGGGGTGGGTGTTGTGTCCCCACATCAGGAGAGGTGTGGTAGAAACTCTCTGCAAGCATGGAGGAGCGGTGGGCTGGAGTGTGGCTTCGGGGTCAGCTCTGATGTTTGCTGTCCCAGAGAAGAGAATTCAGCTCCGACAGCAGTTTTCCTGCTGGGAGTGGCGGCTGGACTCCACCACTGCTCTGTCGCTGACCTAGTCTTTCTCAGTCAAGCTCACGACATCCTGGGATTGATGAAGCCACAGGATGGGGATCTGATGGCTGAAAGATCCCCAGAGCTGTGTTTGAGAGTTGTATCCTTCTGTCCTTGAAGCTCACCACCTTCCCAGCACTGGGGCTTTCCCAGATACCAAGAGGTAGATGCTTCCTTCTTGCAGACATTGTGCCCGTGGCATGGAAACTGGGTGATGGCTTGGATGGTCCCACCTGGAGGAAAGCCTCCCTTCCTGGGGGACAGCAGGGATCAGCAGGGAGAGCTCTCGCTAGAGAAACCCAGGCCCTGCTCCTGTCCTCATTTCTGATCAGCGACTCCCGAGCACCCAGTGGCATCTGTCCTGGAGGAGGCCCCGTGGGGACACCCTCCAAAGACCAAGGCTCTTCCCCAGAAGGCAGCAGTGGGACACAGGGTTCAGCAAGCATTTCCCGAGTGTTTATCACAGCTCCGAGGTCTGTGATGTGAGGCCCCTGATGGATGCCTCCATTCACAGACTTGACATTATGATGTACAGGAAGCCTAGAGACATATAGATTTTCAAAGTGGCCACTTTGAGCATAATTATAAATATCCAACCTCTTTACATAGTGAATTACTGCCAGGAAAAGAAGGCCCCGGGAGGGCTGAAATTCTGGCATCCAGGCTTGCTCGAGAAAGAAGCCTTGGTGGAGGTTCCCCACTCATTTTGGGGAGCCAGGAAGGGATGGGTATTACGGATGATGCCTTTCCCATCACATGCCCCTCAACAGCTTCCCTGCAGTGCTGGCAACGTCTCTTTATGGGGACATCTCCCAGGCACTGCCTAGGACCCTCTCCTCCTCTGCCTGTCTTCACCAGCACACTGCAACCTGATTTTAACTGTTTCTGAGTGACTGGCTCCCCTTCCAGATCACAGAACAGAGCATCAGGGGCATCGGGGAGCTGGGAGCAAGCGCTTCCGTTCTCTGTGCCTGATCTGTGGCCCCAAGGACCCAGCGAAGGAGAGATCTTCCCCTAGCTCATGGCCAACTCATCTCCTTCCACTTGCCTTTGAAGGGTCCCAGCCCACAGAGGGTTGGGTTTGGCATGGAGGGACCAGTTTTGGGGTGGGCAGAAGATCTTCCCAGCAATATGGATGCTGGATGCAAACTGCAGCAGAGACCAAGGCACAGTCAGGAGCCACTTTGGACCCAGAGGCTACTACAAAGAAAGGCAGCTATCCTGGAGGGAATCATCTGGAAGTAGCTTTGTCATGCTTTTCTCTTTTGATGGTTTGGATGGTGTCAGGGTATCAACATTTCCCTCTCCGTTCTGGAGGTGGGACAAATGTGCCCAAGGGAGGGTATCTCTGTGGGCAGTGATGTGTGTGTCCCTGTGCATAAGCATATAAGCTCCAACAGGCATCTGTCATCGCTTTCCCTGGGCTTGGGCTGGGGCACACTGGAATATCACAGGGGAAAACAAAGAGGATCTTTGAGGATTTGTGTTCTGTTTGCTAGTGGGGTCTGGAGGAGAGAAGGTCAAAGAAGAAAATTGGAGCTGAATTGAAATCAATGGCAGGTGGAGATTAGAACGGTGCCCCAGTGAATGGCAGCGAGCTGAGGGGAGGCTGGGGGAGGGCTTTAGCTCTCCAGGTTAGGACCTCCTAGCAGACCCTGGTTCTGCTCCATGGGGGTGCGAATGCTCCAGACAAACAGGGACCATTAAGCCAAGGACTTACTGGTGGACAAGGGCTGGAGTAGCCAGAGGTTGCAGATGGCAGCAGGAGACCAAGGTGATTTAGTGTTGGATTGAATTCCACTCCTTCCTTCCTTCTCTGTACGTCTTGCCAGCCTCAGTCTGCTTCCTCATCTCAGTTCTTTGTCCTCATTTCCTTGCCCCAGTCCCTTCCCGCAATTCTCTGGTATCATTTCAGCTCTCCCCACCACCAGCACCACCAACTCTCTTGTTGCTGTTTCCTCCTGCTTCTCCTGCTCCCTGACTCCAGCTCTTGTTGGCGCAAGGGTTTCAATGAAGCAGTTTCCTCCCTTGCGCTTCCTGGGGAAGTCATCGTGCGCCCGGAGAGCCGGGACCCTGCTCCCTGTGCAGGTGCCTGGACTGGGTGTTGGGGGATTGCAGCAGCTGGGAGCAGGGAAGCTGCCCTGGGGCTGGGTGTCAGTGCACGTGTGGCCACCCAGGGCCACAGGCAGGGCTGACTTGGCCCAAAGTTAGCAAGATCCCAGTGGGAAATCCAAAACATTCGCTGGCCCCAAAATTACCTTCCCGACAGACTTCAAGGCTTTGTTCCAAAACATCTGGGCATACACAAAAAAAACCCTCCAACAACAAATAGCTGGAATTTAAGGGAAATAGCGACATATTTTTCATTCTTGTTGATGGCAACGTATTAATAGTACAGGTTGGAATTTCCTGGGGAAAAAAAAATCAGTGTGAATCAGACATCCAGCATGGAATATCTGGGCTGAATTGCTAAACTTTGGGGACAATTGAGATAGGTCATGTCAGAGCAAGGGGGAACCACCAGCCCTGGTTTTTCCCCCACCACTGCCCCCCGCAGTGTGCTCCTGGGGCTGGGGCAGCCCGGATCCCAGCTCCTGTGGCCCCAGACCTGCAGGGATCGGGCTTTGCTCTTGCTGGCGGCCCTGTGCACTGCAGCATGTTGCACATCACCCAAGGAACATTAATTAACATTGTTGGAAGATCTTAGGAAAGGTGCAATTTGAATGATCTGGCACCGCAGTCATTCAGTTGCTGAGTTAATTCAATCCTTGCACACAGAGCTCCTACAGATTGTTGGCTTTAAACAAACAGCAGTGACAGATTTGTTGCTGCGGAAATGTGGTCATTAAGTCGGGAGCGTGTGTTTGACCTGAAAGCGATTGAGTGATGGATGCAAGTCATTTTAAAGCTGCAGCAGCAAAAAGGATGCTCCTTTCGGAGAGCAATCTTGCATCTGAGGAGTGTAAATAATTTAAACAAACAAGTAAAGTAAGGTGAAAGCAGTACCGTTGGCCACTCTATTGTATTACGGCACTAAATGCAGAGCAGGGCGGTGCTGCTGGGTCTGTGGTGAAGGAGAGCTCCTTTGCACAGGACTAGCATGAAGAGGTGCAAGGTGCCAGCTCTGGGGCTGTCCCCAGGGAAAAGTGGTACCAGCCAAGCTCGCGTTCGGAGTCTCTTTGTAGTCACTGATGGGAGCTGTGCACCCACACAGCCCTCTAAGGGCAGGCAGTGCAAGCGCTGTGGGATCCTCGAGGAACAGGGACCAAAGCAGCTAGGTGGGTATCCCCCTGATCTCCTGCAGTGTAGGACTGTCCCACTCTGCCTGCTCCTCTCGCCAAGCCAAAGGCATACAATATTCCCTTGACTTCCAGACCCATAGTTCTGGTCCAACAAGGATGCTCTGGGAGCCGGGAGCTCAGTACACTGTTGGGCTGCTACTCCGTGCCGACCTTGCGCTGAGCCATCCTCTCATGGCTGTTGATGATCCTCTCACCCACAGGCTGTGAGCTGGGAGGGAGCGTTAGAGCTGCACCGGTCACGTCGCATGGGTCTGTGCCTTCCGCCACTAGAATTGGCGTCCCAGTAATGAGGCTGGTAGTTACTGTGCACTGGAAGCAGCCACTGCTTAAGCCTCAATATCTCGGCCATTTAATTTAATGGGGTTTTTTAAATACCAAAAGCAATTAAGTTCACATTGTGAGCTAATCGCCTACAAAATTTCATTTCAAAGATGCTCAGGCTGTTTGTGAGAGAATCGCCAGAAAGAGACCCAAATATGTCACTATGTCCATCCATTTGTCCGTCTCTACCTTCCCTCTTTCTCGGCCAGACTTCTCAAATGGAAACAACCGTGTTTTCTGTCTCCTGCTTTTCTGGCAGGCTTTTCCATGGTGTGAATTTTAGATGAGCAAGTTAAGCACCAGTGATAGGTGAAGGTTATAGTGCTTGGGTAGTACTGCAGGGTGAAAAACAAGGATTTGAGATCTGGCTGATGGGCAAGAGCCAGACTGCTGTTGTTGGGAAGTGGGAGGGCACGCAGCTGTGTACCCAGACCAGAAGGGGGTGGTGGGAGCTCTGCACTTAAGTGCCTCTTACCTGCTGCCTTGAGGCCGTGTGTCTGTGCTGCTGTACCTGAGGGTGTGAGCGGTGCCTGAGCAGCAGCACCTAAACCTTGCACAAGTCTTTTGGCTTTGGAAAAGTGTCCCAGGTGAGCTGTTTGCAGCGTGTCTACCCTATCCCTCAGCATCTTACCTCACATGCCTACCTTCCTGCTTCTCCTCCTTCCCTGACAGCCCCAGCCGTGGCATCCAGATCCAGCAGCCCCGCAGAGGATAGCTTGCCCGTAGGCTGCGGGGCTTTATCAGATCGGAGAAGAGCCAGAGGTCTTTGCTAGAGATTACTTGTTCTCCTAAACAGCTGTGTTACTGAATACGGAATAATCCCCCCCTCAACAGCCAGCTGGGGGTTTCGTTTCCAGCTGGGGAGTTCGCTTCCACCTGGGGGGTTCATTTCCTGCGCTGTGGCTATCGTGTTAATGCTCTTGCCTTAAAGCACCTTTGCTGCCCGAGGTGCCCACGTGCTGCTCGTGACCCCGTCGGTGCGATGGGCAGGGGCACGCTCCGTACCGCTCCCTGCCAAGCATTGTGCTGAGCCATGCGCTGGTTCTGGATGTGACACTGTCTGCCGGACCCCAGCCGGTTTCCCCCAGTGTCAGTGGGGAGGTGATTTATGGAGTCCTGCACGCACCCGGCGAGTCCAGCTCTCTGTGTTTCAGGGAGATCCATCGCGCAGGGAGGGGAGGTCACCACGTTGCAGGTTTGCTAACCTTGCCCGCTTATTAAAAATGGTAAAAGCCTCCCTCAGGACTCGTGAAGTATAGATCCAGAGAGCTCCATATGCTGTTCCCCTTAATGAGATGTCTGCCTGAAGAGCAATAGCAAAACACACCATCCAGTTCAGGGTCCCTATAGCTAGATGGCCTGGCTGTAAACAGAGCCGTCCGTCTTAATGGGCTATCGTGTAAAAACTTCTCCCAGTCAATAAATCAAAGGGGCTCCATTTATATCATGTGCTGCCTTCGCTATTAGGCTGCCGGTGGATGGCATGTTCTGATACAGAGCTCCCCAGGACCGCCAGGCGAGGCCACAGGCTCTAATGGGCATTTAATTTAGGCTTCCCCTTGCTGAAACCTGTGAGGAGCTCAGCAGCTGAGGCTTGGCAGGGGATCCCTCTTGGTTTGGGATTGCCCTGCCGTGCAGGAAGGGGCACGCATGGATCAGGCCCTGGCTGGCATCACCTCCCCTGCCCTGCTGGGTAGGAGCCTCTGGGGTACAGGGGACACTTGGCAAGCTGCTGGGGACCAGACCTTCCCTGGGAAGGGGTGCATGGGGCTGATGAGCACCCCGCTCGTCCGGGAGCAGCAGCAGCAGCAGCTTGGCGCAGGTATTTATTTTTCATTCCCTCCCTTGTGCTGCTTGGTTGCCACCGGAGGGAAGTTCCGCTCCAGCCACCATCCCAGGCAGAGATATTAGTCCTCATTACTAATTAAAGGAAGCAGGAGTAATTGACGGATGGTGGATGGCGGGGGAGCCGATGTGATGAACGGCCCCTGTCCCTGTGCTGGGGACGCATGCTGAGCGCTACCTGTTAGCTACAAATAAACAAACCTGATAAATAATAAATAGTTTGAGAAGAGTGGCCGAGCATTATTTAAATTAATAGGGATTAGAGGGAGAGGCCTGAAAGAGCATTCCTCCGGATGAGCTATCCCTGCACGGGCAGGGACTCATTTGTTGCAGGCTGGAGTAAACAAGGAGATGAGGAGGATTCATCATGGCAGGGCCTTGTGGCGCTGCTCGGGCTGGAAATGGCACAGCCGTGCTTTTCCTGGCTGTGCCAGGGCTCCCGTGTCCCTGCCGCCTCGCTGGTGTCACACCTCCGATGCCCAGCTGGTGCGTCAGGTGCGGTGGGGAAGCTGGAGTGCTGGAGAGGAGCCACATGGAGTGGGTGCTCAGCTCCATGGAGTGGATGCTCAGCTCCAGCTCTGCCAGCGGGATCTCACGCTGTGGTAGGGCACCCCACAGGTTTTCTGTCCAGGTTGGTGGGCACCCAGGCTGCGTGGCAGCAGGTGCCTGCATCCACCCAATGCATCCACTGGCCATGGTTTGGTCTCAGGCCACAAATCCAGCTGCCGGGGGGGGTCTTCCCTCACCGCCTGACATTTGGATAAACCCCCAGCCTGCTGGGGTGGCAGAAGGAGGAGGGATGCCGAGGAAGGGAAAGAGGGGAGGGCAGGTGCTCTGCTCGCTATCACATCTACTCCATCTTATCACCACGGTAATTTGATGATAAAAAATAATCCGAGGCTGGAAAGGAAACATGTGTAGTGGAGTAAAGATTGAATGTAGGTGGATTGTGCCCTGGGGCTGCGGCTGGGAGATAGAAGGAAATGTCCTTCTGTTTGACATACTGCCGAGACGCTGCTCACCGAGTGCTGCCCGCAGCGTGGGGACCCCGACAGCCAGTGTGCGGTGTGGCAGGCAAGAGGGTGCCTGCACCCCAAAGGTGCTGCCCCCCATCCAGCCACCCCACAGCTCGCTCCCAGCGTGCTTCAGGTTTCCCCCGCTTTGGTTATGCTTCACAACTCATTTGATCAGCTGTCAGTAGCCAAATGTCTTTTTTAAGGAGTGGGTTATAGCCACTAATGTACTGAATGCTATTGCACTGGCTGCAGTTAGTGTTCCACGGCTAAATTACTATAATTAATGTTCCACTAGAACTGTTTGTAACAGGCGGCTGCGGGAGCCCCGGGTCTGGGCTTTCACAGCCACTGAATTATCTCCTCCCTGGAGAAGGAGCCTCTCGCAAGGGGAGGGCCGAGGTCAGCACTGGGACAGGCAGGCACAAGCCAAGCTGGGCTCCAGTAGATGGGGAACCCAAGAGCTGTTCCTCCCCGTGTTCCCCATCTTGGCTTCTCCCCTGCGGAGTGTGCCTGGGCGCACGGTGGGCTGTGACCGTGCTCCGCGTTGGGGTGCCACAGCACTGCCGCATCATCCACCAGCCCCAAGGCATCACTCGCCGCCTTCCACCAGCTGCGTTATGAAGATGAAATGCAGTGCCTAGAGAAAAGCTCCCCAAAAAAAACTCACAAAGGGTGGTCAGCAGGGACACTTTCCCCTGTGCCAAACACAGTAGCTCTGCCCACCAGGGATAAAAATAACGATGATAAGCTCTTCCCACCAGGGCAGAACACACACCCGCAGCAAAGTTGCACCCAAATCCATCCCTACCTCCCTTGCTCCCCCTTTGCCTCCCGGAGATGCCAGAGGCGCAGGGAGAAAAACTGCTCCAGGGGCAGGGAGGCGCACACACCCCTTGTTTCGCTAAATGCATTCGTTCAATACCTGCAACAAACAGATTAGCCAGGGCTTTATCAGGGACAAGAGAAGGGAGAGCAGTGTGATAATGGTTTTCAGCAAATCCTCAGGCTGTCACAGATTAGAGCGGCCACGGCAGGAGCATTATCAGCCCTTTCCTCCTCTCCCCATCGCCTCCCCTTTTGTCTCCTCTTGCCATCGGATTTCTCCAGCCAATCTATCCGGGCGAGAGCCAGGCAGATACAAGACGAAGTCGGTTTCCATCTGATCCACGATTGGTTTTTCCCGGCAGCCGATCCGTGTCGCAGCATCGATCCGCAGGCCCCCCTCTCAGCGCTCATCACCTTCCGTGTGTGGAGAGGAAGGTGGCGGAGGGAAGGGGTGCTTCAAACTCGCCGTGTGCCATCGATCTGCGGGCAGGAGCACGGCCAGGCCAGCCCTGCCAGGCACCAGGGGCACAAGCCACCTGCCCTCATCACAGGAGTTTAAGTGGCCGTGACCTTGTTGTTGAAGGAGAGGAATGGCTTCAGAGAACCAGCAGGAGGAGGGGGCTGAGCCCCCGTTCCTCCTGGCTGGGAGCTGTGCGACACTCGCCATCCCACTGAGGGGCAGCTCGGTGAGACTGGCACCTGGGCAGCAGGAGCTGGCTGGGAGCATTGTCCTCTCAGAGGGGACACCCACATCCTCACGTCTGCTCCCCATCTGTCTGTGCCACACCACGCTGCGACCGGGCATGAGTGGGGACCCATCCTGGCTCTGCAGCTTGCCGGAGCCTGGGGGAGAGGTGCTGTTGGGTGGCAGCTGTTGGGTTAATCCTGGTGCGTGGGCAGCTTCTTTCTCAGGAGAGCAGATGCTGGAGAGGGTCACTTTTCCTTTTGAAGACTAGGGACAAGGCTGCCCTTCCTCCTGATAGCTACAATAAAGCTGCTTGCAGGCAGCAAGTGGCAGCAGGCACGGAGCTTGCGGAGATACCTGGAGATGCTCAGAGGCCACTGCCCTATGAGCAGGGCAGTGGTGCTGTGCATCCCTGCATCCCTGGGGCCAAGCTGAAACGTCCCAGTGTGACTCTCTGTGCTGCCTGTCACCCCCCATGCCCCTCTGCCAGGCTCCTGCGACAACTCTGCCTCCTCTTGCCTTCCCTGGCTCACCCAAGGGACAGTGTGCGGGTGGGTGGGAGGGCAGGAGGGGATATAACAAGTAATGGCCCCGAGTGTGGAAACAGTGTTAATAAAGTGTATTTCACTTTTAATTTTGACATATAATGTAATGATCTTTTTTAAGGCCCTATCATATTATCTGCATGACTAGATTATTGAGTCTTCATCATCTCCAGATAAATTTATGACCAGGATGATGCTTGGAATTTATTATCAGTCAATAGAGCTCAATACTGTAACAAGGCGTGTAATAAGATATACATATTTAATGATCCGGAGTAAAACAGCCCCGCTAATGGGCAGGATGAGACAGAGGCTGGAGCATTAATTTCCATCCCCTGCCCCTTTCTGCCGGAGCCTGCTCTGTTCACACGGGATGGAGCCCTGGGGTCCCACGTGTCACCCAGTGTGGGCTGGGAGCAGGGACCAGCTCTGGGGGGTGCAGGGGAGCACAGTCCTCATGCTATCGCGGCTGGGAGCACGTGCCTGCTGCACGTACGCAGCGGGAATGCTGCACGTTAGCGGGAAGGCACATGTGTCAGCCTGTCCCTGTGGGCAATGTGCAGGTCTGCGTCTCCCATAGTGCACAGGTCTCTCCAATGTGGCTCTGTAGGTCCATCTGACATCCCCGGCTGCATCACGTATGGGCCTGGCATGTGTCTGCCGCCTTCTAGCCTGTCGCTCTGGGTGAGCATTGCATGAAGCTGCCACACGGGCAGCCACCACGACGGCTGGCGAAGGACTTCTGGTGCTTTCCATGTTTCACAGGCAAGCCTGAAATTCTCCATCTGGGACGGCAAGCTGCAGAGCCCGGGTGGATGGCCAATCCCTGTCCCCATTGGGCGAGGACACCTCCAGTCGAGCAGTCTCAGTGCAAAGCCCTTGGTGGGGGGACAATCCCATGTGAGCTGCGCTGGCTGTGCCACCGGGGCAGGGTGGTCCATGCTCCCACTCACTTGGACGCATCCCTGGCAAGAGATTGAGCAGCGCTGGGGTGAACACACGCCGGGGAGCGGGGCAGGTCTGTGTGCCAAAGCACCCCAGCCTTGCGTGCGGCTGCCCGCAGACGGAGTCGTGTCGAACGGGAGCCCGCCTCCCTCGCCAGGTTATATTTCGAGCTGCCGGCACTGATTTTTTCAGCCTTTGGGATGTTATTAAATTAGTTTCCTAGGACTTTTAATAAGCACTTTTGATGCCTTTGAAGCATGCGGCTTTGTGGGAAGATTACAGTCCCGCATCCATCTCGCTGGGAGAGAAACAATGGCAGCAGGGCTGGCGTTTGATCTCTCCTCCAGAAGGCGAGAGAGGGTTTGTGTGAGACAAAGAGGTGAGCTGCTGATTTGGAGCTAATGTTTAAAAATAGGTAGGTCTCCCTCCAAGATAAAGAGGCCTGCCCTTCTCTGTGTAATCGCCTGCCTCTGCCTCGCTGGACCTGCAGAAACACTGCTCGCTTTATTTGAATGCTTCGAGTGCAGCGCCGCGGTTTGATTCTGGGTCCTTTTAAAGCAATAACTAGGCCATCTGACCAAGCTTTAAAGAGCAGAAGAACTTTCCATTAGGACTCGCCACACACTCTTGGCGGCACTGGAATTGCATCTTTGCCTTTTATTTCCTTTCTCTGACATCTCGTGTCACTCACAGGCAGGAGAAACTCGGCTTTATAAACTCTCCCATCTCTCCCTTGAAATTTCTCCCTAATTAAGGTCCCAATCCCAGTGGTGGGACTGGATGTCGGGAGCTGGATGTGGAGCGGAACCGATGGCCAAGAGGTGTCAGGGGTTTGCGGGGTTCAAAATGCCCGGCAAAACCCCAGAGTCTGGCCTTCCGCTGCTCTAAATAAACCCTCCATCAGAGCAGGGGACGGCAGCACACGGAGAGGATTCAGGAGGCAGGGACACCTGCACCGGTGCTGGAGACCAGCAGGAAGACAGGCTGAAGTTTTCCCTGCAACCTGGGTACGTCCTGGTCCCCAGCAGGATCAGTCAGGGACAGGGAGACAGCATCTCCCACGCCTGACTGTCCCCTCAGCTGCCACACAGCAGAACCAGAGCCACCATCCCCGCTGTGCCAAACATCCGCATGCCCGGCGCTGGCGCAGGCTCTGGCAGGGACCATCGGGTGAGTTATACACCACGAGCACCTGGCTCCGGCCAAGCATGCCTTTGCCGTGGGGAGAAAAGGCGTCAGGGGAGCCAAATTCCCTTTATCTGTGGATAACTACTGCTGCCTTTAATAGCCTGGAATAAACTAGCCATAAATATCCTGATCATAAGTGCTTAGATATGGCAACTTTACACTGAACAGAGGTTTTAACCTTCCCTGGGAGGATACCCAGCTCTACATCACTGACTGTTTCCATCCAGCTGCACGACCGAAGACAAGCTCTAGGTGAGCTGCTCGGAGCGGCCGCACCTGCTGTCGCCGGCTCTCAGCCCAGCGCAGCCCCAGTCCTCATCCCAGTTTTGGGGCAGGACGTCCCTCCTGCGCTCAGGGCCTGGCTGCTGCCGCCCGTGTCCTGCTGGAGGGGCCGGGAAAGAGCCATCCCACCGCACGCTGCCCGCCCTGGGGTGTGCACGGGGAGAAGGGGCGATGGGGCAGCCCCTGGGCACCCTGCAGTGCGACGAAGCCCCCGCGCCCTGGCAGCGCTGCCTGCTCCCACCAGCACCTCCCGGCATCTCCAGTGGCCGGGACAGTCCTGGCTGTGCAGGCAGGGCAGAGGCAGAGGCAGAGCCAGGGTGGTGACGGGCCATGGGCCGCGCGACACGGCTGCAGCACCATCCCATCGCCTGGATTCCTCTCTTGTGCTGCACTGGTGGGGCTGGAAATGCCTGCAGGGCTGCTGCTCGCTCCCCTCCCCTGCCTCGCCCAGCTCCTCCTGGCAGCTGCCCGCAGCTCTGCCATCTGCCCGGGCTACTCAAGGAGACTGTTGCATCTGCTAAGCCACCCCGAGGTGCTTCTAGACCTTTCCCTGTGCTTTGCTCTGACATCCCGGGCTGTTTTCCAGCAGCACCTGTGGACCGGGGCCCTCCATCCGTGTTGCAGCGGCAGGCACCAGCCTGGCCATCCCCGGCATCCAGGAGGAATAGGTGCCAAGAGCACCTCTGCCCTGGTCCATGCCCAGTTCCAGCCGGGTCTCCACAGTCCCTCAGCCCCAGCAGGTGGGGGATTCCTCACAGAATCATAGAATCGCTGGGTTGGAAAAGACCTTTGAGATCATTGAGTCCAACCGTACCTGTCCACTACTAAATTATATCTCTGAACACTTCATCTGGCTGTCTTTTAAACACCTCCAGGGATGGGGACTCAACCACTCAGCTGTTCCAGTGCCTGACAACTCTTTCAGTGAGGAAATTTTTCTTGATGTCCAATCTGAACTTCCCCTGGTGCATCTTGAGGCCATTCCCTTCCATCCCATTACTTTCCTTTAAGGAATCACCAGCACTGGAGCCTGTGATTTACCGGACTCCTGTGGTGACCCACCTCGTGTTCCCCTTCCCACCCTCAGAGCCCAGGAGAGGGGCCCTGCGCCACCAACTTCTGCGGGAATTTGTCACCATCACCCTGTCCCCATACCAGCCCTGGTGAAGGGGGCAGCTTGCACCCTCCCTGCACCTCACCAGTGCCCCAGACCTGACTTTTATCTTGTACGGCGACTTTCAGGCGAGCTGTAAAACACTCAGACGAGTTAAATAATACACGACAGTGTACGGTATAAATTACAGGAATGCAGCGGTGGAGCGACATTGTATGCTGAATAAATTAAAGGCTGCGTGACTTAGAGGCGAGATTGATCTCCTGCCGAGCATTTTGTTTAGTGACGTGCTTGTCATAAGGGAGAGCTAATTAGGGGCGTGGAGGTGCGCAGCTCCGGCGCTGGGGAGTGCAGCGCTACCTGGGATGCCGAAGGTCAGCGGGGTCCCCGCAGTTCCAGGATTTGCTCTTTCCAAATCCGGCTGCATGCCGAGGTCCTGTTAGCTGGGTGCTGGCCATATTCTTGGGGCCGTCCAGCTCCGTCGCCCCAGGGTAATGGTTTGTGCCGTTACGGGGAGCTGCTGGGGTCTAAAAGTGGGTGTCTGGCTCGGGGAAGGCAGCTGGCTGATGGCTCTGGGTCTGCCCTGGGCGAGGGCTCATGGGGAGATAGAATTGTCCCAAGATCAGTCTTTTCCTGATGGAGCAGAACCGTGCTGCCGCAATCCTTTCGTCCTGCAGCCATTCCAAGCCTGTGCTGCCTCCTTCATCCCTGCTCATGATGACCCAGGGACCCCACCAGTGCAGGGGGACCCAGTGCTGGCCGAGCGGTGGAGCTGAGCGCTGTGGGACTGGTTTGGGGGCCGAATAGCATAAAAAGGCACGTTCTTGCCCGAAATCAGGTAGGGATTTTGTAATAGCAGGATACTGAGCTACTGAGGGAGGAGGAGGATTCTTGAGGGCATGGCTTGGGCTGGATAATTTTGGGGAAGATGTGCTTCCCCCTGGGGAGGTGGGTGAGAGGTTTGGGTGCTTGGCTGCCAACTTTAACCTCCAAACTCGGCGTCAAGTTTGGAGTCTCATCCTGCTGGGCCCTCCCGCGGGCAGCAGAGCAGGGATGGCTCCCACACCACGTCACGTCTGCCAGGAGGTCTGTCCCCACCAGCCGGGGAGCGATGCCGAGCAGAAAGGGACCAATGAGCACATGGCAGAGGTTGTGCCACGAGGCCGGCCAGGACCGTGCTGGCGGCCGGAGGCCGTGCTTGGGAGCGGGCTGGCCGGCGGGATGCACTCCCCTCTGGCTCGGCGGCTGTCTGTCACTCGGCAGGATTATGAGTAGTGAGCGTAATGCATCGGCGTATGAATAGGGTTGTCTGGCTGATGGTGATGTATCGTTTTTCATTACTGCCTCTCAAGCCCTCCCTGCTCCACGTGTGGAAATTCTATTTATTCCCTAATTTGTAAAAATTCCCTCCTTATCTGATACCAATCAGGGAGGGGTAATTGGCTCTCCAGGGCTAGCGGCTGGGGTCCTGATGAAGAGATATGTGTGTCTGCTCCGGCTGTCCAGGCACCCTGCCCTGCTGCACCAGCGACATGGGCCACAATTAATAATGATTTGCAAATGGCAGACAAGCAATAACGCAGAAAGATGTCCAGCCAGCCTCCTGCCCGCCCCTTAATTTCCTTCTGTAATATAAATGGCACGGGAATGAAAATCCAGCGCTATAAATTCTGAAATTAGTTATTCACCATAATAAATGGTTCCTTTTTTGGTGCGCGGGCCCCCCATCCTTCTGCCCCGACTCCCCCCCGACCCCTCCTCCCCTCCTACCCCCGTCGCCCGCTCCCTACTTCATTTGAGTCCTAATATGCAAATGCTGTAATTTAACGGGATGGTGAAGTTGATTTTCATGTTAACTTAATTACTTTGATTTATGAAGGGCTGGAATGCAGACACGGCTCCATCCTTCCCCGCCGCCCACTCTCGCCTCTTTGCGGTCCCGCTGACCTGATGCCTCTCTTGCCTTGTTCTTCCCTTTTTCCCTGTCCTCCCTTCCTTTTCTTGCCCAACTTTAGTGTTTTATTAGCTGCCTTTAAGTGGACATAAGTCCTCGCGACAATCGCATGATGCGGAGGACAAATTCCCCGTCCTGCCTTGTTTAATCGTGCCTGGATAATGGATGTATAATTGACTCATTTGAATGCTTTTGCCTACAGGAGTGCAGAGCATTAAATGTTTGATTGCCTTAATTTCCAAACAGATCATTATCCCCTTCTTACCCGCTCTTAATAAACACTTTATGAGGATTTTTTTTGTAAAGGGAAAAAAATCTCCACTCCTCGTACTTCTCTGAAGTGATAAACTCTAATTAAGTCTAATATTTAAAAATATGGTAATGGTGACTTGTTTGAATAAGTGGCCTGCATTTCCATAATTTCATTATTACGTAAAACACGCTAATTATTTGAAGTGTGCTTATTACTAAAAGAGAAATCTCCTTCTAATAAAGATGAAATTGGCTTTTTTTCCCTGTGTTGCTGCACACGCTGCTCCCCTTCCCTCCTGGCCGGTGAGCGGCCGCAGCCAGGAGCGGGGCGATGGCAACACTCGCTTTATTTGCCCGGGGATCCTGCCAGCTTGCGAAGATGCTGGATGCGTGGAGACAGTCACAGGGTCTGGAGGACAAACCGAGGGCTCTGCACACCCTGTGCCACCCTTGCCCCCAGCAATGTTGTTCCCGGAGCTGTTGGGGATGGTGAAAGAGAGCTCAGCCCCTGCTGCCCATCCCCTCCAGCTGGGATGCCACTGATCTCGGAGTCCTCACCTGTGCCGGGGTGTCCGGCAGCCCATGGGGCTGGCGAGTGTCTCGGCAGCCGGGTGTCCTGTGGTGCTGTATCCCGGCCACCCCGCTCTGCCTGCCCTGAGAGGGGCCAGCGCGTGATAGGCAGAGCAGTCCCAGTGCGGAGGATGGGAGGAAGCATCCCATCACCCTTGGGGTGACAGCGGCCAGCCCAGGCGGGAGGAAGCAGGTGCCCAGGGTATCAGTTGAATGCCGGGTGGGTCTGCTCGGCTGCCCGGATGCTTCCCAGGGATGCCTGGCACTGTCACCTCCCCACAGACCTGGGAACTGCCAGGTTGCCCCAGCTGGGATGAGCAGGATTTGGAGGCCTCACTGATCCCAGTGTGCAGGATGGGATGAGCATCCCATCTCCCTGGGACTGGGACAGCAACAGGTAGGGGTAGGGCGGGTATTAATTGTGTCCAGCGCCTCTCCAGCACCGTGCGGGCAGTCTGTGGCGGGGCAGGCAGGGGAGGCACTGGGATGAAGTCAATATAAAACTAATTTTCTTTTCTTCATGGAGAAATGAGGTGTGTGGCAGTAACGTAATTGCAGATAATGAGGTAAGTTATTCTTAATATTCTGCGTGTCGCTGTCAGCTCCACCTATTAATATACCTGCCGGCTGTGTGGGGCACGCGGAGCCCCTCGCCCCGCGCAGGATTATGAGGCCATTCATTTGGGAACAGCCTGGCAGGACCATTCCCGGTGTCCCCACGGATCCCTTCAGGCTGGGAGCTCTGCCATGTCCTTGTCACCGCTGTGGCTGGGCATCTCGGTGTCCCCAGTCTGCACTGCTTGTCACGGTGGGGATGGATGGAGACCAGATACAACTCCTTCCCGGCACCGGCAGGTGAGAGCCTGGCTCCACGTGCTGCGCAAACGCTGTCATTTCTGACCCCTGATGGCTGTCCCCTTGTGGGGACGTGTCCGCTTAGGGGGAGCATGGGGACACGGCGCCCAGCGCTCCCCTTGGCGATTGCTGGGGACACCGGCAGCAGTGCTGGGCTGCGTGGGGACTGCCCGGCTCTCGCTGGTCCCAAGGCCACTTGCTGTCACCTGGGGTGGACAGCAGGGAGACGAAGGGCGGCGGTGGCCGGGCGGCCCTGTTTCCACTTTGCAGGGAGCTGTTATACAAAGGCAGCAGTGATATTATTCATTAACAGTAATCTGCCATTAGAACATTGACAAATGGCCCCTCGTCGCCTGAGCATCAGTTCTTGTACAGCCCATAAAGCATGGGGACAGTTTAAATATGGACCTGCTCGGCTCGGGCCAGGGGTGATCTGTCTTCCCAGCCATAGCACAGGTGCGGCGGGGCTGCCTCCAAATGAGCACATTTAGGGGGGCCCTGTGCTCCCCCAGTCCTCCTTCTGGAACTGAAAAGCTCCCTCCTTGCACTGTGAGCGTCTCGGGCCAGCACACAGTGGTCACAGCAGCATTTAGCCCTCCAAGTCCCCGTGGCAGTGGTGTCCAGGTGGTCTGGTCCCATGGGAGGTGGTCAAAATGCTGGCAGGACAGCCAGAGTGGGGATGCGGCCCCTTGCCTTGTCCCCAGCGCCTGAGGTGGGTGCAGAGGTGATGCTCTCCCCAGGTGACCATTGCTTCTCTTGGCAGTCCATTCCCATGGTGCAGCCGCATCGTCCCCCAGCTGTGGGCCAGCCTCTTGGTGCCTAAATCCTTGTATTTGTCCCGGGTTCACGGCGGTGCCACTGCAGCAGCCGGAGGGAGGGCGCACACCAGGTGCTGAGCCCAGCACCGCAGACTGGGAGGTTTCTGCCTCCATCCTGGCAGAGGAGCAGGGTGCATCCATCCAGAGGGTCCATCCATGCAGAGGAGCATCCATCCAAGGACAAGGGCAGCCGGTGATGCTGAACAGCAGCAAACTCCAGCCCTAAAAATACAGGTCCTGCACCCTGCGTGTGTGCACTTGCTGCTGTTCTGAGCTGTCACCATGGCCATGCGGAGGGGCGGGGATGTGGGTGTCGAGGCAGTGCAGTGTCACAGTGGGTCATAAAATCCTTAGCTTGGAAAAGACCTTTGAGATCATCGAGTCCAACCAACACCTCCAGGGATTGTGACCCAGCCACCCCCCCGAGCAGTCATTCCAAGGCCTGAGAACCCTTTTCGTGAAGAAATATTTCCTAATGTCCAACCTGAACCTCCCCTGGCACAGCTTGAGGCCATTCCCACTTGTCCTATCACTAGAGAGAGAAGAGACTCCCTTTCAGGGAGCTGTAGACAGTAGGATGACACTATAACACCAGGTGGAGGGGTTAAAACCCAACAAGGTTACGGGGCAAGGGGAGGTTGAGGTGTCCCCACTGCACCAGCAGCCTGGCAGGGAAAGTCCCAGAGGTGTCCAGGACTCAGCATCTTGGGCCAAGTTCAACCCTGGCTGTCCCAGGGAAAACGTGGCACTCGGAAGCCGCGGGACAAGGCGAGGGCAGGGAGGCAGGGCAGAGCCATCGCTGGGTTGGCAGGAGGCAGGATAACCCCAGGCTGACCCCTTCCTCACACACCATGCAACACCCCTAAATCAATTGCATCTTATTATTACAATATCAATATACAATATTCCTACAATAACACCATTGATTTTCTACTCAGAGGCTGCACCTCAGTCTGTTTTAAAGAGGAGGGAGTTAATAGTGCCCTCATTAAAAATCTATAGATTACCCCCCACCCCCAAAAAAGAAAAAGCAGTTTATATTCATTAGGGCTATTGAATATAAAGTAATATGTTTGTGTAGGACATTGGAGTAATGTGATAATCCGTCCGCATATCAGGGAGAAATCCACTTAGCAACCCTGTCAGCTTGACAAGAAAAATGTGCCCATAAAGTCAGGAATACATTGAGGGAGCGAGCGCGCGGAGAGCGGGGGCACGCGTGCGTGCGCGCCTGTGCGGCACCAGCAGAGCCACCTTCACCCCAGCCACGCGTCGCCCTGCCCAGGCTCGGGGACACCCCGGCAGCGCCTGGAGGTGTCCGGGGCCACGTACACCTGGGCTGGGGGTGGCAGTGGGCTCTGCACCCTGCCAGCCTCTGCGGTCCCAGGCTGGGTCACCCTGGTGGGACGGGGCCGGAGGGTGCCAGCCTGGGTGCCAGGGCAGTGACACCGCATCCGCGTGCACTCCGGGGAGAGCCGGGATGGGGCGCAGGGCTGCCCGATCCCCCTCACCTGCCCCAGAGTCCGCTCATCGCCCGCCCCGTGGTCACCTTTGCGATGGATTAAGTGCTGAAAGAGCAGCAAAGCAATCCCACTCGTGCTCTCTTAGACTGTCAATTGGCATTTTTGTAATAGAAATTCTTTTCACAAGGTAACGACGGCCAGATTTAGAGGATTTCATATTGCTAATAATTCCCCAAACAGCCATCTGACTGTGTTGTTTTAAAAGCCGCTTAGTTTTTTGCTTTGGAGTTTATGAAAATCTCCCACTCTAATATCCCGAGAGCCAGCCTATAATTGTGTTATTAAATCAATCGGAGCAGATTACATTGTAAAATCAATAGATGGCTGTAATTGCATATTAGAAAGTTGTTCTGCTGTTGTTGATTTTTTTTTACATGGATAATTATAATAAGCGTGTTTACCTTAGTGCTGATTTGGAATGAGTCTCACTAAATGACTTACGACGAGCTTGGCAGGTCATGGCATCGCTCGGGACGGCGAGGACGGTGCCAGGCGTGTGGGTGGCACCAACCCACTGGGGTCCTGCTGGCTTTGCAGGGCAGCAGCTCGGAGCCCAGGGCAGCTCCCAGCACGTCAAGGCTTTAGGAACACAGCAGGTGGGGTTTAGGAAGAAGACGGTGGTCCCAGAAGCTCTCCCCAAGGACCAGTTTGGAGAGCGCAGGACGTGCCATGGAGTTCTGCTGCCCAAGTCTCTGCAGTTCCCCTTTCAGCACTCCACGTCCCAGCAGCCCGTGCTGGCCTGGAGCGATGCTGGGGGCAAGGAGGTGGGCAGCAGGATGCCTGACAGCAGGGCAGGGCAGAGCCGGAGCTGAGCTTTCAAATCCGAGCCACCACCTGACACAGCTCAGAGCCCAGGATTTGCTTTGCTGTTCCTTTTTTAGGGGTTGCACTCCCCTGCCTCAGTTTCCCCAGCTTTTGAGCCACCTGTTGGGTCTCCCTGTTAGGTCCCACTGGAAGCTGGCATCAGGGACAGGTCCAGTGCTGGTTTCCTGGGGCTCAGCTGGCCAGAGGTGAGACAGATGGAGCAGGAGGTCCTAAGGATGGTGTGGGACTCACCTGAATGGGAACAAGTGACAGCAGGAGCTGGCAATGTGACTTGGCCGGGTGGGACGCCCATCCTCTCCAGGACCCTTCCGGAGCCATTGGTGCCACCTCAGCCAGTGGGTAGGATGGAGGCACAGAGAGATGAGCTTCTCTGCCACCACACCAGCTGGTGGGGCTGAGGACACCTCTCCTTCATGCCCAGCTCCCTCCCCTGGCGTGGCACACAGGCAGGGGGAAGGGGAGCCATAAGGAAGCCTGTGGGGACGCTCGGGATGCCCACAGCTTTGATGGCAACATTCCCTCTCCCACTGCCAGCCACCCACCAGGAGGGTCCTGAGCAGCTCAGGGCAGTCCCCCAGGGAGCTGCGCACAGTGGACGCTCCCTACACCGCCAGCCCGACGCTGGGGGGTGGACAATGGCTTTGCCACCAGGTCACGGGGCTGGGCAGGGCTGGCAGGGAAGAGCAAGGCAGGCTGGCAGCCCGTCCCTGCGGGTGGGCGCCCGGCAGCAGGGCAGTGCCGGCCGTCTGCGCGGGGCCCTCAATCGGCACGTGGCACTGTCAGCAGGCAGCCTGCTGTCTCCTAGACAGTGAAATATGGCCACAATTAGCCCGGATACAGTTCAATTATGATAAACAGCGTTTGCACCCTTTAAGCCGTGATTAAAAGGCCTCCTCCCGTTGATAGAGAGACCTAATTTCACATTATTATCGCTGTAGCTTGATTATAAAGCACTCCCTGGATTTACAGTTGGGAGATGGATGTGGAGGCTTCTTTATCATTTACACATCAGTAATGATGCAGCCTTCCCTCCACCACAACATCCATCCCGCGGCGGCGGGGAGAGGGGGGCCCTGCCTGCGCCCCCCTCGCGGGGCACCCTCTCCCCGTGTCAGCCGGGCCCCGCTGCCACATGCAAGTGGGCAAAGTCACCCTTACGGTAACAGCTTGATAAATGGGCGGGCGGTAATGAAATGGAGACATCAAGGCGTGGGGCGAGGAAGAAAGAGTGGTAATCGGAACGAGTGGAGCTGTCCCGAAACGGAGGGGAGCGGGAAGAAGGATCGCCTCTGCGCCGTGTGCTGTCAAGGGAGAAATTACACATTTACTCTTGCTTTTTCTTAAGGAGACGGCCCTCATAGATCAAAACATGGATTTACAAGCCAATTTTCAACATGAAATATAGACACCAGGAATCAATTTAAGCCCGGCTTCTATTTTAGCAAACGGTGCCTGTGTTTAGTCCCAGGTAAATAACACCAGCCGGAGCCTTCCCTCTCCCCATCACGGCTGTAGCGCTGCCAGACGGTACCCGGCACCCGCTTTGCCCGTGGCCCCACGCCGGGGATGGCTGTGGCTCACTGGCTGCCGGCGGGCACTGGGCAGCACGAAGTACCGGCTCTGGCTGTGATGGGGACACCCATGGTGGCAAGCAGAGAGAGCCAGGCGGCACGTGGCCCCTGCCCGAGGAGGGCGAGGGGAAGGAGAGGACCCTGTTTGGCTGGTGGAGAGCAGCTCTGGCATCACCTGCTGTCCCTGTCCCAGTGTGGGGACAGCCCCTTCGCTGGCCAGTGCCACCGAGGGACGAGGCGGTGGCAGAGGAGGCTGAGGTTGCTGGCACTGGGGTTGCTGGCACTGGGCTCACAGGGAAGCGGCTGCAGGCCAAGAGCTGGGGTCCAGCATGAGTCCAGCTTGTGGGAATGCTGCCTTTCCCACCCACCAGCTCCCCATGGGCTGTGGGGTGAGCACTGGCCTGGGGGAGCCAGGGATGCAGCAGCCGGCCTGGGCAATGCCACTACCCCTGTGAGCCGCCGGGTCCTGGGCAGAGATCCATCCCAGCGCATCACAGGGCCATACTGGGATGTAGGTGACCAGTATTGGGGAACCAGAGCACCCCACATTCACCCCACACTGCTGCAAGGTGCTCGGGGTAGAGTAGGGATGTAGCCCCAGTGTGGAGCTCAGGGCTTGATCCAGTAGCTCCCGGGCAAATTGTGGCTCTAACCTGGAATCTCTGTGCTCTCTCCACAGATGACTGTAAGAACATCGCCAACATCATGAAGACACTGGCCCATAGAGGCTTCATCTTCAAGCAGACCTCCAAACCCTTTTGATCCCCAAGGCAAGCCAGGCAAGGGCTGCATGTGCCCGGCGCCGGCGAGGCGGGGAGGACGGGCTCCAGCATTCAAACAAAACGGCAACCGAGGCCAGAGGAACCGACACAAAAAATCTCAATTTCAGCTGTTAACTCCAGTAGAGATTGTATATATGGGAAGGCAAATCTGTGTAGACCTGATGTGACTCCCTCTCTGGGCTGCTCCGGACATTATGCCATGCTAGCGGACAGCCGCGTAGGGCGCTTGCACCACATTTTAGACTCGTAGTTTGTTCTTTTTCTTTGGCTCCTGATTTCCAACCCACCCTCCATATCCTACCCCGTTCTCTCTCTCTCTCTCCCACCCCGTAGCCAGAGCATCCCCCATCTCCTTCCTGGCATGGGCCGTCCCCGCCTTCCCTTTTTTCTTTCTTTTCTCTGGTTTTATGTTTTCAGGCCCCGACGGCTGCGGTGCCCGGGCTGCGCTGACGGAGGCTCAGCAGTGTCGAGACGGCCCCTCGCCCTCCCCGCCAGCCCCCCGCCTCTCCCCTGAGCGCCTTTTCCCCTTTTTGAGTCAACACTAACCCCTCTCTGACTCCTGTATGTGACAAACGCGATCCGTCTCTTTATGTTCAAGGTGAAGTGCCTGTATTCTCCGCTGCAGAGCCCTTGGCAGCCCCACCGTGGGCTGCGGGGCCCCGGAGGGCTCCCTTCAGTGGGGCAGGGGGCCCAGCGGGCGGGCGGGCGACAGGAGGGAGGTGACAGTGTCCGCGCAGAGCCCCGTCCCGTCTGCTCGTGCCTCTTGTGGGGCTGGGTGGGATGCCAAGCCCTGCCCCAGCCCCAGCTCCACCGGGGCCAAGCTCGCCGCAGCACCGTGTCCATTGCCGGCGGTGGACGTGCCAGCGCACGCTGGTCCCCGGCCCACAGGTACCCGAGGAGGGGAGCTGCGAATTGCCCCTGACCCCGCTCCCCTCCGACCCCATCCCTCGGTTCCCAAGCTGAGGCTCAGCACGCCCGTGCCCACGGTCCCCACGGGCCATGCCGTGCCCCTGGCAGGTCCCCGCGGGCGCTCAGCAGCAGCTGGCTTGTTGACTGAGAGAGTGGCCGAGCGCATCCCCTGTGGCTGGGTGGGCTCCCGGCCGGCCAGGGCAGCCGTGGGGCAGGCTGAGGGCAGATGTCCCCCCTGGTGTCACCCAGCCCCGGGGCCCTGCTGAATGGAGCCCTCGTCCGGGCGCTGACCTGCAGGGAGGCTGCAGCCCCGGGCCCGTGCGTGCATGGCCTGGAGCGAAGCCGGTGATGGCAGCCAGAAGGGCAATACAGGCACTGAACTTGGCGGTACATGACTGCATGGTGTGTGGTGTTCCAGTTAAACCAACCGATAATGCAAACCCAGCATTTTCATTGTCTAGTTATTCCAATCCTTGCTGTAAATGTGCCACATGAATAAAGTTTGGGGGTAAAGGAGCCCGGGCTGTGCCCATGCATGTGTGAGTGTGCGCGAGGCAGCAGCGGGGCAGTGGGAGCAGGATGTCCCAACGGCAGGACTGCTCCCACTGGGCACCCCAAAGCATCCATGCTTCCCAAACAGGTGAGCTTTTTGACTCTGAAAGGGAGGTCCGGGTTCCCCGCAGCTGGGAGCACGGCTCTGCTCTCCAGCATGGGCACCATGGGTGGACGGCGTCCCCCACCACCTCAGTCTGCTTGTGTCCCAGGATGGCTCCACTCCAAGGATGTCACCAGCCTGTCCTAGCTGGGCTGCACCTGCAGGTCTGCCCCAGCACAGCTTTCTGCTTGGTGCAGGGTGACAGCCACCAACACATCCCCCAGAATCTGCTCGGTGCAGGGTGACAGTAACCACTGTGTCCCACTGGCAACTGTCCCCACATGGCCGTTACCACAGGTGGAGCCTCATGAACCCAGCACCGAGATGCACAGGAGCTGTGCAGGGAATGCCACCGCACCCAGGAGCCCAAGGGATCCTGCCCAGCACTGGTGACAGGAATGCTGCTGGGCAGCTGGCACAGAGTAGGCAGTGCCAGAAGGGGCAATCGCAGCCCGCTTGCTCCAGGCAGAGGTCACGGTGCTTTCAGTGGCTCACTCTGTGCAGCGCCTGATCAGCTTTATTGACTTATTTTCGATGGAGTCATCTAATTAGTTTTCTATGAAAACTAAGAACTTGGCCTTTGCCCTTTACCCCCACAGGCGAGAATGTGACTCAGAGGACGTTGTCATGGCGGATCGATCACCAGTTACACTTGAAAGGCAGCGCAGAGGGGACACGGGGTGGGTAGGCAGTGAGGTGGCAGCCAGAACAGAGCACGCAGCCAGGGCCGCCCGTGCCCACAGTGACAGGGCACACCCCCAGGCTCCCATCACTGGCGTCAGCAGCGCCTCAGCCCCTCCAAGCCCTGCAGTCCATGGGGCGCAGGGACCAGGGGCTCCTCTCACTGCAGGCTGAAGCCAGAGGTGTCTGCCTGCCCAGGGCAGGAGGACCTGGGCCTGACAGCGAGTGCTGGAGACAAGAGTGTTTCCTGGCAGGGATCCCCTCACCCAAGCAAGGCAGGTGTGGGGCACACAGAGCCGCCAGAGGAGAGCAGCCTCGCAGGGCTGAGCATGGGGAATGCTGGAGGGAGCTCCCCGGCACACTGCAAGCAGCACTGCAGCAGCCCGGGACAGGGAGGGGTGGCCCCAAAGGCAGCAGGGCTGCAGCAACTCCTGCTGCAGTCCCACAACCACCCAGAGGGACCTGGACAAACTGGAGAAGAGAGCCTATGTGAACCTCTTGAGGTTCAACAAGGCCAAGGGCAAGGTTCTGCACCCGGGTTGTGGAAATCCCAAGAATAAACACATGCTGGGTGGAGAATGGATTGAGAACAGCCCTGAGAAGGACTGGAGGTGTTGGTGGATGAGAAGCCCAACGTGAACTGGCAATGTACACTTGTAGCCCAGAAAGCCAACAACATCCTGGGCTGCATCAAAAGCGTGGCCAGCAGGGCAAGGGAAGGGATTCTCTCCCTCTACTGCACTCTGGTGAGACCTCCACCCAGAGTCCTGTGTCCAGTTCTGGGGCCTTCAGCACAGGAAGGACTTGCTTGTTAGAACAAGTCTAGAGGAGGCCACAAAGATGATCAAAGGGCTGATGCTTTTCCCGTACGAGGATAGGCTGAGAGAGTTGGGGTTGTTCAGCCAGGAGAAGAGAAGGCTCTGGGGAGAGCTTAGAGCAGCTTCCAATACTGAAAGGGGCTCCAGGAAAGCTGGGGAGAGGCTCTTGATCAGGGAGTGCATGGTCAGACCAAGGGGGAACATTTTCCCATGAGGGTGGGGAGGCACTGGCCCAGGTTGCCCAGAGAAGACGGGGATGCTCCATCCTGGAGGTGTTCAAGGCCAGGTCTCCCAGTATGGCAAGCAGCACCAGCCTGCCCAGCGTGGAGGTGAGACAGCTCACACCATTTCCTGCTCTGTGTGGACTGAACAGGGCTAACGCGTCTCTGTTCCAGTACAACTGACAGGTTCTGTGTTTACAAGGATGCCCACAAAAATCTGCCATGTGAAAAAGGAAGAACCTCATCAAAACAAACCGCAGGAAGAACCACTGACTGGGGGGCAACCAAGCATGACTGTGGGTGGACCAGCGGCCACCAGCAGAGCCTTGCATGGCCCCAGGGCCACCCTCCAAACACCTGCACTGCTTCGGATGTGATATGGGGCTGGGGCTGCAGCACTGGGCAGGGGATGGTTCCTGCCATTCTCTTGAGCATGGCAGTGTTGGCCCCAGAAGGGCTCTGGTCCTGCCCCATCACTCAGGGCTGCAGGGCAGGGTGACACAAAGCCTTCATGCAGCTCCCACTTCCCACTGGATCAGGTTGCTCAAAGCCCCATCCAGCGTGGCCTTGAGCACCCCCAGGGATGGGGCAGCCACAGCTTCCCTGGGCAATCTGGGCCAGTGCCTCACTACCCTCAGCATGAAGAATTTTTTCCTTATGTCTTAGTTAAATCTTTCCCCTTCCAATTTATAGCTATTCCCCCTTGTCCTACCACTCCACACCCTTGTAAAAAAGTCCCTCCCTGGCTTTCTTGTACACCCCCTACAAGTATCACTGCATTGCACTGAGACTCGGTGCGAGGCGCTGCACAGACTTTGCAGCCAAGACCCTGTCAGCTCCAGCACCCAAAGCTGGGGTCTGTGTGTGGGTGCCCCACGTTTGCCAGAGCCTCCAGGCGCCCCACGCACCGGGTCCCGTGGGCCCCTCGGAACAGGGAGACGTTTGGTCCGCTTTGCGCAGTGCAGGCAAGTATGGTGAGTGCCGCCAGGTCCCGGCCATGCCCAGCCCTGCGGCCATCCCCCGTCCCCACAGGCCTGCAGAGCCACTGTCCCAGCAAGGAGGCACCAGGGGATGGACAGGGCAGCACGGACACGCTGGTCGGCACCAGCCAGGCCTGCCCATCCCTGCTGGCTCGTGGCGGCAGCACGCATGGTGGGAGGCCCCGCTGCCTCCTCCAGCAGGAAGGCGGCCCCCAGTCCCTGCTGGGCGCTGGGCGGACGGCAAACAGAGCATGGAATTTGCATGGCTAAAAGTTAAATACAATACACACACGTATTTCGTCTGAGGCCCTGGCACGGCCGCCTTTGCGGGATCCGATTAACAGGGAAATAAAAGGGCCAGAGAACCCACACAGCAGTGTGAACAGATGCCCTATAAAAATCAAATACATGGTAATCAAGGGGACCGAAAGGTACATTTAAAAAAACAAAAACCCACCCTGGAAACAAAGGAGCTGGGCTTTGTGGCTTTCCTGGGAGGGCTGCGGAATTAATGGGGAAGAGCACATGTGTTTGATAATCTTTATATGGCAAAAGACCCATCTTTCAAATATGTCACAAATTCATATTAATCACCTTCCTATTGCCTTCTGTGGCGCAGCTATTCCAGTTGCCTTGGGCAAAATTGGGAACTGTCTGGTTAAAAAAAATGTTTTACATTATAATTTACAAGAGCCTACAAGTCTCGTTTCCTTTAATGGAAAGAACGATTACAAAAAAAAAAAAAAAGAGGAATATATATACACCCTGGTATATATACACTATATATATATATTAAAATATATATATATATAAAAGACAGATATTGTAACTCCATCTGGAAAGAGAGAATGTTTGATCTTAACAATGTAACTTCTAGCTTTCAAACAGGCTCAGAAAACAAGAAGTCAGCAGGAGTTCAGATAAAGGAAGCTTAAAAGTCAAATAATTCTGACTCTGAACCCGAGACTTCTTAGACTGAAGGTCTTTTCCTTTACCCATTAATGGGCTGACTTGTGAGCTCAGGAACAAAGTGCTGCAATGTGAGGATTTCTGAGAGTCACTCATTACAGATCACTGAGTGGAGTCTGAGTTGCGGAAATCAAAGGATCCAATCTGGAGTAACTGGCTGAACTTCTGCTTGGAACTAATTTGTTCCGAGTTCGGCTCACCTTTCACCTCCCGAAGGCCCCGAGTAAAGTCCCTACCGGGGTCAGCGGCAGACGGCACTGGGGGAATCCGAGCTCGGCTTTAATGGTCAGCAACAGGCACTGCAGCCCTGAGGAGAGGGTGGACGAGTAGCCAGGGTAGGAGGGACACGGCGGACACGGCAGAGCAGGACAGTGCCAGGCTTCCCATGGGATGTCCTTGCTGAGACACACAGACATCTCTCCTAACCTGGCTAAAAAACCCAGCCAAGCTGTCCCTCGCCCCCAGTGTAGGCCAAGGAGGCAGTGGCAGCCCACTGTTGCCACAATCAGTATCTCAGGACCCTGGCACAACTTCAGCCTTTCATTCCAATTCCTAGCAAGGGATCCAGGCAGGGCTCGTGAGTCAGGACTCCTACTCCTGTTCCTGGCTTTGCCACTCACTCCAACATCTGGAGAAGGTACTTTTCCCCAGGGAAACAAATCTGGCTTCAGGGGAGCAGCTGGTTTGGAGGCTGAACTAATCTGTGCTTAATCCCACATGTGGAGTGCCACGGATGGGCAGTGCTAGACAGCACAAAGGGATTCTCCAACTCAGGGGAATTTGAAGCCTGAAGATTAAATGATTTCCCCCAGGGCCCCTGGCAGTTCACTGGCAAAGCAGACGCTTGAACTCAGCTGTTCAAGGCTAGCATGGTGGCGCTTCTCAGAAAGAGGAAAGGGAAGGGCAGGGTGTCACCCACAAGTGCCCACAGACACAACTGCAGGAGACTAGGGATGGGAAGGCCACTACAAAGCACCGCTGCACTCACGTGTGTCATGCTACCAAGTGGACAGGCTGAATACATCCCAGCACAACACTAGTGCTACAGAGAGCCGCTTGCTTGCACCACTAAAATTGCTGCCCCTGCTGCAAGGGCCCCAAGTTGGGGAAAAAGCATTGTACAGGCAGAGGAGGCTCCTTTCTCGGCATTGTGTTCTAGGCCCACTGCCACCCCTGATGCCCCATCACACCAGGGCCTGTGACACCTCAGGGTCATCACTGTGCAGGTTAGGGACATGTGCACGCATCCCACCAGCAATCGGCCAACGTCCACCCCAGCGGCCTCCCTTCTCAGGGCTGACTCCAGCCCTCTGATGTTCCAGAGGCTGATTTTAGCCATGACGCTGAGAAAGCAGCACCGGGCTGGGCAGGAAGCGTGGCCAACACACAGCCTCCAACTCAGCCCAGGCCATTTTGGGAAAAGCTGGCTGTGGGCCGTGGGCTGCTGGTCTCACTCACCACCACAGTAACCAGAACTGCAGGAAAGGTTCAGGGCAAGCACAGAGCCAGGCCCTGCCCAACTCTCCAAACACACCTGAGCCAGCCAGAACATGGTACTGCAGCTTCATTTCCCTCCTCTCCAAGATACCTCTCCAGCTGGGATGTAATTTTTCCCCCCCCCCTCAAAAGGTAGCATAAAATGGTCACAGTGTGAATGTGCTTGACCTTTTGTCTTGGACTAATCTAATTGTGTCGTCTTTGTGTAATCAGCCGGTAAAGGTCAGTGCTGTATTTAACATGGGGGCCCTTTAGGTACTGAATTTGCCTTGCAGTGAATTAACTTGATTATATTTCTTTCAAATATGTCAGAGACCAGGTCAGTTTAACCCTCTCTGTGCTGCCTAGGCCCACCCCTTTGTTTCCGATTCCAGGAGGCACTGAGGAACACGGTGGTCAGAAACACACACGTGGGCTCCCTCCTTCTGCAGCCACGGCCACCACCACCACCTCTCCCACCTTCCCAACAAGCAAAGCCTCAAAGGAGAGCAAGTGTGTTGTGAATCAGCCCCAAAAGCTTGCAATCCAGGACACTGGACTGCAAGGAGGGGTGAGGTTTCAAATTGAATGCAGCAGGGGGATAAAAGAAAAACATTCAGAAGACTCCTTTGCAAACATGAACCTGTCTCAGAGGAACGCTTCCTTGCGACTCCATATCGTCACAATCAAATAGGACATTGCTCAAGTCCAGATTAATGTATCGCCTCTGCCATTGACAGACAAGGTGTTCTCAATATCCTGCAATACATTACACATTTTAGAGAATAAAGGTCTGTGCCGCTACCAGGGGCAGCAATGTCTGAGGCGCTGGGGATGCCACTGTGTGGAGACGGGCAGCTTGGATCGGGCAGTTTGGCTCAGCTGTGCCAGGGGACTGCGCAGAGGGGAAAGCAACCTTGGCTGATCCCCAGGCGTACCCTTGGCCCTGAGGCAGCAGTAAGGGGCTGGGCAGCCTGTCCTCACGGAGGCAGGGAGGAGAGGCTGGCGATTCGCATCCTGCAGAGGTACATGTCACAGGGCTCGCAGTGAAGGAACCCCTAGGTCTGGCTTTCCTTCCTTGGCACTGGAAGTAAGGTATAAAAACACCCATTTGCTCTTCAAACACCTCTCTCCTTCCCAAGCCTCCCACTTCAGGCACGGCCACTGCTTAACTCCAGGGACTCAGGCAGATCATGGCTCATCATATCAAGACCGCTTTCCCCACTCGCTTCCCTCTGCCAGGCAGCCCTTATGAGGCTGCGTCTAGACAGAAAATGCCTCAGGCCTGCAGCTGCACCGGCATCACTGTTGCTGCCCTAGTGCAAGCTCTTGTCACCAAAGCCTTGCTGCTTTGGTCCACGGTGGCACCCATGTCAAGCCATCTGCCTGCATGCAGGATGTAGAAAGCCCTGCTGACCCCACCAATAGCACCAAGAACACTGTCCAAGCACAGGAGACGAGCCCAGAGAGCAGCACTGGGACCTGGGGGAAATAGGCGTGCTATGCTCCCTTGGACGCGCACGCCTGGAGGGAGAGCAGGGCAGCATCCCCAGCACTTGTCAGGGCATCTGCGTTGGAGACCTGAGTGCTCCTTGTTCTGCCCCTGCAACCTTCCTTCTCACCGAGTTGGGGGTCAGTGGTGCTCCTACTACATCAATGATCTGGTCCTTGGCATCTCCCTTGCCCTCCTCGATGCTGAGCCCTGCCTGGCCATCTGGATGGGCACCTTCCGCACTGAGGGGGCCAATGCTACCAGCTTTGGCCAGGGCCTCATAGCGGTGCCGTAACATCTGCAGCTCATATTCACAGTTGGCAAAGGCTTGCTTCAGCTCATACAGCAGCACCAGGTCACTCCGCAGTTCGTTGAACATCTGCACGATCTCCTCTGTGGGCATAGGATTGAGATCTACGGAGAGAAAAAGGTGTTCTGTTAAACAACCAGAATTGCAACCCTACAGAAATGTCCTGGTGCCCAGTTCACCCCCACAACGATACGCCAGGAGCCTCACTCCCATCACATGGTTCATTAGCAATCAGCATCCCTATGGGTCAAAGACTTAAGTTTCCAGGTTCTGGCCAAGGGAGAACCTGTAAGGTCCAGGACTCAACAAGTGAACGGTGATGGATGAAGCACATCAGACCAGACAACTGAACCTCGCTACCCACCAGTTCCTGTGAAGGGAGCTCAGTCTTGGGAACGAGCCCTCACGTGCTGCTGCAAAGGACAGAGGAGCTCCTGCTGTGCTCTATACCTTCACCAATAAGGGGTAGACAGGATGAGTTCCGTCTTGTTGCTCCTCCCAGGGTAGGACTGAGGCACAGCATTTGCTCTGCTGCTCTGTTACAGACATTTTTAACGCAGACCTAAACTGCTTGTAGCAGTGGCTGGCAGATCACCTCCCCACCCTGGGCATTCTGCTGCAGCCCATCACACACGCACACACAAGAGCAAGGAAGAGGTGCCTGTACTAGAGACAAAAAGGATGCAGCTTTGTAAATTTGTCCAGATACATGGCGGTGTCCCTGGTCTGCAAGGCTGCCCATGACCCCTTCCTGCTAGTGCTTTGTTCACTCTCACAAAGCCCAGATGTGTTTCTGCACTTTAAGGCACAGCAGGGCTGGAGCACCAGGAAGCCCTCGAGATGTGGATTTTGTACGGCAGGAGTGAGAAGTCAGGAACCCTTCCTCACCCTTGTGGGAATTAAGCTCTTAAGTAGCACTCACATCCTTCCCCAAGGCTTCCCTAGCAAGCAAAGATGGTAACTCCCTTGGTTTTAAAGCAGAAAGGGGAAACCACTCTGGTTGAGCTGCTTTCACCAGCCACAGGAGGCCTTCAGAACTGCATACAGACTCTGAGGCAATGTATCCAGCCATAAACCAGTTGGCCCAAAAAACTAACATCAGTTAACAGAAGTCAGTGCTGTGAGCAGGCTCGGTGATTTCTTGTAAACCACCAATAAGCCCTTTTTTCCCCCCTCCTTTTTTTCTTTTCCTTTTTCCAAAAATCCCCCCGGCCACAGCAGGGGGAAGGGATCATCAAGTGCCAAATTAAGGGGCACTGCACGCTGGGACCTGTAGTACCTGCAAACCGTCCCCACTGCACGGAGGGCAGCAGCCAACCATGGGCTGCACTCCTTCCCCTCTAGCTACGAGCGGGTATTGTACATGTTAAGTGAACCCTTCTTTTTGCTGCTAAGACACTGGAGTTCAAGAGTGAGGGATGTGTGTTTACTCGCCTTTCAGCAAAGATGCTCCAGATTTTCACACAGCATGCAACCTATAAAGGGGGGACGAACAGTCCCAGACGCATTTTGGACTTGCCACTGCAAGCAGTAAATTAAGAGGAAATGAAGCTTGAAAGCAAGACAGGGCAGCCCTGAACAATGCGCGTGCTGTGGTCACCAACACACTTAGAAGTACCTCTCCCGGCAAGGATGAGATTTGCCTTCCTAATACTGTGCTGCCTCTCTTGATGGTTAAAAAGGCCCAAACAAGAGAGAAACAAAGGCTCTTTTAAAACATTTTTCTACTGGGAGGAAAAAAAAAACCCTGTGCATCTTGTTCTGGCTTTTACTCTCTGTCTCTTTTTTTTTTTAAGCACATAAAATATTTTAAAAACCATTCACATACTGTTATTCAAGAAACTGGCTGTATTACTAGGGGAAAAAATAGCCCATCTCAAGAACAAAGGCTAGCTCTGTGTGTCTCTTTCTCTCTCGCGTGCCCCCTTTACTCACCTACTCCGAGTTCCATCAGCATCTGCTCCAGGGCTTTAATCTTCTTCTGTCCCACCGAGCTTGGCAGTTTCATCTGGAACACAAAGGTAACAGAGCCACACAGCTCAGAGATAGCCCTCACTCACAGCCGTCTAGTTCAAAAGGCAAGAGAGCTTTTCTTTTTATAGTGCAGGGGGAACAAAAAAAGAAAGGGAGAGAAAGGAAAATCAAGTGGTAAGAGAGGGAGACAGGGGCTGAAAGTTTTCAGACTAGGTCCGAGGGCAGGTATTGAAAAGCCCGGTCGTGAGGGCTTTTATTTTCTCTCTCGTGTGTGTGCAAGACACGCTGTTTTACAGTTTCCATGTGTCACTGAATTAACAACAAAAGTTCTTCTTGGCTTCAAACCCTCTCCCGCGGTGCCCAGCCCATCAAAGGGCTCATTTACACAGCGGCTAATGTGCAATGCTGCCCTACTTTATTCGCTTTAGCCGGCCTGATTAGACTCATGCGCTAACAGACTCACTTCTCCTTTTACCTGCTGAGCCCCAGACCTGTGGGATTCATTTACAGAGCAGGCTTTATAACAAAGAGGAGAGACAGAGAGAGCACAGTTACTTGACTGGCGGAAGTGTGAACACACATTTACATCGGAGCTAAGGGGCTAGGTGAGAGAGGAAGCATCAGATGTGAGCTATGAAAGGGAATCAGAGCTGGCCAGGAGAGGAAGAATGCATACACTTAGCAGGGTCCTTCCTCTGCATTCATTTGGGCTCTAGCAGGAGTGCGAGCTGCTCAGACCAAGCATTTATTAGATTACAAGCAGCGTAAACGCAGCTGGCACAATATGGCAGGGAGAACAGGTTTCCAAGCCCTGCGGATATATCCAAAGCAATTTCCTTCCTTAGCAATGCTGGAAGACAGACCAGAAAAAAAAAGATTCTCAACACTGCAGTGCCAAACACCCTCCTGCACACAGCAGTGGGTTGACCCTGGGAAGATGGGCTCACGCCTCCACCTGAATCATCGTCACCAGTCCAAGGTGCCCAGCAGGCCACTGAATAGCCAGGAGGCAAGAGCATCTTGCAGCCATCCTGCATACCACTTACTGATCCAAGGCCCCAGAAGCCACAGGTTGAAGTTCCCCAAAACAAAGAGCCCAATGTCAGTCTCCCAACTTAGGCCCAACTTCTCCAAAGCATTCACAGAATTATAGAATTGCTAAGTTGGAAAAGATCTTTGAGATCATCAGTCCAACTGTACCTGTCCACTACTAAACTGTATTCCTGGGCACTTCATCTACGTGTCTTTTAAACACCTGCAGGGCTGGTGACCCAACCACTCCCTGGGCAGCCCTTCCATGAAGAAATTTTTTCTAACGTCCAATCTAAACCTGCCCCGGTGCAACTTGAAGCCGTTTCCTCACATCCCAGGGCCTGTCACTTGGGAGAAGAGACCAGCACCTACCTCACTACAACCTCCTTTCAGGGAGTTGTAGACAGGGATAAGGTCTTCCCTCCTTAGAATGCCCCAGCACAAAAACGACAACAAGAAACACTATCTGGAACTTTTTAATTCACAGGAACACTGCAAGCACACACCCAGATGGTGAAAAGCACCATCCTCACCTCAGCTATGGTTGAACACTGACCATCAGGAGCTCCACATCCGCAACACTGGACATGCTAGGAAAACCCATCTTCTCCACCAAATCATTTCAGCGAAGGAACGAGGGTACGGATGCCACAGAGCAGCCCAAGGAATGGACCTTTAACAGTACATGCTAAGAAGTACCTCATCCCTTTGCTACACAGTATCACCACAGTTTAGACCCCAGCATAGGACCAAGAGTTCTATCAAGGAAAGATTTCTAAGAAGCCAACCTGATCCAAAAGGAGCACTAGGGAAAAAGGAAAACCCGCCCTCGTGCAAACAGCCAGCACCGGTAAGGACTAGAGGACATCTCTGTCCTTTTTCATACCCCGAGGGTGTTTGGCTTAGAGCCGGGGTTTCTACATAGCAGTGAATTTTGTATTTCAGAGACTGAATCTTTACAGTTGACCACAGAATGGTTGTTTTAGCAGAAGAAAGGTTGCCAAAAGCATCAGGTACTGGGATTACAGTCAAGTCTTTGGTCCAAAGTCTTCACTTGAGCAGAGCCTGACTAAAACAGGTTTTCCCACGAGCTCTGCTGCACAGAGTGCCTGCACAGGCACTGCTGAAAAGCAGGAGGACAGGGCAGAGCCCTAAGAAAAGGCAGCCCAGAGCACTGGGACAGGACATGGTTCTGTTTACGTGGTGGGTGCTGTGCTGCAGCCGGATGCCAAGGAAGGGGAGGTCACCTAGCACAGCTTAGCAGGAGACAGAATGGTTAGCCTGAAACATCAGGAAGACATTCCTGAAAGCAAGAGCCCTTAGTCCAGAGAACTGTTCTGCCCCGTGAGGAATCACACAGAACATTTAAGGTGGGCAATGTGCCCAGCTCTGCCTCAGCTGGGGGACCTCGTTAGACTGTGCTTAATTTGCAGGACACAGAGTTAGCAGAGCCCAGCATCTCCTTATTGAAGGCTAGGTGGACTGACAGGAGGTCTTGGTTTGTTGATTAGAGGAAGAGCACAAGCTTTGCTCCTGGGAGACTTCCGCTAGCTCAAGGAACTACTGGCAACACAAACATTAACCTGGCAAATCCTTCAACTGTGATCTTGTGAACGTCCTGCTCTCCATCCCACAGGAGTCTGGTCAATGAAATACCAAGCCAAGGTCTTCAGTGACACTCCTGAAGAATAGAGGATGGAGCAGGGAGAGGCAGAACAAATTAATTTAACTTCAAAGAAAGCAATGCTAGAGATGCTTAGGAGGAGTGGGCCTGTGAGTTTAGTTTAAAAACACATCAATTAGGCTTCCTTTTAATTCAGGCAGGAGGATCTGGCCTGCAAACAGGAAGGCTTCATTGGTTTCTCAAAGCAAGAGTATATTTTAATTTTACCATCATTAAGAAAATGTTATGATTTATGTGGCTGCTGTCGGACTAATATCTTTAGAATTTAGCTGGCTAAGCCAATTCATCTCTAAGACTGATGAAGGCTGATTGCTCTCTATGCAAAATGTATTAAAACTAAATGAGCAGTCTATTATTCAAACGCTGCTGATAATCTGTTAGCCAGGGTCCGTTAGCTGGGCCGCCTTGAGCAGGAGAGAAGCCTTCATGCTCTGTACAGCTCTGATAAGCCCAAGCTTACTTCAGCAAGCCCTTCTTTGTTTTGGTCTCTTAAGTAGACATCCAGACACACCAGAGTGCTGAAAGTTTGTGTATCACCTGTCTTCATTCCCAAGGAACGAAGCAATCTGCACGGACCACATGTCTCAGCCAACAGCACAGGCAACAGTTCTCTGGCTCGAGATGTGTATGCTAAGATGTGGTTTCTGCAGGCCATAATGAAAACACTCTCTGTGCTAAGGAAAACACCACATAGGGCAATCGCGTTGCTCACACCACAGCTCCTGGGATGTTCTTGGTGTTGTCACAGAGCAAGTCCTCTCCAGGGGCTGAAGAAAATTATGTTCCTCAAAGAACTCCAGTGGGCAACCACAGCTTCTGAGGTGAATGGCACTTGCCCTTTTCTTTCCTTCCTTATACTAGACTATTATTGTTATTTATTATCTTTAAAGTCCCCATATAGTAATAATACCTGGGAAACAGATTGCTCCCGTCAGAAAACTGATTAGCCAGGCTTTTTGACATTACTATATTTTGGATGCTTCTTTCCTTTGATAGCCTCTCCCTACAGCCCCTTTTGCAACACCAGCCTGCACTTATAATTATACCAATGTTGCTTTTGATTTAAGGACTGTAATCCTTTGTCCTTGCTATAAAAAATCTGCATTATACACTTGAACTGCATGTACCAAGAGAAAAATAAATAAAGAGCTACAGAAAATTGTGTGAATCAACACCACGAAGCCACAGTACCACAGCTTACGTGTGCAGAGAGGAGCATGTGCCTCCACCAGGGGCATGGACTACACCAGCACTGACCTGGTCTGCTGGACTAGGCATTGGACTCGATGATCCTTGTGGATCCCTTCCAACTCAGGTCATTCTATGATTGCTCTTCCCTGAAGCAGGAAGGCATGGCTCAGGAATTGGGCCATGCAGCTTAAAGAGATGAACAGAGCATCCGCTGCGCTTTCACAGCAAGGGCTGAGAGACTAGGAGGTGGCCTTGAGCAGTTTGATTTCTACAGAGGATCTCACTATTGAGGACCCTTGAGGTTTCAAATGATACAGGGGTTTTATTTAATGTTCGAGACATTTCGCTAACAAAACCTCGCTAATTCACACTAATGACTAGGAGACCTACTGCAAATTAATTGCTAATTGGCAAAATTCATTAAATGAACAAACATAGTAAGAAATAACTGAAGATGCAGCCTCCCCAAACAGACTCGGTTCATATATTTTTGTGTGCCATTACGTTTTCATGATTTACGCTAATACTTATAAACATAGTTGTAAATGTATTTGAGGATATTTTGGAGAAGTAATTAAGTGTTCCAGCCTCTCATGGGAGGTGTCCCTGCAGGGCGGTTGAACTGGATGATTTTTAAGGTCCCTTCCAATCCAAACCATTCTATGATTCTAAGTGTAAGTAATAGCAGAGCTTGTAATACAGTCCCCTGTGATGTCTTACAGCATCACCACCTGGCAGATAGAAGCTGTCAAAGTGACCTGCAACACGAATGGAAGAGGTCTGCAGGACCTACAGACAGATTCGGCTAGGTCCTATGTGTGATTTTATCTATGTCATCGTCATCATAAATGACCCACACCCAATTTAACACTGTCTTCATAAATCATAGAATTGTGAGGTTGGAAAAGATCTTTGAAATCAAGCCCAAATGTACCTGCCCAACACTAAACCATATCTCTGAGCACCTCATCTACCCATCTTTTAAACACCCCCAGGGATGGGGACTCCACCACCTCCCTGAGCTGTCCTGCTCCAGTGCCCGAGAACCCTTCTTGTGAACAAGTTTTTTTGTGATATCCGATCTGAACCTCCTCTGGCGCAACTTGACCATTTCCTCTCGTTTTACTGCCTGTCACTTGGGAGAAGAGACCAATACCCACCTCGCTACAACCTCTTTTCAGGGAGCTGTATGTAAACACCATTCCTGACGTTTACAGCTTAAAAAAGAAATCCCACTTTTTGATTGGTGCATCATCAAAATACAAGGGTTTTAAATTAATCAGTGGTATTTGGATATTTCACAGGTCCCCCTCCCTGATGCTGCGCTTCATTTTAATCCAATTTTGAGACAATTTTTTCCTTAAACTCTACCTTCCCCAGCCCTAAACAATACGACTGTCCTAAAAACGTTCATCTTAAAAACTCTACACACATGACCTGTGCTGTACAGCTATAAACTGTGGATTTACGCATCAGCATTGTTGTTCAGCATTATAATACAGCTCACTGACATTGAAAACCACCTTCTTCACGGATTTCAGCAGCAAGAAAACTTTCTCATTAGGCACTTTCTTCATGGATATCTTTAGAGCACTGAATTGCTTAGTGGGTTTCCGGGAAGGAGTGCTAAATTTTCAGATGAATAATGGGGTTTTTTGCATTTTCTAGCTTAAGATGAGGAAAGAAGGTCAACCTTTCCCCGGCTGCGTGGCTCTACTCTGCAGGAATAGAGAGTCTCTGCTCCTGCACAGTTTTAAGACTTGGGGCAGGAAAGAGCCATAATAAGTACTTCAGCCTTAGAGCTCTGGATTTAAAAAAAAAAAAACAACAGAGAAATTCAATTTCAGGTATGAATATGCACATTTCTGGAAATCTGAAGTGCTTAATACACTGAGGTTGGTCACCCGGCAAGGCACTGGAGTATGTCAGGGGAGAGCAATGAAGCTGGTGAAGGGGCTGGAGAAGAAGCGTTATAAGAGGCAGCTGAGGAAACTGGGGCTGTTTAGCCCTGAGAAAAAGAGGCTGAGCAGGAGACCTTATCCCTGTTTACAACTCCCTGAAAGGAAGCTGTAGCAAGGTGAGTACTGGTCTCTTCTTTTCCCACCAATTTTATGATTCTAAGATCTACTGCTCAGAAATAAAAGTGCTACAAGGAAAGGTGGATGGCCAATTGCTGTGGATATATGCAAAAGTTAGAAAAGTTTGGAATTGTGCAGGTATTCACTGCCTCAACGAAAATTCATGTTTTCCCCTGCCCTAGCTTACAGCCATGGACCCCACGTCTGACATCAGTGCCTGCTGATCTGCCAGACTAGGATTTAGGACACAGAGTTATACTGCTAAGCCATCTCCTCTGAGCTATGTAACACAAAGACACAGCGATCACTCTGGGATGGCACATGATCATCAACCTGCTTCATCGATGATCTTTTAAGACAAAAACACTTCTATATTAACTTCTGTAAGCGGTTATTGCAGGGTTTTTTTGACTGAAGTTAGACATACCTCACAAATTCCCAAATCAATCATGCAAACAAATTTCGTACTTGAATCCTCCTAATAAATTAAACCGGTTTTAATTGTTTGAAGAAGATACCTAGTGAAAGCTCTGTCTAGGATAAGGGTGGCCAGCAGATCCCAGAGAAGCACAGCGCACTCAGGCACATGGCAAAGCAGCAGCTCACTGATCCTATAAACAGTAATGCCTCATTACGTATCTGTAGCACTGATTCAAGGGGTAAAGTGAGGAGACATTTCCCAAAGAAACCAAAGATCCTGGAGCAGCATGGTGGGTTTTCAACAGTGCAGGTCAAGGTCTTCAAGGTTTTTACATGCTCATAGAATCATTTGGTTGGAAAAGACCTTTGACATCATTGAGTCCAACCATACCCATTCCACTACTAAACCTCATCCTAGAGCACCTCATCTACCCTTCTTTTAAATACCGTCACCACTTCCCTGGGCAGCCCATTCCAGTGCCTCATAACCCTTTCCATGAAGACATTTTTCCTGCTATCTAATCTGAACCTTCCCTGGCACAACTTGAGGCCTCTTCCACCCTCTCCCCCTAGGATACAGATTACTTTGACACAACACAGGTGGCCTAAAATGGGAATGAACTGGAATCCACACAAATGATGGCTGATAACCTGGAAAGAGTCAGCTCTTTCCCAATTTGACATGCATGCTGTGGTAAGAAAAAAGATATGCAAGAAGATAAGAAGTCACACCTCATCAGGACTGCCAGTCATTTAGAAGCTGGTCATCTTCTGGCAAGCTGAGTATTATCTGCCACTTACTAGTCCTGAGAGTTCCTAGCTCTTAAATACATTTTAGTTTAAATACAGTGCAGGCTTGTAAAACAATTGCAGAAAGACTACAGCAAGCATTTGCGTAAGGGAAAAACAGTAAAAATACACGGTGCAGAAGAAAGAACTGCACAGGATGTTTTTACTAGACTATGTTTTACATTAAAAGCCCATTACCAGTAGGACACTAACACTCTGCTTTAGAAGATCTGCAGATTCCCAGCTAGTCCTACCTCTACCTGTCACTACAGGTGTAGAAACCAAGCTGAGACCCACAGAGGCAGCTGCAGGGAACAGAAACAGCTGCAGCCTCTGAGTGAATCAAGTCAAGAGCACAGAAGAGCGGGCTATGATCACAGGGAGGGCCCTAACAGAGGCCACAAGAGAAGGAACTCTGAGGACAGTTTCAAATAGCACAAGAACATTATGTAAACTAGATCAGACAATTCCAAGAAAATATAGCAAAACACGCATCTAGTCTTAAATTGATGTTGCCTTTCTCTTAAATAATTTAACTGGAACTACACTTACACAAGTACAAGCAACTACAGTGACTAATTACACTCTGATCATTATATTGGTTACGCTAGTGAAAGAAAAAAGTAATATACATGGTGCTCTGCACAAGTTACACACAATCAGATTACCTGATGAATGATACCTAAGACTGGGTCACTACAGGCACACAAAGGCAGTCAGAGCTTCTCAAATAGGTCCAGCACTGGCAGACAAAGGTCCTCAAGGCTTCATACTGCGCAGACAATGTTTTGTAGCTGATGATTCAGCAAAACCAGCAACACAGAGTCCTTTCCAGAACTACAACTTATTCTAAAAGACCCTATTGCTGTACCCAGACTGCTCCCTTTACACCCAAGAGTCTATTAAGGTATTGCTCCAGATGCTCTCCCACACGAAAGCGCTCCATGAAAAAGGTGATAGAAGCATCTTCTGTTATTAATTTAACATAACTGCCTTTTATAGAATCATAGAATTGCTTGGTCAGAAAAGACCTTTGAAATCTAGGCCAACCGTACCTGTCCACTACTAAACCATACCCCTGAGCACCTAATCTACCTGTCTTTTAAACACCTCAAGAGGTGGTGACTCAACCACTTCCTGGGGCATCCATTCCAGTGCCCAAAAACCCTTTTGGTGAAGAAATTTTTCCTGATATCTAATCTGAGCCTCCCCTGGTGCAACTTGAGGCTCTTTCCTCCCATCCTATCACCTGTCACTTGGGAGAAGAGACCAACATTTACCTCGCTACAACCTCCTTTCAGGGAGTTGTAGGTAGTGATAAGGTCTCCCCTCAGCCTCCTTTTCTCCAGGCTAAACAACTCCAGTTCCCACAGTCACCTCTTTAAGTTTAGCTAGGAATGAGAAGAGAGGAAGAGAAGTGTTGGATTCGCCTTCTCCAGTTCATTTAAGATTTTGTATCCTTTGCTGTTCTCTTTAAAAATAAATACTCTGATATGTTCATCTTATTTCATTCTCCACAGGAAGGAGTTTGATTAGGAAATGCACCAGCACTCTCTTGGCCCTAATTAAAGGGCGTGTAATACAACAAATAGATGGCAATGCCACAACATGAATTGGATCCAGCCTGCATCGTTTGTTCATAACATCTACTCACAGAAATGAGACCACTACTTTCCTTCCACACCTCCATCAGGCTCCCCACAGAAATTAGCCTCATCCACCCGCTTGTAGAGGGCAAAACACAAAACTTGTCTAATGAAAAATTGCTAGCAGAAGCAACAAGCACATTTCAGCTCACTAATCCATGGGAAGTTCAGACTTGGAAACAAACTTTCCTACCTAATAAGGGTGTGCTGAGCTCCATCAGATTGATGCCAGGATGCCTTGGAGTGCAATCAATACAAAGCAAATAAATTATTAATTGCTCCAAGTAATTAAATTTATCAAATCCAAATAAAAATAACAGATACATTATGGAACCGCTTCCAAAGCTGAACCTCTGAAGGGACAGTATTGATCACAGGAGGACAGACAGATGCTTCACATGTTCACAGCCGAAGAGGTCTGGGTTTGCATTAATGACAGGGAAGGATCAGAGCCAACAGCCTCCGATGCAGAGTAAACAGGCAGCGTGCTTGGCCATTTAATTGTGGGTCAGATCAAACACAGAGGATAAACACATCTAAACACATACATACAACCCCATCTTCCTCTAGAAATATCATTCACCTTGGAGACTCAGTAAGGACTCAGTTCCCACTCCAAGAAAAAAAAAAACACGGAAGAGAACTCACACACACATTCTCCCCACAACCACAGTAAACTCTTACTCATCAATCAGCGCTAAAAAAGTCAGTATTTAAAAGCTGGTGAGTGTGAATATTTGAATCAATGGCTACTAAAGTTGTGCTTGTCATTTTCCTTCCCTTACTTCTTTTTTAATTGGTCTGAGTGGCAGTTCGCAGATGGAGTCAGGATAGAAGCCTTTTCTGAGGGGAAGTGGCTGGCTTTGAACGACTGAACTGGAGCATTCCTCAATCCTTTCTGTGGACTGAGATCTCTCCAACCTCTGTTTCAACCCTGAGTTTGTTTTGTTTCCAGATGAGACATCACTCAATCGATTCTCTTCCAGTTCCTTTGTTTCCAAACCCATGACAACAGAGCAAGGACACAGATTTACACCTCAACATGCAGGACTGGGGAAAAACATCCACCCTTTTCCATTCCCTTCCTTCTTAAAAGCACTGATGCAACAATTCAAAAGCATTAACGAAATCATAACTTAAAATTCACAGATAAGGCTGAGAGAGATGATGAGCAATTTAAAACACACTGAAGAGACGTTAAAATCAAGAAGCCAAAGTCAAGTGCTCCAGACACAAAGTCAAAGTTTAAACTTAAAAGAAAGCTGAACATAACATGGTACAGAAACACTGGTGAATTCAAAACAAACTCGGCTCTGCCCTATAAATCACAAGTGTGCAGTTATTGTTGGTTTGTCTGCGTCCTGGAAAAGACTCAGGTTCAACAGCTCCCACTTTCTTCCCCTTCAGGCAGCTCCTCAGCAAAGCTTTCCTTCCTCATAGCAACCTGCTTTCCCTTTAGCCTCCTCCTCTCCTTTCCCTGCACAGATTCCTACTCATCTCTCGTTTCCCCTGGCTCTCTGGCTGACTGCCCTCCCAGCTGAGCAGACCTGATATGACAGGAAGTTTTCCAGAAGTAACCTATTAATAATAGATTTCTGGTGTTATTTTCATAGCATTGTTGGACTAACAAAGGCAAAGGTCTAAAATTCCTTTTCAAGAAACTTATGCAAGGCTTGCCACCTTCCAAAACATCTGCTACTGCCTCCTGTTCTCAGTGGCACCAAGGCAATACGCTGCCTTGAATTAAGACAAAGCTTTCCATAATGCTCAGCTTCCTACTGCCTTAGACAAACTTGCAGTTTGGGCTGTCAGGGAAATTCCATGTGGAGCAAGGGTATGGGGGCTATCGCCTTTTCTTTGCCTGTGGCCACAGCCCCATGGAGAACAATGGGAGACTGAAGCTGTTGTGATAGAAGGCAGCTTGTCAAACTCACTAGAGAAGATTACTCTTCAGCGTTTGCTGAAGGAGAAACTTTCAGTTATGAAGAATAATAGCCGTAAGTGACCATTAATCCTAGGAGGAAAAAAAGCAGTCTTCAAATTCATTCTGTGCATAAGATTTCGTAAGCTTTAACGACTGGGAGAATTTGAAAAGCCAGAGCTGTTGTCATAAAAACTACTGAGAATAAATTAAGTTGAATGCCGACTGCTAACTTTTTCTTCAAGAAGTTATTTCTGTAAATTAATTTAATTCCAATTTTCAGATTAATTGTAAATCCTCAGGAAAAAAAAGCACTTCTAATCAAAGAGTAAATGCTATTAAACTGGGGATGATACGGTACATTTTTCACACGTGACAGAGGTTGAGTCCCTGATCTCAGTGCAAAGCCTAGCTTCCACTAACTATGAAAGCGTAAAGCACGGTAACAAAGTACAAAATAAGGGAGGAAAATAGAAGCCTTTAGGTGAGGAGCTCTTCAGGTCCTCAGGCAAAAGAATTTACCGCAGGGACGTCACAAACCTTTAGAAATCATTTTCCAATGTGCTCAGGGCCAAACATCTTATGCTGGATGTTGTCAGAGTACATATTCCCAGCAAAGTGTCCCCATTCCTTACTTAGTCTTTGTTGGCTCCCACCCTTACCAATTCCATCCCACTGGTGTGCAGAGGGTTTACCACATTAATCACACAAGTAAAATAATTCAGATTAGCATATACTATACCACTATACCACTCAGCTTCTCTTACCAGTTCAAAAGGCTCATACTGACCTCACGTAAATAATTCTCCCCATCACCCACATGTGAAGCAATTGAGTCTATCAGCTTCCATTTTAAAAACAGGTAAGACTTGAATAAGGAAGCCAGGTGACTGGCTAAAAGCCACAAATGAATTCATTTTGCTGGGCTGGAGGCAGGTTGCACATTTACAAGCAAGGTGTTGGTTTTTTTCACCTAGATGGGTGATTTGCAATCTTTTTCAATTCGCAAACCACAGCTACTTCTAATAACGGCATTCATCTCCTTAAAAATTTCAAGCAGAGCATGAGAAGTTGCTCTAGTTATCCCAGGAGCTTGGATACCACAGGCTGAAAGTTGCTGAATCAGACTGACATGCCTCAGTTTATCACCGCATTTTGTGAGCATTAACGAGAGCAGGGAGAAGCATGTAGCACCCTTTGCACAAAGACTAGGATTTGAATTGCTCATCTTGGCACACAAAAAGACTGCTGGCTTTGCCAGATGTTTCTATCACTGATAGGTTATTGCTCAGCTTCTCTTCCAGAGGGGGTCAACCATCACTTACTAGTTGTCAAAATCCAAATCAATCTCCATAAATTACTCTATTTATCTTCATGCTGGAGAACACATCTGCCACGTCTCCATAAATCCCAACACGCACACACCACAGTCTTGCCTGTCGCTTGCCTCTGACTTCCTCAAGGCTGTAGCCCCCCACTCAAACAGGTAGCCCATGGATGGTGGCCACCGTACACTAAAGGAGATCCCCAGCAGTGACCTTGGTGAGCTGTACCACCACCTCTAACAAGCACACGCACCTGTACGTCAAAGCAGCGTGATCCCAAACTCATTTTTATTAACAGCCCTGGGGTGTTCCCAGCAAGATCTGAAACTATTCCGACATCAAAAGAACATCCCATAAAACAATCTCTAAAGGTGACCTAGAAAATTCCTGTGCCAAGTGAGAGTGCCAGGCAAGGAACCTACTTCTCCACCTTTGCTACAATAACATAACTAAGGATTATTTTATTTGGCTAGAAAATATAAAGCATTTGTACTGGGCAAACTGGATTTAGCTAGCAAAACCTCTCTGAAAACATTCAGTCAGACAGGCAAGTTTAACTTATTCGGTATCTCAAAACCTGTCACTGAGAGACAGACATCAAGTCTTGCTATAAAACAGCAAGTTCTTTTCCCGGGCACATCTGTGCAAGATGAGCTTTTCCCCAAAATATTTTCTGAAGACAATGGAAATAGGAAGGCTAAAGATAGCATGAATTTATGTGACACTTTTTTCAAGACACTACCTGAATATCCAGTTTTTAAAAGTCCCTCTCATCTGTTAACACACTAGTTTATGAGGCCTGTTACGCTTGGCTGTAAGCTCTGTTTAGAGCAGACAGCTCCACGTGCATCCATTGCATAGGTCTAACAGAGCAAGCATACCAGTAACCAGCACGTTTAGGTGCCTCTGTGAGGCAATGAGCTGGCTTTTACAGAGCCAGCATTCCAGGTTTCTGAGTCTTCACATTTATGGAATTCCTTTCTCATTTCAGAGGCAAGAACTTGAGTCTCTTTAGCTATAAAAGGAGATGAGGAGACAGACAGGCAGACTGAAAGACATTAACAGAGGTCCCAAGGGACCAGGACAACAGCCTACCCTCTGGCTTCGCAGCGTGACACCTGCAGATTTGAAGTCAGGAAACTTGATGCCAGCAGTCTCAGGAACAGCCTGCAAGAGATCGAAACAGGATGTGTTGGTGAAGGAAACACAAGAAACACAAGATTTCATACAGAGACTGTCTGAAGAGGAAACACTGTTTCCTATGACAGAGAACCACCTGCCGTGGCCACATGGCTGAGCTGAGGCAAGAGGAAAATCCCAAGCAATGGGATTCAGTGAGAAAATCCCAAGAAATTCACTGTGAAAAACATTCCTGTTCACAGTAACTTTGGAGAGCACAAACATTTTTGTTAGCTGGTTTAAAAGCACTGCTCTACATAAAGCCTTACACCCACTCACATAAGCATAAACCCTAACCCTAACTCCTACTCATCATACTAGCACGTGAATATTTGCATATCATCGTTATCTAACTCAGGCCCATTGCACTAATCATAACAGCCCAGGACTTCCCTAAATCTTGGCCTTTAACTGCAGGTCCTCTAAGGAATGATATATAAACCTCTGATCTGTACAGACCAATAACGAGAGTGTAAGGTCTGCACCTCTCCTGCTGTTTAAACAAATTTTGCCATTTGTCCACTTGTTGGACAGTTTTCTCTCTTTCCTACTGCACAGTTTAAGCACAGCTATACAAGGCGGCAAAACTTCTCAAGCTGCTGCTGCTAAGCATTTAGTTGTATTTCAACAAAATGGAAACAAAATAAATGCATGCCCTTAAAAGTCTGTGATGCTGAGTGAAGCACAAGGTGGGCAAACTTTTAAATGATCAAACCAGGCTGTCTGCAGGGCCCTGTGCACTTAATGGTGTGGGGTCGTCTGAATGGGTCAGGAATGCTCACGATTCAACCAAAGAACAGCCACCATCTCTGCAAAATTCATGCTTTTCCAAAACGGTCACCTCAAATCTCCCTATTTCTTTGGGGACAGCATTCACTCTGCTGCTCTCACATTTCCTTGCAGAGAGGCTCTGCAGCTTGCTCTTTGTTGGTTCCACACAGAGCTGAGATAACCAGGGCTACCCCAAGATCTTAAAAGATGCTTATGGACAGTGACTCAGTTCCTCAAGTCCCCTGCCAATGACTCTCAAATCTCTGTTATCTCTATGTCTTGGTCTTCAGGTGGCACCGTGCAAACTGCTCTGCCTGGCCAGACATTAAGATTTTTTTCAGTTATCTGTGGTCAGTTCAATAAACAGAGGCCCCAGGAAGAAACGACTAAACACAACTGTAGTGAAAGAAGTATTCTCTTACTACCAAAAGGGCTCACGAACTTGTAGAGATCACTTCGATCTTTGGTAGGATGCAGCCTCCCTGCTTGGATTATTACAGACAAAGAAGGCTGCAATCAAAAAGCAGTCCTCTCTGCCTCCTCAGGATGAAGGCTGGCTTTCAGACTCCCCAAACTCTGCCCCCCAGCCTGTTGCTAAACACCCTGACACAAGCAGTGAGGGTAAATCAGCATCGTTGGCTTAGCCGAGACAACTCTGACTGCACTCAGCACATAAGCAATTAAATGGGCTCTTTTGCCTGGCGTGCCTGTACATGCTGTAAACGCTTCAACCTCAATTGACTCTTTGGTAAATGATTTTCCTTTGTTGAAATGATGCTGATGCAGCTCCCGATTCAAATTCTTAGTTAAAATGCAATTTTTTTTCTTAACATTTCCCAGCTATAGTTGGTAATTGACTCCTAATGGACTCTGTCATGGTTGAAAAGATGCTAGTGCAACAACAGAAACTGCTTCTCTGCCCACCCTGGCATGCCTATCCACTACACACCTGCAGACAGGCACCAGCCAACAAGCAATATGTAGGGCTGCACTCCTCACCTCAGCACCTCTCCAGCCCCATTCTCCATAACCACCCTTTTTTCATAAGCATCAACAAGGAGCTGCTTTCTTTAGAGCGCAATATACCAGCGGCGGTTAAGCTTTACCAGATCAACCCTCAAAGGAGTTCAAAGCACCCAGTGATATTATATTAATTACATAAAGAGGCGAGGCAGAGGAACAAAACAATGTTTTAAGGAAGTGGTGGCCATTAGGCACAGTTCATGAAGCAATAATTATCTAGCATTCACTGCTTCACCCCACTCCCTGCACAGATCCTTTTGGAGGATGAAGACAGAAGTGCTCTCCGTTTACAAGGTAGAGAGACAGGAATTCCCAGGCACTCTGGAAACACCTGAGATTTTCTAACAGCCCTTTCTTACAGAAGGTGCTGAATTTAGTGCAGTCTACACTGCCCTCTTTTCTGGAAAGGGACACTGAGGTAACATCAAATGTAAATTGAAACCTGTGTTCTGGGGTCCTTAGGCTTTAGCTCAGCTCAGGGAGAAATGAGAAGCATTGGCTCCCAGAATACAAGAGTCTCCAGCAGGGCTGCTCTGATTGCAGCTGAGGATCAGGAGAGGGGCAGGTACTGAGCCCGGAGAGACCCATGAGTGGGGAAGAAAAGGGAAATCTAGACTAGAAAAAGAAAGCAGGTGAAATACAACGGGCTCGTGGGACAATCCTGCACAGCAGTACCAGAATGTACCTGGGAGAAGTAGGGAGAAAGATGCCTCTCCTGCCATGAGGCATGAGTGGCTGGCATATTTTCCTCCCATTTCTCAGGAAGGGAAAGGGAATTTGTCCTTCTTCAAATGGGAGACAGAGTGCACCACCATAGGATTCTGACAATAGCAGCTTTAGATCGATCTTCTTCCAAAAGACAACCAAAAAGCATCTGTCAGAAGGCAGCTAGCAGCCACTCCCTCCAAAAGAGCTGAGAGGCTGATCCCAGCAGGACTGCTGAAGGGAACATGTTAACCAGCCAGAACTTAAGCAGGGGAAAGAGGAAAAAGCAGAGCAGCAGGGGGAAGAAGAAAAATGTTTACAGGCTTCTCTGTCTCCTTCTTCTGTGGCAGCTTCTTCTTGGGAGCCTTGCGCTCAGCACGTCTCTGCTCAGTGGTGGTGTCAGCAGCTGTGATGAGCTTCTGCAGGTCTTGGGTTCTCTTTTCTCTCTCTTTCTTCCTAGTTTCAATTTTGCGGAGTTCCTGGATGAGGTATTCTTCTTCTGCCACCTGCAGATCAGAGCACGTAAAGGCAATCAGAGCAGCAGAGGAAGTCCGGCAAAGCAAGAGGGCCATCTACCGATAACGGCTCTGCTCTAGGCCAGCCTGCAAACGATTTTAAGCTCCCCTGCCTAGCGTCTTGGATTTGCTGAGCACATTTTGTTCCACAGGCTGCATCCATGGTACTGCAATTAATACCGTCCATGATGCACCCCTCAGGAGCATCCATAAAATCCATAAATGATTAAGCCTCCAGACAAAAAGACCAAGAACACAGACAGAAGAATAAAAAAGTCCAAATAATACTGTGGTTCCAAGTGCAGTGTTGTGAAAAGTTGGCTCCCTTCCCCAGACAACGCATGTAGAACCCAGAGCAGCTATGAGCTGAATCACAACCTGCCAACATGGGAAGGACAAGCACAGTTATTCATTACATGTACGAACGTGTCATTAGACAGGTCTACTAACAGCAAAGGATGCTCTCCCCTAGCCTTTGGAGAAGGCAGCTCCTTAACCTCTAAACCCTGGGACTATTACACAGCTTCAACAAAGGATAACTAAACGTGCAGATTTACAGTCTTTGTTTTCTGGCAATATTTTTACTCTCAAGGAATAATTCTCTCCCTGTGGATCTCAGGGAACTCATAAGGACATTGGCCTGAGAATTTGTTTCAATTCAGAGGACTAGTACACAGAGAAGATGTTGGCAGCTACCAGAGCCCATAACTCTGCTCACCTTCTTATTTAGTCAGATTTCTCACTTATTGTCCTTTTGTATCCCTTAGAATGGCATGAACTCAACAACAAAAGCAGTACTTACGTGTTGCTCTTTTCTTGTCCAGTCTTCCTTCCCCTTTCCCACCCTCTAGCCTATTTCATCCACCTACTAATTCAACTCAGCATAAAACTTTTGGAGCAGCAATACCCTCTTCCCCAAGTTACCTGCTCTGGTGTCCTATTGTACAGCCTTTCCAGCTGTTCCTTCCTTCGCCTCTCATGGCCAGCATCAAAGACTGGGATTTTCAGGTCTGTGCCTGGAGCAGCACGAATATTAGCCAGCTTGGCACAGATGTGGTAATATCGTTCCTTCAGGTCCTCCACTGATCTTTTCTGTGGAACGCATCACAGGAAGACAACATTATGAAAGAACCAAGCAAAACCTCATGCGGTAGCCAGCTAAGGACACTGGCTGGAGGATGTCAGACAGAGTATAAGACACGGTGTCTAGGAGGAGCCTTGCAAATCTTGGTGGAACCACAAGAAAGGGGGAGTTTCTCAGTGAAATGCGTCAATTTGCTGTCATGGGTTCACAGCTACTGCTCTAAAAACACCCACCAGAGGGTCCAATGTTACAGCAGAGGGTTACAGACAAGAGAGCAGTGAAGCACTCCCAGATAAAAGGATACAAGGATAGCTGTCTCAAAAGGAGAAAACCCGTGAACAGGAGACCGTGACAAATGCACTGGAGGTCTCCTCTGAGCTGCTCAAGGCATAACCAAGAAGGTATCAGCTGCAACAATTCACTGCCCATCACTACACAGAGTCTGAGTTGTGTTTCCTTCCTCCAGGTACCAACGGATTTTGGGCTGCCCCGCTGGGTACTCTTATTATTCCACTTCACTACAGGCTCTTCACGTTAGCGTTTCAGAGGGCAACAAAACACTCCAGAATTTAGAGCTCTTCTGTAGGAGTCATACCATTTCCCCATGTCACCAGGAAGCATGGAACCAGGAGTTACAGGAGATATAGGATCATCTTCAGACCACTGATGGTCCCTGCTTCACAGCAGAGATGACAGAAGCCTGCACCAGGTCAGATCACAAGTCAGGAGCAGCACCAGGGAAAATCCCCAGGGACCGTTAGCAGGGCCTAGACTTGAATCCAGGACACCTATGCTGCTCAGCTAAACAAACTCCCCAGCTGCCTTATCTTCGAGGAACGAGTTGTTTTCCCGGCAGGGGCAAACCTTCTAACTTTCTAATGAAACACAACAGGGAATAAGCACAAGTCACAGTGGATTTAATTACAAACAAAGCAAGCAGCAATGCCCTGTGCTGGAAATTCAATATTCCTCGCTGCCAATAATTCATTATTTTCCTCTAATTAAGTTGATATAAACGGTAATTTGGTCTTTGCAGCGCAGCAAGCCCTGCACGTGCCATAACAGCAGGTTGCTAGCAGCACCTTGGCCCCCAGGACTCACCTTGAACTGCTGGTGATCGTAGCGGTCATGAATCACCACGAAGCGCAGATCAAAACGCCGAGCCAGGTCAAAGAGGTGGTCTGTCTCAGCTTTGGTCCACGCATCATCATGGAGATACATCTGATACTCCTGCTCTGAGTAGACAGGTACCTGCACTGTCTATGCAGAGAAAAGAAAAACACGGTAGCTCTCTTGCAGCACTGCCTTTCTCACTGCCCGCTGGTAAGGGCCAAGACACTTGAGCTAAGAACAAGTGCAATGCACTCGCAGGAGGGGGCTGCCAGGACCCTGCGCAACGAGTCCTGATAGGAAACACGATGAGCAGGTAGAGGACTTGATAATGAGCAACGTCTGATCCCAGGGCCACAAACATGATGTTCTGGGGAGCCTACCAGGGACTGCTGACTGGGTGGCTGAAACCTATTTCAGGTGCCTGACACAGGCAGAGTTCAGCAACCCACATCCTGACAAGAGGTTTCAAAATTATCAGGCTAGCATAACAGCAAAACCAAGGTTCAGCCAGCCTCCCTGCATTCCTCTCATGCAGCAGCACCAAAACCTTGACATAAACTGCTCTGACAGTCGAGACTGCTTGGGCTGGGACACGCTCGCTTGCGTAGGGTGAACTGCAAAGGCAAGGCGCAGTAGTTTCTAGCCTTTAGCACACCTTCTGCTCTGATACACAACCCGCTTCTTTCATGTTTGGTGCAGACAGCGCCATGAAGATCTGAAAGGCAGGGTGCTTTCAGATCTCAGTGTAAACTGAGGACCATAAACTTAGCAAACTTTGTCCCTCCCTTCATCATCCACCCTTTCTCCAGCAGAGCCACAGGGCCAGATGACAGTGAAACTCTCAAGAGTGTCCTAGGTGCCTAAAAGGCCAAATTCCCCTGCCTGGAACTGCTCTGCAAGGGCCCTATCCAGAACACAAGTGTCACATGAGTGCTAAAGGAACAGTAAAAATACTACATTAGGGGAAGTCCTAGCACATGGTAAAGCAAAAGCTTAAACAAGCCTGTGCTTTCCTCCCTTACCCCTTTCCCAGCACTCCCATGGTGGAGCTTTGCCAAGCCTGAGGAGGTCCTGCCTTCAAAAGAAAACATTGTGTGCGTGGGAGCAGCACATATGCTTCAATAACTCTGTGCCCTCCTGAGCCCTACACCAGAAAAGTCATCCTCATGAACACCATTCACCTTGGAGAAGCATTTCTGAGCCTTCAAATAACAGCCTCTTTAGGTCTGCTGCCCTTCTTCCACCACTTAGACACAGAAGCTTAAAGGTGAAACACCTCTCTTGGGGATGCACTGCTCCTCAACAGTCACATACCACTCCCACCAGAAGAAAAGCCACCTCACTAGATATCTATGTACATCATGGAAAAAAACGTATTTTCTAGGGTAGCACGCGTACAAGGCAACAGCCAGCAGGGCCCTCTGCAGCAAATGGAAGGGAAGGTGCCTGATCAGGGATGAGAACAAGAGCAAAGAGCAGTCCCCAAAACACCTCCCCAGTCCCACTCAAGGCTACTCAGGTGAGAACTGCTGAGAAGTGAGAGGTGAGAACTCAGATGGAAAATTTCAGACAACCATGGGATTAACTATAAGGTCAAATGCAACGCAGCCATGAAAATTCATATATGACCCCCAGAGAGGGATTTCCAGCAGGAAATGGTAAGGTTTCAGCTGCACAACAAGACCTCGGCAGGAACACCAACTACAACTGTACTGACCCCGGTTCAGGAAAGATGAACTGAAATGGGAACGAGCACAGAGAATAGCAACAAATATGAGTAATGAGGTGGGAAGCTTGTCTTCCAATAGCAGATTGGAAGAGAAAGGAGCCTAGCAAAGGAAGTTTGAAAGGAAACCTGACAGAAGGCTTCAGGGATGCTAGATGGAATGAAAGGAATACCCTCAAAAAGAAAAGAGTGACTGAAACAAGGACAAAGAAATTGGCTTGCAAAGAAATGCCAATTTAACATGGAAAATTTAACCTGGAAATGAGAATTGGAGCAGAGACAGTCTGGAACAGCTTCCCAAGGAAGCACAGAGGCAGGAAATTCCAAGTGCTTTTGAAAAGGAATGTGATCAATTTATGAAAGGGACTGGATGGTGCAGGACCTGAAAGAGCCAAGAAGAGGATTCAATGGCCCAGAAAACCCCTCTCAGTCCTGCATTTGACACTATAAACTCACACAATGATGGGCATTAAATTGGCTGAAACTGCTCAGGAAAGATCCTGGAGCCATGAGAGAGCTCTGTGAAAACATCAGCACAATGTCTAGTGGTGGTGAAAAGACAAACTGAACAGTAAAAATAATCAGGGAAATAAAGAGAAACACAAGCAATGCACAAACCCACCATGCTTCCCTAAGTGAAATGCTCACTCCTAGACCACTCCTTTCAAAAGAAAAAACATCTGAGAACAACAAGCGTGAGACAGGGCACAGAAGGGCAGAAGTATGTCAAATTACTGAAAACAGTAGCTAGCAAGGACAGTTTACTATGCAATGTAACACAAGATCTCAGTAGATTAAAATGAACAGGGTAAAGCCCTTTTCACACCATATAAAATTAACCTGAAGAACTCACTTTCTGCCATGAATGTACCTAGCAAGAATTATTAAACACAAATTATTGTTAAAAAAAATCCATCAGCCAAAGACCACCAAAGCCTAGGAAAAAAACTCTGTATTTGCCCCATTCTCATGCTCTCTCTAAGGCTTTACTAAAGGTAGCTAGAAATTGGCTGAGAGAGGCTTTTGCTCTGACACCAGTGACAGTGCTTTCATATTCCCTGGATCAAGGTTCAGTGTATACTGTGAAACCTAAGCTTATATTTTGGTTCTCACAATGAAGAGGAAGGATTTAGTTAGGAGACCGGATGCACAGAGAAAAGACAAAGCAACTGAGCAGTGACACAGGAGCTGAGCTGAAGAGTTTGAGCAAGCAATAGGACAGATTACACAGGGAAACAGGTTCATGCCAAGGGGAGCAAGAGAGTTAGGCAAAGATATTGAGTATGTGAGAAGGAACCCACAGAAGAGTCTGGAAAAGTAAATAAAAACCCTCTGACACAGCCAATATCTGCTAAACTCCTCATCGGTGCCTTCTACCTTCTCAAACACGGATCCACCAGGGTAACAATTTGCTCCTAATACGATGTATTAGCATGTGCAGATGGCAGAGGTCTGCACCACTAATCTAAAGGTTGCAGCCTTGCTGAAGGCTCTTCTGTCTGACAATTCACAGTACATGATAAGGTTAAGGAAACGAGAATCACATAATTACAACACCCATGTGTGGCCTCCTCTGATAGACTTGGTTGAACTCAGCCAAAAACTGTTACAGGAGTAGAGTCCTGGAGAAAATTACACTCCCAAGGTTTCACTCAGCTAGGTAAACACCTTAGCTGAGTGAGTCACGCTTCAGACTTCCACCCTAGACATCAGAGAAGAGATACCACAGAAGGCTCTTACCGATGTCCCAGCAAGAAGAAAAGCATCAGTCAGAGCTTGAGCCTTCCAAATTATAAGGTCAATCAACCACTTAACTCTGCAAGAAGCCAGGCTTTGTTGGAGCTGATGCTCTGTGGGTTACAAACTTAAAAATGTTGTATACAGCTGTGCGCAAGCAGAGCTTTTATGGAATCATGTTAGCACACACTTCTTTCTGTTCCCATTCAAATTTGCATGATGAAGGGGATTAAATTACATTATGGAGGCACCCTAACTCTGCTCCTTCCTAATTTTGGAGGTTCTGACTTTGAAACACAAATCTTGATGTAGTTTTCTTTGTGCATGCACATGAAAGCCCCAAACCACTCAAAGCAGATCCATCCGGGACAAAAGACAGCAGGAGATTACAACAACGCATTGTGACAATATAATGTAAGACGCAAAGAACAAGGTACTGTACCACACTGATATCACAGAAGCAGTTTTAGATAGAACACAACATAATTCAGCATCGATGCTGGAATCTAGCCAAGAGGCTGCAAGCCAGCATTTTGGTCATGAAGCTCAAATTACTTCACATTGGGCAAAATAACAAGATTCATGACTTTAAGGTCTCGCTTAGACTAGAGTATCTTTTACTACCCAGAGCCTGTCATCAGGGAGAGGACGTTGGTTAGGAACTGAATTGGATGGTCCAGTGCCTCCTTGGCAAATCAATGACTGCACTCCTGAAACACAGCTATGCTCCAGCAAGCACTGACCACACAGTGAGCTCACTCAGCTTAAAGGATTTGGAGACATCATACTCTGAGATCACACAGCTGCAGGCCATGCTGCAATTTAAACTTCAATTTCCACATCTAACTCAATCTTCAAGCGCCAAAAGAACCAACTTCCTGTCTGGACATTCAAGAATCTGACCAAAGGGTATTTTCCAGCTGCTATTTATATGCTTTTGTTTGAAAGTGCTACCACTCACTTTATTGAACCTGGCAAAAGGGTAGTCCTTCCCTTCCTCCGCTGCTCTCCTCCAGTGGTAGAACATCGCTCCATCTTTTCTCGCTGGGTTGGTGAAGGGCATCCACTTCCAAGGCCGGACTTTCTTGGACCCCAGTTTTGCTTTAACCGTTCGATAACCCTGAGTGGTATCACTTGGCAGCAGCGGAGGCGCATCCCTGACATGGAGAAAAGCACAGGATGAAGCAAAGCAGGAAGCAGCCCACAACAAACCCAAAGAGATTTCAGATTCAGACATGCCACCATGATGTTTAGGGTTGGAAGATCCAAGTTTAAGCCTTATTCCAGGTTTGCCACTTTCCAGATTGCAATGCTTCCCACATCAGAGGATGGAATGCACAGCACAGATGGCTTTGAACAGAACCATCTGGAAAGTCAACTATGCAAGAGACCTCTGGGGCAAGGGCACAACCCATAACAAGCCAAATACAGGCTGCAGCAGAACTCTTTTTGCAGGAATAAAAGCAGGTGCTATTCCCAGTTGTGAATAAAAACTGAATACAGAAGGGTAAGGACACAGTGACAGGATGAGGGGTAATGGTTTTAAGCGAAAGAGGGGACATTTATATTAGATATTAGGAAGAAATGTTTTCCTGTGAGGGCGGTAAGACGCTGGCACAGGTTGCCCAGGGAAGCTGTGGCTGCCTCATCCCTGGAGGTGTTCAAGGCCCGGCTGGATGAGGCTTTCAGCAACCTGATCCAAGGGAATGTGTCCATGACAGGGGTGTTGAACTGGATGGGCTTTAAGGTGCCTTCCAACCCAAACCATTCTATGATTCCCTGTCTGCACCAGCCTATTGTGCCTGTACCTGATTCATCTCCAACACAGAGCAAATCCCTTAAATTTAGAAGGGAAAAGACAGACACTGTCCAAGACTAAGAGAGAAGGGCACAAGCATGGGCCAGGCACAAAGGGCAATCAATCCAGGAAGCAAGACTGCCCACAGTTTCAAGAGAATGCTGCTCTGCCACCAAAAGTGCAGGCTACCTCCCAATTTTCACAGGTGACCATAAGCTCTTACTTTTTGTCAGAGTAGAGGAGCGCATAGACTTCTCGGTGCATTCCTTCTGGCCTCTTAAACGTCAATGTCTCTGAAGATTTCTTGGATTTTTTCTGAAACAAAAGAATTGCATTTTAGTTTCAAAAGCAGCAATCCCTGAGCGAACATCAAACTACATAATCTGGCACCCTGTGATGTTTTTCACTTTTATCTGGCTTCAGACAGCTTGAATTTCTCCAGGAAAAGTACTTGTTCCTGGTGGAACACACTGACAGACAAAACGTGCCCAGTTTCAGTGATAGCACTCACCAGTACTCAAACACTTGTTGCAGCTGATAACACAAATTCCATCTGGCTGTAGTTTTCAGGGACTGGTGCACTAAGCCTTTTTTAACCAGATAAGCACTGTCCTCACGTGAGGGTATGAATGCATTTACTTGAGTGATTCTCTACCTTTTGGGGAAGACAAGAAGTGTCTTCCCACCCTCTCTTAGTTTTTGTCACTTTGTTCTGCAGCAGCTTCAGTTTTGATCAGTTGTGATCAAGGTCTTGCAGTGGCCCCACGCCAAAACTACTGATATCACCTACAAAAGAAAATTCCCCTTCTTTACCTCCACTCTCCCATTCATACAGAAAAGAATTTATAGTTTTACACAGCAAAGAATATTGTTTATTTAATAATAGTTTCTTCATACTAGGAATTCAGTGAAGACAACTCAATCTGGCCCCTAAAGCCTTGTCAGAATTGATGGTTTCTAAGGCATGTTCCATCTCATATCACATAAAAATGTGGTATGGAGCAGATTAACATTAACGGGGAACACTTTTTTTTTTTAAGTGAGCCAAGTTTACCAAGTAGTTCAGATCATTTGGTCTGGCAGTGCCACCTTTAGAACTACCAGCAATATCAATACTTTTAAGTACTTGTTTACCATATCACTACCAATTTTTAAATCAGAATATTTTGCAGTATTAAAACCGACACTGTATCATAAATTCTATTGAATCCATACAGTCACCTCTTATAAAGCAAATTCAAAATCCCATTAAAAAAGTAATAATCTATCAGCTTGGACTACAATACTGTCTATAAAACTTCATGGCAGACATTCATTATATCAGCACCTTTTCACTCCCAATCAAACACCTTTCTCCCAGCATGTCCATCACTTTGTCCAGGAGCAATGTAAGGCCAGCTGAGACAGTTACCCACGGGTCATGGCACCCCCTGTTCAAACACGGGCTTCTGGAATTCCCACAGAGTTCCCAGATTTATTAAAAGTTAATGCCAGCAGGCCAGGGATCAGTTCAGCCACCCCTTTTAGGAGTTAAGAACAAATCACTTCGTCCTGCTGATTTAAATGTTTTTATGCCTAGTAATTTTTATTTTAACATTCTCAGTCACTAATGGACTGGAAAGTACTTCATGATTCTCCTGTGATTTAAAGACATCAATCTGTTTCTTTTCTAATTGAGAACAGATCTATTTCCTGAGCAAGTGTTGCCCTGTTATTAGTAATTTTGCTCTCTCCATGCAGTACCTCTGGCATGATTCAGTTTCTGTACTTTGTAGAAACTCAAAATCTTTCATTCATGGCTGCAAGAGGCATCCTGCCCTCCTCCTGGAAACCTGACTGCATCTCCCCTTCCTCTCTCTTTCCATTTACAGTAAATTTGAGAAAACCCACCTCATTCTCTGCTCCAAAAGAGAAATAGACAGCAACTAGTACTCCTTTGGTCTCTGCCAGCTGACAGACAAATGCATCTAAACCAAAGAACTCCCAGCTCCGAATGCTCAGTGGCACAATGCCACAGGCTGAATCCAGCCAACGAGATGCTCACCAGACACACTCTCCACCAGCACAGCTGAAAACTGGTGATAATAACATTTCAGCCTTTAAATTACTGAAACTCATCAGCTTTCCATTACACCAATCATACTATGTCTCCTATCCCCAGCAAGGCAGTTATGAAACAACCATGCTTCTCTTCAGAGAAACACGTTTCAGTGGAGGCAAACAAAGACAGGAGCTGCCTTCAAGGAATGGTGTGCTTTGTGTATGTTTGGTTTGGTTTTGGGATGGGCTTTTTTCCACACACAGGCTTTACTTGGAATCAGACCATTTCCTACCAGAGGGCTCTTGGGGATTTCATCTCCCCTGCCTCCTCCCCAAGCACCTCCATATCTCGACTTGTGAATTGGCCTTCCCTAAAGCATGGGACAGCCAACACTGTTGCCTGAATTTAAAATACAGAAGGCAACAACATACTGCAGGGTATTACCACACAGAACTCAGCACACGAGGTCATACGTCCTTAACAGAGCTTACTAACTTGTCAACATTTCCACAGGCAACACATCCCAATTCTCCCAAACCGCAGCCACACACCTTTCCCACACGGGAACAGCTTTCATGGTTCAAAGATATTTACTGTTCGATCAAGCCAGACTTTTTTTTCCTTTTAATACAGGACTGTTACATTATTTCCATCTCTTGGGAGCTAGATGGTAAACACTCTTTGCACCTATTCCACAAAACGGGAATTTTAGAGAGAGCTGAAAATGCCTTGGAGCCAGGCCCAGCTCACCAAGACACCACTTACACAGCTCCAGCTTAAGTGCTGTTCCGAATGCTACAGCACAGTTAACTAAGAACACCAGAATTGGGACCCTCCAGGCCTTTCCAGACACCCTTAGGAAGCCCGGACATAAACACACTATGGTAGGAACATGCTTTACTCCATCTTTTTTCTCAATATTCACCCGAGACACCACATGCAAGGTCATACGGTGCCTAGAACACAATCAGCAGCCTCTTAGGGCATCACAGTTTACCTTATCCGAGTTGATGATATCCTTTTTGTTGATGGTGCCAGTGTTCTCCGACTCCACACCACCCAGCTCCAGGATGTCCCGCACATCTGCGCCCGTCGCCATGTCTCCGCCTGCTCGCTGGCCTTTTCTGCCGCCGTCCTGTGCGTCCCCTCCAGCTCTGGGAACCAAGAGGACAGGTTTAACAAGCCCCTCTATCCCATACACACACAAACACTCTTATGTCTACACATATATAGAATCACAGAATGGTTTGGGTTGAACGGGACCTTTACAGGTCACCCAATCCAATGCCCTGCAGTGAGCAGGGACACCTTCTAGCGGATCAGGTTGCTCAGAGCCCTATCCAACCCCACCTTATATGTTTCCAGGGACGGGGCATTTACCACCCCTCTGGGCAACCTGTGCCAGTGTTTCAGCACCCTCAGCATGAAAAATTTCTTCCTAGTCTGAACTTCTTTTAGTCTAAAACCATTACCCCTTGTCCTATTGCTACAGGCCTGGCTAAAAGATTTATGCTCGTCTTTCCTACAAGTCCCCTTTAAGTACTGAAAGGCCACAGTAAGGTCTCTTCAGAGCCTTCTCTTCTCCAGGCTAAACTATCCTAACTCTCTCAGTCTCCCTTCAAAAAGGACGCGTTCCAGGCCTGTGATCATTTCAGTGGACCTAATATCTACCTACATACACATATATAAACTCACACACATGCATATATACACAAATACACACACATATATATGAAGAGCGGCTGAGGGAACTGAGGTTGTTTAGCCTGGAGAAAGGGAAGCTGAGGGGAAACCTTAGCCCTGTCTATGACTCCCTGAAAGGAGGTTGTAGCATGGTGGGTGTTGGTTTCGTCTCCCAAGTGATAGGCAATAGGACAAGAGGAAATGGCCTCAAGTTGCACCAGGGGAGGTTCAGATCAGACATTAGGAAAGATTTCTTCACTGAAAGGGTTATCAAGCAGTGGAACAGCTGTCCAGGGAGGTGGTGGAGTCCCCATCCCTGGAGATGTTTAGGAGACAGGTAGATTAAGTGCTTAGGGATATGGTTTCATAGTAGACAGGTAAGGCTAGACCAAATGATCTCAAAGATCTTTTCCAACCTAGCGAGTCTACGATTCTATATATACACCCACACACGCATATTTATACAAATACATGCATATAAACACACACACACACACATATACACAAATACGCACATATAAACTCACACACATATTCACACATGTGCCTATATACACTCACACATATATATTCACACACATGCATATATTCACAAATACACTCACACACACTTACATACACAAATGCATGCACATACACCCCCACATACACTTAAATACACAAATACACATGCATATACACTCACACACATGCATATACATTCACACACACACTTCTATACACAAATGCATTCATATACACTCACACACGCTTATATACACAAATACACGTGCATATATATTCACACACGTGCATATACACTCATATAGACGCTTCTGTACACAAATGTACACATATACGCTCACACACACACTTATATACACAAATACACGTGCATGTATGCTCACACACATGCATATACACTCACACACACGTTTATATAGACAAACACACACGCTTACACACCCGCAGAACCCCCAACCCACAGACCTCCATATCCATCCCCCCCTCACCCGCCTCTCCCCCCCCCGCCAGGCCCAAGCGCGGGGCCCCGTCCCGGCGGGTCCCGACGGCCGAGCGCGTAGCACGCAGCCCCGCGGAGGGGTCCCGGGAAGTGCCGGTGAGGCCGAAGGGACGCCGAGAAGCCGCAGCAGAGCCGCGGCCGCCCCAAGCCGCGCCGGCCCCGCGCTCGCTCACCCACCGGCGCCGGCTCCGCAGCCCCCGGGACGGTGCGCCCGCCGACAGGCCCGGGCAGCGCCACTTCCGCTCCCGCCGAGCGGCGGCCGGAAGTGCCCGGAGCGCTATGCGGGGAGCACCGTGGAGGTGGGAGGGGGATGTGAGGAGGTTGAAGGTTCGAGTCCAGCGGTCGGCAGGTCCCAGCCCCGGGGATACCGAAAGTCATAGAAGGGTTTGGGTTAGAAGGGATCTTAAAGCCCATCCGATTTCCAACCCCCCCCGCCATGGGTAGGGACACCTCCCACTGGATCAGGCTGCTCAAAGCCCCATCCAAACTGGCCTTGAACACCTCCAGGGATGGGGCAGCCACGACTTCTCTGGGTAACCTGGGCCAGGGCCTCACTGCCCTCACAGGAAAACATTTCTCCCCAGGATCTAATCTAAATCTCCCCTCTTTCAGCTCAAAACCATTCCTTCTCATCCTGTCCCTGCAATCCCTGAAAAAGAGCCCTTTCCCAGCTTTCCTGTAGCCCCCTTTAAGTACTGGAAGCAGCTCTGAGGCCTCCCCAGAGCTTTCTCTTCTCCAGGCTGAACACCCCAACTCTCACAGCCTGTCCTGTACAGGAGGTTCTCCAGCCCTTGCATCATCTCCATGGCCTCGTCTGGACTCCATCTAACAGATTCACATCCTTCCTCTGCTGAGGTCTCCAGAACAGAATGCAGGACTCCAGGTGGGGTATCACAAGAGCAGATTAGAGGAGCAGAATCTCCTCCCTCACCCTGCCTGCCACACTTCTTTTGATGTGGCCCAGGATACAGTTGGCTTCCTGGGCTGCAAGCACACATTACCAGCTCATGTTGAGCTTCTCCTCATTCACCAGCAACCTCAAGTCCTTCTCTTCAGGGCTGCTCTCAATCCATTCTCCACCCGGCCTGTAATTGTGCTTAAAATTGCCCTGACTATCTTAAACTGTTTTATGAAATCAAGTTTGTTTATGCCTCAGTAGGTGCCAGCAAATAAACCCTAAGACTCATTTGGGAGTTTTAGAAAGCAAACAACCTTTAATCAGGCCTCGGCAACATCAGAGAGTGATTTCCATCAATCATGTGCAGCGAGACGAGCTGAGGACAGAATGTTTCCCACTTACAGGCATATGGATAAATTTCCCCCAAGTCTTATGCATATTCTGTTGCTTTCTAAGGACTAATTGTAATATTGCTATGAACTTCACAGCAGTCAAATCTCTTGCTAATTTGGAGCTGGCTCCAGCTCTCTGTCTGACCTTGCCTTTGAGATAGAATCATAGAATGGTTTGGGTTGGAAGCGACATTAAAGATCATCCAGTTCCAAACCCCTGCTATGGGCAGGGACACCTCCCTCTGGATCTGATTGCTCAAAGCCTCACCCAACATGGCCTTGAACACCTCCAGGGGCAGCCACAACTTCTCTGGGCAACCTGGGCCAGTGCCTCACCACCCACAGTGAAGAATTTCTTCCTAATATCTAGATCTTCCCCCCTGCCTTCTCATTCTATCACTATGGGGAAAGGCTGCAAACAGGGGTGATTACAGGCGAAGACACTGTTCAACGCAGATCATACTGAACACAAGGTGTAACAGTGTCTGGAAAAACACTGTTTGATAAAACATGCTATAAAAAGAACACGCTGTCAGAGGGACACCGTCTAACTTTCCAAAAATACAGTTACTTGGATGAACTTGACTCTACTTCAGCTTAAATCAAAATATTCCACTTTGTAGCGGTCCCTACTCGCTCCCGAGCCAGCAGGGGGCAGCACGGCCTCGCTCGGGACGGAACCGAGCGCTATGCCAGGCTGGAGCTGGGCTGCAGAGCCCCCACCCTCCCCCACCAGCTGCCCAAGGTGGCAAGCTGGGGCACCAGCTCCCCCAGCTCAGGGCATTCCAGGATGCTCTCACCCTCGCCTCTGATGTGCAGGGTCTTCCAGGGTGCTCCCACCCTCACCCTCGAGGTGCAGAGTCTTCCAGGATGCTCTCACCATTGCCCACCAGTTGCCTCAGTCCAGGGTCTCCCAGGGTGCTCCCACCCTTGTCCCCAAGGGGCAGAGTCTTCCAGGTTGCTTCCACCCTTGCCCACCAGTTGCAACAGTGCAGGGTCTTCCAGGGTGCTCCCTCCCTCACCCACCAGTTGCCCCAGTCTAGGATATCCCGGGGTGCTCCCACCCTCACCCCACAGTGGCCCAAGGTGGCAAGCTGGGATACCAGTTCCCCTCACGCAGTGCCCTCCAGTTGCCCAAGGTGGCAAACCAGGGGTTGCAGTTCCCCCAGCACAGGCCCCCACCCTTGCCCTGGACGTGCAGTGTCCTCCTGGGTGCGCTCACCCTTGCCCCCCAGCTGCCCGAGGTGGGGAGACAGTGGTGATGGTTCCCCCAGAACCTTGATGATGGGTCACTGGGCTTTCCCTCAGCTGGTGCCCTGCACTGCTGGGTGTCTTGGGGCTGACCCTAGCTCCCTGCTGAGCTCATAAGGAGATTTCCTGTCTCCTCACTGGGTCCGGAGGTGCTCGCTTGTGGCTGTCACACCCTCCCGCTCTCCCAGCCAGCGCGTGTCAGCCCTGCCAGCCATGCCAGGTGGCTGCTTGCCAGGTGGCCGCTGCACCACGTGGCACATTTATGCTGACCGTCCCAGCTTTGTTTGACAAAGTGTACACTCCTCACCTTCGTGCTTGGCAAGAAAACCCTCCTAAAGCTCTCCAGAGGTGCAGCACTTACCTGAGGGCAGCCAGCAGTGAAAGTTCTATTATTGGTACTGTCCCGTTTCCTCTTCCCTGTGGAGGAGGAGGAGGAAACCGCATGCAGGACTAGGAGGACTTTAAGAAATCACCTTTCCAAGTGCTTTGAGGTGGGAGCAAAGCTGCCTGGCAGAGGTTTGTCCAAAGCAGAAGGTTCTGGCAGGGGGCGCAGAGATCCATGAGGATCTGCCATCCACCTCCGATAGGGGCTGTCCCTAAGAGGACCTCTTTTGTGAAGCAGCTCAGAGATGAGCTGAACCCTGCTGTGCCGGGGTCCTCAAGCACACAGCCTCTCAACACCATCCAGGCTGTGCTGGAGTTACCACTGTTTCCATCCCGCTGGCTGTCCCTTCCCATGGGTGCTGGCACATCACCTCTGCAGCAGGGCCCAGCCAGCAGCAGTGTGCCCTAACAGGGGTTGGTGACACCCCTGAGCTTCACCTGTTGTCCTCAGAAATCATTTAACCCCTTTTCTGCCCCCTCCCACACTACCAGGGATGGCTTTTAGCATCTTGGCCCTTCTTCCCACAAGGACAGAGCCGATCCCAGGGTTTCTCCCATCCTGCTCATTTGCTCTCAGCTCTGCCACGTAGAATCATAGGAAGTTCCTAGTTGGAAGAGGCCCACAAGGATCATTGAGTCCAACTCCTGTCCCTGCATAGGACATCCCAAAATTCACACCATGTGTCTGAGGGCGTTGTCCAAATGCTTCTTGAATATTGTCAGGCTTGGCGCCATGACTGCTTCCCTGGGAAGCCTGTTCAATGCTCCACCATACTCTGAGTGAAGAGCCTTTTCCTAATATCCAACCTAAACCTCCCCTGGCATATCCTCCTGCCATTCCCTCAGGTCCTGTCATCGGTTGCTAGAGAGAACCGCTCAGAGCCTGTTCCCCCTCTCCCCTTGCCTTGTGAGGAAGCTGTAGACTGCTATGAGGTCCCCCCTTCTCCAGGCTGAACACACCAAGTGACTTTAGCCGCTCCTCATACCGCTTCCCTTATAAATACTTCACCACCTTTGTGGCCTCCTCTGGACACTCTCCAGGAGCTCAATAACCTTATCATACTTTGGCACCCAAAACTGCATGTAGGACTCAAGTTGGGGCCACCTCAATGCAGAGTACATTAGGACAATCACCTCCCTCAACCAGCTAGCAATGTTGTGCTGGACGCACCTCAGGACACACTCGGCCCCCTTGGCTGCCCGTACACACTGCTGGCTCATGTTCAACTTGCCATCAACCAGAATCCCCAAATCCCTCTCCATGGGCTGCTCTCCAGCCTCTCGCTCACCAGTCACTATCAGCATCCTTCCCAAACTCTGCCCCCATCAGAATGCACAGCCATTCCTAACCATTTGAAGCACCTCTCTTTGCTCGCTTACCATTACTGGCCTGGAGGTGGGATCCACTCCCCACAAGGGGGGTCTACAGAGGGAGATGGGACTTTCCAGTGCTGCCTTCACAGTCTCACCCCTGCTCTGCCTGCCTGGCAAGCCTGGCACTGCTGCTCCAGGGAGAGCTTTGTAAAACCAGAGGAAGAAGACCTCCCTTTTTGCTCCTCTCTAGCAAATCATTCACTTTTTCATGTTGTTAAGGAGCACTTAAAGAAAACACAACCAGTTCCAAAACAAAATCCAGAGACAGGTGGCCATTCAGTGTCCTTCAGTTTTGATTATATTCCCTACTTTTAGGCCTAACCTGCTTAAGCCCAGCTTCCAGTCCTATCCCAGCAGGATTCTGCCCCAGCACAGTGTGACCAACTTAGTCCTCCTCAACAAAATCCACAGCACGTTATGAGCTCCTCTCCCTGGGGCAGCAGCTTTTTAACCTCATCAAGAGTGGAGATTGTGGGCAGCTGGGGTGACCGCCTCCCCCGCACCTCTGAGTGTGGGAGTCACTGCCGGGCTGTGTCCCACCCAGAATTGTGTGGAATTGTATGGACCTGCAAGCAAAACCCATTAGCTGGGTGCTTCTGCTGACCTAATCAGCAGTTCAGCAATTAGCACTGCCTTCAAAGGAGCCAGAGGTGATATTTCTGGGCAGCAGCTGCTTCGTTCCAGAGCTTGCACGGCCTTCAAAAGAGTGAAGGGGCTCAGCTGGAGACCCGCATCAGCCCACACACACATGGTACATCAGTGAGAGTCTTACATAGGGACACATGTCCGCTTCTGTCACATCTCTGGAGTACCAAGGTCCTGCCTCACCAGAGGGAGCCCAGGAGATGTAGTGGATCAGGGAAAGCCAGCAATGGCCAGGAGCTCAGTGCTCCTGTACCTCAGGAATTTGGCAGGGGGACAGCAAAACCAGCAGCACCGCCCTGTCACTGCAACCCCATTGCCCACCTCCTGCTATCCTGCAGGCACAGAGTGCCAAGCCTGGGCAACCCCACTGCCACCCAGAAGCCGGTGGAGGGATGTTCCCCCACATTCAGCCTTGGCAGGAGGGCATTGGGTCCCTCCCAGCCACCTGCCTGCCCTGCTGGAGTCCTGCGGAAAGGATGCTCCTCATGCCCTTTGCCCATGCCCCAGTTGCCTGGCATGACTAAAGGTGGTTCCAGGCCAGAGGTGTGATTGTCTCCTGCCCAGGGCTCAAGGTGTGCGTGTTTCCCAGCCTGGCACCAGCAGAGGAGGACAAGTGCAAACACTGCGGCCAGTGGGGTGGGAGGAGGTTATCTGGGGCCCAGCAGTGGAAAAACTCTCAGTGTGTGACTAAGGCACGATAGGACCAGGTGTGGGTCCAGGCAGGGCGAGTGAGCCAGGGAGTTATCGCTTTCCCGTGGGTTCAGGTGCCTGAAGCCAAATGTTTCCTAAGGGTGCGGTGACAGCCACAGCCCCGTTATCACGGCGCCTGGCCCACCGCAAGTGGCAGGGAAGTGAGGGAAGGCTGCTGGACCTTCCCTCCATGGCAGAGATGGGACACTTCCCACCACCTTGCTGACATGGGGGACACCAGCTCTGGGAGCATCCTTCAGCAGGGATGGCACTTCCTTCAGGACCCGAGCTGCCACCTTGTGTTGTGGCAAAGAAAAGTCTGTCAACTCCTTCAAGCACCCCAAAATGATCCTGAGCACCCAGGCTGTGTCCCACCTCCGGCACCTGCCTCCTCTCCTCATCTCCATGCTGTTCCCATGGACCACAGCAACTTCAGGGTCGAGCCCTGAGCAAGGAGCATTCCCAGACCTGCAATCCCTCCTTCTCCCCGTGGCTCCACATCCCTGGGCCAGTTCTGTGGGACCCGCTGGCTGCAGCGTGGGGGATTCCCACAAGCTGGGGCACCCCCAAGAGGATAGAAACCTATCCAAGGTTCTTCTATACCCTCTCTTCAACCATTAAACCTTTGGGGCCCTGCTGCTGCTGGCAGGTGACTGCAGGGTGCCAAACCACGCTGTGGCCGTGACTCACCCCTCTACCGGGATGCCTCGTTCCTTTGCTTCCCTGCTTGCCTCCCTGTTGTGCTGATTTGGCTACACCCCAAAGCCATGAGGTTGAGCTTTAACGTTTGCTGGGGGGCTCAGCGACCACTGTGTCGCTACCACTACAGCTCCCGGGAGTCTTTTTGCCAGGAGGTGACCGGGAAGGGAGGGAAGAAAGGCCAGGCTGGCAGATACATCCTTGAGCAGAGTCTGTGAGGCTCCAGTGTGGGCATGGTAGCGTGAGCACCACGGGATTGCCTTGCCAGACAACTTTCCCTCTGCACCACCCCAGTGTGTGACCCCAGCCACCAAGACTCACCCTAGGCTGGGACAGCCATGGACTCAGAGATTGTACATGGATAAATCACTCCTTCAGGAACCACTCTGGCTTCTCCAGAGCATCCCCCTGTCCTCTGGCACGGGACACACTGTTAGTGCTATGTCTCCTGCAAAACAGGGTCCCACTTGGTTGACTGGAACATTTTGAGTGCCACTGCCAGGCTGGGGCAAAGCACTTTCCAGCTGATCACGTGTGCACAGACCACAGGTAAGGATTGTGCCCCAGCTCTGCCTTCCTCAGCACTGCTAAGGGTGTTTTCTTGCTGTCCTCATCACTTTGCAGGGCAGGTTTTGCTGGGGACAGGACTGGGCTGTCTCCTCCAATGGAGAGTGTGTCTTGGCCCAGGCAATTGGAAGAGGGTGTATTTTATTAACAACAAATTAACCATAATTGCCATTTCCACTACAGCCATTCCTCACCCAGGCAAGGTTCCCTGCCATGCTGGTCGGTCCCTGTGACCGCCGTGCCTCATCATGTGCCCGAAGGAGCACCTTGCCCCTGGCCCGGGGGAATGAACCTGGGGCAGCTCTGCCCAGAGAAGGAGCTGAAACACCTTTCCCTGCTCTCATCTCCATGTAAGGCAGTAGCGGCAGAGCCAGGCCTTGCTTCCTCCCCAGCACAGCGATGATGAAAGGCGAGGAAGAACTGGTTTGTGCTCTGATCTCAGAGCTGAACCTCAAAACAGCCGCAGACCGTCACTCTGGCTCCCAGGATGCTTAGGGAGGACAGGACAGCAGAGCCAGCCTTTCCAGTGGGACGGGATGGTTGGAGAAATTCATCGTTCCCCTGGAAATAAAAATAATAATCATAATAAAAACACAAAGCCAGAGATTACTTATACACACACAAACATGCAGGCACGCACTCTCTCCCCATCTGGCTTTGCCAGCCTGACTCATCGCTAATTCAAACAGCCCACACCTTTCTCTCTCCCTCCGTGTGACGTTTTGAACGAGTCTCTTGGGAAGAGACAACATTTTTGTTCCAGCCACTCCACCGGTGTCAGCCCCTCACCCTTGGCTACTTGGAGTAAGACACTCCTGGTAGCCCATCACAAGTCACTTCTGCCCCAGCACCTTCACCCCCTACAGGCACCCCTCAGAAAATGGGGCAAGCGGAGGACGGAGGCGGCTGTAGAAAGGACAAGTGATTGAGCCTGGTGGTTCTGTCATACCTGTGGATGCAGTCCCCTGGTCTCATGCCCAGGCCCGCAGGCAGGACTTGACATCCCATGCTGCTGCCACCCTGCCTGGAGACACCCACACTTTTGTGGGTGCTTAAGGCAGACCCCAAGGCAACATGCTGGCCCTGGGACATTCAGCCTGACCCCAAAACACTAGCCACCTCTGGGGCAGGCATCAGTCCTGCTCTACCATTCCCATCTCTTTTTCCAGCTTGATTCTCCACAGCCACAAGCAGGAAACTGGGAAGGAGCAAGATCAGCCCTACCCAGCCCATATTCACAGCACAGCTACATCCCATTTCCTCTTGCGGGACGAGGAGCCCGAGGGCATCCCCCAGCCCTGGCCAGCTGCCTGGGGTTGCGGCAGTGACCACGGGAGGAGGAAGCCACCACCACCACCCTGGGCCAGGGCACCGCACAGCCCGTACAGCATGCTGTCTGCACTGCTAATGCAGTGTCAGGTCTGGACAAGCCTCAGCCTTCAGAGGGATGTGTGCATCACGGGCAATCAGCCGTGGGAGGGAGGGAGCCAGACCTGCTTGCTGAGCTTGGGACCTGCCAACACGCTCGTGCTGAGTCACCACCTATTAACGCAGGGAAACCTCAGCACCTGAACCCCACCAAGTTGCCAGGCCACCCCTGGGAGGACACCAGCAACAGCACACGGGACCAGGCAGTTGCCACTGACCTCCCGTTGTGACCACAACGCCGGTGCCATAGAGCTTTTGCTGCAGGGGACAGCGGGACAGGACCGCTCAGGAAGAAGACCGGAGCAGCGAGGCTCCTGGTATGGTTTCGGCTGCCATTCCCCTTGGCAATGACTCACCGCAGGACCAGTCACGCCATCCCAGTGCCGCAATTGCCCCATCTGCAGATTAGGGAAACTGAGGCACGGGGAAGTGCGGTGACTCAAGAGTTGTTGCACAGGAGATGCTGCTCAGATGCCGAGGTTTGGGCGTTCCCCATTGATCCTCCACAGCCAACTTAAGCAGAAATGAACATCGATGTAAATATTTACTGACAAGCAAGCCCAGCCTCACCCTCTCCTCTCAGAAGAAAGCTTTAAAGTAAACTCTCCTGGCTCTTTCATGTTTACGTCTTGTTTATTTATTATACAGCAGATCACAATATTTCAACAGTTTGCATATAAAGAAAAGTAACATTTCATAGTGCGAGAGACCTAACGTGCCCAAGCAGAGAAATGTTAATTAACAATATACACAGACGGGAACAGTGCACTTCCCAAAGCCGAGACTCATCTGTGTTCCCAGCTGGAAGAAAAAAATATATTAAAAAACAGAAACATTATATATTACTGCTTTGTTTAATTTACAACTTGCTTTGCAGAAGCTGCACATAAAAAGACTCATTTTCTTTTGAGTTTTCCCTCTTTTTTTTTTTTTCCCTCTACAAAAGTTTCAAGTATAGCAGAGACCTGGGCATTCATAGCTGGACTCACTGTCCCTTACACACTAAGTTTAAAAAAGCAGCATGGGGAAGGCAGCTGCAGCAGTACCTGGTGTCATCCTGAGGGGAAAAGACAAATAAAAGCAGACAAGAGCCATTTTAGGCTCCCAAGAGGAAAACTGTGGGAATGGCCAGGACAGGACTGCCCAGTGGGGTCCCGAGCTGGTGACTGGAGCCCCTGCGCCCTGTGCGAGGTGACACTGCACTGCCAACCCCTGCAAACCTTTATAGCCACCAACCACAGTCAGGTCCCACCCTTGCCCCATCCAGCCTGGGCTTTTGGTTTGTTCTGATGGTCACAACCGAGAAGACCAGCAATGCATTTCTCAGAGCCATGACCCATACGCTCAGCGGCTGCGCGTCTCTGGCAGAAACGTGGCCAGAATTGGCCACCACAGACCCTGGAGAGAGTGGGGTGCCGAGACCATTCAGGGAGAAAGGTTTTTAAACTGATGCCAAATACAAACTAGGAGCTCTGGGGACAGATCCCTGCTGCCCCTGCTCACCAGTTACCTGGCTTGGGGGGGGACCCAGGTGTGGGGAGCTGAGCAGTGGCACCTGGGCAAGGGCTGGAGACACTTCTTGCAGCTTTGCTCCCCATCCACACCCCAAAGCAGCCCTTTCCCACCACTCGGCTGGGCCCAGCTCTCACAGCAGGGGCAGGAGGAGAAAAATAGTTATCAACTACAAGCAGAGACAGCTGGGCGGCCAGGCTGGGCTGCTCCCCAGTGCCATCCCCAGCCCGACGCTATTTACAACGTGAGCTGGCACTGGGGACACTGAGTCCGGCCGTGGCCCCCCGCTCACATGTGCCGCTTCATGTGGAGAGCCAGGTGGTCAGAGCGGGAGAAAGCCCGCTCGCAGAGGTGGCACTGGAAGGGTCGGTGACCTGTGTGCTTGCGGTAGTGGCGGGTCAGCTCGTCGGAGCGGGCAAATTTCCAGCCACAGCCTTCCCAGGTGCAGTGGTAGGGCTTCTCGCCTGCAGAGGAGAGGGGGTGTCAGTGGGCTTGGAGGTCCCCATCTTCCCTGCGCTCCCCTGCCCAGTACTCTCACCAATCCAGGGGGAACCCCTGCCCATCACCCTTGAGAGATAAGGGTGCACTTGTCCCCTGCCCACTTGTACCTGAAAAACCTTTCCTTTCTCCCCCGCCCCGCCACCTTCCTGCCCTTCCCCATGTGCCCATACTCTGGGCACCCCTTCGCATGTGCCCATGACCTGCTTCAAACTGTGGGTGCTCCCCTGCCCACCCCTGCTGTGGAGCCGCACCATGTGCCCCATCCCAGCTCTGCCGGAGGGTCTCCCCTCTCCGTTATCTCCCAGCCCAGTTAGGGGGCTTCTTCATGAGCCCCCAAGTCCTGCCTCTTCAGGCACACCTGGACCCCGAAGCCAGCAAAAGGGGGTGTCACGCAAGCGGCCTCACTGTGTTCCTTGATCCCCAGGTACCACTTCCCGACCCACTGAGTGGCGGTGCCTGGACACGAGCTGAGGACACCTTGCAGCTTCCCATCTACACCCCGTAACAGCCCTTCCCCACCCCTCGGCCGGGCGCAGCTCTCCCAGTGTCCCTTCTCAGCACTCCCGGATCAGCCCCGCTCGCATCCTGCCCCACGCAGGACCCCTCCTTGCGGGCTTAGCGGGGTGTCTTTCTGTGTGTCCCCACCACGAGGACCCTCCTGGAGCGACCAAGGGAGGGTCTTCTCCAACTGCTTCCGATGCCGCCACCCCGGTGTCCCCTCCAAAGCCCCGGGAACCCCGTCGGAGCAGGCTCACCGTGCGGTCCAGTCCCTCCACCCGCGACCCTCGGAGCATCCCCCCCACCCCACCCGCGACCCTTACCCGTGTGGGTCCTCATGTGGGCCTTGAGGTGGGAGCTCTTGGTGTAGGTCTTGCCGCAACCCGGGTATTCACAGTTGTGCGTGGCCGTTCGCTTCCGCGCCCACGAGCGGCGGCCGCGCTTGGGCTTACAGTCCTCGGGGGGAGCTCCGGCCGGGAAATACTCCAGCACCGGCGAGTTGGGAGGCGTGACCAGTAGCCCAGGTAGCCCCGCCGGCCCCGGCCCCTTCAGGGGCTCCCTGAAAACACTGAAGTGTCCATGAAACTGCGGCGGTGGAGGCTGCGGGGCGAAGTGGGGCGCGTAGCGATGCGGAGCCACCGCGTAGTGGGGCGGCAGCTCAGCCAGGAGGTGGGGGTCGGTGCCGGGCAGCGGCTCCTCGGGGGGACCCAGACGGCCGTGGGGGAAGCCCGGGTAAGGCAACGGTGGCCCCGGCACCGGTCCCGGTGCCACACGTGGCTTGTGCTCGCCCTGCCCCAGGTAGTCGGCGGTGGGCAGCCCCAGCATGCAGGCGCGCTCCTCCGGCTGCTCCTTCTTGATGCGGGGCCCGAAAGGTTGTGCTGGGTCCAGGGGCAGCGGGCGGGGCAGCGGCAGGGCTGGGTGGTGATGGGGGTGATGGTGCGGGGGGCCGCCGGGCACCCGCAGCTCCGTGTACTCCCTCCGTTGCGGGTCGCAGTGGCCGGGCAGGTCCGGGGTGAGCAGCTCGGCCACGTAGCTGTGGCCCTGGCCCTCGGGGTAAGGCGCCGGGAATTTGCCCGGCGTGGGGTAGGAGCCGTCGCTGTCGTAGGTGGTGCCGCAGCTCTCGGGGGTCTCGGGCAGGGGGTAGTTGGGGCCGGGCGGCCCCTGCCCGCCGCTGCTGGTGTGTGCCAGGATGAAGTCCAAGTCCACGAACTTGCCCAAGTCGTCCTCCTCCCGCTTGACGCCGCCGTCCTGCTGCAGCATCCTCTGCGAGAGGGGAGAAAGCGAGGAGTCAGGAATGTCGAGGTGACGGCTCCCCCCAGCCCACCCGACGGCTACGGGTCCCCCCAAACCCGTTCGAGGGATCCAGGTCTCCCCAAACCCGTTCGAGGGATCCAGGTCTCCCCAAACCCGTTCGACGGTGAGGTGGGGCGGCGCCCCCAAAAGCCACATTGAGCCCCAAACTCACGATGCTCTGCCCCGTACCCCGCTTACTGCCCCCTTCTCCGCTCGCCCCCCCTCCCCTGCTCCCGGTGCTTACGTGGAGCATGTCGGCGGGCCGCTCCTCCATGGGCAACAGGTTGGCGAAGGTGGAGATGGAAGGCAAGGTGCTGTCGTCCACGGCCGCCGCCATGGCTGGAGAAGCGGGGCCGGGGCGGCTGGGGGAGCGCGGAGCCCGGCACCGCTCCGCTCCGCTCCCCGCGGCAGCAGCGCTGCTCTGCGCCGCCCCGCGCCCCGAAGCTGTTAACAGCGTGGCTGCGCCCTGATTGGCCCGTTGCTCATTGATATTCGCCGCCGAAGCGTCCGATTGGCTCTTCCCTCGATTAAGCCACGCCTCCTATCGCAAGCCATGCCCCCTCCCGTGGGGGGCAGCCCCGGAGTGCGGGGGGGGGGTGCGGCAGCGGCCAGGGGAACGGGGAGGGGACACTGCGTCCTGCCCCGCGCTGGGACCGGACACCGGGCCCTCCTGGGGCCTCCGGGTCTGCCCCACGGAGGGAGAAAAAGGGACGCGGTGCCGGTGAATGTCGCAAAAGACGGGGTCCCTCCTGCTCCCCCCATGGAGGGAGAAAAAGGGTCACGAGTGCCAGTGGAGATCGCAAAAGATGGGGTCCCTCCTGCCCGTCGAAGATCGCAAAAGACAGGGTCCCTCCTGCTTCTCCCCATGGAGGGAGAAAAAGGGACAGGGGTGCCAGTGGAGGTCACAAAAGATGGGGTTCCTCCTGCCCGTTGAAGATCACAAAAGACAGGGTCCCTCCTTCCCGTCCCCACAGAGGGAGAAAGAGGGACATGAGTGACAGTGGAGATCGCAAAAGACGGGATCCCTCCTTCCCGTCCCCAGAGAGGGAGAAAAAGGGACTTGAGTGCTAGTGGAGATCGCAAAAGACGGGGTCCCTCCTACCTGTCCCCACAGAGGGATAAAAAGGGGAGAGGGGTGCTGGTAGAGTTCGCAAAAGAAGTGGTTCCTCCTGCCTGTCAGAGATCCCAAAAGATGGGATCTCTCCTGCCCGTCCCCATGGAGGGAGAGAAAGGGACAGGGGTGCCAGTGGAGATTGCAAAAGATGGGGTTCCTCCTGCCTGTCAGAGATCACAAAAGATGGGCTCCCTCCTGCCTGTGCCCATGGCAGGAGAAAAGGGGGCAGGGGTGCCGGTGGAGATCACAAAAGATGGGGTCCCTCCTGCCTGTCCCTACAACAGGAGAAGACGGGGCAGGGGTGTCAGTGGAGATCACAAAAGATGGAGTCCCTCCCTGCTGTCAAAGGTGGCAAAAGACAGGGTCCCTCCCATCTGTGCCCGTGGCAGGAGAAAAAGGGGCAGGTGTGTTGGTGGAGATTGTAAAAGACGGGGTCCCTTCTGCCCATCAGAGATCGCAAAAGATGGGATCCCTCCTATCTGTCCTCACAGCAGGAGAAAAAGGGGGAAGGGTGCCAGTGGCGATCATAAAAGATGGGATCCCTCCTGCCTGTCCCTATGAAATGAGTTGGGCAGCATTGCCCTCGTGCCCTGTGCTGCAAGCAACTCGGGGGCTGAGGATCACAAAGACTGGGGTCCCTCAGCTCGCTGTCCCAAGTGGGGCAGGAGCAATGACAATATCTTATCCCAGCGTGCATAGATGGGAGCCCTGCATGGATGGGAGGTCTGGTGTGAGGTTAAAGCTAAAAACACACCCACCAGTGAGCCAGGCACTGGGCTCACCATGGGGGATGCCACATGTGTCGGCGAGCAAAGGTGCTGTCTCTATGGGTTCTCGCACCAGCCAGAGATCTGGGCCGGGGTGGCTGAGCCCCGTTGTCCCCACACCACTCACTTCATCTAACGGCACCCGTGAGGCCGTGACCCACCGTGCCGGTGCTATTGGGGGGACAATCAGCAGCCCAGAACGTACTAGCTCCCATCTGGCTGCGTGCAGGGTGCGTGTGTGAGCCGAGATAACTGCCCGTCAGACCCTGACAGGGGGCTGGCATCTTGCCTGCATCGCCTCATCTCGTCCCACAGCCCCGGTGGGACGTTTGTCTGTCCTGCTGGGGGACCAGCACCACAACTGAGCCTTTGACCACTCTGCCGTAGGAAGCATGGATCGGCTTGCTGACCCTTCCCACCCCACGGAGCCGCTGGGACAGTGCTGCCTGCCCAAAGGCTTCCCATGGCGGGGAACATGAGGGGACTGGGATGTCCCACCTCGCAGGAGACGCTCAGGTATCCTGCTCCATGCCGGCAAGTCAGGATGTGGTGTGGAGACACAGGGCAGCGGGCAGCCCCCCAGCTCCCTGTCCACCTTGTAGCCGGACCTTCTCCACTTGGCCCCTATCCAGCCAGTACCAGGAATGGCCCTGCTACTGTTGAGTTTGTCAAGGAGCAATGGCCCTTATCTCTTGGAGCCTGTCTCCTTGCTTTCTGGGTCTTTCCATCCCCAGATACCTTTCTAAGAACCGGGACTGCTGCCCGCGCTCTTCAGAAGCGAGGAGTCAATTTGAAAAAAAAACAAATACAAACACCGAAGGTGAGGCGCACGCACACACACACACACACACACACATGCACAAGCTGCTTCGGGATCCAAAGCTACTCTACCAGTTGCTTTCATCACAGTGCTTTAATTACAAGGGTGGAGCATTGCAATAAATTATTTCAGTAATCCAGTGGAACAACAACGATTCAAATCTTCCCCCTTTTACCAAGAATCCCTGCCCTGGTTTCCAGAGCACATGCTGGGTTGCTGCCTGGTCCTCGCGTGCCCAGCTGCCGGCAAGGGAGTGGGTTTATTAATGCCACCTGATGGGTTGAAACACATAGGCTGCAAAGCCCTTCCTCGGAAAAAGTCACCTCCGAAATGGCAACGGCAAGAAGCGTGTGGGCAGCACCTAAGATCACTTTTAGCCTGGCTCCCAGAGTAGCTTATTTAAGGCACAGGTTAATCCCATTATTTGTTTCTTGGCCAAATAATAATTAATAGCAAGGCAGCTCCTGCCCCAAACTTTTACAGATAAGTGAGAGCAGATGCCACGGGAGACAAGCACTAATTCCACTTGGTTTTCCCCTTTTCCAAACAGTTTTGGCATCTATACCCATGCAGCGCTGGCTTATTTTAAGAGAGGCATCACCAGCAGATCACATTCAACTTTACAGCCAATATTTCTTGCAAATATGGGATATTCCCCAGGAAACTCTTATTACTGGTGCTATGGTGGGAGGGCTGGTGCTGAGGGGAGCGGCACCGCGCCAGGCACTGCATCAACACAAGCGCTGCCAGCACTGACCACACAGGGAGCCACAGAGGGCGGCACGGGAGGGATTTGCCCGCTGTGAGCCACAGAGGGTGCACAGAGGGGTCCGTGCTGGCCCCTTGGCTGCAGGATGGGTGCCATGCCCTGGCAGGAGCATCCTCTGAGCTGAGAGGGTGCAGCAGGAGCAGCCAGGAGCAGCCGACGCGTGCACAGCCTGTTGTTGACAGAAGCCCATTTAGGAAACGTGGATTATCTCCTGCGCCACTATAGCGGGCTTTAAAGTCACTGGCATCCCAGGAGATCAAACAGCAGCGTAGCAGGAGAGCAAACAGTGGGTGGGAAGAGTCAAGATGGTCAAAGAGGAAAGGGTTAATGGTTATCCCTGCTCTCGTGCCATGCGTGTTCAGGGTGGGCAGGGGTGCAATGCCACACGGCACTGCCAGAGATAGTGTGGCTGCCTGGGTTGCCTGACAGGAACCCCAGGAGACCCAGGGAGATCCCCGAACTCAAGAAACACTGGAAAATGAAAAACACCCACTCTGTGTCCTCCCCTGTGATCCATCAGCTGGAGCCTGGAGCAAAGCTGAGGATTCCCCTACAGGCATCTCCAGTGTCCTCTCTCAGATGGGAACCACCACGGAGCCCCTCTAACTCTGGCCATGGTGTCACAACCCAGTGAGGTTCTGCTTCGTTGGAAGGCAAAACCCAAGCCCCAAAAGCTCTGCAGGGCACCCTGTGGGGAGGTGCCATGGGGACCCACACAGCAGGACACCCCGGGCTGCTGCGACGCTCTGGGGTTATGTCCCTGAGAGCAGAAAGTAGATCTGTCTGAGTGTTACTCTGTCCTCCTTTCTGCTTAGGTCTGGCCTGCCTGGGAAAGGGTCTGTGAGCCCCGAGACCTGCCTGCACCTCCAAACCCTCCAGAAGGAAAAAAAAAAAAAAAAAGAGGAACTGAAAATGAAATTAAAACATAATTCAATCGGAGCGGGTCCAGAGTAAAGTCATCTGCTCTTATCGTGTGCTGGCAGGCTCTTCCCGCTCTGCAACAAACACAATGTTATCAGGGCACAGAGGGCAGATTCGTTTGCACCGGCCGAGTGAGTTGCTGTGTCCACCCAGCCTGCCCCAGGACTGGGAGCACTGGGATGCATGGCCAAGGACTGGGACTCCTAGGGGCTCAGGAGGCAGGCGAAGCTCGGTCCCGGGATGGGGTGCTCTTGCTGGGGGCCACATCCAGGCTCTCCACACAGCTCTCCTGCTGGAGGGGACAGGTCAGGTCCCTCCCAGTGAATCTCATAGTGGAGTAAGTACTGTGGATGGACAGGGCTGTGGAGGGACAGGGCGTGGGGGTGATGCCTTTACCTACAGAAACGTACACGGCCCCGTCTCCCACAGGTGGTCCTGGCTGCCTGCCTGGGGAGGTTGTGGGCTGGCAGGTTTGCCAGGTCCCAGAGTGCCCGCTGAGCCAGCAGAGCTGGGCACTCTGACCCCTGGTACGGCAGCACCGTGACACCACTGCGCCCTCCAAGACCCCCACACGCCCCCAGCCCCACTGCGATGCGTGGACCGCATCCTGCTTTGATCTCTGCCTGCTGCCTGGCTGTGCCCCAGTGGCTGCAGGGCCAGTGCAGCCTTCTCCGTTCTTCTTTATATACCCCTGTTATTTTTAACTCTGCCTACGCAAATCCCGAATCCGGAATGAGCAGCGGCCGGGGGCCAAGGGGAAATGGACATGGTGCAAATTTCCTGCCCTTTTTACCTCTCTTCCTCTATAACATACGGCAAAGTTTTTCCTCCACTGCTTAACTTTCACTGGTTGAGGAGAGCTGCAAGCACTGAGCTCGGATGGAGCCGGAGGGTCCAGCGCCACAATGGATGGGGTATCCCTCCGCTCGGAGAGAACGTCACACCCGGAGCCGTGCCAAGAGACCTCCTGACCTGTAATGCATGCTGCAGTCTCCTTCAGCAGTGGGGTGTGCTTGTGGCGGCTGGCTGGCCCTCGCAGCAGCAGCCTCACGTGTGAACACATGCACTCACGTGCCAGCCCAGGGCTGCATCCTCCTGCCTGGGCTGGCGAGAACTCCCTGTCCCAGCCACAGCAGCCAGATCTGAACCAATCTGGACATCAGCAGTGAGAGCCGTTTGCTTTGGCTGCCAACAGCAGCAGCACTGGAGAAGACCACTGCCACCCCAGTAAGGGTAAAAAGATGAGTTGCTGTTTTGTGGCTCCTGATGAGCATAGGGGAAAGCCGGGAGGAATGCAGGATATTTTCCCTAACAACTCTGGTTTAGTCTTGAAAAAAAAAAGTCTCAAGGTGCAGTGCCAGCAGGTTGCAAGGGGAGTTTTGAGGTGGGCATTGTGGTACAGCTTCATGGTGTAAAGGATGTGTGAATTTGAGCTCTTCTCTCTTTCAGATTAATGGCTGTACTTTGCTTATGAGCAATTCAACTACAAAAGTTTCAAATAATCCAGGTAAAAATGTCCCCCACTCTCTTCTGAGCAGCCTCCATCCTTCCTCCCTGGCAACACTCTAAGGTATTCAGCCTCCAATGAACCCAGACTCTTAGTGGGTGGGGAAAACCTCCCTGTCCCATGCTCATAAGCAGGGAAAGTGCCGATATTGAGCCCCACACTGATCAGCCCTTCTCCACGTGGGTCCACGCTGGTTCCCAGCCCAAAGAAAGGATGGCTGGCCTCAGTGTGGCTGTGGTACACAGGACACTGCCACCCTGGTGAGAGAACGACTTTCCATCAGGAGCTGTGGCATGGGGTTGACAAAACCAGCTGTGCCATGAAGTCATCAGCACCTGTGGGGACACAGCCAGTTGCGAGGCAGTGGGACACAGCCAGTTGCGAGGCATTGGGGCACATCCAGAGGAATGGCAGGATGAGCAATAGCTGCAAGCCAGAGAGTTGTCCCGCTCTGCGTGGAAGCTGTTTTCCAGGACATTTGATTTTGTTCTTCCTCCCATGCAGTTATCTGCCCGCAGCCGCCTCAGCACTGTAAATCACGTGCTGTATAGCGCTGCATGAAAAAGCCATCCAGCTGCCATCCCACACCCCCAGGACACGCATTACACTGAGGCCACCTGCTCCAGTGCGGGATGCTGGCTGCAGCTCGTAGATGGCTTCATGTGGATACTGCAGTGCAATTGCACACACACAGCCCATGAAAGCGCATCCTCCCGTGCACAATGGCATCTGGTGGGAGCAGCGGCTGCCCCATGTCGGGAGAAACCCCCTTTGCACCAGCGTTACATAAAGCTGCTTCATTCTGCTCCGGAAAGTGGCAATTAATTACCCAGCCTCCCTGGTAGTAAATAGGTTTGCAACATATTACAAAAGGCTGGATTATTAATTTCTTTTTCCCCAACCCTGTTCATGCACTGCACCGCTGAGCTCACCTCCTGGGAATACTGGCTTCGAAATAGACTCCCTCCCTTGTTGGAAATAATCAAATGGGAATCCAAGCCGGCTGAACCCAAGCCCAATTCCTCCCTTTGTTCTGGGGCTCTGGCAGTGAAGGGGTTCGGAGCAGGGCGACAGGAACTCGCCTTCTCTTTAATTGACCTCTGATGATGAAACAATCAACCAAACAATTTAGAAATGTGCATCCAGTGAGATCATCAGGAAAACTTTGCCGGGAAAGAGCCTGGGGAAAGGAAGGTGGTGGTAATCCACCTGCTCCAGATGCTTCAGCAGGCCTCTCTGCGTGGCATGGCAGAGCACAGCTGCTCAGCACCCCTGGGCCACCCTGCAATGGCTTTGGGCCAGTAGCTGCCTCACTGGGGCCAGCACCAAGAAACGGGGCAACAGGCAGTGCTTTCCATGCAGCATGGTACCAGTGCCACTGGCAGGGTGACAACATCACCAAACCTGTCCCAGATGCCTCCTGGTCACAGAGGTAGGGGGGTGGCCAGAGCTGCCTGTTCCCATGGGACATCTATGCTCCTCATTACCAGCCTCAGGTCATCCTTAGCTGCTGGGTGTCCATTTATCCCATGCCAGCACCATGTGGCAGCGCTGTCTGGCTCCATCCCCAGCTGCCCTGGCCCCACTGCAAGCGCTGTTGCCCCGCTGGGCATTTTTAAGTTGGGACCCGCTGTTCTAGGGAGCTGCAGAGGGAAACCCCTCCCATTTTCACCAAGGCTGCCTCCCTGGGGATTTCCAAGCCTGGCACCCTTTTCCCAGCCTTTCCCAGCCTGGCAGGAAGGCAGCCACCCGGGAAAGGCTGGCACAGCTCCCTGGCCCTGGCTGTGCTGCCAGGGCTGCCCCGGCTTCCCCAGCCCGGGTGAAAGCAGGCTCTGGCTTGGCATACAGCAGGGGCTAATTTTGGCCCAAAGGGTTTCCCTTCAGCACACTCTGCTGCCAGCGTGGTTTTGAAGACAATCTTAGCTGGAGTCTTCCTTCCTTGGCTGCCAGCGACCCGGAGCTGGGCTGGTGTGTTTGTGTTGTGCGCGCGTGCGTGTGTGTGTGTGTGTGTATCTCCAAACCGCAAGAAATATTTCATATTCATTTTCTTTCTTTCCCCTTCCCCCCCCCCCCCCCAACCTCCAAGCTCTTGGCTGTGGTATTTAAATAGTAGGTGTGGTCCCAGCACTGTGAGCCAAAACCAACACCAGCTCCGCAGTAGATAACCCTGCGAGCAAACGCAGCAGCGAAACCACACTAAGCTGCCAGGAGAGCCACAGCAGAACAGGCAGCGGTGCTGGGTATGGCCGTGGCACAGCCCTGCAGGCAGGTGGCAAGCAGGCATAGTGGCCACCTGGCCCTCTGGACCCCTACATGAACGCTCAGCTTGAGTAGAAGGAGGAGGTGGTGGAGGCATCATGTCCGGCAGCATGTAAAGCAGCTGTAGGGCCACACGCTTGCTGGGAGCTGTTTGGGGACCCACACCATCTTCTTGTTTTGTTTTTTTTTAAATAAATCAGAGCAAAACCATTTTGCTTAATTTTCTATTCTCCGTGTTTAAACAGTCAAAGCGATATTTTATTAAAAATGTTACTTTTGTCCCAAAAAAATAAGAGTGTGAGCAAGTGGGAGGAAAGTCCCTCCAGTGTTTTAAGAGCAGCTTACGCCCTGATGTTTTTCTCATCTGAGCCAAAAGCCCTGAAATATGGTGAACGTCATGTATTTCTGCATGAGTCACGCAGAGAACCGGCTGCTTCACCTGCCCTGACGGGGTTGGCGGTGCCGCTGTGCACCCCAGAGAGGCAAATCTGCACTGGGGGTGGTGGGAGAGTGGGAATGGAGGGGACATCTGGGTGCTTTTGGTCCAAGGATGGACAGAGACAAGTCTGCACCAGTGACAGCAGACACGGAGGGGACCTCTGGGTGCTTTTGGTCCAAGGATAGACGGAGAGAAATCTGCACCATAGACAGTGGACATGGAGGAGAGCTCTGGGTGCTTTTGGTCCAAATCTGAGCAGGCAGGAGAGAGATTTAGGAAGATTGCTACTTGACCAGAGCCTGAATTTCACCCTTCTTTTTGCTGGGGCTGCAGCCATTTCTGGGGATTAAGAGGGGTTGCCTCAGAGCACCCATCAAGATTTGAAGCTTTGAGGCATGAGCATAATCCCCAGGAAGCTCACAAGCTCATCCACAGGCATTGTGCACATGTCTGGCACTGGTGGTGCCGCCGCTGGCCGAATGGGAGCTGCAGCACTCCAGCTCCGGCAGAGCCTGTGCCTGGCTGCTCGTGTCCCCCAAGGCAGCACCGACAAATGAAAAGACTGAGGAAGGTCCTTATTGCGGCCTCCAATTCCCAAGCATCCTGTGGGGCTAGCAGGGCTGCAGGTTCCTTGGAGGGGAAGATCTCAGAAGGTTTTGCTCCCAAGGGGATATGGTTGCCATTCCCAAGCAGTGGGATAGCAGGGCAGTTCCCCAGAGGAGAGATTAGGGGGAAGCCCGAGCATACAAACCGCAGCACACACACTCTATTCTTCTCCTTACTCCCTGGGTGGCCCTGCTGTAGCAACCCCATGTTGGTTCTGCCCTAAGCCCTGTGGGAAGCAGGTAGAAGGGGTAGATTTGTCCCATGAGCATGATCCCAGAGCAGGAAAAACCATCCTTAGGCAAAGCATCCCTGGGATCCCCAGCTGCTGTGTGGAATGCCAGGAGATGGGGATGCTCCTCTCCACTTGCTCCAGGGCACCATGCTGCCAGAGCTGGAACCTGCCCGCAGGACGCCTGGGGAGAAGTGTCCTCTGGCTGGATGGTGCCCGGGGGTGGCCACGGGCTGCGCTGGTGCACTGCCACGGCCAAGTGTGTGGCAGGAGCAGCCTGCATGCCCCTCCCTGCCTCGTGGCCCTGCAGCGGCTGCAGCGCTGGAGCAGAGGCGGCCAGGCATGCAGCACTTCGCCAGCAGCACAAGGTGCACAGCGGGGCCGGGATCCACCCAGGCCGTAGCAGAGTAGGAGGGTCCTTGGCAGATGAGGTGCTATTTTAAAATCCACAGGCGAGCCGGCTCCCTGCCCGACCTCAGCACGCATTCAGGCTGCAGGCAAAGAGCCCGGAGCCCAAACTCAACCTCTAGTGGCCTCCTGGCTCCATCTTTCACGTTGGACCTCGGTCCCACTCCAGTGCTACCTCCCATGTGCTGGCGAGGGGCTTGGTGCTGCCACAGCATCCCACAGGTCCGCAGGAGTGGCCTGGCCCTGCTGGCATGTGTCCCGATGCAGATGGGAAAATAAGGTTCGGATGTCACCTCCCCACTCAGAAGTGGAAAAATCTTTCCATAAAAACACGCTTTTAATTTCTTACCAAGCGTGGCTGGCACTGGAGTCCCCAGCCACCCAGGTTCCTGGACAAACAGGGAATTTTCCACTTACATCAAAGCAGAGCCATGTGGTTTTGCAGGGACGGACATGGAGGCCATGCCCTGTGCACCTGTCTCCTTGTTTTGGAAAGTCACAGTGACCGTGAGGCACTGTGCAGGACCCCATGATACCCTGCTCCCCACCATGCCCGTTCAGTCTCCCTGCCTCCCCTAAAACCCTTCATACTGTGGGGTGCAAGGGACTTTCCCAGGGCTGATGGCCCTAAAGTCATCTCCCCTCCCAGAGAAGTGGAATGAATAAGGCCTGACTGAACTCATGACACATGTGAGGGTGAGGAGGCTGCTGGAGAGGGGTTCCAGGGCATGGCTGAGCCCACACTATGGAGTAGGTAGAGTCGAGAGGGTTGGAGAGGGCATCTCTGGGAGTTTAGCACTTAAGACCATTCTGGCCCCACCACTGCCCCCCACGCATGGCCCCACATCCCTCCTTCTGTGCTGGAACTTCTGGATGCAGGGGGAGTGTCTCCATGGAGCTGGGGGACTCTGTGGGGCTATGGAACACTCCATGGAGGTGAGGGACTCGGTGGGGCTGTTTTTTGGGCTATCCCCAGGGCAGAGGGCAAGGGACCAACAGGAGGAGTCCGAGCCCCACATCCCAGGCACTCCCCATGCCAAGCCTTTGTGGACCCTGTTCTTGAAGGCTTAGAGCCCAGGGGTGGCTGCCAGGAGCTGTGGGGCCCTAAGCAGCCTTCCCCCACACCTTGCCTGAGGGACACCCCACAGCAGCTTAGGGGACAGGAGTGGGGTGGGAGTGCAGGGTGGCACAAGGTGCCTGGGGGGCAATAGAGCAGCACTGGGATGGTGCTGGGAGGAGCAGGAAAGACTTCCTCACTGTCCAAGAGAGGGTTGAGGACTGCCACATCCCAGCCAGGACAGTGGCCCAGCATTGCTCCAAGCTGTTGGGGATTTAGGGAGCCAGGATGCTCCTAAAGTGACTCAACTCCGGGCTGACCCAGCGAGCCTCCTCCACCTCACCTGGTGCAAATGGGGCCACAGCGGGCTCAGGGGACATCGAGGGGAGCTCTGGCCATGCCTGCTCCCCTCCTCAGGACCACCCCCTGCCCTGGGTGGTGGATGGCCTCCCCTGGCCCCTCTGGGTACGAGTTTAATGGATGCACGTCCTGATTAGCCCAATCTGATGCACTTCAAAGGTGGGAGAAGAGCCCAGCTCCAAGCGTGGGACAGCAGCCCCTGCCCTGGAGCGGTCAGAGGGACGTGCGGGCAGCACGAGCTCGAGGGGGGGATGGTGGGAGAGTCCTCTAGGAATTTACACTTCCCGTAAAAGGGGCTGGTTTCGGGAAGGCATTGAGGCTCCGACGCTCTGCACCTGAGGCATCAATGGGACGATTACGGAGCCACTCAAGCCTCCTGGGAACCTTTTTGTCTCCAGCCAGGTCTGCTTCCACCCGACGGTGATTTGGAGATTCTTCTCCCCTCCGAGTCCACAATTGCAGGGTTATTTGCATCTAAAATGGGAGCTGGGCCCTTTAGCAGCTTGTCTGCTCCTGATAGCTGGGGCTGGGTGCCTGCTCGGGCACTAAACCCACTAATACAATCAGCGGGGCCAGAGGCTTCTGCATATCAAAGGTCCTGGGCTCTCTTATAGCAGCCTCTCGACCTCAACCCTCCTCTCTGCCACCTTTCATCATTGCTGCGGTGGCTGTCACCCTGCTCCCGTGAGCCCCCGACTGTGGGGGAAGCCCAAGGAGCAGGGATGGAGAAGGGCCACCAGCCAGGGTGGTGGATGGCAGGATGGGGACACTGCTGCACCCTTGCCTGCGCCCCTCTCTGGCTGAGCTTTCCTTCCCTGGGCAGCTGCCGGGAGGAGATTTTGTCCCCATGTAGGTTGTAGAGGAACTGAGGAGGGGCTGTGGCTCCTGTGATCCACTCAGGGTTGCCATGGGGCCAGCATGGGGCAGGGGCACCCCCAAACACCCCAAACACCCTGACTTGTGTGCAGGATTACCTACAACATCTGAAAAGAAACTGGCTGGAGCAGTCCTGGCCCTCATTCCCTCCTCCAGGGAGTGCCACCATCCTCATCCTGCTGCGAGGTGCCCCTAAGGGAAGGACCAGCAGCCCCACTGCCACCTACTAGCATGGAGAGCACCGCTCAGCATCTGCCTAACGGGGCGCAGGGCACTGGAGGCTGGGCTGGGTGGGACAGCCAGCACCCCAAGATGGCATGCTTGTGGCTGCTGCATCCCCCAAGATATGCTTGTAGATCAACCAGTGCCGCTTACTCTTAAGAAAGTGCTTTCCTCCTTGCTCCTCCTCTCTACACTCCCCAGGGCACCCCCTGAGCACCTTCCCTGGGTATGGAGAGGACAGTTCCCCACGGCCCAAGGTGTCATCATGCTGCACCTGCAGGTGGGACAGACCTGAGACATCTCTGCATCCAGAGGGATGCACTGGGTGATTCCACACCGTGGGTTCATGGCCCTATGCCTCCTTCTTGGGAGGACGCCAGGCACCCCTTGGGTCATTGCATAAACCTCACCCTAGGCAGCGGCTGGAGCCCAGGCCCTGCCTGCAGGAGGTCTCCTAGTGTCCATCTACAGTGATGTCCCAGATCTGCTGGACGGATGGCACAGTGCTCCTGAAGAGACACCAGGACACCTACGCGATGGCACAGGAATGCTGCCTGCTCTGGCTCAGCACCATCTGGGGCGCTGGCCCTTGGCTCCCGGCCAGCAGTTGTGTCTCATGGCAAACACAACTGCCTTCCCTTCCTTCTCCGTACCCCACTGGTGGCGCCAGTGCCCGTACTGGTGGTGCCAGTGCTCTTGCCGGTGGCTGCTGCCATGTGACTCTGGTGTGTACACAGCGCCTCGGTACACACAGCGTGGAAGGACTACTTGCACCAGGGTCCCACCTGGCCTCAGGGGATCCCAGCACCCCACAACCATCCACTGCCTTTTGCGCAGAGCAGGGTGAGGGACATTGAGTGTCTGCACAGGGGACAGGGCCCCACTGTTGCCTGCCCCATGTCTGTTCTGGCCTGCTGGAGATGGGAACAGGCTCTTGGCATGGCTAGGAGACCCCCCCTGTGAGGGGAATGAGGCCCCGGGGCAGGGGAGTGGGTTTTGCTGTGCCTGCCAGTTGTTCAGGGCTGCTCTCTGTGACGGGGGAGCGCGGCGGGCTGTGGGTGGCTGCACCAGTCCCACCCTAGCAGGGAAAGCTGATGGTGACTCACCACCTCACCAGCCCTGCCTGCTTGGCAACTCCTCTTGCACCCTGTCCTGTGGCTCCTGCTGGCCCCTGTGCCCTCCCCGTGTCAGGGGCCACTAGCCCAGATCCCGCGGGGTGCTGGGAGGATGCTGGCAGTGACGGCTGTCACCCATGGGGATGGCCTCTTGGGCCTGGAGGGACTCCATGCTCCATGCCTCCCCATCCTTCTCCACAGCCAGGCACCCCTTGTCACCCTGCTCCCATGCCCTGGTTTCAAGGTGCCAGACTCATGATAAGGGACAGAACAAAGTCATCCCCCACTTCTGTTTTCTCCCTTCGAGGGGCTATATGCACCCAACCCCTCCTGCTCCATGGTCGGTGCATGGGGCAGGGAGAGAGTCAGACCTTTTGGGGCTGTCCCTGTCCCCAGAGCAGCCCTTGTGCCTGGGTGCAGGGAGGATGGGAAGGCATGTTGGGATGCATCCAGGTGGCAAGTTCTCATTTGGGAAGGAGGCTCTTGGAAGGCAGAGGGCAGGAAGGGATGGACAACAGGGGAGGGGAGCAGCTTTGGAAACCTCCCCAGGAGGTTTCGCTCCTCTATGTGGCTGCTGCAGCAAGCGGGTGTATGGTCTCATGCAGCCTGAGATGTGCTCTGGGCCTGCCACATCCAGGGTGGTAGAAAGCTCAAGAGCAGCTCCTCACCGTGCGTGAGGCCTGAACCCTTGGGTTGATGGCAGGAAGGAAGATGTGGGCTGAGAAGATTTGTGCCAAGGGTCTGGCAACAGGCAGGCTTGGAGCTGGCAGCTCAGGGGCCAACCTCTGCCTGCCCCCGTCACCTCACACAAGTCCTGTGGGTGCCCAAGCTCCCCAGGGACCCACACTGGCTCCCAGGAGCACAGCGATGGATGCACTGGTGCTTTGCTGCTCCCATGGGTAAATATGGATGGCAAGAACCAGTGCATGAAGCCAACGACCTCAAAAACAGTGCTCTGGAGGGATGCAGGGCATGGCACGGGTGGTGGCATGGAGATGTTGGGGTTAAGGGGCACTGGATTCTGCCAGCAGGCCTGAGGAGTCCTCCTCTCCCCCCCCCCCCCCAGATCTGCTGGAAGTTTAGCTGGTGGTTTATGTTTTGGGGGTTTCCCTAGCAATTTCCATTTTGGGGGGTTTCCCTGCAGCCCTGCTCCATCCTAGGGGCTGGGGACAGTGAGGGGCAGAGCAGAGGGATCAAAGGGGTGGGGGAGAGGAGAAGCTCCTGAGTTGTGGTTCATTATCTGTTATTAACATCTGTAATCTCCCGGAGAGCAAACTGAGATTTACAGCTTGTTATTAGGCTGTTACTCAACCTGTTGTGCAACAGCTCAATTTTAAAAAAAAAAACCTGAATGTGATTAATAGCCCGCTAATAAGGGGGAAATCTCTCCTATTTCATTCAAACAGCCTCTGCCTGGGCACTCCAGGAAGGTATGGGCTCTCAGCCCAGATTCCCACGCTGGCTGCTGGCTCCTGCTGGGACACCCCCCCGCCCCAGGGATCCGCTAGGACCTGCCCCATCCCAGGATGAGAACTGTAGGTGGCAGTGGGTGCAGCTCTGTCCCCACAGGTCTGGGCTTTGGGGTCCCAAAGCAGGGTGTAATTGCTGCCTCCTCCCAGCACTGCTTCCACACGAAGAGGGGTCCCAGCTCATCCCTGACTATCTCCCATGGTCACCCTCTGGAAAAGGTGGAAACTCTGAGTCAGCTGCGGTTCTTATCCAAACATCTCACCTTTTATTTGGCCGTGACTCACACCTGACTCACTTTGACCCTGCAGCTTTCTGCCCTCTTGCCTTTCACTGCCTGTGGTCCGTAGGGTGCCCTCTGCCCCCAGACGTCCCTATCATCCTATGACCTCACCTTTCAGCTCTCATCCCCTTTTCCAGGCATCTGGACAAGTAAGCACCTCCTTGGACCCCAAACTGCCATGCTGGAGGTGTTCCCCGGTATCTGAGCCCCTCTGGCCCTGGCTTTTCACCTGTCTGAGTTGTCTGTTGGTAGGACAGGAACAAGCAAGCAAGCGTCACTTGGCTGTTCTCTCAAAATCAAATCTATGGACATTATTTTCATCTCATCTGGACCCCAAGGACCTGTCCCTGGTCCAGGAGGGCGTTATCAGTGCAGCTTTGGGTGGAAGAGAAGATGCTAACAACCCCGTTGTACTTTGCAGCCTGGATTCAGCCTCTGCCATTCACTGTGTTGGTGGCCTCACACAGATGACTTTTGACCTGGTGACTGAGCACTGTGGTTAATTGGATTGCAGTCAGTCCTGTTCCTACCCCTGCTACCAACCCGAGTCCTGTCCACACTCCTGGGATGCTCCAGGAAAACTTGTGGCTGGGACCTGCCTCTCTGCAGTCTTTCCCTCTCTCAGAGACATTAAATCACTTGGATGCTTCCCTTCAGACACGTGCTGGTTCTGCCCAGAGGCACTCACTAGCTCAGCCCTGGATGGAAAGCGTGGGTGCCCAGGAGCTGCTGCTGTGGGGTCTTCTCCATCTTTGGTTGAAGGTGGCATCACTGGCAAATGGCTGTGCTCCAGGCCTTGCCAGCAATAGCTGGTCTCCAGGACCATCCTCTGCCTATCCTAGGGTGGCTAGATCCTCTTGGGAGTGGAGAAGCTGTGCATGCCTCCTTCAGATGACACCCTGGGAGGACTTGGGGGTCCCTGGACAGCTTCTTCTTGCAGCATGAGGTCTGTTTGGGAGCAAGCACAGCTAGGTAGGACTGGGGCTGGGGAGCTTATAGGGCAGTGTGAGCATGGACAGCATCCATGGGCACTGGGATAGTGGCATATCGTGGTGGGCAACACAGGAGTAGAGCTGAGATCCTGACTTCTCACACCCTGCAAGCCCAGGCAGCTTAGGTTCCCCCTGCCCAGCCACTAGCAATCACCAGCGGAGCTGCCACCCACCACCGTCACTCAGTGCAGGGGCTGCAGTGGGCAGGGGCTGAGCCCGTCACCCCTGGATTCCCAAAAGCCTCCCAGATGGCTGCTGCTGCCACCAGCCAGGCAGGCAACCACACCATGCCAGCCAGCCACATGGTTGCTCAATACTGCGGAGGATGGCAAACTGAACCCGTTCCGGCAACCCACACACTTAATTAGGACCTTTGCGGTGCCTCGTCAGCAGGGTGCCCTCGCTGCCCCGGCCGAGCGTCGCTGTGCACAGCGCAGTGCACGCGGCACTGGAGCTCATCCATGCTGACAGGCCTGGCCCTGCCTGCATCTCACGTGGCGTGGCAGCCCAGCTGCATTTTCCACATTCCTCCCAGCTCTGAATCACTGGCACCTATGCTGCCAAAACCTTTACTTGCGCCTGGCTGTGCTGGCAGCCAGTGATGGCTCCACCATCCATGCATGGTCCCTGCAAGGCAATGGTGCCTGTCCTTGTGTGGACCCTCAAGAATGTCCTCCCTTGTCCAGGGGCTGGGTTTGACACCCTGGATCCCAGCAGCACAAGGCAAACACTCCTGCCTTGTCCCAGGAAAGCCTTAGTGCTGGGAGACGGGGAGCACCCACCCTTGTCCTCTTCACCCCAAGCAGCCTGGGGAAGGCGTTGGCATCCTCTGCCACTGCTCAGAGCCACTGCTCCCTGGCTTTGGGTACTTCACACAGCCTCGCTACCTCCTGCCGCCTCCTGCCCCAGCTCGCCACACCTGACTCTTTCGAAGAGTGCAGCGGTGCTGCCAGCAACCTCACCCTGCAGCAGCCAGCAGCCCGCCCTGGCCCCTGCCCCTGCTCGCGGCCGCCTGCTCTGCTTCACATCCACATCCGCACATGCCAGGAGTGGCAACCCCTGGCACCGGGAATAGCCCAGCACTTGCAAACGTAGCCACCACTGAGGCCTCAGGCACATGGGAAGTGCTTGTCTGGGGGCACTGGGTGCTGGGAAGTCTGCAGGGATAGTGGGTGAAGGGCCACCAGGTGCCTAGTGGGGTCAGCACAGGGGGAGGATGCTCCCCGCCTCCTGCCCCGCTCCAGCAAAGTGGCTCTGCCTCCTCCCCTGCCTCCTGCCCCAGCTGGGGGTGGCAGGGTCTCCTGGCAGCCCCTGCCCAGTGGGGTGAATGGGCCCCCACCCTACATACCCCTTAGCAGCCCCTTGGGATGGCTCGCTATCCACAAGGAGCATATGTGCTTCTCCTATTACAATTAGTATTGGGAAATGTGATTAATATGCATAATTTTTACCATAAAGACAATACCAATGTATAAATTCAGTGTATGGCTACTTGTAGTCGCTGGCATACAGAGGGTTGATCCCCCTATATATCCAGCACCTAATAAAGAGAATGCCTGCTTCTTAAAACCCCAGTTGGTGTTAAGAAGTTTCTTTTCCCGATTTTGGTGGCACCACCACCTGCCTGTCTTTCCTGGCACAGCACTCCCCAAATCCACCCTGGGACCCAGGACCCACAGCAAAGCTGTGGCAGAGATTGCTGAGATGCAGCTCAGTGCCAGGGTGAGGTGTGAGGCTCCCCTCAGTGCCGTAGTGGCTCCCACCTCTGCTGCTGTCCCATGGGGCCACTGCTGATGTGTGCGATGGCTTTGCCGGGCCATGTCTGGCTCCGTGGGTGAAGGCTCCGTGGGTACAGGATGAGACCGAGAGGCCAGCATGCCTCCACACCTCACCAGCCCCACACTGGGACAACTTCAGGGGTAGCTGTTGGGTGAGGGATCGATGCATGTGGGGGACGTACAGGAGCTTGGAGATGTGCAGTCTACACATGCAGGGGTGTCCGTGGGCATGTGCCACTTGTCCATGTCCCCATGAAGCACACAGGAACACGTGAGCCTGAATTGAGCCATGGGGCAGGGGGGTGAGTGGGGGGATGAGATGTGTGGACATAGAGGGGGGTTGCATGTGTGATGGAGGCATGCTTGGGGCACAGGGGGTGGAATTCATGACATGGGATCTGGGTGGGCTCAGCATGGATGTGGCAGGTGTCTGTGGTGTGTATGCAACATGTGCCTGTGTGTAGGACACGTATATATGTGTGCAGGGTGTGTATGTGCATGTGAGGGGAGCACATACATTCGATAGGGACATTTTTAGGGTGTCCCTGTGTGCAGGAGGGTGCTGATGTACGCACAGCGTGTTTGGGGCTGCCTGCATGGGGAGGCCCATGCACACGTGTGGGATGTGCAGGGATATATGCAGTGCCCATGGGGGCAGAGGCAGTGAGGGGACATGAATGTATATAGAGGGGTGAGCGCTGTGAGGTGTATGTGGTGTCAAGGTGTGTGTCTGTGTGTATGTATACACGTGCAAGTGTCCCCAGCAGCAGTTCCCGGCACACAGCGGTGTTTCAGGGAGCACAGCCAACTCACTTGGCAGCAGGTTGGCGAGCTCTCGTGCAAGCAGGTGGCTGAGGAGCAGCCCTGAGCCCTTCCTGGAGCCTCTCCCCAGAGCAGTGGCTCCAAGCCGTGACACGGAGGCCGGGGTGTTTCTTTCCGGCTGTTTCCCAGCCTGTCAGGCCAGTCGTGTTGAGTCTTGCCACAATTTCCCGGATGGCTGCTTGGTAACTGCTTCTTCCCAATCCGGATGGGCAAGTTCCTGGAGCACCAAGCTGGGGCAACGCATCGCCCTGGCCCCTACCTTGCCTTCCCAGCTCCATGCCCTGGCTCTGGCATCCCATCCCTGTGCCAGGAGGCTCCCCAAGGTGCCACAGTTGCCCTGCCTAGGTGATGCTGGGCAGGTGGAAAGGGATTGGGGCTGCAAATTCTGGCTGCAGGCAGGCTCTGAGTCACACCAGGGCTGGGAGGTGCAGAGAGAAACCTGTCGCCTCTTTGCCGGGTGGTTGGGGTGGCCAGACTGGCTGGGCAAGTCAGGTCTGGGCGGGCAACATTGGGCGCCGTTCATTTGCTGCCGCAGCTGGAGGATATGCCAGAACAATTGGTGATGGTGGGGACAGGCATCTCCCTGTGCCAGAGCCCATGGAGAAGGTGCTCACAAGGGCCAGGCAGGAAAGCAGGGGCTGCCTGGGACTGGGAGCTGGTCAGGCAAAGCCAGGCTGAGATGGCGTTGTTGAGCCAGGCTCTCCCTCCTACCGTACGGGATGGTGCCCACCAGACACAGGAATGCTCAGCCTTGGGGAGAATCCAGACCTTCAGCTAAACTCACACTGCCCACAGAAAACTCCTTCCTTGCCAGAGCTGCCCGCAGATCCGTGTCGTCGGGGGTGAGGATGTGGTTTTGAGCAGAGGATGTGGCTGTGGCAACTGACAGGTGTGTGGGAGCTGCTTGCTGAGCAGAGCCCTGCCATGCCTCGCTGTCCTCACAGCCTTCCCAGTGCAACTCAGGCTGCGCCACCACTCCCGCCTCAACAGCAGGACAGTGGCATAAAGCATGGCAGAAGAACCACACTGGGTTAAGGCTGAGAAAAGTCATAGGCACCAAGCCAGCAGCCCTGCCCAGGCCCGTGTAGTCCCAAAGCATCCTTCAGGGAATGTTGGTGTGTGCGACTTGGGTACCATGGTGACGCCAGACCAATTTCAGGGTTTCCATCAGCAAAGGGACTGTCCTGGGGACATCATCCCCAGGCCATGCTAGGCTGTGCCTCCATGCCCTCGTCCTGGCCATGCTCTTGACTGGGGCCGGGGAGGTGCAGGCCCCCAGGCACCCTGACCTCCTCCGTTTATTCCCACAACTGGGGATGAGCATTGCTGCTGGGGTCTGTAATTGCCCACAGGTCTCCCTGCCTGGAGCAGAGGCTGTCTGGGAAAAACAAGGGCAGCCAAGGTCCCAATGGGGCATGGACACAAGGGACCCATGGCCTAGAATTGTCCCCTGGTACCCTCACCAGGCCCAGGGGCTGCACCCCACCACGGGGATGACTCCCTTCAACCCAACTGTTTCAGGGAGCTCCACAGGGTTCTGGGTGCAATGACATGAGGTAATGGACATGGCCAGCCCCACTGGTGACCTGAGGTCTCCTCCTTGCGCAAGCAGGGCTGGATCCTGGCTGGCATAAGAGGGATAGAGCCCTGCCATGCCTGGAGGCTGGACCCTTCATCTCGGTTCTCCATCCTTAATGACTTCCCTCCCATCCCTGTCATGACATCTGGTTAATGAGACCCATAGCTCCTGCTGGGACGGTGCTGGGAACAGAGTCCTGCTGTGGCAGTAACCCTTCCCTGCCTGGGCTCCCACAACCTGCCCTGCACCCTCTCCTTGTCAGCACACATAGGATGAGGATGTACCAGCCATAGGACCCAGTCTTTGCGGCCACTGAGGACTTGAGATGTCCTGGCAGAACCTTTACGTGCTCAGCTCATGTGATCCCATCCAGTGCCATGAGTGTCCCAGGGATTGTGTTGGGGTGGAGGAGTTGAGGTGGCTGTATTAGGGTGACCCTAGGGTCACCATGGTCTCTGCAGGGCAGGTAGGGGTCCAGGGACAGGGTCAGTGGTGTGGAGGTGCAGGGATGGGGCCATGGCAGGGCCAGGCTGCATGCTGGAGTGGGCATTTTCTGGGCAGCTCTGCCCACTGCAGCCAGCAGTGATTTCATGGCACAGCCAGAGCCTGCTGTGGTGTAAAGCAGCAAGCACACTGTCCCAGGTGGGACAGCACTGATTTGCACTGCCAGGACAGGTAGAGCAGGATCCCTGCCCCAACCTGTCATTTTGGCTCTAATTGGATTCCCCGCTGTTCCCCTTCATCAGGGCTGAATGAGGGGCTGGCTAGAGAGAGGAGTGTGATTAACGGGGCAGGGGGCTGGCTCTGGGCACAGGGAGGCTTCCCTGGGCTGGGTAATGACAGGCTTTCGTCCCCTCTGCTCCTGACCCCCACAAAGGCAGGTGGATGAGGATGCCCCAGGCAAAGAGTGGGTACCAAAGGGCTGAACTCAGCAATTCCTGGCTGTTCCCACCCCCCTGCAGTGCTACACTAAGGGGATACCTCACCTCTACAAGCCTGGCCAGGGCACCCAGGAGTCCTGGCTCCAGCTCTGCTGCCCAGCTCTCAGCTGGGAGGGGACACTCAGTGCTGTCACCTCCAGGCCTGTGGATCCTGGTCCCATCTGGGAAATCCATCCAGTCATCATGTCCTGCCTCAGGACACCAAGTTTCTGGTGGTCAGGGTGTACCCAGTACAGGTCGGAAGCCTGGAAATGCGCAAGTCCAGCCTACATCAGCCCCAGGCCAGAGCAGCACGGTGTCCGAAGGTGGATGGTGCCGGTTGCCCCCCATGCTGCTCACCCACTCAGGGGCCAGCACAGGGGCACACATCAGCCGGCACCACTGGGAACACATGTTCAAGCCCATGGCTGCATGGGTCTGGCTCTGTATGGGCCGACCTGGGTGTTGTACCCAGGAGCGGACAGGCAGAGGAGGGAGAGGAGTAGGATGAGCGCACACCTCCCCTGCTGTAGGTGCTGAGGATGCTCTCACGCCTTTGGGGACAGAGGTGCAAGTCCCCGCTTTAGCCAAGCTCACACTGCCAGAGCTAGGACACGATTCAGCCCTGCCAAGTTCCTGCACCCATGAGGCTGCAAGAACATGGCGAACCCATGTTGGACACAGGGTTTGTATGGGCAGGATTGTGGTGGAACCCCAGCGCACCTAGGGCACTCTGCAGGCATTGTGTCTGCAGTCTGGAGAGCAGGCAGGTGGAGAGGCAGATAGATCGCATGCGACGGGCTGGGGATAATTGACTGCTCCCGAGGAGAGAAATCCTCCGCCTGGAAAGGAATCTGCACCCCTCCGCCCTCAGCCCCGGGTGTTGGAGGGCCAGGGTGGGCAGGGAGGGGTGTGCGGGTGGGCTGCTGCACTGGGAGCCTGCACAGGGCAGGTGGGCAGCCCCTCTTGCCGGGTCAGGGCACTCACGGTGCCACTGTACCTGACTGGGACCTCTCTACCCCATGGACATGAGTCTGGACTCACCACTGGGATGCTGGAGGGGAAGTCAGGATTGGTGCCAGCTGCTCACCCAGCCTGAACATGTACGGCCACAGCGACCAGCACAGTCCCTCTGCTGGGGCCACATGCCTGGGTGAGCTGCAGGGTGGTTGCTGATCCTGATGGCCATCAACAACCCAGCATCTCCCATCCCTGCATACTGGTGGGAGGGCCATCCAGGTGGGGTGCAGAGGGATGCCCTGGAGAGGTGCAGTACGTGCACAGCTGTGGGAAAAGGCTGTGCCAGACAGTGCCAAGAAGGCTGGGAGATGGATCGGCTCGAGGGCTCGTAGGGATGGTATAGCCTGCATGCCCCAGCCCATCACTGCTGTGTTAGGGAAGCCAGCTCTGTTGCAGGCCCTGGCATGAAGAAGCCACGGCTTTTTCTAACACCTCTCTTGTCTTAGCATCTCCCAGGGGATCCAGCATGTTCCCCTGTGAGTGTCCTGAGCTGGAGATGCTTTCCTCATCCCTATCACTCCACTGTCCCCAGCTCTCTGCCCCCCTTGGGAGCAGATGGCATTCCTGAGAACAACAGGCCAGTGAAGATGCTGGAGCAGACTGCTGGGCTGGGAGGAGTTGATGCTGAGCACAGCTCCATGCAACTTTGTGACCTCAGCTCCTCAGCATGGATGAACACACTGCGGGGCATGGAGACACCCCATTGAGCCAAGGGCACAGGTGGCCATGCCAGGCAGCCTGCCTGCAGTAGGCAGGACTGTGATGGCACTCATGGTGCTCTTTGCAGCGTGGCTGCCCTCCCCTGGCAGTCCCAGTGTCGCCCTGCCATCCTGCCCCACACAAACATTCCCTCACTCCCGGACAGAATAAATATTGTTGCAGGGCAAACAGTGAATCAGCCCCCTTTGTTTGAGTGCTGCTGGCAGCCCCGGCTTGTTCGACTGCTGTTTAATGACCCTCCAGTTGTGTACCCTAGAGCTACTCATTAACCCCAGGCTGCAGATGGTGAAGAGGACGGATCTGAGCCAGCCAGGAACAGTTTTCCAGTGCTAAGGACTGGCTCCAGGCAAATTCTGGTGACCTTTTACCAGCTGCCGGTGTGCCAGAGGTTTTTCTTAACACCTCTGCAAGGTGTGACTAACCTGCTGTCTACCCAGCATTCCTGCAGCCCCACAGCCACTCTGCAGCACAGCATGGCACAGCTCAGTGGGACTTCGCTCAAGACAGCATCCCCATCAGAGCACCCACCCCTAGCTAAGCCCGTGCTCCTGGCACAGCTGTGGGTTGCAGAGGAGCTGCTGGATTTTGCAGAGGGATGGTCGAGCCCCTGTGCGTGGCAGGAGAGTTGAAGAGGCCCCAGTCTGGGAGCTGCGTGGCGTTGGTCTGTGCAGCACAGCTCGGGATAGTTGGATAGGACTGGGTGGAAATGAGTAGTGGGAGAGACACTTGGAGGTGCAGGATGCAGGATAGGGCTGGAAATGGGCAGTCCATGCAGGACTGGGAGTTGCTGGGCAAAAGCCTGGCCCAGAGTGTAGAGACAGGGACAGAGCTGCTGCTCTGGCCTTGATGCCATCCCACAGGCTGCAGAGATGCTGCACATGCAACAGAAAGCCCTCATTCCCAGGAGGCACCCAAAGATGTCCAAAGCTTCCCACTGGCAGGGCTAGGAGTGTGCACAGGCTGGTTGCAGCGTGGCTGGGTCCACAGCAGCGGGGCTGGCGGGTAGGCAGGGACTGGGCTGAGACAGCCCATGGACACTGAGCCCACGAGAGCCTCCTGCGAGCACCACGAGGCTGCTCCTGCCTCACTGCATGCTCCTCATCACCCATTCATATGACCTTGTCCCCACCTTATCACCTCCAGCTCCACCCCACATTGTAGACTGGCTCCTCCTCCTGTTGTGGTCCTGGCCCTGCCACTCATTCTTGTTTTATCTCAGCCCTCTGGTGGCTCCATGGTGGCCTGTCCCTGGCTGGGCAGTGCCAGCACAGCCTGCGGACTCCCCATGCACCAGCTCTGGGGCTGGGACAGCAGTGTCGCGAGGTCTCCAGGGCCACAGCAGCAGTGGCATAGGTCCCCAGGGTTGTCCCCAGGGCAGCTTGTGCCCCACAGCAGCCACAGAGGAGAGGAGAGGAAGAGGAGAGGAGAGAAGAGGAGAGGAGAGGAGAGGAGAGGAGAGGAGAGGAGAGGAGAGGAGAGGAGAGGAGAGGAGAGGAGAGGAGAGAAGAGAAGAGAAGAGAAGAGAAGAGAAGAGAAGAGAAGAGAAGAGAAGAGAAGAGAAGAGAAGAGAAGAGAAGAGAAGAGAAGAGAAGAGAGCTGCAGGGATTGCACACGGTGGCCGGCACGCTGGAGTGAGTCTGCCAAGAAGGCTCCGATAAACATCTAACCTCCCTGTTTATTTATGATCGAGGATATTTATACCGCAAAGTCCTTTAAATGTAGCTGGGGACACACCCAGACACGATCCAGTGCTGGCGGCCGTGCTGGAGCTTCAGAGGATGGACAGGCACCCTCAGGACCAGCACTCACCGAGGGGTGCGAGGCAGAGGCTCAGGGCTGCAGGGACGGCAGAACTTCTCCTGGGGTGCGGGATGAGGCCGGTCCCCCGCAGGGACAGCGCTCCGGGGATGATGGCTCCGAGCATCCCCCGCCTCGGTGTCTGCCTCCCTCTGCTGGCAGCGCGGGGAGAACCCCGCTCCCTGGCTCCCAGAGCTCCGGGTTTCGCACGATTGTTTGCCTGGGAAAGACCTTTGAGTCCAATCGTACCTGTCCACTATTAAACCATATCCCTAAGCACCACATCTACCCGTCTTTTAAATACCTCCGAGGATGGGGACTCTACCACTTCAGCCTATTCCAGAACCCAATAAACCTTCGGATGAAGAAGTTTTTCCTAACATGTAATCTGAACCTCCTCTGGTGCAGGTTGAGACCATTTCCTCTTGTCCTATTGCTATTTGGGAGAAGAGACCAACATCCACCTCGCTACAACCTCCTTTCACAGAGTTGTAGACAGTGATAAGGTCTCCCCTCAACCTCCTTTTGTTCAGGCTAAACAATCCCAGGTTCCTTAGCTGCTGCTCACAAAACTTGTTCTACAGCCCCTTCGTCAACTTCGTTGCCCTTCTCTGGACACACTCCAGCACCTCAATGTCCTTCTTGAACAGAGAGGCCCAAACTTGAATATGAAATTTGAGGCACAGCCTCACTAGTGCTGAGTACAGGGGCACAATCCCTTCCCTCCTCCTGCTGGCCACACTATTTCTGATACAACCCAGGACGTCTTGTCCTTCTTGGCCACCTGGACAACATTTCTGGCTCATGTGCAGCAGCTGTCAACCATCATCCCCAGGTCCTGGCAGCTTTCCGGCCACTATCCCCCAAGCCTATAGCATTTCATGGGTTGTTGTGACCAAAATGCGGGACCCAGCACACGGCCTTATTGAACCTCATCCCGCTGGTCACAGCATGTTGTTTTCACAGTTTCCAGCTGCTGGATGTGTTGCTTTGTCCTCATTGTGATGCAAGGAGTAGTTACTGTTACAAAAAGTGGAATATTTGGATTTAAGCTAAAGTACAGTTAAGTTTCGTCTAAGCAGTTGTGGCTTTTGAAAGTTAGATAGAATGTTCCTCTGATAGCATGTTTCCTTTAAAATGGTGTTTTCCAGACACTGTTCATTCTTCGAAAATGATAATGTCTTGTGTGAAGTGTAATACATGCTGAACAGATGTGTCTTCTTCTGTAATCACCTCTGTCTGTAGTTTTCATCTTACCTGAAAAGACAAGGTCAAACAGAGAGCTAACACCAGCTCCAAGTCAGCAAGGGTTTTGACTGTTGTGAAGTTCCAGAACATTGAGATTAAACCTTGGAAAGTAATAGAATATGCATAAGATTTTTGGGAAAATGTATATACATGCATCTAAGTAGGAAATATACTCTGTAACTAGCCTTTGTCTTTCTGCACATGGTTGATGGAGATCACTCCCTCACCTTGCCTAGGTCTGATAAAGAGTGTTTGCTTTCTAAAACTCCAAAAGGAGTCTTAGACAGTTTTGTTTGCCAGCATTTTCAATATCAGTTGCTACAGCAACATCTGCAGAGTTGGAGAGCTTAGCCAGCAGCAGTTTGGCATTGCTATTGCCCTGCAGTGAATTTCAGAGCAGTCTCCGGGCATCTGCAGGCCTGGCTGACCCATGTCCCATGCGGACCCTCTGCGAGACACCATAGGCGCTCACCTGAGCGTCCTTGAGCACTTGCAGCCCTGTGCTGTGTGGACGTGCCACCGTGCTCGTCTTACCAGATAACTTGCTGGTCTCGCTAGTGTCTTTATCAAGTAAATTCCTTGTCATGGACTGTGACCCAATAGGTTTGGACAGACGAGGTCAACTTTCCACGAGGCAAAGGCAATGTACATTAGGATCCCTACCCATCAGCCTTTACTAATTAGATCCCATCCCAGCTTCCCCCATTTCTCCAGGACAGATGTGATGCCCACAAGCCTGTGATTGCCCCTGACAGCTAAGGCAGCCCCATGTCATCCAATAAATGTGCTACACCTCATCCTGCTCTGACACTGAGCCTTTCACCTCCTGCTGGCTGTAAAATCCTTGCATCCTGGACCAAAAAAAAGTCCTAAATATGTCTGAGCAGTAGGATCTCAGGGCTGGCCAGCCTGCAGGGTCTGCATGCCCATCAACCCAGCATCCTACCCTGCAGCCACCGTGCACCCAGGTGTTCCCTGGCCTGGGTCACCCCTCCCAGCTCTTTGCAGCTGTCCCCATGTCCTCTGCTTCTTTTACTGCTGCCAAGTTGCATTAAGACTGTATGGCAGAGCCTGGCCATGCCCAGAGGCTGCCTGTCCTTGTCCCTGGGCACTCTGGAGCTTATTTTCCTGCTCAGGTATGCTCTCAGCAGCACGAGGCAGGGACATAGAATCGTAGAATCATTAAGGTTGGAAAAGAGCTGTAAGATCATCCAGTCCAACACCACTGTGCCTATTAACTATGTCTCGAAGTGCCGTGTCTACATGGGTTTTGAACACCTCCAAGGAAGGGGACTCCACCACTTCCCTGGGCAGCTTTTCATGGGGACCTCCAGCAAGCTGTCCCCAGGGACAGAGACCACTCTGGGGACGATGAGCAGCACCGACACACACGAAGGCACCCCAAGGGCAGACAGCCTTTGTCTCTGCCAGCAGCGAGGGCGCAGGGGACCCGCGCCGGGCTGTCCGCACTGCTCGGGCTGGGGACAGCATCCCCGAGGGTGCCGCTATCCCCGAGGGTTCCCCAGCTGCTTTGCCAGCGGCTGCAGTGAGCGACAGGCATCCGCAGAGGGAGCCCGGACCTTTCGCAGCCCTCCCGGCAGCAGGAGGACACCTTGGCCCCCTGCCATTCTCCTCCTCCTCCCAGCTCAGACCGGCAGCTCCACCGGTGAGATGAGAGTGTGGGTCCTCAAGCACCAGGTCCCTCTGCAGAGGCGGAGAGAGCAAGGGGTGACCCCAGCCAACCCCAATCACGGTTGGGTCCAACTGCACAGTGTTCATGCCATACCCCTGCCTTCTGACCTCTGCACCTGCACTGGGGACATCCCCAGCCACTTAGGGGGGACCCAGCACTTGTGTCCGGCCGTGCTGCAGGCAGCAGCCAGAGCCCACGCTCATAGAATCATAGAACAGTTTAGGTTGGAAGGGATCTTAAAGCCCATCCAGTTCCCCCTGCCATGGGCAGGGACATCTCCCACTGGATCAGGCTGCTCAAAGCCCCATCCAACCCCACCTTGAACACTTCCAGGGATGGGGCAGCTGCAGCTTCCCTGGACAACCTGAGCCAGGGCCTCACCATCCTCAGTGTGAAGAATCTCTCCCTAATGCCTGATCTAAGTCTTCCCCCTTCCAATTTAAAGCCATTTCACCTTGTCCTGTCACTCTGTGCCCTTGTAAAAAGTCTCTCCCAAGATTTAGATTAGATGTTAGGAAGAAATTCTTCACAATGAGGGTGGTGAGACCCTGGAACAGGTTGTCCAGGAAAATCGTGGATGCCCCCTCCCAGGGTTTGGCACTGGGGCCAGTTCTGTTTATCTTCTTTTTCGATGCTTTGGATGAGGGGATCAAGTGATCCCTCAGTCAGTTCATGAATGATACTAAGCTAGACCGAAGTGTTGGTCTGCTTGAGGGCAGGGAGGCTTTACAGAGGAATCTGGACAGGCTCAATAAATGGGCTGCGTTCAACAGAATGAGGTTCAACAAGGCCAAGTGCACTTTGGTCACAACAATTCCATGAGATGTTACAGACTTGGGGAAGAGTGGCTGGAAAGCTGCCTAGTGGAAAAAAACCTAGGGGTGCTGGTCAACAACAGCTGAACATGAGCCAGCAGTGGCCCAGGTGGCCAAGAAGGCCAACAGCTTCCTGGCTTGTATCAGAAACAGTGCGGCCAGCAGGACCAGGGAAGGGATTGTGCCGCTGTGCTCAGCACTGGTGAGGCTGCACCTTGAATCCTGGGTTCAGTTTTGGGCCTCTCACTACAGGTAAGACATTGAGGTGCTGGAGTTTGTCCAGAGAAGGAAAACGAAGGTGGGGAAGGGGCTGAAGCACAAGTCTTATGAGGAGCGACTAAGGAATTGTTTAGTCTGGAGAAAAGGAGGCTGAGGGGAAACCTTATCGCTGTCTACAACTCTTTGAAAGGAGGTTGTAGCAAGGTGGACGCTGGTCTCTTTTGCCAAGTGGCAGGACAAAAGGAAACGACCTCCAGTTGCGCCAGGGGAGGTTCGGTTTGGACATCAGGAAAAATTTCTTCACTGAAAGGATTCTTAGGCACTGGAACAGCTGCCCAGGGGAGTGGCAAAGTCACCATCCCTGAGGTGTTTAAAAGACAGGTATGTGAGGTGCTTAGGAACATGGTTTAGTAGTGGACAGGTACGGCTGGACTTGATGATCTCTAAGGTCTTTTCCAACCAAATGATTCTATGATTCTTTAAACAGACCTCCCGTCCATGCACGGCATGCCATGCAGATCCCATCAGGGGTGTTAGCTCATTGTAGTCATTTAAGCTGTTATAGAATTTTCTTAGAAGAAAATAGCTCTGTCCATTATTTCTACTGCTGAAAAGGAAGATGCTCACATCAGAACTTCTGGCTGCTGTCTATGTACGAGCTCCCAGCAGGCTGCTCTGTTACAGCCTGGCTCCTAACAAAGCAGTGCTTACCCCACAACCAAGTGATGCCCACGGCACAGATCCGGGCCTTGCCATTACATGGATCACCAGCTCCTCAGAGTACCATCATCTCCTGGCCAGGACCTTGGCAGCACCCTGGCTGGCGTGGGGTGTCAGAGCTGCAAGGGGGCTCTGCTATTTCCCAGGGTGCCTCACCCATTGCCATCACTGTGTGTTGTTACCCCACGGTCCATCCCCTGTGATGCCCAGCTGAGTTCCTGATGGGAAATTGCAGCAGGGATCCGAGAAATGATGTGGTGGGAGATGGGTGCAGGTCTGCGTGGGTGGTTGCACCACATACATGCTCTGAGGGGAACTGAAAGCCCTGTGTCATGCAGAACAGAGCACAATGGGGTGAGTTGGGCGAGCAGCTCCTCTTCCTCCTCACTGCCCTCAGGGATGAAGAGGAGATGGACTTGTGGACTGTTTCCAGGGACCTTCATTAGCAAACATCCTGTGTGGTCAAGTGTGGGCTGCTGCTTGACTAGCGTAGTAGTGCAGCCATTGTACCCCGTTCCTCATCCCTGTGCAGGATGGCCACAACCTCGCACCCCAGGGATGCTGCCCAGCCCAGTCCCAGCAGCCAGGCACATTTTACAGCCTGCTGCCTGCTTGCCCGCTGCTCCCTGGGGACACAGCACTGACCCCAGGCGGGGCAGCAACACAATCCCCTTCTGCCAGGGCTCAAAAGCCGTTTGGCTGGGTGAGGAAGGGGGACCTGGTGGCAGACAGACGTGAGCCTGGTCCTTGTGTTTGGCTGGCTCGCGGTGTGGTGGGGACTGGGACAAGGATGGGGCAGCACCCTGCGGCAAGTGGCTGGCAGCCAAGTTGCAACAGGAGCTGGGAGCAGCACTGTGAGCCCTGGCCAGCCTCCGCACAACAAGTGTTCCAGTCTGGGAGGCAAAGGTGGGTTTGCAGAGCCCGATGGCTGCGGCCGCTCACTCCCCCTTGCTGGGCAGAGCACTCAGGAGTGCACCCGGGCAAAGCAGTGCTCGAGGGACACAGTCCCTGGGGTGATGCTCATCCCAGCCTGGTGTGCTGGGCAGTCAGCAGCCCATGGGCGGTGGGCTGAGCGCTGCAGCAGGATGGCAGCTGCCTCCAGCTGCTCCAGGTCCATGGGGCGCTGTCATGGGATAGCTTCCAGCGGCCAGGCAAGCGAGGGAAGTGGGGACAGCTATTTTGGGCAGGCCAAGACAACCCAGCTGTTGTGTTTTCTGCAGCCCAGAGCCTGAGCTGGGTCAGGGACCTGGGCACTGCCCCGGGCAGCATGACGGGGTGTGCGTGTGCTTCCCATAGGGTCTCTAGCATGCCACTACTCCCTGCATCCAGATGAAAGCTACATCCCAGGGATGAGGCAGCCCGATGTGGAACAGACATGGGTAATGCTGAACCCACCTAGACAGATCCATGCCTCTCAGCCAGCTGCGACAAAGGCAGAGGGAGGAACAACAGCCCTGGAACCTGAAGCCAAAGCATGAATTCCTAGCAATGGAGCCTTTGTCTGTGCCCAGGGCTGTCCCCACTGGCCCTACATGTCTGCGGTGTGAAACACAAGCCTTGTGCTGTGAGCTGGGTGCTGTGTGTGCCTCCAAGGCGGGGTGCAGGGAGGGTAGCACAGGTCAGTGTGGGGACCTGGCTTCCTCCTCTGTGGGCACTGGACACGGGGACACTGTGATTTTGCCCACCCATCTCACCGCCCATCTGAGCCAGGGCTTCTCCCAGGCTGGCTGGATCCTCCACGAGGTAATTTTCCTAGGCCACTAGCAGTCACGGGAGTGGAAAGTCCCCAAGACCTGTGGCTGCTGGGGACACAGCTTCCAGCGGTAGCAATGATGCTCACCCACCCTGGCACTCACCCAGGCTGTTGCGCTCAGCCAAAGCCTGGAGCCGGAGGGAATTGAGCTGCTGGCGAAGCCTGGGGCTCTGCACGGCAGGGTCTGGGGGGGAGCCGGGTCCAGGGCTGTGAGGGGCAGCTCTCAGCACAGCAGGGACAGGGGTCCAAGCACGTAGGGCAGTGTCAAGGCTGGAGTATAGCACAGCCGCACAGTGTTTCAAGCATTCCAGGTCTTCGCTGGGGAGCGAGACAGCTCCCATGGCACAGCTTCAAATCACTGGCAAACCCGGGGATTTTCCAAGAGCTCTGATACCATTGTGGGAGCAGTGGGGCAGGAGATGACATGTTGTCATGGACCAGTTCCTCTCCCCCTGTGCTGAGCAGGATGAGGAGAACACGCAGGGGAGAAAAGAAAGATGAGATAGCTGGAAAGGAAAAACACAAGCCAGTGGCTCTTCCCCAGAGCTTCTCCTGCCCCATTATGGGGTCCTTCCTGATAATGCAGGGGCAGCTGTGCCACCCCCAGAGCAGGCACCTCCAGCCTGTGTGTGGACTTCTACCTCCATCCCCTCCATCCTGATGGCAGAGGGTGTTTCCCGCCATCCCAGCCCCTCTCCAGGCTCCAGTGCTCAGGTGGGAAGATGAGGGACTGGGATGAGAGTCACCCCAACACGTGTGGTCCCCTGGTCTCTGCAGTTCCCTAAGCAGCCTGGTCCCCTCTGGGGCTGGCCCACAGCCTAGGGAGCTGGTGGTCACTTCCGAGAAGTTGCTTTAAAAGGAAACCCGTTGATTTTGGTTACATACCATCATGCCAAGGCCAAACTTTACCCTCCTCCTGCCTCCCACCCTGGCACACACACAAGTGCTGGGAGTATGACCCAGGGCAGAGAGCCCCCAGGTCTGCATGCAGCACCCCACCACAAGGAGACTTTGGGGCCAAACCCAGACCCTGCAGCACTGGGGCTCACAGCGCTCAAGAAGAGGGATAGGACACAGCGAGGAGATGCAGAGCCAGCCCCCATGCTGGGCACATGAGGGGGGCAGCATTAAATCCTGTTGCATTTGGTGCACTTCCAGACTGAAGGAGAAGCTCAGGGTCACACCAGCACTCCGAACACTTGGGGATGGCCCCATGCCACAGGCCTGGCGCAAGGGAAATTTCCAGAGATGACTGGAATTTCGGCTGGCCCAGCTCTCTCTCAGGTGCTGGGAGCAGGCATTTCCTCCTCACCCTTCACCCTTCTGGACTCCTGCCTGCGTTTGCCCACAGTTTCCCAGGCAACAGCACCCATGGAGATGGGAGAGGAGAGGAGAGAAGAGGCCATACTGCTAAGGCGGTGGTGCCACTGGCACGCCAACCTATGTCCCCTGCAGAGATGCCATGGCCACCATGAGGTCACTGCACCTGCCCACACCGGGGAGAAGCCATCAGCCCCACAGAATGCCACCAGGGAAGGGGTGCTGTGGCATCACCCCACCATCTCATGGGGACTTAGGGGATGTTGTGACACCTGACAGTCTAGAGGAGGAATGGTGAGGAGGGAAGGAGATAGGTGTCCCAAGGGGGGAGAATGATTGCTACCATGAGGGGAGAGATGGGGGAAGAGAGCACAAGGACAGGCTAGAGGCTTTTCACTCGCTCTGCATCCCTCTGGCACCGCAGCCCCCCACCCCATGGACCACCCTTGGTCTCTGCTGCTGCCATGGCTTTGGGCCCTACAGAACCCCAGGGAAGATTTTGGCTGGCACAGCAGGACGGTGGCCAAAGCCACAGCTGTGCGAAGTGCCCAGGTTCCTGGGGAGAGGGCACTTGCACCCAGGTGCAGGGTGCTGTAAGGACACTGCAGCATCTCAGATGCTGCAGGGGTGCAGGAGCAGCCCCTTGCTGACCCAGTGGGGACTGGAGGGTCCTTCTCCCATTTCTCCAGGTCAAGATATGGGAGAGTACACAGAGGAGAGGCACAGAAAGGGAGCAAGACTGCAAGGAGCCCTGTGGGCTGGGAAACAATGACCTCTGGTCCCTGTAGGACCAGCACAGCCAGTCCCACCTGGCATACCCCAATGCCTGTCCTTGGATTTGGTTTATGTCAGAACAGAGATGCTGGGTGCAGAAGCTTTGGCGCCAGCTCTGCCTGCATGAAGCTGTGCTGGGGCTTGAAATCATGAGTTTCATCCAGGAAAATCCATCCCTTGAGGGTGAAGTCTGCAACTCGGTGGCTGGCAGCTCCTCTCCAAAACCCAGACCCTGGGGCAGGGGCGTGGGTTTTGGCTGGTTTCTGGCTCTGATGCAGGGCGCTGGGTGTGGGATGCTGGATTCGGGATGCCAGGTGTGGGATGCTGGATTTGGGCTGCAGACCATGGTATGAGGCTCTGTGCCTCTGGGAACGAGCAACCTAGCTCCTGGGGTGGAGCAACCATGCGCTGGTGCTGGGAGGGCATGGGAGGACCCGAGCACCCACTGTTTTTTTTGCTGCCTTCCCCTTCCTGCTGTAGGTGCCCTGACTCTGGCTTTACCATAGTTGCAAAACGAAAGCAGTGTCAGAGTGTGAGCGTGCCGGCGCCGTCTCCCATCCTGCAGCTGCACTCTCCAGCGAGCCCGTGGTGACTGGGCCTGCAGACACCCCTGGGGCTCCCACTCCACCACTCCTCCCACCTTCACGCTATTCTGTGAGGATTACCTTAACCAGGCAGCAATCTGCAGGGACAACGGAGATCACCGGGTAGACAGGTAAGGGATGCTCCTCAAGTTGGCTGGAGCACCATGGGGGTCAGCCCTGGCGCGGATTGCAGGGACACAGAGGCAGAAAGAATCAGAAGGCACCCAATGGAATGAGGACAGGGATGCAGTAAGGACTGATCTGTTGTTGCGCTTGGGGTGCTGGGCTGTGGGGTGCAGGGCCCCCCAACTGCACCCCTGCCACGCTCCCCACAGCCGCCCCAGCGCCCCGGTGTGCAGCGCGCCCTGGGGAGCTGGGAGTGATCCAGGGGCAGGGCAGCATGCCGGGGTGCAGGCACCCGTCCCGGCACGCGGTGAGCCCGGCGGGAATGGGAGGGAAGGCCTCGGCGAGGGGCCAGGCGAGGGACGGCTGCTGGCGCACCCATCATGCATTACTGGAAACATCTGGCCGGGGCTGTGGGGGCGTGCACTGGCTGCACATGCGAGTGCACACATACATGGGTATGGGGACATGTATGCACATATGTATTTATGCCTATGTGTGTATCAGCGCATGCATCCATGGGAACACACGTGTTTGCATGTCCATACATGCCCATACACGGGTACGCATACATACACAGGCGTGGAGGTTTGTACCCACACGTAAATGCACACATATATGTGCATGCAGTAGGTACAGACAAATACACTTACCTCTGTACACACACATCTACACCTATATCCATGCCTATACATGTACAGATTTGCACACATAGACACACGTGTACATGTGTCAGCAGTCACACTTGCTGCAGCAGTCACATGTGTGGACATACAGGCATGTGCGCATGGACTCACAGATGTGTACACAGACATGCACACACATGTACACACATGTACACACGTGTACATCATACTGACTGCGTGAATCCTCTCCAGAGCCTGTCACCACCACCCCGCCCTGAGTTCGGAGCGATGCTGTGCCCTGGTGGTGTGTGTCTGTGTGTGTACATTCCTGTCTAGGTGTGAAAACACATGTGCATGTGCCCTGGAGGAGCTTGTGTGTGACCAGATGGCCTAAATATAAAGAAGCATGGCCAGCAGGTCGAAAGAAGTGATTCTGCCCCTCTATTTCTCTCTTGTGAGACCTCATCTGGAATACTGTGTCCAGTTCTGGAATCCTCAGTGTAAGAAGGATATAGAGCTATTGGAACAGGTCCATAGGAGGCTACAAGGATGATTGGAGGGATGGAGCACCTTCCCTACAAGGACAGGCTGAGAGAGTTGGGGTTGTTCAGCCTGGAAAAGAGAAGGCTCATAGGAGATCTTATAGTGACCTTCCAGTCCCTGAAGGGGTCTACAGGAAAGCTGGAGAGGGACTATTCACAAAGGCTTTTGGTGATAGTATGAGGGCGAGAGGGTATAAACTGGAGAGGGGCAGATTTAGACTAGACATTAGGAAGAATTTCTTCACCATGAGAGTGGTGAGACACTGGCACAGGTTGCCCAGGGAAGTTGTGGGTGCCCCATCCCTGGAGGTGTTCACAGCCAGTTTGGATGGGCCTTGGGCAGCCTGATTTAGTGGGATGTCCCTGCCCATGGCAGGGGGGTTGGAACTAGGTGATCTTTAAGGTCCCTTCCAACACAAACTATTTTATGATTCTATGAAATACGTCCCCACGTGCCATGGTCCTGTGTGGCCTGCATGTTCCTCTGTGTGTCCACATGCCTGTGGGCTGCAAGTGCCCATGGATGCACGATACACACTGTGTGCGCCATGGTGTGCCAAGTGCACAATGTGCCAGAGGTGCCCACTTGTGCCTGTGTGTGTCCATGTGTGCAGTGTGTCTGTGTGTGCCATGCGTACCCGTGTGTCCATACATGTCCATGTGTGGCACGTGTCCTTGTGTGCTCTTGCATGCCTGCGTGCCGTGTGTACATGTGAGCCCAAATGTGCCTGTGTAAGCCCATGGTTGCAGCGTGTCTGTGTGCACCCATAGGTGCCTGTGTGCATCCATGTGCTCATGTGTCTTTGTGCCATGTGTACCTGCGTGTCTCTGCGTGTCTCCATCTGCCACGTGTCCTTGTGTGCTGGTAGGTGCCCGTGTGCCATGTGACCCTGTGTGACATGTGTCCTTGCGTGCCCAGGCGTATGCACGTGTGCCATGTGTACCTGTGTGCTCACGTGTGCAGTATGTCTGTGTGTGCCCACAGGTGCCTCTGTGTGCCAGTGGATGCCATATGTCCCCATGTGCCCATGCATGTCCTTGTGTCCCTCTGTGCCTGTAGGTGCCCATGTGCGCCTTGTCCCCTTGTGCCCATGTGTACCATGTGCCCATGCGTGCCCATGTGTGCAGTGCATCTGTGTGTGCCCATAGGTGACTCCGTGTGTCCGTGTGTGCCATGTATCCCTGTGTGCCAATAGGTGGCCCTGTGTGCCATGTATCCCTGTGTGCCTGTAGGTGCCCATGTGTACCCATAGGTGCCCTTGTGTGCCATGTGTCCTTGTGTGTGCCATGTGTCCTTGTGTGCCCGTAGGTGCCCATGTGTACCCATAGGTGCCCGTGTGTGCCATGTGTCCTTGTGTGCCCATAGGTGCCCATATGTCCCCGTGTGCCATAGAGTCATAGAATCACTAGGTTGGAAGGGACACACTGGGTCATCCATTCCATGTATCCCTGTGTGCCTGTGTGTGCCCGTAAGTGCTCGTGTGTGCCATGTGTCCCCATGTGCCCATAGATGCCCATATATGCCATGTGTCCCTCTGTGCCCACAGAAGCCCACGTGTGCCATGTGTACCATGTGTGCCATGTGTCCCTGTGTGCCTGTAAGTGCCTGTGTGTGCCATGTGTCCCTCTGTGCCATATATCCCTGTGTGCCCGTAGGTCCCTGTGTGTGCCCATAGGTGCCCGTGTGTGCTGTCTGTCCCCATGTGCCTGTAGGTGCCCGTGTGTGTCATTTGTCCCTGTGTGCCATGTATCCCGGTTTGCCCATAGGTGCCCGTGTGTGCCATGTATCCCCGTGTGCCCACAGATGCCCGTGTTTCCCGTGTGTCCCCGTGTACCCCCCGGTCCCGGTCCCGGCTCGGGCGCTGGGGGGCGCGGCGGTGCGGGGGGCGGAGCGCGGCGGCGGGGGCGAGAGGCGGTGCCAGCCCCCGCAGACCTCCAAACTTTCATTAAGTCGGCAGCACCGGCCGTGGCGGCTCCGGGCCTGGCAACGGCACCGGCACCGGTACCGACAGCGGCGCCCCCGGCGGGAGGGGCCGGGCGGCGGCATGGGCACGGTAAGGGATGCGCGTCCGCGGGATGCCCGGCTCGGATCGGCTCGGATCGGGAGCACCGGAGCGGGGAGGCGAGGCGGGGAGGTTGCCGGGGGCGACGGCACCGGGAACACCGGGGCGGCGGCACCGGGGACATCGGGAACGACACCGGGGCGGCGGCACCGGGAATGGCACCGGGAATGGCACCGTGAGCAGCACCGTGAGCAGCACCGGCAGCAGCACCGGGGACACCGGGAGCGGCACCGGGAGCGGCGCTGGGAGCCGCACCGGGAGCGGGATGCCGGGCGGTCCCTGCATCTGTTGCTCTCCCGGTACCGGGGGAGCGCGGGGATGCGGTGGGCTGAGCTGAGCCGCTCGCCGCCGCACCCGGGGCGGCCGACGGCGACCGGGACGACCCGACCCGGTGCCGGGAAGGGGGGGCTGGCGGTAATTTTCCACGGGCATGTGCTGGGGCGGAGCGGCGGAGCAGCCACCACGTGGCGGCTGATGTAACCGGGCCCCCCCCCGCCGCCGTTGCTGCACCGGGCGGCGGGGCGGGGGGTGCCGGGCGGCGGGGGCGCCGCGGGGCCGGGGAGAGGCGAGCTGGGGGTGGGCAGCGTGGTGGCAGCGCGGCCCGCTGCCCGCCTCTCGTAGGAACCAGGAAGCCCCGGCGGCGGCGGGCCCGGGAGGTGCTGGCGGAGGAAATGGCCTCGCAGGTGGCAGCGGCTCTACCGGAGCCTCGGGCCACCCACCGAGCGGGAGGCGACTGGAGGATCGAGGCTGTAGCCGCGCATCCCTTGGGTACCATGTACCCGGGCATCCCCTGGCTACCGTGGGCTGCATCCCCTGGGTATCGTGTAACTGGGCATCCCCTGGGTACCGTAGTCTGCATCCCCTGGGTACTGTCTAACTGGGCATCCCCTGGGTACCGTCTAACTGGGCATCCCCTGGGTGCCATAGTCTGCATCCCCTGGGTACCATGTAACTGGGCATTCCCTGGCTACCATGGGCTGCATCCCCTGGGTACCGTGTAACTGGGCATCCTCTGGGTGCCATAGTCTGCATCCCCTGTGTACTGTGAGCTGCATCCCCTGCTGAGATGTGACAGCCCAGACAGGAGCCCCTGTGGGTGCCCAGGTGTCCCCGCTTCCACAGTACCACCCATCCCATGTTGAGGTTCAAACATCCTGCAGCTCCAGGAAAGCCACCCTGTAGCACCAATGTGTTGTATCCACACCCGTGCCAGGTTCTCCCAAGGGATGCTGCAGCCTCGGGCATCCCTGCGTCTTGTGCCATCGTTTCCTCACCTGCTTGCCAGGCTGAGAGCTGAAGCCAGGAGCATGTACGCAGACATGCAGCCTAATCAGCGCCTGGCAGACCCCGAGGGGAGTGGCAGGACGTCCCCTTGGGTGCTCTCCTCTCCCGTGACGCAGGATGAGTCCCCGGGTCTGAATTCAGGGCCGCGGGGTGTGCAGCGTTTGGCTGGCTGGTGATAGGTGTGTGGTGGGGAGGAGGTCCAGCTGCTGGCTCTGTGCCTCCCACAACTGAGAGGTCCCTGTGCTATGCAAGAAGCCAGGCTTGTGACAGCAAAGACATCTCTGCTGCCTTTGGAAATGCAGCTGCTCCTGGGGAGGGGTTTGGTAGTGGGACACGGTATCTGCTGGCAGCAGCCTGCCTGCACTGGAGGGGCTGTGGTAGGGCTGGGGGCTCATCCTGCATCTCCTGGGCCTCCTGCTCCTTATCTCCGCTGCCCATGCTCCCTCCCTGCAACTTCAGGGCCTCCTGCCCCTCTGCCGATCGCTCCAGACCCATGGCAATCCAGGAACAGACCCTGGGGTGCTCAGCTGGTGGTGGTGGCAGTGGTTGGGGACTTTTGGCAGGGGACGGGTGGTCTTTCACTGACCAGCAAGGGCACCAAGCGCCGGTGTGGGATCTGCAAACACCGATGTTGTCATACAGACAAGCAAACTGGTGTTTTGCAAGAGTGGCTGTCTCTCTCGGTGAGGTCAGGCCCCAGTGCTCTCCTGGGGCCTCCGGCAGCCCCAGGCTGGGGCAGGGGTGCAGGCAGGGGAGGCAGCTGCCCATGCCCCGTCCGGCAGCACCTGGCGCCTGGCAGAGCCCAGTGGCTCAGCCCCCTTGCGCTGCACGTGCATGCGATGCACCAGGGCAGAAGGCAATCGTTTCCCATCTGTGTCCTGCGCGGCAGCTGAGCCCTGAGCTGGCCCCGCTCAGCGCCCAGTCCCGGTGCTGCCGTGTGCGACAGCCACTTCAGCTCCAGCTCTCGGCGGGGCAGAGCTCACGGGGCCCCCGCTCCTGCCCACGGCCCCTGACGCCCACCCGCCAGGAGGCCAGCAACCAGCTGCCCGCAAGGTCGTCTGTCCACACCGGGTAAATCTTTAACTGCTTCTTGGAAAACATCTGGGAGCTGCTGCTCCTGTGGGTGCCAGGGGGGTCGGAGATGCTGGAGGGGATGGGAGTCAACAGGAAGAGACCCCGCCGTTAGCCCACCCGTCCGGGCACTGCGTCCTTTGCCAGCCCCACTCCCGTGGGGGGAGCTATCTGCCTGGCACAGCCCCCTGGTTCTCAGAAGGAGGGAGGGAGACGCCTGGGACACTGATGTGCCCACCCCACCAGTCACATCTCTCTTGGTGTCTCTCTCCCCTCTGCCAGCTCGTTCTGACTGTGGATTGAAGTGTGCCGGTGCTGCAGCCAGCGCAACGGAGAGCGGGCAGGTGAGAGACCCCGCGGCGGGCAGCTGCTCCAGCCTCCAGGGATGGCCGATAAATGCAGCGAGGGGCTGCTGGTAAGTGCCGGGGCACGGGGAGAGGGCTGGCATGGGCCACTGCCTCAGGGACCTGGAGCACCTGGCACAGGGAGCAGGACAGTGGCTCTTCTGTAAGGTGCCCCCCTGGGACACCCATCTAGGATTGCGCTACCCCAGCGCGATGACCGTGGGGCAGATGCTGGCTGCTGCTTGTCTCGAGCTCGCTGCCTGCGAGGCTCCCTGGGTGCAATATCTTGCCGTGCCTGGAGATGTTATCACCTATCTTACATGCTTGCCTGGGCTTATCTCCTGCCCCAGCTCTCTGGGCAGGCAGCAAAGGCGGAGGGTGGCTCCTCCGCCTGCTCTGAGAGGGTGCAGTCGTTCTTCCATACCAGGTGCCCCCAGAAGCTCATGGTGTGGGGCTGCTTGCCCTCTACCTCCACCCGGCAGGCTCTCCCAGACTGAGCTGGTAGGATGGTGCATGGGCAGAGCCAGGTTGTTCCAGGCACAGGTGTGGTGCCCAACCCTCCATCCTCACAAGCGTTGTGTTGTAGGATGCTGTGAGCTACCCTGTGCTCACCCGCACCAGGGACGGCTTCAGTGCCCTGGGCAGATGTGGGATGTGCCCAGTGTGTGTCCTGGTGAGAGGGCTGTGATAGCCCTGTGTTCGTGGCAGCTCTGCTGTGCAGTGCAGGGTTTGGGAGCCCTAAGTTTGGGTTCCCGTGGTGGGCTGATGAGCTGCACCAGGCAGGTGAGCCCAGGCTGGGTTTGGCTCTTCCTTTTTTCCCGATGGATGGGAACTGAATGGCAGGGCCGACACGATTGCTGGGCACTCCCCTTCCCGGGGGGCTTCCCAAAATAACTGCACACTCCTGCCAGAGGGCTGGGAGCCAGGACTTCCCTGGGAAGCCAAGAGCCAGGGGAGTAGCACACTCCAGCAGGCACTTCCAGCATGCTTGTGCCTCCTCTGCCTGCATGTCCCAGTGTGGCCCCGCTGGCTGTGCCTGCAGTGGGGACCCCAGCACCCATCCTGCCCGTGGTGGGCAGCGTGGAGGGGTCAGGGTGGCCAGTGGGATGGGAAGGCAGATTTCTCCGGAGAAGCCCTTGGCTGGGAACAAGGATGTATCTGGGCTCTGTCAGGGGTTTGTCATAGCCATTTTCTCCTGCATGTGTGGGGTACTCGCTGTGGCTCTGTGCTGCTGCCGCATCCTTGCCCGGACTAGAGCAGCTGACATCACATTGTGTGACGGCCGAGCCCAGCACCCGTGGCAGGGAGCCTGGTGTGGGAGTGCCCATCCGCTCCCAGTCAATCTTTAACTTGTTTCTCAGACGTACCTGACCAGCCCAAGCCAGGGCCAGGCTGTGCAGAGAGGTGGGGATGGGCAGGGACCACAGGGTCTGGAACGTGCTGTGCTGGCCACCCTGGCTCGCAGCCCTCTCTGTGTAGGTCAAGGGGACACTCCTTCATGGAGGGGTGCTGAGAAGAGGATGCAGGGGCTGTCTGGAGGAAGGCAGGTCCCAGTGAGAGCATCCTTGCTCCTGCTGTGAGAGATTCGGGAGGAGCTGTGGCGGGAGGGATGCTACCTGCTAAGCTGCCTGGGTCACTGGGGAAGGAAACTCATCTTCTTGGCCTGCCTCCAGGGCCCTGCCAGTCACCTGGAAAAGCATTGTCCCTGGCTGTCCTCTCATCCCTGCCTGCAGGTGCGACTCCTGCTGACACAGCCCTCAGCCTGGCTGGGGTGCAGCCCCTGCCCAGAGGTGTGCGTGCAGCCCCCAGGGCTGGATAGGTTTGCAGCAGGGCTTGAGGTGCCTGCGCTTCACCTGTGAAAGGACAGGGTGATGGAAGCAGTGGCTAGGTGATGTGCAGCTGTGCCTCAGTTTCCCCACCTGTGAGCTAGGACCTGCTCTCTTCCATTTGTCCCAGAGTGATGAGAGTGTTGTGTCCTGCTTTTTGCAGGTTCTGTGTTTTGTGGGTGCCCATGGGAAGCTCTGCATGCTCACTCCAAAACCACAGGCGGGAGGGTGAGAATTGCCCCTCCACTAACCCACCATGGATGTCCCAATGATGAGTGCCTAGCGTGGCGCAGCTCCGGGCGTTGGATCAGTCCCTGTGTGGCCAGGCAGGGGAGGCTGCTGCCTCTCCTTCCCCAGTCTTTAAGGACATTTTGTTTTGTCCTCCTCAGGGTGCTTTGTTCAGGCTCCAGCAATGCCAGTGGCTCCTGACTCCCAGGGTTGCCTTGCCTGGCATGGTGAGGCAGCCCTCAGCCACGGCAGAGAGCTTGGCTCAGGTGGGCTCCTGCCATCGCCTCTGCCCCCCGAGATGGGCACCGGGCACTGCTCCCACCACCCTTCCAGGTCTGGGGGGGTCTGCCTGTCCCAGACACCCCAGCAGTGTGGTGCTGCCAGCCAGCGGCCACGAGCAGTGGGGCCAGCAGAGCTGCGGAAGTGGCTTTTGGCTGTGGGAGCCTTTCCCGGAATACCAAGGGGCAGCGACTGGGGGGGCTGGCGGGGGATTTTTCTGCCTGAATGCCCTGGGAGAATTGTGTCTGCCCCAGGAGAATGGGGCCAGAGAAAGGCAGCCCTGATGGGCAGAGCCCAAAGAGGGGATGGTGGCACCGGGGCAGGTTCTGGGTATCATCCCTGCAGCCCTGCTTGAGGATGGGGTGAAAGGGGCTGGGACACCCACGGCCATCCCCAGTGCGCCCAGCACCTCTGCCTCACTGGTGCAGCCGTGGCACTGCCAGCCAGCTGGGGTGGAGACTAGGATCACAGGGGAGGTCAGGATCCTGCTGCGGGCCCTTCTTCCAGCAGCATGTCCCTGTGGGGCTGGCAGCCCCCTCTGCCCGCTGGCCAGGCTGCCAGGGGAGCAGCACTGTGCTCCCGCGGGCTGGCACGGGGCCCAGCATCGCCGGAATGGAGTAGCAGGTCTCACCGTGCCATGCTCAGGCTGCCGAGGAGGACATGGGGAGCAGCGTGCCCAAGGCAGTGGCGTGCAGGTGGTCCAGGCAAGGTGGTGCAGCTGAACTGGGACATGGAGGGATGCTCATGTGGGCACCTTGTGGGGTGTCAGGGCATGGGAGGTGCCTGACTGCATGTGGGACAGGGCTGGAGGTTGAAATGAGAGCGTTTGGCAAGTAGGCGGCCGAGGCAAGGTGGTGCAGCTGAACTGGGGCGTGGAGGGAAGCTCGTGTGGGCACCTTGTGGGGTGTCAGGGCATGGGAGGTTCCTGATGGCATGGGGGACTAGCCTGGGTGTTGAACAGGGAGTGCTGGGCTGGGATCACTAAAGCTGGCACAGTGTGTGGTGGCTCTGGGCTTGCAAGTGTCCCAAGGGGCACCGCTGGGTGCTGCTGTCCCATGGCACGTCCCAAGCTGCTGGATGGCTGGTGCATAAGTGGATGGAGACAGGCGCTGGGTGCTGGCACGTGGGGGGCTGAGCGCCCGCCCCGCACACGTGTGCCATTCACGTGTGTGCCCGCGGCCACCGCTGCCCGGACCCCAGATGGTCGCCCGAAAGCGCAGGCCCGTCCCCCCGCTCTCAGCACGCCATCACGCCTCACTGGCGCCTTGGCCGTGCTCCACAGCCGGGGCACGGGGCTGGGAGCAGCTGGGGCACCCTGTGCCCGTGTAGGGGGCACCCCATGCCCGCCCTTCTGCGGGATGCAGCACCCCACCAGGATTCCATCCCACATTGGCAAAGGGACAAGCAAGGAGGCTGTGGGGTGCCCGGGCAGCATGGGGGTCATGGCAGTGCCCTCCTGCTAGCCAGATGGTCCCCTGCAGGGCAGTGACCTTGCAAGGGTTGTCATGGAGACCTCATGATGTCGCCAGTGGTATGACATCAGAGTGAAGTAGCGTGGAACCAGGGTGGGGATGTGCCAGCGGGCAGGCTTGTCCCCGCACCCCTGTCCCCCAGTGGGGCCATGCCTGCTCCCCACAGCCCCCGAGTGCCAGGGCTCGGAGTTGAACTGTTTTGTGGAATCAAACCCTATAACCCAACCCCCCGTGTCTGCTTTCGCTCATCAGAGCCTGTGGGGCCAGGCAGCGACATGGTGGTAGTGGGCGTAGGGGCAGCAAGATGTGTATGTGGGGCTGGGGATGTTGGGGCGTGGGAATGGGGGACACCAAGGGAATGTGGCCCTCTGCCATGCTCCAAACGCAGGTCCCTGTCCTGGCCAGATGGGCAGCGGTGCCCGCGGGGAGGCCAGTGCTGCCTGCCGGAGCGTGCGGGGCTGCGAGCAGCTGGACCCTGCTAATGAGGCCTCATTAAGCAGGATGGGGCTCAGCGCGCTGTGCAGCCTGACCTGCCTGTGCCTGCTGCATGGGGGATGCCAGGCTCGAGGGGGCATAGCTCATGCGGGGGAAACTGAGGCACAAGGCTTCCCCGTGGTGTGGGGCAGAGAGGGACAGTGCTGGGGCGGACAGCATGGTGGGGCGCTTGTGCCACGGCGGGGCGGGCAGTGAGGGGACGAGCCTGGCCAAGGAGGCAAGCAGGGAGCGGTGCCAAGCGCCGGAGGCAGCGGGCGGGGGGGGAGGCGGGTGTGTGGCTGCTGTGCTGGAGCCTGAGGTGCCAATGAAGCCAGGGACTCGCCGAGCCGGCCAGCCTAGCCCCCCGGATGGCAGCCACGGGCCGCTGGGTCCCCCAAGACCCCTTCAGCAGGTCAGTGGAGAGGCAAGAGCAGGGTTTGGGGGGCAGAGCTGGGGACCAGGCTGGACGGTAGCTGTGCCAGTGCCATCCTCCCACTGCTGTGGCTCTCCAAGCCCCTTTGTGCCAGCTCTGGGGCGATGGCTCTGCGGGACCGAGGCACAGCTGCAGCTCTGCACCGTGGGATGCTGGAGAAGCATCCCCAAGCCCCACGGCGAGGGATGTGGGGTGCCCTGGGGCAGGGAGGGAACAGCGCAGCACCGAGCCCCTCCACAGCCTTAGCTGTGTTGGGAGTGAGAAGAGATTGCCTGACAGGTGTGTGATCGTTAACTCTGGAACCTACTGATTTTAAGAGGGGTGCATAGAACCCTTTTGCCTTGCTCCGTGCTGCAGAGGCAGGGTTTAGTAAAGATCCTCCCCCTTCTCCTCCCCCCTATTTCATGGGCATCAATGAGGAATTTCAACGTTTGCCCCAGCCCCCTGTGGCACCCTGGGGCTGGGGCTGCTGCGGGTGGCTGGCAGAGAGTGCTCGGGGTTGTCGGTGAGGCTGGGCAGCCTCCCTGCGCTGGGGAGGTGGTCAGGGTTCCTTAGCACTGTTGAGGGGTCCTGGGATGTGGATATTCCTCTCAGCACTGCATATTCCTGGCCTTGGGAATGCCCCTGTACCTGTGCCCATCCAGGCACCCTCAGCTGATATTGCCATTGCCCAGGCTCTGCTGGTTGCCTGTGCCCCCCCCGCCGTGCCTCTGCACTTGGGGCAGGTGTGCGGCTGGGCACTGCAGAAAGAGGGCAGGGATGGGTGGGATGTGCCGGTGGGGCTGGCAGAGCTGGGACAAGCAGGCTGGCACGGCATGTCAACCTCTGGTGCAGGGCTGGCACTTGGGGATTCATTACCCCATGTGCCAGGGACAAGGAGCGCAGGGGCTGATCATAGGGCCACTCCCCACCACAACACCCAGGAGTGGTGATGGCCCACTGAGGGCACCTAGGACACTCTTTTCCAAGCCACTCCATCTGTAGGGACCCCTCTCCAAGTCCCTTCATCCCTGGGCACCTCCACTCCAGGCTGGGGTTCTCCTGCCCCAGGCATCCTGCCCCACCACTTCCCTGCCCTAGAAGAGCAACTAGCTTGGCAATTGATGTAATTAGCATCTATTAATACCTTCCATCGGCCCCTGCCTTACCTGGCCATGATGACATCAGCATTGCCATGGTGAAGAGCGATGACATCAGGCTGATGACATCAGGGGCTGACTGGTACCTTGCACTGGCATTGCAGGAGCAGCCCTGGCACCCCATTACGAGGAAGGGGCAGGAATTGAGGATCCCCCACTGGTTTCGTAGAGGCAAAATAAGGCTCATGGTGGGCTGAAATACCTCCACGGGGTGCAGTTTGAGTGGGGGAAAAAGAGGGAGAACTGCACTGGAGATATGTCCCATGGGGACATCCTCTCCCAGCATCAACCCTATCACCGCCACTAGCTTCCCAGCCATAAATCAGGGCCCCTTCGGGAAGCGGGGGACATCCGGGCACCCCAGCCAAGCTGTCATTGTGCGAGGCAATGCTGCTTAGCATGAGAAAGACTCCAGTGCCAGGCGAGGTGATGGATGATGCCCACTCTGCTGGGCTGGGGAAACTTTGGCCGTGTGGCAGGGGTGTATGTCCCTGAGGAAGGAGGAGGAAGGGTGTTGGGGAACAAGGGGACATTTGGGGTGCCTGGGGCATTCTTCTCTTCTCCCTCAGTGTTTTCACTGAGCCAGGCATCTTCCGGGGCTGCATGGGAGCACTTGCATGGGTTATGGGAGCAGGACCCCCCATTTAAAGGCTGCATCCTTGCTGGGGAGCAGCTCCCACTTTGCAGCCCAGCTCTGTCCCAGCCCCACAATGGTGATGTGTGGGTGCGTGTTGGGGGGGTGGGTGTGTGTGTGTGTAATCTTCCCAGATGCCTGGGTTCTCTGCTCTGCCCCCAACTCTTCTCCCATGTGGGGTTGGGAAGGAAGCTAATGAGTGTAAAGGACAGGGCGACCTTCTGAGATTTGGGGAGAGGGGGGGTAGAAGCAAGCTGAGGGGTGAGCACGCAAGTGTGTGCGCACGTGTACATGCTTGTGCATGCATGAGCACACATGTGGCTGCCCCCTTATTGCGGACAAGCGCAATGAAGCCCCATGCTGCAGGAAAGGGGGAGGGCAGGCAGAGGCCTGGCGCTCTCGTCACACTGGTGCCAGGTAGCTCAAAGCTGAGGTGCCCCGCTGGGTATCAGGGTGAGGTTATGCTGGCCTCAACTGAGCAGAAGGGCGGCCTTCTGGCTTTGGGATGGGGATGAGATCCCCTTTGGGCACTGGGGCTCCAGACTAAGCTGAGGCCGTCCAGTGTCACCTGCCCCAAGACCCTCTGCCAGTGAAGCTGGAATACTGCCTGCTCCCGCTGGCCGTGCAGCTCATTAGGAGCCTCGTTAGTACGAGCAGCTTAATCAGAGGCTTCCCGATCGGATCAGCCTGCTCAAGCGGGCAGCGTGCCCCAGCATGGGGACAGTGCCAGCATCCCCCCTGACCTTGGGAACCCCTCAGCCCCACTTCTGCTCAGCACCCCACCTGAAGAGACAACCTCGGGTGAGGACCCAGTGTTGCTGTGGGCTCAGATCTGATGGATCCTTTCTCCATGGATTCTGGCATGGGCGCTCTGGTGCCCTGGCTGATATATTGCCCTTATAGCCCCTCTAGCTTGGCCCAAAGCACCCGCTGATCCCCTCGTCACCCTTTTCCCCCAGCCCTGCACCCTGGCAGCCCCCCCGTGGCCCCCGGCGCGTGCTGGCCCCGCTTGCAGCAGATGGCTTTGTTTGGCAGCGCGGTGCCGGAGTCGCCGGGCATCACGTCCCGGCTGTGCCGGCCCTAATCGAATGATACGGTTAGGTGCACTGCGCCTGCTGCCCGCGCCCCGCCGGCGTGAGCAGATCCAAAGCGACGGCTCCCATTTGTGGCCCACTCGCTGCCGGCGTCAGCCATCACGGTGGGGTGGAATATCAGGGGGAGCAGCAGGAGCAGGCATGGGCACAGGGGTGTCCATGGTGGGAAGACTGGCACCATGGAGCTCCAGCAATCCTCCTAAGGGCTGCTGGCACGCCGTGCTGTTCCCACAGGGTCATGGGTGCTGTGGCACCATGGACTGACCTGCACTCTCAACCCATGCACCCATCTCCTGGCCTCAAGTAGTGATGGGAGGGCTCAGGGCATCTGCAGCACCCCAAAACGCCATCTGTCCTCTCAGCCCAACCTGCTGGAACTCAGCATCATCCAGGGAGGATTAGTGCAAGCCCAAGACCATGCTGCGATGGAGCTGCACTGTGATGGGTGCTGTCTCTGTCCGGGATGTCCCTGTCCGTGTTGTTGTTGTTGTCCCCGGTGTGGGCTCGCATTGTGTAGCAGCCTGCACAAAGCACTCTTTCTTGCCTCCATCCACACCCCACCCCCCAGGTCCTCTGTGCTGAAGGGATGCTTGGGTGCTGGGGTGGGACCCACCTGCACGGGACCCCCTCTGTGTTGCCCTGAGCACGGTGCCATCGGTGGGCACTGAGCCAGCGCCAGGACCCCAGCTGCACCAGGGTTTCCCAGGGAAGCATCCAGCCCCCTGCCTGCTGTAGGCACTGCACCCCACTCCCCACTAAAAGGGGGACCCCGCTTCACTCCAGGGGTCCCATCATTCTCCCCCAGCCGTGAGTAGTAGCCACCCAGCGGGGCCTCTGTCTTGCTGGATGCGGGGAGGGGGGTGCGGGAACAGAGGCCCCTTTGTGCTCAGGCGCCCAGACCTGCTTTGTATGAGTTGCAGGCTCTTCCTTCGCCGCAGCCGGGCTCCGAGCAGAGCTATTCATCTGGGGGGGCCGCCACCGCTGCCCTCCCCCCTCCTTGGCACTGCCTGTGTGTGGCAAGGAGGGAGGGGGACTCTGGCATGGGGGAGGGATGGGGCAGGATGCAGGGGACCACCCAGCCCCGCTCGGCGGATGTTGCCCCTCCGATGGGGCTGGTGAGGGTGGTCCCCAGTTGACGTGCCCCTTGGCATCTCTCCGCAGAACGGCGCCGTGCCCGGGGAGCAGGGCAAGCAGGACAAGAGCGTCAAACGTGGCAACTGGGGCAACCAGATCGAGTTCGTCCTGACCAGCGTGGGCTACGCCGTTGGGCTGGGCAATGTCTGGCGCTTCCCATACCTCTGCTACCGCAATGGGGGAGGTGGGTGTTGGGGGGCTGTGGGAGTAGGGTGGCCTGGGGCAGGGGTGGGGATGTGTGCCCAGCCCCATGCTGTGTTTGCTGCCCCCAGGTGCAGAGCGTGGGGGGCACAGCTATGCCCGGGGTCATTGTGCACCCTCACCCTCTGGTTCCTGTCCACTAGGTGCCTTCATGTTCCCCTACTTCATCATGCTGGTGTTTTGCGGCATCCCCCTCTTCTTCATGGAGCTCTCCTTCGGGCAGTTCGCCAGCCAGGGCTGCCTCGGCGTCTGGAGGGTCAGCCCCATGTTCAAAGGTAAGGGGCTTCCCGTCCCCACTGGCATAGCAGGAATGGGGAGCCCACAGGCACAGCCCCCAGCACGTGGTGTGCCCCTCGTACACACCTCGTGTCGCCTGCATAATGCCCAGTCCCGCACAGGCACCTGCGGCTTGCACAGCCCCGCACGCCTTCGCACACGCACCAGTGCCTGCGTTGCAGGGGTCCCCTGCGCACACACCCACCCCCGACTGCGCTGCCCTGCACTCACAGCCCGCCTGGCGTCCCCTGCACGCATTACACACGTCCCTGCACACAGAATGCATCCCCTGTGCACGCCCCAGCCCCGCACTGGCATCCACTGCAGGCATTACACACACATCCCTGCACACACCACACGTGTCCCCTGCGCATCATCCGCAGAAGCCACTCAGCTCCCCCAAACACGCTGCCCTCTGGCCAAGGGCACTCTCCTCTCCCTGCCCTGTGGGCAGTGGGTGCTGTGCCCACACGTGTGGGTGCAAGCTGTGCTCAGAGCTTGCCCTGCTGCACCTGGGCTCTGCTCCGGTTACCCCTCCTAGCAGACCGGTCTGCTCTGGTGCTGTCAGCTCCCCTGGTACACGCGTGCCTACACACTGCCTGCTGGGTCATGCATCCACACGTCACGTTTGAGCAGAGACTGCCCGTGCACATGGCTCGACGCTCTCTGCACCATGGCAGGCTCAGCCTGGGTGCACATTCTTGTGCTTTTGTGGCCTAGCGTAGGTAGCTGCAGCCCTAAAGTCACCATGGCTGTGCAAGGAGAACCCCCCACCCAATGGTTCTCCAAGGAAGTCTCCAGACCCCAAGAGTTTCCCTGCAGGCCATGCACCCTGGGCATGTGTCAACATGCGTCCCAGGCTCCCTCAGCACCACAGGGCATGCTCAGAGGTAGAGTAGCCCATGCACACTGGTGGGCTGAGCCATGTGGTGCTCCCCACCTCAGTGCCATAGCCATGCCCTGAGCCGCAGCCCCGCTGCAAGGCTGCTGACAGCACCACTTGCTCTTCCCGCACCGCGCCGCGCTGCGCCACTCACCCCTCCCCGGTGCTGTTCCCAGGCGTGGGCTACGGGATGATGGTGGTGTCCACATACATCGGGATCTACTACAACGTGGTGATCTGTATTGCCTTCTACTACTTCTTTGTGTCCATGACGCGCGTGCTGCCCTGGACGTACTGCAGCAACCCCTGGAACACGCCTGTCTGCGCAGGGGTGCTGGACGGGAACCTCTCCAGCCATGCCACCCTCAACCTCACCGAGGTCTTCAACACTACCCAGAAGCGCACCAGCCCTAGCGAGGAGTACTGGAGGTACCGGGGTTGGGGATGGTGGCTGGAGGAGGCGGTGGTGGTGGTGTGCCACTGACGCGGGCTGCTCTCTACACAGGAATTACGTGCTGAAGCTATCGGATGACATCGGGAACCTGGGCGAAGTGCGGCTGCCCCTCCTGGGCTGCCTTGGAGTCTCCTGGGTCATCGTCTTCCTCTGCCTCATCAAGGGTGTCAAATCCTCAGGGAAGGTACCTGCATGTTTTCCCCTGTGCTCCACCCCCTGGTGTGGCCATCCCCCCTCTGTAGATGTCTACACCTTCTCTAGACATAGGTCCTCTACTATAGGGGATGTACCTCCCATTGTGGACACTGTTTTCCACTCCGGGAAAGGCCACACCACTTATGGGAACAAGTCCTTGCTTGTGGCTACGCCCCACCTTCCCTGACCCTTTTCTTCTCCCAAGTTAACAAGTGATAGGATGAGAAGAAATGGCCTCAGGTTGTGCCAGGGGAGGTTTAGATTGGATATTAGGAAAAATTTCTTTACTGAAAGAGTGGTGAAACATTGGAACACGCTTCCCAAGGCAGTGGTGGAGTCTCCATCCCTGGAGGCATTCAAAAAGCGTGTAGATGTGGCACTTCAGGACATGGTTTAGTAAGCATAGTGGTGTTGGGATGGTGGTTGGACTAAAGGATCTTAGAGGTCTTTTCCAGCCTTAACAATTCCACGATTCTATGATTCTGTGACTGTAGCCCCTCCCTGTGGATCATACCCTCTCCTTCCAGTCCATTGCTCCAAGCTCTGGACCATAACCTCTCCCCTGGTCTGTAGCTCCACCCCTGCTCCCATCCAAGGCCACAGCCCTTCCCTGTGGCCCCACCCCACTGAGGTGCCACTCCACAGGTAGTGTACTTCACGGCCACCTTCCCCTACGTGGTGCTCACCATCCTCTTCGTGCGCGGCATCACGCTGGAGGGGGCCCTCACTGGCATCACATACTACCTGACACCCCAGTGGGACAAGATCCTCAACGCCAAGGTGAGCAGGGACAAGGGCTGGTGGGAGGCCAAAGCAAAGCGGGGCTGGGGGCACCGCATTGACCACCCCACCACTGCAGGTGTGGGGTGACGCAGCCTCGCAGATCTTCTACTCACTGGGCTGTGCCTGGGGTGGGCTCATCACCATGGCCTCCTACAACAAGTTCCACAACAACTGCTACCGGTGAGTGCCCGGCTGTGGCCCCCCCAGCCCCTCTGCTGCCCCCCAGCCCCACTGCTGGCCCTGACCCCTCTCCCCACAGGGACAGCATCATCATCAGCATCACCAACTGCGCCACCAGCGTCTACGCCGGCTTTGTCATCTTCTCCATCTTGGGCTTCATGGCCAACCACCTGGGTGTGGATGTCTCCAAGGTGGCTGACCATGGCCCCGGCCTGGCCTTTGTTGCCTACCCTGAGGCACTCACCCTGCTCCCTATCTCACCCCTCTGGTCCGTTCTTTTCTTCTTCATGCTGATCCTCCTGGGGCTGGGCACACAGGTAGGTCATGGTGGGGGCGGCATAGTGGGGCCGCTGTGTTGGGGTGGGGTGGCATGGTATGGTGGAGCCAAGGTGTGACATGTTGCCCCCTCTGCCCAATGCAACAGTTCTGCTTGCTGGAGACGCTGGTCACAGCCATTGTGGATGAGGTGGGCAATGAGTGGATCATCCGCAGGAAGACCTTCGTAACGCTGGGGGTGGCCGTGGCGGGCTTCCTGCTGGGTGTCCCGCTCACCACACAGGTAGGTGACCACGGGACTATGGTGATAGGATACTGCTGCCATGGTGACCTTGGTGTGCTGACATGTGGTCATGTCCATGACCAGCACAGTGATGATGGTGACATCCAAAGCCTGGTGTTGCCATGCCAACACTGGTGATGGTATCCAGACTAAGTGTCGCCATGCCAACCCCGGCATCAGTCGTTGCCATACCAACTGTGGTGGTGTTATCTGGGCTGTGTTGCTGTGCTGTTCCCCTGCTGACAGTGGCAGGACCGTTAGGGTAGCCATGCCAATGGGTCCCTCTTGTAGGCTGGCATCTACTGGCTCTTGCTGATGGACAACTACGCTGCCAGCTTCTCCCTGGTTGTCATCTCCTGCATCATGTGCGTGGCCATCATGTACATCTACGGTAGGTGCAACTGCATGCAGCCAATTGGCCAGCAGGGCTGCCCCAGCCACCCACTGGGGAAGGTGGTGTGCTGACTTCTGGCCAGTCGGCAGTTGGCTGTGTATGTGCAAGGCCATTGGCCAATCAGGGCAATGAAGAGCCTGGCGGGTGCCACCACCCGGGGTCTGGAGCTGATGCTGGGCAGGAGTGGAGGGGGCTTGGGGTCCCATCAGGGCCCCAGCCTAGCCATGCCAAGGCTGATGGCCACTTGTCCCCACAGGGCACCGCAACTATTTCAAGGACATTGAGATGATGCTGGGCTTCCCGCCCCCACTCTTCTTCCAGATCTGCTGGCGCTTCATCTCACCTGCCATCATCTTTGTGAGCATCGTGACCATGGGGCCATAGGAGGAGTGGGCTGGGAGCCCACTTGGGCTCCCACTTGCCCACCCTAGGGAAGGGGGTGCTGGGCTGCAGGGGAGTGGTGGGGATGGGGCAGAGCAGGGCAGCCGAGGGGGCACAGAGCAGGCTGGCTGCTCCCCAATGGCTCATCCTGCCTATCCCTCCCCAGTTCATCCTGGTCTTCACAGTGATCCAGTACCAGCCTGTCTCCTACAACGACTATGTCTACCCCACCTGGGCCATCAGCATCGGCTTCCTCATGGCACTGTCCTCCGTCATCTGCATCCCCATCTACGCCATCTACAAAGTGTGCTGCTCCGAGGGGGACACACTGCTGGAGGTGGGTGGCCAGGGGCTAGACCCTCCTCATCCATGTCCCATCTGGGGCTCCTGCAAGGCTGTCCCCGACCCCACCGGAGCTGTCAGTACCACAAAGGCAGCATCCATGGGGCACCCCATCTCTGGGAGCCCCTGGGGGAGGCTGGGGAAGGGAAGCCTGGCAGGGGCTAAGCTCATCCCCATCCTCTCCCTCTCTAGCGCTTGAAAAATGCTACCAAGGCAAGCAAGGACTGGGGCCCGGCGCTGGCAGAGCACCGCAGTGGGCGCTACGCCCCAGCGTTCAGCCCCTCCACTGAGTCCCACCTGGAGGTACAGCCCCTGCAGCCGGAGAAGAGCCGGAGCGAGGTGGCGGCTGCCTCCCCTGTGCAGGGCAGCAACGGCTCAGCCCACAGCCAGGACTCCAGACTGTGACCCCTGCCACCCCTGCACCCCCTCTAACCCTTCCCACGCGGTGACACTTTTCGCACCTTCCGCTGGCGGAGCCTGGCTCCGGGCTGCACCGGACCGCGGGGGGCTCTCAGCGCCTGTCCCCGAGACCCCTCCACCTCCTCTCCGGTTAACCCCCCCTGCCCCCCCATGGCGTTCGGTAACCCTTGTGTTTACGGTAACCATTGTGCGCAACGCTGGGACAAGAGAGGAGGGGGCACAGCCCGGGGAGGGCCGGGAGCCAGAGGCACTTTGCAGGGGCGCTGCCCTGGGGGGGATGCGCGGGATGGAGGGATAGAGGGATGCCCCGGATTCCCCACAGCCAGGCAGCCTGCCCCACCATGGGGAACCTTCCTGGCCTGCCCATGGAGATGGTGTGGGGTGGGACCGGCTCTGGGGCACACAGGGAATGCCCGCAGCGGCCCAAGTTGTGTGTGCACGGGGTTGGCACTGCAGGGACACCTGGCCCGGGCCAGCGTCCACTGTGGCTCACTGCCTGCAGGGTGGCCGTGCCCGGGGACGGTGCCAAGCACTGGGCCAGCACAGGGAGATGGGGGCGAGCGCGCTGCCTGCAGAGGCAGTGGGATCTCACGGTACAAGACACAAGCACTTAGAGCACACGTGTGTGCGTGTGCGTGTCCCTCACAGGCACGGTACGGGCACGCACATGGGACACATGGGCACGCACTTACGCACGGTACTGTGGGGCTGCACAGGGGGTGAGCTGGTAGCCCACCCCATGCACCCCCACACCCCCAAAACGCCCCATCGCCCCACTGCGGGGCTGTGGATGCCTGCCTGCGTGGTCAGGTGCCGCCTGCAAAGCTGGGCACAGCCGTAAGCGGTGTGGGCACAGCCCGGCACTGCTGCCTGCCCACCAGTGGGGCAGGAGGCTGGGGAGCACTGAAGCCTGGCCGAGGGGTGATGGGGCAGGGCCGGGGTCCATCTCTTACCCGGCAGCCCTGGCATGGGCAGAAGGGGTCTTCCATGGTGCTAATGGGGAGCAGGATGGACCAGCCCCCCCCCAGCTACTGCTAGCGAGAGGTACCAGCGGAGACACGGAGGGCTGTGCCAGCCTGCTTGCTCCAAGCCATGTGGGGATGCTCAGTCCCTGGTCAGTATTAGTGGAGCAGGATGCACAGGCAAGGCCAGGTGGGTTCAAATCTGTCTTCCAGCTCCAGCCAAAAGGACCTGGAGCTTTTGGTTTGGGTTGGGGCCCTTCCCACCCTGCCGCTCCCCACTCAGCCAGTGCCCTGCGCTCCCTGTACCACAGCCCTGAGGCTGGCACGGGGGACACAGTGCAGTTTGGCACAGTGGCAGTGGGTGTTGAGCCCCAGCAGGACGTTCCAGCTCCCCCGGCCCCGTCCCAAGTCCCCCTGCCATATCGTGGCGAGGGGCACAGGTTCCCGCATGGTGCCCATGCCCTGCCCCACGTGTCACGCCGCTACTCTTCACCTCTAATTGTTAGCAATAACGCGCGCGTCCCTGGGCAGCGCTGCCTGTGCCAGTGTCTCTCCCGGTGTAGAGTTCTAAAGTATCCTAGATTTTAATGAGATTTATATTCCTGAGGCTGTGTCCTGCTGTGCCCTTCTTTGGGGAGCCTGGTCATAGGGGTGGGTGGAGAATGAGGGACCACATTTCAGGGGTGCAGCCCTTTTCCCTCTGGATGCCCAGCACCAGCACAGAGCAGCCAGGCTGGGTGCTGGGGAACGCTCCCTTGCTCCACTTGGACCTACAAAACCAGCTGAAGCTGAGGCAGAAGATGTGGGACAGGGGCTTGTACCTGCTGGGAAGGGATTGTCCTCAAGGAGAAGGGGACGCAGCAAATGTTCTACAGCTGTTTTGGCTTCAGCTTTGCACCACGTGTGCTCTGGGCACCTTGTAGGGCAGGATAGCCTAGGGCTGGATGAGCTGAGGGTCTCCAAGGGTGGGCAGAGCAGAGGCGAGGGAGCTCTACCTCACAGAACCCAGCAGGGGCAGGCAGGGCTGCCCACTCCCTCATCCCTCTGGATGCTGAAACTGCTCCATCTCAGACACCCCTCAGCCCCGCAAACTTTTGAAACTTTTATTAAATACAAAAACCCCGGTCTCTACGACCAAACTCTGCATTCAACGTAACGCTCAAAAAAAGGGTTCAGACATTCAAATGTACAAAAGTCACTGGTGCCCCCACACACACACCAGTGTGCTGCCCCCCACTCCCAGCCCCACTGCTCCCTGCCCCGCATAGGGTGTGGGGATGCTGGGCTCCCAGCCCCAGAGGGGCATGGGGTGCCCACCCTGCTTGGTCCCTGCCTGTCCTGCCCACAGCCTCCCTGCCCCAGGCCTGGAGGTGGGGGGAAGCCAGAGAAGGGTGAGATCCCCCCTGGCAGTGGCTCCCAAACTGCCCTGGGGGGGGGGGTACCTGCTGCTTGAGGGAGCCATGGGGTAGCCCCAACTCCGCGCCACACCTGCCAAGAGGGACTGGGGGGTTCAAATAAGGTCCAACCCCTCCACAGTGGGGAAGGCAGGTGAGGGCAGGCACAGGAAGGGGCTGCATGGACACAGCATCTGCCTTTGGGGAGGGGGGGCAGGATACAGCTGCCACCTCTCAGCCCCGGGGAAACTGAGGCACAGCAAGGGACGTTCATTAACTAGAGGTCTCTGTTTGGCAGAGCTGAGACAGGGCCCGGCTCTAAGCACCAGACTAAAGCAGAGGAAGACAGAGAATCATGTCTGTGTTCCTCGCAGCACAGGCAGTGCCTGGCTGGGGCAGCACTGTCCTGCCTCAGAGGGGCCCAGGCTGCTCCCACCCCCAGCCAGGGCAGCAGCAGCTCAGGCACTGGCAAAGGGGGAAGCCTGCACCCCACTTCTCACAGCGCCCATGGGGACCCCCCAAGCTCTCCTGGAGCAGTGGGATCTCACCCTCCCCAAGCAGGCAGGAGCTGGTGTGGGCAGGGGGCTCCTCGCCAGGGCTAGGGCTGCCCCCCCTCTCCGTGCCAGGAGCCACAGGCAGGGCGTCTGGGCTCATCCACCAACACATCGAGTATGGAGCGGGGGTCCTGCAAACACACTCGTGGGGACAGGGGGACAGAGAAAATCTGGGGACCGCAGGGCAGGCTGGGGGGTGGCTGTCTCCAAAAGGCAGCAGAATAGGCAGAAAAACATCCCTGGTCCAGTCCTGGCTCTTGAGCTGGGGCAAAGCCTATCGTGCCCAGGCAAAACTCATCGTGCCCAGCCAGCCCGGGCACAGAGTGAGCTCCCAGTGGCTCTGCCAGCAGGGCAAGCACTAGCCCCGGGCCAGGCGTGGGGGCGGCCTGCCGATCTCCACTGTGATGTTGGTATACATGGGCTGGCATGAAACCTCCACCAGCCGGTACTGCAGCGAGCTGATGCCATCCCGCTTCATTGTCATTTTGGTGTTTTGGATCTTGGTGAATCTGGTGGGAATGGGAGCAGGATGAGGTTGGGAGGAGACAGGGGGGAACTGCCATGGTGCCAGCAGTGCTGGACTTCCATGGAGGTGAGCATAGCAGGGAAACTGGCAACCAGAGGCAGCTCAGCCATCACCCAGCATCCTGCCTGCCCCCTGCTGCTGCAGCTCACTCACCTCTGCGGGTTGGGCTCATTGTGTTTGTCACGTTCATGCTTGATCATGCGGTATCTCCCGATGCGGATGTCGGGCCTTGACACCTTCATGCCATTCAGGGAGATCCTGGGGGCCAGAAGCAGGAGGGATCAGTATGCAGGCACCAGGGTGGGATATTCCCCAGCCCAAAGACCTCTGGAGTCAGTCCCTGGCCCAAATAATGCTGTCCCTGCATAAACAGGGCTGTGCCAAGCCAAGATGAGCAAAGCCAGACAATAGAATCATAGAACGGTTTGGGTTGGAAAGGACCTTAAAGTCCATCCAGTTCCAACCCCGTGCCATGGGCAGGGACACCTCCCACCGGATCAGGCTGCTCAAAGAACCACCCAACCTGGCCTTGGACACCTCCAGTGATTGGGCAGCCACGACTTCTCTGGGCAACCTGGGCCAGGGCTTTACCACTCTCATCGTGAAAAATTTCTTCCTAATGTCTAACCTAAATCTTCCCACCTCCAATTCAAGGTCATTCTCCCTTGTCCTATTACTCCACTCGCTTGTAAAAAGTCCCTCCCCAGCTTTCGCCCCTTTCAGTAGTGGAAGCTGCACTAAGGTCTCCCGGGAGCCTTCTCTTCTCCAGGCTGAACAACCCCAACTCTCTCAGCCTGTCCTCGTAGCAGAGGTGCTCCAGCCCTCAGATCATCTTTGTGGCCTGCTCTGGACCCATTCCAACAGTTCCATATCTTTCTTACACTGGGGATTCCAACCATGCCTGGGCCAGTGCCATGACAAAGGGAGAAGCATCCCTCACGGCAAAAGAGTACCCAAGGCATCGCTCCCACCCAGCCACCTACAGCACTTCAGGCTGGCAGTGGTGGTCAGCCCCTGCTGTTTGTGTTCTCCAAATGCTGATGTCCAGCCCTTACCTTTGGGGCCCTCCCCACACATCAACGGCTGTCTGAAGCTTTCCCAGAGCTCTGCACATTGCTGGTTCCCCACCCTGTGCCCATCCTGTATGCAAAACCCCAACCGTGTCACCCTGCCTGCAGCACCTGCACAGGGTGTGTTGCTCGCTCAGCCGTTACGGGCTGGTTTTGCATGACCAGCCACACGTTGCTGCCCTGGGCAATGCCATGGTGAAACCCATGGAAGATGAGGTAGGAGCTCACTGGCTTCGGCACCCAACGCAGGGTGCATTTGGGGGAAATTTGCCTCCAGCTCTGCACGCAGCTGTGCTGCAGCCTGCCGGCTGCTGGCAGAAATGCCTGCTCAGCTGCAGCAGGAGGCACTTCCAAGTTTTGCATCCCCACCCTGGACACTTCCAAGTTTAGCATCTCAACCCTGACCTGGATTGCAGCCCAGAGGCGTAGCTCACACCACAGTGCGAAGGGGCTGGGCTCCACCATGGCAGAGTGGTTCAGATGCAGGGAAGGCACACAGGTGCCCCATGGCCCCCCAGCACCCTGGGAGGGGCTGGTTCGATCCATGAGGGTCACCAGCCCTCAGGCTGGAGGGTAATTAAATCCCCCCCTCCCACGTCCACCACAAAATCTTACCACAACAAGGTGGCGAGAGGTTGGCACCTACCGGTTAAAGATGTCATCGTCCTCTCCTCCCCAGCCCCAGTACTCGTTGGGAAAACCGTTGATCTTCAGGAACTGGGTCTTGCTCAGCCCAGAGACGCCACCAAAGTAGCCGGCGTAGGGTAGCCTGCAGGGTGACAGAAAACAGGTCAGCTCCAGGAACAAGCAGGGATGGGACCCAGCTCCACTGGGACACCCAGGAACAGGCAGGGACAGGACCCAGCTCCACTGGAACCCCCAGGAACAAGAAGGGATGGGACCCAACTCCACTGGGACCCCCAGGAACAAGCATCAGCCCTCCTCTGTGCCACCCTCCCACATCTGTGCCTTCTCCCATCCCACGCCTATTCCAGGCAACCGCTGAGGTTGGTGGCAGGGACTCATCCCAGCCCTACCAAGGGAAACACCCCAGCCCTGCAAAGCACTCACCTGAACCCAAACTTGTCCATGCCAACGGCAAAGTGCCGTGGCTGCTCATAGCAGCGATAGAGGTTGCGGTCGTCCATGGGGATGAGGTCCACGTCGCTGAAGATGAAGCAGTCATACTCCTCATCGTCCTTGAGGGCCTCCAGAAACCCCACATTGAGCAGCTTGGCCCGGTTGAAGGTGTCCTCGCCATACTGTGGGGCAGAGCTCAGCGACGCCCACAAGCACCCATCACAGTCCCACTAACCCCTCCCCCCTGCTCTGCTCACCTGGTTGATAATGTAGATGCCGTAAGCCACCTTCTGCCGGCGCAGGATGGGGTGCAGGTAATGCAGCCAATACTTGAGGTGGTGTTCACGATGCCGGAAGGGGATGAGGATGGCCACCTTCTGCCTGGGCAGGCAGTCTGGGGGGGTGTACTTGCCGCCCTGGCGTACGTCAGGGTTCTCCCGCTGGACACGTTCCATGCTCATAGGAGAGCTGAACTCAATGAGCAGGCGCCCAACTGCAAAAGAGAGGGCAGGGTGATGCCGGCAGGACAGGACACAGTCCAGGTCATGGTCACCTGCTGCTCCCGGCCAGGCCTGCAGAGCAAACAGCAAGGGGGACCTGCAAGGGGGACCGGCACTGCCGAGGGCAGTAGACACCCAAAACCTTGCCCAAACAGGGGCAGAGAGATTGGGCAAACAAAACTTGAAGAAACCAGTATTCTGGTACCAGTTCTAGTCTTGGGTTTCTCCACTTCACCACCTTTGGGACTGCTGGGAAGCCATATCGAGGGATAGGGAATGCCACCCACGGATGTCCACTCCATTCCCATGCTCAGAGTCAGAGCCCAGCTCACCCCGACAATCGCCCCACATGTCTCACCTAAGCCAGAAGGCATCTCCTGGCAGGGCTGCAAGGGTTTCTCAGTCGTGGACTGGTTGGCGCTGGGCTTGGCGCTGGGGGATGGAGCCTCAGCACCAGCTAGCCCGTAGCTGGGGATGGTGCTGTTGAGGCGGGAGGAGTTGGAGAAGGGGTGAGCATGCGAGGCGTTCCTGGCGTTGAAGCGGCTGAAGAAGTCCAGGTGCTGCGCGTAGACATCGAAGTAGAGTATCATAATGATGACGAAGTGGAGCAGGCAGAGTAGCAGCACAGCCTTGCAAATCCTTTCCAGGGTCACCCCCAAGAGCAGCCTGGTCATCTTCCGGGCACGGGCAGGTGGACATGTGCGCTCAGCGGGGCAGGGGGGCGGCTCCAGCCACGGTCCCGATCCTGCTGAGACACCCCATGCTCAGACACAGCCAGCCCGAGCCCCGAGCCTGAATGACACCAGGGCAGCGGGAGCAGCGCAGACCTGAGGAGGAGGTGATGGGCTCACAAGTCGGTCTGCCAGAGGGCAACCCACGGGGGTGTCCTGCTCGGACCCCTGCTCTGAAGGCACAGCCATGAAGAGGCCAGAAGTCCCCAGCCCCACGCAGCCAGTCTCCTCCCTGCTTTCCAAGGCAAAGAGCAGGCCAGGCATGCTCGCCATTGCAAACAACCCCCAAGCAGGGGGGTGAGGATCTCACCATGGGTGCTGCAAAGAGCCTCTGTGGAGGCTGGGCACTTGGAGAAGATCACACTCTCCAAAACACGACCAGCCTGGAATGATCCAAAGGCACTGCAGGCACCCCCACCAGCCACCCCTTTCCAAGATACCCCATTTCCCTGCCCCCCCTGTCCTGACTCACCCCCTCGTGCTGCGCCCCAGCAGCAGCACCCAAGCGGGGCCAGCAGCGCGTGCCGTGCCGGCAGGGGCCCTCCTCGGGGTGCCCAGCGGGGCGAGAAGCTGCACAGCAGACACCCAACAGAGCAGGACGTCCTGGCTGCCAGCGCGGGGTCCCTGCCACACAGAGGGGGGCCCAGCTTACAGCCAGCGGCGCGGGTCCTCTCTCCTCCTGCAGTTGCTGGTGAAGGCGTCCTGGACACTGGGAGCCTCTGGGAGCCAGGGTCCCCTTATCTCCCACATGACACTTGGAGCTGGGCCAGGGCGCTGCTGGGAAGGCAGCCGGGAGAGTCACCGGAGAGCCCCAGCTGAGGGCTGGAGTCTGGCTCTTCCCAAACCGTCTGGCTCTTCCCAGCCCTACCACTGCCGGGGCGCACGGCCATGCACCCCACTTCCTGCCCTCGTCCCTGATCTCACAGGAGACAGTAAGACAGGGCAAGGCAACCACAAGGGAAAGGCACAGGGTACTGCAAGGCTCTGGGGACCCTGGCACGGACCCTGGGGAACCCCAGCGGACAGGGAGCTGTGGCCGGACCCCCTGGCAGGAGTGCAGTAGGACACCACGGTGCTGACAACTGTCCTAAGGCCTGGGATCAGCCCACTGGCAGCTGCCAGACCCAGCTGGTGGGGCCCCCCAGAAGCTGTAGGACAGCAACGCTGTCTGGGAGCAGGGATCAGAGCTGCAAAGGGATCAGAGATCCAAAGCAGAACCCCCTGTCCAACCCTGTTCCAGCTACCCTCTCCCAGCCACAGGGCCAACCCCTGTAGGCAGCGAGATGGTGGCAGGAGCCCACCACAGGCAGGGAGGTGCTGGAAAAGGCTCTGAGCCCAGTGCCCCACCTGTGTCCACACTCTCCGCAGGATGCAAAGCAAGGTCCCCTGCAAAGGGCAGGGATCTCCTGGCATGCACCAGGACCCCAACCCCACAGCCAGGCTTGTTCTACAAAGTCGTCTTCTGGAGAAAACCTGAGGCTGCTGTTATTTCCCAAACCTCCTTACGGTCACAGCACCCTGTCACTAAGCACAGACCCTGATGCAGGGACCTGCCCTGCCCCCAGTGCCTGCCAGAAACCCTCCCCAGAACCCCTCGCAGCTGGCAGCACACAGAGCGGTGGTGTCTCGACAGCCGGGAGGAGCTGGGGAAAAAGAAGAGTGGGTTTTAGGGGCCCTTTAGCAGGGCAGACCACAAGGTGAGCAGAGAGCAAAGGAACAAAAGCGAAGTACTCCATCGAAAGTCGGCCATGGGAGGCCAAGAACATGAGTGGGTTTAAAAACACCTGCTACGCTGGGGGCTATGGAATATGATGTCATCTCCCCCCACCACAGCGTCTTCACGGAGAGTGAGAAGCTGAAAGCAACCCAGGGCTGAGGAGCTGGTCTCCAGGGACTGGCCAGGAGAAGGGTGTGTTGTTGGTTTTGTAGGGATGCTTTTTCCCTTGGGCTCCATCCTTCTTCCCACAGGACACCTCTAGGCCAGGAGAAGGGTGTGATTCTGGGTTTGGAGGGGATACTCGTCCCCTATGGGCTCCATCCTTCTCCTTGCAGGACATCTCTAGGCCAGGAGAAGCGGGTGATGCTGGGTTTGGTGGGGATGCTCATCCCCGCGGGCTCCATCCTTCTCCCTGCAGGACATCTCTAGGCCGGGAGAAGGGGGTGACGCTGGTTTTGGAAGGGATGCTTATCCCCGTGGGCTCCAGGACATCCCTGATCTGGCAGAAGGTGCACTTTTAGCACATCCGACCCCCACCCACGATTTTTTTTTTTTCCCTGACACACAGAAAAACTTATTAAAAAAACAAGAAACAAGCTCCAAAAAGAGGCTTTTTTTTCCCCCAGAGCCGGGGCGGTGCCGCCCCTAAGGACCAGCCTCGCATGCCAGAGCATCCCGGGCCTCCCGCGGGCCCGGCCCCACTCACCGCGGCCCCGGTCAGCGGCCCCCGCCGCCTCCTCTTCCTCTCCCTCCTGTCCCTCCTGCAGGCTCGGCCGCGGGCCCGCGGGCTCCCATGCCCGGGGCTGCGGGGGCCCTGCCGGCCGGGCCGCCGAGCGCCGCAGGGAGACGGGGCCGCGCCCGCACGCCGGCTCCGCCCCCGCCGCACCGGGCGGGGCCCGCACCGACACCGACCGCCCCGCGGAGGGGCGGGACCCTGCCCCCACCAGCCCCCGGGGAGGCTCCGTGCCCCCCGGGGTGCTCGCTGTCCCCTCCTCACCCCGGAATGCTCGGCGCCCCCCGAGATGATTGGTGCCCACTTTTCCCCCCATTCCCCCTGGGGATGCTCCGTGCCCCTCACTATACCTCCTCCGGGATGCTCGGTGCTCCCCTTTCCCCCCACTTCCCCAGGGATCCTCGGTGCCCCCTCCCCATTCCGCCTCCAGGATGCTCAGTGGTCCCCGAGATTCTCGGTGCCCCCCTCTATTCCTCCTCCGGGATGCTCGGTGCCCCGCCCCCCCACCTTCTCCCACAGGGATGCTCCGTGTCCCCCGAGATGCCCAATGTCCCCTCCTCACCCTGGGATGCTCAGTGCCCGCCCCCCCAGCCCCGCCACAGGATGCTCAGTGCCCCCACCCTGCCCCAAGATGCTCACAGTCCCCTCCTCATCCCGGGATGCTCGGTGCCCCCGCCCTGCCCCAAGATGCTTACTGTCCCCTCCTCACCCTGCAATGCTCGGTGCCCCCTACTCCCCCCCACCCCAAGGATGCGCAGTACTCCCTGCTCTTCCCCGGGATGCTCAATGCCCACCCAGCTCTACCCCAGGATGTTCAATGCCCCCCACTCCCGATTCCCCCCCGGCTCTGCCCCGGATGCTAGGTGCCCCCTGCCTCCACTTCAGGATGTTCGACATCCCCCCAGTTCTACCCCGAGATTCTCGATGCCCCCCTCTCCACCGCAGGATGCTCAGCCATCTCGGCCCCAAGCCTGGCACCAGTTCCCACCACGCACCCCCAGGATACAGGGACAGTTCTCCCCGCCTTCCCAACGTGTTTTTGGCACAGTCATCGACCCACCCAGGGCAACTCCCATGGCTTCAAGGGTTGCTGCTGGCTCGGCATGTAACACAATCGATTTGTGCATCCTTCCCCCTGCCTTTCCATGTTTCTCCGTGTTTCCTAGCAATTAATTTCACTTCCTGTGCCACAACAGCACAATCAACGAGAGTTCACCCCAGCACCAGTAATTTTTGCACCATCCACAGCCTTTACCTTCTCACCAGGCACCACACAGCATCAGCGCCCGTTTCAGGCAGCCTCCCCTCCAAGGCCTCTCCCTGTACCCCACAGCAGCTCTCGTGGGAAGACAACTTTACAACAGAGATCAGAGCAGCACCTAAGCAGCCCAGCTCTGCTCCACCCCAGCAAGCAAACCCTGCTGAAAGCTCTCCAACTTCAGCCTCCAGCTCTTGGTTTGGCTCTTTGGTGGCATTTTCCCCATGAGTACTTACACCAGGTCGCAAAATCAGCTTTCAACTCCTGCTGCTCCTAAACGATACGTGCAAGATGTGGGAGCCCTGATGAAGCTTTTCCCCATGCCTGCGCAGCAGGTATTTAGCACACCCAAGAGCAAAGTCTTAGAACCCAAATGCATGCACCTAGAACGACAGAATGCAGGGCATGCTCGCCTCACCAGGGCCAGCTGAAGGAGGTGGGATGTGGGACACCCATGCTACCATAAAACCAGCCCTGGTGGGTCTCATGTCCTCACAAGGGGCCCGTGGGTGAGTCTAGAGCCCCTTTTCCCCTGCCAAATCTGCCGTACACACAGGAGAGATTTGAAAGGCAGAAAAGCACCTCGCAGAGGGAGATTTCTGAGAGCAATAGATTGCCAGCAGAGCGAGACCCATTCTTGAAAGACAAGTTATTAACCAGCAAGATGATTAACACATGGAGGAACAGCTTCTCTACCACCAGCACAGGCTCTCCAACTCTGCACATCTCATTCCTGAATGCAGCCCCACGGGTTTGGCGTGGGCCTGATGAGATAGCCCTGCAGTTCCCAGGGGCTTCCAACGTCTCTGGCCCACAACAACAGCACCGCCAGGGGACAGAGGAATAGCCTTCACACAGGACAGACAAAACTCTGCCTACGCCCGAGACCCTTTTTCCCAAGCAGGCAGGGCCCAGCTTGTCCCTGCTGTTACGTGGGGCACATGGAGCTCCTGTCTCAGGACAGACAGCACAGCTGGCGAGAGCAGTGCCTTGCTTTGCCCCAGCAGTCTTCCTGTGCCTCAGGCTGAGATGCTGCTGTTCCAGAACACACAGGACAACATGGAGCAGAGCCAGGAGAGTGGCAGAGCTCGGAGAGGCCGTGCAGAGGCAGCTGACCCAGCCCAAGGGCAAAAATCATCAGGTGTGAATGCTTCCCCAGCTCCAGCAGCCCCATCACTGCCCCACCATTCAGGTGGGAAGAGTGGATGGGAAGCTCCAGACACGCATCTGCTCCAATGCCGAGCAGCACCAGGTGATAAATGCTCCCCCAGCAAAGGCATAGTGGCAGCACAGTGGGATGAGGGCCTTGCGCTGGATGCCGAAGACAGCAGAAGCCTCAGTTCCAGGCCCTCTGCAGAGCATAGGCAGGAGGATCTCATTCTTTCCTTCCCCCAAACAGCAGAAGAGCTATAGGCCCAGCTATCCCCAGCCAGCTTCCCCACCATCGCAGCCAGGGAGAGGGGAGCAGAAGCGCCCCCACTCCTGGAATGCAGGGGCACTGCAGACTCGGAGAGCTTCAGCATCCAGAAAAGTCACACACGGGAACTGCTGGCTGCAGGACAGCCTTGGAAGGGACAAAAGCTTTGCTCCGCTGCCCTTCTGGAGCTCCCTAGCTGCACAATGGGGCTATGGACGTTTTAGACTCCCCTCTGCACTAGACTACGTGTATGGGAGCCAAAAGGCCCAAACTAGCTCGTGCCTGTGGCTCCAGCAAGCCTCGCATGGGTCAGTGCCAGCGCTGGTAGGAGCCCGGCAGAGGTAGCACAGAGCTGCCTGCCACCTGCTCCAGCAGCCTCTTACCTGCTCTGGGCAGCAAAGCAGAGCTCTGTGTTCCCGCAGCACAGAGAGGGCTTGGGGAATAAACGTCTTGCAGGTTGAGCAAGCAGCAGCGGTTAACCCCACACAAGGAAGACACCACCAGGCCCCAGAAGCCAGTCAGGGACTTTCCCAGAGGCACGGAGGGCAGAAGTCTGAGCAAGGGCTCAGTTAAAATCAGCCCTCGCTCTCCATAAGCCTCCCCAGCACACAGGGCAGAGGAAGAGCTGCATCCTTGGACAAGAACCATATTTATTTCACGGACACAGAATTGCACTGGTGGTCGATTCTACACACACCAGGGACGGGCAGCAGCAGGGCCGCATGGGCTGGGCCAAGCCACTGTGGCAGAATTCACACAGAGAGATTTGTTTCTTTCAAGGGGTCAATCCATCGGCGGGACAAGGCTCTACTCAGCCGGGCTCCCGTTCCTGTCACCAGGCAGCTCCCGCCCCAGTCAAGGATAGAAACATTAAATAAATATATACAGCACCTCTTGGGGCGGGCTGGAACAGGTTGGGTGGGACAAGGCTCAGTTGCCCATTTTTACTTTAGATGTCTAGAAAGGAAGAAGAGAGGTTAGGTCGTACCCCACAAATCCTAGCCCAGCAACCCAGTCCCATCCAAGCACCCCTGGACCATCCAGAAGCCACAAACTGCTTATCAGCCCCATCAATATGACATGAGCATTACACAGGGTGCACTCAAGGTGACACCCTCAATGACAGTCGTTCAAAGGGACCAAGGGACTATCAAAAGAGTTCGCACTGCTGCAAACAGGTACAGCATGCTGCAGGGAGAGCTGTGCCACTCAAAACCTTGCAAGCAGCCTCCTCATCCCAATGTAGAGGACTGTGCTGGAGCCCAGGTGTGTCTCCCTGGAGCTGAAGAACAGCCAGGACAACAGGCACCTTGTGCTCACATAAGCCCAGTGACCCCAGGAGGAAGGTACCTGCAGGATAGCAACGATGACTCCGAACAGCCCTATGGCACTGCCAAAGATCTCCACAATCAGGATCTTGACGAAGAGGCTGGCATTCTGGGCATCAGCCAGGGCAGCCCCACTGCCCACGATGCCCACACAGACCCCACAGAAGAGATTGCACAACCCAACAGTCAAGCCAGCTCCAAACATGGAGAAACCTGTGAGAGAGGGACACTGCAAGAGCAGGGGGTAACTCCCTTCCACCTGCACCCGGCGCATGCTGCAGCAGCTCTGCCTCAAGGTGACAGAAGACCCAAAGCTGCCAACAGCAGCAGCATCCTCCTGTTTGGGGAGCAGGACTGCTCCAGGCTGCACCACAGCTCCTGCAGTTCCAGACCAGCAGGTAACAGCGATAGGCTGCTGCCCAAGGGATGAATAGTGCTGGAAGGCCTTGAGAAGGTAACTAAAAAGCTGCTTTTTTTGGCAGAAGAGTCACACGTCCTTCAGACACCTGCAGCGGGCCATGGGCCAGGTCAGCTGGGCCCTGCAGTCCCATTCTCTAGAGCACAGGACACAGCGAGCAGCAGAAGGTCAGGGTGTGGCAATGCTCACAGCCACAACACCAGGAACTGAGCAGCCCTTACCTGCGTGGTAGTTCCTGGCCCCGATCTCCTCTGGGGTGACTGCAGAGAAAGGCTGAAAGAAAGCACAGGCCCTGGGTCAGTGGCAAGCCCATGCTCTTTGGGAGAGGCACCTGTCCCCGATACAGCATGAGGCAGCTACATTTTGGCCAGAGTTGGTCTCTGACTCTATGTCCCTGAGTGGCTCCACGACACCTGCCCGGTGTATGCTCCCCCAACCCACTCTTCAACACGGACCACCATGACAAAAGCCACCACACAGACCACCAAGCCCAAAGCCACAACAGCATCCAAAGTCCCCACAGAGCCACCGTTCACAACTCCGGCCCATGTCCAGCCGCCCATTCCCACAGTGGCCCTGAGGCCGGCACAGGGCTGGCAGGACAGCCCGGGTCCTCTCATACCTCAGCCATGTTACTGATGACAATTGCCATGATGATCCCGTAGATGGCCACAGCCTCGCAGAAAATGATGCTGTGAAGAAAGACGAAGTCTGAACACAGCGTCCCAGGCTCTGACCCACCACTTCATGCCCAACCAGTAGCCAGACCCCTCCAGGGCCACATCCTGTTCCACTGTTGCCAAGGGCAGAAAGGCAGCCCAGCCTACCCAACGCTTTCCTCTTAAACAAGGCAGAGCTGCCAACGACAAAGGGCAGGCATGGGTCACCTGTACCACCCCAGCAAGCTGTGATGGTCTGGTGGGAAGCAGGCCCGAGGATCCCTGTCCTCCGCTAGCCCCTTTCCGCTCCACTGGCAAGGGCTGTGCAAGGTCTGGCCAGGGGAAGCCTCACCTAGGGCAAGAAGCGTGAACTCAGGGCGTTTGTTTTGAACGCACTGGACTCATTCACTGCATGATATGGTACAGTGACTCTTCAAAGCAACACTCTGACTCCTGCAGGGCTCTTTGTTTTGAAAGCAAACAGGATTAGCAGCTTAGCAAAGAATGGTCTGCCAGCAGCACCCTAGAGACAGGACAGGAGCCTCTGCACCGGGCTGGGACCTGCCCCACTGAGGTTGTGGCATAAGCACTAATTCCACATTTGCGCTTACCTGACCAGGTTCTTGGTTTTGATCCGAGGGGCCTTAACTCCACCACCGATGATGCTGGAGCCTGTGATGTAAATCCCCCTGTAGTAGACAAGGGTGGTTGGTGGAGGGTCTGGCACTCGCTGAGGGATTCAATAGGGAAACCTGAATCTTTCAGCTGAGCAAAGAATCAAGCATGCAGCTGGAGGGCACTGCAGACTTGGCCTGTCCACCCCAGGGACAAGACAGCACCAAGCTCCACCACCTACACCAGCAAAACTGCTGGGGCACAAAAGCCACCACTGCACGGCCTAGGCTCAGGAGCACAGCTTTCAGAGAGCCAAGGATGTCCCTGCCTCTCCACTGCCACTGCAGACCATGAGGCGGTCTGCCCAAAGCCCACCTCAGGAGCCCATCAACGCAGGCACATGGGTGCAGTGATCCCCACAGCCCAACAATCCAGCATGTCCATACTGTTCCGCCCCTGCCCTGTCATGAGGAAACCACAGTATATACACAGCTACCAAAATGGGACAGCAAGAGTCTGTGGAAGAGCCGGCCCTACTCACCAGGCAGCTCCCACCACAGACAGGGAGATGGCCAAGCCAATGCCCAGGTTGCACCACATGAAGGGGGAGGTCTCCGTCAGGAACCTGGAAAGGAAGAAGGGCCCTGAATTAGCATACAGGCTAAGGCCCTCTAGTCACTGCGCACAGCCCTACAACAGGTACCCCCCACCCATCAGACAGCCCAAGATGGGCTGGGCACTGCCAGACAGCGGGACATGAGAGCCTCTCTATGCCAGACCCAGGTCCCTCACCCACATAGACCACAGAATCACAGAATGGTTTGGGTTGGAAGGGACCTTAAAGTCCATCCAGTTTCAAACTCCCTGCCATGGGCAGGGACATATCCCACTGAATCAGGCTGCTCAAAGACCCACCCAACCTGGCCTCGAACATGTCTAGGGTTGGGGCAGTCACGATTTCTCTGGGCAACCTGGGCCAGTGCCTCACCACCCTCAGGGGGAAAAAATTTCTTCATAAAATCTAATCTAAATCTCCCCTCTTTCAGCTTGAAAGTGTTCCCCTCACTCTGTCCCTGTACTCCCTGATCAAGAGCCCATCTCCAGCTTTCCTGTAGTCCCTTTCAGTATTGGAAGGTTGCTCTAAGGTCTCCCCAGAGCCTTCCTTTCTCCAGGCTGTACAAGCCCAACTCTCTCAGCCTGTCCTCATATGGGAGGTGCTCCAGCCTTTGGATCATCCTCTGGACTCACTCCAACAGATCTACATCATTCCCACGTTGAGGACTCCAGACTGAATGAAGGGCTCCAGGTAGGGTCTCAAAAGAGTAAAGGGGCAGAATTCCCTCCCTCGCCTTGCTGGTCATACTTCTGATGCAGCCCAGGATATGGTTGGCTTTCCAGGCTACAAGCACACATTGATCTTCTTCCCAAACCCTGACTGCGAAGGGGAAGCCTGGGAGAGAGGTGGAACGGGCAGTGATGGCTGCAGCTGGACCCTGCATGGAGCCAGCCACATATACACATGAGCTGTATCTATCCCACCTCACAGGATGCAGAGAATTACCCCACTTCTCCACCTGACTGCAGTGCTGGTTCCTCCATGATGCAGTGACTGCTGCCCATCGCTCAAAAGCAAGCTCAGGCACTGCCAACACCACCCACTTCCTCACGAACCCTGAGGATACCAGTATTTACAAGGAACTCACCAGGCCACATCGAAGCGGAAACCCAGGTCAAATATTGTGTAGCAGATCCCTGGAAAGCAAAAGCGACATGGGAATCTTCACGCAGGCACTGGCTGCCAGCAAGGTGCTGGCATTTCCTCCTGTACCCGCAGAGCCCCGGGGCAGAGGTCCAGCAGCACAGCACTGCACACAGAAGCGTTACTGGGAAGACTGACTCTGGCATGTAGAGCTGTGGGGCTGGGCGTCCCCCCAAAGTCCAGCCTCAGTGACCCCAGCATTTCCACATCACTGCAGGACAGAGACAGCCCAGATTTTCAACACTTCCAGACCCCATCCCAGTCAAGGATGGCTGTGGTTGTCACATCCATTTTCCACTCCCTGACCCTGCTGAGCACCAACAGCCCTGTGCCCCACCATGTTCTCCATCCACATCACCCAGTGGTTCAGCTCTGCTGGAGAGCCACAACACTGGGTGACTAACTGTGAGCTCTTCTCTCTCATAAAGGAGGAAAGAGTGAGGCTGCGTCCTGATGGACCATCACACAAAACTCTACCATGATCCCACCAGAGGCCATGCTGCTCCCCAGGAACTCGTCAACTCCCCAGCACTCCCCTTTCCAAGGCAGTGGATGTTCAAGACATGCTTGCTAACCTCAGTGTTTCTCGCAAAGTTAGTAATTTCCAGAGAAATTTGTACTCCAACAGGGGCAGGAAACACCAAAGCACAGCCCTGAGAAAACCAGAAATTCCCCTCCTTTCCAGCCAGGAGTCACACCCAGCAACCCTGTGCAGCCAGAGCAGATGCAGAGGTGTTTGCACTGAAACCCTGCCTTGCTGTGAGCTCGTGAGGGGGAAACGCAGCTGCAGACCAGCAGACACTTGCCTTCGCATGACTTGCAGCATGCAGCTGGAAAACAGTGAGACCTGGCCCGAAGGAACAGATAAACGCAGGCAGTGTGGTACTGTCTGCTCCACACCAGATAAAGACGTTGAAGGAACGGCTCATTGCTGCCTAGAGCCAGCAGCTGTGTGGCACCAGCCCTATGCGTGGCCAGAAAAAGGACACAAGAGACTTCTGAAATGCTTAGAAGCAGAGGAGAGGCCATTGCATGTGTCCCGCTGCTTCCCTCCCTACCCTGGGGTCACAGTTTGATGGCAAGCTAGCAATGAGCCTGGCAGCAATACTGGAGCAGGCCCATGCGCCCCAGGTTGGAGGAGCCCTTCCCTGCCCATGGCCAAGACCTTCAGGAGAGCTCATCCCACAGGAGCGGCTTGGCACTGCAGCATATGGAGACCTGCCAGTGTCACAGCAGGGATGTCCCCAGCATCCCTGTATGCTAAATCACTCCACATGCAATTCAGGGCTCAGCACCCTACACACCAGGAGAACATCAAGAGTTGTCAAATGAGCTGGTCCCAAAATGGGAAGCAGTAACACTAGTCACTCCTCCCGAAGAATTATGGTGTGCTTCTCCCACTCCACACAAGACAAAAGAGGAACCATGCCACCGTAACCGGGGAGTGTGGAGGAATGCTGCACCATGGTCCACATGCCTGGTGACCTTCAGGGATGATCTCTAAAGTGCTGTGCCTGGCCAGTCTGTGTCTTGTGTTTTGGCTTTGCTGCTTGGCTGGCAGAGCAGGAACCAAACTCAGCCAGCTCCAAGTGCCCAGGAGTGGTAAAGAAGAGCTACAACCAGCTCAGGGCAGATCCTCAGGGCACCTCCCATCTCCTCAAGAGCAGGCGTAGCCTTACAAAAGAAACAAGGTGAAGGACGCTCTCCTGTGAATTCTGGCCCCTAGCCCCATGGCCAAGAGAGAAAAGAGCTTGAGCAGCAGGAGAGGAGGTCCAAAGCAGGGATCAGGACACGGAAGAAAAGCACAAAGAGGCACCATCACCACAATACTGTGTAAAGCAAGACCGCTTCCTGCTTGCTTCTTCCCTGAAAAGGGATTGCAACAGCACAGGGGAAGTTAAAAGCATCTGCGCTCAGCTCGTCAACATTTTCCAACAGCCTCAAATTTGCAGCATGCATCTGTGCTGGCACAAGCCACATGATTCAGGGAGCCGAGAAAGGCAGCTCTGAGCATGGTACTGGATGCACCAGACCCTGTAAACACAAGGGGGTGAGACACACTCAGCTTCTGACTCGGTATTTCCCCTCACCAAACGCTGAGGCAGGAGTCAAGGTCTCCCCAGCCTCTGCCTGGCTCACAGTCACAGCACTCTGAACTGAAAGAGGAAATAACCAGCAGCTCCGGCACAGAATCTTCCCGCTACCCCTTAGAGTCATTCCCTTAATGAAGCATTAAATCCACTCTCAGTGCCACAGAGCCCAACACTAGCAGCAGCAGAGCTCAGGCCACCACAAGCTGCAACACCGCCATGCATGACCTCTGCAGTCATCCGGACAAACTGCATGTTCCCTTATGCTGCTACAGCTTGGAAAAGTGGAAGGCTGATCTCTCCCATCTAGGAGACATCAGCTCTCACAGCCTAAGCAACTGGGCACCTCCTTTACCAGCCCAAACACAAGCCCTGACTGCCACCGGCACCCTTCTGTGCTCGCACATGCAGGGAAGCAACTCAAATTGCTCAAGCTGGCCAAGCTTGGCACACCCAAAGCTGCACTGTCCCCATCTGTGACCCACAGCCCCTTTTGTCCCCCCCCAGCCTCTTATGCCCCACAGCCCAGCCCTATCCATGATCCACAACCCCTTCTGCCCCACAGTCTGATTCTTTCCATGATCCACATCTTCCTTCACCTCAGCCTGGTACTTTCCATCACACACCGCCCCTGTAGCCTGGCCCTATCTGTGACCCGTGGTTCCTTCTGTCCCCAAACCTGTCCCTGTAAGCGACCCACAGCCTCTCCTGCCCCACAACACAGTCCTATCTGTGACCCACATTCCCCTCTACCCCATAGCCTGGCTCCTTCCATGCCTCACAGCCCAGCTCCTTCCGTGCCCCACAGCCCCCTCTGCCCCACAGCCAGCTCTTCCCGTGCCCCAAAGCTCCGTCTGGCCCACAGCCCCCTCTGGCCAACAGCCCAGCTCTTCCCGTGCCCCACAGCCCGCCTTGCCCCACAGCCAGTTCTTCCCGTGCCCGGCAGCCCCCTCTGCCCGGCAGCCCCCTCTGCCCGGCAGCCCCCTCTGCCCGGCAGCCCCCTCTGCCCGACAGCCCCCTCTGCCCGACAGCCCCCTCTGCCCGACAGCCCCCTCTGCCCGACAGCCCCCTCTGCCCGACAGCCCGGTTCTTCCCGTGCCCTCCGGCCCTCGCTGACCCACGCCCAGCATGGTGGTCCAGAAGGCGAGGCCGAGCCCCGAGTAGAGCAGCGCGAGCCCCGTCATGGCTGCGGCGGGACAGGACGGGACGCAGCTGAGCGGAGCGGCTCGCGCGTCACCTGACCCGCGCGGGGCACGTGACCGGAACAGCAGGTGCACGTGACCGGAAACTGCGGCGCCCAAGCGGAAGCAGAGCTCAGCGCCGCGCCCGCCCATTGGCTGCACCGCCTAACAGCAGCGAGGGGACTACATAGACCAGAATGCATCGCGGCGACCCAAACTCTCATTGGCTGCCTTTACCCCCACCTTGAGGGGCAATAGGCCCTGCTCCCTGAAGGCGGGACTTCCTGTAACGGGGGCGGTGCCGAGTGCTCATTGGCCGGTTCGGCGCCCCTGCCCGGAAGTGGGCGAGCGGCGTGGAGGAGGCCGGGCCGTCATGGCAACGGCTTTCAGCAGCGATGGGGAGGCCGCGCTGCGGCGGGAGCTGCCACTGGGCCTGGCGCCAGCGCGGGAGGCGCTGGACGACTTCTACGAGATGGACCGGGCCGCCGCCTTCGTGCGAGGCGGGGGGTTCCGCACGGTCAGCGGGGAACGGGACCGCAGGAGAAAGTCGGGCTGAGGGAGCGGGGCCACGGCTAGGGCCGGGGATGATGGGGGAGAGAAGTGGGGATGGAGGGGGAAGGCAGGAAGAGGAGCAGGGGAGAAGGGAGGGGAGAAGCAGGGCTGGACATTGGGAGAAGAGAAGCGGGGCTGGACGAGGGAGAAGTGAGGCTAGGGGTTGGGCCATAGTGGGGAGAAAAGGGGCCAAGGGCTGCCAGCCACCCCTCCCTGATCCCTCATCCCCGATGTCTCCCCTCACGCCCCAGGTCGCCCTCCAGTTCCCTGACGAGCTCCTGGCAGGTGCGGCAGCAGTGGCAGCTCAGATGGAAGCAGTGACTGGGGCCAAGATGTACGTCCTGGGAGACACCACATATGGCAGGTGGGTGCTGGGGGGTCCAAGGCCCTCAGCGGGCAGGAGTGGGGCTGCTTGTCCCCTGCCTGGCAGGGCTGAGGGCCAGAACCAGTGGGGCCAGGGCAGAGGGAGAGCTTCCTGGCGCAGAGTCTGTCTGACCCCATGTCCTCCCCGCAGCTGCTGTGTCGACGAAGTGGCTGCTGAGCATGCTGGTGCTGAGGCTGTGCTGCACTACGGTCCGGCCTGCCTCAGCCCCTGCAGAAAGCTCCCGGTGCTCCACATCTTTGGTCAGCAGCCGGTAGACATCAGGGACTGTGCAGAGGCCTTCCGGCAGCTCTACCCTGACCGGCAAAGCCATGTGGTGGTGCTGAGTGATGTGGTCTATGCCCATGCAATGGGTAAGTGCTCTGGGGGCTGCTCTGAGCTCTGAAGAGCTGCAGAGGGAGAGGCAGCAGCAGGCAGGCAGTCCCCAGGCACTGTCTACCTTGAGCTCCATCCTCTCCTTGCCTGTAATCTGCTGTCCCCCTCCTGTGGGACAGGTCTGTTCTCACTCCTCTCTCCCTTCAGGTGAGCTGGAGCAGCAGTTGTGCCCCGAGTACCCCAATGTTGTTTTCTCCAGAGTGGTGTGTGGGGACCCTTCTGGCTCCACACTGCCTGGGGAGGTGTGCCAGTTTGGCCGCCAGTTCCCAGTGGAGGCACCAGGAGGGCTGCAGGACTGTGCCATGTTCTACGTAGGAGCCGAGGGCCTGGCTCTCACGAACTTTATGCTGACCTGGAACTGCTGCCCCTTCAGTTCCTTTGATCCTGCCACCGGCTGTGGCCGCCGCGAGACCCTCAACGTTAACCGGGCCCTGATGCGACGCCTCTACCTGGTGGAGCGGGCCCGGGATGCCCGGGTGGTGGGCATCCTGGTGGGCACCCTTGGTGTGGCAGGCTACCTGGCCGTGCTGCAGCACCTCCGCGAGCTTTTGCGCCGGGCTGGCAAACGCAGCTACACGCTGGCTGTGGGGAAGCCCAACCCTGCCAAACTGGCCAATTTCCTGGAGGTAGACATCTTCGTCCTGGTGGCCTGTGCTCAGAACTCCCTGCTGGATTCCAGTGAGTTCTACCGGCCTGTCGTGACCCCCTATGAGCTGGAGCTGGCCTGTAACCCAGCCCGCAAGTGGACGGGGAACTACCTCACTGACTTTAGAGACCTGCTGCCAGGTAAGAGCTAGAAACCAGCTGCCCAGCACCCTCCTACGGCACATCCTGGCCTGTTCCCCTACCTGGGACGCTGCAGTTCTACCAGTTCTGTGCCAGCCAGAGGACAGAAAAGAGCACCAGACTCCTGTTACTGTTTCCTGGCAGGTGCCTGTGCGCACGTTGAGCTCCCACCAGCCATTCCGGCAGCAGAGGCTGTTCCTGACATCTCACTGATCACGGGGGAGATGCGCGCCACCCACCTTTGTGACCCCCCAGCTCCCCAGCTGCCCCCCAGCACCACCCTGGTCTGCAGGGACCAGACACAGGCCCTGGCGGAGATCAGTCCTGCTGGTTCGTGATTTGGTTTTGTGGTGGGGCTGAGCCGCAGTGCCAGTGCTGCCTCCCTGCTCCAGTAACAATTTCCTTTCTCTCTCTCCTCCCAGCCTCCTTCCTGGAGTCCCGCAGCTGGCGAGGACTGGAGCAGCAGTTGGGGCAGACGCCGGTCTCCAAAGCTGTGCAGGGCCGACGAGGGATTGCCATCGCCTACGAGGACGAAGGGTGTGAGCAGCCCTGATGTGGCAGCAGTGGCACGCAGCCAGAAGCAGGGGCCGTGCAGGAGCCCAGGCGTCGCAGTGTCAGACTCAAGGGTGTCACAAGGGTACAGACCTGCCACCAGCTGGCCCCGCACTGGATGCAGCCTGTGGTCAGTAGTTCTGTGGTGGGAGAGCAGGAAGTGTGTTTGGGGATTCCCAGGGCTGACAGCCAGGACAACAGCAGGGCCAGGAGTGGCGCTTGGCCCTGACCTGACCTCCGAGTGGTCCCCAGCCTAGGGCAGCTTTGGCCCACAGGGAAAGGGGACAACTTCACCTGAACCAACAGCAGCAAGACTTGAGGCTTTTATGGGCTACTGCTGCTAACTAAAGCTGAACTGAAAAGAACTTGTGAGTGTATCGTCTTCTAGAATAAAACATGGGCTGAGGAGCACAGATGGTGGTGATACCAAGCATCTCAAGGTGAAAACACTGGTCATGGTGACCACCTGGGAAGCACAGCCCCACGCTTTGGCTAAAACCAGCCCCAGAGAACAGAAAACCAGCACCGAGATCCCCAATAATGAAAGGACCCACACAGGCTGGGCAGGGGAACTAACAGAAGGAGGAGAGGGTTCTGCACAAGAGCAAGTCTTTCTCCTGCCCTGAGGAGCAGGAGTGGTGTGCTCACATCCTGTGCTGCAGCCGTGACCCCATGTTTGGCAGGGATGGGGTCCAGCCCCTCTTGGGTGGGGTAGGACTATTTCTGCTCCATGAGCTGCTCTGTGCCAGGCAGGAGAGGAGGCGGGATATGATTTTTGCCATCCCTTCAGGAGGTATTGACGCACCCCAGAATTGATTTTACCCCCTCAGCTGGGCTTTTCCCCAGAGGTGAGGGGCAGGCACTGCAATAATGACAGCCACAACGTAGAAATATTCTTAATATAATTAGGTGCAGGGTCTCCCCCCTCCCAACCACACACATACAAATGAGCAGGGGGTGAGCCCCCTGCCAAGCCAGCCACTGCTGCGGGCACAGGGGCAGCCTCCCCGCCACGGGGCATGGGCACCCCCGGGGAAGGGCTGGTAGCCTGGGCACGGAGCAGCCCACGCTGGGTCAAGTACTGCCCAGGCTTCCCCTCTCTGCCATTGCCACCTCCTGCAGCCGGCACTCCCGTCCCCTGCGAGGGGGGAGCATGCTGGGGGAAACAAAGATGCTGACACCGAGATGCAGCCACCAAATCTAGCTGAGGAGCGTCCCAAGTGGGTTAATTCTAGGTGGAGGGTTATTCTACGAGCCGTACTGCAGCAGGGTGGGGAGGATGGGGGGCTTTCAGGCAAATAGTCCGCGGTCCTGGCCAGGTGCTCAGTAGTCTGCTGTGTACTCCGTGCCATGCAGCCCTCGGCACAGCAGGGTGAATTCCTTCACCATCTCCTTCACCCGCCGCTTGTTCACACGCTCTCTGCTAAGACAGATGGAGGGGATAAACGTGAAGCAGGAGGACACACCAGGCCATACAGGGTGGTCATTCATAGAATCACTTGATTGAAAAAGACCTTTGAGATCATTGAGTCCAACTAAAACACTACTAAAACATATCTCTGAGCACCTCATCTACCCCTATTTTAAACATCACCAGGGACAAGGACTGAATCAGTTACCTTCCTGGGCAGCCACTCTAGAGAACCCTTACAGTGAAGAGATTTTTTCCTGATGTCTAAGCTGAACCTCCCCTGAGGCACGGCTTGAGGCCATTCCCTCTCATCCTATTGCTTGTCACCTGGGAGAAGAGACCAACACCCACCTGGTAACAACCTCCTTTCAGGGAGTTGTAGGCAGAGATAAGGTCTCCTCTCAGCCTCCTTTTCTCCAGGCCAAACAACCCCGGTCCCCTCAGCTGCCTCTCAAAAGGCTTGTTCTCCAGCCCCTTCCCCACCTTTGTTGCCCTTCTCTGGACACACTCCAGCACCTCAATGTCCTTCTTGAACCAAAGGGCCCAAAACTGGACACAGGATTCAAGATGCAGCCTCACCAGTGCTGAGTACAGGGGCAGAATGACTTCCCTGCTCCTGCTGGCCACGCGGTTTCTGATACAAGCCAGGATGCCCTTGGCTACCTGGGCACACTGCTGGCTCATGCTCAGCTGCTGTCAGCCGGCACTGCCAAGGTTCTTCTCTGCCAGGCAGCTTGCACAGCCACTGCAGGGAGGGGAATACGAACCTGAGGATCTGCTGGCTGAAGGTCTCTTTCTGCTCGGGGCTGACACGGGCTGAGGGGAAGCCATCCTGCTGCATGGCCTCTTTGATCCAGACACTCAGGTAGCTGAAGCAGTGCTTGTTCAAGGCAAAGAGGATTTCTGCGAAGTGATCCATGAGGCTGCGGGAGGCCTGGCCACCAATGCCCTGCCACAGAGCATACAGACCCTCTTGAGCCCCCGGTGTCACCCTGCTGTGCCCACCCATGCTGCCGGGCTCTCTTCCCCTAGCTCCACAGGAATGCCACCCAGGAACAGAGCCCAGAGCTGCCCAGGGAGCCCGCGGTTCCAGCGTCTCTCACCTCCAGCACTGCCTGCAGCAGCACTTTGCCGTTCTCATGCACAACCTGTCCCACCGGGGCGATCTCTCCGCAGCGGGGCAGCAGCTCTGTCTGCAACACACAGCCCAACTTGCTCAGTGCCAGAACAAGCAATGCTCTTGCCTGACCCACAGCCCCACTCCTGCCCACCCATCCTTCAGAGGGGGCTACAGCCGTTCCCCTGTGGGGCTGCATGATGCCACAATACTCACAAAAAAGCCACAGGATGCTTTGACCGTTGGGGCCTCAGGGAACTTGAGCGAAAGGACACCTGTGGGCAAAGAACATGAAGGTCAGCAGCCAGAAACCCTGCACACCACCCTGAATCAGCCACACACCATCCCAAATCACCCTCTGGTCTCCAGCCCCTGGCTGGTCAGCACCAGGCTTCTCCACAGAGTGATTAGGAGTGCGTGCCCATGCCCGTAGTACTCACCACACTGAAACACTGCTTTGACATCCAGGTTGCTATACAGGAAGAGGTCCGGCTTCCTTTTCAGAGCCTGCAAGGCACACAGACAGGCAGCATAAACCCAGCGCTGCAGAGGCAGCCAGGAAGTCTCCGAGGAACCCAGTGCCCCAGCCTCTGCCTCGATGCACACTTACCTGGGCACACCTGCAGCAAACAGCACAGAGTACAGCAGGAAACCATCACTTTCTCTACCCAAGTAAATGTCAACCCAACAGCCAGGCGGTTTGCTATTCTCAAGGGACCGCCGACCTCAGGACCTGAGGACAGATGCCATGGCAGCGGACACAAACGCTTTGGACACAGAGACAGGACAGAAGGTTCTGCCCCACCAGAGCATACCAGGCAGAAGCAGCGCTTCCCAGGATCAGAGCAGCCACACCAGGCCCAGCAGAAACCAGCCACCTCTGTGCTTTGCTCCTCTCTTCCTGAAGATGCCCGTGTCCCTGGGGGCCACAGCCACCGATTCAAGCAGTAAGCCCAGACTGGACCAGCTGCTCACGCTGCTTGAGCTCTGAGGCACATATGACAACCAGATGCCAACATTGCCCAGCAGTTCTTCAGCACCAAGTCTGGAATCGGACCAGTTTTGTTTTTTCCTGCCACTTGATGATCCCAGCAGCCACTGTGGGGGTCAGGCACTGCTACCAGGGACACCCCAAGCTGTGGCACTCTGTGCAATGGCTTAGTCCCCCCAGTGCTGGCACTGGGCGGTGCCTGGATGGAAATATTTCACTCTGCGCTTGCCGTTCCATGGGAAGGGTCTCTGCCCTGCTGTGTCAGGCAGCCACATCTGTGCCTTGACCACCAATGCCACTGCACCCACCACTGCCAGCCAGCACTGGGGATGGCAGCCATGCCTCCTGCCTGCTCTCATTGTGACACTGGGGACAGCAGCCACAGCACTGGAGTGGCCCTGTTCTGTGCCTGTAGCTTGGAGAGCAGGAGGCAAGGGCAGACATCCCTGGAACTAAGCTGCTCGCAGGGCCACTACCACCCTCTGAGCCTGCTCCCAGGGATGGCTTTCAGTCAGTAGCACCCAGGACACACAGCCATCTGCCCACAACCACAGTCTCTACTAGAGCAAAACAGACTTATTTCCCACCCCTTCTTTTCCACGGAAAGCCCACGGCCATCTGCTCAGTGCAGAGAACATATGCTGGAGACCAATAGGCTGAGGAAGAACTTTCAGTGTTACCCCATCTCCTTTCTGACCTTTAGTACAACACGTTGCAAAAGAACTCAGGTTTGGGCACTGAAGGCATCGCAGTACCAGGTAGAGATGGCACAATCACAGGGACATGTTTCCCTGCTACATACAAGTAGAGACCTTCACGGGGGCAATCAGGGGCCACACTACACCTGTGTGTGTATATACAGCCTGCGCACTGTCCCTCCTGATGCACCAGCACCAACATCGGAAGGCTGGTTAGTGGCTGGGCAAAGGTTTAAAAACGCACCCACTCATCGTGGCTGCTGCTGTCCGGTGGGTCCCGTAGCTTGCACGGGATATTGTACTTTTAGCCATAAGAAAACATCCCCACCGAGGGCCTGGTGTGGACTCCCCCCTCCTCGAGGGCGGCTGGCTCCCCTGATACCAGCCAGCTGCAGGTTCCTCTACCCTGCTTGTCCAAGGACCCGAGTCCTGCGCACTGCAAGACTGTTCAGCTGGCACAAGAGTCTTCACACAGAATCACACAGAATCACAATGTTGGAAAGGACCCATTGGATCATCGAGTCCAACCATTCCTAACACTCCCTAAACCATGTCCCTAAGCACTTCATCCACCCGTTCCTTAAACACCTCCAGGGAAGGTGACTCGACAACCTCCCTGGGCAGCCTGTTCCAGTACCCGATGACTCTTACTGTGAAGAATTTTTTTCTGATATCCAACCTGAACCTCCCCTGACGGAGCTTCAGGCCATTCCCTCTTGTCCTGTCCTCTGTCACTTGGGAGAAGAGCCCAGCTCCCTCCTCTCCACAACCTCCTTTCAGGTAGTTGTAGAGAGTAATAAGGTCTCCCCTCAGCCTCCTCTTCTCCAGGCTAAACAACCCCAGCTCTCTCAGCCGCTCCTTGTAAGACTTGTTCTCCAGCCCCCTCACCAGCTTTGTTGCGTCTTCCAACGTGCTCAAGTTGCCACCTACCTGCAGGGTAGCCAAACCAGGCCTACAGCAGGTAGAGCTCTGCAAGCTCTCCTGCAGATTTGCTTTTTCTGCTCCTCACTCCATCAGAGCCATGGCAGAAAGCGTGCAGATATTGGGAGGCTCCTTCCTGTAGGACACCTCCACCAAGGCAGCACAGAGTATAAGCACTATCTCAGACATGCACATAATGTAGACAGAGATGCTTTTTATGCCCATGAGATGGGGCCTTGTGGAGCTCCATCTCTTGGCAATCAGCATCAGGTAGGTCCAGCTGCTCTCTCCCAGCACCAGGAACCCTGCTCAAGCTCTGGGGCCTCTTACTGCCAGCCTGTCCTCCTCATCTCTGGCCAAAGCAGCTCTGCTCAAACGTTCTGACAAGGGGACAGATCTTTAAACACTTTCAAATGTGTCCCCCCCCGTCCTTGGCTGGAGCACCTACTGCAGGGGTAGGCACTGGCTCTCTGGCGAGGGCTGTCCTGCAGACCAGTACAGAAAGAACGCTGAGTTCTTCTCCATGGCAGCTGGGAGGCCACCAGAGAGGTCTTCAGAGCAGGCTCTTCTGTGTCTGGCAGGCATGGAAGGGACACTGAACACCAGTCCTCCAGCAGACAGGGGACAGTGGTGGGCTGCACAAACAGTTCCTGCAGCTCTCCAGAACAAACAGGCCAAGCCTGTGTGTCCAGCACCACCACCTCTTCCCAGACCACACATCAGGTGGAGCAGTGCCTCCAGCTTTGGAAAGGTCACCTGAGATTGGCCAGGCATCAGGGCCAGGGCAGAGCAAACAAGTCCCTGCCCGCTGGCAGAGGGGATGCTGAGCCCATATCCTCCGTGAGGCTCTGACTCTGGAGCAGGTGTGGTGGAGAGCTCAAGGTCTGCTGCATGCAGCCAGGACCAGCCCAAGAAGGGAGGGAGGTGGGTGATGGCACTGGCTGTACCATCGCAGAAGGTCAGTTCTGCCTTTTCAGCCTGGTGAAGCCCTGCTTACCCGGTCTGCCCCAGGGCTCCCAGTCAGGGAGGTCACTGCAGTGCTCCTGAGGTCCGTGGAGCACTGCTGGGGGTGGGTGGATGTGCCTGCAGTGCTTGTGTGGAAGCAGGCTGGAGAGCCCCAAAATCCTATGTGCAAGCAGCAGCACACTCACAAGTGATACGCGCTGGCTAGGGAACAAGAGAATGTTCCCAAAAACCAGTGCCTGGTTTGGCTGATGCAGACTCAGGCGTAAACCCCAGCCACCATGGCTATGCAGTCCTGGGCACAGGCGCGTGGGCAGCACTGAGCCCCACAGCCCTCCAGGTGGGATGCTCACTTCAGGCACAGCAGCAGCAACACAACCCATGCTATGATTCCGTGTCTATGTCTTGGATATGCAAAGACTCAACAGCTTCATCACAGAGCACAGCTCTGGAAGAGGACAGGCTGGACCCACCTCTGCCGTCAGACAACTCTTGAAGTCTTGAGAGCAAGAAGCCAAGCAGGGATGGCAAGGGCCATTTCTTGATGGGTTTCAGAGGGTCCCACCAGATCAGCCTGGGAAGAAGGGCAGGCCAAGGAAGAGGAGGAAACCTTGAAACAAATCCCACATGTGAGGAGAGAGGAAGAGATCTTTTGGTCTCCACGGGATTGCTGGAATAAAAAACCCAGGAAAACATCAGGTCTTGAGTGAGTGGTGGTGGGCTGGCAGCACGATGTTGGACGTCTCAAGGTGATCCAAGACAGAGCAGCCACAGATGCAGGAGCCTCTGAGATGCTCCTGCAGCAGGACCTCCAAAGGATGCAGGCTGTCTGGAGATCAACACCCTGGAGACTGTGCCAGCCGCCAGGAGGCTGCCCCAGCACTGCCTGCAGATCCTGCCCGTATGGGCAGCACTTAACAGCTTCCCAGCAGCCAGGATGAGTGGTGTTTGCTCTCACAGCGCACCCCGTGGAGTGCAGCACAGTTGCACTTTTCTCTCCAAGAGAGCACAAATGTGTGGTGTCCAGAAACAGAGAAGGATCCCAAACCAAAGAGAAATTCAGCACTTACCAAAGAGAAACTCAGCGCTTTCCAAAGAAACAATAAACAGCCTTGGAAGAGCCTCTCAGGGTCACCTCTACCTGCCCTCCAAAAGCAAAAGGCTTGCTGAGTCCTTCCAAGCTCTCCAAGCAACATCAGCTCCTCGAGTGACCTTCCAGTGCTTCCCTGTGCTCTTAGAAAGATCTCTTACTGCCTGACTTGAATCGTTTTCCATTATTTCCTTCTGTTACTGTTTGTCCCACTTGAGAAGAACAGAAAAAGCATTTTTACCTACATCTGGGACATTACCTTTTACACACTTCAAGACTCATGCAGCTCCTTCATCAGCCTTTACTTCTCACCATGTGTACAAGGTGGTCATCTTCCCAGATGTTTTCCTCTGTGCTCTCTGGTCTCCATCTACAGAAATGTTGTGCCCCAAATGGGTACAGTGCTCGAGCAGAGGTCTTGCCAGCACTAAGTGAACCTATGAACCTCCATGAACCTCTCGTACAGACCCCAGTTACCATCCTCCCATCACGTTCAGTCCCCTCATTAAAAAGTCACAGCTCTCAAAACCGGCACTGGCAAAAGCTGCAAACACTTTCTGATAATCTCAATTATGTTACATCTTTTAAGATGAAAAAGAGGGAAGAACATGCTGCAACAGGATTACAAGATGCAATAAGTCTCAGAGGAATCTGGGCATCAAAGTGAAACCCATGAGGAACAGAACCCTGTCTGGGGAGGTGAGGTACAGTCCCCTCACCAGCTCCATCCTGCAAGACCCACGCGTGGGCCGAGCAGCTGTCGAGGGAGCTGATGGCTCAGCACTCAGACACGCCAGGCACCCTTCCCAGGCTGGCAGCAAGGGCAGGATGGCCACAGCGATGGCAGCTGCCTGCGTGGGTGTTCCTGCACAGCCACCAGGCCAGCACACACGGTTAGAGGTCTCCCCATTACAGAAACAAAGCAGAAAGCAACTCTCCTAGCCCTCTCCTTGCCACAGATCCACCCTCTTAGAATCAGAATAATTTGGTTGGAAAAGACCTGTAAGATCATCGAGCCAATCCATACCTGTTCACTACTCAACAATATCCCTGAGCACCTTATCTACCCATCTTCTAAACACCTCCAGGGATGGGGACTCAACTGCCTGCCTGGGCAGCTGTTCCAGTGCCTGAGAACCCTTTTGGTGAAGGCATACTTCCTATTATCCAATTTAAATCACCCCTGGTGCAACCTGAGTCCATTTCCTCTTGTCCTATAGCTTGTTTCTTAGGAAAAGAGACTAGCACCCATGTCACTACAACCTCCTTTCAGGGGGTTGTAGGCAGTGAAAAGGTCTCCCCTCAGCCTCCTCTTATCCAGAATAAACAATCCCAGTTCCCTCAGCCATGCCTTGTAAGACTTGTGCTCCAGCCCCTTCCCCACCTTCGTTTTCCTTCTCTGGACGTGCTGCAGCACCTCAATGGCTTTCTTGTAGTGAGGAGCCCAAAACTGAGCCCAGGATTCAAGGTGCAGCCTCGCCAGTGCTGAGTACAGGGGGAGAATCACTTCCCTGGTCCCGCTGGTCCCGCTGTTTCTGATACAGGCCAGGATGCCGCTGGCCTTCTTGGCCACCTGGGCCACTGCTGGCTCATATTCAGCCACTGTCAACCAACACCCCCAGGTCCTGCTCTGCCAGACAGCTTTCCAGCCACTCTCCCACAAGCCTGGAACGCTGCATGGGGTTGTAGTGACCAAAGTGCAGAACCCAGCACTTGGCCTTGTTGAATCTCACACCGCTGGTCACAGCCCATCGATCCAGCCTGTCCAGATCCCTCTGTGCTCTCTAGATCAATCTGGGGAGGTGCAGGGGATGCATCTCCGATGGGGGCACCGAGTGCATCAAAGACATCAGGGCTTCTTCCTCAAGAGCCACGGCAGGCTGAGGAGCACACGCCGGGCTCCCACTGCTCCCCACAGGTGTATATACACACACAGCATCGTCCTGGCCCTGCCCGCCCCCCGCCAAGCAGGGACACGAGTGCCAACCCCACGAGCCAGCCCGCGGCCCCCACCACGCCGATGCAAACTGTCCCCGCGCACCGCAGAGCCAGCGGCACGGGAGCTCTCCCAAGCTGCAGGCGCAGGAGCTGCCACCACCCCGAGAGGCTGCTGGGGTCGGAGGCAGCGTGGCACCCTGGCAGGTCCAGACACCATCACAACCACGTTGCTCAGAGCCAAAGCCCAGCAAGGGCTTCCTTTCGCCAGCCCAGGGGCAAGGCAGCCAGCTCAGCCTGTCCCTGTTTCAGGAGACCCATTGCAGGGCAGGTAAACAGGTTGGAAAACATCCACTTCATGGTCTAATTTACCTGTCACCCGAGGGTGACAGTGGCAGCAGCCCCAAGCGCCTTGCGCCAGCTTCAAGAAGGCGAGGGAGTGACAGCTGGAGGCTGCCCTGCAGAGGAGGGCACTGCCCTGGGGATGGTGCAAACCCAGAACTAAAGGAGAATGTTTTGTTTTCAACTTCCACGGAAACAGATGGAGAAACTCGATATTCAACTAAAAGGAAAAAAACGTTGTCAACAGAAAGCTAAAAATAGGTTTAAATTGAATTAAAAAGAGAAAGAGAGAGAACAGAAAGTGAATGAATAAGAAACTAAAACACACCTGTGCCAGGAGTTGCATAAATGAATCAACAATATCAGGATGATCCCTGGGCCCTAAAATATAATAAAGATGTAACTTAAGAGAAAAATCATACAAACAGCAACTCAACATCATATAGTTATGTGATACAGAAAGAATTTACAAGTGAAAACAGGAGTGTAAGGGAAGAGGGGTGTGTGGGGAAGGGGATGGGCAACATGAGCAGCTTGAAGCAAGTTAAAGAAACAAAACATACAAAAAATCATGAAACTTGGAGAACCCAAGAACAGAAAGAAACTGCAAAGAAAAGGGTCTGAAGCCCCAGGGTCTCCAGCTAGCACCTGGGTGCTGCAGAGCCAAGGAGGAGATCTTCGTGTCCTTGGGGAGGAAGAGGAGGAGGAGCAGGGGCTAGCTGGGCACCATCTCCATAAGGAGAATTAGAGCTTTTGCACTGTGGGGACTGAGCGGGTGTCTTCAGAGCACCGTTTGGTCCTGGAAGATAACTGCAAGTAAACGACAACACCTAGCAAACGCTTCACAGGCCCGGGCAGGCTCAGGCGTGCACATGCTTGTCACCAGCACCAGCTGCTCAGTAGCCCCTGACAGTCACCCTCCCGCCCCATTCCCAGATGCTCTCTGAGATCATGAGTCCAGGACCCTCCTGGAGGTCTCCTCCAGCATCCTCCTGAGAGAGAGCAGCTCAGTGCCCAGAGACCTCCATGTCAGCACCACTCACCCTACCTTGGCATCTGAATGTGCACAGATACGTCTCAGCGCCTGTGGGGTCAGGCGTCCCCCCTCTCCTGCCACCTGTGGGCTCAGCAGAAGGGGCTCACCCTGCTCAGGGCTGGCCACCCATCAAAGAGGACCCACGGGGTGGGTGGGAGCACATAGTCCTGTGCACACAGCGAGCTGGACGGACGCTTGCCTGAACAAAGCTCACGTCCAAGCATTGGCACAGCTCGGGCTCTGTCCCCCCCTTTCCTCCTGCGGACATGCCTGCTGCTGCCCGGAGGCATCACCACCTCCCTGGGCACCGAGCCAGAAGGGTTTCAGTGTAGACGCATCCACACACCGCTGGCAGAAATGGGGACCTGATCTCCAGGCAAGCCCACTTCGCTTGCCGTTGACCCCCGTGGCATCTCAGCGCAGCAGGATTTGCTCGGACCGTGTGTGATGATGAAGCAAGGGTCTGGCCTCCCCCACCTCTCTAGAGAGTTGAGTTTTGTACTGGGGGACAGCATCACTTTACCCAGCACCTGGATGACAGCAAAGGACAAGGCCCCTTGGGAACCACACACAGAGGTGTTGAAGGACCAGAATCAGCAGTTCCAAGGTACATTTGTCCCTGTCACCAAGAGGCTGAAGGAAGCCGTGGTGTGGAGGGGCCTATTTTAAGCCCATTCGTTTTTTGTAGGGTAGTGAGCCAAAGAGGGACCCTTTGTCTTGTGGAAGGATGCCAGCATCCTCAGCATCACCGTGGTGACTTGGTTGCCAGCGGTGACTGTGACAGGGTAGTTTCCCAGATGTTCACACACACATCCTCCTGCTTGTGCGAGGGCTTGCTTCCTGGTCACTACAAGCAGCGCTGGACCCCAGAGGAGCCCTGGGATCTCCTAGGGAGCACAGCCTCCCTGCCAAGCAGGACTAGAGCTCCAGCTTGTCCCTTGCAGCATGCGATGCCCAGCCCTGCTGCAGAAGCAGGGCTGTCACAGCAGTCCAGAGTCTTTCCCAGGGGTTTCCTGCTTCTGCTGCCCTGCAGGGAAGGCACCCACCTTCCAGGGGTTGGGATGAATCCAAGAAACAGAGATGGCCCCAATAGCTTAGCCAGGAGTGAAAACAGCCATTCCTGGTAAGACGCCTCCAGACTCCATGCATGCAACAGCCTGACAACAGCCCCAGTGCAAAGAAGAGTTAATCCCACGTACCTTGCTGGAAGAGGGTCAGCGTGACTGAGGTAACAAGCAAGAAGAGGGCCTTGATGGGAGGGAAGTGGGCAGGCTCGTGGGCAAAGATGTGAACCAGCTACAAAAGAGAGAGAGAAGGACTGAAGCTGCTGCTGGCCCTGCGAGCCCCCAGCCTCTCCCAGGAGCGGCAGCCCCAGCCCTGAGCACAGCCCCGTACCTGCCGGGTGAGGTCGATGGCAGAGGCCTGGGGGATGGTGCTGTACATCTGCCCCAGCATCTCACACAGCTGAGGCACCATGGGGGCAAAATCATCCAGGAGGGTCTTCACGGACTTCTCAAAGATGGCACAGACAGACTGTGGGAGAAGGACAGTGTGAGCAGTGGGAATTAGGAGACCTCTCCCACCGGGACCAGGGCTTGACGGGTGGGTCCCAAGGGAGGGAAGAGCTGGCAATGGGGATGGGGACAGCCAGGCTGAGGGCCTGACCTCTGAGAGGTCTCAGCCTGACCAGTCTGAGAGGGCTCAGACCTGCCCTGGTTCTGGTGCCCTGCAGCACAAGATGATCCCAGACACTGGGAAACACCCTTCCCACTGCTGCAGAAAAGCTCTCCGAGGGCCAGGAGGAAGAGTGTCTGGTGGGACACTACACATGGGTATTACTGGACTGAGCAAACTGGAAAAACACCAGATGACACAGATCCAGGTCAAAGCAGAGCTCCCTTCCTAAGGAGCCCAGGTTTGATAGACCCCATCTCCCTGCTGAGGGGAGATTCCCCTACAGGGCCTCTGTAACTGCAGAGGAGCAGAGCTGATCGGGGCATAAAACAGACAATGGCCATACGGTGCTGGTGACAGCAAGCAGCATGGGTCCAGACAACCCAGAAAAACATCCCTTTGACAAGGTGTAACCTAGTGCCTGCCCTTTCCTGGCCCCAGTTCAGGTCAGCAAGAGCAGGCAGAGCTGCAGGCAGTACGCAGGGGGAGCCTGGTTACCTCCACCACCTGGGCATCATTCAGCCACTTGCTGAGGACCTTCTGTATCAGCTGAAAGACTTGCTGCAGAACCACCACTACCTGTAAGAAACAAGAGGGACTGAAGAGAACTGGGCCCCACAGCACCAGGGAGAGGAGACTCAGAACTAAGCATGGCCTGGACTCAAACCTTCAGGGATCACTGCTTACTTCCCCTCCACTGCCAGGACCTCTCTTCCCTGCTGAAGCAGCCTGGCACAGCTCAAAACTGGCAGGCAGAGCCCAGGCTGTCTTCCAAAGCAGCGCTCAACCAAGGGGGATCCTGCAGGTCACCTCTGCCCACCTCAGAAGCAGAGGGATGAGCTGAAGGAGTTTTAGCTGGAATGCATCAACACTACTCTCTTCATGGTACACACTACGTTCCCCATTAATCCCCCTCTCCTTCTGGCACCAACAGTGAATAGCAAGGCTTTGGCCAGGCTGTAGCAAAGAGCATCGAGCTGCCGTTCTACTCACTGGGTTGGGTCCTTGCTGCACTGGCACTTTCTTGACCTCAGTGCTTTCATGGTCATCATCGTGGTGGCTGATGTCTAGGGTGGTGAAGAGGTTGGAGAGCAGGCCCAAGATGTGGATGATGGCCAGCTTGTTGGAGGGATTGGGCTGCCAGGGAAAACAAAGTCAAAGTGTGACATGGACTGCACTGCTCCATCAGTCATGCCTTTGGGATCCTGAGGAACCAGGACTGCAGAGGCAAAGAGCAGTTCCCTGCACTGCGCTCTCTTGAGCCCATGTTCAAGAGTGTTGCTTCGACACAGCAGCCCCAGGGCTACAGCCAGGAGCAGAAGCCACTTCTGGTGGAGGTGGCATGAGGGCACTCACCGTTTCATCAGCCAGCTTTTCCAGCTGTTGGATGTAGGGGGTGATCAGGGAGTGCAGGTTCTTTAGGATCTCTTCCACTTGCAGCGCAGAAAGCAGGAAACCAAGAGCCTGCATCAGCCACATGCACTGGCTCGTCTGGGACAGAGAGGAGACACAACGGGGCAGGTCACTGCTCGGCCTGCAGCCCTACCACACATACATGCTAGCTAAGACAGCTGCCAGCTCAGCCCCAAAGCCAGAAGTCTGGTGTGCTGCAGCTCCTGAGCTGCACTATCTGCATCACTTTAGGTGCATTTCACTGCAGAGAAGGGGAGCAGCTCCCTACCAGCATGGCAGAACCCAGGGAACAGGCGTTCTGCCACCAGCACCTGGCCTGCTCCCAGCAACCTGCCATGGAAAGACCACCCGGTGCTTGGAGATCTCCATGCTGGCACCACTCACGCTACCTCAGCACACCATCCTTTGCACAGCCTGTCTCAGTCCCTGCTGGGTCAAGTGTCCCACCCCATCCTCGTCGCAGGCACAGCCTGAACTCTGTCCCCACACTTATCACCCTTCTTTTTCCTCCTGAAGACATCCAGCATCCAGATGCCAGCCATCTCAGCATCCTGAGGCTTGGAGGGACTGGGAACTGCTAGGGTTAAATCTCCCTGGGGGCTTCCCTTTCTATAGGGCCATAATCCGCCAGCATGAAAGCCCAGCCCATGTGTGCTGGGAGCCTGGCAGCACAGCGAGAGGCAGCCAGCGGGTACTGCTGGACCTGCCCAAGCTGGCTGCAGTGTGGAGCTCTCCCCCGGGGACGGCCCAACTCGCGATCGCATCCCTCATGTCTTCAGCTGAGTACAACAAAGGCGTACAGAGTGGGGCAAGCAGAATGAGCCAGAGGGTGTGAGCAGCCCCTCTTACCTTGTGAATCTGTTTCATCAACACCTCCTGCCAAAGAGAGAGAGAAAGAGATGGGTGAGTGCTGCAGAAAACCCCTTCCCTTCCAGGAGGCAGGACTGACACAGGAGGTCAAGACAACCGAAATGAGCACGGGCACAGATAAGCAGCATGCATTCCCCAGAACCTGCCACACACAGGGAACAAAATTCTCGTCCCTTAGTAAGTTGTTCTCCCCATCAGCCCCCTCAGCTACCCAGCAAGGGGAGCCCCTGACTCTGATGGGCTCTTGCAGCTGGATGGCCTGAGGAGACAACCTCAGCCAGGGCTTCCTTACTCCAGTGATGATCTCTCCAAGACCAAGAGCAGAGACTCAACACCTCCACTGGCCTCTCTCTGCTGCCACGCACATCCTGGCAGCTCCCCCAAGCCTGGTCCTCCTCCTAGTGCTTCAGGACTCCCAAGTCCCACCTGCCCCAAACCTTGATAGTCAAGAAAGACCATGGGACAACCTGCCCTGTCACTGCAGGGACCGGCTTGGTCTCCACAGGCAGGCTTGAACACCAGGATGCCATCCAAGACACTCAGCAGCAGCACCAGCTGCCTGGCGGGTGCAGGACTGGCAGGATGCCACTCCGAACAAGACAAACAAATCCCCAGGGAAAGGACAGATGCCTGAGTGCAATCCCAGCAGCCCCCTGGCAGTCGTGTCTGCAACTGCCTTTCATTTGTGCACTCACAGCAGGACGGAGAGCCTGCCACCTGGGTCTGCTGGCCTAGGAACAGGACAGAAACGTCCCTCATCCCAAGCAAGAATCAGAATTACAGAAACACAGAATTCTTTGGGTTGGAAGAGACCTTTACAGGTCATTCAGTCCAATCCCCCTGAAGCTGCAGGGACACCTTCCACTGGGTCAGGTTGCTCAGAGATCCATCCAACCTGACCTCGAATGTTTCCAGGGATGGGGCATCTGAGCAGCTGCAATTCATCCCCCTGCCCTGATTCATGTGTAGCATGATCTACATGTGCACAGAGCACACCCCAGGTCACTACCACGTGTCTGTCTGCATCGAGCTCCTACCTGTGACACGGCGACAATGTTGGCAGCATAGGGCGGCAGGTCGTACTTGCACTCCCGGCAGATCTTCTTCAGGGTGGAGACACTGGAGATGGAGAGTTCAGGGTTGCCCAAGGCTTGGAGCACCAGCGGCAGCACGTTGTTAATCATGACGGGGTGATCAGCCAGCCATTCTGACAGAGCCCCTGCACACAGAAACGGGATCAGACCGCAGGACTGTGCCACAGGTTCTTGCTGCCCGTATCCCAGGATGCTCAGCTTTGCTTTTCACTGCTGTCAAGTAGGAGCAGTCTCAAAGGGCCTTCCCCTCCCCAGCCCAGCCTGCGCACGAACAAAGGCCTCACCAATAGTGAACATGACAGTGTCGGCGAGCTGCACATTGCTGATGCTGATCCGGGGAATGAGGCCGATCAGTCCCGGCACCACATCGGAGTAGTTCACGTCGATGGTCTCAGCGATGGATTGGAAACCGTAGAGCAAGGCCTCCGTGTGCTGCCAAGGTGGGAGAGGCACTGTCAGATCCACATGGTGACCCTTAATGCTCAGCCCAGCCCTGTGCAGCAGCCAAAGAGGCTGGTCCCTGAGCAGCCCTAAGGACAGGGAGGTAGAAGATGACCTTTCCTGCTCGCAGAAGACCCCAGAGTGCTGGCAAAGTGGTCATGCTCCTTGCTTCTCTCACCTCCCTTTGCTTTTAACGCCCCACGGTGAGGACAGGTCCCCAAGGGGCTGGCAGCCATCAGCCTGGCACCCCGGTCCCCTCGCTCACCTGCCATGTGGATGGCTGCTCCGTGTTGGTCAGGAGACGTCCCAGTTTGTCATACAGGCTGCTCAAGAGCTCAGCGCCCAGCATCTCGTACACATACATCAGCGTGTCAGAGATATCCACCCTGCAGGGAACACAGAGGGCCTCTGAAGCTGTCCCCACCCTCTGCAGAACACTCCACACAGGAGACACATTTAATTCCCCTCCCGCTGCCAGGCAGGATGCAGGCACTGTCTCACAAGGACACTGCCCCAGGCTAGGGTGGAGTGCTCTCAGGGCTCCCTAGGCAGGGCAACCAGTGCCATGCCAAAACACCAGCTCCTTTCCACATCACTATCACAGCCGAAACAGCTTTTGGTGGAAGGGATCTCCTGTGTGTCCCTCCTTGGGTCTCCAGAGGGTGCTCAGGCTCCAGGGATGCAGGATGCTGCCTGCATCTTCACCTGCCTGCCGAGCAAGCGCAAACTTCCCAGTTCTGTACCTGTATATCCGAAACTGCTCCTTCTCATCCGAAGACCAGAAGCCATACTCCTCATCAGAGGGGAACTGGGCTTTGTGCAGCAATACATCCACCAGCTGGAAATAGACAGGCCTGTAGACCTGCTGGTACACTGCCTGCTTGTCCGGCTCGAAGGAGAGTATGTCATCCTGGGGGCAGGAGGAAAAACACATCAGGTGTCGCAGGAGAAGGAAAATGGAGCCAGCGTGGCCACTGCACGGGGGCTCAGGGGCACCTCCCAGGTCTGCTGGGATCTGTCACACATCAGAGGCTGCACTCCCAGCTCCTCTGGGTCCACCTGATGCCAAGCCCTTCTGCAGCAGCAGCGTTATCTGAAGGCAAGATGCCAGGAGCTCCAGCAGCCAGGTGGGCCCTTGGGCATTTGAGGACAGCACGGTTACAGCAGGGTCGACCTGCTTTGCTGTGTCTCAGCCTTGAGAGCATGTCTGCACCAGGAGCACGCACGCCCTGGAACCCTGCAAGGCAGGCTGGGATGGGTGCCTGGGGAGCACAGCGCTCTCCTGCCTGCACCCGTATCCTCAGACCCATTCAGAGAAGCAGCAAGAGGAGGTGGGAGCCTCGGCCCAGCCTTGCGCAGCACAGGAGCTGCCGGCACCAACATCACCCTCCTCCCTGCCCACACTCAGCCACGCTGCATCAGATTGCGGAGGAACGGAGCTGTGGGGATGAACAGGGACTAAAAATAGAGCATGATGTGGCAGGGCTGCTCTGTTGGAACATGGAACACTGTCCCTGGGAGAGGGACCCCATGCTGTGCAGACACTAGCAGCCCCTAGTCCTCTCTTTCCTCCGCCAAGAGACCATGACCTCCAGCCTGGCAGGAGGATCAAGCCCGCAGCCTGCTGGCATGCACTCTCCTCCCTGCCTGCAGCCGGTGCAGCCGCACAGTGAGGAGCTAAACAACCAACCAGGTCTGCTGCTGGGGAAAAGAAAAAAAAAATTAGCATGAAGTTTTAATTAGTTATGTTAATGAGGCCCTTAAAGGCTGGCTCAGGCTTCCAAGCAAGACTGGGGATGGAAAAAATCAAGCCACGAAGTCAGCATTTCTAAGATAGGTGCCCTGCAACAGCTGTGAGTGCAGGGCAAGGAGCAGGGGCATCAGAAATCCCTGGAGACCAAATGCAGCCAGGCCAGACCCCCAGTCCCTGTGCACTGGTGCCTCCAGCCCTGCCTGGAGCACAGGATCCACGCAGGTGGCCTCACGATGGCTACTGACCTGCAGCGTGTACCAGAAGGTGAGCGTCAAGGAGCTGGTGGTTTCATTGACGGGATAGTGCCCAGGGATGCCGGTGCAGAACATGATCATGTTGACAAGGGCCAGGAAGCTCTGCCAGTGCTCTACCTGGTCCAGGAGGGCCCTGGGGAGCAGAGAGCATGGTCAGGGTGGCACCGCCGCTGCAAGCCTGGCTCCTCTGTCCTGACACACATCACTGGGCGCAGAACAGGCCCTGCACAAAGCAATATGTGGGGAAAAGTGGGCTGCTCCATGCTCATTCCCTCTCCTGGGGACCATCCCCAGCACTCACCGGGAGTGGTTCTCCCCCAAGGCCACAGCAATGCGGCAGATCCCATGGGATGTCTCCATGTCCCCGCTCTGGACCGCCTGCCGCAGCTGCTCTTGGAGCCCCAGCACAGGGGGGATGAGCTTCAGGAGAGTGTTCACGTACCTGCAAGCACAGCCTGAATCAGTGCCAGCATTGCCTCACCAGCACTGGCTACCACGGTATCCATCCCTCCTAATGCTCTCCCAGGGCTCCAACCCAGTTTTCCCTACTGGAAGGCTGCTTTGTGCAATGGGATGCATCCAGAAGCCTTTACTGCTTAGCGGGACTCTACTCCCAGTCTGCAATTTCAGGACAAAGGATGAAGCCCTGAGTGCTCCCACAGCAGAGTCTCTGTGAGCAAAGAGAAGAGCCAAGTCACAAGCCATAAGCTCTGCACAAGCCCCACGTTGCGCCACGGTGGGGGCATCTGCCTCTGCCTGCCTGAACCTGCCGGCAGGGCTGCCAGCACCCCCCGACCAGCACCAGTCACTGCCATGACCAGCTCCAAGTGACCTGCACCCGCATGAAGCACCGATAGAGACCAGGAGAAGGGCAATGAGGGCAGACCCGTGCGCCCTTTTCACTGCGCTTAGGGCCCACGTTTCTGTGCTCTGTGTGAGAGCAGCCAAAGCTGCCACTGGGAGCCACACAACCCTCCAGCATGGGCACATCTGGATTGTGCTCTCTGGCTGGGATGAAGCAAGCAGCCACCCCTGGGGACTCTCATCCTGGAAAGATGCTGGCGCAAGGCACATCCCTGTGGCCCCCAAGCCTTCCAGGCTGCCACGGCTTTGCGCAGCACAGCTCTCCCACATCACATCAAGCACATCAGCCTCCCCTCCACGCCGCTGCCTGTAAGTGGTGGTAACCAAGGCAACGAGAAGGAGGCAGCCAAGGTGAAATGCAGCCCAGGGCCCCCGGAGAGAGGCCGTGCTGGAGGCTGATGAGCAGCCTGCCATTTCCCTGCCCACCAAGGCACATTATCTAGAGCTGCAGCTACTCCTGTCCGTCCTGCCACATGCAAGTGCGGGGCCAAGGATGCTCGCAGTGGGAGATACACACAACGGCAGCTTTCCTGTGCCCATCGCTGGGGACAGATATGAGTGAGCACTGACACTAGGACAGCTGCACATCCACCTCAGAGCAGCACGGCTGCCCAGCTCCTGCTGTGGCAAATGGAGGTGCCATCAGCACAGGGAGAGAACCATGCTGGTGGTGGCAGCTTCTAGGTCTGGTTCAGTGGAAGAAAACAGAGGGAAGAGGGAGTTTCCGCCCCGGCTGCCCCTTGCCCCTCTCCCCCAGAGGAAATCAGCCAGCGAAAGAGACAGGTATTTGCACGTAAACCATCTTCAAGCCTCTGATACCTGCAAGCCTCTGAGTCCTGCAAGTGATACCTGTGGCAGTGTGGGTGCACTGTGACAATGGAGAATTTGCGAATTCACCAGCTTCTCTCCCACAGAACCAATGTTGCAGTCATGGTCAGCCCAAGAGAGCTGAAAAAAGCTTCCATTGCTCCAGCATAGGGCAAACCCATCCTTCCTCCGGAGCACTGAGCTCACACTACCTTAGGGATGTTTTGCAACTTTAGGAGTAAGAGTTCATGACAAGGATCCTCCTTCCTCTCGTTGCCTTGAAATACTCACAGTGCAGACATCTAGACCTAAGCTAGTCCTCTAGACTCCCAGCACAGCCAACACAGATAACCACCTGGGTGTGCTTCCATGCTGCAACTCATCTCATGTCAGTGAAGACTCCTAAAAAAGGTTGAGTGGACCACGAGCAGCCTGTCTACAGCAGCCGATGACTGGGAACACAAGTGAAAGAGCCTGTGAACGTGGCAGCCACACGGTGACTTAGCCTTCCTGAGCAAGATTTGCTGTCTTGGTATTTAGCAGCTGAGCAACTTTTTCTTTGGAGTTTGTCCAGCCCCTTCTCAAAGCTCAGTGAACTGCAGCATCCACACCTCCCTCTCCAGGACCAACACCTCCTTCTGCTCTTCCCATAACCCTCCCCAAACCACACCACAATGCAGGGACAACCTGCACAGAGGAGATATGGGCAGCTCACAAAAGACAATCTCATCCTTCCTGATCCAAAATCTGAGCTATGTCCTGACGAGTAAACTCAATGTATTAAAATCCTGTTTCTAACAAAGCTCTTGGAAAACTCTTCTAGTGAAATTTCTCTTCAGGAATTCAGCACCAGATGCCAAGACCAGGAAAGGATGGGTTGGACACCTATGTGATCCCACCTGGACATTTGCAATCCCACCAGATCCACCACTGCAGCAACCCCCTGCTGTTTTCAGAAAACAGTATCAGGCTCAGTGTCCGAACCCCAAGCACTGCAACTCCCACCATGGGCATACACCACTTGGAGGTCCCTCTCCCTGCTCCAACACCACCCACCGGGCTGCAGGAGCATGGCCAAGTGCTGCATGCCAGCTCTTTCTCCTGCAGCACGTGCTGTCAATCTCTGACCTGCTTAGCCAAAGGATAATCCTCAAACGAGACTGAAAATCCAGCCCAAGCCTTCTCTGCAAATGAGATGCAACAATATCTCTGCTCCTGCCCCTCCTGCAAATCAGGAGCTTCCCATCACCCTCAAGAGCAGAAGTGTGCACTGAGCCAGGCCTCCAAGGTTTCTTCTCAGGACACCACAGCCTAACAGAGGAGCCGTATCCAGACTCCAGCAGTGCCCAGTACACCTCCTTCTCTGGGTGCAAAGAGCTCCCAGCTGCCCAGCAAGCAAGAAAATCAAATGCTTCGCACCTCTGAACCTCTGCTGCGTCACCTCCAGTAACACCTCGGAGGCAGGAAAGCTGCCTACTGCTGCACGCAGGCAGGGAAGCTGCCAGCACAAGTGACTTGCCCTGAGGGTGACCCTTGCCCTTGAGGTCCCACCTGCCCTTCTCCACCTGGACTTAGGTGGCAGCTAACTGCCCCCGCGCTGAGGAGCCTTGGGATGCCTTGCATGGTGGTGCTCCCCTGTGAAGATGACCCACAGGATATCTAACCCCCAGTGGCAGAAAAGCTCAGGAGCCACTGAGCTTTCTGCTGAAGGTAGAAGCACACCTGTATGATCACCTCCACTGCAATGTCAATGACCCCAACTGGGAGGGGGTGAGGAGGAAAGACACAGGGTCCATAACACCCAGGGGAACCTGTGGGAAGGTGGGGAGCCCTGAGATTAACCCTCTCACAGAATGATGCCCTGGAGAGCACCATGTTGGCAGCCCAATTCCAAGGATGCTCTGAATCTGCTGGCAAGGGCAGCGGGGAGCCAGGCTCCTGCAGAAACAAAGGCAAGAGACCGTGAAGGAAGAGAGGCTGAGAAGCAGCAGGGATCTCCCAGAGTGTTTAGAGAAGATGCAGAAAGGTCAGGAGACTCCCTGGGGGCTTGGGGAAGAGCTGGATCTGCTGCAGATGAGCAACAAAGCCAGAGGGGCGGGACAGTCAGCACCAGGCGAAGCAGGAGGAGAGATGCAGGATGGAGGACACAAGGAACAAAAGGGAAGAGAGAGTCCACCAGGGCTAGGAAGTGACAGCTCTGTGAGCTACCCTGCTCCTGGAGCTATCCTGGATCACAGCACCGAGCACAGTTCTGCTCCTCCCTGGAGCAGCTGACACCACACGCTGCCTGGCAGGGTGTCCCTGTGACAATGCCACTGCTGTCCTTGTGACAATGTCCCGCATCCCAGGAGCAGAGGCAGCGCCAGGCTCACACACACTGGGCAGCCTTTCAGGCCAGCTGCCTGCTCTGTCCTGGCCACTGTCCGCATGCCTATGGACATGGAGGGTGCTCTGAGGTGGCTGATCATACCTCCAAGGAGAAGGATGGATACCAAATGCCGATGATGCTGTAAGGGAGCCACCAGTGTGGCAGGATCCAATGGGGTTAGAAAACGCACGGCACAGCAACATGGAGGCAAAGGGGAAACTCTGCTGTCAGCCATGCTCCTCTCTTAAAGTGACTCTGAAAGCTCAACAGAAAGCTTGGACTTTTAATGCAACTGAAGAACAACACTGCAGGGCCAGGCTCCTGCACACAGATGGGGAATCACAGCCAAGGGACTCCTGAGACTGAAGGGAAATGGAAAGGACGAAGGCAGCGAGTCCAACATTTCAGAACTGCAAGTCGCCTTCTCTCACCTTGTCGTTTTTTGTACCAATCCTGCTACAAGAGCTGGGGTTGGCACACAGCCATGGCCTGATATGAGGAAAAGCTGCTTGTGGTCACCTTCTGAACTCCAGCAAATAAAGCAACCTTTTCCCACACCTGACAATGCATCAAAATCCTGCTGGTTTCCTTTGCACACCGGGACTTGCAGTCCCCCGACGCGACCCCCTTGTCATCAAGGAGCCGGAGTCCTCTCGAGCTGAGGACCACATTGGCTGCCCCTACTCTGAAGCCAAGAGGAGGAGGAGGAGGACCAGAGCTCACAACCGCAGTGGCAGCAGCATCCGCGCCACTGCAGAGGGTTGGAGCCTGCGCGATGCACAGCGATGCACAGGGATGCACAGCAGCAGCAGCTCAGCTCAGCCTTCAAGGAAACCCTCCTCTTCGGGGGAAGGTTGCTAAGCAGCCAGGAGGGGATGTGGCCACGGAACCGGAGATGTACTTTCCTTTCTGAAGGCATCGGTCCGAGAGCTGAGAGCAGCTCAGACATCACAGCCAAGCAGATGAGCTCAGAGCTCTACAGCACCGCCCCAGCAGGAGCTGCCCCAGTCACCAGCTCAGCTGCTCCTGGGACAGCCATGGCCACAAACAAAGGATGAGTCCTCAGTTGGCATGAGCTGCTGGAGCTAGGAGGAGGGAGAAGACTGACAGGTCTGGTTTTATTATCTCCGCTTCGCATCAGCTCCCTGGGTGGACCAGCAGCATGAGGCAGAGGAGGGTCTCTGAACTGCGGAGCTGAGCAGCTGCTCTCTGGTCAGGCGCTACAGGGTCTCACGCGAGGAGCCAGAAGGGAGCATCCTCCTCTCCCTGGGAGCAGGAGGGTGGAGATGGGCTGCAGCAGCTCAAGACTAACATGGCCCCCACAAGTCAACCACAATGCAAAGCCTTCCAGGACCAACCATCCGAAACCAGAAGCCTCTGTCTGCTTTTAACATCTCCCACTTCCAAAGCCTGTCATCATCACCTCCAGGGCCAATGGTAGCTAGAAAAAAAACTGAGGTTTTTCCTTCCCACCCCATTCCTCCATCAATGCCCACAGGCACCAGCCTGCAGCGCATCAAGAGGCTGCCCTTACCTCTGGGCGTCGGGCTGGGAAATGGCATTGACAACAGCCTCCACTGCTGTGTCGAAGAGTTCAGGGTCTCGCAGAGAAGTGAAAGCTGCCTGGATCAGGTTCTCGCAGTCCATCAGCGGGATCTCCAGCTGCACCCAGCTGGAGAAGCACTTCAACACCTTCTGCTTGATGAAACTCGGGGAGTCCTGCTGCTGCAGCAGCTGCTCCAGCAAAGGGAAGACAGAGCCACACTCCTGCGCCAGGACGCTGCGCACCTGGCCCTTGCGGTACTGCGGTAGGCGGCTGGTCTGAAACTCCTCAGGCAGCACCGTCAGCAGCTCCAGCAACGCCAGGCACCGTGCTCGCCCGTCCACGTTGGAGTCCTCCGCTTGGAACATGCGCACCATGTCTGCCACAGCGCAGGGCCAAGCCTCCGGCATCATGCTGAGGGCCAGGGAGGCCAGCGCCACGCACAGCCGGGTCAGCACGATCTTGGAGCCGCTGGCAAAGCGGGTGATGTGGGTAAAGAGTTGTGTCTTGAGACTCTCGTACTGGTCAGCCGGGATGTCATTCCAGTAACGGGAAATTTTAATGTGCAGAGCGCTGGCACCAAAGTACTGGATCTCGGGCACCTTGTCCATGTTCAGAAGCAGCCAGCTGAAGTGCCATGCCTGGGGGGAGACCTGTGCCTGCATCAGCCATTTCTGAGCCAAGTTCTTGTTCTCAATGTTTGGGTCGTAATACAGCTGATGGAGAGCCTGGAAGAGAGAGGGAAGCATCCTAGAGCAGGTGAGCAGCACAACGGTGGCCGGTCCTGGCAGGGGAAGGCGCACGGGGCAGGCTCACCAGCACAGAGCCCAGTGCCCCAGCTGCCCGCCAGCCACTGCTCTGCAAAGCCAGCACCCTCCCCATGTCAGCCTGCCTCAGCTGGCCTCCCTCCTTGGGCTTCGGGCAAAGCAAGAGCAATCTGGCAGTCGGCAAGGACCTGCAAAGCATTCTTCCTCTCCTAAAACCTTAGCAATGCCTGCAGCAACAGGACAACAGGTAATGGTTTTAAACTAAAAAGTGAGGTTTAGACGGGATATTAGGAAGAAACCTTTTATGCTGTAAGTGGTAAAACCCTGGCACAGGTTGCCCAGAGAGGTGGCAGATGGCCCATCTCTGGAGACATTCAAGGTCACGTTGGATGGGGCTCTAAGCAACCGGATTGAGTTGAAGACGTACCTGTTCACTGCAGGGGAGTTGGACTGGAGGACCTTCGTGGTCCCTTTCAACCCAAACCATTCTATGATTCCTCTCACATAGCACTCTAGAAATTTCTTTTCCTTAGTCATCTCCCGTCCTCACCTTCACTCTTGCCAAACCCACCTGCTTGCTGATGTACCGTCATTGCGGTGGGCACAGGACCCCTCTGCAGCACAAGGGCTGTAAGGGACAGGGCACACTGGCACTCCTGCTTTTCACCCGCACTCACTCCCAAAAAGATGCTGTGAACGCATCAACTCTCAGAAAGTACGTGTGGTTCAAAGCTTGTGTCCAAGAGCCCAAGGAATGCAAAAGCTGCTGCAGATATCTTCATCTGTCATGTTATACAGAGGCCTGGAAACCCACAGCCACTAACCTCAGGTATTAATCCCTCCACGGAGTCCCTTTGAAGAATTCCCAAACACGGTCAATTACAGCGGAGCCAGGAGAGGTGGCATCTAACCCTGCCTCTGCCACCACCTCCTGCAACAGTCTGGGGCTGCTCATTCCATCTCTCCGTTTGGAGGAGGATATCACTTACCTGCTCCAACAGATTTGGGAACTCCAGTTACTGCTTTGCAGAGCTCAGATCCAAGCAAACACCCTCATGCAGGCTGCAAGGCTTTATTTGCAAAGGAGTATCGTATAGATCTTAAGGCCAACATTAATTAGTTACTTATCCTGCGTGGGTGTAACTGGTAGCCAGCGATGCCCTCACACATGGAGTGGGACAGAACTACGCCTTGCCTGAACTTCACCTTCAAGCAGCAAGGTTTTCTGCCTGGTACGGTGTGTTTCATTTCAAATCGCTGACTGCATACACCAGGAACAAGGAAAAGCAAGGGCATTTGTCAGGCTATCAGGCACCCGTCGCACCCCACTATCAAACTGGAGGATGACTCCAGCAGGTGCAGAGAATTTTTTGTGTCCCCATACTGGCTCCAGGTTTCAAATATCCTCTTCCTCCTCCCCCCTAAAAAGCTCTACGAAATTCTTGTGTGGCTTTTGTACCAAGGAGAGGATTTGAACCCTATTTTTAAGCATGCAGAGCTGGCAGCCTGGGGCACAGGAACAGCTTCCCAAGCAAGCGCTTGTGCCTCCCGCTGCTTCCCAGCACAAGACCAAAGAGCAGGACAAAATGGCAGGAACCTTACAGAGACGGTATTGCCTGAGCCATCATTTGAAACCCCTCTGTTCAAGACTTTGTAGTAGAGGGAAATGAGGATAACCTTTTTTCTTAAGAAAGAAAGAGGTTATGACGTGTGTCATAGGAGACAGAGCCAGCCGGCATGGGCTGCAGAGAGACAGGCGTCTGTCCCATTAACAGACGTATCCCAGCACAGAAAAGGTTAACTCTCGATAAGCAGGACACGGAGAGAGAGAAATGCGTCCCAACAGAGTGGCCACGGGGAACTAGCGCTGAAACCTCGCTCTGTTCTGTTACCTTGGACTCTTGCCTGAGGCCTCACTTCGCTGCTGCAGCAGTGGTAAGCGCTGCCGCGTCCCCCATCAAAGCACCAATTTACTTCACTACCAAGCAGTACCTGCAGATGTGCTAAAAGTTCAACCACTCCTCGGGGTAGGAACCTGGCTCCTACCTCTGCTCTCTTGCTGAAGACTGAGTCATCCTGCAGCAGGGCTGGAGCTCCCAACCGTCTCCTCCATTACCGGCTCAGCCTCTTATTTCCTCTCAGCAGAGCTTGCTGCTTATTTTCTTTCCAAAAAAAAATCTCACCTGAGATTCCCAGTGTCGGTGACATCCCACTCTTCTCCTTTTCTGCTTGCTGGGCACTCTGATGAGATGCAAAGGCTGGCAGCGGTCCCCTGCACCTGCCCCTCACCCTAGGGCCCGTTCCCACCTCCTCTCACCCTCTTGGTTTACACGCCCATGCATTCCCTACTTAATTTATTTCTTCTATGTTGAATAGTCTTCCTTCTAGAAAATTTTGGGGGAGAAATTCCTTTGCATTATATGTTACGAGGCTCAATCTGTACACACGCCCCAGGAGCCCTAACCTCTAACCCAGTACAAGGTTTGCAAACCACGGACCTCACCACGTGTGGAGGATGGACCTGACCTCCAGCGCTGAGTTTCCAACCCACAGGTTCCCCAGGCGTTCACCTCTGCTTCAGGGTTGCTGCTTCACGGTCTCATGGTGGGGAGCTGCGCAGGGAACGCGTGGCGCTGCGCACACTCCAGGCACACTGAAACGAGTCCCCAGAGGGACGTGCACGTGGGGTGAGCCTCATACGGTGCCGTGGGTGATGGGGAACACGGCAGGGCAGCAGAGCGGGGGCTGGCTTACAAAGCCTGCCTGCTGGGAAGCAGCTGCAGGCTCATCCTCCTGCCTGGCGCTGCTGGCTACGGCTTGATCCTGCCAATGCCTCCAAGGAAGCAGACCCCAGTGCTTTCATGGGATCACCCAATTGAAGGGAGAGGAGCAAGCGACCAGGCAGAGCCCCACGCAAGGCTGAGGTGCAAGCATCCCGCATGCAGCCCCAGCAGGAGAGACTCTATAGCCTTGTCTAAGCCAAAAAAATGGCTGCTGCATCCTAATGATGGCAAAGAGGGAGGATTATCACAGCCGCTCCCCTCGACACTCATGCTGGGGAGATGTAACTACCACTGCATTAGAGGAACGGTGAGGACACAAGTCACAAGACCCCTTCCCAGGCCGGGTCACTTTTCCAGCCACATGGACAGCTTTTCCACCACCACCATCATCCCAGCACCTCATCTGCACCCCTCATGCTCCGTCTACCCTGCAGTGCTGTCCGCTTTCACCAGTGAGCTCTCTGGAGAGGGGTCCATCGCCCAGCAACACCGCTCCAGAGCGTCGCTCCTCCTGCAGGGAGCCCCTGGGGAGGTTTCCAGCAGAGGCGCCGGGGACACGCGCCGGAGCCGCTGCTGCTCTGCACCTCAGGGAGAGGGCGAGTGGTGAAATGGCAAAGACTAACAACCACGCTAAGTTACTCAGAGGATGAAGGCAAAGCTGATGCTGAAAGTCATGCTGCAAGCTGCTGGAAGTCAGAAGAATATTCTAGAAAAATGTGGCTGCTGGCTTTCTCACCCTTCGTCCCCAGCCTGGGAGGGGACCAGCCGTGGCACCACAGCAGTTCCTACCTGCATACAGGACACCACGTAGAGGTAGGCAACGCAGCATATGTCCCATAGCTGCCAACAGCGCACTCCATCTGGTGCTCTACACAAGGGAGAGCTTTCTAGAAGACCTCCAAGGATGGGCATCAATATTGAAACCATCCAAGGCCAGCTCAAAGCAGCAGATGGCACCCCTGGGAGAAGGTGGTTCTTTCCCTAACCTACCACACACATTGGCTGAGCACCATTCTCTGCTGAGAGCACGGGACAGGAGGCTACAAGGTACTATGCCCCGCAGAAAGGTACCTGAATGCCCAGCACACTCCTTTCCAGCAAGGAAAACCACCATCCTCATCTCAGAGGCAGGCACCAGCTGCCTTTGGGCTTTGACATAAGCCAGCACTCTCAGGCCCATCAGGAAGAACTGGAGATGATGAGGGGAACTCATTAGCGCCAGGAGAGAGAAGCAGAAGGCATGAAATTGGTCAGTGAAATCTAACAGGGAGGCTTTGTGCATTCTGATTTGAACGGGTGGCTGCCACCAGACCTGCCTCCTCTGCAATTAGACCTGTAACGTGAGAGCCGGTAAACAGCCCAGCTGTCAGCTATGCCCTTTGGCCAGGAAAGGAGCTTCCTCCAACATCAGCTCTGCTTGGTTGAAAAATAATTCAAGACCCTTACAATGGCACTCTTCCTTGCCCTAAAAAGCTGTGGCCAAAGTCTCAGTTAGGCTCTAGACCAGAGTGGTATCAGCGGCTCAAGACAGCCAGAAATAAGCTGCCCTGGGGCATGAGAACTTACCCAAAAGGCACAGGTCAGAGGTCCCGCACTGGTCACTTTGGACCAGTCCAAGGCGAGCTACTGCCAAGCAAAGGCACCTGATCTTAGCTCGCATTCTGGTGCCACAAGAGAAAAGGAGCTGCTAACAGCACTTCCCAGCCCTTACCCCTCGGAGCTTCTGCAGGGAGCCCAGAGCCAGCAGGATGTCTCCCTGCCTCTCCCACTGCACTGTGTAAATCCATCGATACAGGGTCCCCAGCAGAGAAGTGCTGTGTCTGTGCTGTTTGTGGAGCGACAAGAGGAGCCCCAGACATGCGACTCCAGCCCCACAGAATGGGGCCATGCTGCCTGCCATTCCTGGGGGGCTCCCTGGGGAGACGGATCCCCTCCAGGGACCAGTCTACTTGAGCTAGCAGAGGTAACAGCAGCTACAGCTCTGAGGTCTGCAACCCAGCAGGAAAAACAGCAAGCTGCAAAACAGATTCCTGTTCTGCTCCTTGCCCGGTGCCCACAGCCAGGGCACACCAGGGGCAGCAGTGGCCACGGCCCCTCGACAGCCACCAGCCTTCTTCCAGCAGGATGCTCAGGATGTCTCCTGCTGCAGTCTCTCGCTGTCCTTTCTGGCTGAGTGCACTCACATCGCCAGCGCTCCAGGCCTGCGATAGCACAGCCATTACTACGGCTCAGCCAAGCAAAGGGAACGTCATCCCTGCCTCCCTCCACCCCAGCGCAGCAGCCATCCTGCCCCCATCCTCCCCTTGCCACAGCGGTGCAGGCTGAGCAGCCAGTAGCCCCAGGAAGGTGGCAGCCTGCCGAAGAGCCCAGGAGAGCAAATGGATGCAAAAGAAAGCCACCAAGCGCTGCCAGGCATGCCGCTCCAGCTCAAGGCACCCTCACCTTACCAGCAGCCCCAAAGAATAGTGGGGTTTTTCCCACTCCTGGTAAGAGGTGCTGCCACTTCACACCCCTCTTTGAGCCCAGCTTGCTCACACCAAGTCCTCGGCTGTCTGGAAGAGTCTGCAGCCCAGGCATGGCTTGACAGCCTCAGCATCCCTCCTGCTGCTTCGCTGCCAGCAGCCCTTTGCAGAGAACGACGTGGTCCCCTGCAAGGACAGCGGCTGTAGGAGACACGTGCTTTCAGCAGGGAGGTTGTACAAGCAAAGGGTGAGCAAGAACAGGGAAGAACCCTGGGAGCACAGAGCCCAGGACAAGATGCCCAACCAAACATCTCTGCCCACCATCTCGTGCTTCTACCCATCACTTTGGTGAACAAGCCTGCAAGCATTCTGAGAGGAATCCCTGCATCCAAGTGCTCATCTCACCCATTCCTGCTCGTTAGGATGTTGGAGCTGAGATGAGGCTCCGGTGACGGCTCTTGTAGGGCAAAGCCAACACTGGCAAACACAAGGTGCTGCCATCTCATCCCAACACCACTGTGCCACAAGAAGCAGCAAGGTGTCCAGCCAAGGTTGGCCCTGGGTGGAGTCTGCTTTTGCAGTGAAGATCTGCCTAAAGGCTAAACAAGGTGGCTTCTCACTTCCCTCAATTTTGCAAGAATGTCCCCTCCCGAGGCCCCTCTCCTACCATCCCCAGCATGGCTGCCACATCTCACGTACGTGGGCTGCCTCCAAGGGAGAAGGGGCCAAGCTGCTGCCAATGGCGCACCAGACAGGGCATGCCATTCCCTACCCCAAGGTATCCATCATTCTCTTGATCAGTTTTCCAAAGACAGTTGGTAACTTTTTTCTGAATGAAGAAAGCAAATGCACTTGGGTTTCTCCTCCCCGTCCTCCTGGGTGGAAGGCAGCCCCGGCAGCTGCCACATCTCTGAGGCTCAGCATCTCCAAGGAGCGGTGATCAAAGCCACCCCTCTCCCATCACAGCAGGCTCCGGTTGCAGCTCCATGACACTCCACTTTCCCATCCTGCCAGAAAGACTCCGTGCATTTCTCAGGCACCTCCAGAGAGGCACATGGCAATCTGGAAGGCCCAGAGATGCCAGAACTCTAAAGTGCAAGGGAAAAGACATCACTGAATATTACTAACACCCCAGAGGATGAGAGGCAGGCCAAGGAAGGAAAGACCTAGAAGGAAGAAAGCAAGAGGAAAAAAAAAGAGGGAGAGAGCAGGCACTTGGGAAATTCACAGAGGAATGGCACTGCCTTCTTTCTTATTTCAAAAATGGGGATACTGTTGGGGTAGATTCATCTGCACCGAAAAAAGGTAACGAGTGTCTCACATCTCTCTTCTGATGTCCAGCACGGCAGTGTTAGGTGCTGCCTCCCCTGATGTGGGGGAGACCAAAAATGGAAGGCACAAGTCCACGCAGCACGGCCACGCCAGCCTGCTCGAGCTGTGCCGAAGCCACAGCAGCATCTAGGTCAGGCTTGGGAGGAAACAAAAAGCAGCCAAGCAGCCTTCAGCTGGGACCGGGGCGCGCTGACACAGCAACTGTACGGCAACAGCTCACCCACAGCATGGCCCTGCTCCTTCTCTGTGGCACAGGAGAGCTCCCTACGGAAAAATGGAGCAAAAAAAAAAAAAAAAAATTCAGGGAACAACTTTCAGATGGCTCCTGAGGTGCAGCACCTGAACCTGACACCTCCTGATGAACAGAGGCAGCTGCCTGGCTGTCGCCTGCAGGCTTTCAGACCTGCTGGATGGCAAAGGACAGCATGGGCCCAGTCTACCGCAACCACACCCTCCTGCCTCCTTGCAACTGCTGATCACAGCTGGAGGGATCTATTTGTCCCTCTGGCAGAGGTCATGCTGGATAAATACAGCAATGATCATCTTCCGCTATAAAAGGCACCCAGAGCCCTGCAAAAGCGCAGGGGCATTTGCCCAGCCCACCGCAATAGTAAACAACAACAGGGGGTAAAGAAGGGTCCTCCAGAGACATGAAGTATCTCCATGAAAACCATCAGAAGAGCGTGACGAGCACTGTCTCACCAGAGATTTCCCTGGCTACAACCGCCACACGTGAGGACTTCCACTGCAGGTGACCCTCTGACTTAAGAAATAACCAGTTCCTTACACGGTTCCTAACCCCAGCACTTTTTACAAACTGACTCAGAGTGGAGTCAAACTCTGACTTCACTCAGTATTCAGTGTTATTAATAGAGCCATACATAAAACCTGTCAGGCAGAAGAGCCCAGGACAGTACAAGATCATTTATCTGCCAGCATCACCTCTGACAAAGCAGTCTACCCACCAGCCTGGCCCCCAGCAAAGCCCACCTTTGTACCAGGAACACCCCACAGCCCTCCCTCGAAAAGGCAGATACAGGAGGACTGTGAGCGGCTGAACCTCTGAGCCTTTTCTGATCCCACTCCACGTTTCTTCCCTTGGGCAAGGACCGTGCTGCCGCCCCCAGCCAGCAGCTCAGAGCCTCACTGCAGTCCACACCTTCAGAGGACATCACCAAGATGGTAAAGCCTGCAGAGGTCGGGAGAAGCTGGGTAGGCTGAGGGAGAGGAGCTGAAGCATCCTAGAGGGCAGCTTTGCCTCCTCCCAGGCAGCAGGAGACTAAATCCAGAGCAGCACAGTGAGGACAAGCTGCCTCTCAGCATAGCCCCATCGCGCCGGGCGCCCCCCACCCTGGCACTGCCCACCCTTCCCAGGCAAGTGTGCGCTTCATTGTTGGTGCAAACAAAGGAGTGGTTTATGTCTGCCGAAGAGAAAGGAAATCAGAGGCAAAACCACCCAGCAGCCCTGGATATGTGCAGATTAAGCTGCAGAAGGTTGCATTAATGTAGCATTTTCCAGACATCAGTTAATCCCCCCGCCACGCTCTGTCTCCATCGCCCTGGCAGAGGTGGGCTGCCTCACCCGTGGCCACAAAGGCAACTGGTGCCCAGTTACAAACCTGACATCCCGGATCCGACACCCCTCACCAGGACAGGAAAGCTGCTGGGGAGAGATGGGTGAAAAACGCCAGCTATGTGCCCACCAGCACAGCCGTGGGCATCGCTTTGGCAAGGAGCTCGATCTATTCTTATCGAGGAAAAATGAGGACACTGGGATTCCCACTGGCTGTCTGGGGATCGAGCTATGGATTGACAGGCTGTCAGTCTCTGAATGGATTTCTGGCTACAGGGTGAGCAGAAGGGAGAAGAGATCTCTTGCTATTTGCCCTTCAGGGATGTGTCCTTTGCTGCCCTGCCCCCTCCAAGATGGCCCAAGGGAAGGGTTTTGCTCAGCTGCCCCTCCAGGCGCTCACTGGGGTGCCCATGGTCTCCATGATGAACCCCAGGTCATGCAGAAGCCTCCTGGAACTCTTCTCAGCAGCAGCGTGATGCCAGCAGGCCTCAGTTTGCCATAGCCATTCCCAGGATCCCAGGTTCTGGCAATCACGACCTCGCTCCTGCAGCTGCTTAGCAGAAGCACGGGGGCTGGATCAGTCCGGGGTTAGAGAGGCACAACCGGGCCATCCACCCCCTGAAGCTTTTTATCATCCCTAACTCCCAACAGTTCCCAGCACCAGGTGAGAGCATCTTCCTTGACTGATGGAGACACTGATGATGCTGCGGGCAGCTAGGACTGGACCCGTGTGCTCTACCTGCCCGGAAATCCAGAAGGACACCCGTGGGAGACAACAATTCCTCTCTTCTGCTCCCATTTCTGCTACATCATTTTCCCTCCCCAGGTTGCCCCGGTGCACGGCACCCGGCGGCTCCTCCTCCCGGTCCCCAGTGCGGGCAGGGAGAGAGAGGATGGATGCTGCCCTCGGTGCGGGTAGGGAGAGGATGGATGGATGCTGCCCTCGGTGCGGGCAGGAGGAGAGGATGGATGGATGCTGCCCTCGGTGCGGGCAGGAGGAGAGAGGATGGATGCTGCCCCCGGTGCGGGCAGGGGGAGGATGGATACTGCCCCTGCTGAGGGCAAGGCAGGGGTAGGATGGATGGTGTCCCCGGTGCGGACAGGGCAAAGCGTAGGGCTGATGGATGCTGTTCCCAGTGCGGGCAGGGGGAGGATGGATGCTTCCCGTGGTGAGGGCAGGGCAAGACGCGGGGGGAGGGATGGATATTGCCCTCGGTGCGGGCAGGGGAAGGCTGGATGCTCCCTCCGGTGCGGGCAGGAGAAGGCGAGGGGGGAGAGATAGATACTGCCCCCGATGAGAGTAGGGGGACGCTGGATACCGCCCTCCGTGCGGGCAGGGGGAGGCTGGCTGCTGCCTCTGATGAGGGTATGGCCGGGGGAGGCGGGATGCTGCCCCGCCGCCCCCCCCGGCGCTGCCGAGCCGGTACCCGCTCTCCCCGAAAGCCGCGGGCAGCATCAGCATCCCCCGCCCCGCATCCCCGCGCCCCGCCGGGCTCGCAGCGTCTCGCTCACCTTCTCCACGTTCTCCACGGTGAAGTCGAGCCCCTGCGGCGGCGCCTCCGCCCTCCGCTCCATGGCTGAGCTCAGGAGGCGGCGGCGGGCGGGCGACAGCGGCGGCGCACGGGCAGCCGCATCGCGGCGGGACCCGCCTCCCGCCCCGGCGAGGGCGGTGGCACCGGCTCGGCCCGGCTCGGCCCGGCTCGGCTCGGCCCGGCTCGGCTCGGTGCAGCGGGCGGGGCGGGACGCGCTCCAGGGACACCCCGAGCCGCAGCCCCGGCCCCGGCCGCGCCGCAGCCCCGCAGGCACCGCGGGCAGCCCCGGCCCTGCCAGCGCCGCGCCGCACGCCGGGACACGTAGTCCGGGGAGAGCGGCCCCTGCCGGCACCGCCCGCACCGCCCCTCGCTGCCCGCAAACGGGGCCGGTTCACCGAGCATCCCTGCTGCCCGCAAACGGGGCCGGTACACCGAGCATCCCTGCTGCCCGCAAACGGGGCCGGTTACACCGAGCATCCCTGCTGCCCGCAAACGGGGCCGGTACACCGAGCATCCCTGCTGCCAGCAAATGGGTGTTCAATGCACTGAGCATCCACGCTGCCCGCAAACAGGTGTCCAGCATGCCAGGCATCCCCGTTGCTGGCAAACAGGTGTCCAATACACTTGGTTGGACTTGATGATCCAAGAGGTCTTTTCCAACCTGGTGATTCTATGATCCCCTCTGCCGGCAAACAGGTGTCCACTACACTGAGCATCCCCATTGCCAGTAAATGGGTGTCCAATATGCTGAGCGTCCCCACTGCCCGCAAACGGGTGTCCAACACACTGAGCATCCCTGCTGCCGGGAAACAGGTGTCCAATACACTGAGTATCCCTGCTGCCAGCTCACGGGTGTCCAATACACTGAGTATCCCTGCTGCCAGCTCACGGGTGTCCAATACACTGAGTATCCCTGCTGCCGGTAAATGAGTGTCCAATGCACTGAATGTCCCCACTGCCGGCAAATGGGTGTCCAACACACTGAGCATCCCCACCACCGGCAAGTGGGTCTGGTACACTGAGCATCCCTGTCGCTGGCGAATGGGTGTCCGATACACTAAACATCCTTGCTGCCCGTAAACAGGTGTCCAACACACTGAGCATCCCGGCTGCCAACCCATGAGTGTCTGATACACTGAGTATCCCTGCTGACAGCAAATGGGTGTCGAACACACCAGGCATCCCCATCAGGAGTCCTGCTCTTCACCCACCTCCTACTGTCAGCCCATGGGTGTCCAACATGGGAATACCCAGCAGGAGCTGTCCTCTTCACTGCCTTCTGCCCTCCCACTGCCAGCAAAGAGGTGTTGAACACACAGAGCATCCCCAGCAGGAGCCCTGCTCTGCACCCCCTCCCGCTGCCAGCCCACAGGTGTCCAGAACACCAGGCACACCCACTGCCAGTCCATGGTGTCCAGCAAGCTGGCAATCCCGTTGCCAGCTAATGAGTGTCCAACACACTGGTCATCCCTACTGCCAGCCCACAGGTGTTCGACACACGGAGCAAGCATGCTGCCAGCTCACGGGTGTCCAATACATGGGGCACTCCTGGCAGGAGCACTGTTCTGCACTCCCTTCAATAGCCAGCCCATGGTGTCCAACACGCTGAGCATCCCTGCTGCCAGCAAAAACCGTGTCTAACACACCAGGCAATCCCAACAGCCAGCCCACCAGGTTCCAACAAATTGGGCACCCATTGCAGCAGCCTCACTCTGCACCCACTCCCGCTGCCAGTCCACAGGTGTTCAATACACTGGGCATCCTTGGCAGCAGCCCCACTCTCCACCGCCTCCTGCCCTCCCGCTACCTGCAAATGGGTGTCTGACACACTGAGCATCCCAGCAGGAGCCTCCCTGTACCCCCTCCCACTGCCACCCCTCAGGTGTCCAACAAAATGGGCACCCCTGGCAGGACCCCCTCTCTGCACCCCCTCCCACTGCCAGCTCACGAGTGTCCAACACACCGGGCAGCCCCCCATCACAGGCACACGCAGGGGTTGGACAAGCAGCCCATCACTTTATTGCTACAGGAAAAGGCGACTGTACAAAAATAGAGTTTATCCCTCAAATATTACAAATAATAGAAAAAAAGGGGCTGGGGCACGGGGCACCAGGGCCGGGGCGCTGCCCAGGGCTTCACCGCAGCGCTGGGGTTAAATTACACCCGGCTCCCGGGGGCCCAAAGTCATAAATAGGAGCTGCCGCTCAAGAACAATAAATAAATAATTTAGAGTAATAAATAGTTTAGTGGTGCAGCACTGCGGGAGCAGCAGGGGGACCCTGCCACCCCTCTGGCAGCTGGGCAGGGGTCCTGGCAGATGCCCGTACCCCGCTGTCCTGCAGAGCACCGGGGGCTGTTGCCAGCCCAAGTGTGGGTCCCCCAACCTGCACAGGCGCAGTTCGGCCCCACTGCACCCCTGCCCTCTCCCTGCAGGGCAGCACCGGCCACTGTCGGCCCCAGGGTGCCCGAGGGGACAGGGGGTTTTGCCCCCTTTCTGTCTCCCTCTGATGCTCACCCCATCTCCTCTAAAGCAGGGGTGTGGCAGCACCAGTCCAGGTGGGGCACAGGTGAGGACACCAGGAGATCCCTGTGAGCAGCAGGGATGCTCCGTACTCCTTCCAACTCCTCTCCCAAGGCTGAGCTGGGTGCCACCCAAGCAGGACCCCATGTAGCTGGCAGCAATGAGCGCGATGCGACTCAGCTGCCCACCTTCCATCATGGCTCCAACTTGCTTTGGTCCCTCATGGCCATGTAAAACCAGGGGCACCCGCCTCTGCCAGACCTTTCCTCCGAGCATCGGCGCTGCTGGGTACCACAAGCCAAGATGCGCCAGAGTGCATTGAGCTGGGGCTGAGCCTGCAGCCCCCTCCTCAGCCAATGCAGCTGCACTCGGCCGCCGAGAGCTTCTCCACCGTCTGCCACGTGTTCTGCACGTCCATGAAGGAGACGGCTTCGTAGCGGGTGGGCCGGCAGCAGGGGTGGCTGAGGACCCGCTCCTGCGGCCCTGGGGTGATGAGCTGCTGCCGCAGCAGGCTGCCCAGTGTCAGGTCATAGTTGCTGCGCGCCCGATGGCAGGACCCGCTGCAGTACTTGAAGAGCACGATCTCGTCCGAGTTGAAGCCCAGTCCCAGGTCGCGCACCTTCACCATCAGGTTGCGGATGTGGCAGTTGCGCCCGCGGCCCCCCCGCGAGGGTTTCCGTGCCCCCTTCTTGGCTTTGCTGGCACCCGGCGGTGAGCGCTCGGCACGCAGCAGCAGGTCCTCTGCCAGCTCCGTGGCGCTTGGGCCACCTGTCGTCGCATTGTCCCCTGCATGCAGAGTGGATTGCATCGTCAGACCCTGCCCCATCCCCGCCACTCTCCCAGAGCCCACCGAACCCACCTGCCTTCACCGTGACCCACCAACCCCTCCTGACCACCAACCATCATGGCACTGGCTGGGTGCCCATGGGTGGGTGGGTGCCTGGCCAAACACCTTCTCCTCCCCAGGGCTCTACCACCATCCCCAGCACAAATCATGGGGTCCCATGCATTCAGTCCTCCCATGCCTGGCCCCGATGTACAGATGCAGCCCCACACTGGCTGGGGGGTCCCCACTGCAGCTCGCATCCCCCCATGCCCTGTGCTTGTGCCCAGATTGAGCATCCTGTGCATAACACCGGTCTCCCCACCCCAGGGTGGCATCCCTGCCCCAACACACACCGTACAGCTGGCTCCAAGCAGCGGCGAGTGGTACCTCCACGCCGTCCTCCACAGCTGGGCTGGCAGTGGCCATGCCCCGCGGCGTGGGAGCCACATCCAGCGTCTCATTGCAGTGCGGCGTTCGCAGGGTGCCCGCAGCCAGCCCAGCCAGCAGCGAGAGGATGGCGAGGAGCCCCCACAGCATCCCCTCCTGCAACAAAGCACAGCACAGCAGGGTGAGGCACAGCCAGGGTCCCCACAGCAGGGACAAGGCTCCATGATCTGGGGATGGGGACAGGGATGCGTGGTCCTGGCCATCGTGGCCGGCCGGGCCTGGGCTCACCTTGGGCTGTGGATGCGTGGTGGGTCCTGCAGGTCTTGGCTCTGGTGGCCCCGCTCGCTGGTCCATACTGGCTGCAATTGCAGAGGTGGGGGTCAGTGCCCACGCAGAAGGGATGGGGAAGACATCAAGCTGGCAGGATGGGAGCTGGAACACCCTGCCCCTGCTCTAGCATGGCATGCCACTCCCTTCCTTGCCCCCAGCAGTCCAAAACACCTCCTGCACCCTCTACACGATACCCCATCCTCCTCCTCACATAGCCAGGCACCCTTGCCACCCCGCACACCCCTCTCGGAGATGCAGCAGTTGCGGTGGCCCAGCTTTCACCCAGAACGTCTCCTCTGGGGGACACAGCCGCCTCCCCGTCCGAGCGGCCTGGGATGCCAGGCTGGGCTGGGAGGCAGCAGCTGGGGCTGAGAGCACTGCAGGGGGGGCCCTTTCCCATGGCCCTTCCCTGGGAATGTTTTTCTTGCTTGTGGTGGGAGCCTGACCTTGGGAACTGCAAACCCATTAGCACAGGGTCCCTGGGTGTATCCATGGCACAGGCTTCCCTGCCCGCTGCCTGCAGGGAGCTGGGAGGCGCAGCCTGGGCCAGCAGGGCCGCGAGGGGCAGGATGAGCAGGCAGGTCCCGTGGGGACACGGCTGGCTGTGGGGCACCATGCTGGGCTCAACACCACGGTCCTGCATCCGCTGCCTGACACGCACCGCGGAATTTGGTCCCTGCTGCACATTGTCCCAGCAGAGCAGCAAGCGTGGTCTCGGGGGAACGATGTCCCCAGAGAGGTGCAGGACAACTCCATGGCTGCAGCCATGTGTTGCGTCTCCTTCCTCAGATCCTCCAGGATGCAGGGGGGGCCCTGTGCCCCAGTGTCCCAATCCACAATCCCCCAGAGGTGGCTCCCAAGGTGGCTTGAACCCTCTTCCACCCATCTGCTCCATCCCCTGTCTCTCGGGATGGCACTGTCCCCTTGGGGTTTGGTGGCATCCTGCAGCAGGAAGTACCCCTGTCCCCTCCATAGCTTTTCCCTGGCTCGTGCCAGGTGTTTCCATAGCAAAGCTGGGACGGGACAGGCTAGGGAGAGTGCTCCTTGCCAAAATACAAAGGGACTGAGCTGGGCAGCGGTGGGACAAGGAGAAAAAACCAGTCCTCCCAGCATCTTAGGGGATGTTCCCCAACTTCTGTTTGCCAAATCTGGTGCCACGCAGCACTCGCCACACAAAGGGCTGTGATGGGCACTACCAAGCCCGTGTGCCTCCTCCGGGCGCCGTGCAGCAGACAGGATGTGTCCCCAGTGAGGGCAGGGCTGGCAGCGGCCCCCCAGCACAGCCCACACACACACGTGTGGCTCCCGTGGCGGTCTGTGGCCCCGTGCCAGCCACCGCAGCCAGGGCATGGTTTTCCCAGGCTGCCACCCCTGGGGGGACCAGGCAAGGGGTCCCTGTGCCCCACTGGGACAGGTAGGACTCGCTCTGCTCCCCACTCCTGCGGCCAGTTGTGCTGCTGCGGCCCCTTGGCCCCAGCATCCTGGTGGGATGGGATGGGACAGGACGGGACAAGAGGGGAGAGGATGGAATGGGATGGGGATGGGAATGGATGGAACAAGAGAGGAGAGGATGGGAAGGGATGGAACAAGAGAGGAGAGGATGGGAAGGGATGGAACAAGAGAAGAGAGGATGGGATGGGATGGGATGGGATGGGATGGGATGGGATGGGATGGGATGGGATGGGAAGGGAAGGGAAGGGAAGGGGCAAGAGAGGAGAGGATGGGAAGGGAAGGGGCAAGAGAGGAGAGGATGGGAAGGGATGGGAAGGGGCAAGAGAAGAGAGGATGGGATGGGATGGGATGGGATGGGATGGGAAGGGGCAAGAGAGGAGAGGATGGGATGGGATGGGATGGGATGGGAAGGGGCAAGAGAGGAGAGGATGGGATGGGATGGGATGGGGCAAGAGAGGAGAGGATGGGATGGGATGAGATGGGAAGGGGCAAGAGAGGAGAGGATGGGATGGGATGGGATGGGAAGGGGCAGGAGAGGAGAGGATGGGATGGGATGGGATGGGAAGGGGGAGGAGAGGAGAGGAGAGGAGAGGAGAGGAGAGGAGAGGAGAGGAGAGGAGAGGAGAGGAGAGGAGAGGAGAGGAGAGGAGAGGAGAGGAGAGGAGAGGAGAGGAGAGGAGAGGAGAGGAGAGGAGAGGAGAGGAGAGGAGAGGAGAGGAGAGGAGAGGAGAGGAGAGGAGAGGAGAGGAGAGGAGAGGAGAGGAGAGGAGAGGAGAGGAGAGGAGAGGAGAGGAGAGGAGAGGAGAGGAGAGGAGAGGAGAGGAGAGGAGAGGAGAGGAGAGGAGAGGAGAGGAGAGGAGAGGAGAGGAGAGGAGAGGAGAGGAGAGGAGAGGAGAGGAGAGGAGAGGAGAGGAGAGGAGAGGAGAGGAGAGGAGAGGAGAGGAGAGGAGAGGAGAGGAGAGGAGAGGAGAGGAGAGGAGAGGAGAGGAGAGGAGAGGAGAGGAGAGGAGAGGAGAGGAGAGGAGAGGAGAGGAGAGGAGAGGAGAGGAGAGGAGAGGAGAGGAGAGGAGAGGAGAGGAGAGGAGAGGAGAGGAGAGGAGAGGAGAGGAGAGGAGAGGAGAGGAGAGGAGAGGAGAGGAGAGGAGAGGAGAGGAGAGGAGAGGAGAGGAGAGGAGAGGAGAGGAGAGGATGAGATGTGGCAGAATAGCATGGGATGGGCCGGGCCGGGCCGGAGGTGCAGTTCCCGCTTCCCCCGCGCGGCGGCAGCACGGCCCCGGGCTGCGCGGCGGGAGCTGCCTCGGGGCCGGGCTCAGCACTCTCCCCTCAGCCGCGGGAGCCCCGTCCCCGCGGCAGCTCCCCGCACCCCCGGCCCTGCCTTCCCCGGGGCTGAGCCGCGCTCCTGGGCACCCCCGGGATGCCAGACCTGCACCCCCCGGCAGCCCCCCCAGATCCTGCTTAGGGGGCGAGTGGGGGGCTGGGGCATTAGCGGGCACAGCAGCCCTTTCCAGGGCCATAACACCCTTTCCAGGGTCGGGATCAGGCCCATCCATGCGAGGATCTGCCTGGGGCGGTGAGCAGCAGGCGGGGGGGTCCCTGTGCGGGTCACCCCAATGGCCCGTGCGAGGTGGGCTGCCCCGGGGGAGGCGGCAGGAGCCTCCCGCCAAGCGCATCCACCGTGGAGGCTGTGCCGGGGCATCGCTCGCCGTGCCAGCCGCGGGAGAGGGGGATGCCCGGAGACCCCCAGGGGCACCGGTGGAGCCCGGCATCCCCGGGCGAGGAGGAGCGGCGGCGGGGGGGCGGTCAGGAAGCAAACCCCACGTGTGACGCGGGGCTGGCACCCGCCCCGCAGAGCCCGGAGACGGACACGTGGGGCACACGGGCGACAACAAACTCGGCCCCAAGCCCGGGGAAAGCAGAGCCGGGGTCACCGGACACCTCCGCCGCGGAGCTCCCCACCGCTCCCGGGGCACCGACGTGCCCGGAGGGGCGGGAGCCCGGGGCAGAGGCGGGCGGCACCGTCCCCGCGTCCCCGCCCGAGCAGGGCACCCCGACCCTTTCCCGTGTTCCCCCCGCCCGGTAGGAGCCGCCGCCGGGAGGCTGGAGCCGCCGCCGCCCCGTCTCGCACTCACCGCGCCCGCGGCGGGGACCGTGCCCCGCGCCGCCCCGCATCGCCGCCGCTCCCCGCCGCCCGCAGCCGCCGCGACGGGGCGGGGCACGGGCGGGGGACGGCGCTGCCCCGCCGGCACCGGCTCCCGGGGCCGCTGCTGCTCCCGGGGCTGCTCCCGGAGCCGCCGCTCCCGGTGTGGGTCCCGGTGCCGCCGCTCCCGATGCGCCTCGGGGTGCGGGTCCCGGTGCTCCCCGTGCCGCTGCTCCCGGTGCTGCCGGTGCCGCCGCTCCCGGTGCGCCCCGGGGTGCGGGTCCCGGTGCCGGTGCACGCAGAGAAGGGCAGCGGCGGCTCCATCCCGCTCCCGCCGCCGGTGTCAAATTCCAGCCGCCGTCACCTGACCGGCGGGGCGGGCACCGGGATCCCGACGGGCACCGGGAGCAGGACGGCACCGTGATCCCGCCGGCAGCAGGAGCCGCAGCCCGGCCCGCACCGAGCCCGAGCTCCCGCGGAGGCTCACACCTCGCCGGCACCGGGACCCCGGCTGGACGGACAGACCGACACGCAGCCCGGACGGACGGACGCTCCTCGCCCCGACAGCTCGGTGCCAGCGCTGGCAGGACGGACACACGGACACCCTCGGGGACGAGCTCAGCCCTTCCCGGAATGCTGCCCTCGGGGACCCGGCGTCGGGATGCGGGGGGGGGTGTGTGTAGAGCCCCGCGGGGACCCCACACCCATCACTGAAGAGGGGCAGAGCTCCATAGGGATCCCGTGCCCTTCGCCGGGAGCGGCGCAGAGACCCACGGGGACCTCATGCCCGGCATCAAAGGGGGAAGAGCCCCACGGGGACCCCACACCCGTCATTGAAAGGGGGCAGAGTTCCATAGGGATCCCTTGCCCTTCGCCGGGAGGGGGTTAGAGACCCACGGGGACCCCACGCCGGGCATCCGAGGAGAGGTGGGGGGGACACGGGACAGAGCCACAAGGGAACCTCATGCCCGGCATCAGAGGGACCCCGTGCCCATCACTGAAGGGGAGCAGAGCTGCATAGGGATCTCATGCCCTTCATCGTGAGGGGTCAGAGCCCCTCACGGCCCCCACTCCCATACGCCGGGGTCAGAGCCCCGCGGGCCCCCCTCGATCCCAGCGGGAGCCGGGGATGGATGAGGTGCGGGGTCCATCCCGGCAACTCCCGGCGCTCGCCCCCAGCCTCGGAGGAGGAGGAGCCCGTGCTCCTGCCCGGCCTCCCCGCCCGCCCGCGCCCCGTGCCCAGGTGCTCGCCGCGGGCTCCTTACCTCCCTGCCTGCCTCCGCCGGGGCCGCCGCAGGCTCGGGGGACATGAGTGCCGGCTGGCGAGCCGAGCCGAGCCCCTGCGAGCCCTTACGTCACCGCCCAGGGCCCTCCACGTCCATCCCGGGGCTCTCGAGTGCTCCTTGCAAACGTGCCAAATCCCAGAGCCGCCTCCGCTCGGCTCCGCTGGCCGCAGCAGCCCGAGCCGGGCAACCTCCCCCCCTCCCGGCCCGGCCTTCATCGCCCCCCGGCCCTCATCGCCCTCCGGGCTCCGCAGCCGTCCGGGCGGGATGCGAGCCCCGGGATGCTGCTGCCTGTCCCGGCATCTCCCGCTGCCTCGGCGCAGCCTCCCCCGCTTTATGTAACGCCCCGGCTGGAGCGGGGCCAGCGCTCAGCGACGGCTCTGCCGGGGCCGCACGGCGGGGCTCCCGGGGGGGCTGTCCCGGCTGTGGGACCCCCCATAGCGCGGGGGGGCTGCCCCGGCTGTGGGACCCCTCCATAGCCCGGGGGGGCTGCCCCGGCTGTGGGATCTCCCCATAGCCCGGGGGTGCTGACCCGGCTGTGGGACCCCCCCATAGCCCGGGGGGGCTGCCCTGGCTGTGGGATCTCCCCATAGCCCGGGGGGGCTGCCCCGGCTGTGGGACCCCCCCATAGCCCGGGGGGGCTGCCCCGGCTGTGGGACCCCCCCCATAGCCCGGGGGGGCTGCCCTGGCTGTGGACCCCCCCCGTAGCCCGGGGGTGCTGACCCGGCTGTGGGAGCCCCCATCGCCCTGTGAGGCTGAACGGGTTCTTGGATGCCCTGGTTGCCTGTGGGGTCTGCCCCAGCTCTTGGACGCCCCATCACTCGTGGGGCTGCCCTGGCTTTTAGACATCTCATCACCCATGGGGGCCAACGTGGCTCTTGGACCCCCTGGCTGCCCATGGGGGCTGCCCCAGCTCTCTTGGACCCTCTGATCATCCTGGCTCTTGGATCCCTTGGTCACCTGTGAGGGCTGCCCTGGTTCTCAGACCCCCCATCACCCGTGGGGGCTGACCTGGCTCTCATGGACCTCCTGGTTATCCCAGCTCTCAGATGCCCTGGTTGCCCGTGGGGGCCACCCCACCTCTTGGACCCCCCCTCGTTGCCTGTGGGGGTTGACCAGGCTCTTGGATCCCCCTGGTTGCCAGTGGAGGCTTCCCTGGCTCTTGGATGCCCTGGTTGTCCATGGGAGCTACCCCTGCTCTCGGACCCTCCGGTCACCGTGGGGTCTGCTTCAGCTCTTGGAGCCCCCCAGCACCTCGATCCCCCACAGGGCGTTAATAGCTTCTCCACCGCACGGCAGCCTTGCACCCCACAGTCCTGCAGCAGGCAGAGCCATCGGCCGCCTCATCTTGTCTCATCTCATCGGATTATCTAGCGTAGGGATGACAACTCCTGTGTCCCTCCTGCGGCATCACCTGCTGGGAAATGTGCTGATGCAGGTGGCCGCTAAGCCACCCTGGACACCGCTAGCAGGGGCAGTGGAGGTGGCACGCAGCCTGGAGGTGCTGCTTCTGCCCTGGCGTGGCACTCTGTGGCTCTGGTCCCCCACCCTGCTCCTGGTACAGGCAGCTTGGCCAAGCCTGTGGCCAGGGGTGGCTCCAGACCTCCTCGTGGCACTGTGTGGAGCTTCACGTGGGTTTGCATGGCCACCCATGATGCCCCTTTTGGAGCTGGCAGAGGCGATGCCCCAGATGCCTTGACACAGCAGAGGTTTGGAGCCCCAGGAGCATCCCTGGAATGGGGAATCAGACAGGAGGATGGGAATGGAGGGCAGGGAACAGGATCCTCTGCTTTGCAAGGCTTCAGACTAATGGGACTGCCTGCTGGGAAAGTTTCTATGTGAGTGGTGTGTCCTGTTCCAGGTTGCCTGTCTGCCCCCATGGCCTGTGCTGGGGAGCTGCCCAGGACTGAATGCCAGCAGAGGGGAGGGATGCCACCCTTGTCTCCCCAAGATCACAGTGGCAGGAGGTAGCACGTCCCAGCTCTGTGCCTGAATCCAGGCACTGCTTTCTCCCCTTGGGCTCCCACAAGCACAAGCTCTGCCTTGAGGGGGGCAGAGTGTGGGCTGGGACCCTCAGGGTGCTGCAGTATAGGGCAGAGTCCCCAGCCCCATGTCTCCAGGTAGATGGGTGACCTGCTCCCTGTCTGCTCCTGGCAGTGGTTGGCTCAGTGCCTCCCAAGACACTGCCTGTGTCAGTCTGTGCTCTTACACCCCCAGGGCTGGGCTGTCCCCATGTCCCTTGTCTGGTCTGGAATGAGACCTGAAGGGTTCTGTCCCCAAAGGTGCCACCCTTGCATGAGGCAGGATGTGGGTGACACGGTCCAGCCTGACGGCAGGACTGAGCACACCGTGGCTGCTGCCGCGCCTGTGCAAGGCCATGGCTGGGTGTGACAAAATATGCATGTGGGAGAGCTGTGACACAGACAGACCGACTGGTTGCATCGTCCTCCTCTCAGCAGTGACGTGGCTCCTCTGAAGACACCTGCTCCAGACATGTGCCCTTGTCTCTAGTGACCCGAACTTCCTTCAGGCTGTCCCCATGGGCCCTAGTCCCAGGCTGTGCACTGTCCCCCTCCGCAGCCCTCCCAAGCCACGACGGGGCACGGGTGGCCGCTGGGGCTGGCACAACCCTCTGCCAGCAGCTGCTCTGCTCATTAAGGATTGGGAAGAAAGGACAGCAGGAAGGAGGTATTGAGCAGCTCCAGCGTCATCTTTCTGGGAGGGATCTGCCACTGGCACACACTGGGGAGGGCAGTGCCTCGGGATGTGCCATCCCTGCTGGCAGCACACCCCTTAGTCTTGGGCGCTGGCAGGTCTGACCGAGCCATCACCCACCTGGAAGCAGCCACTCCATTCCCCTTGGCAATGGGACTGTCCCCAATGGGTCCTGCGGCTCCAGAAGCCCTGCAGCATTGGCAGGGTTTGTCACAGGCGTTACGCTCTTCCCACTGTCAGGTGTCAGTGCCGGTTACAGCCTCAGCTTCCAGCTTCCTAAACTGCTTCCTTCCTGCATGCTGTGTCGAGAAGGTCACTTGGCTGGACACCTGCCTTTGCCGGGGCCGCACCCAGCCCAGTTCCTGCTGTCACCCTCAGTGGGAAGCCACTGCGCTGGCAGGGTGTCCCTGAGAGAGCAGGCAGGCGCAGGACAGGCTGTCCCCCCGGCTTCCTCTGGGTTCCTGACCCCTCACATCACGTGCACCCACGCCACGAGCCCCTCTGCCACCCCTCAGGTCACTGCAAGGAGAAGCCAGCCCTCTCCTGTCCCCAGCGCCAGGCCAGCGGCATGGGACAGCAGCAGCTCCCAGTAGCTGTTGCTGTGCTGGAGAAGCCAGCAGTGAAACCAGTTAGGGGACAGCCCGAGAGGAGGAATCCCTCTGCCTCTCCTAAAAAAAGCCAAAGGCAGCAGAAGAAAGCAGCCAGCCAAGCTTGTTTGATAGCTTTATTGCTTCTGTGATATGACTGAATCGATGTGACATAAGCCGGCCTGGAGGAGCCTTGCGAGACTCTCACCCTCCCTGCCTAGAGGGGAAATTAAAAAAAAAATATTGCAAAAACTAAAACAAATTTAAAAAACTCATTGAGTTCTTGCATCTCAGCTTGGTACAGTACCGGTGAGCGCACTGGCCTTTGGAGTGAGCATCTGCACAAGGAGCCAGTGCCCGGAGTGGCTGAGGAGTGGCCCAGGTTACCTGCACCAAGGGAACGCGTCTCTAATACTCTGTGCGATGCATGCTCGGACCTACAGCACGTGCCGTGCTGGTGCCACTGGAGCTCAGCACGGTAGCCGAGTCCCTCCCAGGCAGCCTTCAAGCCCTTGTCCACCCCTGGTGCTGCTCGTACCCAGCTGCCTGCCCGTTGATAAACAGATAGCCCTGTCCTGACACCTTCTGCAGTGCCCACACTGAGGAGTAAAGAACCACAGCAGGCCCCCCACTGCTCCCTCCCTGGACAAGGAGATGCTGGAAGCTCAGAAATGCTGGGCTGAGGGATTGCTGGGCTGCAGAGGATCCTGCTGCTGCCTCGTACTAGCTGTGATGCCTCTGTTTGGCACGTGTGAGCTTGAGGCCACAGCATGGCCAGCACGGGGTGAGCTGGTGGAGGGAGCCCAGCGCCGGGGTGCTGAGCGCCGGGGAGGGCTGTGCATCACAAATGCACAAGGAGCTCATGGTGTGGTCAGTGCAGCAGCAGGTCCCTGGCAGCCCCAGCACGTGCTGGCTGGCCTGCAGCTCCCCAGACGGACTCGTTGCACCAGCAGGAGCAAAGCCCCACTGCGGTAACTGGGTCCCCAGCCTCCCTGCGCTTCCCCAGCCTCTCTCGAGGCAGGTTCCCTGCCACCCAAGTGGCCTTTCTGCACCGCAGTGCATCAGAGGCGCCAGGCAAACCTGCTCTATATTTAGGCTGTGGAGAATTCCCCTGGGCTCTCCCTTCTGAGCTGAAAAGGTGAGTCACTGCGAGGGAGAGGCCAAGCCTCACATCCGTCCCACTGACCTTGCTCTGACCTGCATGCACCGCTCCGAGCTGGCAGGAGCGCAGCGTTTCGGAGGGCGGGAGGTGGCTGCAGGTGCATGCGGGGAGGCAGCCAAAGGAACAGCATCCAGGAGCAAAACTCAGGGTTCCACACTGCATCGGGGGCTGGGGTGCACATCCCCATCGCCCAGTCACAGTGCTGCTCCGGGGGTGTGTCGGCACCACCCATGTCAGATGGGACAGTGAGTTAGAGGGGAGCCTTTGCCCCCTCCAGTCCTCTCCATTCTCTCTTTCCTTCTACTTGTATGTGGTTCTGACCCACCAGAATCACCCTGGGCCACGCACTCATCTACTCAGTCTGGGTCTTTCTGCCTGGAGACCCTGACCTGGGTTGAGAGAAAGGCTTGGAGTTACCTCCTTGACTGCAGGGGTAGCTTTCCATCAAGACCCGTCCCTGGCTGTGGTGGAGAGTTGGGATGCCAGGGAAAGCAGAGCAGAAGCCTTGCTCCCTCTGTGGACCTGGAGCCAGCAAGCTGGAAGATAAAGGTGCCCTGTAGCTTTGTAGTGCTCAATCAAATGGACTAAATCATTTCAATGCCATCACAAGCCTTCATGGGGGTGTTCCTCCCAAGGTGTGCAGAGGAGCCCAGCACAGACACTAAGGGCTCTTCACCTCACTCCTCCTCCTGGCTGCAACCACCCAACTCTGGCATTTCAGCTCACTGTAGCACAGAGGAGCGATCCATCACCCCACCGCTGCTCTAGGGCTCCCACAGCAGCTCGTTAAACACCCAGTTCAAGCACCAAGGCAGGTGCTCACCCTTCCTCAGCCACCTCAGACAGGTCCAGCCCAGCCACCTCCACTGCTACCATGGTACAGACTCTAGAGATGATGGTCCCAGGTGCAGGCTGACGCAGCAACCACAAAAGGAGCATCACCTGGCAAGGGCCACAGAAATCCAGTGCCTTGGGCAACTTGAGCAGGAAAAACAAATTGGTGAAGAATATTTAAAGGAGTATCGCCACAGCATATGCTCAAAAACCTACTGGAAACATCAGCTCTCCATGATGGAAACTTCAGAGAACATCCTGAGGGGAGGCATGTACTGTGGGGAGCAGGAACTGCCTGGCTGGGAGGCCACAGAGATGGGGGAAGAGACATAGGAAGGGGCAAGAGGAGGGAGAGCCTCCCACTACTTGTCTTCTGCTGCCTGGAAGAGGCAGGTTCTTTGAGCTGCTCCCAGACTACAAGGCAAGCACCACCCATGACCAGAAGCCGGATAGGATTTGCCTCTGAGCAAGCTCCTTGGCTACAGGCGCACCATGCAGGAGAGGCCCCCGAAAGGCCCGTCCATGCCGGTCTGTGGGCAGCACCCAGCACCACATCCCGAGAGCTGCCTCTGCCTGCAGCTCTGGTCTCAAACCATTCCGTACAGTTTGCTCCTCTGCCCCACGCTTGGGTCATTGCCTACCCCTCCTGCACACCCCCTCTGGGGGCTCAGCCCCGGAGCCACAACCCGCTGCAAGTCAGCAGAGGTGGCCCAGGGGAACCATGCAAGCCCTGCTCTGAGCATCCCTTGACTGTGTTATGGCCATGATCTCCCTTCAGCTCAGAGCAGGGCACACTGCAGTCCTTGGGCTGTGCTGGATGCAGTGCCAGGACCATGAGCCCAGCCAGTACCCTCTGGGATCCTCCCTCAGCACCAGTAGGCTGCGCATTGCTGCCTCGACACACAGGGACTTGGCTCCGGATGGTGCCTGTGGGTGTAGATTATCTTACTCCAGGCTAAGAGAGTGTGGGAGCTGATTTCCACCTGTGACCATTCCTCTTGTATTCCCCCTTCTGCCCACGCTCTCCAGGTGGATGGGACCCCTCTGCTGTCCTCACACTCAGCCACGCTGCTCAGTTTATTCCGGCTCCTCTGAAATACATATACAAATTAAATGTGCAAATACTGCATCTTGAGATCAAGACGGCAAAGAAAGGGAAGTGCTCCTGAGAGCAGGAGGAGCAGCAGTGCTGGAGCAGCACGGGAGGAGCTTGGAAATGAAGTGAGCAGGGGCTGAACAGAGGGTGAGGATTCCCAGCAGGCCCCCACCCGTGCCAGTAGTGTCCATCATCACTGAGGTGACGCATCGCTTAAATAGGGAACATGATTGAGTCTGGAACGTAAAACAAACATCTTCAGCAGCCTGCTCTCAAACTGTAAAACTGCAGATCTCCATACAAGATCTGACCTCCTACCAAAGAACAAGTTATTCCTCTCCCACAGAAATAAATTGAGATGCTGTCCAGAAATGGTGACACCGATCTGTACGGACTCCACAAGGACCCTGCACAGCAGGCACAAACCAAGAGGCCCAAATGCCTTGAGCACCATGTGGCAGGCTCTGCTGTGACAGGCAGGAAGGTGAGCAGGGTCTGCTGCAGGCAGAAAAGCCATCAGCTCCGCCCTCCACCTTGGGGTCAGGGCAGAGAAGGGCAAACAGCTATGGAAAACACAGCCAAAATGTGGCTGCTGCCTCTGTGTGGGAAGCAAGGAAAAGTGCAGAAAAACAAACCCATGCTCATCTCCAACCAGAAGCTCCAAGTAGAGATGGAAAGAAAGCCATTATTCTCCTTTTGAATTATAGCAGCACCAACGACACCAAAGTTTTGGACGGATTTGTCTTCCTGGGGAAAGGTCTGAGGCCGGTGACAACGCAGATGGAGAATGGAGGGGCCGGGTTTTTTTGCAGGGCTGTGCACAGGCAGACTTTGCCTCGCACCTTGGTATTTCTAGTATGATTCCAGCAGAGTTTCTTTTTAAAAAGAATACTTTGTACATTCAGGCATTGCTGCCTCGGGGCAGCATCACCTCCCATTTGGCACAAATTGTTTTACTCACAAACCTTTCTTCTCTGAGTCTTTCCTGTTTAATTCAGGACGCAGAAGATCTGTCTGCGATGCAGAGTTCAAGAATGGCCCACTCAGCTCCTTGCCCACCTCCTGCCAGCTCTAGGCCTGGAGGCAGCAGACGCAACCCTCGTGCAGACTGGCAACGCGAGAGGGTCTTCCCAGAGCATCTCTGTGTGTCTTCAGTGAGGTGGGATTCTTGCGGGGGGCTGCCAGTGCTTGCTCCCGGAGCTGCAGCGTGCGTCTTCATCTCCTCCCTTGGAGGCAGTGGCTGCAGCCACTCAAATCCCACTGGTTAGGTCAGTGATGACTCGGGCTTTCACCAGCTTCCGCAGGAACTCCTTCTCCCGCTGGATATTGTGCGTCCAGGACTGGAAGGAAATGGGAAAGACAGGAGGTCAGCAGCTATCGTGGCCAAGCATGCTCCCATTCCCCACGTCGTGGGAGACCCCAGTGGGAGCAGGGCAGTGGCTCCCGCCAAGGAGACTCTGCTGCAGACCAGAAGAGCCCTTGCAGTCCAAAGGCCTTCTCTTACTTAAAGCCGATACAGCCAATAGGGTCAGACCTGTGTACTTAAGGTAGGAGGTCACTCCACGGGCTATGTGAAGTTGTTTTGGCATGGTGAGATCTGAGCAACCCAGGTTCCTTGGGCAGGTCATAGAATCATAGAATCGCTAGGTTGGAAAAGACCTTTGAGATCATTGAGTCCAACCGTACCTGCCTACTACTAAACCTGAGCACCTCATTTACCTGTCTTTTAAACCCCTCCAGGGATGGGGACTCCACCACCTCCCTGGGCAGCTGTTCCACTGCCCGATAACTCTTTCAGTGAAGAAATTTTTCCTAATGTCCAATATGAACCTCCCCTGGCACCACTTAAGGCCATTTCCTCTCGTCCTATTGCCTGTCACTTGGGAGAAGAGACCAGCGCCCACCTATCTACAACCTCCTTTCAGGGAGTTGCACACAGTGATAAGGTCTCCCCTCAGCCTCCTTTTTGCCAGGCTGAACAATTCCAGTTCCCTCAGCCGTTCCTCATAAGACTTGTTCTCCAGATGTAGCTGGTTACGGTGCCCTCCCAAGCCAGGGCACACAAGATTCCATCATTAATGGTGGTGTGTCCCAGGGAACAGAGCTGGCAAAGAACACGGTGGCAGGATGGAATGCACAGGGGTGTGTACAGCTGAAAAGCCCCAAGACCAGCCCCATCAAGGCTGACTCTTGCCTCTGCTAGCCCTGTCAAGAGAAAATCTCACACTAAAGGTTACCCTAATACGATGGGAAGGTTGAAACGGTTCCATCTCCTAGCTGGGCAGTCCAGAGCAATGATTGCCATAGCTGGTGTCAGCCCACCCAGATGTGCTCCCTGCAGCAGGCTTTAGCCGCGACCAGAGCATCTGCCATCATCCTCCTGTGCTGGTACTGTTAAAGCATTTAATGAAAGCAGTAAGTGATTAGTCCCCTGGAGAGACCAAGGCAGAGCAGGGAACAGCAACTTTCCCCAAAATCTCCCAACAGGACAGAATGCCAGTAGATGACTCCACATCTCCAGAACAGTGCTCTGGGCAGCAGGTAATCCTGGCTCTAAATACAATCTGGACCACGACAAAATCACTCTACAGGAGCCTTCAAGAAATGACCTCAACCAACAAAGCATGACCCCTATGAGCCCTTTGTGGGCACTTTGTCGTGGGTACCTAAACACAGTTTACCCACTGCAAAATCGTGGGCACCTGCCTGCAAAGCACTGGTTGACTCCATCACACAGAACATGCACGTAGCTGCCCAGGACAAGCAGCTCTCAGCCACAACTGCTGGCTGTGTGGCACCAACAGCCCTAGCGATGTCATGGAGCCTGCTGCCAAGAGGACCAATGGACTGAAGGTCCTTCTTTAGATCATTGAATCACAGACTGATTTGGGTTGGAAGGGACCTTAAAGACCATCCAGTTCCAACCCCCCTGACATGGGTAGGGACACCTCCCACTGGATCAGGCTCCTCAAAGCCCCATCCAATCTGACCTTGAACACCTCTAAGGATGGGGCAGACAGCTTCTCTGGGCAACCCGGGCCAGTGCCTCACCATCCTTACGGTAAAGAATTTCTTTCTAGTACCTAATCTGTTTCAGCTTAAAACTGTTCTCCTTACCCTATCCTTGCATTGCCTGATAAAGAGCCCCTCCTCAGCTTTCCTGGAGCCCCCTTTAGTACTGGAAGCTGCTCTAAGGTCTCCTTGGAGCCTTCTTTTCTTCAGGATGAACAACCCCAACTCTCTCAGCCTGTCCTCGTATGGGAGGTGCTCCAGCCCTCGGATCATTTCCATGGCCTCCTCTGGACTCACTCTAAAAGATCCATGTCCTTCCTGTGCTGAGGACTCCAGAACTAAATGCAGGCATTTGGATGCAGCCCAGGATGCAGTTGGCTTTCTGGGTTGTGAGTACACATTACGAGAACATGTTGAGCTTCTCACCCACTAGCAACTCCAAGTCCTTTTCCTCAGGGCTGCTCTCATTTTCTGTCCAGCCTGTATTTGTGCTTGGGATTGCCCAGCACATTTTGGAAATACCTGTCTTGCTGCTACTGTGCATTTATAAGCCACTTCCATCCCCTCAGTTCACAGGAATGATGACAGTTAAAGCTGCTGAGGGAAGTTCAGGCAGGTCTTGTAACCCATGTTCAAAAGAAGTCTTTGACTTTCTCTGCTTCCAGTGACATTGTTACTTGGATGCTGCAAAGGGTGCATGACCACCTCTTTGGGACTGGGAAAACACAGACAACTCCATCTCTAAACTGAAAAGATGCTGCCCAGAAACAACTCGGTGCTTGGCTTCTGTTAGCACAAAAGCTGAAACTGACAACTGGCACTGGGAAGAAATCTGGCTTATAAAAGGAAAAAAAAAATGCATGAATTTCAGAAAGCAGCAGTTGGAGCAATGGTGATGCAGAGCAGAGGGAGCTGGGAGAGCAGGGCTGTGTGTGCCTGTCTCTCGGAGCAGGACAGCCAGGGTCACCCAGTGTGCTGGCAACAGTCCCATAATATGTGGCATGTGAGGTGGGAGGCTCAGGCTTGGCTCCCACCTTGCAGCAACGGCTCTTCTAACAGCACAGCCCCTTGCCAGGGACACACAGCACCGGCAGGAGCAGCCAAGTGTGTGCGTGTGCTCCTGCCTGCAGGCAGTGAGCAGTGTCTGCTGCCACAGCGGCCACGCTGGGAACGCTGGGTTTTGATGCATTCACTTACATCAGGCTGGGCTTGTTGTTCAAAGCCTATTTGGAGCACCAGGGAGCCTGATGTGCCCGATACATCATAGCACAAGCTGATCTTCCTGTCTTTCAGCCTCATCAAACCTAACAGAAGCCAACTGGTTTCAACTGTTCCCATCCCTTGCTACTCAAACCAGCTAAAATGTCACCTCAGGCCACATGCAAGTGCCTCATCTGATGGCAAGAGGAAATCTGCTCTGTGAAAGGTACAAGTGGACCAGTCCAGTACAAGAGGTGAAGAATAAAACTTTGGGCGATACAATTGCAGTCTCACATTACAGCTAGGTCTGGCTTCAGCACTGACTGCAGGGCTGCTGGCAAGACCTATAAACCTCTGGCTGTTCAGCATCAAGGCTGCTTTATACCTTGGGCATTGCCACGAACTCCTCTTTCCAAGGAAGAAGCCACGTGTAAGGCAATTCAGCCTCCCACTTGACCCATGGATCTTACCGGTGTCCACAGCAGTACTCTCATATGTTCTGTGGCTGAATGTAAGACCAAGATTCCCTGGTGAGGATGGGCTTTTGTCCCCACCGAAGAGCACTCCCAGGGTGCTCCCCCCACACCCCACAGTAACGCAGGCAGGAGGGATGAGGCATGTCTTCAACACCAGCTCCGGTTACTGATTACAGGAGAGGGACTCACCCCACTGACAGACAGAGCTAATCAGGCAAAGGAAGCTGCATTCCAGCCTCAGCAGCCGCAGGGGGAGAAGAGCCGGAGCAGATTTCTCAAAACTGCCAGAGTGGGGCAGGCACCTCGCTCCCATTAATCGGACGGGGAAAAAACACGGGAAAGGCAATAAAATATAATAAAACCTGCTGAGTTTTAGGGTATATACACCCTAAATAGCACCCTAGGTAGGATAGCCTGGGTAATACACACTGCTGGCAGGTGGGAGGGCTCTGCGAGCCCAATGAGGGTCTCATGAAAAGCCAGGTCTTGGCAGGTTTAGGTTTGCTTTGGGACCAGGACCATGTTATGGCTATTGAAAGGGCAAGTTCTCTTCTGCCACCCCTCACTGGGTAAGCTGAGGTGCTCTGTGTAACCAAGTTCATGGGCAAGTTGTCACGGGAATCCTTCAGCTGGCACAAGATCCTGAGCTGCAGCAGGATGGTATGAAAGAGGCAATGCTCTGGCCACCGCATCCCCACGGACAGGGCTGTGCTGCCAGAGTGCTCACTTGGACATTTTAAGCAGAGTGTTGTGAGCAAGACCCACAACTGGAGAAGGAATACATGAAGCGGCTCTTTCTGACTGCTTTGAATCTCTCTTCCCATGCACTTTGAACCTCATTTCCTACTCCTGGGTGTTGGATTATTCACATTCACAAAGCTCCTACTCCGAGTCCTGAAGCTACACCTCAGCATCACAAGCATAAAACTCCAGCTTTTCTCTCATGAATCTGCACTTCCAGACAGCAACAGAGCAGCTCGGAGCACTCACTGCCACCTCCACCTTCATTTCCCCACATGTCACTACCACCATGACCACTCCTGCAGCCTGGCAGACTGGCTCTGCCCTCTCCCCACTTCGCCACTTGCATCAAGTTGGGGCCAGTGCAGCTTAAAATCATTTAGGTTAGGAAAGACCCTTAAAATCATCGAGTCCAACTGTTTGTTTCCACTTGTACAAACAAACAGGCTGCTTGCCAGAGCCCATGGCCGGAGTAATAAACTTCTGGGAGCTCCACCACAAACACCCCAGGAGGCTCCAGAGCCATTCTTGTTGTTCGGGGATCAGGCTGGGATTTCCTTTGCTTTGGGTCTCTATGATTAGTAGATATTTGCTCTTTTCAGGGGAGAGAGAAACAGCAGGAGGAGAGTCACTCTGCAAGCAGATGCACTGGCTGTCCATCCCGCAGAGGTGGCAGTGGGTCTGATGAGTGATCGTTTGGTCACAGTTGTTAGGTCAAAATTTATCATCAGTTAAAGCCACCTTTCAGGGTTATGCAAATGCAGCAGCCCCAAATCACCCATTCTTTTTTTCTTGACGATTCCATGAGGAAGCAGAAAATACCCTCTGTCCCTTCAAGAGAAGCCAGGTAGAATATTTTAAGAAAGTGTTTCAGAGACCAACCCAGGAGGAAGGTAAGCTCCCCATCTGCAATCAATTGCAACTGGGAAATGCCTCAGCTTCAGAGCTCATTAGTCTTATCAACTATATTGCAATGCCTTAAAATACAGGAAGATTAAATCAGAGAGCGTGAAGTAAATAAGGAAGGCATTCAATAAAAACAGCAAGTTGTAAAGCAGGAGGCTCCTCAGTTCTGTTACATCCACTGTATTTCTACAAGGCAGCAGTACTTCTCCCCATAAACCTTCACTGAAAACACAGCCACAGCGAGAAGTGCCACTTCACTGGTAACAGTTGGTTTCCAGTCTGTACCAGTTCCCATTTATCTCTACCTTTAACCTTCACAGCTTTGTCTCTAGAGCTGCTTATTTTTCATGATTCTGCCTCGCCCACACCCTTGGTCTGCTTCCAGCATGGTGACCATGCACACCGGGTGTTTTATGGCCACCCCTGAGCTGCAGTTTCACCTCCCCCTGTGCCTCCCATGAAACGAGTGCCCTGCATGGTCCTTCAGGAACCTTTGACCCCTTCTCTCCCAGTCTGTGGAACTCCTCTCCCAGTCCATCATCCATGGGACTGCTCCATCCTGCCTGCACTCCCTCCCTCCCTCTGGAGTCACAGGTAGGGAAACAAAAGGGAGGGCTGGGCACTCTCCTCTCTTCATGTTCCGGAGATTTACTCACAGCTCCTTGATGCCCAGTTATTCTTACACCAGCTACACAGAGAGAGCAATTGTATCTCTTCTCAGCTTTCATTTTACCAAGCTAAACAAGCCATGTTTTATTTTCCTTCTGCCAGAACAGGCTGTTCATTTCCCCTATGAAAACCGGGAAATTTCCCAGATGTGTAGTTAATCCCCGTGTACCCATTTAGCCCAAATTTACTTCTAGTGAACCAGAAAAAGGGCTCACTATTGCCTCACACAGAGGCAATTCTCTCTCTCTCCAAGAGTTCCTTTCCTCTACTCTTCCCAGAGCTGTATTTGCCTTTTTTTCACAGTAACACCCTAGCATCCTGAATTACCCTGCAATTTATTGGTACCTATTTAAGCACTTTTAAGCTCCTCTTCCACTGCCAAGTGATGCTATTCCAAAGAATCAAAATTCCTGGTATTACCCCAGTCAGTGTAACCTTCCATTCAGACTCCTAGGTTTCATGCCACCCAGTTTACTCCCGTTCTCAAGGTGCTCACGGTCTCCCTGGATGGTATTTTGATCCTCCCTTGCATTGACCACACCTGTTTTTGTCTCATTACAAATTCCACTTGCACACCATTGCCTTCTGTGCCCAAAATCATTAAAGCAAACACTAAATGACCTCCTGCAGGGAAACTCCCAGCCGTCCATTCAGTGCTGCTTTTTGTGTCTTCCTTCAGAGACACTATTCACACACAGGTGTTGCACCAAACTGGAACTTCTGAAGCTTAACTAATAATATCTCACACGGCACAGTATCGCACGCTTAACTGAACTTCAGAGAGATCAAGCTACTACGCTTCCTCTGTCCCCAGAATGCTTTTATTTTTTTTAATCAAATAAAGATATTAAATTAGTATTTGCAACCTGCCTTTGGTAAATCCATGTTGTGTTTGCTTTCAGGATTTAATTATTCTTTCATTTAGACTCTGCTCTAGAGTTCTGAATAGTACCTGAGGTCAGATTAAGAGCTCTGCATTTGACAGGATTCTTATCCTTGCCTCACTCCCAACCCCCCAAAAAAGAAAGGAAAAGAGGTATTATGCCTTCTACAATCTAATCCTGTGGAACCATGTATAACCCGATAGATTTATTGAGAACCTTTTCTGCTGGACTTGCAGCTTAAATGGCTCAACAGTGCAGTGGTTGGAACAGAGATCTCCCAGGCTCTCACACCTCGGGCATTAGCTTCAACGGCTTTTGCCTTTCACCACTGACCCAGTCATTTTCTGTTTCTATGAACTCACCGTAAGCCACCCTTTCTTTCACGTTCACATCACCCTTACGGAGGTCATACATTAAATCACTTCGGCTCCTTAATCCCAATTCTTTCTGCTTCCTTCACCTCCCTGGATGCCACAGTAATTCTTTCCTTGTTTCTATATTATTTGTTTGGCAGTAGGACTGTCCAGTATTTGCTTATTTTCATAAGTCATAGGTTTGGGTTGGAAGGGACCTTAAAGACCATCCAGTTCCAACTCCTCTCCCCTTCAACTGGATCAGGTTGCTCAAAGCCTCATCCAACCTGGCCCTGAACACCTCCAGGGATGGGGCAGCCATGACTTCTCTGGGCAACCTGGGCCAGTGCCTCACCACCCTCACAGTAAAAAATTTCTCCCTAATACCTAATCTAAATATCCGTTCTTTCAGCTTAAAACCATCACCCCATGTACTATCCCTGCACTGCCGGACAGAGACCCTTCCCAGCTTTCCTGTAGGCCCCTTTAAGTACTGAAGGGTACTTCCTTTGCAAGATCTAATTCAGCTTGACTTTTGCCAGTTTCCACTTTATCTCTGTTCTTTCCAACCATCAGGGTGAAGCCCCCTCGCTGCCTGATGCTGTCTCTCACTCTTCTGTTCTTCCTAACCCCACTGTGAAACAATCATTTATGAAGTTATATCTACAGCCTTTTCCTGCCAGTTCCCCCATTGCTGCAAACATGAAATGCAGATAATTTTTGCACTTTTGACACAAAAAAATCTCAAGTCTGCAATGAGTCCACAAGCTCTTCAGTACATCTGCTTTTGGTAGCCCATTCTCCTAGGTCACACCTAAATTCACAGGGGTCAGAGTTTGCACTCACATCCCAGTCCCACCGAGCACCCCGCCAGCACTGCTGAGTGCCACCCCACAGTCTAGATACAGGCCTGCTTATCAAGCTCCCTCATTTTGGAAGCAAAATCCCAGTTGTAACATCCCTTCTGTTGGCTTTCCATTTAATTTAACCATGAAGGCACCTGATCAAAGGCTATCTCCTAAATTGACCCTTTGCAAGGTCTTCACGCCTGTTGAAAACAGCTCTTCTTGTGCCTCCATGGTTGGTGAGAAGAGCAGGTGCTGCATCTGGGAATACCTGGGCTCTCCCCTTGTCAGTAATACTGGCTCCTACTGTACCAGTATGATTTCCAGTGGTACCCACCACCTCCGTGTTCAGTGCTGGGTTGGCAGCTGGGCTCTGGCACACCCCTGTAGATCTTTTACTGTCTTTTCTTACAGAGATCTTGCCCAAGCCTTAGTTCTGTTTTTGTCCATCCTACAGCCTTAACTTCCTCACCGTGATTAGTGCCCAGTGGTACCCCACGACTGTTCCTGTACTTCTGTTCTACCGCCCTAGGCAATACCTGTGCTCCGGTCGTAACTGCTCAACCATCAATCTTTTCCAGATTTCTATTCCATAGACACACAGTCCTTACACACAGGAACAGCATGTGAGGCCTTCGTTCAGCCAAAACGCTGTCAAACAGGTGGCTTTTAAACAAAGACAAAAATGTATAAACCTCATCAGTCATCACTGCCAGCCCCAAGAAAAAGCACTGCCCTTTCAGAGGTCCCCCTGCCCCAGCCTCTAACCTCCCCCTCCAACACTGACCTCCACTTCAGTCTGCACCGTTCCTTGTACTCCAACCGCAATTCATCAGACAGGCACGAATAGCTGTGTTTTCAGTCTATAAATCACCAGGCTAGACATCTGCCCAGCTTTCAAAGGAGTTTTGTTCTTCTTGTTGGCTACCGCAAACTTTAAGGTACTCGGAGGCCTGAAGCAGACCAGCCACCCCCTCCCAAGCAACTTGCGTTAATTTAAAATGCAAAGGACGGCTTCATAGAGAGAGCCCAGATGATGATAAAGCACTATTGTTTGTTGCTTTATAGGCCTAGACTCCAAACTTGATGTTTGTGGATTATTCTGAGAGGTAGCTGCTGGCAGGAGAGACAGAGACAAAGCTGTGTGTCACTGTGTGCTGAGGGCCACCTCCCCTGGCCCTTGTGACAGCCCTTACACAGACTGAATAAGAAGCCTTACAAGATGGTATCCTCCAGCACCCCACAAAGCCCTGCCCGGGGAAGCAGAGCCAACGATCAGAAAGAAGCCATCAAAGGCAGCGCCGCCACCTCCCCCTCGGGTCAGGCAGGGAGTCACTGAGGTGTCCAGCACAGCTGTATCAAAGGAGCTGACACCTCCAACAGCATCAGTGTTCACGCTTGATCTGCTTCTACAGTGAAAAGGACCAGGCAGCAGCTCCACCGCGACATGAATTGCTGCAGATGGGCTCGGGATGGTTAAGGATGGCTTTTAACCACGCATTCTCTGTTTTTACCAGCGGCAAGGGCGTGAGGTAGCCTGCAGCCAGCTGTTGAGAAGACAGCTCAGGGTGCTCTCGATGCGGCATCTGAGGCAACTCCTTGCTCGCACTCTTGCTCCTGCAAGAAATAACCGGGAGACTGAAGCTCACCTCTGGATCACAAGGCTGGGCAAGGCTGGCTGCACGCTGCCAGGCTAAGAGCAGAGCTCATAGAAGAGGGATGCTGGGAGCCAGTCTGGAGCTTTGTTCCCATGATTCAGGACAGCCTCCTGCTCTCTCAGTTTCATCAACTCCTTATGGTGATGTTTTTACTATTCTAAACCCTGTCACTTTCCCACCCTGAAATAATTCCTGCCTGAAACACTAGCCTGTTTTCCCATTAGCAGTGAAGGTCCTTTGTAATCCTTATAGGAAAGTTAATTCATTTTATTTATCCAGAAAAGCCTTCACTCTATTTCAAAATTCTTCCCTTTTTCCTCACCTCATGAAAACAATTCCATGTTTCCTTTGCTATGTTTCCAGTCAATCTGACACTTCTACATTAATAGAAGACAGTGACCTGTGATAAAAAGACACTACTATGGAGTGCTCAGGCAGGAAGCATTACAGAACCTGAGCAAGAAATAAAAATACAATAAACTATACTAAAATTAAGCTCCAATTGACTCATTGCCACAAAACCAGAAACAAGTGAGCAGACACCCTGGCAAGCACTCAGTCATTTTCTGCACAGCATTCATGGAAGCAGGCAGGGGTCAAAGCTGTTGCAAAGTTATTGGGAGTAGCGAAAAAATAACTGAAGGGAGATGACACACTTGGACAGTGTGCATTTTGTAAGTTAAAGCAAAGAGTCAGGATCAGAGCTGAAAAATCATCTGTGAGAATGTACACAACAGCATGGGGTCTACTGGGTAGCGGTTGCCCAGTAATAGCTCAGAGAGCAACGCAGTGTCTTCCTATCACCCAGAAAACCCCTGATGAACTCTGCCTCCCTGGCCACGATGGGGAGAAGAGAGACAAGGTGCTGGGCAGTGGAACTGGGAGTGAGGGGCGCTTTTGCACTGCAAGCGCTGATCTTGCAGCTCAAAGGCCAAAGCTGAAAACGCTGCACCAATGTGATTCCAGCTCTCTGGAGCATGCTTATCAACAGAAAAGGGTCTTCTCCACCAAGTCCATCTGGACATACGCCAGCTGGAGCACACTGAGCTGCGACAGAGGGCAAGGAAGGCATTCAGGGCTAAACCAGAGCAATTTACACCCATGAGCATTCACAAGAACAAGAGAATCCATACGTGTTTTGCAGCCATACCATTGACCAGCGTCCAAAGACCATATATTTCTCCAGACTAGTAACACCAAAGGTCTAGAGCATCTGCCTCCTCCTGCCCCTTTTCCTCTGGGGTAGAAAATGCCTGCCCAACCCTGGCCAGCCCGAGATGCTGAGATGCTATTGCAGCACTATCCTGGACCTTGAGGGCTTTTACCCCTGCAGGGAAAGCAAAAACTAAGTAAAACTATACACTGCCTGTTTGCCTCTTGGAAATTCAGCCACCAGTCCCATAGAGCAACAGGAAAAATCACATTCATTTCCACAGAGATTTTATCACCTCAGTCTTGGCACAGACAGGCATCTCCGCCCAGCTGTGAGCAAGTGAGTGCATTTTGCTGGCTTTTTTTATGTAATCAGAACAAATTCCTTGGAGATGAGTCACAGGTTTTAAAGGATGTCCAGAGAGATGTCAAGCAGGCCTCAAGTGTAAATCAGAGGCACACCTTGCTGAAAGGTCAAGAGCCTGTTCCCACCGTGGACACCAGGCAAGGAAAGGGGCTCTTCAATAGATACTCCGAAGGAGGCTTCCAGGAACCACACACACGTGGGGCACCTCCAGACCCAGGATGCTGCCAGTGTTTACATTTCCTCTGTAAAGACAGTGATGGTTTCAGGGTGGAGTTGGAGTGCTTCCCTGCAGCTGCTTTCCAGGCTTAAACACTGAAAATTTTTGGTCATCTGAGTTGGAGGAGCCTTGCAGTCAGCGAAAAGATTTGAACTTCAGAAAGAGAGGTTCTGCCCCATCGAAGTCTGGTCAGACTGCAGGGGGCCCTGCCGGAGATGTTCATTATGGAGGAACAGCTGCATCCCGTGGCAATTGTTTCAGTGCCGTGATGTTGCTACTTTAAGCAAACCTGTTCTGCTCCTCTACACAGGAATGAGTACACCAGCCTGCATGGGTCTACAGGTGAGAAAGAGGACAAAGACGATACCTGCACAATTTCAAGGCACACCCTGCTTTAGAGGCTGAAATGTAGATGACCAGGGCACAATCCCAGAGGTCCAAAGTAATGCCGAGGATGCTTTTGGGCCTTGGGCACCAAAGCAGAAGGAACAGACAAAAGCCTTGGTGGAGCTTGGCTCTGGGTCAGCCTTTTACTAGTGCCAAGGGCAGTGTTTGGCACAAGGTGCTATTGCAGGGCAGCCTCCTGCTTTGCAAACCACATGCAGGTCTCTCTCCAAGCAGAGCGTGCAGGACGCTTCCACTCTAGACTGGGGCAAATCTCCATTTGTGTGTTCTTTGAAGGCAACTGCAGAAGACACAACCAACCTATCGTGCCCTTCACCTTTCAACTTCACCCTCAGGTGGCTAACAATTACCAGCTACCATTAATATTAAATGGAAAAGAAAGAAATGCAATCCTCTCTCTGCTCTTCACATTCCACAATATCACAAACAATTTGTTGTACTGGGAGGGGCAGAGGCAGGAGGAGCATTAATTATTGATACTTGGGAACAGATGGCTTTTCTTGTACCAGGGCAGCAAAATGTAAGAGGAGCCTGTGGGTGAGGATGTGACGATTAGATGGGCAGATATGTATCAGATAACCAGTCTTCAACGGGAACAGGAACCTTCCTCCTAGAACCAGCTCTGCTGGCCTGCAAAGCTCATCAACAGCCCTGACGGCAGAAACAAATCCACTGACATCTGAATTAGTGAGGCTTCACCAGAGTCTTTCAACACTCCCTCACCTCCGTACAGAACATCCTGGACATGATGACTGACAGGTTCCAGACTGCAGAGGCCTGACAAACCAGGCACCAATTGGTCTCTCTAGGAGACTACTGGTTGCATTTTGCATGTTCATCCTCATCTACTGCTCTGTGCCATGCAAGGTTTATTCCTGAGATCACATATGGTGTCCATGAGTGATTCCCTCCTTCCTTCCACTGGCTTTTCCAGCCTGTTCAGAGTGCTGGTCTCCGGAATCAAAGATCCAAGTGATCCAAGTGATCAGTGGCTTCAACCAGAGACTGTCATCCAACTCTTTTTTCAGCTTTCCTCACTGATCCATGTAGTGATCAAGAGTAAGATTTCATTCTTGTCAGCTCCTGTGTAGGTGCCCTTGAGGTCAGAGACACCTACAGCTGCAAAACAGGCTTGGCGTAGGACACCTGCTGTGAGTGTCCCTGTGTCCAAGAGCAGACTGTGGGACTGACATCCTTATGAAACAGGAGGAACAACTTGGCAAGGGTGATTCTCCACCAACGGCAGCCGATTCACCAGAGCGGACACGGTGCCACCACAGAGGCAAAGGCTTTCCCTGAAACTTTCATGAACAGTCTGTAGCATCTGCATCCATTTTCACTCTGTTGTAGTCAGGTCCTTCATCAACAAAGGAACTGTCTGTACTGATTCAGACCGGGGTTTGGGTAGCCCAGGGTCCTGTCTCAGGCTGTGGTTATAAGCAGATGTCCAGGGAGGAGTCAGAAATGGGTGAGCCAATGATGATACCTCCTCTACTACTACAAGAATGATATTCCTCAGCTATTTTGTGTTCAGAGATTCCACAAGCCAGACACCACCTCTGTACACAGTGACTCAATTTGCTTTTCCTCTCTGGATCATAGCATCACAGAACGGTTTGGGCTGGAAGGCACCTTAAAGATCATCCAGTTCCAACCCCCCCTGCCATGGGCAGGGACACCTCCCACAGGATCAGGCTGCTCAAGACCCCATCCAATCTGGCCCTGAACACCGCCAGGGAGGGGGCAGCCACGACTTCCCTGGGCAACCTGGGCCAGGGCCTCACCACCCTCATTGTGAAGAATTTCTTCCTAATGTCTAATCTAAATCTTCCCCCTTCCAATTTAAAGCCATTCCCCCTCGTCCTGTCACTCCATGCCCTTGTAAAAAGTCCCTCCCCAGCTTTCCTGTAGTCCCTTTCAGTACTGTGAGGCTGCTCTAAGGTCTTGGAACCTTCTCTACTCCAGGCTGAACAATCCCAACTCTCTCAGCCTGTTGTCATAGCAGAGGTGCTCCAGCCTCCACATTATCTTCATGACCTCCTCTGGATTCATTCCAACAGGTCCATATCCTTCTTTTATTTGGGATCCCAGAGCTGGACACAGGACTCCAGGTGGGGCTCTCACAAGAGCAGAGGGGGAGAACCCCCTCTCTCGCCCTGCTGGCCACGCTTCTCTTGATGCAGCCCAAGACATGGTTGGCCTTCTGGGCTGCGAGCAAGCATTGGTGGCTCAATGTACCCCTTAAATCCTGTAAATGGGCACTCACTTTCCCAGCCAGGACATATTAATCCATGCTTATTCCATTGAGCAAGGGAGACTTTATTGCTACTTCCACAGGTACAAAGTTACCTCAGGACCACAATGTCTAGTCCCTTGATACCCTGGGGACCTCCTCATAGTTTTTTCCCAAACTCAGTTTGTTCTCTTGGCCTCTGCTGAGTGGTTTTTCTAAAGCCTCATTACTCTGATAATTGGACATGCTCTTCTCATTTCCCTAGCTGACTAATCACTGATTTCTAATTCCTCTCAGTCTGCCTAGGGTCATGCAGCCTGCAGCCTGTGAAAGTCTTAAGACATGTACAATCTTGTGATTTGGAAAAACACAACTTCCCAGCTTCCCTCCTGGCCTGGATCAATAACAAAGTTCTCAAGGTGAACAAATGCCAAGTGTCAGGAGACAGCTACTATCTGTGAACAGTATAACTTGTCATAATGTGGAATAGGATAGAGAAAGTTTCCCTGTCTAGGAGCCAGTGAAGAGGTGGAAGCAATCTTAGAAAGACTGAACTCTATCAAAAAAGGATCAAAACTTCTCATTACGGAAGCTTTGACCAGCGTCCGAGTTTGCTCTGGTTTGGTACAGGAAATGGACAGACAGAAAGAGCATCTTTATATTGCTGCATTATACCAACACGAGACCTTTTGTTCCTCTAAAAATACTGTTCATCTCACTGAGATAGTACCAGAAAATGTTTCTAGCGTAGATCTAGTTTTAAAGAGCAATGCACACGGGGCTGTGATGAGTATACAATATCTAATAGCTGCTGAATGGTTAGCTGAGAGCCAACACGCATGGGGGCTAATCTCACCTCTCCCAAGTTTCACAGGGGCTGAGAAGGGGATCATCGAGCAAAAGAAGCCTATGGATTAGAGAGCAATACAGCAGATCAAAAAGCAGGACGAGGCCACATCTTTTCAACCCCAGAATTGCTCCCGTTCACCTTACTCAAATTAACATTTATGGGAATCTTTTCACTGCTGCTCAAAGATGGAACCACATTATATACACATTCCAGAGAACTTTTCCCATCAGAAACAACCATTTTTAACACACATTCTCCTTGGCAGAATGTACAGAATTTTACAGGCAAATGCCTGGGTGGAGCCGTGTTTGACCCAGACAGGAAAGCTGTAAGTTGACATCACCATCCCAGTCAGGCTCTGGAGTCGGGGTGGTCGGCGGTCTTGGGAGGAAGATACGCTCAGCAGGAGCTCCCTACCTCTTTGATGGCAGACATCTTGATGTTCTCATAGTAGTGCAGCGGTGCATTGGGTGAACTCATGTCATAGCCAAACCCAGCTACCGCCACCTCATCACAGTTGTGGAGCGCCATGGTTATTGCTACGCTTCCCAAGGTGGGGATGTTCTGAGAGGAGAGAAAGCAGGAATGGAAGTCATTAACAGGTTGCCATTTCTATAATTAAAGATTTCTTATTGTCTCTGCTCACAGGGGCACTGCTGCTACTCAGCAGAAAATCGGGAACGGGGTATTTGGCTGTATCTGCAGTCAGCTGCCCAGTGCCAGCACGTGGGGTCCACAGCCTCCCAGCTTGTAAAGAAAATCATATGTTACCCAGCTTCCTGCAAAGCATCTAGCACAAAAGCAGTGGCTCTCGTTTGAGGCTCTATGATCTAACTCTCCAGGGAAGTATTGCAGGGCAAAGGGATTAATGCAAATTGTCAGAATCCCCGTCCACAACTTAGCTATCCTGAGAATGGGGCAGCGGGCGAGCTGGAGGATGAATCGGAGTGGATATGTTAGTTTTCTGAAACTAAAACAGATGTAGATACTGGGTTACAATTCTATGCATATTACTGGCTTCCAGCTGGACTAAGGAGGAATATTTATCTCAAAGAGGTGACCGTACAGGAACAGAAGTGAAGAACTCTTTACTCTACTAATGGTGAAAGCAGTTTAAGGAGGTCGTTAAGCACCTCTGGGAGCTGGAGAGATCAGGCAGACCCAGTCAGCAGTGTGCACAGAGACCCTTTCCTTTGCGCAGGGGCACCCCAGAGACAAAGGACACTGTTGCCGGTGCCATATCCTTCCAAGCCACAGCATACGGGGAAGACAAGAAGTGGGAAGCCAGTCAGAGACAGGTGCTAACACTCTGAGCATGGTCATCCTGACTGTCCTCTCCTATCTGCTGACCTGCCATTTGCACTGAAGTCCAGCCTCAACCCTTCCCATTTCATCTGGCTTCTGCTGACTCCCTGTGACAGCGGTGCTGTACAGCTGCACCTCCTCATGTGTGTTCAGATGAACACGACCACTGTGATAGATGAGTGTTTCCAGTATAAAAACCTAGCTCACGGACTTTTCCTGCTCCCTTTTAACCAGATGAATCCAAAGGCAGCTTTACCCCAGGGGCTAGGGAGAGGCTGAAAAATCCACCCACATAACTTATCTTCATTTGCAGAGCATCCAATACCAGCTCTATCAAACATATCACGAATTCAGAGGACATGCTCAGACAGTCACCAAGGGTGACAGCCTCTTAGCTGAGATGTAGAGACCAACTAGATGCTTATATTATGCATTTAAAATGGTTTATCCTAAACCAGCAAGCAATGCTATTGCATTTAACCTGAAGTTTGTAACAAACTGGGAACACAATACTTTGAGTTTCAGCCCCTCATTCGGAGGAATCGGCTTCTGGTGGCACACTACTTTGCTCACTTCTGATTGCTTGACCAGTCCCAAGACCAACATTCTTCAGGCAAAGAATGCCACCTATATCCTAGCTGAGATGTGTAGAGCTGGGAGCACAACCCATATGCTATGGAGAACTCCACTACAGCGTACTGGAATTACACTAATCTGAAGACAAACGTGCAAAAACTGCTTATGGCTAAACCAGTGAGACATTAAATTCAAACATTTGCCATGCAACTCTAACAGCGCACATATGAAATGGAAAGACCTTACTACATCATCCAGTGTCAGCTCTAGATGTTAGGAAAAACAGCAGAGTCACTTTGTACTCACTGCTTAATTTCAATTGATCCTCATCACAAACAACACTGCTTTCATTCTGGCTACTTTAGTTAATTGTTCATTCACTGGTAGCCAGAAATTATCAAAGAGAGGTTTAAAAAAGAATTAGAAAAAGTTTATTAGGCAATGATAAGACGATTCCCCCAAATATCAAAATACACAAGAACATCCTGTCTTCCCAGGCACGGCAGTCCAGATACAAATAGCCTCAGCTTTATGTTTTACATAAATGACATTCGGATGTCACTGGAATTGCATCAGCTGGTAAGTGGATTTGCCACAAAACTCTTGCCCTCAGCCGAGCTGTAGTTACAGTGTCCAAAACATTGTGAGTAAATGGTTACGTCCTTGAGAATGTGTCCTTGTTGGGAATACCATGGTGTTACCATCACCCACACTTGCACTGGGCCCATTCCCACGGTACAGCTGAAGGGACACAGAGGGTCTTTGGCTGGGGGGAATTTCACTGGCCAAGTTAACATTTAATAGCTAACTTTCTAATGTGAGTTGTACAAACCACAGAGAATTAATCATACTACCCAACCCTATGGGACGACTGCCAAACCACCACAACTTTCTTTCAAGCATATGCGTATTTCTGTTTGGAGAATAGCAGATTACAGAAATCAAAAGCGAACTTCCCTTTGGTCACCAAATATCCACCTGACTTTATTCTACATACGATACCTCCAATGGTCGTTATGGAAAAATGGGAGATAATTTTCTCATTTGCTTTCATTCTTCAGCAGTTCCTGACACACCACTATCTCAGTATCATCTGCTCCTTTCTCAAAAATGACTAAAATACCAAAGACTTCCTGACCTCTCAGGTTGTAGGAGATGTATCTGGTTTGGCCCCTCCAACTATGAGAAATCTACACAGTGACCTTGGCAAAGTGTTGGAACTGGATGGTCTTTAAGGTCCCTTCCAACCCAAACCCTTCTGTGATGCTATGATTCTATGATATGTTTTAAACTACAGAAACTGTGAGGTTTTCTCCCACGACAGCCTGCTGAGCTTCTGCTGCTCTTTCCTTCTGTTGAAAATGAAGCACTACCTTATGTCCAGCTTGCGGTAAGGGAAAGAGAAGGCCCTGTAGGATCCAGGATGCATCCCAGGCTGTGCTGCAGAGAAGCCAGCTCAGCAGTGTTCTCCAGGTCCAGAGGAAAGGGCTCTCCTCTCAGCAGAGAAGTGGCAAATGAGAGGGGACATGTATTAGAGAGAGGAAACTGTTACAATTATTCTCTGGCTGCATCTACAAAGCTTCCAAGCTCTCCTGATTGTACACAGGCATATAAATTCGTTTGCTGCTAAGCTCTAGTCTGGATCTAATGAACTATGTACAGCCTTCGCGGCAAGTTGAGGGACAGGTCACTCCAAAAGAAGTTAGGCATCACGGACACAGCTGTGCCAAACCTGGCTTGCTATGCCCTGCACAATGCGTCAGTGCTATCTCACCACACACACCCTTGTGCCGTGCCCCAAAGACATACCAAAGCAACCACCACACCTCTTGTGTTCAGTTACGAAAAGGAAACGCTCTCAAACAACTGAGCAAGGCATTGCTAAGGAAAAAAAAAACCAAATCCCAACATCCCACTTCAGGAAAAATAATCTGGGGTTGGACCAGCTCAAAGCCTGTCTTCCTGCTCATGGCCCTCCGTGAGCCTGGGTATTCCCGTACCACCAAGCAATGCTGCCTTCTAGCAAATGGTTGAAGAATGGCAGCCCAGTGGTGGCCAGTGCCAAGGCAGGAGCCTCCTGTGATGTCTCCCAGCCGCACGAAGGCTGGCCAGTGCAGGCTAAGCCACAGCATGGGCTGTCTGGAGCGACCCAGCAGGACCTCCGCTCCAGATGGAGCCACGATGAGATTTTGACCTAAACTGGTGCCCACCAACCAGGGAGAGCTGGGAATGGCAAGATCCCAGAAAACACTGGCAGTCCTCTCCTCCACCAGTTGCCTGCCACAAGCCTCAAACTTGGCATTGCAAGCTCTGTGCCTCCTGTTGTGTCTCACAGGCTTCTGTTCCAGCCGGGGCCCATGGTGGGTACCAGGTTGAGCTTCCTCTCTCCAGCAGCAGTGAATAACTGCAAGGGCAACCTGCCTGGACAATGTGGCCTGAACTGACAGTCCACATTTTCAAGTCTGGCCTGCTTGTCTAAGCCCAAACATCTGGAAAATGTAATAACTAATATAGCGCTCCCCAGGGATCAGCCCTTTGCCTGGTCCCATCTGAAAGAAGGCAGCAGACTTACAGACGAGCCAGAGATGATGCCGAAAGATCATCTGACAAACAGAAGCAGCAAACACAGCAATGGTGAGCGACATGTCACCACAGCAATGCTCAGCAAAGGCAGTTGGTGCATTCAGAGCATGGCTCCTTCCAGAGGCCTGCTGGCACATGGCCGCCATGGGTGAGTTGAGCATATGCATGGTGGATCCTGGATGAGAGAAGCATAAAGACATGGAAGGCAAAGACCTCTGGTCTTGTGCTGTGTCAGGGATCATTGCAAGCTTTGTGAGGTGCAAACTCAGCCAGCTGGCATCACCAGGCTCAGGGACCAAAAATGCCTTCAGCAGGACAAACAGACCAAGGGCAGGTTCTCCTAACGGCTTCTACACTGTTCTCTGCAGCAAGGGGAAAGATCATAGAATCATAATCATAGAATCATAGAATGGTTTGGGCCAGAAGAGACTTTAAAGACCATCCAGTTCCAATTCCCTTGCCATGGACAGGGACACCTTCCACTGGATGAGATTGCTTAAGCCCTCATCCAACCTGGCCTTGAACACCTTCAGGGATGGGGCAGCCACAACTTCTCTGGGCAACTTGGGCCAGTGCTTCACCACCCTCACAGGAAAACATTTCCTCATAAGATCTCATCTAAATCTCCCCTCTTTCAGTTTAACACCGTTCCCCCTCATCTTATCCACGCAGTCCGTGACCAAGAGCCCCTCCCCAGCTTTCCTGTAGCCCCCTTCAGTATTGGAGGGCTGCTCTAAGGTTTCTCTGGTGCGCTCTCTTCTCCATGCTGAACAATCCCAATTCTCTCAGGTTGTCCTCATATGGGAGGTGCTCCAGCCCTCAGATCATCTCCATGCCCTTCCTGTGCTTCTCCTCAAGACATTGCTATTTCATCTTCAATTAGGCCTTCTGAAGAGGCTTTAAAGACTGACTTCTACTCACAAAAGAAAACAAACCAGGCAGCAGAAACGAACATCTTTGGACTAACGGAGGCTGAACATCACCTCACAGTCTTGTGCTGGAGATCCAGTGCTGGTGATTGAACCAGTAACTGCTCTTTACTCAGCGCATGTGAAAAGCTCTCACTGCTTTTCATTCCATGCCTGGGTCATTCCTGTGTCATGGCCTGCTGGGCTGGAAGGAAATGACTGCTGTAAATCTGTTTTTAGAAATATTTGACGCCCTTAATACGTTAAATGAATTCCAGTTATTTATGGGATTTTAGTTAGCTCCAGGTCAGACATATTAGATTGTTCAGACTATTCCAACTGTTAGCTTGTCCACTGAAAGGTAAGCGTTGCTGAAGAATAAATTCCCTAAAACTATAATGCAACTAGATAGTCAAACTGGTTTGCCTACTAAGTTGATTAATTTGAGGGAAAACTTGAAAAATCGCTCATCGGGGAAAAAATGCTACCTTAGTTTTATCAGTTACAGACCTGATCACCTCATAGCAATAAAGCCAAACCTAAAGAAATACAGGTCAAAACTATAACAGCCATCACATGCTACGCAACAGTTGCTAAATTGCTTTTTTTTGTTATTTATGTTTGCATAGGAACAACTCCAAAGCTATTCTTTGCTTCAATTATTGGACGAGTTTGGAAATATGGCAGAAAAAAGCAATTTAGCATCACTTATTGTGAGCAGAGAAGAGCCTGGCATTCTGCGGAGCGGTCCCTGTCACAGGAGCTTACAGTCTGGGAGCGAGGTGAGCCGGTAAGTGTCTCCCGCAGCTATCTCCATTCAGAGATGTAATCAGCTACAATACTGGGCTTCAAAAGATAAAGAAGAGCATCTCCAACACATATTTAGTTCAGCTCCCTGGGGAGAAACCCCCCAGAACTGGTGGTCTGCAGCAAAGCAAAAACGAAGGGAAAGGGGCCTGTTGCTGGAGACACGACGAGCTGAGCAGCAGGGTTCTGTTCTGCCATTCAGCTGCTGAGCTCCTCTACAACTTAGCCCAAACCAAGTATCTGTGACCACATCTATCGTGATGCACAAGCTCTGATTCACCGTTTGCTGTAGAGCAGATTCCTGTGCAATGCAGAGAGTATTTCTTAAGAGCCTAATAATTTAATAGAGGGCAAGCAAGGGCATGACTTTCCTGCACACTGGCTGCTCTGCAGTAACCACATTTATGCTTCACTCTGTGCTAAAGGGGAGTTCATGGCCTACACTTTCACTGAAAAGTAAATTCCCTGTAGTTACTTTGCAGCTAACATGTGCAGAAGCACCTGGTTGGGCATTTAGAATCATAGAATTGCTAGGTTGGAAAAGACCTTTGAGATCATCACGCCCAACCATATCTGTCCACTACTAATTTTACCAAGAAGCGGCTGGTGTGCACTTACCTGCTACCCTACAATTGCTTGTCTGAATGTCCATTCGCAGCAGCTCATGGACTGATCACACGGCAGTGGTAAGGGATTGAACAGTTCAGCCCATGATGCAGATGTGCTGTCCTGGAAATTTAAAGCTTAACAAGGACACTAAATTTCTATATTTCACTGGCTACAGCTGCAGTGGTCCTTCATCTGTTCCTCTTAGAAGAAGCCATCGAAGTGGAAAAAATGGAGAAGCACACAACAGGAAGGATGGAGTGGCAGACTGCTCTGCTCCTGCCATCCTCCACATCACTTCTGCTCCATAAAGACCCAACAGGTCCCAAGACAAGGCCTTCACACAGTGACAATCCAGCAAGAACAGCTCAGGAGACAAAGCTAGCTGAGACCAAGGCAACTGGGTACTAGTGAGAGAAAAGGTCCTTATGACCTGCAAGGGAAGCTGAAAAGCTGCCAAAGGAGCAGATTCACCACTGGCATCTCCAGAAAGGCTGCCTGCCCACAGGTAAACCCACATAACAGCGAAGAGAAGCAAGAGAAGCCCTGGGCAGGACTTGCTAACATTCCAGCATCAGAGGTTAATCCCTGAGTGCCTGTGGGCTGTCAGCACTCTGCGGAGGTGCTAATTCATGGTCCGGTGCCCGATGCAGCCTGATAACACCTCCTGCATATGGCTCTTCCTTTGCCAAGTTGGTGCTGAGGCTGAATGTAGTCCAGAAGATGATGCTTTATATTTTTAGTAAGATACCTATAGATTCAGCCATTTCTAGTACACAAACGACTCAAAGGCTTACAGTTTTGGGCAGCACAGCTTAATCTCCTAAGAAGTTAAATCATAAGCATTTCCATGTATGCACTGAAGCAGCAGAGAGAGAAATGAACACCACATTCGGTACTGGAGTCCTCAGAGTCCTTACAGTTCAAATGTCCTCCTGGCCATCTCACACCAGGGCACCCTGAGGAGCCAGAAAGCCACTGCTCTAATGGCTCTGAGTGCTACTATGTGGATAAGACTATTAGCTACACAGTAAAAAGCACCATGGCAATAACCATCCCTAGTGTTGTGCGTGCAAGAGGCAACACCTCCTCTGAGCTGATGTTCATGCCTGTTCCCCAGTAAGCTGTCTGCAGTGCAAGGTAGGTTACCGCATGCCCGAATCACCAGCTGCAATATCACTGATGCCTGGTTTCAAGTCCAAAAGACCTGTATATGCAAAACTTCCACCTAAACATAAAGCACATACATACACCTTTGGCTAGTGAGACAGCCAAGCCTGTGCCCGCTCCTTAAGAGGATTCTTGAATCAAAGAGATGATCTTCACTAGCTTGTTTCTTTTGTGCTAACCCATCTTCAGAAACTAACATTTCATTTTCCCCAGACGCCGCTAGGATCCTAAACGAGAGTTTTTCTTTATCATCAGCTTATCCCAAGAAAAGAGAAGTCCACATGTACTAGGAAACAGATCTCCCTCTTCCTAAGGCTTCAGTTAATGGACTTAGGAAACTCCTGAAAAGCTTTACTGGTCCTAGAGAGAAGTCACTGTTCATTGTGGGTGATCAGTTTTGCTTCTGGCTTGGACTTTTGGCTACTAATGCCACAAGTGCTACCAAAATGCATGACTTGGTTGTGCCGCAGAACCATCTGGCCCAAATTATGTTATCAAAGCAGAGGATGTTACTACATTCACCCTTTATTGAATCCTGGGAAAAACACTTCAGGATCAGCCCCAAACTATTTCACTAGCTCTGCTCAACCTTGCTGGAAAAGCCCCCAAATTACAAAGTTAATTGGCAGTACATTGTTACCATATGTGGTGTGCAAGAAAAGCAGTGAAGTTTATTTAGGCATCAGAACCAAAGAAGAGTGGAATATTACTGCTCTTTATAAGGATTTCGTGTTGGCCTTGATTACTAAGGCATCCCTAGCCTTGATCCTCCTGTGCGTAGCCTGCCCGACATACCACAGCACACTGCAGCACGGGGCACCGACCTGCCCCCACGCTAGTTCCCCAGGAGAAACTCAGGATACACACTGTTTCCTGTGCTTTTCATATTAGACTCCATCATTTTCCCTTTCCATGTTCATAAGCTTCTTTCTTGACTAAAGATTTCCAGGATGTCTCACATGACCCTGAACCCAACCAACTACGTTCTGCGGCGTCTGGGTCACGCTGTCTCTGTGGGACAACTCTCCTTGCTCCAGCTGCCTTACTTATCTTGCTGGATTGCTCTTAAATCTTTATTCAGAGTTGGATTCTTAGTCTGTGTGCTCTGTTTCCTACTCCTTTCATTTAAAGTTGCAGTGAATAAAGGTCTGTAGCAAATTGGTGTCACTGGGATCCTACTCTGACTCTTCTTCCCCTTTTACAACAGCAGTAGCTTCTGTTGAAGCTTCTGACGCAGCAGCATTCACTAAAGTGTGAAGTCCCAGCATTCCATGACAGCAGTCCAGAGTTGATGTCTGTGTTAAATTTGTACCTACAGGCTTGAAATACTCTCATTCTGTTTTTAAACTCTGACAGGATCACTATACTAGAGTGTCCTTGCACAGACAGTGCAGGCTGTTCTAAGGTCCCAGCCCCATCGACGCACCTGCAAAGATCCTACTGCCCCGTCTGAAGGAACAAACTACAATTTACACAATCTAGCAGGGGTTATGGGCAAAGACTCCTTGCCTTAAAGCTCTATAAACTATATTTAAATGCTCAAATGGACTTTCATGAAGTGAAACATCAGGTTTCAATTAAGATGCCTTCATTTCCAAATCTGATGTGTGTTAAACAACCTATCAAAACCTCATAAACTTCAGTTCACAGCAATTTCATTTCCGGATTCTCTCTTCTGCTCTCAGCTTCAGTAATATCTTGTGTATTAAAATAATGTGTTTAAAAATAAAACAAATCTGGAGAAAATAAAGGCAAAAGTCTGATGATTTCTGTCCTTCATTGTGGCAGCAGTCCTGGTTTTCTGGAAGACAAGTCAAGACCACATCCTTCTAAGGGTAAGTTCTGGAGAATGCAGAGAGGTGAAGAAAGTTACTTCCTAGCCATCAGGAATATTTGGGTTCAGATACCTTCAGTGCATGGAACACAACTCCAGCGTTCCTAGAACCACTTGAGAGCTTCTGCATGTGCACACGCAGCAAAGCATTTCACAAAAGAACCGTTCTGTGTGGCTGAACCCATCTACACACCCTGCACATCGCATTTTAAAAAGTGAATTTCTTACCTCCAGGCACCCACCCTTCTGCCCTGCACAGAACAAACACCTCTAATATGTCTGAAGATCTCATGATATAACTAGAGCATGGAAAACGAGGCATTATTCTGTCTAGTCCAAATCGTTGCTGATAACAATGGAAGGACAGCGTCGGGGCAGAGCAAACAGACCTCGTCCAGTGAAAGTGCTTCTCTCTGGGTTTGTCACTTATGCTAACGTGCCCAAAAATGTCACGTGTGGTCTCTATCAGCAACTATATCACATGCGTACATGAGTAATTCACCCGCCCAAGTAATACTTTCTCGTAACAGTTGATAGATTAGGTAGAGCAAATATAAATAGGTTCTGAGGACAGTGTTACGGTGTGAGATAATCCAGAAAACCCAAGTCACCACCTACTCCACACTAACACTCCAGAAACCTGCAATGAGGGTGAGATACTAGGATGACCACGGAGATATTTTATTAATAACTATGACCTAAAACTATGTTTTACATTGTTTTCTTTTGTAAGCTTTTACATCTAAAACGTGCCACTGCAAGATCAGAATTTCTCACCAAAGGTCTCCCAAAACAAACCTTTACCCTCTTACACCATAAGCCTGGGATACAGGATGAGCAGTGCAGTATCAGTGATTTTAGGGTGCAATCTCCATGAGAACAGCAAATTGTAAAACTGCAGCATGACCTTTAATGGGGACCTGCACCATTTCCAGATGTGCTGAGGGTGCAGAGTAGAGGGTTCCTTCTTCCTTTTGGGAAGGAGCTCCCTCCACCCACACAAACAAGTTCCCTTCTGGCAGGCTGCGAGTGACAGGAAACCACCCAGCTGGTGCTGCGAGCCCAGAGCTGCCTCTAGAAGAGGGGCTCGGTCACAGCCATGCCTGGTTCCGGAAAGGAAGGATCTTGACTTGGCCGTAAGGAGGCTAAACAGTGCCACCACAAGAGCCAACCTCCATTCCCTTCAGCGTCCACCAGCAGAGGCCCAAAGGAAAAGCAAGAACAGCGTAAGCCTACTCTGCTGCTTTGGGTCTTTCATCTTTCCCCTTGGTTTCACTTGCTCCGCTTTATACCTACCCCTCTGCCCATGAGGCCGTTGTTGAAAGGCAGTCCGATAAAGCTGAAAGCTGCCTCCTGGATGAAGTAGGGATTCAGGATACGAATCTCATGAGGTTCTCTTGGGACACGGGTTGCCACTGACTTCCAAAAGCCATCAGAGGCACTCTGGTAACACAAAGAGAGGAAAACAAAGAGGAAAGATAAAACAACAAACACAATCATATGCAAGAGATAGAAGACAGCTATAATTCTTAAAACCAAAATAAAATGCACACTATTGGCAGCAGTTCCCGCTGTCCCTGCTCAGTGCCACCAGGCACTAGTATAAGGTTGTAGAGGGAGGGTGCATCCTGGAGGGGTGACAGCAGCATGTGCTGGGTGACAAGTGCAAAGATGGCAGAGAGGCCCGGGCTTCAAACAACCCCCTCCCTGGTGCCATCTATTCACTCTTATCAGTACTTCAGTTTGTTTGGCTAATGGCTCTCCAGCTGGTTTGGTTAATGGGTTTAGCATTCCAACACAGGCTGCGATTACTCCTCCTGCCTCTGAGGGGATGCACCCTTAGATAGCAAATGCTTTTAAGAACACTCAGAGAGCTAAAAATGACCGCACAACTCCACTTTCAGTGTGAGCTACATGCTTCCCACTATATCCTAGATTTATCCCCCTTCTGTTAGGTTTTAAGTTGTAAGCTGATAACGTTTTCCCAATAAATTGGTTTTAAATTGAAGCCTTCACCCTGCAAATATGGGAGAACACTGGCCTTGAATACTGCTGCCCTGCCTAGAGAGGGGCTTGTGCCTCTGCCACATCATCATACTTAGGTACCATTTCTTCTGCTGGTCCAGATGTTAGCGGGTATAGCACGTACTGCCCTTGAAATAACCAGAGGCTCCTTGTTCACAGGACTGATGGAACAATTACATTCTAATGTTCACTTCTGTTTGGGTTAAAAATTCGGAGCAAGGCACAGGGAGGATGGCAGGAATGTTAATGTGTTAACCAACAGCTTTGGCAGGGATAATCCCATGGAATACTTTCATCTTACAGCATTGAGCCTTCCTTCCCGTGATCTCTCTGACAAGCAACACAGGCAGACGTTACACTCTACATAAAAAGCACGTGGTTTGGAAGCCATTATTTACATCAGTTTGGGTTGTTTGCAGCTTAACAGTGTCTTTACAGTTGCTTTCAAGGCACTGCTGAAAACGCTGATGATCCCCTGCAAAATCCTGAGGAGGCTCCCGTGCCCAGTAGTGAGTGATTATCCCTGTAATTACGGATGGTAATTCTGCCACAGCCTATGCTTGCTGCATTTCATGCACTACTTGTAGGGCACACAGCTCCGGTGAACACTCACACCACGTGGTGCTCAACACCTCAGAGAGGCTTCTTTATGGAACAACTCCATTGTTATCTTTAGCTGCTGAACTTCAGATCCCAAAGACTGAAACCTTGGTAGATGGCTTAGACGGCTCTTGTCTTATGAAAGGCATTAACACAGCAAACTTGATGAGGATGAACATTTGTTATAACTCAGCTGCCCTGAGGGGTTATGTGTTGGTAAAGGTTCAGGCTGCTGAGGTTGGATCTGAGTCAGAAGTTGCCAGGTTCTTCCCCAGCTGCCCTAGTTCCACTCAACTGTTTGAACTGTTTAAAGCAGGTTTTCGTGCAATGCCAGAGCAATGACTGCAGAACGATGTTTGAAAATAAGAAATAAAGGAAGAGCACCCACTGAGCTCTTGTAGGTAAAGAGGTAAACCCAAACACCAGGATTAACTATATATATATGTTTTATTAAGCATCTGGATATGCACTAAAACTTGCTATATGAGAACTAATAGTCCTCACTTTACACAAATATTCATGGATAAAAGTATTTATAAGGCTAATCGTCACAAGAACGATGATAATACAAATAAACCCTCATGATCACAACTAAGGCGACTGGCAGTGTCGTACAATCAGGTGTCCCTGGCTGTGAGGATGCCACCGTGCTGGTGAGATCCTCAACTGGTTCTGTCCTAAAATCAGCTTTTATAAGGTTGCTTTTCCTATGCACAATTCCTGACAGCTGTGATCTGAAAACAATTCCCTGAAATGAGTACTGCAAACCACAGGCAAAACAACACCTTGCAACATCTCGCTGGGCAGAGCTTCATTTCAGACCTTTCAGTGAAATGCCAGTGATTTTTTGTCTGAGCTGCAGCCCTCCGTCCTACCTGAGAGAGTCACGGGGTGGAAACCAGTCACTACAACGTTATTATCCAAACCAAGAGCCTAAGACAGCCAAACGCCATCGCTATCCTGTTTTGATCCCACATACCCCCTCAAGGCTGCCCAAACGCAACACACTTCTGCCAACCAAAGCAAGGATCCCGTGAGTTTAAGTTCACATTTCATAGAATCATTTGGTTGGAAAAGACCTTTGAGATCATCAAGTCCAAATTTTGACAAAGGCAAAGTGCTCTCAGGAACGTAAATGGAAAAAAAAATCCTAACTAACAGTCACGTTCTTTCATCGCAGTTGAATTAGCACAAATGCCTGGTGTCAAAGTGTCAAACACTCTCCATTATCATATGACATTTTCAGCCACTAAGTGATCCCACCATTTAAAAAAAATATCAACTTTCCAAATGTTAATAAAGCCCAACATCCGTTTCACCAAAGGATTTGAGGGATTTGGTATGTCAGCCGAGTTTTGCCTCCTTGTGAAAATTCATTAAAAATTGATAAATACTAAACCTTTGGAATTTCCTAAAGGCACACAGAAAGCAGAGGGAAAGAGGGGGGGAGGGAATTAAATATAAAAGATGTCACAGACTCCACTTCCATTAAGCACGCTCCAGGTCTCACAGAAATGAAGATGATAAACAAAAGTCTTGAACAGCTACTCATTCAGCAGAACCATCTTATCAGGGGTTTAAGCAGACACACCCTGGAAAAACAATGTGTGACCCTGAAACTAAAATAAATTTATAAGTTGAATTAAGATTTCACGTGCAACTCTAAATACGGCATTGCCTAAATTCTGCAAACAATTCAAACCAAAGGTCTGCAACCTATTTAAAGTGGCGAAAAGCCATGTTCTGTTTGAACTCACGCTCCATAGGAGATTCTACATAAGTTCTGGGATTTAAGTAGCTTTTACATCACACACAAAATATTAAAGAGAGAAAAGCCTGAAAGATTCCAAACTTGAAACTTCTATTCTTTGCTATTGCTTGTGCTGTTCAGAAAGATAATTACACACATCACAGTTGTTCATGTTCCCAGTGCTGTGCAAACTGCTACAACCATACCTGGGCTCCTCTCAATTAGTTAAATGCTGGCGGACCCTCTCCACAGTTGAGAACACAACCTGTCTGCCCTGGTCCCTTCAGAGTGGCTCTTTCTCCTGTCATTCACCCGGACGATTTCTCAGGCCAATTTCCTCACCTATCACATAGCTCTGAAACTGTTCTAGTTTCTCCCTTCTATCTCATTTCTATTTTAAAGAATCTCAGAATCATTAAGGTTGCAAAAGACCTCTAAGATCATCCAATCCAACCACGAGTCCATCACCACTGAGCCTACAAAACCATGTCCCAAAGTCCCATATCTACATGTTTTTTTTTTTAACTCCATGTTCACTCCTCTAACCTTTCTGTGCGGTTCCCCTGAGATTATTTTTGAGAGGAATCTTTCATTTTGGTATGTTTCCCCTCTGTAGTTTCTCAAACAACTCTAGGGAGAAATGCAGAGTCTCGGCAGACAGCTCATACTTCTACCTATAAAGAAGAGAAAGCCTCATAACAGGGCTAAACAACTAAAAACTGTTTTCCTGGCTTATAATTACTGAAATTCTCAGCCTTGTGGTTTGGCTGCACAAACCTTGTAGTTTTGAGCTAGACCTGAAGCCCCGTGGTTTTGTTCTGCACCTTGTCACTGGCAAGCAACGAAACACAGCACCACCACCAACCGCAAGCGCTGGGAGGCTGCTCCTCCGACGCAACCCCCTCGGGAGACGCGGCGTCGAGGAGTGCAGCCCTTTCCAAGGCTCCGCGCTACTGCTGATCCTCAGCCGCCGCTACGCCTGGTGCGGATGTTCGGTCTGATTGGAGGCAGATGTTCAGTGAGGTTTCCAAAGCAGTTACTTCCCGCTGAGGAACTCTGTCCCTTTTTAGGCTGGGAGGAGACAGATGGGCACCCAAGGAGCAGCAGGCATTGAGACACAAGGCACGCTGTTCCTGCTGGATTCGGGAGCTCAGGCTCACAGTTTGAGGTTAGGGACATCCCCCGTTCTCTACTACAGTGACAAAGCCAGCAGTGCTTCAGGGTGGTTCTCTGAGGAAGCAATATCTCCCTTCCTGATTATCATAGAATCATAGAATAGTTTGGGTTGGAGGGGACCTTAAAGATCATCTAGGTCCACCCCTCCTGTCATCGGGGGCATAATGATGATAAGGCAGAAAAATCGCGTCTGAGAACCTTCTGGGCAATGTTCCTATCATACTCCATCACTCCTGGCATCGAGGTGGAAACCATAGAGTCCAAGCTGGAAACTGTTTCCCTGTATTAAGTCCCCACCTTTATTATCTTTATCATTATTACTGTGCACCAGTAATACAGTCACAGATGAGCATTCATGGTGCCAAAGGCTGTCAAAAAGATCTCATACTATAAGCATCAAGAAATAAGCGACACAGAGTGAGAGGCAGACAGGAAAACATGATTGGAGAGCAAGTCTCCGAGGGCCACGGCATTTTAAGCAATCTTGGAGCGTTTTCAAAATTGTATAATTGTAAAGGACACCACGAAAGGCTTTAGAAGAGACAGTTTAAAAAAGTTGAAAGAATTTAGATGGGCCAGGGCTTTCAAGCTAGTGTCTTGTACAGTTCTCATCCAGGGAGAGAGGCAGAGATATCTCCCCTAGAGACACCACTCCAGGAGTAAATAGGTATGGACGTGACAGATTAGAGATGGCAGGTTATGAGGAAAGAGATAAAAAATGGCAGGGCTCACCTAAAAGGAATAGGGACAAGACAATCCAGCTAGAACTCCTCTTTCTGTCCATTTGCAGAATACTGAAGGGTAACAGGGACAGCTGGCTCTAAGCTATTTGTGCCTCCATTCAGTTTTCCACCTCCTGTTCTCAGATTTAGCACGGCAAATCACAACATAAGCTAAAATAAAACGTGGAAAGTCAGAGCCTGAGCCAAGAAGCACACCTCAACAGAAGACACGAACAGCTAGAAGCAGGCTCAATCTCCCAGAATAACATCATAAGCAAAATGAGGGGTAATGCTACTGTATCCTAACGACACGGCTGGTGCCTCTTCTGTACCTCTGTCACAATACTGGGCTTAGGAGTCCAAGCAGCATTGCTCTGGAAGACTTCTCAGTCTGGTGGGAAGGGGACAAGGTGATTGCAAAGGTCAGCTATGCACAACACAAAGTGGAATAAAGTCACTCTGCTGCAGAGCAACAACAGAGATGAAAAGGCTGGAGAGAGAACTTGTGGTAAATGGAGATTACTGCTCTTTCAAACTCCGGTAACACCAGAAATGGAGAGAAAGAAGGGCACGAGGGAAAGAAAAAGCCAGAGGATGATGTACCAGTCACAAGACCTCACTCTGCTTGGGAACGCACAGTTCACTGGGATCTCTGCCCCCACCTAGGCTGGAATGTGATTTATTCTATACCTGTCATCTACAAACACTCACTGACACACAAACACAAAGTACAGCAGGACCACTGCAATCCATCTGCAGAGGCTTTTGAAAGGTTTCTGCTCAGGCGTAGCTGGATTAGTTGTAGAAGGTGTGTTTCCACTAGCAAATAACCATCTTATCAGCCAGCGCTGCATTTCTCAGCGGTCAAGTAGACACAGAGGCCTAGAAAATGCTCTTCTACAAGTGGTAATAGAAATGAACTTGCATCATTTGCACTGATTATCAAGGCATCAAGGAATTTTTAGCAACATGAACAGAGGTGCTGAGAGCCTGCAGTCTGGGTTGATGGTCAGCTTCTAGACACACTAGCCCACACTTCAAATGTACTTACCCAACTTTCTCAAAGCAATGGAGAACTTCTCCCCACCCTCTCTACATGGCTCCGATGGCCAGCACTCGTTCTGAACGTCCCTCTCTTTAGCTTCTAGAGTCTCTATTTTCTTCCACCCTTATCCACCCCACTAGAAAGCTCTTACTCTGCCTAAAGCAGGAACGTGGCACACTGTGCTCAAGCCTTTTCCCCATCCTCTCTTTGCCTCATCACCAAAAGAGTTGCAACTTTTGGAGTATTCGACAATATGCTACTTCAAATCTTTTATAATTTGTGGTTGTTTCGTTTGGCTTCTCCCCCTCCCTCCCCCCCACCCTTCAAACACCCTTCCACTGACCAAGTCTGAAATCAAATGGTTGTAATTTCCCAGCCACTCCTCTGCCAGTATTCCCCCTCTCCCAATAACCTCACAGCACCCAAGAGAACTGACAGGTTGCAAATGTCCTAAATTTAGCTTTTACTAACGTTTCTCAGTGTGAAACCCAAACACATTTTCTTCAGTGGCAGAGAGCAGCAAAGCCTGTTGGAGTTAAAGCACCTCTTAACACATGGTACTAGAGAGCTTTTTTTTTTTTTTAAGGCAAAAAATCAAATAATGCTTCTTCATCGGTAGAGCTCAGCTAATAATAACTCACAAATTGGCTACAGAGTGATAACCACAAGATGAGAGATTTAGAGATTAGACCTTAGGAAGAAATGCTTCCCTGTGAGGGTGCTGAGGCCCTGGCCCAGGTTGCCCAGAGAAGCTGTGATTGCCCCATCCCTGGAGGTGTTCAAGGCCAGGTTGGATGGAGCTTTGAGCAGCCTGATCCAGTGGGAGGTGTCCCTGCCCATAGCAGGGATGTTGGAACTGGATGATCTTTAAGGTGCCTTCCAACCCAAACCATTCTATGAGTCTATAAGATATATTGAATAAGCAGAAAAGCATATTCAAATAGACCCACTAACTTTCAAATTTCATTTGACCTCCATAATTGAGTGCTACAGCCAACCTGAATCCAGACAGACGTCAGCCTCCTGTGATGCTGGTCTGATACCAACTGCCATCTTCCCATGCGCAGGACTTGGCAGCACCAAGCCAAGACCACGTCTAAAGAGTCAGCATAAAAATAAATTCACTCTCCTTTGCTGCAAATGCAAAGGAATTCCTTTTAGAAATCTATTTGTATGGTTTTATCTGTGTAACTGAAAGCAAAATATGGTTCACAGTTGTAAGATAACAAAACGCCATTGAAAAAAAGATTGTCTTGTGAAGAAAATGGAACCTGGACCATATCATATGAGCCGCAGAAAAAACCTGAAGATTATTCTGATGAATACTCTGTTTCACAAGTCAAAGCAGAAATGATAGCTCACATACGGTGTTCAGAAGACGTGTTTGTACTACGCGCAAACAGGGTGATGAATAACTGTATTACAGACTCTCTTGTTCAAAATGTAAGCTGGATTCTGAGCCAACATTTGAAGAAATATTCCTGTTTTGAAATATCTTAGGAGAGACGGAAGTTTTTAGTAAGAGGAATGGAGTTAGATAATTTATGTTTCTATTGTGGTTTTTTGTCTGTGAATAATAATAATCCTTGAGTGAAAAAATATCTGCAGTAGTACTGTTTCAGAAAAGCCTCAAAGAAGAACAGGCCCTATAATACCACCATTATTTACAGGGTATTGTATTCCCAGAAGGGACCAGCCCTTTTATTTCACTATTATTTTTATGAGATAGTGTATGAAATGTCATACTCACATAACATCTATTAAAAGAACCATGGCTGAAAGGCCAAATCCATGTGTTCATAAGCGCTGAAGGAGGACAGCCCTGCCACTTCACAGCTTCAGTTCAGGATTTCTGTTGTGAACAGTGACATTCTGATTTTCCCACAAGATTTTTCTTGTATCGCTATTTATCTAAATGCTTTACAAACAGTACTTTCATATTTAGAGCATCTCTGCAATATTTATCATGTATTACACCATTTTACAGGGGAGAACACAGACAGAGATGAATGCCCACAGTTTGCATTGCCCTCTGATGTTCTGCTTCAGACACCTTAAGCTGAATTTCTAGAACATCTGTTAAGCTCCACTGACTTTGCTGTGCTGAAAAACCAGCTCCCCTGCATATCCACCCAACGAGACTTAAATGTGTCTGGGAAATTCTGATCTTACCCAGCATCACTTCAGTCAGTCAAAGCCTAAACCACCTCCTCAAGAGGAGCCCTCAGTGTCTGCAATCAGGAGACCTTTCTTTCCCTTCCCTCTCTCCTTTCCGCATGTTTTACAGCTTATGCAGCAATTCATGCCAAGGCTGAATGTCTTGCATTACAGAAATTAGTCTAAATCTCAGTCTTCCCCCTCTGGTAAGTAGACAGCTGTGCTCTGAAAGAATCACGGTGTAATTATCTAATTAGGGAGAACATCTGCACAGGAGAACTGAATTCATGTTTAAAATGCCATGTTATATTTTTTGCTTTTCCAAACCTCTGGCAGCTTGATCTTTATAACCATAAAGCTCTTTTAAAATTTTTAAAGGGTAAGGTTAATATATTAAAATAAACCCCAACTCAATGAAAACCCTACCAAATGGAGGAATTAAACCCAAAGAACAATCCTATAAACGGAACTACGAGCTGCAGCGAGCTGTTGTGTTCTAGATCAGCTGTTCCAGGACAAAAAAATGCACTCTTTTATAGGGCTCTGAAACTATTTACTATTAACAAACCTGCAAGTGTTGGAGGAGTTCCTGCTGGTTGTAACCCCTTCTCCTTTCTCTGCTATCACCAGCACCCATCACCCTTTAACCTCCAATACTCCTGCCATGCACCAAACCAGGCTTCTGCTCTTTCACACTGCCCACGTGGCTGTCAGGAGGAGAGGGCTCTTGAGAGTCCAGGAGAGATTCCCTACTCCCAGCCCATGCCCCAGTCTCTTTGGGGAGAAGCAATTTAAGGGAAAATCCTGTTTTATTCCTACATCTCAGCAGATGCTGCATCCCAACTAAACATACGTGGAAGACACTCGACCGGTGCGGGCAAGGCAAGGAAGGCTTCGTAGAACAAACTCTTCTCCCAGGTGACAAGTGGTAGGACGAGAGGAAATGGCCTCAAGTTGCACCAGGCGAGGTTTAGATTGGATAGTAGGAACAATCTCTTTACTGAGAGTGGTAAAGCATTGGAACAGGCTGCCCAGGGAGATTGTGGAGTCTCCATCCCTGGAAGTGTTCAAAAAACATGTAGATGTGGCACTTTGGGGACATGGTTTAGTGGTGTTGGGCTGACGGTTGAACGGGATGATCTTGGAGGTCTCTTCCAGCCTCAGTGATTCAATGATTCTACGACCGGGTCCAGTGCACACAGTGCTGCGCTGCCAGTGTCCAGCAGCTCCCATGGAACCTCAGACCGAGCCGTGGGATTTCACAGAACAGCAGAAGCCACAGCAGGCTGCCATGGTAACACAGTCCCACCGATGGCCAGCCACTGCCCTGAAGAATTGGAGTATTTCAGCAAAACAGGGTGGGAGACTATATTTTTTTTTAAACAGGAATAAAACTGTGTGTTTTCAGTAGCCTCATCCTGAGAGACAGCTAAGTTATTTTAGCTGAACTTCCAAGCCGTGCCAAACAGATGGCATGGAAAACATCAGCTCAAAGATGACAGTGTAATAAAATTATAGAACATTTTCCCCACTGCTTATAATAGAAAACATAAGGTGATTCCAACTCCAAGCACAGTTACCTGCTCTGCTTACAACACCATGTCTGCACAAAAGGGTTAAAAAGAAAACTAAAGAGAATTAAGAAGGCTCTATTTGCAAGCTTTGGTGACAAAGCATGAGGGCATCCCAGGGCATCCGAGGACATCCATCAGCAAAGTCTTTTTTAGGGAGCTGAACTAGTTCATGAGCTCGAATACAAACAACAACTCATTAAACAACACATATTTAGACTAAACTCCTGGCACGTTACAACAAAAAAAAAGCTAAAGGATCACTACAGGAAGAATTATAGCCTAGAAACCCTCATTGCTTTCCGAAGTTATCTTTAAGTGAGTCTCTAGGGAATTTTTTACATTGTTTTTACAGCAAAAGTACACAGAAAATCTGTCTTCTCCTATTTTGGCATCTTTGCTGAAACAAGAAGCCAAATAATTTGTATGTTCACTGAGTGTTCGTATAGAATATATACAAATTATGCAGTATCCTTTACGAGGAGAAAGCAGAAAGGTCAAAATAACAAGAGGCTCGGAAGATGCCAGGGAGCTCCTGCCCTACTTTATTTTCTAGACTTGCATTAATAAAAGGTGGTTTACAAAAGAAGAGCTCTTAAGTAACATTATTTAAAATTCTTAAAATATAAGAACTTAAAAAAAAAAAATTGTAATCCAAACAGAATGTTTACATTTAAGAGTTTTTTCCAAAGAGTCAAATTGCTGATGGCCTGGGCTAGACTCGGTATTTTCTGTACTTGGCAGTTGTGGGCAAAGTTCATTGCATGGAAAATGGCCAGTGCACAACTGATGGACAAGCTGTGACAAACTTTCAAGCAGACCTATCAAAAGCCTTGTGCACTCAACAGCTTGGCTTTTTTCCTCTCAATTTTACGTCTCTGACTAAAAACATAAATAGAATCATAGGATCATTAAGGTTGGAAAAGACCTCTAAGATCATCCAATTCAACTGTCAGCCCAACACCATTGTGAATACTAAACCATGTCCCAAAACGCTGCACCTATATGTTTTTTTAACACCTCCAGGGATAGAGACTCCACCACTTCCCTGGGCAGCCTGTCCCAATGCTTCACCACTTAGTGAAGAATTTTTCCTAATATCCAATCCAAACCTTGCCTGGTGCAACTTGAGGCCATTTCTTCTCATCTTATCACTTGTTACTTGGGAGGAGAGACCAGCACTCACCTCGCTACAACCTCCTTTCAGGTAGTTGTAGAGAGCATTAAGGTTGCCCCTCAATCTCCTCTTCTCCGGGCTAAACAATCCCATTTCTGATACTTTTTTACAAATCTGGCCTTAACTAAGAAGAGAAGAAACATACTTAAAAACATCCCATAAATCCACAACTGTAAGAATACAAATACTACAAAAGAAAGTGAGGTCTTCCCAGAATCCCTCTTGCTTACTGTCTTCACATGGCTTAGATAATCATCACTTCTGCTGTCAGGACAAACGTTCACATCAAATAACTATGAGTGCTGAGGTAGGAGAGAAGCTGAATCGGGAGTGGGAGGAGGTAAGGGGTTTGCACCCAAGACAGCATCCTCCTCTCTTGTAGAAAGAAGCTTCTTGGGAAGAACCAGAAGCACCACACACAGCTGAAGCACAGAGGAAGAGATCAATTTAGGAAGATAAAAGCACACGGGGAGTTTAGTTACCTCTGTTTATTACAGCAAACGGGAGATATAGGTCAACCCCCCCAGTTCTGGAGCCCTGAGTGCTTCGAGGCACAGAAAACGTTAGGAATTGCTCAGACAGCACTAACTATGCAAGTAATCCACAGAGCCCGCCAAGGAACACATGTGTTTCAGGCATAAATTGTCCAATCTATTCCTTTCTGAATTAACATCTGTCATCATGACACCATCCAAAATGACTGAAGGCTGGATCACATTAACAACCACACATCTTAGATAAATATTTACTGTTCAGACTCTTTTTTTTTTTTTTTTTTTTCAGGGTTAAAAGAAAAAAATGCATATAGCAAAATTCCTGGAGCTGTGAAAGGGGATAGGATGGATAGGAAGCATGTGATTTTATTTACAAAATCAAATCAGTGTTTTTTCCCCTCCTCTGCGAGCCTCCACATCGCACACGGGTGAACTCACAGTGTCCTGTGGTGTTGCAATGCTTTCTGAAAGGCTCTTCTGAGGAATTCTGTTATGCTGGAGGTTGCCCACCTCAAAGCCTCCATGAAGCCTTCTCCCTTGGGATGCAGAAACAGGTCAACCAACGGGTGGAAGTGCAGACAGGGGTTCCCAGAGTCATGGAACAGGATGGTGAGGAGGCAACGCAAGAATGCAGCCCCATCCTGGGTACTCCCAGGCAACAGAATTTTCCCAGATACTGGATTAAGCCTGTATTTCAAAAAAAGGTGTCAGCAGTCACTGCTCACCTCTGCCACTATGTCATTTGAGTAGTATAAGCACAGATTTCTAGGCAATTACATCTGTGCAGGCGGACTTTATCCGGCTTCAGCTCCCAGCCACCGCATTCCACTAGTTATCAGCACTGCTCAAAAGGCCAAGAGAGATCCTGCTGACATCGTCCTGGCCATCCTGCACAGCAGGGAGCAGTGCTCCCTCCATCACCAACTTCTTCCAGTCCTTTACTCTCACGCTGCTTGAGTGGAACTTTACTAAGATACCTAGTCTTAATTTTAAGACTTCAAGAGTAAATTCATCAAGCCTGTAGGGCAGATGTAGCAAAAATAATTATACTGATAGAACTGTGCTACCTTTTTTGGCATTTGCCTAGCTGCAAAGATATTTCTTCCTACTAAACTAAAGTCTTCTGAGAAAAAATGTTCCCTCTGGGTAGATAGAGAGAGACTACAAGTAAATCTCCTCAAAATCTCATGCATAAGCTAAATAAATTGAACTCAAATCTCTTAGACTAAGGAAGGCTTTGCAGACTTCAAATGATTTTTGTAGTTCTTTACTGAAGTGTTAAAGCAGAACGTCTTTATTCCACTAACACTTTCGTGAATAGCCGATACCCTCTGGGCAATGTTTCAGTTTCACTGTTGACGATGTTCTCTGACTTTTTCCATGTGTGGGATTCACAAAGCATTGCTCCAATACGGAGGAACATCTGCTGCACACACAAGCAGTGAAATATCCTCAGCAGATATGGGCTGCACTGGTGGTAGAGCCATATATGTCTGGATGGAAGAGACATCCACGTGTCAGGTGGAGATGATGCTGTGCGAGCTCAGCACTTACCTGTTCATTTGGTCTGCCAGGTGCCCGATCACATATGTATGGGCCAGTGAACACGCACGCCTTGGCAAGCATGCAACCGCTAGGCAGTAGTCAGGGATCAAAGCGAGGAGAGAGCATATTGGGCATTTATGAGGTGGGGGAAATCTGAGAGTAACTGTGGTGCAAGAGGGAACCACGAGGGAGCAGAACACAAATCCGCAGGTGATGAGGTAATTTCGTTAACTCTGGAATTGTGTATTTCACTACAATTAGCATCAGATCTGGAATGAATTTCTTTACGTTGCCTCGGATATTCCAAGGCTATCTTTGATCAATGCAGCTAACCAGCACAACCTGAGTTTACATGCACTACAACCTTGAAATGCACCTACCAGGATTTGCATAATATTGATGCCTGAATACTGCCAGAGCCTGCCAAAGAAAGCAAGTGCAACATCAGCACCCTCACAATGCTTTCCAAGACAGCTGCACTAGCTCTTCAGTTGGCCCTCGTTCATGATGGCTTTTCAAAAGAAGAGACGTGGAAAAACTCTAACTCTTTAAATTATCCATCTTTTTTTGACTTCAGTTGAGTCATGGATGAAGAAGAAACGAGTGATCAAATATCTAGGAAAGGACAGCATCAGCTGGATGGCAGCAGACATCCAAACAGATTAGAAGACAATAATTTTAGGAAGAAACTGTCTGAGGATGAAGCAGGACAGTAAGGCAATCCCAGAAGGAATTCCTACTTGGGCAATGGTTCAGTCTCTTCACAGGGTGATTTCTACTTGGTTTTCTTCAGTTAAGAATGGTGTGAACAAAAAGAACCAAAGAAGAATAAAAGTCTTGACTAGAGCTCTCCATTTTTTGTGTCAGCCAGGATTACTAAGCCAGAAATGAAGATGCTACTGCCTTGGCAGATGTGGGATCTGTAGTTCTTTAAGGACTACCGAAGCCTAACGTAAGTAAATGTTTCTGATTTTTTAATAGGAATTATAGTGCAAGGAAGACTGGAAACTGGAGCAAGCTAAGAAGGAACAAAACTATGCATGGTGTGGGAATGACTGGAAGGGCAGGCACATCACCTTAATTTTGCTATGAATTTTAAGTACAAACTGTCTAAAATTGCAGTAATCGATAATGTTATTCCTACAAATATAGATATTTTTCAAAATTTTGATACTTTGATTATTTTCACTCAGAAAGGGATATTTATTTTCTTCATCTACCTCAGAAGCTGAGGTGAACATGACTGCTGACTTGTGGGTATGATGGCTACCCAATCCAGGTGGACACGTTTATCATCCAGCATGCGTCTACCTGATACTATTAAATGTTACCCAGGCACAGAGCAGCAGCATCGGAGCAGCTCTGTCACCAGCAGATGCTCGACAGTGTTCTTACAGCCACACTCAGTATGTCTGGGTGGGAACAGCTCTCAGCTATGTAGTGACCTGCCTAATCTTATTATGCTGTTGCATGCAGGTATGTACGAAGGGCAAGCTCCAGCCTGCACTTCCCATACCAACAACCTTCATTTGGGAATCTGGCCAGGAAGACTCCCCCAAGGCCCACATTGCAAACTGGGTCATTTGTCTACTGAGGTTCCTTTAAGGTCCTCACCACAGCACTACTTGAAAGCTTGTTAAAAGCTACGCAATAGGGAAAGAACTAAGGTCCTCTCCCTCTTCTCATCAGCAGGGACAAGATTTTAATACACCTATAGATTATCCAGCCTCTCTTCTAACCATGACTGAAAAAAACCTAGATCATCTTCTCTCACAGAGCACCAGTGTTCATACTTTTTATGTCTTCTGGATATGGTTCTGGTCTTCCAGGATCGATATTTTCACATGCAAGTTTTCCTTGGTTCCCTTGGGCCATTCTCACCACTGCACTGCGCTGGAGCAGCAGGTCCTGACCACGAGAGCACAACCCCCCAGGCAGGATGGATTGGCTCTGCACAGCCAGAGGGAGATCAAACCCTAAAAAAAAGTCAACTTTGTCCCAAGAATCATGCCAGAGACAAACTTAACTCTCAGCTACTCTCTCTCAAAGGAATAAGGAACATTTTCCACAGAATACATCACACAGGCTCTCCCACCAGGTCTTCTCATTCAGAGACTTGGTAGGAACCAGAAAAGTCACTTTATTAGAGGGCATTTTCTCTGCTTCAGCATTCAGTAACAGTTCAGTTGCCTTGACTGAGGCACTGAACCAGGCTGATGATACAAAACGGTATCTTCTGCTATCAATTGCTCCTAAAATCTGCTCCCTCCCCTCTGTGAGTGGGAATGACCCTTTGAACTGTGTGCTAGGACTACAGGACAACCACCACTTGAAAAGGCTTTCTTGCTGCTTTCCCAGTGCAAGCCTTATCATGTCCTTACTGCCTTAGTCACCAGCCATGCCTTTCTATAATGTACTTCCGAAGGGATTAGTTACAAATGGCTATTTAGGTGAAAACTCAAATTTGGGAAAGAAATATGATGAGCTTTAAGCTGATTTCCCAATTTAAAAGTTTTTCATTTATGATGGAGCAGCAAACCCAGCTTCTGTCCCTTTCCACCCAACTCCAAGGAGAGCAGGAGGACACAAGTCATCACCCAGGAATATCCCCAAGTAGGTGGGCCAGAGCTCCGCCCCAGCACAGGATCAGGCATCACAAATCTGCGGCCAAGCTTTGCATTCAAAACGCATCAAGACAACAAACAGTGGATTTACTGCTCCACCAAAACCAGACGAAGATTCTTTCTCACAGTCCTTTATAAACTAAAAAGACCAACTGTATACAAAATATTTTAAAGCAACAAACCCCTTGGAGGAGGACAGGGAAGGATAATATTTGCAATCCAGAAGCAGACTCTAGAGTGAAACTGCCGGTGGCAGTGGCCACTCCATTTATCACCAAAGGCAAGTGACAGCACTGGAAAAAACAAATTCAGCCTCTGTAGCCCAGATCCAAATAAATTGCCTGCTCAAGTGCTGGGCTCAAGTTCCAAACAAGCTAGAAATACACACATGTGGATGAAGCGTTACTTTGGGTCGGACAGCAAGAACAGACTCACAGCATCACTATTTTTCTCAAGCCGAGAGGAGGAGCATGGTGGCTCCTCAGCTTTTTTCAGGGATGCAAAACAGCCCACAGATAAGGCTGTTTCAGTCTCCGAGGAATTTGCAGTGTACTGCGTGGCTATGAAGTTCACAATCTGCCCTAGTAAACACGCAGCATGACAAGGCCTTAAACTAATGGAAGAGGAGAAGTTCTAAACAAAAGCCTGGCACGCAGCGAGGGCTCTGGCAGACAGTGAGGGTTCTGGCACAGTAACACAGGCTGATCAGTGAAGGAAGGTATCATAACACACATTTTAGCAGGACTAGATGTAACCGGTTAACTTCAAGTAGAAATGTAGTTCCCAAATAAAAGGTTAAAAAACATCTCCGCTGTTGCCACATCAACAGGATCTCTAGGCGCAGTGGTCACGTGCTGTGACAAAGGAGGAGCGGTTGTGTCGTGTCCACTGCTGGAGTCTCAACCTCTGCTGGAGTAAGGTTGCTTTTCAGATGGCATCACTGCCATGTGCAAGTTGTCAGAGACATGTCCCTGCACGGGACACACAGTCAAACCCGGCCTTGCTCACAGGCAGGTGCTCACTCGCTCCTCTGACTTTCACTATCAAGGAGAGCTTCGAGGTGCCTCAGGCACTCACAGCAAAAGTGACTCCTCTTGGCAAAGGCCGCAGATTCCTGCTGGAAGCATTCGCAGGCTCATTACTACACGAGAAGGAAGCTTGTGAGCTGCCAATTTCTAGTGAAACCTTTGCCCTCACTTGGCTGCTTTACCACCGTGTGCCAGATGTTCAAGGAAGTGAGCCCCAGCAAGCACGAGAGCTCCTTCTGATTCACTAATGATGGGCAACAAACCACCTCGGAATCAGGCTGTGATGGCTGGTTTGCGCTTGTAAATCCCTCTGTTTCAGGAACCATCTACCCTCAATGCAACAGAGAAACTTTCAGCTTTTGACCATTTATTTAACAGACAAGAGCGGTATACGGCCAAACCTCCCCCCTTTATAATTCCTCTGGCGATTGGGGTATTGAGAAAGAGCTTCTGTCACTGAGAGACCCGGGGTGACACAGGATGTACAGTAGAGGGGAGCAGGCAGGGTGGATGACAATATGTATGGGTAATGTCTCTTGGCAAAAAGAACAGTCTAGGAGAGACTGTTAACTGTTCTGAATGACTGCCCATGAGTAATCTACCTCTGGGGAGCCCTAGCAGAAGCCGTTTCACCAGAGGAGGGGTGCCTGGGAGCATCAGCAGGCTCTTGCAGCAATGACTGCAAGTCAGCACTGCCCAAGCAGCCACCACAGACGCACGAACGATTCAAATCTGTCACCCTTCTGCAATAACCATGGGTTCCCACGACTGCAGCCGACTCGAATCCATTTCCTTTCCACTTGTACACTGATGTACCTCTGAACACGTCTCCTTCTTCAGCCCATATTTCTTTTTCCCCATTTACCTGCAAGAACGGCAATTAAATTCTCTTTTGATTTACTCTAAAGCTTGTCAGGTGACTGACATCAGCTTACCAGTTGCCCTGATTCACTCACCTTTCTCCTGCTTACAGGCAGGTCTACACTCTCCAGTGCTACAGCACTGCCCTAAGTTGCAATCAGACTCACAATTTTGAGTGCCAGCTCACCCAAAACTCTGTGACAGAGACCACCTTTGTTTTGCTGCTAATGCAGTATGAATAGTTAGCCACTAATGTCCTTCTTCTATGTTAATCTTCTCTCTCATTTGTTTTTTTGCTTCTAGATATTTCTGATTTAGTGTGAAATAAAACAGGTTTAAGTTTTATTTTTCTTTGGTCCATATTCCAGTGCTGCTCTTTCTCCAAACAGTGTCTCCCAGGGCACAGAAGCATCTCTGGAAGGCTGTTGCTCTGCTTCACTGTTCTGCTTCTGCATCACATTGATTCTTTCTTCTTATAACATCTCCTGAAAATCCTCCTCTCCATAAAGCACTTATCCCTTCTTCAGTACGCAAGTGCTGCCAAAAGACTAACATAACCCAGAGCAAATCCCTCTCAGCTGCAGGGAGAATAAGCTTATCTGACCACTGACCCCAGCAATAAATAGCGATTTGCCTTTCATTTACTCTTTTGCTGATAAACTGCCTCTGATTTCACTTACTCAAGAGAGGACTAAGCAAGGCTCCTAGTCACTGGCCCAGAATCTCAGGTGAAGCAGGTCCAAGCAACTCCAGGTCTGGTGTCTGAAGGAATTCAGAAAGTCTCATACCCCACCGGTGATGCTACCATGGACACAGGCAGTTGCCATCATCAGTCAGGGGCAAAGGAAACATCCGAGGGCAGAGTTTGGCCTATAGTTTTGAGGAATGTGTTCACTTCCACAGCTGTCATGCTCTTCAGCAGGATGCTTTCACTTTCCTTATCTCCATCCTGAGGTCAGACTCCCGATGGTAGCTGCTGGCTTGCAGCGGGGATGGAGTCTTGCAGAGTGACAAGACAGAGAATAAGCAAGAGCAGCATACAGAGCTTCTAGGTCAAGCAAGTGCCTCTAGATAAATCCAGGAAAAGAAGAAACTCTCTTTTTCTCTGAAAAATCAGCTGAGAGAGAAACAGAAACTCTCCATAGAGAGCACTGGGTAGGCATTTGTCGTTTTGAACTTACCATACACTGATAAAAATACTAATACTCACTACCAGAACAAACAGACGCCTACGCCTTATTCCCCAAGCACTGTTAGTTCTCCATGGAGTCACTTCTAGCTAAGAGACAGCACTTTTTGCACCAGTCTTCACTCAAAAAAGCAGCTGTGCTAGACACCTGTTTGCAGCTAAAGCCAGTGACAACAAGATTTCAGCCTCAAATAGAGAGAGATCAGACCAGAGAGGCCAAACCAGATGTTTTCCAGTCATTTGGACCACATCCTGAAGTATTCGATGAACTGGCTCAGAAGCCTCAAACCCAGCAATTATTCCCTTGGGGAACTTGTGTAGAAAGGGTAAGGTGTCAAAGGACTGAAAAATACAAAACAGTAGTGCCTGTCCTTAAGAAGGCAAAAAAGGGAAGAGAGTTGGTTTATGACTTCAGTTCTCAGAATAGCAAGATAAATTATTTGCAAGCACCTGAGGAAAATAACAAAGATGAGCAGCAACCCAGGTACATTTTTAAAGAGAAAACCAGTACTGAAAAGAAAAATTGTATTTCTTTATACAGGAGAAAAAGTATCATAGCAGAGAAGCAAGATATGAACTGGAATTCAGTAAGGCTTCTGACATGCCACTTTCACAAACATGCCAAAAAGTGTTATTAATGACTCTACTGTGATACAAGTTCAGAAGTAGCCAAAAACCTATCCAGGAGGAGCTCTCAGTGGGCTCAGTGTAGAAATGGAAGGATGTTATTACTTTGGGGTCTGCCTAGGAACCCACTTTGTTTATAGTGTTTTCACCATCAACTTGGATGACGGAGTAAAAAGTATGTTTATTGAATTGCAGAAGACATGAATCTGGAAAGAATGGCAGGTATGTAGGAAAGCTCTGCCAGAGAAACTTGGCAAACTGCAGAAGTGCTCTGGAAGAAAGAATTGTTGGGGACGAGCGCACGATGCTGCTCTTCGGCAGAAAAAGCCAACAGCACAAGCACAGGATGTGGAGCTGAGGAGGCAGCTGCTCCTCAGCTCTTCCAGAGGCTTGGAGTCTCAAGGAACTGGTCACTCACCTTCAGCTCCGTGCCATCGTGGAAAAGGCAGGCAAAGCAGTGGATGTATAAAGAATGAGAAGTGGGAGGCTAGTGAAGCAGCTGTTTGCTCCTCTCTATTTGCTGAACACTGTACATCTTTGGGTACTGCTCTTTCTCAAAAGGAAAAGACGAATCAACTGCAGGCATTCGACAGAGCAATAGGAATTAAGAGATCTGGAAAACATCACTTACAAGAACTGAAAAAATGGACTGTTTATTCCAAATAAATGAAGGATAAGAAGCCAACCACAAAAGCACTGAAGCAACGTGTAAGAAGCTCAAGTTCTCTCTGCTCTCTGCCAAGCTGGGCACAGAGCACTCAGTTAAGACCACTGCAACCACTCTCTCCAGTCTTCCAGCAGGTTTTAACAACCATTCACTGCATCTTTCCAGGAGCAGCAGATACCACATTAGCATCTAGTGATAACTGCATGACTGCAAGCATCAGGTGGAAATTCATTTCGTTTTGAAGCAAACCAATCCATTCTTTGAACTTTAAGCTACATGCTGGGAGTCCTTACAACTGCATTCAGACTGCAGAACACCGGCCAGTGCTTTCCTTTACCCAGAATGAAGAACAAAAGCGTGACATAAACCAAAGAAAATTACTTTCGGTTCAATTATACATACTACGAAAGCCCACTGGTGCTTGCTCAGAGGCTGACAGGTAACTTCATCTGCCTGGTACCAGGAAAATAATTACAAGTTGGTGCCAGTGTGAGACAAGAGCACGGTATGAGCCCTTAAGGCCATCTATGTAACAACTGTGTTAAATTATACTCCCAGACTGTTTCATTCTGCATATGGTGAACTGCCAACCCCCTCTCTTTGTCTCCCAACACATGATATAATGTCCCATTCTCTGAACATTAATCCATTTGTCTGGTTATTTGTTGAAAAATCACTAAAGAACATTTGAAAACTGAGATATAAGATTTGTAAAACAAGAACTAAACCCGAATAGAAGCCATTTCTTCTGGACTTCCTGACAAGAGAGAAAGATGAGCCATCTACTGAATGAGAAGCTAGTGATCGCAACCTGATTCCATTTAGGATGGGTGAATTACAGAGAACAACCCTGACTAGTAACAGGTCCAAGGTACTTCAGAAGGGCATTAATGCAACCAACTGGGACAGAACACTTACATGGGAAAGCAGTGGATTTGCTATTTCAATGTTTTTTAATTAGACTTGATATTGTTCTTCTGGATTATACTTTAGCCAATCATAAATCATGAACCTCAGTACAGCAATAACAGAGCAAAATATAGTGGCTTGTGCTATTCAACAGGTCATATTAAGTCTGTGGACTGCAGCCCTTTCAATAAGTTGTGCTTTTGCTGTGTTCTCCACTCCTGCACCATTATGTCCTTACCCTCAAGCTCCCATTTCCTTTCCTTGCCATTGCTCTTTTCTCTTCTCTACTCTTAAATCCCCAGAGCCCATAAAGTCCATGCAAAAGTTTGTCCTTCTATATACTCTTTAGAATAAATAAGAACAAGATTAATTGTTCATAGCACACACTAACATAATCTTGAATAGAAAGCCTCATTGGTGATGCAAGGTCAGGTTACAGAGAGATGCCTTTGCAAAGCATATTTAATTAAAATGTAAGTCCATGGAGGTGAAAAAGCTTCCACTTAAATGCAACAGAACACACAGAGGAACACTCTTCAGACCAACACATGGCAAATATGACTATGATATTGTGTCTACCCACTGTTTCTAATTAGGTGACCTTGGCAATGCCAGCTGACAGCATTCTTACCACTTTCTCCTTGTAAACAATGTATTTCAGCCACTTGAAATCCTGCCATTTGAATCCCGCCAGAACAAACAAAGAATCCTTCTCGTACTGCTCCATTTTCTGGATTGCACCTTCAGGATATGTGATCCGGAGTGTTGTCTTGCCACCCACATCTTTTTCAAAGCCCTTCACCGGAGCTGAGTTCAGCCTGCAGGGCAACCAGAGAAGATGCTGTCATGGATTCTTGCTTACACTCATGCATGTTGATGATACAGCAATCACTGCTGGACAAGAGCTCCTTGGACACAGCTGTTACAGCAACAAACGTTAACTCTTGCAGTTCTTCACCACAAACATTTATGAAGCTTTATACCAAGTGACAACAGTTTAATTATTTCACTGTATATAACACAAACCACTTCCGCACATCCGCTCTTGTGACTTAAACTGGGTTGGCAGCTTTGCAAAAGGAAACTGAAAAATACTGTCCTTGCAAATTTAGAGTTACAAACTAAGCATTAATATTTTAACATGCCATCTCTCCTGGGATATTTTTCTTGGATTCTGCAAGACTGCTGAAACAGAGGATGCAGCTCCCTGGCATTTTAAGTGAACTGAAACTGGTCTCATGCTCCAACCCTAGCCCAGAGCTGACACTGCTCATCCTACCTGCAGTGAGACTGTTTAGGGAACTAAGCCAGCTAATAATTTTCAAAAGAAACCTCTAAAAGAACAATCTCCATCTGGTTTAATCCCCCAAACTGGCCTGTCCAGAAGGCAAACTGCCCTGCAATGCATCAAGGAAGAGGTTGGGCTGTGTGGCTGGGGTAAAGCTCAGCAGCAATGTGGTCTCCCTGACTCGGAGGAGTTTCCGCTGTGGAGAGCATCCCACCTTGAAACACCCAAGCAGACACACAGCTTCACTCTTGGGCACATTGATTTCTAAGGCAACGCTATGTATTTAGCTGTGCTTTTCTAAAACATTCCTCAGGGATAAACTTTTTTCCCTTCAAAACATAAACTGCTCTGGTGTTAACAGCAGCAATGACTTTCATGACATTAAAGTTATTCAGAACTTCTACTCCAAACTAGAAACCCAAAGCTGAGGAAATTTCAAGTAACATGGAATACAAATCTTACTGACATCAAACAGCAGCCCCTGATGGAACAGCATTGACTTCTTGAATTATTGCAGCCTTCTTGACTTGGGGTAGTTCAATATACTGGAAAGTGCTTATGGACGACAATTTTGCTGTGTAGGAATGTTAATGAGGATCTGGATTTGTCTTTTTCAGCCCGGGTAAGCATTTTAGATGGGAAACCTTTTAGTAGAAGAAAATCCCTGTATATGATCTGAAATTCTGTTCATAATTAAGGAGAATAAATTCCTATGTATTTTTAGTAAAAATCCTTATGTTTTCATTAGGAATAAAATACTAAAGGGAAAACAACTTAAGAATTGGCACCACCACAGTTTATACAGGAGATGACACCTTTTATAGCGGTTTATAAACCTGTGTTTTGTACCCTGACTTGGAGGTGTCCAGATCTGACTGCCTGCATTAACAGTGCTGCCAGCCAGCCTGGTGTCTTGGTTCTTCCTCTGTTGCTGATGTCGTGTTCACACATTGTTCACTTTTGCTATGGGCATTATTTAAACTTTAAGGTGTTGTGTCTCTTTGGGGTACGTGACCCTACATGATGTAAAAGCATGTGGCTCTAAAGGTAATAGAGATAAAAACAATGAAATACTGCACAATGAAAGCTAGTTAAAAGTATTTTCATTTGCCTCCTTGAAGTTGAGGGTAAGTTTAGCGGCTGCAGGCATTTCCAATGTCAACATGCAGCAGGGTTATCCCTGCCCCCAGCTGCTGGGTTCGCTGTTTTGCTGCTTACCTTAAAGCTCTCAAAACTGAGGATTCTTACGTTTCATCTAGACAGGAAACAAAACAAACCATTTCCCCAAGCAAAATGAGCTCAGGCCTCCAGCAAAAAGCTGTTGACGGAGTCATAGTGATGGAGTCCTGCTAACATCTAATGAGCCAGCACTGTCAGCCCCGTGGGTCAGTGTCCCAGGGGCAGCGCAGGCAATGGAGCAGGACAAGTTCTGGCAGCCACAACCTGTGTTCACGAAGGTGCATGATACGCAGCTTGAACCCTGTCTCAGGCAGGACACGCTGGTGGCTATAAACACAGGGAAATCTTAGAAAACCTCAGTTTGGATGTTAGGCCTCCTCGTGCTGCCCGTGGAAAGGCAGTTCTCTCCACAAGTTTTGGAGTGTTTTTCTGTCTGTGACCACTGATGACATAGGGAGCTTAGAGACACTAACTCCTAACCTTGGCACCAGGAAGACCCTCTGAAATACCACTAAAGTATCATCATGAGGTGAATCCCTATCTCATTCTAACCGGGAATTTCTGATGTACACCTGTTTTTCCCCTGTCTGCAATCTATTCTAAGGAGGCATTTCAGAGCACCAATGACTGAGTGGTGCAAGAAGTTCCTGCCAGGTAAGCAGTGTGACAGCTGGGAATAACATCTGTACTGAAAGGTGGTAATATCCAGTTAAAGAAAACCAGTAACTAACTCAACTCCAAGCTGGTTTAGAACTGTCAAAGCCTATCTGACTCTCTCCAAAATTTCCTGCTGCCATTAGTGATCTTCACATGGTAAAGTGAGGCATCAAAAACCTCCACATAATGCTGGATGACTTCTTTGTCCACAAATGTACCACATTTTTCCCTTAAAATTCACCTCCTAGGTCCCAAATCTTATCCTTCAAAGCAGTTTTCCAACTCATGAAAAAGTGTGCTGTAACACAAGGAATCTCCCCAGCTTCCGCAGGAGTAAAGGAGGCAGTTGGACACATTTAAGACAAAGTCTGCTCTCATCTTCTCAGTCCCACATCCAAGCACCTGGCTTCATTTAACCTTTAGAGTTGACTTTTCTCTCCTTTATCCATCCTACAAACAGCACAGGTGCTTAGCTGCCCTCTTATCCTCTCAGTTCGCAAACTGACTTAGATTTACTGATGTGGAGAGGAAAGGTTGAACTTTTCATTTAGAAATTAAATAGTGGACTTTCTGATGTAAATCTTAGTGGGTGGCTTAGCCCAGATGGACTGAAACTGCTCTCTTGCTACTTTTTGAACAACCTGAGCCCAAGAAAAGGCTATAACTGAATTTTAATTCAGCTTAAATAACTGCAAGTCACCAGACTATGACAAGCAGTAATAGCTCTTAGATAGCAACTGATAGTGGGATGAACTAGGAGAAGGGCTGTAAAAGTTTCATCCTGTTCTGAACAGTCATCCCTGTGTCCAGAGCACTGTTGGGGAAGCAGGGAACCATTCACAGGAACAAAGGACTGAAAGGGATCTTTTTGGTCTTTTTGTCCAGAGCCGGAGGGTATTTATTACTCCATGTATATTCTATTGTTTCCTTATGTGCCCGTTACTAGCACATGGGAGAGAAAGGAGACCATGCGAAATGATACCTTCCCTATGCCTTAAATTCTTTTACTAATCCTTTTCTTTCTTCCACCTAAGCTAAGAATTTGCTATTTGCCACCATGTCTCATGGTTGACTAAAGTTCAGAGAGATTATATCAGTTAGATTCCCTTTCATATGAAATCAGTTATCTTTCCAGGGAAAAAAAAAATACCAGCCTAGCCTACGTTAAATTAGTTTTTACAAACTTACCCTGCGGTTTATCCCACTTTTCCTATTTCCCATCATAATATTTTGTTCGTCATGATTCAGAACCTGCTATAAAGCTCTGCATTTTTTTCAAGTCAGACTAATGGGTCTGTAGCTCCCTAGAGCACATCCCCCCCTCCTTCCTACACACACGCACTCTCTCTCTCTCCATTAGTACAGGTATTATGTTTGTTAATCTCCAGTCACCCAGAACACCTCCCTGACTTGACAGATTTATTACTAGGAGTTATGACTAGACCTGTGATTTCACATATCAGCACGTTTTTCAAGCATTCTGAGATGGCGATGATCCAGGTCTTCAGTGAAAGCAAGAAGTCCTAACTTTCACTGTGGTCGTTTCCACTAACAGGCCACTCTGCTCCTGCTCCCTTATTCAAGAGCATTATCTGCAGCAAAACAGAGACAAAATATTCCCAGCTTCTAGGGTGCACCTACAGGTCCTCTCACTCATGGAGGCTTACTGCTTCCTAAGAACCTATGCTGCACCATTCTTGGTTCTTCCCATCCTAGCTTTGAAGTGTGTGTCCCAGAGACTGCTACATGTCTACGACTGATAATACTTAACCGAACTTTCTAGGGGATGTATCTGGGAGCAGATCTAACACTGCATTTTACTGTTTCACCACCCAAGGACATCCCAAACGAAGCAGCTTTTAGAAAGGAGCTATGAAGGGAACATTCAAAGTGGGCCCATGGAAGAAAGCACGTTCCCTAACAGCTGTGGAAAACTGAATGCCTGAGAAATGCCTTCACCCTTTGATGTGATCACCATTTACAGCAAACGTTTCTATGCTCTTTGTTAATTAACACTTCCATACTAACAGATATTGTCACACTAGTGTAGGTTTAACCTTTGCCTCCACAGCGTGTGAACAGATAAAGAAATGGGTGATATGACGAGAAAACTGTCATGCCAAAGACTTACCTGACAACAACATCATAGTCATCAATTTTTAACCCCAATGACTTATTTGCAAGTACTCCACCGTTTCCCACAATAATACATCGCCGGCAGCTGAGACTGGGGAAGAAACAGAGGAAAGAGGTGATTTTTGCAACATAACTTCAAACACAACAAGCAGCACATATTTATTGCACCTACCTGAGAACTACAGGAAACCTTCTGGAAAATGAAGAATTAAGGGGAGTTCAGAGATATACTTGATCCTCAGCTCACCCCACCACGCCCGGGCATCACACGTGACAAACTGCTTTCAACACCTCACACCACATGTGGGCTAATGAGATGAGCTGTCGGGACAAGCAGGTCCTCTCCCCCCACACTCCTAGTATGATGGGCTTGAATCAAACCCATCTGTTTACTTAAACCATCTCATTATTCATTTAGCACTGAAATAACAATAAACCAAAGGCTTAGCGAGGATGTCTTTTCTCCAAGCAATTTTCTGAGTGCAAGCAGACTTTGCCAGGTTATCTGGGGTGCACTCACCTTGCCGAGTGCAAAATTGCTGCAGTTATTCTGAGACTTCAAGAGACAGAAAACACTAAATGGATAGAAAAAGGACACCGCCCCCATTCCTGTCCAGTGGGAAACATATACGGAGACACAATAGGTGAGGAAGGGGAAGGAAAATGACCTTAATTAACAAAGAAACAGGAAAGAGAAGGAAGAAAACAGTTTCTTGTGGAACTGCGAGTCACAAGAACTCTCTGCAGCAGATGTTAAAAAGTGATTTCGTTTTGAAGACAGAGAGAGGACTTCTTTCCAGCCATCTAATCCCAAATGCAGCTGGCTCTTCTGGCAACGTGCCTCCATCTCTGGTGGTTCACTGAAGGAATACGTGTCTGCAGAGCCTTTTTCGGAAAGGGTCCAAGGCAATCAGTGTTTGGAGCAGATCTTTGGACTAGGAGGCCTTCCTAATCCCAGGCGCAGTCAACTGATCTCTTCTAGGCTGTCCTCACTGTGATCAGTCTAAAGAGTCAGCGTGAGGAAAGCTTTACTTATGTGGGGTCTGTAGAGTGGGGCTGGAGCTCACTTAAAGACTGTTAAACCACGGAGGGTTCCCCTGCTGACAGAGTCATTAGCTGGAGAACTACGCAGAATTAACGACACCAAGAAATGCTCAGGAACAGTTTCTCCAGCCCAGATGAAGTTCCACTACAGATCCCAGCCTTTCCAAAAAAATCCCAAAACTCCTCAAGAAGATGGACATATCAGCACCATGCTCATGTCCCTAAGGGCTGAAGAACTATGATTGTTTGTGATAATTAAATGACAATAGAGAAAAAACTCTATAGACAATGGCATAGAAAAAAAATACAGTTCTTGCAGAAAGGAGAAAGCAGAAGCAAGATCTGGTTCAGGCAGTTCATTGTGTCAAGGAGGGAAGGGAAAAAGTCAGCCCCAAGCACATCCAACCAAGTGACAAAGGTGGCAACAGTTTTGTCTAAACCCTTAAGGAAAAGTTGTCGTAGGAGGGGAAAAAAGACCAGAGTTCAGTCCTGGCCAAGTGACATTCCAGATGAAAATACAATTTTTTGATGACTATTGTAAGAAAGTTTGACCTCCTCAACAACAGACTGCTGGGTGAGATACTGCAATTTCTCTGCCCAGTTGACTCTGAGAAGCAGTTCGTTGTTCAAGAGAATGATTTTGCATTCTGAGGAATACCATGCTGAAATCCAAAGGCTACAGACTATGGACACTCCCCTCTATCCCTTTTGCACTCACTGTTAGGATGCTGGCTCTAACCAATTTTGAATACAGATGTGTTTGTTTCAGCCTCAAACCACTTAATCACATTCTTCCCTTTTCTGCTAAATTAAAGCACCATCTACTGTCAGCAGTCCCTTCCACATCTGCATGTGATCCACTTACTGACAAACAACTGCACGTAAACATCTGCCTCTAGGTGTACAAGCAGTCCCAGGTCCGACTGGTGAGCAGGAGCCACTACATACGAGAGCAATTCAAAGTACATCCACTGCGTTGTCGTATCCAGGAATGGCACAACATTTGCTGTTCTACTCAACATTTCAAGAAAGGTTAAAAACCAAACAGCAGTAACAAAAATAACTCTTTACTTAACCCTTTAAATACTCTTTGGTGCTTCCTGATTTAAAAAGACATACAATTGTCACTTAACACCCTTACAGTTACTAATGAAAATATAGAAAGTATTTAATTGTTGCTGTAAAATGTGAAAATATAGTTTTATTTTTACCCAAATAATTTAAAGAAATACTTAACTGAGTGGTTCTGCGTTTACACATTGTAACTGGTAGGTTAGTCACCTTTGCCCAGCTTCACGTCTGAACCACTCTAATACCCTGGTGGTCTAACATATTTAAGTGCATCCTCCTTTTTCCCTTAAGTCTGCAGATAAGATTTTTCAACAGCATCTTTTTGATGCTAAGGTCTAATCCTTGATGTCCTAGCAGCTTGGTCTTAAATTTCCTTCAGAAGTATTCTGCCCACTGCCATCGCAGAGCTGAAAGTTTCTGTTGCACACTCAGAAGGCAGAACTCGGATGCAGACTGCTTTCTTCAGATGCATATGATGAAGAAGTGGTGAGTTCTTGGACTTTACCTGGGTTCTGCACATCAGGTGTGTACATTAAATCGGGGCTGCCTGGCCTGTTTTACTCAAGACAGGCAGAAAGGCGAGCTATCGGTCTCACCAGCTTTAGCAGTCACACTGTGGAACAGTAAGCGGATTGCAGGGCCACCCCGATGGCACTGTGAAAGGGAAACATTCAGCAGGGACGTCAGGTACCTGACCTCACATCCTGACCAGAAGTTTGGACACTTGGCGCCAGCGTAGCTGGGCTCCTTCAGAGCCAGTGTTGACTGACAACGCCTGAGCATGGGAAAGCTGCAAAGTCACTGCTGGTTCCAGGCAAGTTTCTGGCTGAAGAAACACACAGTGCAGGGAGCATCAGTTACAGCTCAATTGTTTCTTCACAAAGAGGTGTGCAAAAACCTTTTTGTTTGTTTACATAGGATGTCAAAGCCATATTTCTTCTCCAGAAGAGCTCAAGGACTGAACACATTGGACACAGCCCAGGTTCCAGTTTGCTACCTGGGTGGTATGAATGAGGGTCATGGACTTTCCACACCAGAAAGACCTTCCCTAAAGCCCTAAGCTGGGAGCTGCAGCCAGAGTTCATCTACACCGAAACAGGGATTCACACAGATTTTCTTGAACAATATAGCACTGTAAACATATGTGTGTGTTATAGCAACTGCTACTTCCTCCTCCTTTCTTATCAAAGTGCTTTAGGGATTTGTCAGGGGAGAAAAACCACAAAAGCTTGCCTTTAAGCAACCTTAGAGCTAAAGACTTTGAGGAGAGATATAACAGAATAATTAAAACCCACATCTTTAGGGTAACTGGTGCTAAGGGAGGCTTAGGATATTCTGGTTTGATCTGGCTGCTGCTACTTAAACTGGTGCTATCAGCCTGAGACCGAGGAACATCTCTTCTCCTGCTCTATCAAGTTCCTTCCTCACTGGTTGTTATACACTGTATTTGTAAAGACTCCTCTAGGTTATAAACTCACTCTCAGTTTTTCTTCATTACCACCTGGAGGCCACAGAAAAGGGCCAGCCAGGCTTTTATATTTGTATCTTTTCATGGAAATTTACAGGTCATCTATCACCATGGAGATTTAACCTCAAAATCCACTGAAAGCCCAGGCAGCAGAAGAGCCATAGAGCTAGAAACCAAGCCCTGATCCATTTGCAGAAGGAGGAGTCAGTAAAACAAGCAGTGAACATGTGAGGAATGTCAGCCAGGAAAAGCCAACAGGAGAACTCCGAAGCGTCTAAGACAAGGCCCACCAAGATCCGCATTAGAGAGAAAGGCATGGCAGCAGTGAAGGAAGAGGATGCTAATTCTGAAATGCTCTGATCTCCAATCTTCTCCAGAAAAGCACATGGGTGAGTTGCAGCTACACTCACAAACACGACGGCAGCATTACCTGTCCCCTGCCCCGGAGCAGAAGCAGATTATAAACAGTTCAAAACAACAGTGCCCTAATAAGGAGTCATGAGGAAAACTAAGAAAGCAAGGCATCACTTACACCATGTTACAGGCGTGAACTAGAGCATTTGTTCACATGCCCTCCAGCTGCTGCTAGTTATTAAGACATCTCTACTCACAATGGAGAGATTAGCTGGAGTGAGTTGGCTGAGCTGCTTTGGGATGATGAAAAGTGTACACATACCTGGAAGGATTGGGTTTGCCTCATTTCAGCACCATGTCGGTACATCGTGTCAGGAAAGGTGCATCAGGATGCCCTTTTGGCACAGGGATAATCAAACAAATCAGTTCATTTCCAGGGCTCATGGGAGGGAAGTGAAGGTAAGATCGCAAGGGACAGCTTTGTGAAGGAGGACAGAAATGGAAAAGCTTGGGTGGGGACAAAACCAAAGGCTTGGTGTAGATCCCCCACCATACAACTCTAATCCCCTCTTTCCTTCCTGTGCTCTCACGCACTGCTCTGACCTCACCTCTCCTGCCTCTCCCACCCTTCCCCTGGGAAAGCCGCATTCAGCGTGTGGTTACATGAAGACTTGCTTCAATAGGCTCGGCAGCGCTCGCCCTCCCCACCCATCCCCAGCCCTCTGCCTGTCATGTTGCTGTTGCAGCGCTCTGCCAATGCAACTCTTCAGTGGGAGGAGAGCTCTATAAATGAGGTCACTGGAATGACCTAGGTTAAGAGAAAAACTTAAACCGGAATAGTTTCTGTGACCCATTCTCAAGTCCCTCTTCAAACAATAGCAGCAGCCCAAGTAGAAGGTGTGGAGCTACAATCTGAGAACAGGCAGCAGCAAATACAACTTCTTAGACTGGCTTTGCCAAGAGTGAAAGCATTGGCATAACTCCATCCTGAAGAGAAGGTGAACCTGGAGCTTTCTCCCTACAGCCCACTAGATTTCTGAGAATCTGTAGGTGGAAAGGTTCACAACATCTCTCAAGTCCCTTGTACCTCATGGACTTCTGTGTCTCTTATCCAACTCTTTCACAGTAATGCACTCTTCCAGCCCTTAATCATAGAATCACAGAACCACAGAATGGTTTGGGCTGGAAGGGACCTTTAAAGATCCCTTAAGTCAAGGTGTTTCCAGTCGCTCTGAGGTGGTAAGCAAAGGGGAGAGGTCTAGACTTTCTCCTCGACCCACTGAGCAGTCAGGCAGTAAGCCAAACCTCAAAGCCCTGCTCCCAGCACACTGGAGCTGCCACAGAGAGGAACTGTTGGACTCTTCTTTGAGCTTGAGACAAGATGAGAAAGTAGCTAACCTTCCCTCATCAGTCTGCTCCATTAACTCTTCTGGAATCCAAGATAGCAGATACCCGTTGCTCCTGGCATTGTAATCCATTGCAAATCACAGCTGAAAAACATTTTGGGATGCAGACCCAAGTCTTCATCTACGCCCTACTCACCAAGCAGGTTTCCAAGAGCAGCACTGTGGTAGCCATAACACCTCCTACAGTATCCAAGATCGCTCTAATCACAAACCCTCTGTCACAACTCCATCCAACTACTGCTTTAGGCTCTCACTTTGTGACTTGTTATCCCAAGCCTTTCTTGTCCCTTTCTTTCACCCCAGGTTCAATTTTTATCTTTCCTATCTAGGACCTGCTCACTTGGAAGAGCTCTGAGAGGTATTCGACTGTGAGGCATAAGTACTACACAACCAACATCCACTGCTCTGCATTTACCTCCAAAGTTTCCAGGAAAACAGCAGTTCCCCAAGATAACCGTGTATTTACCACCAGACACACCACCAAAACTTGTTACTGCAATACTATAGAAATCTAGCTTGTTCCTTAGGTCTTGTTCATACTTGATAACTCGGAGACTTTACATCCGTTTCATGAAGGCCGAGTGTTAGGTCTTTCCTATCTCTGCACCAAACCCAATATAAAGAATGCAAACCCAAAACAAGCAGCTCATGCTAAACTGGCTCTTTCACAGCCTCCTAAGAAATTGCTTTAAACAACCAAATCAAAACACGTTCCACTCCTCAAAAAACAGGTGAACAGCAAGAGTCACAATTCCATTAACCTTCCCTGCAAGAATCTTCCACCTGCCCTCATGTCATCAACACTAATTTTCCGTGAGTAACCTTGTGAAAGAGTCTACATGTGGATTTTTCAACAGATTAAAATCTTAACTCTCCAACCAGGGCTGAGATAAACCTCAGATGGGTGAGACTCAGTTGTGTGCAAAATCTCTAAGAAGGTCATTTGTAAAATGATTTTGCCTTCTGGACATCATTTCTCAAGTTAATCCCAACTCTGAAGGCTAACCTTATCCGGCATTGCTGTGAGGCAAGGCAAACTTCAAAGCAGCTTAAATCAGCACATGGATTGCAAAAAACTAAGAATAAACTTTCACAAAGAGACTAACTCCAAACACTAACTACAGCAGGCAAGAGCTACAACCAACGTCAGATGTGTGGAAGAAAGACTGGGAGAGCTTATGAACTTTGCCATGGAAAAGTGGGCAGAAGAGGAGCTGGATCAGGATGAAACCAGTATGTTTAGAAAGCAAGAACTGTGCTGTTAGCCTGGGTTCAAGGAAGCATCACTGCTTGAAAAGGCACAGTAGCAGGACTTTGAAAAGATATCTTTTCCCAGTAATAAACCTCTGTCAGCTTCTGAAGGAAACCACCTCTAAACTAACCCTGGCACTAATGGAAAACTGCAGGGCAAAAGGAGGGAATGATGAAAAAACAAAGATAGGAAAGACTAAAGGACTATCATTGGGGAGCTCATCGTAAACATGCCAGTGAGTTTCTGAAGCAACCTTTGTGGCGACCAATCCCAATCCCCTTCCCTCTCTTAGCAGCTCTAGACTGGATGGGAGGCTACAGCGAACGTCACTGACGTGAAACCACAGGCGCTTCGTGAAAGCAAACTCTGCCCAGCGAAACACTGAGAGGTGTGGTTTGCGGTACTTTGTCAAACAAGCTCTTTTCAGACAGATGTTGAAGTCTCACTTTGCCTGTGGCTTGTGGTGTTCCTCTAAGGGTACTGTTCTTGGATCATAGCTGATAGCAATTGTGCGTAGGTAAAGCAACCTTATAAAAGGTAAGGTTAGGACAGAACCAGTTGAGGATCTCACCAGCAAGGTGACATCCTCCTGGCCAGGGCTGCCTGACCGTATGACACTGCCAGTCACCTTAATCGCAATTGTGAGTGGTATTTTATTTTTATTATTATTGTTCTTGAGACTGTTAGGTTTGTAAGTACTTAATCTGAGACTATTTGAATAAAGTGAGAACTATTAGGTTTCATATAGTGAGTTTTAGTAAATATCCAGATGTTTGATCGGTTTAACTCTTCACCTATGGGAGTTCTTCCTTTATTTCTTATTTTCAAACACTGTTGTGTGGACATTGGTCTGGCATTGCACAAAACCTACTTTAAACAGTTAGGTAGAAGTAGGGCAGCTGGGGAGGAATCTGGGAATTATTCTAGCCCAGATCCATCCTTGACAGCCTGAGCCTTTACCAACACATAACCCCTCAGGGTATTTGGGTTATGACAATCTCTACAATAGGACTGCAGAATCAACGGAGCTTCTTCTAAAGGCATCAATTCAAATACCACAGGTCCCAGGAGACTGTTTTCACACCCTGGCACAGGCTTGGCCAACACAATCCTACATTCCTTGGTCAAGAGGGAGGCTTCAGTGAAACATTGTTAAAACAAGCCAGTTCCTTCTTTCCTCTTAAGAGTTTCTTGCGATTCTGTTGCTTTGTCAGAAAGGTTGAAAAAGAATAATGTATTTATTGAAACCCTGCTATTGACTTATTTAAAAAGGAGGCAGGAGAGTGCATTGTGACACCACAAGAAACAAAGGATTAGGAAACAGTCAAAAGGTAAATGCTTTTTTTCTGCCTCTGTTTGACTTAACAGAGGTTTCCAAAGTTTACAGTTTTATTGGAAAGTGGATCCAGTTTCCAGCTTCTGATCTACCTCCAAAGCTCAGTCAAATTTACCACCAATAATTTCTGGCAAACTTTACTTAGGACATGTCAAAAACAATCACTTCTATTCCTTCTATTTAAAGGTCTCACCTTACCTGTCAAGAGCTGGAGTTAGACGGTAATCTTTGGTAGCTGACAGGATGGCTTTGATCAGATTATCTGCAGAGAAAAGAAGAAGACATCAGGAACAAGTCCTCACTTCTAACAGAAATGAAAACCAAAGTGTCGTAAAGCATCAGAAGCGGTTACTCAGAGGAACTCAAATAAATTACACATCAGCAATAAAACTTTAACTTGCATATTCCTATTTTCTCTGGAAAATGACCTTCATGTACATGCTGCAAAGACATGTGCTGTGCCGAATTCTGATGCGGAGGGCAAATGCCTTGCATGGAGAGTGACAGGGAACACACAGAGTACAGTTTAAGGCAGTGGTTTCATGCCCACTCCCCTGAGACTGCAGTTTCACAAACACTTCAGGTGTCTAAAAGCCAGTATCACTGTCAGTGATTGCTTTCACGAAAGCTTTTGAGCAGCTGTGCAGTGAACTGCACGCAGGAATGGAACTAGGTTATAACTAATGTCTTTTATCTTCCTGGGTTACTTCTAGTTTAGGTTCAGTTCCTCAGTCTGGGTTTATTCATGGCAGAATTCAATTAAACCATCATAGTTGCTTAAAGAAATGCCCATGGAACCACAACCTATGCTGATACCCAGTGAATGCTGCAGCAACCAGATGGTATCAGTTATGCAGGCACGGACACACACAAATTAAATGCATTAAACTGTAGAAGCACAATGATTACACATAAATAATGCTATGGACTATGGAAATTTTCACATCTGCTTCCTTCTAAGTTCTGTCCTTTGTCCCTCATTTTTCCACCTCTATCCCCAAAAAGGTCCAAACTTCTTTATCATGGTCTGTCTAGGGCCAAGAGGCAGCAATGCTTCTTGGACATTAGTAAGAATTTCTTCACCATGAGAGTGGTGAGGCCCTGGCCCAGGTAGGTTGTGGCTGCCCCATCCCTGGAGGTGTTCAAGTCCAGGTTGGATGGGGCATTGGGCAGCCTGATCCAGTGGGATGTCCCTGCCCATGGCAGGGGGGTTGGAACTACATGATCTTTAAGGTGCCTTCCAGGCCTAACTATACTATGATACTACGAATGCTTTGGCTAGTCTGGATTTACAAATGCACCAGTAACTTCAGAACGGCTGTACTTGGGTCCGGCAAAAAGTCTATCTGTCTCCAAATACTGACTCTAACTGTGACCTTAAGTAAATGCCTAAAAGAAGCATAAAAGCAAAGTAAACAGACGTAATAATTCCCTGAAATTCTCTTCTACCTTTTAATTATTTTCCAATCAGGGATTTCATGTGTCTGGTAGATCTTCTACATATCTGTCAACCCTCAGTGATTTCTCTTCTGTGAGCTCAGAATCCTCCTGGATCCACATGGACTTTCAATTGCTTCCCTTTCCTAATCATGAACATAGTTTTTCTGAGCTTCATTTATACTGGAAGAGATTGTGAACAATCAGTCCCCTTCCACTTTCCTTGGGATACTGTAAATACCTATCACATCCTTCCCTTAAACATATCGGCCAACTAGTTCCAAAGTCCTTAGGAAACAACCAGTCAAAACGAATAAATAACTCTAATTTCTTTATAATAGAATGAAAATGGCACAGGAACATTAAGAAAACTGACGTCAAGTGATTGTTTACAGTGAACTTAAATAGTTTTCTTGATAGACACAACTTACTGCAATCAGCACAGTTAGAGGAGCCCCTTTCAAATAAAGAGTTCCATTCTTATTAATGATATCCCTCTGCAGAAATCACAGGACAAGAGTTGGGGATGAACACACAAGCTTTTGAACCTGACAAGAAGGTGGTCAGAGACACAAGGCTGACAAACAAAGGTGATAAACAAAAAATGCTGATGGTCACTTTTTAATTAGGGGAATTTTTAGCCATGGCATTACTGAGCCCCTGCCAACCACTACAAGCTGGGAGCTCTGATTACTTTCAGATTGTATTTTGGAGTGGAGCAAGGAAAGAGGCAATTTGTATGGAAAAAGCAAATTACTTTGCTAACAAAACAGTGGTTTTGTTTAATTTTCCTTCATCTGAAGAATTTATTTTGACGCATTGGCAGCAGGCTCCTTCTCCAACAGGAATGCTGTTTCCCTATGTCTGCTGTAACAGCAGTAGGTTGCTGTGACCTCTAATGGCACCATGCCATGGTCTTCTCCTTGGCCTGTCTCGTACATTGACTTTTACTGGACAGTATATGTTACTGTGGTTGTTCTCCCACACTCAGAAAGGAGATCAAAGGATTGCATGTCAGACTGCAACCTGCGTCTACCAAGCTTTTCTTATGACAGTTTGGCTCTGCCACCCACAAGTTAACACCCCACACTACTTGGAGGCCAGTTGTTATACTATATTAAAAAGCATATTAAAGGAATACAGTTCGCTAATGCACTCCAATAATTCTGTTTTCCTCATCTTGCCAGCTAATTAGTAATGCCTTCATAGTGAATGCTCAGGAATGAAATACAACTGCTTTAGGGCTGGATATGGCAGCATTTAGGATGGGGATGCTCTTTGTTCCCATAATTCAGAGGGAAAACACAAGATATTGGACATTCAGTACAGACGACGAATGGCCAAATGGGAGATATCGCTTCAGCAGTCCAACAACACATTGAAACAAAGAGGTTTGGAAGTTGCGCAAATCAGAGTGTTCTCATTCAAAACTGCTGAATGAAGCTCAACAAAAGGCAAAATACTTCACTGCCAAGCGTTGACTCGCAGCAGGAATGAAGGTGGTGCAGATGTCCTCAGTGCTAGTTCATCTAGTCCAGCATCCTCATCGGAAGCCATGAGCACTAACACCAAAAGCCAATGGCCTGGGCAGGGGAGAAGCACTACATCTCTTTGACTGAGCCACAACTCTAGAAGATGGACACTACACTGCTGCTGAGGTGGTCACTTTCATTTGTGACCTTGCTCACCGGCACCAGGATGAAAGGCAAAGATCTCCTTCAGAAGGAGCTTCTGCAGCATCTCGGGGCAAGGTTTATAGGATTAGCAGATGCTGCTGTGGCTGATCTGCAACACTCCACAAGACAATAAAGATACTTAAAGATCCTACCAATGGTTCTCTATTGTAACCACAGCTTAGTCAAGGTGGAGAGTCACTTGAAACCACCACTACAAAGACTACTATCTCAGATTGCTACCTGCAGGCCACAAAGCAGTGTTCATCTCCAGAACACGAATAAATAGAATGAGGGATCAGGAAAGCAGGTGCGATATGTAAAGTTAATTGATGGAGCATGCTTTTTCCAGGGTGAAAAATTGAAAGGGTGATGAGTATACACTGCCTTATATACCTGTGACTAAGTGATAATAATGGGTGCAAATGCTACAAAGAAAAATTCCTTCCTGTTTTAAGTAACAGGATTTGTGCACAGTCACTGGCTAAACACTGATCTGTCAGGGAGTGAAAGCAGGGCTTGCAAGGGTAAAATAAAGGCCAAGTCTTCAAGACCCAAGCCACTGAGACTGCTCCAGTATAAGCACAACAGAGAATCATAGAATGGTTTGGGTTGGAAGGGACCTTGAAGCCCATCCAGTTCCAACCCCCCTGCCATGGGCAGGGCCACCTCCCACTGGATGAGGCTGCTCAAGGCCTCATCCAACCTGGCCTCCAACCATGCCTTCTCTGGGCAACTTGTGCCAGTGCCTCGCAGGAAAACATTCCTCCCTAAGGTCTAATTTAAATCTCCCCTCTTTCAGCTTAAAACATTTCCCCCTCATCCTATCCCTGTACTCTCTTATAAAAAGTCCCTACTCAGCTTTCCTGTAGCCCCTTTCAGTTCTGGAAGGCTGCTCTAAGGTCTCCCTGCAGCCTTCTCTTCTCCAGGCTGTACAACTCCAACTCTCAGCCTGTACTTGTACGAGAGGTGCTTCAGCCCTCGGATGATCTCCGTGGCCTCGTCTGAACTCACTCCAACAGTTTCACATCTTTTGTGTGCTGAGGACTCCAGAGCTGAAGAGAGGATTCCAGGTAAGGTCTCACAAGAGTGGAGTAGAGGGGTGGAATGTGATCTAGGCAACAACAGACACGTTCTGTCTTCATGCAGTAGCTTCTGGGCAGATTCAAAAAGCTGCCTTACGGAACAAAGGCAGAAAGGCTACCTAACCAGTTTTGATGTTGCGTACATCGATGCTAAACTTCTAAACCACTTATACTAAACCATTATCTGGTTTAGTAGCAAACCTGATCTGCAGGAGACCTGGCATGCTGCACCTCAGCCACCAAACCCCTCCACTGGGGACAGCAGTGGGAAGAGCTGGCACTCAGGGCAGCGAGTTCTCTGGGGTGGGCAAGTTCTGAAGGGAAAGAGACAGAGTTCATGATTGGGACCTGCTTGCACTGAACACAGCAAAGAACAAAGAACGGAGCAACCCAACATCAGTATTTCAGGGAAGCACATTTTGTTCCCGATAACTGTCAGCTTTTCTCTGTTGATCCATCCATTTTAATTTCTGTTTTTCAAAAAGGCACCAGCTGCGCGTGGCCCTTGCTTTAACATGGAACCATATTTAAAAGAAAGATTGTTTTATCAGGGCAACAGCTATGCAAACAATTTGTTTTGATTTTTTTTTTGGCAGATGGTTTACCCAGGCTGTGCAGAAACCATGGTGTCGATGCAGACACAATGCTAGCCCAGGCACAACCTCTTTCTTGCTTGGCAAATGACAAAACCAGACACAGTGGTGGGTGTGCTCTGCCTTGTACACCAACGCACCGAGGAGGGGCCAGGAGGAGCCTGAGTGTACATGTCCTGAATACTACAAAGGAAAAAATCCTTCCTGTTACAAGCAGCAGGTATGTAGGCACTCACCTCTTGCTTCCAGGGCCCAGGCACATGGCCAGCTCAGGTGTAACAGAATTCCTTAGCTCAGACACATTCCCATTCAAACAGGTCTCTCATTCTTTGAGGAACATTTCCAATACGGAAAAGTTTCAGCTACTTTTCTTCAACGCAGAACCCCAGCAAACAGCCCAGCAGACAAACACGTCGCAGCATCATATGCCAGAAACACGAACCACAGAGAGCACGGTTCAAAAACCTGCAGGGCTCTGTGGAAGGCCAGCTCAGAACAAGCAGAAGGCACTACCTGCCATTCATTGCTGACACAGAGGTGGCTCCCGCAGACGCAGCAGCTCTACGTCATGTTCAGCCCAGGCGAGGACAGCTGGCAGCACTACATCATGGTTAACTTGCACTCGCCATGGAATGCTTCAAACACACTGAGCAGACCACATCCAAATAGTATGGAAAAACCATGGACTTCTTCCCCGTCACTCTCCTCCTGTAACCAGGATGGGTTCACCTTCAAAAAGTGTGGAATCATTGGCCTCTTCCCAGCTGCCAACAGCCAGCCCAGCAAGTACTAATGAGCTGCATGGCTTGTGAAATCCAAACTTCCCACTGGAAACTCCACTCAAACAGCAAACTTGTCTAATGCCACTCATCCAACAGCTGGTAATCACTTCAAGGCTGAGTAAACCAAACAGCAATATCGCTTCCTTGTGTACTGTTCCTCTTACTCATCCTCACAAGACTCGAGGTAAATGTTATCAGTACTAATGCCTCCCTCCTGTCTGTAGTCAAACACTGATGTTTAAATGGCAATGGCAGTACCATCATCCATCTGTAGGGCTACAGATGTCAGCTGACCTGGGAGCGGAACACATCCCTGCAGCAGCTCACTGCAGTCCATTCCTTGTGTTAGCTCCAATAGTTCATGTCACAAAGAGCAAACTGGAATGCACTGGCTCCGCTTACCAGAAACCACCTCTATGGTAGGTGTAAGAATCATCTATATACATATGTTATACACGGGAAGGAAGGCAGGTGTTTAATTCGAGTTGAGGTATTGGGCAAATGAACTTATTCCAACAGTAAAAATATGTGGCTTTCATGCAGCTCCTTCAAGTCAAAGCCTATAAGGTGACACGTACACACGCACGTGTAAATACACATGCATATTCCTGAATTCACCCTCTCAGGTTCTCCTCATGTCTGAAAGCAGTAAAGGTCTTTATATTCTGAGAGAATCAATCCTACTGAAGATCACAAAGCAAGCAAGTGACATAGCTAGGAACAGAACAAGGCCTTCAACTCTGAGATAAGGAGCCCCTGCAAAGGCTTTCATCTTCAGAAAACCCTCTGGCTTACATGTTCTTCACATGGGTCTGCTACCATCCTTTAACGATTAATTAATGGAAATGAACATGAATATCATGCATTTTCACCCTCATTTTCTCCCATTATTACATAAAGAACACATCACCAGGGCAAGCAATCTGCTGCAGTTCTCTGCAAGCACAGTGTGTTTATTGTATTTTTTTCTTGTCATGGAGAATTTAGATTATTGGGAGAGCAGGAGATCACTTAACCCATTCATCTCTCAACCACTATGCATACACTATTACTATACAAACAAAGCGAGAAGCCTCTGCACATTTTCCTTCCATCTAGTGGAGGAGTTGACTACATTTATCTAAGAGTCCTGAGTTATCATGACATATCCTATCAGCTTTGCCTTATAACATCAAAAGATTCAAAAGCTGCTCAGGACTGCATGAGTTCTCTGAATGCAAGTATATCTTGACTTCATGTTGACCCTGAAATTCTCAGATATTTGGAAATACTAGAAGTAAATAGTTAGAAACTAGGCCGGCAGTGACCACACAGTGAGAATCAGCGGAGTCTCAATTCGAGCCTTTTTCTCTGTTATTTATGTGGAGGAGCAGAGACCTTCGCTATAAATGTCAACAACACTTAACATTGTTGTTTCTAATGCATAAGCTTCTCGCTTGTATCATTGAAAGAAGATGGGAGACCTTTCCACTCCACAGGGATTACTGCAGGCATCTCACAGGGTCTACTTTCTGTCAGCCTTGAAAGCAGGCAGGTTGGGCTGTTCACGCACTCTCAAGTCACCAAGAGGTTCTTTCCCTGCTCCTGCTGGCCACATAGTTTCTGATAAAAACCAGGATTCTGTTGGCCCTCTTGGCCACCTGGGCACACTGCTGGCTCTTGTTCAGCTGCCATTGACCAACATTCCCAGGTCCTTTTACACTGGGCAGCTTTCCAGCCACTCTTCCCCAAGCCTGGAGCGTTGCGTGGGATTGTTGTGACCTAAGTGCCTGACCCAGCACTTGGCCTTGTTGAATCTCATACAGTTGGCCTTGGCCCATTGATCCTGTAATTTTTCCAGTTGTCCATACCAGCCATCTTCCTCAAAGACTGGCAAGTCTACATGCCCTTGAGTATTTGACTATCATGCAATTAGGGTCAGGGAACAATGCTGCTGCAGTTCTTTGTGTTTGCCCTGCGATCTGTGGCCAATGCCCATCTCCTCAGCTGGACACCCAGCTGCACGCATCTAGCCAGCACTTCTGCACGACACTGTGATCGGCTTCGGGGATTACAGCGACCAGAGTGATGTTGATAGACATCCCAAAAGCGTGCCAGTCTCCTCTGGGTCCTTGTCCTACAATAACAGAATGCCATGTGTGTGTCAGCTTCACGGGGAGGGTAAACTAAACACTATCAATGCTATGGGTTAAACAAATCACAACATTTACAAACAAACTGGAAGCACAAACGCACCGTGAACATTTTTTTTATACTACTCAGCTCTGTATAAAGTTTCTTCTTCAGCATTTTTTTCCTTAAGATCTCACTCCATCAAGCTGAGAAGCAACCTTTTACAGAGGGATGTGCCACTCTGGTGCCCAGCATGAAGCCATGGACCCAAATCCCACCATATATTCTGTCGTCCAACTCTCCCTCAGAAACACTGTGCCCAGCTGTAGAACAGACAACATCACCTGCATTTCTGTGAAGCTGTGAATCCAGTGAGTACTTACAGATATTTTAAGTCTGAAATTCCCTTTTCCTTGATCAGCTGACTTTATGAGGTCTGTACAGGAGAAAAGAAGCTACAAAGACTTCCAGAACTTAGAAGAAAATTGCAAACACATGAACTGGCTCTCAAAGACAGTTAACTACAAACTGCAGGAATCTGTCCCCACTTCAGCACATAAGAGTGAATACAAGCAAATGGTTTCTTAAAAATCATAAAATCATTAAGGTTGGAAAAGGTCTCTAAGATCATCCAGTTCAACAATCAGCCCAACACCATTGTGCCTAGTACTCCATGTCCTGAACTGCCATGTCTACATGCTTTTTGAACACTTTCAGGGAAGGAGACTCCACCTCCCCGGGTAGCCTCTGCTGGTGCTTGACCACTCTTTCAGTAAATAAATGTGTTTTAATATCTAATCTAAACCACCCTGGCACAACTTGAGTCCTATTGCTTGTTACGTGGGAGAAGAGACCGGTACCCACCTCGCTACAACCTCCTTTCAGGGAGCTGTAGACAGCAATGAGGGCTCTCTCTTCAGCCTCCTTTCCTCCAGGCTAAACAGCCTCAGTTCTCTCAGCTGCTCCTCCTAAGACTTGTTCTCCAGCTCCATCACCAACTTCATTACCCTTCTTGCGTACACACTTCAGCCCCTCAATGTCCTTCTTGTGCTGAGTGGCCCAAAACTGAACACAACATTCGAACTGTGGCTTCACCAATGCCGAGTACAGGGGCACAATTCCTACCATGCTCCTCCCTCCTGCTGGCCACACAAGATTTCTGATAAAAGCCAGGATGCCATTGGCCTTCTTGGCCACCTGGGCCACTGCTGGCTCATGTTCAGCTGCGGTCAACCAATACCCACAGGTCCTTTTCCCCCTGAGTAGCTTTCCAGCCACTCTTCCCCAAGCCTGGAGCATTGCAGGGGTTGTTGTGACCCAAGCACCTGACCCAGCACTTGGCCTTGTTGAATCTCATACAATTGGCCTTGGCCCATCAATCCACCCTGTCCAGATCCCCGTGCCTTCCAGAAGACAGCTGTGCCAGCTTAGGAGGTTTACTTCAGATACACCTTACTAACAACAGGACTTTAAACTGCCACTTCTTCCAAATATCACAATATTTTCGTTAATGACTTTTGAAGTTATAAGACAACATGCACATAGCGCTGCGTAGCTACAGAACACAAAACAAAAGAAAAAAAGAAAGACTGAAGACCCATGGTACATTCCCTAATAGTTTTAGGGAAAGCTGGCATACATTACATGTGAGCTCCAGAAAGCCCTTAAGGCCCTTTTTATAACAAGATAAAAATAAATACATAACATTTGGACTTTTGATTTACATTGTAGTTTTGGAGCCTTCAGAGATTTTTTTTTTCCCAAGCTTTTCTTCCCATCCAGGAGTTTGGTTTTTCGGAATCCAAGCTTAGTTCCTAACATGATCCCAGGGCTTGGAAAGTTGGAACATTAATTTAAAAGACAATTATGGCAAAAAAATAGGCAACATTTTGCTATAACCAGGCATTAACCATTTTGGTACAAACTCAACTCTGATGCAGAGGCAGCAATAAAGCCTGCAGAAGCAGGGTAGTTCCCGCCAAATGAAAATGAACCCTGAGAGATTAACAATGTGATGTCCAACGACAAGTAGGAAAATAAATATACTTGTTACAGTGGGCTCTTTTTCCTTTTGTTGCTGTATTTTTGATGCCCCTGCAAGGGTTACCAGGCAACATCTTCAAGGCCAAAAATCTCAGTAACCACTACAGTGATTTCTAAATGCCCTGACCCCTGCAGAAGAATTAAGATGTGGCACTTCAAAACACAACCACGAGAGAAGACCTGCTCTTCCCTCTAGGAGGTAAGTGATAGGAGTACTCATTTCTCAATTGTACTCCAACACCTCTGGGAAGAACTCCAACATGGAGTCACGCAATTAACTGCGAACTTGGGGTTTAAGACCTCCTTGGGGCACATTTCCCTTATTAGTAGGTCAGGAGAAAGACTGTTCTTCAAGCACATTCAACAGCAAAGCCTCAATTTCGATTGAAATAATGGACTGCACTGAAGGGTTGTGCTTTCATCAAGAGAGCTCAAGAATGACAGCCGATTTATTTAAAAATGTCCAGTATAACTTCCCTTTATAGGCTTTATCATAGAAAGGTTTGGGTTGGAAGGGACCTTAAAGACCATCCAGTTCCAACTACCCTGTCATGGGCAGGGACACCTCCTACCAGAGCAGGCTGCTCAAGGTCCCATCCAACCTGGCCGTGAACTCTTCCAGTGATGGGGCAGCCATGACTTCCCTGGGCAATCTGTGCCAGGGCCTCACCACCCTCTTTGTAAAAAATTTCTTCCTGATGTCTAATCTAAATCTTTCCCCTCCCAACTTAAAGCCTCATCCTACCACTCTGTGTCCTTGTAAAAAGTCCCTCTCCAGCTTTCCTGTAGACCCCATTTCAGGGGAAAGCTGCTATGAGGTCTCCTTGGAGCCTTCTCCAGGCTGAACAAGCCCAACTCTCTCAGCCTGTCCCATTCAGGAATGAGAAGCTGATACTCTACCTCTTCTTAAACTTGCACATTTTTTCCCTTCAAATGTCTCACTTAATTTCTTGAGGCTATAAAATCAGCTAGATTCCCTGGGGAAACACAACAGTTTTATAGATATATTCCCATGCGATAATGGCAACTATTACCAATTTTGGTCAAATATAAAATTCTAGTGGAAACCAGTTCAGAAATCTGCCTCAAACTCAAGAAGAAACAACAAGATTGTGTCAATACCTACTCTGAACAGAACTAACACATGCTTGTACTTCTTGCTTATTTCTTAAGGAAGAACAGATGAAGAACAAAAAAGCTCTCACAGTAAGAAAATCTTCAGTGCAACACAGCATAACTAACAAAATAAAGACAAAGTTAGAAAATTAAAACAGAAAATAGATACCCCCTTATAAAGCAGATCCAGTCAAATGCAGGGAAGGTGTTTGCATGTGGTACTCCAGCTTCTACAAAGAGCTGGAAGAGTAGGTTGGGAAAGACCTACTTTTCTGATAGTTTTTCTTTGGGTCAGCTGTAAATCTCAACTGTGATGTCCAAGTGAATATGTTTACTCAGAGATAAAGTATTGCTCATGCCAGGAAAGTTGATGTGCAAGAAAACGCTATGCAAGAAAAGAACAGGCATGAAAAGAGAAAAGATTTTCTCCTGATAACACTTTGATATGCCAACTTTTGCATGCCTTGAAAACCCAACGTTTTCAGTGGAGATGAATGACCTCTCCCCCACGAGACCCATGAAACCACTGCTAAGCAGAACTGAACCACAGTTCTTCCCAGAAGTACTAACACAAAAGAAAACATCCAAACAAAACTGAGTACAAGAACAATTAGCCATTGCACAATACATTTATTAGTGTTGGTGCTCTGGGCAAAGACTTCTTTCTCACCAAATGTGTCACCGATTCCAGAAGCCCCTCTTATATCAGATGAAAATATCAGGTCTCCTGGCCAGTACCACATACTACATTTAGGACTTCAAACATGTTCTTAATATCCTCTATCTCCATGGGGGAGAAAATGCTTCCTGGTGGGAGGTAAATGCTGAGCTGGTGACAAGACAGTTAATCTTAAGAAATAGATATCACCTTCAAAGGCAAACTGATCAGGGCCAACAATCTAGCAGGAACAAAGGTAGAAGTGACGATCTATAATTACTGCTAAGCAATGGCACAATTACTGACTAAATACATGGAAGAGATAGTCCATGGATGATGTTCTTTCAGGGCTTTTTGTATGCTGTGCCACATGTTTTCACTTAAGTTCAAGAAAACCTGCAGCAACTCTCCCATCCTCTTTACACAGAGAGGATGCCAGATACCAGCTACTCTTTCTTATGAAAGTCTTTTATATTCTTCAAGTCACATGTACTGCAAAATTCTATTAATAGTCAGATATTTCTCCAGTCTTCTTTTTTGCCCTTCTCCAAATAACTCTTTCCTTTTGCTTTAGCTGCAGAGGTAAATTTGGGGAGGAGGCTCTCTGGGATTAATAATCTCACTAACACCATAAACAATTTTCCATTGCTTACTCATTGACTAATTTAACCCTGGAGGCAGTGCACATGCTAGAGTATCTGTGCAACACTGTGGACAGCATGTGCATGTTCATACCTCTGTAAGTTACACTGATGGAAGCTCTGCTAGAAAAAGCTGTAAATACAAAAGAAGAAATTAAATTTTAAAAAAGAAGTCCAGGTAACTTGTTTAGGAGCTTGAGATTGCTGCAGTCTCCTTACTTTTCACTGAACAAGCTGCAAGAGCGGGCTCGGTTGGTGCTAGGAAAGAAGCATTCCTTCAAGCAGTTAGACCCTGGCAAATGGTGAAACGTGGGAGGCACTCTACCATCCCAGTTAATGCCGAAACAATAGCCTGGGACACAGGAGGGTGCTCGGCAGCCTGAGTTGTTCCCCACAGGACTTCTTGACATTTGTAGCTCTTAGAGTTCCAACTTCTTGTTGTAATTTGATTTTCTTGACAAGTCTTAAAGTTGACTAATTTCATGTGTTCCTGAACAACATCCCTCACTTTGGCTCACTCACACTAATAAACACTGGGCAGCCAGGCACACTGTCCTAACGAGTCTGTACTATTAAACTGTTAGCACAATTCCCAAATGGTTTTCACCAAGGACAAGAAATATCCTCCCTTGTTATCCTCACACATTCATCAGGTCACAGGCCAGTACAGGCTGGTGAACTTTCTCAATAGGAAGCCTGGATATAGCCACTCTCTTTTAGGGGGGACAGGGAGTTAACCTGTTTGATGAACGAGCTCAACTGCCTTCAAGAAGAGAGGACAACCATCTTATTTATTAATAGAGATGGAGTCATCATTACCAAGCACTTACACTGGCACAACCCATTTCGAGAGTTTGTCAAGTCACACAGAGGTGGACAAAAAAGCTCAACGTGGCAATAAGTGTCTTATTTTTTAAATTAAGTGCAGTCAAATATGATACTGGCCTGTTCGACAACAGGTCATTCTTGATTTAGATTAAGAAAGATAGCCCTCACATGTTCATAGCCAGCTGCAAAAGTCACTGGGTGAAACTTAAAGCCACTGTTACACAAAAGACGAAAACAGATATTTATAGAACCATAGAATTGGGTTGGAAGGGACCTTAAAGGTAAAACAGCTCCTCAAACTCCTCTTCCACCTCCCCTCAGACCCGGCTGAGAGAGCTGGCATTGCTCAGTCTGGAGAAGAGAAGGCTCCAAGGAGACCTTGGAGCAGCTTCCAGCACTGAAAGGGGTATAGGAAAGCTGGGGAGGGACTTCTTAACCAGGAAGTGCAGGGAGAGGATGAGGGGGAATGGTTTTAGGCTGAAAGAGAGGACATTTAGATGAGATATTAGGAAGAAATTGTTTACTGTGAGGGTGGTGAGGCACTGGCCCAGGTTGCCCAGAGAAGCTGTGGCTGCCCCATCCCTGGAGGTATTCAAGGCCAGGTTGGATGGGGCTTTGAGCAGCCTGATCCAGTGGGAGGTGTCCCTGCCCATAGCAGGGTGGTTGGAACCAAATGAGTTCTAAGGTCCCTTCAAACCTAAACCATGCTATGATTCCACGGTATACAGAGATCGCTGTTCAAAGAACATTTTCACAAGGATCCCTACCCTGTGCACCAAGTGATGGATGAAAAAGGACTTTTTCAGGTCTTTTCTTCAGAGACAAAGTAAACAGAGAGAAACTTTTAACAAGAGAAAGCAGAAAATGTGGATTAGCGTCCAAGCTGCTAAGAATCTCTTGGTTTCACAACTTGAGTACTTTCAAGCTACCACAGATTAGTTTCTAGATGCTTCTTGGAACACGCAGCATTACTGAAAGTGAGCTCACCCTGTAGCTGTATTTCACACACAAAAATGCCATTTTGTTCTTGGACTACAGCGCTATGACTCAAGAATGCCAGGTGATGTTCATTGGAGCTCTCAGCAAAATCTTCCCATTACCAACTCAGTGTCCATAAACACTGACCACCTTTCGCAGTGTGATGCACATCAGAAATCCCAGATGATGGTGTCACAGGGCTTCCTAGCGCACAGAGTAAACTCCTGCCTTGGCTCTTTCAACACAGACACGTCTCTCTGCACTTTTTAGCCACCCTAACTACTCTTTTTTCCCATGCACATCCCATCTCTGATAGTCTTCATCTCACACCAGCACGTGACTGAGCTCCACGCTGCCTGCCTGGGTCAGTTGTTTGGATATCATTAGATTGCCCTGACTGAGAGCCCTAATGAGGTGCTGATCCCATCATCCAATCACTCAGCTGAGCCAGAAAACGTCCCGTGGGATGGCCAGAAAAGACTGATGCAAGAATTCCAAGTGATGTGTAACATGAAAGGGCGCCATTCGCATCACTAGGACTCACAGCCTGTCAGCACAGCCATTAGAAATCCTGGGCTACAGAGATTTATAATTCAACCCTCCCACACACAGAGAACTTGCTCCAGATCCAAACTTGGCACAAATTTCAGTCCCGGGAGGGCATTAAAAAAAACAACCTATTCAACGGTTTCCGTCCCAGGGCTTCAGCTCACAGCCATTTTGCTAATGGCAATTTCTCATTTCTCTATTTAACTGAGGAAATCCAATATAAAACACCAGATTTACATAACATTGCAGTGGTGATACAAGCTGGCAACAAACCCAGGGAGAAGGCTGCCAGAGCTGTTCCGTCATCCCCTTTTGGTGAATTTCTCCATTTAGATCCAGTTTAACGGAATGATTTTTATTAGGTCTAGCTGACATCATGTGTGATCTGCAAATCCCACCTCCGCGTTGGTCACGCAGTTTGCACTAGCTTTGAACACCTTGTGTGCCTGTTAGAAGGGGACAAGCCTGCCTGTGGTCAGCGCAGCCTTCCACTCGTGCAGCCGCTGCTATTTCTTTGCTGCAAACTGCTGGCTGATTTTGAGAACAGTAATTAGCTGCCTATTGAGCAGCAAAAGGCTGGACAAGGAATGGACATACACAGAACAAAGAAGGGAATTGATGCAAGCCAAAAGAAATTTGTCAGTAGAGCCTTTGATTTGATCACAGATTGTTCTGACAATGACCACATCTGCTTCCACGGAGGGCGACAGACCCAAGCCTGTTGTGGCTGCAGTCCTTTCTCCAGCAGGTATTTCAATTCCTTTGGGGGCCATCTGTAATCTAGAGTTTGCCAGTTGGAAAGAAAAAAAATCTTGGGATTTGATACAGTGCTACAAGCACTTCCTACTAAATACATTAGACTTCAGCAAGTCTGCAGCAAATCACTTCTATGAGCATAATCCTTCTGCTTCCACCATTACCCACCCAGAGAGGCCTTTGGTGGCACATGCAGGATAGCAAGGAGCTTGGGGCACCTGCAAAATACACCGTTTGCTGGGTGGGCTCCTGACTCCCATCTAAGCATCACCAGCACCACTCCTGCTCTCCCACAGCACACCTGATCACAGCCTTTGCCGCCACATTCCAGCTGGAGGACAGGGCACATTACAAATCATCACCAAAGCATCTGAGCAGATTATTCCTATCTGTTATGCAAGTCCACAAGTAGCACAATTATAAAATAATTATATGACCAAAAGCTACCAAAAGAAAATGAAGATTTCTATCAGTGGTCAGCCCCAAGGCTCCAAAACTCAGAAAGGAGAATCTTTCCTGTTCTTTAGAGAATTACTGACTTAAAGGTACTTTAAATCAGTTTGGAGTCTCCCTACTGCTCACAGCCAAACGCAACAAGATGCTATGGCAGTCAGTGTCAAAATGCTTCTTCCAGAATGTGATGGTGCATCTAAATTGCCATCATTGTTCCATGTTTACTAAACCATCCTCCCCAAGACAAGCCTCTAAGGTCCACATTCCAGCCGTGAATACCCTTCTGACCTTAAGAGCTATATGTACAATATTTCTCTAGAAGACAAAAGCTGAGCCCAAGGGAACACCTGAGCTTTCAAAACAGAAAAACAAGACAAGAAATGGCAAGGATCTGCACAATGACCTTCTTTTATGACAGCTGCATGGTTTTCCCATACCTTGTCCTTTAATTCCAAAGGGGGGTACGTAGTCCCTGATACGCGCCCATTTCCTGAAGGAATCATCCAAGAACATTGGTGCCGGCTTCGAGAACCTGAGAAAACCAAAATGAGAGAGAAATTAACTCCTAAAGTAGAAAGGATATGCTTCTCTGGGTAGGCTGAGAGAATCCATCCCTAAGTGCTGGTTCTGTATTGTCACCAGCAGTAACGTAACGTGGAATATTTTACTTTTATCTATGGCACCTGCAGAGGAACAAAATCTGTCAGAATTAGTGCCACGAGGAAAGCCAATCTTGAGTTTCACAACTCAAGTTGTGAACCTGGCAATCACTTCCACTCAGCAATTTAGAACGCCCACACTATTGTTTGGCTATTAATGTAGCTACAATAAGTTGTAAATTGCAACTAGAGTTTAGGCAGTTTTATTTCCAGCTTTGTAAGCACAAGCCCATTTATGTGCTGTCTACACAAGTGTGTGAGGAAGGGCTGTGGAGCTGCCTTTATATTTTTCATTACACGTACGTGTGCCGCTCTGTGCAGGTGGGAATGCACTGGGTCGAGAGGAGCAAAGTTGGGGTTATCTGCTCTCAAGGCTGCTTCTGCCTCACTCACACACAGCAGCTACCGTAACACAGGCAAGAAAGGAAGCAGGTCAGATGTGTGAAGCAGCGCTTGGTTCACAGAGAATGGAAATTCAGTACAGATGTAGGTGTTTTCTTCTTCATTCATTAACATATAAATGATTCTAGAGGCGCCCTTGCCAAACCAAACAGTTGCAATCTATCCAAAATCACTCACAAAAGAGAGAACTAGTTCTTCTTAACCGTGTCATTATGGGAATACATTATCCTAATTACACCCTCAACAGAAAAACACAGCAGCTACTAAAAATTTGTCCCTTCTAGAAACAATTAGTACAGTGGCCAAATAGAAGGAAGCAATTAGCAAAAGCAACTGTAGAAATATTTATATGGCTTTCATATGGGACCATTTCTGAGCGTATCAAGACCACCACTAGAAAATATGTTAATACTATTAGAAATCTGTTCATTCAATCATATCAAAACAGTACCAGGGATGTCCTGGATCAAAACCAATCAAACGAGGCTATAGAAACAAAGAAATGAATGTACTGCATGTTCGGAGTCAGAGAGCACATCTCCACAACAGCCACACTGCAAGTGCAACGTACACATATCCAAAATTGATACAGCCTGGCTAACCGGGGTTTTTGTAGCAGGCTGGATGTAATGCACCGTTTTAACCCTCCCTTCAGGCTGGTTTTGCACTCAGCATGCAATTCCACGCTACTGCAATCAGATAACTTTTGGACTTCAACTACTGACTTAAGATAAACTCATCCCCACTTCGCCACAGCCAGGTATGCAGCAACAACTTCAGATAGCGGCACAGGAAGGAAAGGATGGAATGAATTCTGAATTATAAACTACTCAAAGTATAGTCCTATCACAGATGCCCAGTAAATCTGAGGTTGCAGGAATCTCTGGGGAGAGGGGAAAGAGCGATCAAGAGCATTTTAACAAAATAAGAACAGAAGACTCCAACTCACCCATGCATACCACTTCACATCCACTCACGCAATCTTTAATCACATCATCTATAGTCATTAAAGCAGTATGGACAGATTATATGGCTGATCTAGAAGGAAAGGAATGTTTTTTGAGAGCTAAGCATGCAAAAGCATCCATAACTTTAACTGGGAAAAGGTGGGGAAGATTTGTGAGACAGAGCTTCTGAAGATTATAAGTTAAAAAACCCAAAAAACCCCACACGCCTATTGAAAAAAAATTAACAGGATGCAATAATAGTTTGAAAATATCCTAAAAAGTAATAACTTCACAAATCAGTTCAATGTTTCCTTCAAGCACCTTGGTGCACTGAAATTTAAGTATTACATGAGTGGGTCTCCAAGGAGTTCTCTCTACCTCCTTCCAGCATGGATAGGAGGAATCTGCAGGATTCTTATACAGTGCAAGAGCTTTTATGACCTTAATGGCTACAGCACAGATGTTCACCACTCTTCCTTTACAGCTATCACTTGAAGAAGCAGCTGCAGTCAAAAAGGGCTGCATTGCCTGGGGGTCACCAGCACCTTCGGGGCAGTTTGTTCGGTCATCAAATTATTCTGGTTGCTGCTGCGACATCAATCTTCAGGAGAAACTTGGATGTTTCAGAAAACGCATATATGAGCGGGTTTTATTCTCTTCCCAAGAATCAAGAGGATTCCCTACAGTAATGCTACAAAGCAGTTCAGTGTTAATAAAAAACGTAGCCAGTTCAGTTCACTGCACAAAAAGAAGGTACGTGCTGTACGTCAGCCCTAATTCTGAAGTTGGTATTATTTATAGATGCAATTAACCGGTCTATTTGCAAGTCATACACCGGGAAAAGAGTTTACAGTAGTCTGACATGGAATATTGAATGTCCTTCCCTAAAGCAGATTCCCCGTTATAAGGTGCCTGGTAAAACCAGGAGGAAAGTCAGATCCTCCTGGGACTCCCTGAGTCCCGAGAGGAGTCCCCAGAAGCAGCCAAGGCACCAGCAGGACTGATCTGACGCTCTATAGTGTTCCTGCTGCAGGTGACCAGAGTGATGCCCCAAGAGAAGGGTGAAGGGACCGTTTGCCTTATTATTATATTTGATATAAATAAACTTAGGAATTTTTCTAGCAAAGACCACAAGAAGCCCACCTACTGTTATGAGGAAATATTTAACAATATTGTGCCCAGAGCCAGGGAAACTAACATTTAATTCATAGCTTTTCTTCCTTTAAAGAAGATGGAGAAACATTTTGGGGGGGCAATATTATACCCATCTGGGGAAAAAAAGAGCAAATAGAGGATATTTAGCTCCTATAAATCTTGAAGGTAATTGCATTTTGGAAATATTAAGAAATCATGAATGCTGTAAGCTCATGATCTATGAAAAGTGCTTTGCCACATCAATAAATCAGAGCAGGCCAGTACCAATGTCCAGCAGCGACAGCGAAATGCTGTCTGCCAGAGCTCTCCAGGAGCGTGGCAGTGCTGTCTCGGCTCTGAAGCATAGCTGGCGTATTCTAGGACCCTTCAGGAAATATCAGGATATGCCTCAACCAGACCATGGGAATGCTGCCTGCAGAGCACCTAAAATACATTCCAAGGAATGTGTGGGAGTTTGTCAAACAGAAGAAGTAAATGTTTCTGAACAATGCTAAAATTTCTATCTACAGAGCATCTTACACATGAGATGTTGTGTTTTACCCATCGTCTGCTGCTGATACCTAAAGGCGGGTGAGCTTCACCGACAGCCGCAGCTCCAGAACTGAAACAGGCTTCTGCTCTATGGGCAAACAGCACATAAAACCAGAGTTTTCATTTTTCACATTTGAGTTTTAATAATTTCCTGTCTACCCCATCCCAAATTCCACAACAGACATAATGCAACATGGGAGCCATGAAAAGGTGAGAAATTTGGGTGCTTGTGGCACACAGATACAACCTGCACGATTTGGGAGAGAAATGCCAACCATCTAAAATCGCTAGTTTGAATGACAAACTCCAATAGAACAGCAAATGACATCTAAACAGATGGACTCAATGATTTAAAGGCCTTTTCCAACCTAAATGATTCTATAAAATACTGGATATAATCATGAGGTACAGTCTCTCCCTTCTCTCAAGTTCGTATTCCTTATACAAAGCCATCAGTATAATCTCCAACACAATTTGTCACCGCACACGGGGAGAGGAAGTACTGCCAGGAAACTATTCTTAAACAGGAATCTATACACACAAGAAAGTGTGATATATATCTGTGCCTAGGGGATTACAGCTTACGCAACAAAAAAAAATAACATTTGCAGTTCTTTTCTGCCTGACAATTAAGAAGAGTTGTGACCCCAAAATACGTACACCTGGAAGGCTGAACTAGCCTGCCAGAAGCTCCCCGGCCAAGTTTTCTGACTATTTCTATTCTGTGCTTCATACACAGATCCATTCACAACCACTCGTCTTTTGATGTGTGGTGAGATAGTCAACATCAACAGCACTAACTTCTGAAAGTATTGCGCAAATCTTAGACCAGCACTGCCTCTATTAAAACAGCTACTGAACAATTTCAGACTTTTAATCTTGTCTAGGATCTGCTCCCTACTCCTACCTGCTGCTTTCAAGACAATTAATACGTAAATCTGTAGAAGGGAATAAGCTAGACCAGAGAGAAAGTTAAATACATCAATTGACAGTCATTGGAGATAACAAGCAGGGAGGAAGACAAGGTTTATCTCTCAGATATTTTCTTCCTTCCCCCATCTCTCTCCTCCTTTAAGCTGCACTGCCCTTTTGTTACCCCTTTACTTAGGGAGAATCAGCAGCGAAGAAAAACTGGGAGCTGAAGATAAAAAACAAATAGTGCTAGAATCTAATGTTATACACAACCTGCACACTACATTTGTTTAAAGGGCATGAACAACCTTTTTTAAAACACACACACACGTGAATGACTTCTTTGTTCCAGTATGACTTCATGGAATCATGGAATGGTTTGGGCCGAAAGAGACTTTAAAGCCCACCCAGTTCCAACCCCTGCCATGAGCAGGGACACCTCCCACTGGATCAGGTTGCTCAAAGCCTCGTCCAACCTGGCCTTGAACACCTCCAGGGATGGGGCAGCTACAGCTTCCCTGAGCAACCTGGGCCAGTGCCTCACCAACCTCACAGGAAAACCTTTATTTCTAATCTCTCACCTAAATCTCCTCTCTTTCAGCTTAAAACTATTCCCCATCATCCTATCCCTGTGCTCCCTGATAAAGACCCCCTTCTCCAGGTTTCCTCCAGGCCTCCTTTAAGCACTTCTGTCCTCTCTTTTGTTTGCTCATGCTCAAAAATATTCAGTTAGACCGAAGGCAAAAAATGTACCAATTTTATTCATAAAATGGCCAAAATACAAGCCAAAGCACTTTAGCACTGAATAATTACCACTGATAGAGGCATTTATAAAAGTACACAGATAAAATCTAAACTAACCTTTTCCTTTCTCCCTACTGGGACCTAGATGTATGTTCTGTCCCTTGCTTTCTCTTGGGAGCAGTGTGGTGTGATAGCATAGGGAATGAGGAGGCTTGTGATGCCCTGATTTCACATTTCTTGACATTAATCCTCGGACAAAAATCCAAGCAGCTCAGAGATTCCTCAAGCAGCTGAAAAACTTAAGACATTGCATTAATAAGGATTAACCTCATCCTACAACCAACATACTTCTTTTCCTAAATTAGCAAATAAAAGAGCAAAAAATACGGATGGCTGCAAGAAGAAAATCTTTTAACAGTACACATCAGGCCAAAAATTAAGTTGATCTTAAACTGCAGAAATAGTCTTAAAGAAAATGAGACATTCTGGTAAAGACAACCTCATGTTGAAGAATGGCCACACTGGGTCAAGTGCACTCTACCATGACTATTTCAGACCTTAGTTGCTCTTTGGGTGGAGACAGTGAGCTACTGATCCCTATCCATTTCATCCCCATGCTACTCATGCCTGTGGACTCTAAGTGTACTTCTAGTTTTCCCTTTCAGGTTGAGAAGTCCTCAACTACTTCTCTGTTCTCTATACAGATGCCACTGAGTCACGCAGTGGTACAACTCTGCTTTGCTTTGTTCTCTGCCCTTTCACAGTAGCTCTACCGTTTGGGTTTTGGCTGTTACTCAGCTGGTGTAATTACTTGTTCCTTCACAGCTCTGCAAGAAGAACTACGAGGTGTAAACCATGGTCCTTCCTTCTGACAGCAAGGGGCAGGAAATGCCACAGCCACTCAAAAAACTGCCTTTGAGGAAGAAAAAGAAGGTGCAGGTAAAGACCACTGAACAAAAACCCTTCTACCACCTGTAGGCCACGTGGCAGGACTCTCATTCCTTCCCTGGGAATGGTTGGTCTATACCTTTGGGGCACTCCAGAGCATCATCAGCTGCTTTGCCCTCTTTGCTCTCGATCATCTGGTACGCTGCTTAAACTCAGTGGTGCTGGCATTTTCCCACTGCCTGCTCACTGCTCTATTTAGAGCCAGACCAGCTGCTCTAATGTATCTTAAAGGGCTTTCATGCTCTGCACTGTAGTTCATACACAGAACGTTGTCATACTATTGCAGAAAAGATAAACATCCTATGGAGACTGAAAAATGTAACTATCACAGCTGTAAAACCTGTTAAGTACTCTGCTTTATCCAGGATCAGAAAGCATCAGCTCAAGGACCATGACTGGTTCTGGGCCTCACACAGAAAGCATGAATAAACTGGAAAAAAGGCCGTAGAAGATCTGTGAAAGATTTAAGGTCTAGAAAACACCATCTCCAAGGACATGATAAGCCGTTAAATTTTATAAGGGTGCTGCGAAAGAGAAAGGCAGTATTCCTTGATTAAAAGAAGTAGCAGCCCCGGGCTTAAAATGCAGCAAAGCAAACTGAAATCAAACATAACAAAAACGTTTCTTATGCTTGGGATTATTATACAAGGAAATCTATTATCTGGACCTGTTACAATCAGAAATACAATGCCTGGACATGGGTTATAGAACCTGCACGAACTAGCTTCTGACTTTACTGTATTATTTTTAAGAACAAGTTTGCATCTATAAAGCATGGGTTAGTCAGAGCTGTGTCTACTTTTAAGAAGAAAAATTCAATAGACGAGCTTCTGAAGCTTTGCACAGGTCTATTTTTTTAAAAACCATTTTCACGCTGGCCTAATGTTGCTAGGAGGCGGCCAAGTACCCAAGCTATGGTCCGCTGCAGTTGAGAATGAAGAGCTGCCCCTCAGACTCTTCGGGATTCTGAAGTACTTACCTTCATCTATGGTAATCAAATGTCAGTACAAACACAACTGCAGATAAGCAGCACGTGGATTTTGCAAGCCTGCTGCCTGCCAAGACTGCCTTCTGTTTGTACCCCGTACCTCTGTGATAAACAGGAAGACACGTAAAGTTTAACCTTTCTGCAGTCATTAATATCATGTGCTTACGCACCACAAAGGCACAAAATCAGACTGATTTAATAACAGCTCAGTCCCTCCTGCTCACTGACTATATTCTGATGCATGAGATCTAACGAATCACCCCAAACAGCTTACCTAGAGCATCCCTATATAATGCAAATAATCCTTATGGGGACTGAAAAATGTTCAGAGAACCTGTAAATATTAAAGACAAAAAAAAAATCAGTCTGGCTGCTCTAACCAAATCATCAGATTTCCCTATTGATTCTTGAAATGCTTCAGACAAAAACCACATGTGCACACAAACATAACAAGAAACTTGGTTTAAAGGTTGGCTTCCTTTGGGGGATAAAAAAAGCTATAAAATTCAGCCAAGGCAGAATCTTTGTCCTGACCTGCCTCTTGGTGCAGCATACAAGACAATAAGCAAAACTTATCATGGTTCACCAAACCCTCTAAACTGAAACACAATTGTGCAAGGGTGAAATGCTGACTTCTAGAGAGTGTCAAATGATGTTAGTTTAAAAACCACCCTCCTAACAATGTCTCGGTTTGTTTTTCATGTATTATTGTCAAAGATGCAAGATTGAATTACAGTTAGTTCTTCCTACCAAAAGCCAGGTGGGATGGTCAAAGCCTCTGAGGGAGCATCAAGCCAAATAGATGAGATTACATGGTATTTGGAAACACGATAAAGGTGAGCAAAAGCAGTCTGTAATTACTGCTTGAGTTTTCAAAGCCCTCTGTGCAAATAAAAAATGAGATGAAAGGGGAAGGAGAAAGGGTTTAATCCTTCCCCCTAGCAGAAAGCGCTAGCCCACATGGAAGATGCCAGCCAGCAACTCTGCCAGTTGGCCAAGGTTTAGCACAATTACGTTCCTGTTCACTTTCCATCAGAACAGGAAGGAGCCTGCTGTTTCTCTTGAAAAGGAACAGGACTACAATCATCTAGGCTAACTGCTGCTGTGTGACACCGTGCTTCCAAAGGCAGTGAATTTAATTTTCCTGGTGAAGATCGAACACACATTCCGGAAGACTGCAGATGATGGGCACAGTTCCCATCACTGACCTGTTGTTTGTCATTCTAATTAACCGATCTGTTAAAAAACAGTGACTAAACTTTGCTTTTATAAAGCCATCTTACTGTTCTCTTTATTTTATTTGCAGAGAAAAGTTAATCCACACCCATGCCATTGCCAGCAATCCTTGCTGCCCACTGCATGTTCCTGCCACCATCAGCAGGTTTGACTGTCCTGAGCCGCCAGCAAACTTATGGTAAAGCACATCGATTGCACTTCACTGTTTCAAAAGCCTCTGATCTTGTTTCCTCCTATCACATTATTTAATGTATATCATAGAATCATAGAATGGTTTTGGTCAGAAGGGACCTTAAAGCTCATCTAGTTCCAGCCTCCATGCCATGGGCAGGGACGCTTTCCACAGGATCAGGTTGCTCTGATTATCTTTGTGGCCTCCTCTGGACTCGCTCTAACAGATCCGTGTTGTTCCTGTGCTGAGGACACCAGGACTGAACACTGGACTCCAGATGAGGTCTCACCAGAGCAGAGTAGGGAGGGAGAATCACCTCTCTCAACCTACCGGTCACACTTTAATCCTATTGCGTCAGAGCAAGTTTCATATTTGAAAGTCTTGAAGGGAATCGTGGAATCGTTAGTGGTCTTCACAACAAGTAATAAAGCCACTAGAAGGAGTCTGGAATACTTAATTCTTCCATTTAGAACAAACAGCACATATAGTTTTGGTGTATGTACATCAGGAAAGCTAAAAAGAAGTTGGTACATTTGCAGGCAATAGGATCATGATGAAAAAGAGCTTCTGACCATCATCTAAACCAGAAATACTCACATTCTTCAGCAGAGCCAAGCACAAGCACAGAACAGGTGACTGCTCTGTCCACGTACAGCACAGGGGATGCAGCGTGAAAGGAAAAGAGCTAATGAAGCTAATGAGGAAGCGCACACAGAAGACAAATGAGTATGACCATGGTACAGACAGCTGAAAATAAGGTCACTAACATTTAAAAAGAGTAAGCTCCAAATCAGCCTTGAGATGGAAGCCAAGGAAGACAGGAAAGCGCAAACCAAAATACCTGAGGTGAAGCTTGGTTGGTTTATGAAAGGGGTTGTATGAATTAGTGTCTGCACAGGCAGGGGACTGTTCCCGAATGCTTGATGTTCCTTAACCTCTGGCATATTCTTCTTATCCAGGTCAAAAATCATCTTGGAGCAAAAATTTCCTGCCTAAGTCTTACTAGAACAAGGATGTTGGCAGGAGAAATGTCAATGTTTCAAGCATCATTACTGAAACAGATGGGTTGCTCTGAGAGAGAATAGTCTGAATTTTTTCAAGGCTCATATTCTTCCAGAATGATCAATGCCATTTCAGAACCAAGACAAAAAAATCCTGTTAGGATGATATGGAAATTATTAATCTGCACCATGGCTTTAATAGAGATATTGTCAGCTCTTCTGATCAAAAAGGCTGTATCAAAGGACGTCAAGGGAGGGCATTCTGCCCCTCTACTCTGCTCTCATGAGACCTCACCTGGAATCCTGTCTCCAGTTCTGGAGTCCTCAGCACAGAAAAGACATGGATCTGTTGGAGCGAGTCCAGAGGAGGCCACAAAGATGATCCAAAGTCTGGAGCACCTCCCATACGAGGACAGGCTGAGAGAGTTGGGTTTATTCAGTCTGGAGAAGAGAAGGTTCCAGGGAGAACTTAGAGCAGCTTTCTAGTAGTTAAAGGAGCTACAGGAAAGATGGGGAGGGGCTCTTGATCAGGGAGTGCAGGGATAGGGTGAGAGGGAACAGTTTTAAGCTGAAAGAAGGGAGATTTAGATGAGGAAGAAATTTTTTCCTGTGAGGATGATGAGGCATTGGCACAGGTTGCCCAGGGAAGCGGTGGCTGCCCATCCCTGGAGGTGTTCAAAGCCAGGTTGGATAGGGCTTTGAGCAGCCTCATCCAGGGAGAGGCAGAAGGGTTGGAACTGGGTGGTCTTTAAGGTTCCTTCCAACCCAAACCATTCTATGCTTTTCTTATGTGGACTCCAATATTCTGAAAAACTCTATGGGACTCAGTTCCTCACATCATACTCCTGGGACAATCTTAGCTTTCATGTTAAAAAAACAAATATAGCACAAAAAAAATATTTCCCTAGCCTTATAGCTGGAAATGAGAGCTCAAGAACTAATAAAAGCTCAGAAACCTGAGGAAAAATAAAAAGAAACTATTCTTTTTAAGCTGTATGCATTTTCTATTCTGACTCATTATTACTGAATATTTGTAGGTTGCAATTCTCAACAGTGCAACTCCCAACAGTGACTTTAAGGTGTTCCAGAGTAAGACTCCCTGATGGAAATGCCGGCACAGGACAAGCCTGCTTTCAGACACAAACAGGAAATGAAAGCAAAACAATAAAAGTAAGTGGAGAAAAATGTCTGTAGAAGCTCTTGCATCAGTACTTGCCTACAGCGCACGAGACAGGCAGCTCATTGAATGCAAACACAGGCAAGAAGTAAATTGTTCAGCTTCTTTGTACGCTACACAAAGTGATGCTCATGGATGATCGCACAGACAGTTCATTGGGATGTTTCTTAAAATTTTTTTGTCAGTTCTTTTCAAAAGATTTTTTTATTTTTTTTAAGTCGTCACAATCTGGTGACAATATCCAATCAAGTCTATGGTTTCGTTGAGAAAACAGGAAGACCTGAACTAGAAACAAGAACGAACTGGGCAGTGAAAACAAGAAAGCATTGAAAGCATGGGAGGTGCTGGGCAAGCAGAGCTCTCTCTCAACACTTTGGGACTCGATAAGGCTTTTTGGTTGGGATCCACCATTCAGAAGATGGCCATGCTAATGAGAAAACAGTGAGGGTGGCAATGTTCTCCATTACATGAATTCCTGATTCCTAAACAATTCACCCTGGCATGCTCCTTCTTGTAGGAAAGTTGTTTAAGAAACAGCTGTGTGATTTTTCAGGCTTGCTTGGTAGTCAAAGCGATGTAATTCATCCGACCAAAGAATAAACCTTTTTTCTTCTATGAAGTAAATCAGGATAATAGAGTGATAGATGCCATCTCCCAGGTGCAGCCACCTGATGGGCGTTTGGAACGTATAGAAAAATATCACAATAATATCACTTACTGAAAAACAGTTATAGAGAGATTACAAAGCTGCTATTAATGAAGTCCACATCAACCCCGACAGGAAAAATTCCAGATAGTTTCTGTTAGCCTGCTGCACAATAGACTCCACGTTGTAGTGCAGGATGAACTGGAGGCAGCCAGTTGTTACTATTTAAGGTTTAGACAGAGGCTTTTTCTTCCTTTAGCCAGAAAGAAAGGCATCTCACAGGCTCTGACTGGGAATCTAGACAAAAAAGGGCCAAATCATGCACCCCAAGTGGAAGGAGTGTTCTCAGAGGGGACTTCTTCCCCCAGGTGCCAGTACCAGCAGCTCCCACTGTAATGAGATCATGATTGATATGAGAGACATGGACCCTGTGCCCAATTTCATGCCACTCTTTGTCTCCTCTGTCACCTTATTAATTGCAGCCCTTAGCCTAAGAGTGAGCTGTAAAACAAAATGCATTAAAATCTTCCAGATAATATCAGCACTGTTTAATATAAGCCTCTCTCCTTTGGGTCCCATGGTTTTAAAAATAAAACAAGTATTTTAAAAACACACGGGTAAGACACTGAGCTTGTAAAACTTTCTCGTACTGCTTCCAGAGATAAGGAACAGAAACTGGACACTGAAGAAAGTTTCCATGTAAGAGGCCACCTGCAAAAATCAAAAGGATTTACTGGCTCAAGGAGCAAGTGGGTGCAGTGGAGAAGACAGCAAACAGCAGACAGTACAAACAGCTCTAGCATTCCTTCATCATCCCACACAGAAAGCGTCTGGCTTGAAGTTAGGTATTGGGCATGGAAAGAGAGACTGGAGGTGGCACTTGGCCAGTCTGGCAAAAAGAACCATGAACCATCCTGAATTCTCCTGTCCTACCTGTAATGTAGGTGCTAAAAATAAGACTTATCCTTCCAGCCAGCACACTTACTGGCCTCCTCTGACCAGGGCCCTGTGCTCTGTTGTGTCTTCAAGTGAAAGCTCAACTTCCCTCTGGCAACAGACTGTGCAGCAACAACGGCACCAATGGCAGTAACTTCTTTCAAGCACTCTGCTCCAAGGCTTGACGTATATCTAACACACAAGGCAAGTTCTTAAAAGCCTGCTCTCCAAAATGCCGTAAATCTTTTGAAGGAACTGATATCATACGATCATAGAATTGTTTGATTAGAAAAGACCTCTGAGATCATCAGGTCCAACAGTCCTGTCCACCACTAAACCGTATCTCTGAGCACCTCATCTACCTGTCCTCCAAACACCTCTAGGGATGGCTACTCAACCACTACCCTGGGTAGCCCACTCGAGTACCTAATAACCCCTTCAGTGAATAAATCTTTCCCAACAACTGATCGTAACCTCCCCTGATACAACCTGAGGCCATTTCCTCTCATCTCACCACCTGCCACTTGGGAGAAGAGACCAACACCCACCTCGCCACAACCTCCTTTCAGGCAGTTGCAGACAGTGATAAGGTCTCCCCTCAGCCTCCTTCTCTCTAGGTCAAACAACCCCAGCTCCCTCAGCTGTTCCCCATAAGACTTGCTCTCCAGCCCCTTCATCAGCTTTGTTGCCTCCCTCTGGACACGCTCCAGCACCTCCATGTCCTCCCTGATTGACCAATAAAAGCAGAGAGACTCTCCCAGTTATTCTTATTGCACCACTTGAAGAATGGTGCAACAGTCCTCCTCATTCCAGGAATAGAGCTTTTCAATGAGATCGTTCATTTCAACAAGTTCCCACCAGAAAAGCCAGTAGAGAAAAGGATGCTCCTGGTTTATGCATTCAAGATTTATGTAAGTCATCGAAATAAATACCAAATATTATTAGCTACTAAAGGAAATGGTTCAGGTGAAGATGAGGAGATAAAAACCCACATAAATATGCTTTCTCTTTGAGGATCCTTGATAAACAAAGCACTTTCCTACAGCTGTGGGAAAGGAAACAAGACATAACGGTGAAAGATAAAATTACATGTATTCTGGCTCTTATCAAAGGGAGCTATAGCACACGGACAAAGCGCAGTCAGTGTGATCCCAAGTTCCAAACCAAAGAAATGCTGCAGGCAAACTCATTGTCGACATTTGTATTTACTCCTAAATATTACAACGAGCAGCAAACATTGCTGATCCACTGATTTTATCCCAGTAGCAACATTTAATTGCATCCTCTGTGTTCAGCCTTCATAGAAATCATTAAAAAGTTCACTCTGATCATGGATAAACTCCCAGAGACCCCCTCAGGTGACCCAATATTAAGTTGTTCACATGTGTAGCGCTGCTAGTTGACACAGAAATCCTGCCAAACCTGGGAGTTTTCCACACAGTTAGTGCATGGGTGGAACAAAGCGCAGAGAGTGACCCTGTAACCCAGCAACTCCACAGATCCACCACAAAGCCACAAAAGAAGTACCTCACTCTCCGTCTCAGCCTGGAATTCAGTCTATTCACCATATTTTTTGGCATCAACCAATATTGTTTTATTTTGTCATTCTTCTCTTTGCCCACCTATGTTTGTCCAACAACTTAGATACCCTACGCAACGATTACCATGTTCAAGTGATCCACAAACAGTTACTCACAAGTTACATCTGTCAGAGAGAAAGTTTGTGTTTTCACTCCACTTCCTGAAAGTTTTAAAATTAAATTCCATTAAGGTATTAAACCTTTCACTTCAGACACTCTGAAAGTAGACATGCTCACTGTGACAGTGCAAGAAATCTCTCCATAACGATGACAAATTGCAGTCATTTTGTTCTCATTTAATCTTACTTTTAACAAAACAAACACCTTGGTAAGAAAAAACTGGAAAAAGTCATGATAGCTCACAGCCTAAAAAGTGAAAGCTTTGGAATGCACTGGCAAAAGAAAACAAAGACCATAGTATAAATAACAAGTAATCTTAATCACTGGCTATTTCTAATATCTTATCATTTTAAGTACTTCTGCTCTCCAATAAATCAACAAATACTTACTCACTTCTTTGAACTTACTGAAGTACAACAGCAGAAATAAGAAGAAAAAACAAGAAAGCTATGGTTCAAGCTACCAAATAAAGTTCCTTAAAAAAACCCATAGAATCATAGAATAGTTTGAGTTGAAGGGACTTTAAAGATCATCCAGTTCCAGCGCCCGTGCCATGGGCAGGGACACCTCCCACTCGATCAGGCTGCTCAAAGCCTCATCCAACCTGGCCTTGAACACCTTCTGGGATGGGGCAGCCACAGCTTCTCTCGGCAACCTGGGCCAGTGCCCACCACCCTCACAGTAAACATTTTCTTCCTAATATCTAATCTTAATAATACTAATTTATTATTCAAAGCTGTAATAAAAACCCAGAAAACATTTTCCACATTTTTGCCAGATAGCTATTTCCCATATCAGCTTAGAGTGTTTAAAAAAAAATTTAAAGCCCACAACTCCAAAGTCCAAAACCCCATCTAATTCAGGATACTCTTAAATTTCCCTGTCTAAACATAAGAATTAAAAGACTACTTCAGTCAAGCATCCCTTGATCTCAGTGACAGGAGAAGCAGCAGATTTTCATTAGCCAGCAAAATAGCAACACTGTTGGCCAAAAGGAGAACTTCCCACAAGTATTTATGGGTGCTCTTTGGGCAAGTTTCCAAACAGACTCCAAACAGACAACCACAGAGCGAGAAAACAGCACAAACTCTCCCACATTACTCTCTCTGCCTCTGTAACGCTCATGCTCAGCCGTCCTGAATTGTACCTCTCCTTTCCACTGGACATTGTCCTTTTCCGGAGTTGCAGACTAAGTGTACTTGGCAATGAAATTCGCAAGCAACACAATTCTAAAACCTGCAGGTTCTCACGTCAATGCTGTGTAAACATCACCATCTAAACTTAAACCTACAAATGACCGAAAAAAAGATTTTCAGAGATGATCAGCACTTTGTTGAATTCAACAGAAACTGCACAGTAATCTCTCTTCTGAACAAATCAGGTCACTCATGTTACCATACTTATTTTCTAGTGATTACTTCTGAATATGCCCAGTGCACATTTTTCCACCACAACAGCCTGATATGTGCTCTGCAGCAACGGTTTGCATTTTAGTATCTTGGCCAGTCATGAAGTGAATCAAATTGACAGCCCCTCTGGTGATACCAAGCTTTAGAGGCAACAAAACTGGTCTACTCCTGTCAACTTTTATCAGCTAACCTTTGAAAAATGGCATAGTTACAGGGGTTAGGATCTCCCACATTGAGAACAGGAATTAGGAGTAAAAATATAAGAGCAGCTCTAGTAGAAATAACAATAAGCTGATGTGCAGCGATACCAACAAATAGCTTCCAAACCTGCCCGTGGTCAGCACAGCTTTGGAGAATCCATAACATTTAGTGTGAGCTTTCATTCCATGGCTGCTTACTACTCCTTTTCATATCAAGAATATGCTTAATGCTGCAAAGTAGAAATCTGAACAAATGTTGCCTGCTCTGCTTACTGTTCCCACTCACTGAAAGTGATCATAACATCATAGAATCATTAAGGCTGGAAAAGAATTTAAGATTATCCGGTGCAATCATCAATACAACACCACCATGCCTATTAAACCACGTCCCAAAGTACCACGTCTACATGCTTTTTGAACACCTCCAGGGATGGAGACTCCACCACTTCCCTGGGCAGCCTGTTCCGCTGTTTGACCACTCTTTCGATGAAGAAATTTTTTCTAATATCCAATCTGAACATCTCCTGATGCAACTTGAGACCATTTCCTCTTATCCTACTACTTGTTACTTGGAGAAATTGGGCATTTCTTGAAACGCACAAAGAGCATGGACTCTGAGGGCAGTGATCCTGAGGCACTGAGCTGTGCAAGTGCTACTCATCAACACTAACTCCAGAGCAGAGGCAGTGGGATCAGAGATGTGCGCTTTCTTGGTGATTACAACTGCTGCACCAGAAGTGGTTGTTTCTGAGGGAGGACAAAAGCGTTGCTTGATTTTTAGTATGGTATTATTTCCTTAAGAATTCATCAGCTTGTTTGCCCAGAAGTAAAGAAAATCCTACCTAAGGATGTGAGTGCTGGGTCAGATCACAGTTTAAAATCTTATTTTCCAAAAATGGCAATAAATGGTTGTCCAAGGTAAAGCCAGAATAAGGCAAAGAGATAAAATATCTCCTCCCTAACATTCTCACAGCTTTCAAACATTTTCAGCTGAGTGGATTTCCTGAGCCTGATGCACTTTGTCTAATCAGCAACCCCCTTTCCCTCCCAGCAATGGATCTCTCCTCCAAATATTTGTCCAGATTCCCCTAGAATTCATACAGACATTTTGCAGCCGTCACATGCTTTGGCAAGGAGTTACCCAGGTACATGACCTGATGCACGACGAACTGAATCCTTTTTGTTCTGAGGCAGGGAAGCAGAAACACATTATGCAGAAAGGCTGTATCGGTGTTTATTCCCTTTGACCTTTCTTGCTTGTAGTACAAGCCAAGGGAGAGTTCAGCACAGCTGAAGACCCACCACAAAAGATCAGATCTCCTCTGCTCTCTTGCTTCCTTCCCCTCAGACACTAACAGGGACATATGTTTTTGTCACATTTGTCACACATCCAGCTGCCTCAGCAATCACATTGCCTCCTATCTCTCAATCCCCCTTTGCCCTCAAGGTCTTCCTCTATTCTGTCTTTGGGATTTGATCTTATCAAGCTTCAAGAAGTTTCGTTTCATGCAGCACTCATCTGGGAAGCACATTGTACCTCTGTGTGCAGTCGAAGCCTTTAAATCCATTTCTTATGTTCCTTACGTGTTCCTCACATTGTATCTCCCAAAGCTCTTGCTTGGCTTCCCTGGTGCCTTCCTCAAGCCACCCGCTCTCATCTACCAGCAGAACAACTGCCCCTTTTTGGCCTGGCAGACCCATTAGCAATTTTTAAGACTGGAGAGTACTGCAGGAAGTAGTCCCTCTCCCACCACATAAGGAGTCCAGCCTCCTCCTCCAGGAGAGCTTTCCTGAAGATGTTTGGTGGCTGAAGATTGCTGGGAAGTTTCAGATTTATTACATATGGCTGAAAACCTCTCCCTGCACAATGTAGTTCCTGACAGGAGCACCAGAAGTGAAGTATCTGTGAAGGACTGAAGGGCCATACACATACAATGAGCTCCAGCTGCTTTCTGGGAAACAGCGCACCGGCACAGAAACCATGGCACGCTGAGGAAGCGGTCTAAGCTTCCAGCCAGTGAAGAACATGAAGTCACTACACCCACAGACTACACCGAACAAGAAGACAGTTATAGCAGCAATCAACTGTTTCAAAGAGAGCTTCTCTTGCTCTTTGGAGCTGGCCAATGCTCCTCAGCAGCTGCACACAAGGAGTAAAGCACTTTCAAAAAGATGTATTTCATAAGGAGATGAAGTCTGTCCAGACACAAATGACAAACGGCCACATTACTCCTTTTTACCCACTAGCTAGCGTGGGAATAAAGTTCAGACGCAGGAAAACTGCCTCTGTAGCAATGTCCTGCAGCTGTCAAAAAGCTGGCACGTGAACAAATCAGGCAGAGGAAGAAGAGACGTGCAACTGCAACTGTGGCCAACTGAGCAATTTCAGAGTCTCACCATGACCGCGCAAGAGAAGGTGACCACAAAGACACTCTCCTCTTCCATTTTCTGTACAGCTTTGCCTTGGACATTCACAGGTTGTCTCAGTTGACCTGGGGGAAGTACAGTAACACAATCTTTGATCCAGCAATACCGCCTTACAACCCAGGCTTGTGTGGGAAGCATTGACAAAATACCTCTGGTAGACACTGAAATCACTCAACCAATTAACCGAGATTAGATTAGAAAGTAGGTTTGGAAAAATGCTAAGAATAAGATGCAGCCACACATGTTTTTACTCAATTACATGACAGTAGGACATGTAGTAATTCAAGCATCAGGGCTACACCAAATCAGATAAGCAACCCCCCCCCAAATGAAAAAACAGCAACGTACTTCCCACAAAAATAAAATAACTTCATACTAAGCCACAGTGGAATAAATTGACCACAGACAGTTTCTTCTCAACCTTCATCTGCTTCAAAGTCAAAGCCTTAAAGAGCAAGGATTCCCATTAATTTATTTTTTTTTAAAATCTACTATAACTACAGCCATTTTACTACTCGTATCAGTATATGATGATGCAGCTGTCATTCAGATCCTGTTTTAGTAAACTCTACAAGGTCAGAACTGTTTGAAACACACAAACATAGAATCATTAAGGTTGGAAAAGATCTCTAAGATCATCCAAGTCCAACCGCCAGGCAAATACCACCACGTCTATGCAAGAATGTTCCTAAGTGCCGTATCTACATGCTTTTTGAACACCTCCAGGGACCGTGACTCCACCACCGCCCTGGGCAGCCTGTTCCAATGCTTGACCACTCTTTCAGTAAAGAAATTTTTTTCTAATATCCAATCTAAACCTCCCCTGGCACAACTTGAGACTGTTTCCTCTTGTCCTATCACTTGTTACTTGGGAGAAGAGACCAGCATTCACCTCACCACAACCTCCTTTCAGGGAGTTATAGAGAGCAGTAAGGTCTCCCCTCAGCCTCCTCTTCTCCAGGCAAAACAATTCCAGCTCCCTCAGCCGCTCCTCGTAACCCTTGTTCTCCAGCCCCTTTACCAGCTTCGTTGCTCTTCTCTGGACACGCTCCAGAGCCTCAACGTCCTTCTTGTACTAAAGGGCCCAAAACCGAACACAGCATTCAAGGAGTGGCCTCACCAGCACCAAGTACAGGGGCATGATCACTTCTCTACTCCCGGCCCCATCATTTTTTTGATTGAAGCTAGGATGCCATGTCCATCTAATTGAGAGCCAAGAAGGGTTAATATTAATGCAAGTTATTTCTTTTCTGCCATTCACTAAATAGCACACACCCATGGTATTTTCTCTGCAAACTAAACACACCACATTTTCGCTCACATAGAACCCATCCTTCTAGACAGACAGGCTACGGTTTTATTTTGGAGTATATTGGAGAGCAGGTCTGAAGCAGGTGCGTTGCATCACTACCTCTTCTCAGCAAGGAGTAGAAGAGGAAGAGCAGAGGACCAAGACCTGAGTTCTGTGTACCTTCTCCTGAAGGAAGCTTGGTAGAACTAGGTGTTAAAGAGCTTCTGCAGGCCCTGAAAAGCAGTTCTGCAGTGAGAGAAGAAGAGAGCAGACAAATAAGCAAGGGAAACCAACATTTTAAGAAGAGTCAGCTTGATGGTGGTAAAGGCTGTTGGCTTGTACAACCTAAAAGACTACCAGCTTTAAGTAACAACTTATTACACTGCTTCTTCCACTCCACCCTGTAGAGTCACATCTCATCTCCAGGAACTGCCCAAAACTCTGCCTACACACCCGAATGCCTGCGGATCTGATATCCACCAAAGTGCATCAAGGCATTTCCAGCTGTCCCACACCTCAGCGGCACCAAACATTGTGCCAGAATTTGTAAGGAAACAGGAAAAGAAACTTAGGAGACAGTGAATGAGGGCCACAGCTGGGAAAAGTGGAAGGTACTGGAAAAGCGCAGCAAGGAAAACATGCTCATGGTTTTAAGGGGTGTGGGATGAGGATGTGGTATGTACAGGTCACAATATAGAAAAAGTGTGAATACAGAGTTGCCAAAGTACAGTATAGCGACAAGGGAGGCAGGACACTGGTTCGCAATTTGAAGAACTAAGAAGATACAACCAGGAAAGTGGTAAATGCAAGATCACATAAACCATGGGACAGGTTCTTTGGTGACTGGGACTAGAGAATTTAATTTTTAAAACCATATTTCAGAGTTGTGCTTCTAAATTCTGCTCGGGATCCGTCTGAGACTGGCCCTTGCAGATTAGCAGTGAAGAAGTCAAATACTCTACCTACAAAGAAGGCACCAGAACCTCTGTCCAGAAGTTTCCAGGGGCCTTCAAAAGGTGTAAGCTGTACTGGAAGCAACCTAGGATCGAAAAGGAGGCAAGAAGCTCAAGGACATGAATGGAGTGTTATCCTTGAGCACAGAGATGAAGCGAGGAGGGCAATCACTAATGCAGAGGGATAAAAGACAAGTATTCTGTGAGATGGAGAGGTAAGCTCTTCAGATCCTGAACTATTACAAGGCAGCAGGTAAGCAAGCAGAAGAGCAGAGATCTCAGGAAAAGACCTGACAAGCAATGAGAAAAAAATTGTAGAAAAGGGAAAGAAAGTAAGTTAGGGGACGAGAAGGCAAAACTGTTGTGCTGAATACTGTCATTCTCTCTCATTTGGAGTGTGGAGCAGTGAGAGACAAAAGGGCAACAAATACTGAAGAGAGCTTGAGGGCACTCACACACAAGCTTTTATCGCTGTGGCTACAGCAGCAGATTGGTTAGAGCAGTTTCACTAGGGAATGCACAAAACCAAAGGAAGGGAGAATCCATTTGTAGCACAAGAGAGGTCAAACTGGCCGCAGACTTCTGACAGGGTAAGAACAGCAGGACACTGTAGGATGAGCCAGAGCAGACCTGGTGGAAGACACGAGAAGCAGAGGAATGAATAGCAAGTAAAAAGAGGACAGTGAGAACAAAATACCTGTCAATGGAGGAAAAGTGGATGTAAAGTAATACAAGGAAGGCAAATGTGTTGTCATAAGTGATGCAACAGGTCACAGGGGAAAAAAGGCAATGAACTGTGAGAACTGAGCCACTATGTACATAGTAGAACTTCAAATAGGTTCACACTGCATGATTTTCAGTTATAGGAGCTGTGCTGGTCTGTGTCATACCATGGTCATCTAAATGTTTAGAAGTCTATTTTTAATATTCCTTTTAAAGAGTTCTCCTGGTACCTAAGTTTATTGTGCTGTGGTTTCTGAACTCCACTGCAGGGAATGTAATTGCTCCTTCCATTCCTGCAGCTGAAAGCCCGAGTTTAATGAGAGATTGGGCATTTTGGTCAGCAGCTCAATCATCACATTCTTAAGCCTCTTTAAAATTCCTAGATGTATGCAGTCCCGGACGAGTGATTTAGCGCTCATTATTTAGCAGCAGGAGAGACCAGAGACACTGCTTCCGAGAGATTTTACTGTTCTGAAGTTGGTTCCGAAGTATACAGGGCTTGAAAGCAAAGAGATAGGAGAACAGATTTACAAACCCACAACGCTGAAGAAGGCTGAGGTTTGAATCGGATACAGTCTATCCTCCAATTCCTTCCTAGCTCTATTTAAAACCATTTATAAGACATTTATTTAAATGTCTCTATTTAAACTGATTTTCAAAAAATACTTGCTGCTACCGTGGGCAGAAGAATAAGCCCTCCCACTGGTTTTAGTGATAGCTTCCACCGTACTCTACCTTTTGATCAGTGGGGTTCTTTTTAAATGATAAGCAAGGATGTAATTAAAGAAACTGAAGGAAAGAAGATAACTAGGAGAGGAATGAGGTCTTTACAGGTATGTCTGAGAGGAAGCAGAGATTGTAAGACAAGCAAAGATGAGGGTCCTGGCAAAGCAGCTGAACTGAGCCAGCAAAGCGCCCTTGCGGCAACGGCAGCCAAGAGCATCCCGGGCTGCGGCGGGCAGAGAGCTGCCAGCAGGGCGAGGGAGCGGATCCTTCCCCTCTGCTCAGCACTGAGGAGGCACTGCTGGAACGCTGGGTCCAGTCTGGGCTCCCATTGCAAGAGAGACACGGACATGTCGGAGCAAGTCCAACAAGCTAAGGTGATTAAGGGATTGGAGCATCTGTCATATGAGAGGCTGAGAGAGCTGGGATTGTTCAGCTTTGAGCTGAGAAAGCTCAGGAGGCTCTTATCAATGTGCATAAACACCTGATGGGCGCAGTCAGGAAGGCAGAGAGACTCTTGTCACTCTTCCCAACGTACAGGACAAGAGGCAACAGGAATAAAATGAAATACAAGAAGTTCCATTCAAAATGGAAAATCAACTTTTACTGAAGGGTGGTCAAACTTCAGAACCGGTTACCCAGACAGGTTGTGGAGTCTCCATCTGTGCAGATACTCAAACCACACTGAACACAGGTGACCCTGTTTTGGGCAGGGGTGTTGGACTAGACCATCTCCAGAGGCCCCTGCCCACCCTACCTTGTCAGTGGCTCTGCGATTCTTCTCCCTGCAGAGCAAGGAACACTAAAGTTACAAGAGCTCAATTCCTATCCACGCCAAGGTTCAGAAACAAGGACTTGCTAAAACTTTGTTTTATACAAATGCTGTAATTCTTGCTGACCTCAATCAGTCTAATCAAGTAACAAGATTACAAAATGGAAAAACGGCTTTTAATTTGATCAACACCAGTAGCTATTCCACTGACCTAACGCTTGGCCAGAAAAAGCTTGTGAAAACTGGATTAATGGATATGACTACAAGATTTTGTCCTCTGGAAATCAGAGCTCAAATTTGCCATTCATCAAAACTGGAAATATGTAGTTTTAAATGTCATCCCACTGCAAATGGGCGTATTTATCTGGCATAAGCCACGGAGGGATAATTTAACCAATCAAGGCAGGTGTTTAAGTGTAAATCCCTCAACTCCTGCTCTGCACTGAGGATGCTCATACAAATTCTGTGCCTCCTGCAGAACAGATATAAGGAAAGCAATGAACTATTCCTTTCAGCTGACACTGAAGATTATTTAATTAACCAAAACAGAGAAGTGCGAGTCTCCATATTTGCAGTTTAGTCAAAGGTCTAAGCATGCAAAAGCCCAAAGTCTACACTCCCCATTTAACTCCTTCACAGTAAAAGCAAAGTGATCGGACTGATAAGTAAGAGAACAGCAGAGCTCTGTGACCCAACTGGGAACTCTGTCGGGAGACTCAGGACTAAAAATCCTACAGAAAAGCTGGGGAACCTACAGGAAAGCTGGGGAGGGGCTTTTTATCAGGGATTGCAGGGATAGGAAGAGGGGGAATGGTTTTAAGCTGAACAAGGGGAGATTTAGATTCGGCCTTGGGGTGAAATGTTTTCCCGTGAGGGTGGTGAGGCACTGGCCCAGGTTGCCCAGAGAAGTCATGGCTGCCTCATCCCTTGAGGTGTTCAAGGCCAGGCTGGATGGGGCTTGGAGCAGCCTGATCCAATGAGATGTCCCTGTCCATGGCAGGGGGTTGGAACTGGCTAAAGCCCAGAAAAGCTGAAGTTAATGCTTTGCCTACTTGGGAAGGAGGCACCAGTTCTGTTGCATTTATTCCTATGCCATCTACAACTTTCCCAGACTATTTTTTCTTGAATAGTCCTTTGACAAGACTGACTCAGAAATGATTTTGAGATAAGTTTTACCAGAACAGTTCAACCATCACTCCGTTACAATCATTTGAGGGGCTGAGCAGCACGAAGGACGCCCTTCCATCTCTATGTGAAATCTTGTGCCTTAGTAACTTTTGGTGATTGAGGTCAACATTTTCAAAATAGGATCCTCAGAGTTCACTTTTCTATGTCAATTTAAGTAAAATAAGTCTAAACAGTTTGGCCTAGATTTCAGAGGTATTGAATGCCTTCAGCTCTTTCAGCTCTATAGCACGCAGAGCTAAAGATCAGACTTTAAGGTACGTAAAACATGGATGTATATTCTAAACTTTGGAGATGTTGGTTTAAAGTCAAAGATTTGAAACTAAGCACAAAAGAAACCAGAGTCAGCTTGTGCAAATATTTTCTATGCATTTTTACTTAGCACATTTATGCTACAGCCATATAAAAGATCATGCACAGAGCAAAGAATTGTTGAGTTACGGCTTCATTTGGCACATTCTTCTCGATTTTAAAATAAATTTTAAAAACGAACATTAAAATTAGATTGTGGTGGGGGATCTATGCTCACAAATGTCCTCTTTTTGAAGTATAATCCATAATGGATGCACTTTTAATAAGCACCTTGGACATTGCAGAAATGTCACCAGAAGTACTAATGGGCTATTAAACATCTGCTATGAAATACCCTGACTGCTTCCACATAGCTCTGTCAATGCTAATTTCCATACATAATTCCTAGCGCTTGCAAGAGTGTGACATATGCACTTTGAATATCACTCTGGTACCTCAGCTGGCTTCCTTCCTTCTATAAACCCTTTTCACATCACTTTCCAGAGAAATGTTCACCTAAAGAAATGAAATCTATGTTTTCTGTGGCACATATCCCAGCAGAAAGAGCTCTTATGCTTGTAATTGAATTACCCTAGCTTACCCTTCAGTATTCTAGGTATCAAACTACAGACATAACTACTGGGTTGGCTATTTTTCATTATCCCGTCATTACAAGCATACGAAGACAGTAAATTCAGAGTTGCATCAATTAAACTCAGATGGAACAAACAAACACTACAGAAAACACTGACAAACCACACTAAATTAGCAGCTTACAAGAATTCCCATTATTAGTCTTTCAATTTTCCTCATAGTTCCAAACTAGAGGACTAAAACACTATGCTTAACCAACACAGGCAAGAAGAAAACCTCTACTCTTTCCTTGCAGCCAAAATGCTTCGCCAGTTGTCTGCAAACTGAAAGACAACAAAACAAAAGCTTCTCTTCCATCCTCCTCAGCATAATTCAGAGCATCTGTAAATCAAAACTCTAAGAAGAAATAGCAAAGGCAGCAAAGGGTTCAACATTTAGCAATTTCCCATGGGGCTGATCCATAAAATTTATAGAGTCTATTATATTAGTACCATGGCCGCTTTACAATTATTTCCATTATTGTGCATTTCTGTTATTTATTAATAAAATGTGAGTTTACTTTTCTGCAACGTTTGTCACAATGCGTTAGTCGGACTCACTCCCAGTAAAGAACACAACTGAGAAATACAACATAAAAGCCAATGGATGCTCTAACCTACCTTGAGGTCAGAGACCTTACAGCACATCTGTGCCACGTAAAACAATATTGTGCAAGGACTCGACTCACTGCCAAGACAACCTGGCACTGACACGCACGCCATGCCGAGGCAAGAGCTTGGTCCCCAAAACAGCAGAGCCACCTCAGAGAGAATAACGCTACCCATGAGGCCTTCGAGCTCTGGCACAGGAGCCACAGATAAGCTCCTGCTCCTTCCAAAGGCAGGTTCATCTCCATCATTTCATGCCTAGTGCACGCACTAGATAGCACACTGCTCAAACTTACCGCATTCAAACTCGCAGGGCAGCTTGTGGCAACATCTGGCAGATACAGAGCATGCAATTCAAACTGAGTTTCTTTTCCTTCTGCCAGACAGATGAGCTCTCTTCTACCTCATCTTGGTTTTCTCCCTAGTCTCAGGTACCCAGATACAAGGATTAAATAATTCTATTTCACGGGGAAGTATCACCTAATAATTCACCTTTGCAATTATTCCGTTATAGGCTTGCAATCAGCTTGTATGAGGTGTCAGAATGTTCCCAGATTTCCTTGGAAAGACGAAAAGATTTTAGGTTAAACTCAGCTAACAATTAAGCAGTTGGCAGTAACTGTGTGCAAAGTCCTGCAGAGGCCAATAAGCCTGAGTTTATTAATAGAGTGGAAAAGAGAGAAAGGAGGCAGATCTTGTCACTGACAGTATGACAAACGAGGAGGATGTATTTAACAGCAGTTTTACAAGAGACTAAAAGAAGCAATACAAGTGTAAACAAGAGAAGAAAGCGGCACATTACTGAAATAACACTAAAAAGGGGAAGTCCAGGCTCAGCTATGCGAAGAGGAGGCAGCTTGATGTTGTTTGCAGATCAATTCTGGAGCAGAATTCCATGTGTTATTATTGCCTCTACATGGGTATACTATTCGGTTTACATCTAGCAATTGAGTCTTGTTATTTAGCAACACAGAGGCAGGATTTGCTGATTCATGGAAGCCAACCCAGAATACACAGTGTTTGGGTTCTCTTTTCCTGTTAAAGTCTTTGTTATTTACTGCCTGCAAGACTGCACTGAAGTTCCAGCCAAAACTCATTTCTGCTGTTTCCAATGTACATTCCAAATACAAAAAACATGGCACCACATAAAATGTTAAAGTAAGATCATTATCATCCAGCTGCTAAATGGTTCCTACAGGTTCAGAGGCAGAGCATAACAGAAATCATCAGCAGTGGCTCAGCAAAATGAGCTGATACGTGTTTTCACGCTTATAGGATCAGAGCAAAGTGGGAGTGTGGTGGTCTACAGAGTGAAGAGAAGATTTGACCATGGAAGGAAAAGGATAGATAAAGCAGACATTCATAACCTTGGAGCTTCCCAGACAGGACGGCAGGCAGAACTGCAAAACAACCAGAAAAGCTCAGCACAGAAAGGGCAGAATAATCTTTTGCCAGCGGAATAATCCAGTAGCCTCCAGGAATGTTACTCAAAATGTTAATCACACAGAGCTCGAGGACCAAAGCTGAGGTCTTATTGTGCTGTGCAGCATAAAACCATTGACCAGCCCCTGCAAGGTCTGTCACTCATTTAGACAGATAAGGGAAAGGCAACACAAATCTCACAAGCAGAGGGAACTACACAATGGAAGTAGTTATTTTAGCTCCAGGACTTGAGAAACAGGTTTAGGTCAGAATGATGACAACACTACAAGGATAATTTTAATGCAATACTGTAATTTAAGAAAACCTTGAAAGTCCTAAAGCAGCTGTAGGCAATAAAGCCAGGAAGGCCTTCTAATACAGATGTAAATGAGTCAGTTCGGTAATTTGGCAAATTTAAGGTAGTTCAGCCTGAAAAGCTGAAAAGAATTCCACAGCCCAACCACCTTCAGGATTTGTTTGAATTTCTTCTATCTCTTTAGCTGTTGCAGTTCTTTAAACTTTCCTAAACCGAAGGTGACCTTTTAAAAAAAAAAAAATAAAAAAACCAAACTGAAAAATTTGCCAGCACATACAAACATATTCTAAAACATGCTGTCCGGAACAAACAGTCTTCAGAACAGGGCACCAAATAGTCTCTATAATAAACCACGAGCAATTAAGTCTGCTGGGAAACAAGTTAGCTCATTTCATTTCAGCAGAGTAAAAGTGGCTGTCACACTCCAGGGGTCTGAACTGTGGGGTCTTTTCCTGAGCAACCTTTACTGGAAGCCCATCAGTTTGTACCTGCCAGAAGAAACTGAGAGTTACCAGGGTCTGCGAGGCAAAGCTTTGGACTGGCCAGCTACAAATCACTGACATACTCCTTCCCTTGCCCTCCTGCTCCCTTAAAATGCCCTGGAGCGCCAGAGCCCTCTGGTCCAGCAAAACACACTCTCTTAGTCTTATCTGCTGCCTCCAAGTTTGCCCAGTTCCATCCTGTTCCTCTTTGCTTCCTAAAAATAGAAAAAACGTGTAGACATGGCACTTCAGGACACGGTTTAGCAGGCACAGTGGGGTTGGGCTGATGGTTTGGCTGGATGATTTTAGAAGCCTTTTTATCCTTAATAATTCTATGTTTCTATAAATACAGAATGCACATATGAATAAACGAACAAAACCCATAACTCTAATCTACGCCTTGCAACACAATCTGCTCCTGGCTCTTTTCATCACCGTTCCTCTAAAATATCTGTACTCAAATGTGAAAGCCACATATCCACAATCCGATCACTTCACCTTTTAATACACTTAGTCCTGACATCTTCAGCTTCTAGGTAGTTCAAGACTGGAAGTAACTTTCAGCTATTTAGTCCCTTTCACAGGGCTTTTGACCGAAGACTTGTTCGGCATGCGCCATCTAGAACCAGCTGTCTCAAAATGGAATAGCTGGAGATCCAAAACTCCAATAAAAAAGTTGAGAAGAAAGACCTCTCTCAGGTTTTCAGCTGTACTACTCCTGTGCTTTTGGGAAGACCACAGACAGCTAAGCTCAGCTAGGAAGCAGCACGACTAGGACGTACGCACACTATACTCCTTCCAGATACAGGATTTATGAAGTGCTGTAGAAGTCCTAAAAATGCTGTAAACAACAATGGTTACCATTTTATTTATAAAAAAAAGTAAATAGAGATGTAGCCCAAGAAGGATATAGGAGAGTCACGCACATGCGTGCAATCCATCCACATGGAAGGCAGATGGAACCAAGAGGTGAACTCAGGACAAACAGGAGAGAGGGGGAAGTGATTGTCTTGCATGAGAGAGGAACCAGCCCACAGCTGTGGCACAGAAGACTGGGAACAAGCATCTTGTCCTCTAGGAATGTTCTGAAAAGGAGGATTATGGAGTTAAGAGTATTGTAGAGTTGACACTGGGGTTCCACAGTCAAGACAAGCCTCCAAAATCTTCCGTCAGCCAATGAAATTAAGAGGTCTATGCCCGGTGTATTCAGAAGTTTACATTTGGTTAATTTTATTCTTTGGTTTCGTAGCTATTTCCAAGCTAGTGATCAAGAACTTAAACTGTGATTTTCTAGAGAAATAGGTTTGTTTTTTTCTTTAATTTTGTTTTGTGGTCTGACAAGTACACAGTGCATTATAATTTACAACAAAAACCTCCAAGCCAAAATAAAACATAGCAGACCAACACTCTCAATATGTGCAAAGTTGGACAAGCCTGGAAACCTCCACTCTTGCATGTCTAACTATTTAGAAAGGCTGACATGCCTGGTCTTAGGTATTAGGAAGAAAACTCAGTAGCAGCTGAAAGTCAGTGCTATGCTAAAGAAATAGAAGTGAGAGATTCTCACTGCTCTAGAAAATCCTTAAATGCCTTGGTCCTTATTGATTTTTCTAGTTCATTTTTGGGTCCTTAACGGCCACAGAGTGGTCATTGTGAACAAGTGGCTGAGGGCTTTTCCTAGGCCAGATGTCTTATATCATCTACCCACCAAGGCAGAAGAAGGTCTTGTCAGTGATGGCTGTTTCACGTTTTCCAGATACAGGCAACTCTGATTATTACGCAGTTTCTGCAAGCAACACTGCCTTGTGCACTTCTAGATAGGCCAGACAAACAAAGATCAAGTCAGATGCTAAACAAAGTTAGATCCAGTAACAAATTATTTTGTCTGTGCAAACCTTTTCCATTTCCTCTCACGCTTCTCACATCTCCTCTGCCCTTTATTGAGGTTCTTGCATCTTCAAAGAGCACAATTTCTTTAGATTAGCTAAAGACAGGATTATCTCAGAATAAACTGCCCTCCTGGTATCACTTTATTTGAATTACTGGATCTTCTGTTTATCATAAAATAACATTCAAATATTTTGAGATCTTAACTGAATAAAGACAGCTCTGTCAATGAAAATATTTACAGTAGCCTCACTAATTGAGAGTGATTCCAGCTTCCTGAATCTCATTATAGTGTGCTGGGCACTGCCGTGAAAGGGAAACAAATAGGAGAAGAACGAAAACAAACATGTAGAAGCACAAAACGACTGCTTAGAGCGACATTAATCATTACAAGAAATCTGTCAAAAACATCCATCTGACTGGCATCTGTCAAAACATCTCAGCAGTTCATCATCACACAGCCACTGCTCAGCTGGAGACAGAACGTGCAACAACCAGCACTGCAAATCTCACACAGTTCTGAATTTCTGAGTGAATTCTTCTGTATCTTAGAGCACTCCAGACACAGCTTGTTTCACAGCATTTCTCTCCTCTTCCTCCTGGATGGCCTGAAATCATCACTGTTCCTTCCTTCTCAGAGACTGCAGTGCCTGGCAGCTAATTATATAGAATGAAGTGCTGCTTCCCCTCTGTGTTTTATGTCCAGCAACCCACAAGAGATTTAAAACACTGGAAATCAAGTCCTCCTAATATGAAGAGAAAAAAAAAATACCCAAACTATTAGCCCTATTTCCTCTTCTTTCCTGTCTGGACATCTTTTAGGAGTCCCCCAGCTACAGCAAATCCTAACAATGCAGTAATGAAGAATCTGCTTCTCGGAGTGGAGACAGGAGATCAGCACTGCAAACGCACACCCCTGCATGAGCAGCAGATGCCAGACCTAGAAGGAATAAAACAGAATAGTTCCTCCTTTCCTCGTCGAAAATACAAGACGACTACTTTCCTGCTAAAATACCTTCCTTACTGAGCACAGGTGGAAAATTTTGCTGGCTGAGCAAGACAGACCTTCTGCCAGGACACTATGGCAGAGCAAGGCCAACTGCTTCTTTACAGACGTGTCTACTCAGTCAAGTTTCTTTACCTTGGGTAGATGAGGAAACCCCTCTGTGAAATGAGCAGTCATAGAGCAGAAGTAAACAAGCCAACTGTTTATAAACTGTTCAGTATCCTGTTGTTCCATAAATAGTTATTACTACCCATGAGATCAGATCTGTCCAAAGGAGAAGAAATACCTGCTACATGTGCTGACTAAAATCCCCAATAGGAAAAAAAACAGAGAAAGTTTGTGGTTTTCTAATTTTAGATTTCTTTACTTAAACAAGGACCTGTAAGCATACTTTGCCTCCTTCAGATTCTGGACATCCCTTCTCAACCATTCCAAAAGCAGCAGGAACAAGCCCAGCAACGATGGACTGCGTGCTGGTCTGTTTAATCAGAGCCTGAAGACAATTATCTTCCTCTGCAGATGCCTGAACTCCACAGACACTGTTTAAGAAATAAATCCAAAGCAAAAAGAGCTGGCCACTCTGGCTCTAAGGAGTTGCCTGTTTTGCCACAGGTTATGTTAAGACTGCCCAGAGCTGTGTACCAGAGCTGTAAACACCTACCTATCCATCAGGTCACACTTTTGCAAACAAATTCTTAAGCTATAAACAAGACTTGCAGAACAGATCTATGCTGTGCTACTTATCCTTAATTCATCTGCTATGGCTTTGAACGTCCTCGAGATCATTCCGAAGTTGGCGTTTTCATTCCAAACTGGAGCCAGACACTCTCCCACCACAACAGCCGCTGTTGTACGGATGTGCTCACGCTGCAGTGCCTGGCCAGGCCGTGTCAGCACATCACAGACCCCAGCGATGGCTGCAGGGACAGGGGAAGCATCAGCACAAGGAGGACATGGAGTTGTTTGACCAGGTCCAGAGGAAGCCATGGAAATGATCCAAGGGCTGGAGCACCTCCCATACGAGGACAGGCTGGGAGCATTGGGGTTGTTCAGCCTGGAGAAGAAAGCTGCGAGGAGAACTTATAGCAGCTTCCACTACTGAAAGGGGCTACAGGGGCTCTTTAGCAAGGCCTGTTGTGACAGGAAAAGGAGTAATGGTTTTTAACTAATGGAGGGGAGATTTAGATTGGATATAAGGAAGAAATTTTTTACAATTAGGGTCGTGAGACACTGGCACAGGTTGCCCAGAGAGGTGGTGGAGGCCCCATCCCTGGAAGCATTCAAGGCCAGGTTGGATGGGGCTCTGATGGAGATAAAGCTGTCCCTGCTCCTGCAGGGGGGTTGGACGGGATGACCTGTAAAGGTCCCTTGCAACCCAAAGCATTCTATGATTCTACGATTCTGTGTCCCAGCTTCCCCTTGCTGGGCATTTTTAACTGATTTAACACTATTCCACCTTCCCCAAAGCATTCATGGGAACTGTTTATATTTGGAACAGTTTTTGCTCTCTGTGCAAACCTTGTGTAATAAAAAAAAGAAAAAAGATCCAAGCTCAGAAACAAACTTTTCTGGTGGCTAAGTCAGCACCAGCTTACATTAAAGACAGCAGAGATTCCAGAACGGAGGCTGGTCCGAAGTAAAAGCACATTACAGACTCCCTTTGATTTGAGAAAGCAATATAGGTAAAGCACTGTGGGTCTGTGCACGGACACATTTATGTATCCTTCTGGTTTCAGGCCCTCTGAGATGGCACAGAAGGTCACAGATATTTTAACCTGTTTCATTCCCAGATAAATTAATTCATTTCCCAGGAATCTCTTTACCACACTGACATCACTTTCAGCAGCGCAATTCTGCATCTATTCCTAGCTACGCCCTGGTGTGCACATGAACCCAGGCTGGTACAGCTGATAAACAGATTAAGAACACGCTAACACTGGTGTGACACAAATAGCCATTTAGAAAGGGGAAAACATATAAACCTCTCAAATCTATTTTTTTTTCCCTTTTTTCCGAGAACAGTACAGGACGTGTTATTTGAAACGTACACAATCCTGACGCTTACATCAGCTGTTCAAGCTTGGAAGAATAACAAATTAGCATGGCAGATGCAATGATTTTCAGGAAAATCACAATGAAACACTTTTCTTCAGAGAGCTGGACAGTTTTTTCTGGTTTACAAGCTGGATACTGGAGCAAGTGACAGCCCTGACTTTCACACAGAACGTTGCCGGGCAAGTAAATCAATGACTCAAAGTGCCTGAGGATAAAAATAGTCATGATCATTCTTAAAGGAATGGCTGATTACACTAAAAAGAAACAGCTTTTTTCTGAATTTCTACATCTTCCAAATTTAGCAAAATAGAAGCAGAAATAAAGCACGTACTGAGTTACAATTGCAAACTATGCCCTCTCATTGCAGAGGCTTCACTGCAATATGTAGTTAATGCTCTTGCCTTGGTTTCCAGCATTACAAGGGATTTGGGTTGGTCGAACCAGTCCTTTGGAAACCGCAGGAACTTCACCTACTTCAAACTACTGTGATCCCTGACACTATTGCAACAGTTAAAGAATTGCTTCTATAGTATTTATATATCCCCTACGAGGACAGGCTGAGAGAGTTGGGTTTGATTAGCCTGGAGAAGAGGAGGCTCTGGGGAGACCTTATAGCAGCTTTCTAGTACTGAAAGGTGCTACAGGAAAGCTGGGGAGGGGCTCTTGATCAGGGAGTGCAGGGATAGGATGAGGGAGAACAGTATTCAACTGAAAAAGGTGAGATTTAGATGAGATATTAGGAAGAAATTCTTTACTGTGAGGGTACGAGGCACTGGCTGACGTTGCCCAGAGAAGTCGTGGCTGCCTCATCCCTGGAGGTGTTCAAGGCCAGGTTGGATGAGGCTTTGAGCAACCTGATCCAGTGGGAGGTGTCCCCGCCCACAGCAGCAGGGTTGGAACTGGATGATCTTTAAGGTTCCTCCACCCCAAACCATTCTATGATTCTAGTACAGGACTCAGCAACTGATTTATGGATTTTATTTTGCTGCGTGGTTAGCTCAGAGTTATAGTAAAAGAAAACCATTGCCAAAGCAGCTTACTCTGTTCACAATGCAGTGGAGTCAGAGCTTCTACCATGTTATCTGAACAACATTCTCAAGTGACTTTTCATGTTGCTACAAAGAGAATTTTTAATCGTCACAGTTTTTACCTTCATTTGCCTAATGTAGACTCGGAGTATAATGTAGACTTGGAGCAGTCCCCAGACTGCTTCTAATTTGGCCTAATAATCTTGCATAAATTATCAGACTCGCTTTTCATCCATACTCTTAGTCAATGCCCATTGGCTCGGTGAAAGCATTTCCACATTCTGATGCTTCTGAAATGTTTCAATAATAGAACAAAGTGTGACAGTAAGAGAGGAGGAAGGAAAGGTAGGAAAGGAAAATAAATTGACTTGAAATCTACCCAAAGATAGCAAACTCAATGAAGACAACAAGCAGGAAGCTCAGAAGGAACAATCATCCACTTTTGAACACAATTCACTGTGAGGGAAGCCACATGGTTTTCCACGGCAAGAGGAACTCACTGGTGACAGACGGTGCCTCAGAGACACCAGGGAACTTCTTGGGTCTCTGGAGCAACGATTGGCTGGGCCAATAAAGATGAACCTTCACAGAACCAAAGTCAGAGTTTTAATAACACGAGAGATACCCAAACCCGCTATCTCGGGGGGATTTGAGGAAAAGGAAAGATGTGCACTTCGAACCCACAGTAATAGTACATATACTGCTTACCATTCATGCTCACTGATATTTTTCATTCACTCAAATGCCTTTAGACCCCCAAGCAATCTTTGCTGCAAGATTCTTCCTGAAAGTTAAATGCTCTTATTGGCATAGCTTTAGAGCAGATGCGCCACAGCAACAGAGCCCGAACACACATGCACAATAAAATACGCTTATTTGGTGGCATGGACTAAGTTCATTGTTTCTATTACAGTCATCATGCTCACGCAAATACATTTGTACATTTGAAAACATGTCCCTTCTTTTGGTTGAAGTTCACAATTTAGGAATAACTATAGTATTCTGGAAAACAAAAAAAAAAAACCCAAAACCAAAACAAAAACCCCTGTCCTGTTCCCACTCTGGCATAAGATGCAGCGTGAGTGCTCATATGCTCTGCACCTTTTTTGAAGCCAGAAAGGCAGATGCTCAGTAAGGTCCATGAGCCCATATTCCAGCTTTCATCTAACAGTCTCACTTAATTCAGAAGTCACGAAAAGGAATCTGAAGACAAACTTTTCAGGCACAAAGCCCGCACATCACATGGTTCACATACTTTTGTTTTTAAACTCTTGAGAGAGGTTAAGCATGAAAGATTTCAGCTCCAAAAATGGCTCTGATGCAGAACCTATCATCATGATCAGCACACAAGAATTGCATGTACTACTTTGCACAGTTTTTTAAACATTAAGAGGTCAGCACAGGATAGAGAGAATAATCTACATGAACTGCAGGTGAGAACTGCAGTTCCCACTGTCCTGAGCAATACCTCTGTCCTGGTGCCCAGGCTGGCTTAGGGAGTGTTTACAGTCCCATCACCTTAGCTCTTCAGTCCCAAGCTGCACCTTTAGCAGGGTTTATATAATGATTTAGTAATTCCATAAACTGGATCAGTGAACTGATTAAGATTAAAAATAATCTTGCACGTAATGACTAGATGGATGGGGGAGGGAAAACTGATGTTTGGGCACAAGGATTATTTTACCCAGTTGATTGCACTGTCTGCGGGCAGCTACGCTCGCTCAGGGAATAGAGAAGCACCGAGGGCAGCATGAACTCCCTAATCTAACAGGGCCATGAAAAAAAGGGGATGCAGAGACAGAACCTGAGGTTTGCATTTTTTTCCTCAAATCTACTCTTCCATTACGCCATATCTATTTCAATGTGACTGCAGCAGCACGTGCACATCGTCAGAGGCTGCCAGAAGTGAAGAAACGAGCTGTTGCCATTGAAGTTTATTTGGAAATAGGAGCTCCAGCTGGGTAATCGGTGCAATTAATTTAAGAGCTAGCAACAAAGTTCTGTGTACAGTTTCATCTGCTCATCTCTGGAATTACATTCCCGATCATTGGTCTCTCCAAGAAAAATGAATGCAAGGAATCTGTCGCAGAGAAATTAGTTATTCAACCACACTTCAAACAGAGCTTTGGTCACCGCTCCTTCGGTACCAGAGGGCTGCAACACTCAACCTGAGTTTTTAAACTCAATTTAAAAATTGAGTTTTCAAATGTTGCTTCTTAATCCCAGCTTTCTCCTGCAGATAAGGCAGGTGGAAGGGACCGAGGCAGTCAGGGTGCTGTGAAGGGCAATCCAATTGCCCCCTTTATAAATAGCAACAACAATTCAGACGACAATCTGAGTATGAACATTAAAAGCAAATGTCTGCTAACAGACTGTGCTGTATGTTCACTGAAGTACAACCAGCTGTGGCAAAATATTTTGTGAGATAACAGACTTTTCACCTTTAGGCAGAAGTGTGAGAGATTTAAGTCTCTCAAATGAGCATGTGACAATAAAACAAACATAGGAATTATGTGTGTTGTATATTCTGACCCAATTCTGTCACTCAAAATCTACATTAACATATACTTTTTTTTTAAAACCATCCTCTTTGTAAGTGCCTTCAAATTGTATATAAACCAACACACTAACAAAACACAGAGTAAGGGGGAGAGAGGAGGTAAACATGAGCAGCAGCGTGCTCCGATGCCCCTGGCACAAGGTACTTAACAGCTTGGAGAAAGGAGAAACACTAATGGCTTAAGCAACGAGGGCACTCATCAATTCTTCTTTCATCCCTCCTCTTCTGTCCAGCAAGTGCCAAACTGCTTTAGCCAGAATAACCAAGGAACTCGAGTAAGCTAATTATGCTCAGCACCATCCAAGAGAAAATACACCTGCATCAACTTGTCCCTGAGAAATCAAACCTCAATAATGCAACAGCAAATATTTCCTTCATCTGTGCTGTGGGGGCAGGCTGAATAAGTAAGATACAGTGTCTGAGAGGAGTTGTGATATAGACTTCAGGTCAGCGCTCCCACAGCCCCAGATACCTTTTTGGCTACTGGCATGTACTAATTTCCTCACAGAGCTGTGATTATGGCAGTTACTGGGACACAAAATGTAACTTTGAACTCTGAAATAATCTCCATCATCATCGTATGCTGTTCCTGAATGCATGAGTGCAAAGCAAGAGACTTAAGGACGGGATGGGTGCTTGAGTATTCTTCATCCCTAGAACAGGAGCATCTCATTTTGAAGGGAAGCAGGAAGTCTTTCTCACAGCAGCACCTGGGACACAGGGACACTGACTTCAGTGTAAGCCTTGAGAAGTATCCACTCTTTCATTGGACACAAGCGGATTTCATAGTTCAAATTAATAAAATTAACCGCTTTGGTGTATTTCAAAAAGAGATGGACATTGTACATTTATTTAAAAGACAAAAATCCTCCACTATATCAGCATACATACACAATTCTACATATCTTAACAAATTAAGAGATACTACCCACTGCACCTGAAGAGACTGCAAAAATATACATCAGATGGATCACGCTACAGTCAGAGACTAGTTCTGAATTCCCATAGGAATCAGTGGCAAACCAATTATCGAGCCTATTTCTGCAGTGAGCTCTCATGTATCACATGAAGCTGCCATCCTTTGGCTTCCTCTGTGCTCCTTAAATAGTTAATCAGAAAGGAAGCAGCCCTCACTGGTGCTGACAGTCTCTACGCACTGAGCTCATGCTCTGCTCTGTCACTTCAGCACAAGCCCATGCTGGGTATGGCAGGAATTCATGAGGCACTGAGACAGCCAAACACAAATAAAGTCAGTTCTAAGCAGAGGGTTAAAAATTCTCTTTTAAAATATTCTTTTTGAATACCTAAGTAACAAAGCAGGAAGGTATGAAATGCAAAGATGCTCTTGTGTGCCTATTATAAGAGGCACACCTTCCTGGAAGGGGATATGGAAACGAATGGGGAAGCATTTGGGATGAGGAAATCACATTTGTAAATTATCTTGACTCCTACTGAGGCTCTTGCTAAAGCTCCAGCTCCACGTGAAGCCCCCATCCCCATTTGCACATAAAAAAACCACATAAGAATGATGTTTTTTCTCAAAGTATAAAAACTGCATAAACTATACCTGCAAGACAGCAACGGCAGAGACATTTTTGCCAGGCTCTGGTATCAAGGAGACAGGAGTTCACTCTAGAGAAAGGCCTTCTGGAGCCACCCAAGCTATACACAACTACCGTGGAAGAGGAGAAAAATCACATGCGTCTACGACCTACAATATTGAGGGGGAACTAAAGATCAGGAAAAAAACACAGAACAATGCCTCGAGAAGAAAGCCTCTGAAATTTCTATGGCTGGCATAAATCCGTGTCATGCATTCTCTGCTGATATGAAAGCTTAAAAAATGTTCAATTTTATGTACAAAGAAAGAATTCAGCATGAAAATTTAAACCCAGAGGAGTTTACAGGAGAGCTGGTTTTCCTCAGAGTGGAGAGCAGGCTGCGGTATTGAAAAATAAGCAAAAAAAAGGATGACTGTGAAGAAAATGCTGGTTGCTAATCGATAGAAGGTTTGCACCAGAATAATCAAACAAAACAAACTGATTTTGTCTCTGAACTTAAAGAAGTTTGTGAATCATATAAGACTGTTTCTTAGCACCAATTAACTAGAAAGAGACGTTTACGATAATATCCTTGGTGCTAAAAATAGTCTTATCTGAGTCACAAATGTTAAATTCACTATTTTGGTCACAACAGCTATAGATTTCTTGTGTGCAAAACTTTTCCCCTTACTTTGAAATCCTTTCAGATACTTTTAATCTTTCTTTAAATACTTCATTCCCTGTGTTCTCTTACCAAACACAGATTCACAAGTCGGCAGACATTCCCTCTCTATTTACCACCTCCTCTAATTTCTAGTATTTGCTGCCAACTTACAAGAGCTTGCGGTTGGAAAATTGTCAGTAGCTGAACGGTCCCAGGCTGGCATGTCAGCCACAAACTGTGGGCAGAGGTCTCCATTCTCATTTGATAAAGAATAGGACATAGAAAGGACTGTACTCAGGCAGCATCATTTCCACAGTAAGGCCAGACACGCAGGAGACTGCAGTGTTACCGCAGCAAACACCAGTTAGTGCCTTCTACAAAAAGGTCAAAGCATTAGCTCCAGACTTGTAGGTGTTCTCAGACCTACTAAAAACAGCCAAATTTACCGCGCATAGTCATCTAATTCACTGGCCTACTCATACTGTTTTATCAAAACACCCTTGCCATTTCCTTCTGTTCAGCCAGGAGAAGAGGAAACAGAGGGGAGACCTCATTGCAGTCTACAGCTTCCTCACAAGGGAGGAGGAGGAGCAGACACTGATCTCTTCTCTCTCTCTGTCGACCAATTATAGGATCTGAGGGAATGGCAGGAAGACGTGCCAGGGGAGGTTTAGGTTGGATATTAGGAAAAGGTTCTTCACCCAGTGGGTGGTGGAGCACTGGAACAGCTCCCAGGGAAGCAGTCACGGTGCCAAGCCTGACAATATTCAAGAAGCATTTGGACAACTCCCTCAGATACACGGTGTGAATGTTGGGGTTGTCCTATGCAGGGACAGAAGTTGGAGTCAGTGATCCTTGTAGGTCCCCTCCAACTACAATTCTCATTCCAAGATCTCTTTCCCAATTTGCAAGGCAAAATTCTGTCCACCATGAGGTATATGCTGTCAGACCAATCTCCTCAACAAACACCCCCTTACATCTATCAGGACTGAATTTCTGCTATTTTATTGCCCCATTAGTGCTGTGAGATCCCTCTGACATTCCTCTCAGTCAGCTTTTGGTCATGCTACTTGGAAAAGTGTGTCATGCTTTAATATTCATCTTCTGTCCCAGACAGCTTTTGAGCACTTGAACAGCAGAGATCCCAGCACACGTTCTCTAGAGGACTCCCGGGGTAATGCCCCTGTGTATTGTCCAATCTTCTTGCTTTTTTTTTTTTTTTTTTAATACAGTTTCTAACCTTTACCTAGTCACTACCCAAGCACTACAGGATTAGACCAGTTTAATTTCCCAAAAGTCTTTGAAGCACCAAAAGTTTGTTTGGGGTTTTTTTGGTTGGCTTTTGTTCGTTTGTTTTGGTTTTGCTTGTTTTGTTTTATGGGGGGTACTTTTTGTTTGGTGGTTGTTTTTAAAGAACTACAGACATATTGTACTAGTTCAATCACCTTTATTAAATGCTCATCCTCTCATTCAAACAACATAGAATCATTAAGGTTGGAAAAGACCTCTAAGATCATCCAGTCCAACCATCACCCCACCACCACCATGCCTACTAAACCATGTCACGAAGTGCCACATCTACATGCTTTTTGAGCACCTCCAGGGAAGGAGACCTCACCACTGCCCTGGGCAGCCTGTTCCAATGTTTCACAACTCTTTCAGTAAATAAATTTTTCCTAATGTCCAATCTGAACCTCCCCTGGTGCAACTTGAGGCCATTTCCTCTCCTCCTACCACTTGCTACTTGGGAGAAGAGATCAACACCCATCTTGCTACAACCTTTCAGGGAATTGTAGAGAGCAATGAGGTCTCCCCTCAGCCTCCTCTTCTCCAAGCTAAATAACCTCAGTTCCTTCAGTCGCTCCTCATAAGACTTGAGCAGTCTTACAGGGCACCATAAATTTACAGGACTTCCTGCTGCAGACGACAACTCGACTCCTCTCTATCATTGCATTTATTCCCGTGAACAAACACTAATCCTGTTCTTTTTTTGTAGTTTCTACCAGAGTACCTAATACATAGACCAGGCTCACTATTAGTTTCCAGTTTCCCAAACACTCCACGGGCCCCTCTTGAAAAGCCTGACACGTTTACGGCTTTTCATTCTTCCACTCTAAGGCCAATTTAAGCAACGATTATACACAACCAAGTGTAACTCAGCAACTTCACCACTGAGTTCTTCACAAAGTGAGAACTTTTCCTAGCAATTCATTGTGCTGAATTGCTCTAAAACATCAACCTTCTGTCAGCTTCCCCCAGCTTGTCCCCCAGGAAAGGAAGGCTCCATGTGGGAACCGTGCTCCTGTCAATAGCAATGCAAATAACTTCTCTGCTATGCCTTTACCTTCCCTGAGCTCACATGTACTATTAATATCATCTATCAGCCCTCTGGGGTCCCTGGCAGGCTTTCTGCTTTTGACAGTTAGACAAACGGGTTCATATATATATCTTTTTTAATGCCTTTATAAAGTTGTTTCTCAATATTTTTTTGGCCTACCACATTATGGTTTATATTTTACTTGCCAAAGTTAACTCTCTTTCCTATTCTGCTCATTTGGATACAACTCCTGCTTCAGAAAGATGACTTATTTCCAGGAGCCTTGTTTACTTTACTATTTCAGCCAATCCTTGTTCATTTTTGTGGCTTTCCTTCAATCTCTTATTTCCTCTCCCTTCTTGGGCTTTCACTATCAAAACTGGACACTAATCTAAAAGTCTTGGGTCATGGTGATTTAGTTTGTGTGTGTGTTTTTAATTTCAGGTCAGCACTACACACGAAATTTCTCAACGTTATGTGTGTACACATCAACTTGAAAGAGCATCTCAGCTACGATATTTTGTTGAGATTATATGAAGCTTTCTCTATGCCTGTTTCCAAGGGAAAGTTTTTCTGTCTTGAAGGTACAACCCGCATTTGTTCTTCCCAGATGTCTTACTTCATATTGGATGTATTCACATACATTTTGTTGGACTGTGGCCATTTAAATCAGGCAATCCAGATTGTTCTCTGAAAGCAACCAGTCCTTTATTTATACACTCCAATAACTGCATCATCTACACACTTAACCTAGGATTTTTTCCAGCTAGGATTATTGATGAAGGCTTCCAATATTGCTAGAATGAGAATTAATCAACTGAAAACCTAATAAAACCCAACCTACCTACTCTTTTCTTATCAGTAACCACATTTTGAGGTTCCTCACGGCAGTGCCCTTTAGTCCATTTAGCACTTGCTTATTCTTCGTAAAGTCTGAACTCACATTAAAGAAGCACTTACCAAGAAGAGTTACATCCTCTGAAAAATATTCATTCTATCTCAACTATTTCCATCATATTTTGCCTATTTACATTTAAAACTGCACTAAAAAGTCAGGAACCTTCAGAATGGGAAAACATTTATTCATTTTATTCATGCTTGAAAACAGCCAAGCCAACTTTATCCAAATAATAAAAAAACCCAACAAACCCACACATTCTAGAGCGAAGACCAAGCCTGAAAAATGTCAGTTGCAGAAATGATGTTTTCCTAATGATACAAACAACCGAAAACAAAAGCTATAATAAAAGAAATCACGCAACTCAAACTCTTAAATCACAGACGAGCTAATTTGGCTTTAAGTTTTCTTAAACATTAAATTATGATACATTAAATTAAATATTAAATTATGATACCTGGCTTGTAATACTAACTTTGCATAGTTCTTGGAGTATGAGAGAAGTTTCAGAAGATAAAGAATCTTAAGTGCAGCATAGAATTCTTTGCAGAACTACTGAGCAGCCATCCTTACACCAATCCTAAGTAAAATAATCACAGAATAGTCAGGGTTGGAAAGAACCTCTGGAAATCATTCAGTCCACATTGAATTTAATTAATAAAGAATAACAGCACATCCTGGAAAAAGATGTCAACCTCAGTAAGGTTTAGGCTTCATGTTAGAGAAGCAACTGATTAGAAATCCTCAGCAAGATGCTGTCTTTAGAACTATGAGCATGAACTTTCAACGCATGGAGAACAACCACCTAGTTGGACTGGAGACAAGTTACTACCTCTTTGCATGGCAGTAGTTGAATGCAGTTAGCTACTGGGAGAAGGGGACTGAACAGCAACCTGTAAGTAGCTGCTGAGTGAGAGAATAATAAACTTTGGATCCTAACAGGCAAAACCCCCTCCTTCTTGAAGCCACATCCTTAATTAAATTTTAAATTAAAATAATACTTTTTCAATAGTGAGTTTATTCATAGGAATAATGTCGCAAATTTTGACCAGATTCTCCATCAACTGAAATCTTTAAATCAAGCTAACTAGGTCACAATCCATGATGAATTTGCTGGAAGAAAACCTCATGTCCCGTGTTGTGAAACAAATCAGGATACAGGACCATTAATGGCATTTTTCTGGCCTTAATAAACATACTAAACAGCCTTCCTTCTTTAGGGTATATAATTTAACACTGCAGAATCAACATGTAACAACAGCCACGCCTAGGAAAGAGCAGTTAGGTTTTAGCTGTATAAAGAAAGGAAAGCTTTTGCTTCAGACATCTTTCATAATTATATCATTTTGTATTCCTGGTCTGTACTATCTACACTTAACATGAACACAAACATAGCTTAAATCCCTCAAAGTTCTTAAAAGAGGAGGATGATAACATATCTACCTTTGGTTCTAGCAGGCATTTATAATCTAACCAGAGTTCCAAAATTCACACAGAAGACAATACTGATAACTGTCTGTTTTACACTGGTAGTGGAGAACATAGTCTCAACACTTAACATCTTGTTTTTAAGGCCTGGCTGCAGTATCTGCTGGTTACAAGGCAACAGCAGACTTTTATTTTTCATTCTTAAAGCTTGCAGATACCATGTTTGCCAATAAAGATAAAGAATGAAGATAGCCCCAGTTTCAGGTTTGGTCACCCAGCCTAACCTCTATACGTGCAAATCATGGAAGTTCCCTCCTCAAAAGAAATAAATCTTTTAGAAACGTACCAGTTGTGTTAAAAAGTCCACAACCTCTTCTGCCAAAGAGATCGCTGAACTAGAGCATCTTTTCCACATGCAGTAGAAGCTTGTACAAAGGTCAAATAACCGTTTGGTCAAATTTTCCATTCAATGAACCAAACTCAGATCCTTGAGGCTCAGAAGCATAATGTTCTTGCCAATCTATCTTCTGAACCGTCTTCCAGCAATTCTACAAACTCCTTGACACGCAGAAGCCACATGGTGCATTAGAGAAAGCCATAAGCCAAATTTAAAGATAAGTTCTGGCTGATCTGTTATGATTACATTCCTCGTTTCTGAGAGCTACCAAACTGTACTGCAACCTCCCACCCTTTCAGAGGGAAACAAACCCTGAAGAAACTGGTAATATTTCAGCTAACAATAACTTCTCAACACGAGAAGATGCACAATTTGCTATCGTGTCTTAGACTCTTTGGAAAAGACTACTAGAAAGCCTTTGGAACTTGAGAGATGCTTTATCTTGTTGTCTCAAGTTAAAAAAAAGACCACATTTAACTACTCCAGATGACTTAATCTGTCACTTTGTGACCTAACCTTCTTAGGGATGAGATCATCTGGTACGAGCGGTGAGCTTGACCACACATCTGTATCATGCACTGACAATATGATTTGTTTTATTAGTCAACACACAGAACTCTCTGCTCTTTGAGCAGGCTTCTAGCGAGACTAAAACCAATTAAGCCATTGCCGCTGACCACACAAACAGCCCAGAATTTCAACACCGAGTGAACCAATCAAGTGACAGAGAAATGATGTTTTTCAAGATAATCTCTGCGGATCACCCACCTTGAAGGATGTAAAGTCATCACAGGAAGAGGGGAAAAAAAAACTCAGTAATTACTTACTTTGGAAAGATGACAGTCATGAGCGCTGATGCATAACCAGGCTTGCACGCTCCCTCGGAGAAATTTGCATACTTGGATGCCAGTTCTGGAGGCCTGTGAAAAAACAAGTAGAAAGTTAGGACTTCACTGGCTATGAACTGATTTTTGCAATCAACCAAGTTATTTTTTCCTATTTTTTCTCCAAAACAGCTGTGGGGAATAACAGTAAATACAGACAGGTATTTATTTGTTGTAATCTAGCATCACCAGAGAACAACCTGAAATACCACTAAACCACTACTTTCGCTGAAAGGTTTTTATACCTAGGAAGGTAAAGCTCATGGAAGAAAAATATCAAGACATCATTTTAGGCTTCAGCCTTTCAAAAGGCAGAAAACATAACCACCACTTTGATTTGGGTATTTTTCTAAAGGATGATCAAAGTTAAAATTATAGAAAAGTATTATTTAGAAGATTATTTAGAAAATACCTTTCAAGCATTTGAAACAAATTGCTGAGCAGTTCTGGCAGGCTATCATCAAGGGATGAGCGCTTTCAGTATTTGGAACAGATGACATTGCTGCTGTTGTGTTGCGATGTGTCTTAATTCAGCCTGCCTAGTGATTTTGGGGCCAAATTCAGAATACAGAGTGGTTTGTTTTTTTCTTTTCATTTCATTTTTGTACAGAAATAAGACCAGAAACTCAAGAAAAGACATTTAAGTCCAGTACATACTTTTACCATAGATCTACTGAGGGAACTGAAAAAGACATTGAATTTTATTTGTGTCTCTATTCACTACCTGCAAAATTTTTATATTTATCCATTTCACAAACAGATTGCAGGAGTTAACTCACCTGTGCTTTCATAATAACATTAGGTACCCTAATGTCAGTCACAGTATAAGAATTATTAATAATCCTTCAAAATGAGTGTATTTACAATTCCATGTTCAATATTCAGTGGAAGGTGCAAGTTTTAACTAGAACGAAGAGTCAATTAACGATACCGTATTCGCTACACCACTGTGTTGGGAAGTCATGAAAGGTTTTTTTCTTTCAAACAACAGTAGGGGTCAAATGAAGATGACAGTACAGATCCACAAAAATCGCTGTGAAGAAGGCACAACCGTGCTCTGTTTCCCACAGTTCTCCAACGTGTACATCACCCATACCAATTAATCAGTAAACTACTGCTAAACGTAATGAGATTCCAAGTGATTGGAGCCCTGAGCTGAAGACAGGGTTCAGGAAGGATTGTGAGCAGTGATGCAAACAGAACCCTGGCTGTCAACATCATGTATCTGAGTGGCAGTAACTCCATGCTGAAATGGAAGTAACCATCCTTGTACTGGTCCTGGGGTCACTTTCTGAAAGATCACCAGCCAGTTCCAGCGGGGTGATAAATAGATGGACAGTTAATTCTACAATTAGCCAGATCCAGTGCAAAACCTCCTAAATCTAGAGTTCTTAAAAAATAAAACCTATTTCTGCTGAATAAAAATCTAAACCTTCAGCAGCTGGAAGAGTAAATAAATCAGAGAAAATAAAAAGTCACTGTAAGTATTCAATTTCTTAAGATATTTGCAGATGAAAAGCGCCAGAAAAAGCATAAGAACCTGGACCAAATTCTAATTCTGCCGCAGATTTCCTGCAGAGTTTTGGTCAAATATGTAGTATTTCACTATCACAACTCCTCATCTATAGGATGGCAGAACAATGAATTGACTACAATGTCAGGTATTTACAGCAAGGTTTAGATTTCTCTAAATATATTATATAGACATGGAGAGTCAGATACAGGGGTGACATCGTCTAGCGCAACCCAAATCCATGAGATTCGTTTCCAAAGGTGATATTATAATGTGTATCTCTAAACGAGAGAGATAGGAAAGCACCAAAGATGTGAACACCTAGAAGTCTGAGTTCTGAAGAATTGCACAGAATGATTTGTGTGCTGACTCCAACCAAGACCTCTTTAGAAAGAGGCAGAGGAGACAGAAGGTTTTAGTGGTGCTAAAATTCCCCCTCAGTCAAAAGTGATGGCAATGTGTACAGCCCATAGCCTGTTGCAGCATTTAAAATATAAAATAGTGTGAGAAATCTTAATCTTTATCGAGCAGATTTCAGTGTTGCTGGGTTTTTACTCTTTAAGAAACATACAGAAATCCCGAATGCCAAAACCTTCAAAAACAAGTAGAAAGCAACTGGAATTTCTCTGCAGCCACCACGGTGGTGAGTCATTGCTGGCAAAGCTGTAGAACTATTTCAACAGCAGGCCTTTCTCAAATGACCTCAGTGGTCGCACAAACTATCTTGTGCCACAGACACAAGCAGTTTTCTCTTTTCTGATTTAATGGCGCTTTCATTATCAAATTAAAATGTCACTCAGATAACCATCGTGGTGTTTCTGCAAAAGAATACTAGGCTGAAACCCTCACATGTTTGAGTTGCACAGAATCGGAGCCGCATACTGATGGTAGAGCTGTCACTTACAAACCCCACAAAGATACAGAGAGCCGCTAAAGCCCGAGGGGCCGAGCTGTTAACATTTCTTGGATGTGATGAAGTTCATGATCCAGACTGCCAGAAGCAGAACAATTCTTGTAAGCCAATTGTAGCTGCTGTTCGTATCGTGCAACATTTGTTCATCTCCCTTTTTTCTAGCCACATATTGAGCCAGCAGGCTACAGAAAACTATAAATGGGCACTCTACATCTAGGGACACTTTTTATTTGAGTTCTTCATGTTACACAATGTCATTGCCCCCACATGTCCCCAGGAGAATGCCTGCCCCTCACCTGCAATCTCGCAGCCTCTCAGTCCTGCATGGGGCAGCAGCAGAGCAGCAGGTCAGGGAGCTGAGACACCTCAATATCTCATGCTCCTGGGTGGAGGCCAGTCATTCAACCTTCTGCAGCACAGCCCTTTCTGGCTCACTGGTACTCCGCAGATCAGGCCGTCCAGCACCATCTCACCTGGCACCAGGAGTCCCAGAGCAGCAGAAGTGGCTTTGCTATGCTGGAGCCAAGCAATTTGTCTGGCACCTCACACACTCAGGAGTCAGAGCTTCTCCCTCCACAAGTGGCTCTCTCTACACATTCCATATATCCCCCTGGAAACATTGAAGGTTGGGTTGGATGGGGCTCCACGTAACCTGACTGAGTTGAAGATGTCCCTGCTCACTGCAGGTGGGTTGAACTAGACAACCTTTAAAGGTCCCTTCCAACCCAAACTTCTCACAGAATCACAGAATGATGTGGGGTAGAAGGGACCTTAAAGATCATCTAGATACAATCAAACGGGCAGGGACACCTTCCAATGCATCAGGTTGCGCAAAGCCCCATCTAATCCAGACTTCAACACCTCCAGGGATGAGGCAGCCACAACTTCTCTGGGCAATCTGTGCCAGTGCCTCACCACCCTCTCAACAGAATATTCCTTCCCAATACCTCATCTTTCAGCTTAAAACCATTCCCGCTCATCCTATCCCTGCCCTCCATGATAAAGAGCCCCTCCTCACCTTTCCTGTAGGCCCCCTTTCAGTACTTGAAGGCTGCTCTAAGGTCTCTCTGGTGCCTTCTCTTCTCTAGGCTAAACAAGCCTGTCCTCATATGGGAGAAGCTCCAGCCCTCAGATCATCTTCATGGTCTCCTCTGGACTCGCTCTAACAGCTCCATGTCCTTCCTGTGCTGAGGACTCCAGAACTGAACACAAGACTTCAGGTGAGGTCTCACGAGAGCCGAGTAGAGGGGCAGAATCACCTCCCTTGACCTATTGGTCACACTGCTTTTGATTCTATGATTGTCAGAATACTCACAACAGTGTGCCTGTATCAGGTGGAACTCAAAGCAAAACATTTAGAGTAAGGCTGCATACAGCCTTGCTGTCTACCATTTTGCTCCCTCATGAAGCTATCCAAGCTAACATCACTTTAGATACATAAATTTGCACAAAGGTGCAAATCTCTACATATTCCAGGTCCAAGATTCTCATGCTGCTAGTTACAGTGAAAGCACCAGCTGGGCAGAGGCAGTTAAAGAGCTGGTGGAGACAGCAGAAAAGATATAATTAGGTGGCACTATGGACCCTTAAGTTTTGTTCAGATTTTGTGCAGGAAAAACACATTAAGACAATAAATTTATCCAGAATAAATGAGGGAAACAATTCACAGTCAGTAACTGTAAACAACTGCAGTTTTTAAGCAAGTGCCTGCATGAGGGTGAAGTTAGAGGGAAGCAACTGGCTTACTCTACTAAAAAGAAAATGCACTGTTTTTTTTCTCTGACTTTTCTCCTATGAAACGAGTGCACATCCCTAGTTCTTAAGATGTTCTGTGCTTCTCTACACTTTGGATAAGTTAAAAATCTAGCTGCTTTCAGGGGATTTAGAAGAAGTAACAATATTTTTCCTTTTGCTTTCATTTGGCAGATGTGCATCTTCTTCTATAATCTAGAATATTAAAATGCCACCATGGTGAATTCCTTCATCATGTCTCGATCAGGGACAGCACGTCACCCTCATAGGACTGGAATCTACATCTACTTCAGAAAAAGAAATTAGTAATGTAAACTCAGTGTTTGACTACTAAAAGTCTGCAACTAAGCTCATGTAATAGAATATTACAACATCTACATTAAGAGACAGATTTTGCCTTCCCGTGTTATTTAAATGGTGTATTGTAAAAGTTGAAAAGCTTCATCTGCCTCAGATCATTTTATTTGAGGACTGATTTCTTTTGCTGTTACTCTTGAACACAAAATACATGTAGTTCTGTTTCTGAAACAAGGAAAAGGAGTTCTTTGACATCTGCTCTCTAGGCTGACCCTTTGCCTCAGGCTTTCTTTCTCTTCAGTCCTAAATAACATGAGTTATACCTATACAGCAGCTCTGCAAAGTGTTTGTTTTGATACCTGAAGAACGAACAGGAGATGTGATGAGAACATGAAGTGAAAGGCAGGTAAAACATAGCGGTTATTATGAAGTAATAATGAAATAACGTTAGCAAGAAATCTGGCAGATCAAAAAAAAGGACAGATCACTAAATCAAAGCAGTTAATGCTGAGACCTCATGTCTACACTACACAAGCATGAGATTCAGGACATTTTATTTTAGATTCCCTGGACCAGATGTATCCATCACATACATGGCTCAATTTTGGCCAAAAGGCCAACTTTGGGCTTTTATGTCCCCTGTTAAATGTTGTTGCCCTTTGTAAACTCCTGGAATAAAGCTTTCTATTTTGTTTCCCCCAACTAAGCCCAGAGCTACCCTTCAAAACCAATTTGTGAATTCAATCAGTAAAAAACAGTTATGGGATTTGCTTCAAAACTGCAGGATTGGTCCGAAAGACACTAATGAAGACACGGAGTGGCCAGGGTGTACATTTGTTTATATTCTAATTAATATCAAAGAGGCACAGATATTTAAATGATATATTTGTTATATATATTACTAATAGAAAGACAGCTTCCAGTCCTCAGTATGCTTTCTCATAACATCTCATGAACTTGTAAAGAAACAAATCCCATTTGAGGACCTTGAAACAAAGCCATAAATCAACCTTCCCTTCCCAGCTGTCAGGGAATTCTATTTGAGAAACAGATGAGAAAGTAAGTGCCCCATTAATTCTTCCCTTCATCAGACTGCCCAGCCTCACAGCAAATATTACCAGTCTGCTTAAAGGAAGAACACCTTTAGCAGGGCTGGTGATGCAGCTCTTTTACCTTCCTTCAGTTACTGCTGTTGAGCCAGGGAGAAGTCATCAATAACAGAAGGCTTCACCTAGGCAGCGGTCAATTCCCATACATAGTATCCACAGGGTCTGAAAACTGTGCCTGCATACCTGACTTTTACAAGTAAATTATATAATCATCTATTTACAAAAGCAGAATCTCCTTGAATGCAAGAGACTATGGAAAGAGGATGCGCTGATGAAACTTCCTCCTGGTATGTGGCTGGAGGTCCATGTCCCAGCACAGTTTAGGAAACCAAGACAAAAGTGTAAGGAACTCTAATGAAAGCTCTATGAGAAGTTTCCAAACTTTTGTTCAAAGAATTACATGGCCAGATCATGTGATATTTGCTATTATTTCTAGTTCCAGTTAAGGAAAAACTAAACAAACAAATGAAAGGAATGAGGAGATAGAAAGGAGAGGGAAAGCAGAATGCTTACACTGAAAGAGACAAGATATGCATCTGTCACATTGTAGCCAGCTAAAGAGATGTAAATATTTTCAAACCTTACTGCAATATGTAAGCAAATTCCTCAGGGAGGTTGTGTGATTGAATAGGAAGAGATGGCCCAAATCCCTCTTGCTAAAATGATATGACGCATGCTAAAAGAAAAGTCCTGTTCTGCTTCTCCATCAAGAATTGTGGCTTCTCATTAAATTAATTTCTTAACAGCTAAGATAATCAACACATACTTTTATTTATTTATTTGGACTACTCATGAACACCAGCTGAAGGAGATTAGGTTACATTAAACTGGCCCAGGAAAACAAAGTTTTAAAGGCATTCCACCAAAACCAATGATTCACTTCCACAGCCCTGAACGAAGATGTGATGCAAAGTCAATGCTACCCTTTGGAAAATGCACACTAGGCTGAAGAGCGCCAACAGATGGACAACGCCATTCACCCTTCATGAAATGTCATCTCTGCACAAACACACTGAAGAAACTTCTATCCACAAAAAAAGGCACGAGGATCCTACTTCCTTATTCAATTCCACTCCTGTACTTTGACATAGGGGCAGAGGGAAAGACACTCCTGTCCTGAAATCATAGAATCATAATATGGTTTGCGTTGGAAGGGTACATAAAGATCATCCAGTTCCAACCACCAGTCACTGGATCAGGTTGGTCACAGCCTCATCCAACCTGGTGTTGAACACCCCCAACGGATGGGGCATCCACAATGTCTCTGAACTATACCACTAGACAGAGGAAAGAATTTCAGATCAGTCTCAGCAGCGCTAAATGCATAAACATCTTAGAAAATACAGCTATGAGTGGTTTATGCGTCAGAAATGACTACATCAATGTACCACGTCCATTCATCAAACCCAACAACCCTGCCTGGAGCTTCTTAACTAACAATCTTTAACAACTCCTAAAAGATGTTGGGATCCTTGTGGACAAAAGAATCAGAAGGTGTGCAGCTAGAAAGTTTTTGTTTGTTTGCTTTAAAAAAGTAAATAAAGAAACTAAACGCTGCGCTTATAAAACCAGATTTGAAGGATGCAGATAAAAAAATCCAAGAGAAGTCCATGGCACATTTTGTATGTGACCTCATGCTGCATGCTCCTCCAAGAATTGAGTAATATCCCTGATCTCCTGATCTCCTTTGGTATTTATGAGCTTTCCCTTTTTTTTTTTTTTTTTTAAAAAAAAAAGAAGTCTGTTTCTGTTACATCTTCACTTTATGACCAGTAGCACAGAGAAAAAGCAGAATTGCATTCAAACTTACACAGATTAGGAGTAAAGAAAACAGTCCATTTGAGGGCTTGTTTGTTTGTGGCTTTAAAGAAACACGGAAAGGAGAAAACAAACGGCTGAAATACCAATTGTTAGACTAAACAAAAAGCATGAAATACAGAAATTTTACTTTCACAGAAGGCAGTTGTTTACCAAAGAAAGAAAAGTAAAAACTATTAAGACGACTGCTCCCTGAGTTTTCCATTATTTATTATCTATGAACAAAAAATCTTGCAACTTAATGATGAAGTAATTTGCTGACAGCCAACATAGTTCTTGAATGTATATTACGGGTCTATTCTAGTTTCCATAGATCCAAAATCTGGTTTCCATCCTCAATAATAAGTATCATCATTCTGGTTTTATAGATAAGAGACAAGGATGACCTAATGGAGGACATTTGGAGATGGATGCGTTAGGACTCACTTAGTAGTCAATAAAAACCTCTCTCAGCAGTCACTTGGGATTCTAGTCGGTCATAGCATTTTGCCTTGAGTTCAAAGTAAGGTTTTGATTTATTGATGGCACTTTTCAGCTTCTTCGCACTGTATTTGGCTGTAGTCTCCCTGTGAACCAACTCACTTCTTGTTTCGGTCTATTCTGCCTCCACAACCTTCTGAGTAGCATGGTTGAGCATCTCTTGCTAGGCAGAGTCAAACTGATATTTGTCACCTTCCAGTAGCCTCTGCTCAGCAAGAAAAATGGGTCTCTTTTGCAGCACGTAGCACTTCAGTGGCCCTCTGAAAACCCAGCTTGCCCTCCGAGCTTCCAGTTGTGCCTGCCTGGCCACCCTCCAAGTTTCCCAGTAAGGTTTAGTGTCTTCTACAGCTTTTCCAATCTTCTCTACAAGTTCATCCACTCTTACTGTTGCTTCAACAAATACAGAGTGGAACTCCTGGCATGCATCCTCTAGCTCTAGCTCCATCTCTCTCCAATTGATAGCATCCATAGATTCAGTTTTTTCAGCTTCCCCTGGACATAAGGGTCCGCCTCCCCTCCTTGGGGCACAATCCCTCCTTGGTGGAGCAGCCGTCCCTGCCCCGTGGCTCCATGGCAGCAGCGATTCCTACCTGAACTGCTTTTTGAAAGAACTGTCTAAAGAACGTCTGAATAAACTCTCTTCCCCAAAGTCAGAAACCACAGCACTCCCTAATATTAGAACATATAATTCTAAAAACTTAAGTGCTGCAATTCTCTATTCAAATCCCTCTCAAAACTCACTGTCAGTACAAAGGCCACAAAAAGTGAGTCAGTTAAGTCTGACGGGAAATAAAACGCTCACCTATCACATCCATTTCTGACCAAATGAAAGAATGCAAGAAGATAAATTGAAATGTCATAATTTTGTTGCTGTAACCCTTAAGTCTTCATCACCAACCCTCATCTGTTACATCTGCAAGTGAGCAATGCTTTCTTTGGACTAGGAACAGCATTTTTCTATTTGTAGCGTAATGAATCCAGCAGTGCAGGTTCAGGAGAGACAAACAAGCGCTAAGGAGATGAGAATAAAAAATTAAACCCTATTAGAATCCAGGAATTCCAAGCTCAGACTAGTAAGAATCAGTACCTCTGAAAACAGGTATTTCCCAAAGCCTACAGCTGTGGGAAAAGAAGATCAACTAAGAATTCCTGAAGTATCACTGCCAAAATTACCATTTTAAGTCTGTGGATCCTACAGTTTAGCAATCTGAAGGTCAAAATCTAGTGCCTAGCAGTTTCAAAAGCCAAATGTGAGAAAATCAATTGCACTAAGATTTTAATTACCAAATCTTCCTTCTTAAAAATGCAGCTCATTTCACTGCAGAACACAGCCAGGTATGGAACGCTCCGTTTTGGAGAACCTCACAGTGTTTAGGTACACACAAGAGCGCAGTGGCACAGCAGGATGCTATGGAAAAGATCAACAGTGATTTATTATTCACTATTTCCCATATCATCAGAACATCAACCAAAATTATCCTCAAGACAGTAAAATACTGACAGAAAGAAGCAATCTGTTCATATAACATGCAAGTAAATGGTAGATTTCTTTATGTCACTATGTTATAGAAGCCAGATGTATAAATAGGATCAAAAGCTCTTCAGAGGTCTAACAGCATCCCCAGCCTGGGAATACCAAAGCTTCCTCTCCTGACACAAGAGCAAGAATCTCTTCACACTGGTGTTATTTTTCTCCTTCCCTCAACAATTCTATGGAGCTCTCTAAGATCAGACATCGGGGCAGGTGATTCCTTGGTCTGGTCATTTTTCTTTGCCTACAAAGGATATTCAAGATATTAACCCTTTCTGTTGCACTAGTAGTTCCGTTTCACAGGCAGCTGGCAGAGAGCAAACCTTAGGGTAATAAATCCTGAGGGAAAATAAATCCTTAGGGAAAATTCTCCCTCAGCTACCTGATAGCAAACCTTTAACAAGAACAGTTCACAACACCCTGCCTCTTCCATTTCTTTGGTAATTTTGCAGGGATAAGGGTGATAAATTTTATCCTTGAAACTTTTCTTTAGAAGATCTAGAAAGCCTGCAAAGGAATAACTGAACTCCTCTTAAGGAAAGAAAAAGAAGACTCTGGTTATGGCAAAGGCTTTATTATTTTTTCCCCTGGCCTGAACTGAAATTGAGAGGAAAAAAAACACTGATCAGTGAATAAACTGCTTTAGATGGTACCCAGAGATGACCTCACAACTGGGGAACGTGGTGTAACAGTAGTTGTACAAAATGCTGTATATAGTCATGAGGCTCTGTATTTTTCTTACGCTTCTTTCTGAAGTACAAGGCCAGAAAAAAGCTGTCTTCACTGACCTATATTGGAGACAGATGCATAAATTCAAAGAGACATCAATCAATCTAACAAGTACCACGCTGAAGTCTTAAGAAGAGGTAGGTTACGTATTAGGAGGAAAATGTTTCCTCCAGAAACCTGGTTGCAAATATTGAAGGCAACCCTGACCTGGAAGAACCTTTGCAGATATTGTAACTAAACATGCCCTCATGAAACTAACACAAATGCACACTGCTTTAGGGTAAATAATTAAAGAATAGCCAGAACTCTAACAATAAGAACAGCTGCGGAGCCACCCAGATCAAAAACTCCATACATTGTTCTAGTGAATGCTCTGCTAAAATAACTTCTTTTTTTTTTTCCACTTCAAAGAGCAGCTGCTTGTCTGAAAAGGCCATCCACCCAACACCCAAACCATCATGTGTAACCACGATGAGAACAGAGAGAAGTCTGTTTCAAAGAGCTGAGAACAGCTCAATTAATCAGACCCTCCTTCATGTTATAGCACCTGTACCTTCACTGAACATCAGTCCTACATCAGGAGGAGGTTATTCGTGGCTCTCCAATAGAAAGAGTAATGGTTTTCCAAGACATTTGGTGTACAGGCTAACGGAGAGATCCAAGGCTGAGCACTGAAGTAAGTTTCATGACAGCACAAATCATATCCTCTCCTCCTTGTTAATCCATCAAAGTAGCAACACTTCTCAAAATCATCTGAGCCTGAGTTCCATGATGATAAAATATAGCTTTGACTCTTGTATAGATCAGAGTCCCTGACTCAAACAGTCAAATGCCACAACAACCTCCGGAGATTTCTGCCTTCAATGATGTAAAAAAGGGTCAGTAAAACAGGGTATAAAGGAGGAGGAGGAAGGCACTCAACAGCTGTACAGGATACTGTGCACATATTTCAGGTCTCAAGATTAACCCTTTTAAAGACCCAGGGGAGAGACACTTCTAAGCAGGAATTAAAAGCTCTCAAACCAAACAGAAGTATCCAAACACATTCAATACGCAAATCAAAAACATCTTGTTTGTTGGCTTTTTGGTTAATCCTTCTTTAGTAACCTGGAACAGATTGCACAGCAGATGAGGACCGCACATGCACATTCTGTCATTATTCTGTCCCTCCCTTTGTGGTCCCGATTCTCATTGCCAAGAGCAGGACTGGGGCTGCACCTAGAGTCAGGAGTAGCCTTTCTGCCCATTCTCCTTTCTGCTGTGAGCTAAGAAAGAATTACGTGGGCTTCTGTGTAATACAAGAGTACAAGGGGGTCACCAGACAGACCCTTCTCTTAGGGAATTCCGCTGCCTCCCTGGGGCCCGGGTTAAGGACATCACTAGGAAGCTTCCTAGCTTGGTACAGCCCTTGGACTATGACCCATTACTGCTCTTCCATGTGGGAGGTGATGAAGCTGCAAGGCGTAGTCCAAGAGTGATCAAAAGAGACTCGGGGCCTCGGGATGGTTGGTGAGGGCATCTGGAGCACTGGTTATTTTCTCCTCTCTCCCTCCAGTTGTGGGTAGCGACACTGGAAGAAACAGACGCACCCAGTCCACACACAGCTCCGTGCCTGGTATCATCACCACAGTTTTGGGTTCTTCAATAATGGGGTGGTTTACAGAGCACCAGGTTTGCTGGTATTCTCTTTTCTCAAAGAAAATCTTTGCTCAGGAGCTTGTAGGACTTGACAGAGCTTTAAACTAGACTGGAAGGAGAAGGGAGAACACACCAGGCTTGCCTGTGACAAGTGATGGGATGACATGGCAAGGTTAGAGGGACAGGGTACCAATGAAGGCCCTCAGCCTGCATCTCTGAGACATACTGTGTACAATGGAGCACAGTTGAAGTTGTACAGAGATGAGCCAGGGGCTACTGAGATAACAGGAGCCAAGAAGGAAACACCAGTGAAACCCTTCAAAGGAATAAGGGGGTCTTCCTCTAATAAGGTGACACGGCTGACAGCCCAGCTGAAGGACCTCTACACCAATGCATGTAGCATGGCCAACAAACAGGAGGAGCCGGAAGCCATCATGCAGCAGAAAAACTATGATTTAGTTGCCATCACAGAAACACGGTGGGATGACTGTCACAACTGGAGTGCTGCAATGGATGACTACAAACTCTTCAGAAGCGACAAGCGAGCAAGAAGAGGTAGTGAAGTAGCCCTTCATAGTAAGGACTGTATGGATTGCCAAGAGCTTAATGACGGTGACCGTAGGGTTGAGCGTTTAAGGGTCAGAATCAGGGGGAAGGCCAGCAAGACAGATATTATGGCGAGAGTCTCTTACAGACCACCCAGCCTGGATGAAGAGACAGACAAATTATTCTGTAAGCAGCTGGGAGAAACCTCATGATTGCTAGGCCCTGTCCTCATGGGGGACTTCAATCTACCAGATGTCAGCTGGAAATACAATACAGCAGAGAGGAGCGGCTGAGGGAACCGTAGTTGTTTAACCTGGAGAAAAGGAGGGTGAGGGGAGACCTTATCGCTGTCTTCCCTTTCAGGGAACTGTAGCAAGGTAGGTGTTGGTCTCCTCTCCCAAGTAACAAGTGATAGGATGAGAAGAAATGGCCTCAAGTTGCACCAGGGGAGGTTCAGACTGGATATTAGGAAATATTACTTCACCGAAAGGGTTGTTAAGCATTGAAACAGGCTGCCCAGGGAAGTGGTTGAGTCACCACTCCTGAAGGTATTTGAAAAACATGTAGATGTGGCACTTAAGGGCATAGTTTAGTGGTGGACTTAGCAGCGTTAGGTTTACAGTTGGATTTGAGGTCTTTTCCAACCTAAATGATTCTGTGATTCTGTGAAATAATTTCATAAAAGTCAATGTAATTGTTTGGTTTTCTCAAAAGCAACTAGAGAAAACCTCATCTAAGCCTCGCAATTCAATTCAAACATCCATACCCTCAAAACCACCTTACAGTAACAACTGCTAAATTAATCCCTTCCTGACACAACACATCAGACACAGCTGTAAGTAACCTTCCTGCTGCAAAGTAGCCTTTCATCACATTTTGTTCATTGTAATGAGCATCACACAACACCAGCTCTCCCACCAGCCCCCTGTGAGGTCTGGGGTCCTTTAGAGCACTTCCCCTGAGCAGATTTGTCAAGGATGCTGGCAGCAACATCATGCTTCCTCAAGCAAAACGCATTCTAAATTTATCAGTCTAACCAAAACTTACCTTGTCCTTCAGTCCTAGAACAACTTTAAACAGTAAAATAAAGAGATTTTTACTAAGCAAGACTTACTGTCGGGTTTCTAGTCACAAGCCTGGGAACAGAACAAGTGAAATAAAATACTCCACTGGATTGTATTTGACAGGATTCCTTCAGTCTCTCTCACTTAGAGTTCCTCTAGCCTGTCATCTCTGTAGAAAGCTAAGGACCTTGGTTTCACAACATGGTCTACCTGGCAGACCATCATCTTCTATTCTGCCAGGCAATTCTTCTCAAGTACAACAATAAGCCTTCTTGCTTTCATTCAGCATAAAATAAATATTGTTTTCTTACCTAACAGATTATAATCACAGCTGTTAAAAGCACATCTTGGTTTTACTTTCCTTACCCAGCAAGCAAGAAGCCTGTATGTGTTTATTCCACCAAACTCTCCCCTGCCTTGATGACCTACTACATGCTCTTAAAAATGTGATCCTTAGTACACGCAGACAGCAAAGCTTTGATGTCTCTAGTCACATTACAGCAATGCAGAAGACAAATTTAGAGGCTGACTGAGTAAAGTAAGCGGTATCTCCCCATATACCTCATTTATAGAACGTCCTCACAGCCAGCTATAGAAAAATATAAACGAGGAGCTGAGAACTAAGCTGTGTTGAGATACCATAGCGAGAGCGTTCTTCCGAGTGAGCGACATGCTTCAGAGGCAGGCTTGATGAAGAGTATGTTTCCTTGCTGGAATACGCTTGATTTCCATTCAACCATCAGATTAAGATTCCCTAAAACATTTTCAAGGGGAAACAAAAAGAAGTAGATTTCTCTTGGGAGGTGGAACAGTGCTGGCCTGCAAGAAGAGGTCAAGCCAGCAGGTCCAGAATAGCTGATTCCTGGTGATCACATACACGCTTTTGGGATTTCCAAGAGAGGCAACTCTTGCATCAGTTTAATGATAAACTCACAACTGCTTTGATTCGGGACAGGCAGCAACAAATCACCTGTTTCCACAATGTGTGCTAGTACTTTGTTCTTTATGACCAATACAAAGAATAAAACAATCAACACCAGTGTTTTAACATCTATCCTTATCAAAACCCATGATCCCACAGAACATCCAGTCCTTGCAGTAAACTGTAGAGCAAATTACTATAGAATCAGAATGAGACACGTTCCTTTAATGGTCCTAATGCACTATTTCTAACAACTTTAACTGAAGTTTTGGGAACGATCATTACCTCAATAGCCCAAATCCATTCAATATTCCCAAGGTATTCAGAGATCAAGAAGGTCTTTGTAGGAGGATGTTCAGCAACTGGAAACTTAACAAGCTTAGCAGTGCAGAAGCTGGCCAAAACTAAAGCAATTTATCTCTGAGTTTTAGAGTAGTTTTCTGAAGGAAGAACATGAAGTGTGGCTCTTCTCCCAAGAGGATAAGGTAGCAGAAGAGCCCCGTGACATTTATGAGCTTATAGATAATCCCTGAATTGGGTTTTGCTACTAAAGTAAAGTTAGCCTTCTGTGAATGCAACAACTGTAAACATACTTGTTCAAACATCAGTTAATAGAAACTTGTAAAGTTAACTAGTTGTAACTATATCCACCCAGGAAAGCAAACAAACATATATTTAATTAGGTTAACGCTACCATGGTGAAGAATTACAAGCAAAGTACGTGTTCCACCTTACTGTTATGGAAGGGAAAAAAGAACTGAGGCTTTTCTTTTACAGACTTCCAAGTTCTCATACAATGAATCTGGCTGGTTAAAGGAACACAAAAAACACAAACCCAGCCCCAAAAGGAACATACCAAGAAAGAAACCAGTCTCATGCATACCAGGCCCCTTCATGGACATTCACCTGAAGAACAAGCCCAGCAAACACAAAGTGTTTCCTATTTAGTATGCACAATAATTGGGGCTGTACACATTACAGTTTTTTTCCAGTGAAAATCCATATTGGCCGTTCTGTTACTGTGCTCAGAACAAAAAATGGGTCTGAAAGCTTATGAGTCAGTCCTTTTTGCTTTTAAAATATTTGTACATCAACCTCGTGCCAAGAGTATGGAGAACCCCTAGCGTTTGAAGATTTATTAACAATCTTTAGGAGTCCAAAAAGTCCTCAGTTACTTCTTTAGAAATTCTTGCAAGAACATTGTCCAGACATACCAACTCCAAAGCACATAAACTTAGGTATCTGCTGTTTGAATTATTGTTGCTGATATTAAGGAAAACAGTTTTTTCACATCCAAGCAGAACAAAACTCCATGTCTTTACTGCACATTTGTACCTCTTCTATAAATACATTATCACTGTTTTCCCTTATGGCCTTGGTAAAACTGTGTTTCCACAAACATCTCTTTCTTCTGAAACTGAACGTGTTGGGGCAAACAGTATAAAACTGTTCTAAACAATGCCCAGCCATTCATAATTTTTGCTTTACATTCTTTTCCCACATGGTTTAGTTCATAATTACTTCCAGCTTTAGGAAACCAGTCCTTTTAAAAGCACTAAATGTAAGTTTTTTACTTTGTTTGCACGTAACAAAACAAGTATCGGTTCTAAATAGCAAATAATTCTGAGTTCTACAGTCTTTATCTTCCTCATCAACTGAGGTTGTATCTAACATAGGAATCCCAAAGTTAAATAACAGAGACTCACAAGAGAAGTCCTTATGAGAATTCCAAAGGATCAAAACTGGAAAAAAAAATGAAACGAGCTAAGAAGAGCAAAACAAAAACTAGGGATGGTAGTTACATCCTACTCAAATGTGGGAGGTTTGATGGATGAACAACAAACAGGCCGGTAATTGAACTGCTGTGAATAGCTAGGGTTCATTTTCTTAAATATTTGAAGTGCTTAAACAATTAGTACAGCTTGGAAGAGATTAGATAGAAATACATGAATTAAAAGTCAAAGGACAATCTGAAATGAAAGAGAAATAAATAACCGACTGGCAGGAAAATACCAAGGCTGTAAAGTATGCTAAGCCTTGATGTCGTCTTTCAGAAGAAGCATCAGGATGCTCTTGCCTGTGATAGTCCGAATCCGTCCACTTAGCCCATGCCTAGGCAGGATGGGAGACCACTGGGACTTCTCACTTCTTTTCTTTTTCCCCTCTCAGGACCACAGGAATACAAAAAGACATGGGAAGGAAAACAGGGCAGAAAGAAATCCCGGGCAGAAAGAAATCCCACAGCAGCAGGCGCAGGGAAAGTCCAGCATTCCAACACGTTTATTGCTTATTTTTCTAGTGCTTAATGGCGAAGTACCACAAATAGGCACAACGAGTTTCAAAGCAACCTCCCACCCAAGAAACAAATTGAGGGGAAGGGGCTCCCTTTCAGCTCTTCTCATTATTAAAGCTCTGAAGTAAAGAAATCTCAACAAACAAAAGTAACCCAATCCGTGCATTTCCCTAGCCCAAACTCCCTCCATTTTTACAGACTTTTCAAAGTCTAGATCAAGTTTCTTTTGAGTTTGCAGAGTGAAGGTTGTTATTTCTGCCCCCCCAAACTCAATTACTTTGTCTTTTCTATTTAAAGCAAAGTTTGAAACTATCATCAGTATTCAAAATAAATCTTTGCTGCACCTCTTAAATCTAAATATTGGAAAAACACGTAAACACACAGCATCACAAAACAACTAACAAAATAGAGTCCACTGGGAAAAAGATTCCTCCTTTTAATTAAGTACTACCTAAAGATTCCCAAAGTGCACAATTTAAATTCTATTCCACATATTGTATAAATACGGTATATTACATCATTAATTCAGTCATTTTTCTAATTAAGAGGGGTAGCAATTTTTTTTGCTTGTTTCTACCTTCAAAAAAACAAAAAAAAAGACTACTGTCCCTCTCAAGTTAACACATTATAACACCCACTACCTTTTTGTTTAAGTGAAGAATGATTCCAGTAAGCTCAAGACATCTTGAACATTAGTAAAACTTGTTGGAGTGGTTCTTCCTCAGTCAAAGTCAAACCTAGGGGACTCTTCCTCCATCATTCTTCAGCTGAGATTTTAACATCCCAGGTTTCAAGCTGACTGTGGCAGCAGGTGAAAAGATCCATGGTTACCCAAGTGGGTTTTTTTTTTCTGGCTGTTGTTTAGGAGCACCAAATCACCAATCTAATTGCTTTGAAAATAGCTTTTGAAGGATGAATTTTGAAGGACAGAAGTAGCGGTCACAAGCTTACATCTCACTGAGTGAGGAAAGCTGGTACAGAAGCGTGAAGGCAACCACACAAGGGAAAAGCCCCCACATTACACAGATTATTACAAAAAAAGGAGCTTTTCATATGCGCAAAACAAGTGAATCTACACTTGGAACATGCCAAGGCATACTCAAAGTAATCATTAAGGTAATTAAGCCAAGCATTGACAGAGTAGTAAGTGACAGAATAAAGACTGACCACGCAACCTTCAGCTGGGCCCACTAAATATGCATTAAGATACAGTCTATAATTAACTACATGATCATCTGCTGATCCTCCTACAGAAACCTTGTGTAATACAATGCAAACACAGATCCTGCTCAGAGAATGATTCAGAATTTGTCGTGAATGAGACTCTTGTTTCTAGGACCTGGCCAGCCTCAAAGAACTACTACAATATAAATATTTAATAATAATAAAAGCATGCCGCCCTTTGCCAAGCACAGATGTTAGAAAGTGACTGTAAATCTTGGCATTTGGTGGCACCTAGTAACCCACTGACTGAGTCACTCATGTGACTGATGGCCTTAAGTTGTTCAGGAACTACTGGCCCCTCCAAGAATTAAGACCTGAGAATATTTTTTTGTAAGTACTTTTCTCCACACAACCAGTAAGTTTTGGATTTTACACTTACAGGTTTTAAAATTATGTGTGGCTCTGCTAGTTGGGAAACCTCTTTACCTGGGAGAAACTGATGCAACTGGCCTGCCTGCTTCTGTGCTTTGCACATACTTTGCTTTGACATTCTAATTTTGGCAATGATGTTATGGTTGGTACAAGCATAACTAAAAGATAAAACTCCTCTTGCAACAGATATCTCATCCTGAGGTGCCTTGGGTCTTGTTTTGGCTAAGGAAACAACTAATTCATAAACTGTGTTGCCTCCTGATGTCCTTGGCTTACCATTCATCCTACCTTTTACTAACAGCGGATACCATCCTGCTTTGTAAAAGCTAAGACTTGTCAAAGAAGAGTCAGCCTAAGCACAGACAGCAGAAAGGGAACTTCTTCCTTCTTGACATTCTCCTTTACAACAACCTCAGAGCAACGAGACTCCTGGTCAGAACCAGTCATTTCCATGAAGCAGATGTACCTTCGTAGAAAAAGTTAGTACTCTGGGTCATTAGTTTAAATGACATCAACTAACACAGTCAGGAACAGATTCTGAACAAATGAAAGATTAAGGAAAAAGAGAGAAAACAAATTGTTGCCCCAAGTGCTCCAAGTCACACAAGACTCTCACATGCTGTTAATTAAGTGAACCCTATAAAGTTACAATCTATGGCAAAATTCCACCAGAATGAGTATAGCACAACAACAGATGTAATTAAATTATTTCTGCCAATGAAGTCATCACTGCAGAACACATTTTCTCTTTCAACTCTAAGCACTTTGTTTTAACCAGAAAATGCTTCTACTATGGTACCATCTTGATTAAGTCACAGAAGGCATTTTTAACCACTAAGTTCCACTGAATTCAGAGTGTGCTTAAAAAGCCTATTTGGTACCCTGATCATACCTGGTAAACTTTTGGAACAGTAGCAAATTCCTCTAGCTGTCACCCATTTTTCTTCCAAAATGTATTTAGCATGTTTTAGGGCATTTTCAGGGCTTTTTTTCTGTCTCCCTTTCCAGGGGGGGTAGAATCATAGAATAATTCAGGTTGGAAGCGACCTCTACTGATCATCAGATCCATTCTCAATGCAGGACCAGCTTTAATTCCACAAAAGAAACAAATAACCAAACAAACAACAACAAAGGGGAAAAAATTCTAACCTAAAACCAAAAGAGGACAATTAGAGTTAAAAAAAAAGTTATTTCATCTATATATAAAACGTGTTTTCTTTGATCCTTAACTTAACCCCACAGGATTTTATTCACGCTGACTTTATTACAAGCCTTTCCATAAGATAACTTTATGGCCTTGAAAAGTAAACACACACATTTAGGGTGCTATATATTTTTTATGTAGTCAACAAAATCTTTCTTTAAACAAAAATAATGGCATTTTTATCATAGGGAGGTTTTACTAAAAAATTCTAGGGTTTTGGATGCAATCCAGCAGGTAAAAACTTCGCTTGGCCTCATAGTGAGTTATAGGAAGGAGGGAGGAAGTTGGCCATGTCTCAGAGAGCTGTAGCTGAAGTAGCTAAGTCAGCAAAGAAGAGGAAAAAAAGGATGTAGCAGAGGCTTGAGAGGAAGGAAGACTCAATAGGACTTGTTAAAAGCTATGAAGAAAAGGACAGTGAACAGAGACAGACAAAAAGAAGGGCAGTGGCAAAATAAACAAAAACCAGAAAGACTGAAGCAATGGTTTGTACACAGCACAGGCTGGTATCCAAAGTTGTGTGCCAAAAGTGTGTGGACAGTCAGTAGGAGTACTCAATAAATAAGACATTACAAAATATGCAAAGTAGTCTGGAAAAAAAACCCCAAAATCGGACTACTTAAAACCTTTAAAATCATTTTTCCCTTACCAACACGAAGCTGTTCATTCAAAGGTCACTTACTCGCTTCACAATTTTGGACTAATCTCTTTGCTTTGACTTCTACATGAATAAACTGAAGGTAATACATCATCTCATCACTCAGTGTTGTAAGGGTCTGCTATTGTCTTCGAATCACAAGGGTGTCCCAATACAGAACATTCAATAGAGAAAACTGGTAACTGTGCAACCAGCATGGGTTCCAGAGAGCATACAACAAAACCCACACAGAACGCTACATTAAATGGGACCAGAAAGAAACCTTGACCAGTTATTTATGCAGCAAACACCATCTTTCCTGCACATTGAATTTTTTAAGCCCAGAGTAAAGGCAACACAGAACTTACTTTGCACCCACTAGAAGAACTTCATGGAAGAATGAGATACAGAGGAAAAAACAAAACCAAAAAAAATCAATATTCCTTCTTCCTCATCCATGTTCTTGTACAGCACCTTTTTGCCAGGGAAGTTACTATAGCTGAGTTGAGGTACCCAGCTGCTTCTGTAAAAGAAGCTCCTACCTAGAGTCTTTTTCATTGCCTGCAAGGAGCAGGTCCCAACACACTTTCCAGGTTTTTATTTAATTATGGAAGCTCCCAAGCTGCTCAGCAAGACTAAACTCAAAGCTTTACCGTTAACATAATGAAACTTTACCCCGTAAACATAATGAAACTCTCTGAACATTAAGAATGGCTTTTATATTAATATGATACATTGTACAGGGGACGCATCCTCAAGTCATTCAAAGCCACTAGATTGTTTCACTGCCTTTTGAAGTAGCAGAGGCAGAAGGTTTTTAGCAGTCAATTTCTACTTCCAATAGCAACATTTCCACAAGGCTCTTGACCCAATAGAGTCGTTACTGACCCCTAGTGTTAAGAAGTTCAGCCTCAATCTGACTGATTCATGGCATTGTGAGAGTATCATCCTTCCATACTTTGTTGTTCTTCTGACACAGCAAACGGTCACTGCTTTCTGGAGTGGAAAGAACCCAAACACTTTACAAACAAAAACAGTAGTATCCATTTTTAAAGAAACAAACAGAAAGGAAATATAAACAACTAAGCATCCTAGCAAATTGCAGGTTGACCTTTCTCCTGCTTTCAAACACTTAGTCCATTTTTCCTAATTTGGAAGATTAACAGTAGGATATCTAGAGCAGACTGATAGTCATGGCTTCAAGTGGACATTTGTAGCCTCTTGATCAGTTCTGTTCAATTAATGGAAAGAATAATAGGAATTAATGGAACAAATTATAGGAATTAATAGAACAAATGATAGGAATTAATAGGAATCGATGACAGTGGAGCACAACCCAAGCCAGTGAGCAAAGCCTGGTGTAAGGAAAGAAGTCATAACTGTCAGGTTGCTGCAGGACTTGGCTGTCCCAGGTAGAAATGTGTATGTAGTCCAGTGAGACAACTGCCCATGTGACATAAAAGTTGTTTACAACAGAAATATGTAACTACAGAAAAAAATAAAAGAAGTCCTACCATTTTACTTACAATTTTGAGTCCAGGTTCAGGAGAAAGCCCAGTTTGTCATATTCTGCAAAACAAAAGCAAGTGACATATTATTATAAAACTGCAAGTGCCTCCTCTGCAAAAGGCACCAAACCCAAAGAGCAGCAAGTCCTTATGGGAAGGCAATAATAACATCTAATTGAGAATAACCATATATTGTAATTTCCAGTCACTAGCAGCTGTTACTACAGATCATTGCTACCTCAAGGTATTCCCAAATTAACATTTCTGAACCTTCATGAAATACTAAACCAAGAGAATGTGGATGTAATCATTAATTTAGAAATCATTAGAATTAACCAAGATATCTACAATCACAAAAAAAAAGCACTGCTGAAACCACACATGCAGTGACATATAAAGCTTTCCTGCTTGTAGAAGAAATAATTTTGGCAGTAATTTGCATAACAAACATTCCTCCCAGATCCTGATGTGGTAGAGCTTCAAAATGTTTCTTGATTCCTTGTCTATTCCAACCCACGACTTCATAATCAAGCAGCCCTTCAAAAGAAAGACACTCACAGAGGCAAAAATGCTTCAAGTCGAGGTGATGATGTTCAATAGGGAACTGCAAAGTCACAGTTTATGCCACAAACACAGAAAGCTACAGAAACAGTTATCACTCAGAACATCTGTAAATTCAGTACAAAGTAAGCTTTGCGTTCAGCATCTTTGAATATATTGTGATCTTGTAAATCAAATGCTTGATACAAAAAATAATACTCTTAGAATTAACATGTGCCACATAAGAAAACCTAAAAGGTGCAGTGCCCTTCTCGTGCGGGGTAACATCATAAATTTAGTTCTCCTCACACTGTGAACCACTGAGTCTTACTACTATATAATAAAAAACCAAATGGATAATCCCTCCAGAGCTTAATCATCGGGATGTATTACAAGGAACAAGGAAAAAAATTCTCCTAGCCTTTTAGAAAGAGCTCAGTGGAAACAGAGAAATTTGCTTTCCTTATGAAACCCCACCAGAATTCCTGCTGCAGTAGATCACTTCACAAGATCAAGTTTTTTGTGCGATCACTTACCAGCAGAACAGGAAAGCCTACAAAAGGAATGCACCAGGCAGGTCAGTGTAAACTCTGCCACGGATTTCAATCCCATTAAGATTTAATCCCTGAGCCAAGGGAAGAAATACATTTGACATAACTTTGGTAACAGACATTGCAGAGCTTGATATTGGCATATACAATCCATTCAGAACCTTTTCTCCTCTTTTTCGTGCAGTGGGATAAATTGCTAGAATATCAGTGAAAATAGAAAAAAGCAGCCTGAGGTAACAAGGCAGAAATACTCCAACCTCTCCACCAAGAACAAGCTTGGACTTGCTGGCCGTGTTAACCGTGGTTTGATGTTGGCCAACATCTTCATGACAATCCCCAATAAAGGGGCTTCCAAACTGAAGCACAACGCAGAGCTCCCAATGTTTCCGGAGAACTTGCTTCAGATTTCACCAGGCTGGTGGGTCTGACCCAGCTCACAGGCCATGTCTGACCCACAAGTCTCCAGACAAGGCATTTATATGGCTATGTGGGGCAGGATAAATTTTTTAAGCCCAGAGTAAAGGCAACACAGAACTTACTTTGCACCCATTAGAAGAACTTCATGGAAGAATCTGAACAAGCCTGTAAGAGAATGTTCTCAGTCCATCAGTGGCTGAAAGGCCCATAATGGATAAAAGCAACAGAAATAAACTGGGACTGTTTAGCCCTGAGAAAAGGAGGCTGAGGGAAGACCCTCATCACTCTCTGCAGCTCCTGGAAAGGAGGTTGGAGCTAGGTGGGTGGTCTCTTCTCCAAAGTTACAAGCGACAGGACAAGAGGAAATGGCGTCAGGTTGTGCCAGGGGAGTTATGAGAAAAATACTCTTTACCAAGAGACTGGCGAAATATTAGAACAGGCTGTCCAGGGAAGTGCTGGAGTCTCCATCCTGGAAGTGTTCGAAAAGCATGCAGATGAGGCACTTTGCTATATAGTTTAGTAGGCATGGTGGTGTTGGGCTGACAGTTGGACTGCGTGATCTAAGAGGTCTTCTCCAACTTTAATGATTCTATGAACAGTATTAAAAGACAGCAAGGCAATCTAAGGACCACAGACTCACTTGTGCTAGGAAGCTACAGACCTTAACTGAGAACGTGGAAGTAGTGTACAGAAGAACAGAAATGAATCAACATGAGAAATGGAGTTTCACCAAGCCCCATAAGAACAAGAGGTCTTCTTAGGTCAGAAATGAAAGTCATTTCTACATTTCCAGGAAGATCAGAATTGAATAAGAATCTAATAACTGACAACAGTTTCATAATAAAGCGTGTAATTAGGGTTTTATGAACAGAAGTACAGCCAAATACAGCAATTTCTATAAATGATGCAAATCCCGTGCCAAATTCTACGCCAGCATTAGCATGGAAATTTCTCCCCAGTATCCAACAGAAACCCAGCTACCAGGCAGCAAGTGAGAAATGCATTGTCTAATGTCTGTGAACTCCATACAGACCACCCAAAAAGCCATAAAGCACAGTATGCAATATCTATCAAGTTTTCATTTTGCATCTGTAGCCAATATAGCTATGTACAAGCAAATGCGCAAATTTTTCCTCTTATGCTACTAATCAGAAACCATCGTTCCAGGGATTAACTTGGCTCATGGGTTTTATCCTTCCAAACATCCATAAATTACTTCAATGATAACTTGAGTACTATTCCTTTAGCATCTAGCTACTTAAAAATACAGGACAGATAATTTTGCCCAGAGAAACAGAAAATTAATTTCAATTTTTTAAAAATATGGGTCATATGCAGCTCTAGTTCTGTGTTTAACTGGTAATTCATAGAATCATAAATGGTTTGGATCAGAAAGGACCTTAAAGATCATCCAGTTTCAATCCTCTGCGATAGGCAGGGACATCTTCTACTGAGATCACGTTGCTGAAAGCCTCACGTGACCTGACCTTAAGATCTCCAGGGATGGGGCATTCATGACTTCTCTGCCTCAACCACCCTCAAAGGAAAAAAAAAAATCTTCCTGGTATCTAATCTAAATCTCCCCTTCTTCAATTTAAGACCACTTCCCCTTGTCCTATCCCTGGACTCCATGATAAAGCTTTCCTGTAGGCTTCCTTTAGGGACTGGAAAGCTGTTCTAAAGTCTCACTGCAGCCTTTTCTTCTCCGGGCTGAACAAGGCCAACTCTTTCATGCTGTCCTTGTATGGGAATCGTTGAGGAATTGTAAGGCAGAACATTTAATTTTAGCTATTTTATTCAAAATGTCTGTGTTTGTTGAAGAAATTGGTATGACACTCAGGAGACAGAAGTACTATCAAGAACAGTTCAGACCACCCTGATTTCATCCTGTCCAGTGCAGCTTGGTCTCTGTTGAACAGAGGCTGCAACTGAGCTAAGCCTTGGTCACTCTTCACATGTGAGTTCTACATCTGTAGCAAAGGCCAGGTAAAATGACTCAGCCTGCGATGAAAAAGGTCAAACGCCTCCCATTCACCTTGGGCTAAGAAAACACACATGGACTGTCAGAAATATTCTGTAATGTAAAGCGATTCTGCTAGAACTCAAGAGACAAGAAAGAAGTAGCAAAAAAAGTCATATGCAATGGATCAACTGAAAGGACAAACGAAAGGTTCTTCTCCCAGGGTTAAAAAACATACCTCTTGGGATTACTGAGCAACAATGAAAGTGCTGGATAAACAAGGACTTAACATAGCTTCCTTTCCATAGGATTGTCACTTTAACCTCTTCAGCGATGAAATGTACTGATGGAAGCATTCTTTTCTGAGGTTACTTAAATAACTGTGGATAACCAAAAGACTGTAAAGCCAAGTTCAAAAGGGATAGAACTGAGGCCACCTGAGCTCCTCAGCACCGTCCTGCATAGATGGCACACGTCTGTGTTTTAGTTTCTTCCTCAGCCCCATTTACTCTTTTGCATCAAGTTTAACTGCATTCTTCCTCAGGTTGTCCGACAGGCACCATGGAGAACCCCAAGTATACTGTAAAGTCAAAGCCTAGTCCGTGGTGCCTTCCCCTGCTCTGTAAAAATACATAGAAGCTGCAGAACTCACATCTGTGAAGACCACAGAATCATGGAATGGTTTGGGTTGGAAGGGACCTTAAAGCCAACCCCCTGCCATGGGCAGGGACACCTCCCACTGGATCACGTTTCTCCAAGCCCCATCCAACCTGGCCTTGAGCACCTCCAGGAATGGGGCATCCACAATTTCTTTGGGCAACCTGGGCCAGGGCTTCACCACCTGCATGGTAAAAAATTTCTTCCTATTACCTAATCTAAATCCCCTCTCTTTCACCCTAAAACCATTTCCCCTTGTCCTCTCCCTAAAATCCCTGATCAAGAGCCCCTCCCCAGCCTTCCCGGAGCCCCTTTCACTACTGGAAGCTGCTCTAAGGTCTCCCCACAGCCTTTTCTTCTCCAGGCTGAACAACCCCAACTCTCTCAGTCTATCCTCACACAGGAGGTGCTCCAGCCCTCGGATCATCTTTGTCCAGTCTCCTCTGGACTCGCTCTAACAGATCTGTATCCTTCCTGTGCCGAGGACTCCAGAACTGAACATAGTCCTCCAGGTAAAGATAATTGCTCAGCCCTTGCAGCCCAGTATGAGCGTGCCTCAACTATCGACGTGTGCGCAGAACTACCTGCCCAGATGACATTTCCACCATGTGTGTAAAAATATGATTCTTCAACACCATGCCTCAGTCAGGCTTCCTTTTTTTCTGGGGAGCAAAGGAGCCTCCTTTACAACACCATTCCTCCAGCAACACTTGGAATTTCAAATCTATTAAAAATGTTTATAGACTGCAAACTGATCTAAAGACACCAATCCTGCTGCACTAAGCTCAATATTGATTTTCCAGATACTACAGCTGATGAAAACAGACATATTTGATGGAAATGGATACACCAAGCACTATCAGTACAACTGAAATACAAACCTGGGAGTTCAAAGTGGAGAAGGGAGAAATCCATCTCCAGTCACAAACTCCTGCGTGGCCTGGTGACACCAAAAATCATCATACTTATTGTTTCAGATTTAGCAGCGAAAGGAAGTAATTTCCAGCTCTATACCTTCAAGGAGTCTTTTTACCCCCCCGTAACTTCTGATTGGGTCTCTCAAAGACATCTGGCCCAGTTTTACAGCCTGAGGAAAGCAATACACCAGAGGAGTCTCCTTTATTAGATACTGCAACTACATTATTCATCATCAGGCACAGAAAGAACAAATAAGCAATCACTTGCTGATAGCACTGTGTCATCCACCAGAAAGGTCCTTTGCCTGCTTGCCTTACCTCCAAAATAAGTACAGTAAAACAAAAAAGAGGTCATTCTCATTATATTTTAAAATGCTCTGGTTACCTTAACGTGGACTATAAAACTCCTTACAATGTTTTTCCTAATAAAACTATAGCAAACTCCAATGGTAGGAAAGCAACTGACTGCTTTAAGCTGAATTTAGGAAAGACCCCAATAGGAAGATGAAAGATTTCCTCCTATGAACTACACATGCCCTCCTCCTTTTCCCAGGGAATCAACTGTTTAAACCCAGACTGCAACCTTTGCTAAATAAACAATTGTTTCATTTACTGCCACGTATCCACTCAGCTAATGGAGTTAATGCTGCCCCACTGAATCTTCCGACATATTCTTTATTTTAGAAATTGTATCCTATTTCCTAATAAAAGTCAAGTCCAATATTAACAAAACAGTCATCTATGTTGGCTTTTAGCGACTTACAAGATGTAGTGACTTGATGCAGAGAAATGCCACGACAGAGAAAAATCCCATTAAAATACTTTTATTTCGAGGTATTCTTCAAGCTACTTCTTGGCATTCGCAACTCAATTCATTAACAGCTGTATTTTCAATTGGAGGAACAGAGAGTTAATGAGAAGACAGATGATGGTCCTGAACATGCTGGCAAAGTCACAGAAGGACTATGCAACCAATAGATGACAGCCACTGGCAAAGATTCAAGCAGCTCCCACGGTCTACAGCTCAAAGAAATAAAGAGTGAGGTAGAACTTCATTAATCAAAAATGAAAACAGAAAAGCATTTTCACAGGATAAAGCCACTAAAATTGGCAGAAAAAATGCATAATGTTTCCCATTTATTTCCTGCTTTATAGGAATGCACTAAAATGCATCATATTTAGTTCACCTCTCCTTTCCCATTACTACTATGGAGCATTAAGACAGTCAGAAATGTGATTTAGAGAAAAAAGCACCATACAAAAAAGCAACATGTAGAACCACATCAGCTCCAAATGTAAATCAAAATTGGTCTCCTCAAACTATGAACATCTAGCAGAGCCTCACAAATTCTATTAATTAACACAATATCTAAATTACCACTAATCTAGAAATATGGGAAAGATCTGAGTTTGTAATTGTGGCCACCTATGCTACCAGATCCTCACTGAGAAAAACAAAGAACAGGTAATGATCTTCTGCATGTCATCAGTGTGAGAAAATTTTCCTAACAAAAGAAATTTTTCCTAATATCCCATCTAAAACTCTCCTGACTTGAGGACATTTCCTCTCATCCTATCACTTCTTACTTGGGAGAAGAGACCAGCACTCACCAGTTGAAAGAAACACAGAAAGTTTCCTTTGTACTTTTCAAAGCCTCTCCCCAAATGTTAAAGAGCTTTAGCATAAGGAATTACTGACAGCACACTCCTAAATAAGCATAGATTTAAACCTCAGATGATTACTATTATTGTAAACTCGGCACCAAGAGGCATGGTCTCATATGTGGGCTTTCACAAGTGCATCAGCTGCAGCAGAAATGCCCTTCTACATCAAATTCTAAATGCTCCATTTCCTTTGCATAAGTCAAGTCAAACTTTTGATAAGGGTTAAGATTTAAAATGAAAAGAAAGATGCAACAATAAAGTAACAATATTCAAACAATTTGAGCAAGACCTAGATAACACTTGGTTGCTTAGGAAGATGTATTAGAACTATGGTGTTTTAAGCCTGCAGCGAGAACAACTGCTACACCATCTGCAATCAAAGCACTGCAATCAAAGACCCCTAACAGTGTAAGCCTACAGCCTTAGGGTATTTAGAACCTCAATATTTCCAGCAAGCACATTAGCAAATGTAAAAGTTGAACATTCAATGCACTCCTATCCTAATGAGGCTTAGAGGAGAAAAATTTAACTTGCTGCTCTCAGACACAGGAGGCAGAAAAAGTCTTGAATAAAAATAGCAGGGGTATAAATCTGAGTTTCAAGGTCTAATGTTTGATTTGCTAGCAATGAAGTAAAACAACTACAGAGGGAAAGGGGGGGAAAGAATAGTAGCTGTCTATGGCAAGCAAATAAAAATCTACATCTCCTCAAGCACCCTGTGTGCTGCTTAATGTTTAGCAAGTTCAGAGCATGACATCCTTCTTTTTTAAATGGTTTCAGCTGAAACAGTGGCCCAGTCATTACACTGAACATTTATCGTTGCTTCTCGAACTTTAGCTTTGAATGGAGAGGGCAGTCACGAAGAGAATCACAAAACCATTTGGATTTGTGAGGGTTGGACCACAGTGCGAACCTCAGACAGTTCAGTCTCACCCCAAGCAAATTTGATTCTCGCAACCTCTAGGCTAATAAACTTCTACGAAGCAGTACTTTAAGGTTTCACACCCAGATGATCTTCTGAATACTGAGTTCAGAAAGTTTATCCAGAATAAGCTACAGAGTGTCATTAATCTGAGATGCATAAGGATAGATTTCAAGCCTCCTTCAAGGTGGAGGTTTGCACGTGAGACAATAAGTTGAGGGGAAACCAAGAAAAACGGTCAATTGAAATAAAACACAGAAGCTGCAAGACATTGCCCTTCGCACGGCACAATTAACAATTACAAAGGGGCAACTCTAAGAAGCTGTTTAATATGCAAGTATAAGCCAGTGAGTACTAGTTTTAAGCAGCATGAAATCTTAACAGGGAGACTATTATTCAGAGACTCTGATTAATAAAGAAAATGGTATTATTATATTATTTATGCGTATTTATATGTTTCAAAGTATGCAACTTTAGCCCCTCCTTACCCCAACCTGAAACATCACCTACTAGGACTGGCTGGGCCTGGAGCTGCCATTGTTTCTTTGGGTTCTTTCTGGGCTCTGTCTTTTCCTGGGTCTGCAGCAAGATGAGATGGGATGGACAGCGGAACCACAATAGCCACAGTTTTTCTCTCTCTCCTTCCTGTTCAACAAGGAAAGCTATCCCTCAGTTGGATAGACACCACACATCTTGACATCTTATTACACACATCAGTTCAGAGCAAGTTAAGGTTTGCAGCACAGTGAATGCAAAGTACTAAATATGAAAGCAATAAAAGTACAGCTCAGGTATTTCCGAGCCTCAAGTACGCGTATTCTTTGTATTTCTTCAATAAAGAAATTCAATCTTGTTGCAGTAAAAGGGTTTACAAAAGATCAAATTTTATGTACTTTCTCCTAAGCAACCCAAGCTTGAGTTGCAATATGCAAGCAGAACAAAGGCCAGTGCTTTTAAAACAGACCCAGAGGGTCTGTTGGCTTACACCAGCTTGTCCCCACCCTCCAGATTAACAGACCTCCAAAAAACATGGAGCAGTTGAACTATTTTTCATCACGAAGTCTACCATCCTATTGGTAGTATCATAACACAACATTTATGATTAACTCTATAGATTATATACTCTATGATTAACTGTACAGATCCCTGCACTGAAAGTCAGCTGCAGGGTTAACCATTTTCAGATCAGACAGAAGCCAAAATAAGTCTTAATGGGGGAAAAATCCATAGTAGATAATATCGGAAAGTTTTACTTCAGGACAAACTCTGGTCCAAGCTGTACCAACACCAACTCAGCAGAACTCCAGGGCAGGTACACCAATTTGGACACAGTTGTAATCAAAATACTTCCATTAAATTAAATCACAAATTTTGTATCTTAAACCTATGCATCTTCCCCACTGCTTTTGCAGACTGAAAAAACATCACCTGGTACAGAAGGAGGCAGGCAACAACACACTTCGGTTATAACTGATGCTAATTAGTAAAAGGGAGTTAATAGACAGTCTCTCCTCCCCCATAAACACAACAACACACCCACTCTGCACTCAGCACCCTGCAGACAACCCACATAGGACCATGCACCCACAATAGATCCGTTTCCAGATCTATGTTTTAGAGAAGATGCAGGGAGAGCAGAAAGCAATTGGGATGTTGTAAACAAAGCAAGTTACTACCACTAGCTCGAGGGTTAGTAACTCAGATATCTGTGTTCAGGGTTGGCTGTTAGTGTCAGGCAGCAGGCTCGTTTTCAAACTCTGCAGGCAGAGACAGGTGCTATGTTGGAAGGCAGCACATTCCCCCTGACAACCTAAGAGGAAACGCTAGGTAGCAATATAAAATACAAAACCTTCACTTGGATTATCTTTTCCTTTCTGCAAGACAGTAAATATCGTCATCTTTTAAGTGTTGAGGGGGTTTAAGGTATAAAAGTAATTCTTAGCCTTTCCCTTGTACTTCATATATCATTATACATACACTATAAACTGAATTTCATCGAGTATCGTGCTCGCTATGGCGTGCCTTGGCTACGCAACTTGCGTATTAAACACAGCCAAATGGAGAGTCAGTGGCTTCATGAAGTGCACTCAACACAAAAGAATTTCTGATTTCTGGTTCAGTTTAATTGAAGGTCGTATTCAGCTTCCAAAGGAAATAAAGCTACGCAGGATTTGCCCTGGGGTTTGACAATGCTAGTCAATCTCTACCCCCTGAAAAATGTTTCAAGCCCTGTTTGTTTAGCTACGACTCTTTCACCTTCTTCCTGGAAGCATTCCTGATGTCTTTCCCCAAATAACTCAACTGTTTGTTTAGCTGAGAAACTCTCCTAGTAGCATGGACTAGTTTTTCTTCAGCTGGTGGGTGACCTCATCCTAATGCTTTTCACATGAGAAAAGAACCACAAACTGCATCACTAACGCGTGTAAGGTGTCCAGGTCATCTGCCTCGCTGGCTAATGGAACGGGTCCCACACATTACTCCTCATGTTGCTCCAAGACCCTCAATACTTCCACTACACTGATGAAAGGACTTCTTTATCCACTTTGGCTGGATGGTTGATTCCCACTGGAGTCTGACTCGGTGACCTGCCTCCCAACATGGCTACCGTGTCCAATTAAGTAGAAGCCTTGTCATGAGGTGGGAGATAGAGAAGAAGGCAAGGTTGTACCTGAGCCTATTGTATGTCCAACGGAGTCAAAGGAAAGAACCACTGAATCTGTAACACAAGAGTACAAGTTCATTTTCCCCTTTTTCTCAGCACCATTTCTTGCTGCAACATTTTCTTGTTATTCTGCTTAAATAACTCCTTACGTTCCCCTCCACCAGGAAGCAGAACGATGTCTCCACCAGCCAGACAAAACAACAGGCATCTAGCAAAGGCAGAACACCAGAGTATGCAACCGATCACGATGCCATTACCCAATGAACTAGCTATAATTTACTGAAAATAATTTCACTTTATGCCTAATAAACTTGGTCAGCTTTACCAAAAATAAATCATAATGTGCTTTTTGACTGCTAGACTGGAGAGCTTGTTCTCACCTAATGTATTATCAATATTTTGTCCCTACTTAGGGGACACGCCTGTGAAGATCAGCTCTTCCCTTACACTGCTTGCTAAGCCAAGTTCTTCATGCTTCTTTCAGTTCTCACCATGTTTTTCTCATCTTTACTGACACCAGTGGCTCCCCAGCTGAATGCATTTCATTCTATCAGTATCCTTCACCTCTGTACTGCATGCAGCGCATGTGCCACATATCAAAAAGATATAACTTCTTGATACCTTTTTATTTTGTCATCTGGGTGCTTTTATCCATGATTGCAGTGACAACTCTTGCTCATCAGTGGATGCCTGATACTTTTAGTCCCTGCTTCATACGATGGGGCGCGCTTTGCTTCAATTGTGATTTACAGTTCCTAGTTTTCATACATACAACTTGACATTTGGGCAAGTAGAAATCCTTATTGCCTGCCTGCACTTGGCTCGCCCCATGATCCAGACCCCTTTAGTCGTTCATTTTCTTTATACACCACTCAGCTTAGACTCTGTTTGCAAAATTTATCAGTAATAATTTGATACTCCGTTCCAAGTGGAGCTGCAACACGGTACTGTGCTCAAAGGTGGGGATTTTTTCCCAGCTTTATTCTTACTTGAAACAAACCAACACTTATTTCGTAGTGAGCTTTCTGGTTTGTCATCCATTTTGATACCAATCCCAACCGAAGCAGAAAGTCTACTGAATTCTACACCACCACCAGTGGAGACAGTGAACTTAAAGACAGGTTGTCAATGGGTAAAACACAGGAAAGAACAAACCACTATGATAGGATTCATAACTTTATGGAATGAGAAGCTTTAAACTGACACAGCAATAGCAGAATTGCCTTTCATCTTCAGCTGAATGAATAGATGGAATCCCTTAGAGTTTCTCTTTGTAACTCAGGACTCGCGTGTGAGCAACTCATCACACGTCCTTTGCAACACCACAGCAGCTGCCTCAGTGCAAGCCCTTTGCACAAGGCAAGAAGTCCAAGTACAACCGGGTTTAATGTGCTGAAAAGGGGTTAAACTCCTGCTGCATCATCTTACCTTCGGGCAGGCTACGAGATCGCAGACATTGACAGTTACCAGGTTTCAGCCAACAATAACGTGACACAGGACCAAGCAAGCCCTTGGCTTTTTTGTACCATACATCATCCTTGTGCTTATTTTCCAAATCTTACAAATTCAATAAGAAAAGTGCTAATTTTCAAAATAAACAGAGTAAAGCTGTTCATTTAACTGGATTCAATGCAATTTTTAAGAAGCAGGTCTGTGCTGTCCCAGATCCAACACTATGGTAGTAACAATAAACAAAAAAAAAAAAGAAAGAGAGAAAGATATTACTAGTTTCAAAACTTATTCCAATAAAAATAAAAATCCATCTGGACTTAACAACTGTATTTCCTCTTTTGGGAATAAAATTCAGACATCTTTATATTCATTTTAACTGCATTAAGTTCATCTGCCATCAATTAATTCCCAAATATCTCTGTGGGGTTCTAGTTTTTAAAAAAAAAAACCTGTTGAGATTTTTATCAACATAAAGTATGGCTTTGTAGTTAATGCCAAATTCAAATGTTGTTCATTTTCCTGCAATATATTTTGCATTCAAATACTGCACATGAAATAGTGGGACTTATCTAAGAATGGCTGAAAAGCATTGCAAGGACCAAATTAATACCACTACTGCAGCCCACAAAAATAGTATAAAGTTTCATTCCCTTAACTGAGAACATTATCTTCCCCCTATAAACAAAAAAATTTACAAGCAGAGTAAGCATATGAGCTCTCTTTTCCAATCCATGTGACAGCTTCACAGTTTCACCATCAAATTGACTGTAATATGGGTTATTCAGTGAATTCCCCCTTCACATCCACCAGTAATTTCACAAACCATGGATCGTTATTAAACGCTGTTTAGTCCTGGCATTGACACTTCAAAAGGGAGGAAGCTATAAACTTGACAAAGGCTGAGAAGATAATCACGTGTCACCTTTCTTCCATCCAGACAGCTATTCGCATTCAGCCAAACTCCATGCTACAGGTTATTTTTGTCAGAAGTTGATGGGAATAAGGATTTCTTTGAGGCAAGCCAGATTAATTTGAAAATACACCAAGTCCTGCTTCCACGAACATAAGAAGAAAAGTTTCTTTGCTTCTAGCTTCAGATCTCCTCCAGTCATGGCTCAGTTTAAAATCCTCCCGGCTTTCTAGACGATGTTTTCCAGAGACAAAGTGGCTGCTCAGGCTGTGCCCAGCGCCTTCCCCTCAAGCCTCTGAGTCCAATCTGTCTTTCAAAGCCAATCTTCAAAGGCTCTACCTTTCAAAACTTAACACGACACAATGCAAAGCATACCCACTTACAGGCACCCTCGCTTTAGGTGCCAAGAAGTGTTTCTGTCTGAAGGAGCAGCTCCTAACCTTCCAACTACCTACATCCATCAAGTAGCTTAAATGTTTTCCCTCCTGCCTTCCTAACCGAAGAGAAGCCTTTATGGCCAAAATCATGAAATCTGACACCAAATAACTTGCCAATATGCACAGCTTAAGGCTGTGCACATCACAATGCCAGCCTTTTACATCTGTTCGCATGTTAGCTACAATCATTTTTTCAGTGGCTACAGCAGTTAAAAAAAGAAAAGGGGAAAAAAACCAAAACCCAAGATACAGCAAAAGCCAAATGCAATTCTGGATCTGATCCAATCCATCAGAAGCAGCAAAGAGAGCAGAAATACTTATTTGGAAGGCACTCAGTGCCAGGAATAACATTGGCCAAGACTTCAGCAGCCAGGCTGCGAAGTTGTTTTGGGTCGTTTTGTGTCAGCTTTGGGTCAAAACTCCACTGAGACCTTTGCTCTGGGTCACTTTCCCTCCCATCCAGCACCCAGCTACAGCATCAAAAACTGGACCAACACATGGATCTGCCCCATCATCCTCCAAAAACCAGCGTTCTGCAGGGCTACCTCTCTCTTGCGAATACAGGCTGAGCGAGCTCAGTCTGTTTAGCTGGAGAAGAAAAGACTGAGAGGGGACATTATCAGTATTTATCAATATCTAAGGGGCAAGTGCCAAGAGGATGGGGCCAGACTCTTTTCAACAGTGTCCAGCAATAGGACAAGGGGCAATGGGCACAAACTGGAGCACAGGAAGTTCCACCTCAACATGAAGAAAAACTTTAGTGTGAGGGTGACAGAGCACTGGGACAGGCTGCCCAGGGAGGTCGTGGAGTTTCCTTCTCTGAAGACATTCAAACCCCACCTGGATGCATTCCTGTGCAACCTGCTCTGGGTGATCCCACTTTAGCAGGGGGGGTGGACTGGATCTCCAGAGGTTCCTTCCAATCCTGACCAGCATGTGATTCTGTGAACGTGTTCCACCATAGCCGTTTTGGAGTGTGGGTTGTCCTATGAGACCCCTTTGCCAGGAGAGCTCACTGCTACAGAACAAACACAAGGATCCATTTGGTTCAGGAACCAGAAGCTCCAAGACTAACTGTTTAGAGAGACTCAATGTTGCTCTGGGAACGAACTCAAACTCTATTCCAACAACGCTCCAAACAGGATGTATTGCTGACCTTCACTTTGAAGGAACACAATTGGATTTGCACAGTTCTGTTAAAACATCCTGCAGCTCTGAGGTGGTCATGTTTGTTGCTCTGCTTACACCACTGTGCAGCCCAGATGAGTGGCCCAGGCGTGAGGATTGATTGTATTTCCACACAAGGGATGCACTTCAAATATCAGTGACCCCTCATCTCAACTCTTCACACACACAGCCCGCACTTTCCACTCCAGTGTCCCCCATTGTAGGTGTCCTGCAAATTCCTTCTCCCATTTGTTCTGTTAACCATGAGTTTTCTGATGCCCTGGATAGCTTCACACCACAGTTCCAACACAGGCAAATTAAATTACTCACTTCGCTGCATATATTGTGCACCTTAGGTCTAGGCATTTCTTGACACCAGACAACTATTTATTCCTTATAGATTGCCATATCTTTTCCACTACGCTAATCTCTGAAGAAAAATAAATGACGATTTGGATCTTCATAAAGCAGTCATGATCCTGACCAACAAACTGCAGACTTGTGGGAGAGACAGAAAAATGAGGCCACGTTGGAAAACATGAACTTTCATACTCTGAGAGAGAGACATGGACAGAAACATTTGATATTGTGTGTGGGTACCGCACTCCAGAGACCTGTGGAAACAGCTTGTGTAGCCCAAATGTGTCAAATTCTTGAAAAAGAGCAAATACATGGACCAACTTCCAATGCAATACTATCCTTGCTTTGATTTCATCATTGGTGAAAATGCAACGTATAAACTGAACACCAGCAGTGGCAACACAGACTGAGAACAGCAAATACAAAGCACATTTCACCAAGAGCTGTATAGAACCCGTATGTTGACCTAAGCACTGTTTCAGAATTTCAGTTTTACAGTAAGTCCCTCTGAGAAGACACTAAGTTCTTTGCTTTTTACAGACTCTCCCTGCAGAGATTTGTAGATATTTGTCTCATCCTATTGGAAACTAAAGTAGCCAAACCAATAACTTCTCTTATCTTTTTCATTTTAAAAAAGCCCAACATAACCAGACTTTTGCAATAAACCAGCTTCCCCAGGAAAAAAAAAAAGAAAATCAGTAAAAAAAAAATGATTGCATGCTGCTTTGGAAGTGCTCCTGAGAAACCACAAACCATTCGTCCCATAGGGCTTATAAGAGTTTAATAATAAAGGCTTAACACAGCCTTGATACCACATACCATTACAGTACTGCGCTCCACAGATCAAGCCAAACAGGGAATACAGGGACTCATCGAACATAAGGCTGTAATTTGGCAGTTCCTCATACATAGACTCAAGCTCTGAAGTCTGCATTGCTTTCTTATATGCACGTCACTCTTAAGTTTCTCATTCCATATCCCTGCTCTCCAGATACTCAGATGGATTACAGAACAGCAACCTATATTTAATAATATTTCACGTAATTTCTACCTCTGGAGTTTGATCAGACCAGCTATCCTGCAGAACTCCAGTCGCCTGGGCTGGGGATCGTAACTGCAGTAATAACATTAAAGAACCTTTAATGCAGAGTCAGAATGAAAAGAAAGATTTTTAGATGCCATTTTTTACTGTGGAATTAGAAGACCATCCATAAAGAAAAGAGGCTGCCATTCCGCTGTCTCCCTTCTTTAGCTGTGCATGGAAAATTACATGATCAAACACCCCATTAGACATCAAGATTTGTTTTCTATTTGAGATCAATATTCTATAACATGACAAATACCAGTAAAGGTGTATTTAATGCACAAAACACTCCATAACTTAGTGATGGAAAGGCCAGTAATAACACAAACTATCCTCATGTTTCATCTAGCCAGAACGTGAAGCTCACAAAACGGGCACCACTCAGAAAACACGCTATTGTAGAGATACCTTTGGCAAGAAGATCTGTTGCAGAACATCCCCTGCCCCAAAGAAAGAATATTCGGAAAAACCCAACGACACAAAACTCTGGATCATTCTTACACCCACAGAATTGAAGGGAACTAAATTATTTCAGCTGTAGTTCACAGAGATCTTGCTTAGATATCTAAAGCTTAAACAATCTTCCTTAGATTTGGTAAAACACAACTTCATCTCCATTAAAACGAACCTAAAATATTCAGATTTTGACAAAACACTATGCCATAAATACCAGCCACGTTTAGCTAAGATACAGAAAAGGCAGCATTACAGAAAGCACTATGACGACAAGCATCTTCTATCCTTTAAATAAGCAGCTTTTCTATTTTCCTACACAAACAAGGATAGATCACTCTCAAGAAACAGCACACCAACATATTTCAGTCCTTGTATTTCAACTAGATCTTTAGTTCACTCTCCATTCACACACATACAAACCTGAAACATTCTTACCTGACCACTGAAATAATCACAGAGTCATAGAGCCTGGAAAAGATCATGAAGTCCAAATGTCAGCCCAACCCCACTGTGCCTACTAAACCACATCCTGAATTGCCAAGTCTAGGCACTTTTTTAACACCTCCAGGGACGGTGACTCTACCACTTCTCTAGACAGCCCGTTCCAATGTTTGACCAAGATATATATCATAACCATAATAAATAGAGCTACCAGCAGACATCAAATCAAGTTTTGCCATTGAAAATGGTAGCGCAAGAAAAATGAGTATCTTAAAAGTAAGAATTACATTAGAAGCAGTGTATTCCCAGTAACAGTCACACCTCTGTACAAGAAGCACCCATAAACAGACCGGAAGAAATCAAGCAAACACAGAAAAACATGCTAAGAAAACTAGAAAATGAACCTCTAGAGTTGCTATGGTCACACTTGACAGAGAATGTTTATCCTGTGCCTCATGCACTCCCTGGATACATTACAGTATAATCCGTGTGACTATTTCCTGCATCTCTGTCACAAGAGAGAAAAAAAAAAAAAAAATGACTTTCTCCAGCTTTTTTTAGTACTCTCCCATAATCTACAGGTGTCACATAACTTTTTCTCTCACGCTCATTAACTAACATCATTAAGTAAAATACAAAATAGCAGCTCCTCATCTAAACTAACCCTGATTTGTTCTGCTCCCACTCAGACCTAGAGCAGCCTCTGCACTGGAATGCTCACCTGCTTCTTCCAGTCATTGCTATCAGTCAGTTTAATAAAATATATTAGACATTTAATATTGAGACCAATCTAACTAAATTGATTGATTGGTCTAACAAACCAAGAAAATGTAGAAGAGTGTCCAATGGCCCTAATTAATATCAAGCAGCACAACACTAACTACCTGACAAAGAAAAAGGAATTCTGTCCAGTACATGACTATTAAACACAAGAAGGAACACCCTAAGACCCTCAGTTTAGAACAGACAAATTTACAGACAACAATACAGGCAAGTATTCACGCACACAAAAATGACAATTTTTATAATTCATATGATTTTTTCAAGCAGATATCAAGCATATTCCTCTAATTTTCCAAACGTAAGATAAGGCAATTGTATTATTTCCTTGTTGTTACATTATTGTAGTATACCCTGTCTGCACTTACAAGTCACTTCACCGGGTACCCATCACTTCCTAACGCTCTACTTTACTTGCTTAAGACCAATTTAAGGAAGGGCCAAGTCATTTATTCAGTTTAATGATAAATAAAACCCTATGGATTTATTAAGTATCCTACTTCTGCATTCATGTTGTGGATGTCTGTCCCAATCCCCTTTGCTTGGTTTATTCTGCTTTCCTAAGCTCTCTTCCTTCTACAGAACAACCGATTTTCATACTTCTCCACCTTTTCCTGAAGGGTGAAATGGCTCTGTGTTAAAAGCACCAGTCACTACAAGAATATCTTCTGTATCATGGCCTCAAGGATGTTGCGAGTTACTCATATTCGTTTTTCAAAACTCAAGGCGCTCATTATGACATCCCCTATGCACCACATCGCACGGCGCCAGTGAAGGTCAAAGGAAACACATACAAGACCCCTCCTACGAATAATTTCAGTCTGTACATATGTACCTTGTGAAAAACAACCTAAAGTGTTCCCATACTTAGACGCCACAAGTAGTTATTATCTCAAGCGTATTGTTTGAGCAGCGTTACTTTAACATTTTCACTATCTAAGACGAAGAATACATAAAGACAACACACACAGGACGGGCACACTTCCTAATCACAGATGTTCAAGCAGTAAACACAGGGACTGCAAGTTTTGGCAGCAGACGATATGAGGAGTCTTAGTCCAGTGCCGTCTGCAACCGACACGAGACACAAGTTCAAGGTTCAAACTTATTCCCTTCACGGGAAGGGAAAAGTCACTCAGCAACAGGACATCTTCAGCAACAGGAAACATCTGATTGTAAAGAATGCTTCCAATAAAGTCTGGATTTTCTACATTAATAAATCGTCTTAAAACAAGGCTGCACTACAGAGTTCCTCTTGTACTAAGCGTGACTGCTTGTCCTGTGTGCCCCGGCTATATTTGTGTCAGTGGGGAGATGTGGAAATGGACTGGTGCTCGATTCATAGAATATAACTGAGGGGCACGATTCACCCTTATTTGAGATTGTGTATCGGTGTGAAATATCATAGAATCATTGAGGTTGGAAAAGACTTATAAGATTATCCAGTCCAAGCGTCAGTCCAACTCCACTGCGCCTACTAAACCACTGTAAAAGCAGAAAAAATTCATTCTGATCTAAATATTAACTAACTTGAGCACTGCACAATGTTGAGAAGTCAGCATCTCTTTAATACTATCCTCATTTATATAGAATCAACTTTTAAAGCACACAGTATTAACGCAGGCTATGCAGGTTCTCTCTCTATTTCTGTGGTTGACCCAAAATCACACCCGTTTCATTCACACAAGACTTCATGGCCAACTTTAGAGTTGAACACAAATTTATGGCTGTAAACCGGAGAGGGGGCAGATATAGACTAGACATTAGGAAGAGTTTCTTCACCACGGGAGCGGTGAGGCACTGGCCCAGGTTGCCCAGGGAAGTTGTGGCTGCCCCATCCCTGGAGGTGCTCGAGGCCAGATTGGATGGGCCTTGGGCAGCCTGATCCAGTGGGAGGTGTCCCTGCCCATAGCAGGGGGTTGGAACTATATGATCTTTAAGGTCTCTTGCAACTCTAACTATTCTATGATTCCATGATTCTTGGCCAGCCACTCTGCCTGGACATCATTTTTTCCCTCTAGCCTGGATCCAGACAGTTTCTACGCCCCTGCAGGTTCAGAGCCCATCTCTGCAAACTAAACCATGGCCAAACTAAACCATAGCTAATATGGGCAATCCTACTATATAACCTGAACCTGAACAAGCCCTTTGATAGAATTCAGTGATTCTCATCTGTAAAAATAAACAATATGTTCTTTTTCCAAAGACCCTTAGAAAAAAAGGCTTGAGAGGTAAGAACGGACATAGCCAATTATCACTTGAAATCACAATTTTACGTGGCGTCAAGATCTACTGGGTACACTGAAACCTGCAGAGTCATTCTCTATCAGCTCAATTTCCTGTCATTTAACTGAAACTACTATACTCAGTGATACAGAACTTGAAAGCTGTAGCAACACTTCTTGAATGCATGAATTTCATGGATTCTAACCAACTTTTACACTTGCTGTTGTGCACATCGTTCCTTTTCCATCAGGACGTTCGTAATGAAGTGGCAAATTAACTAAGCAAGAAACAATGCTCATGTTCTGAACAGATGTATTTTTAACATGCTCCGAGCATGCCAATTTTCTTTATTCTGCGATGAATGAACTGAATGAAATTATCTGTTGGCCTGCGCCAGCTGGCAAATGCTTCAGAAGGATATTACATTGCTATTGTCTTCAGCAGCGCCCAAACAATCGTTTGGTAGCAGGAAGGGCTGCTATGTTTTGCTCATTAGATCAGTATTTATTTGGACGTACTACATAACTGCGCAGTGCCACGACCAACGAAACTCTCGGCATGAGGACAACATGGTGCTTCACTCCAGGCATCCAGTATGTGTAGCTCCTCGGTGTCGAACACAGCTCCTTATTCCAAGGGATGGCCAACAGCACCGGACTCTTAGGTTGTTCTTTCCAGAAGAGATGGACAAACAGTCCCCAAATGCAGAAGAGAAGGGAAGATCAAGGTGAAGCACAAGTTCAATGAAAATACACTTAGCTTTGAGGACCACAGCTGTAGAGAAGATACAAATCTACCACAAAGTCACAAACAGCCCAAAATGTACTCATAATGCTGTTATCCGAGAGGTTTTTCTCTCGACAGAGAGAAATTCTTTAATTAATCCTAAATAGATTCTCAGTATTTTAAGAAGCTCATGTCCTCCTAAGTCAAGTCTCAGCGTTTGGTTTCAATTATTATTGTAGCACTAACACAGTCATACACCCAAATTCCACAGCGGAACCTGCAATAAATTACAAAACAGTAAAATTTCCCTCTTCTAAGCTTACAATCCACGTGCAAGACAGAAAATGGATATCGGCAGTTGGGGAACTACACAGGAACAGATGGGAAAACATGGGTCAATAAGGTAGTACCACCTCAGTACAAGAACGTTTTCCTGAGCACCACTGGTGGTACCAGTCTTTAATTAAAACAATATGAAGCAAAACCATATCAGGTTTCTGAAGAAAAGATTCACTCTCTTCAGCAGGAAAAACAGCATTTGTGCACTCAAATGTAAAGCCCTTGCTTTAGGTTCAGGATATACATTATCTTCTGAATGTATATCACCACCTAATGCTTCAAAATTATGATTTGCAGATATTTATTTCAAAAAGTTGTTTCCTAGATAATCTTAGTAACAACACTGCAGCTGTCTTCGCAATTAAAATTAACAGCGAACTCGTACCATTGGATACATCAGGGAACACAGGGGAAATTGTATTTAGGCTCACCTGTGTATCATAATGGTAAATCTCATTACTGTGTGTGGAATGCATCTAATAAACATTAGCGTTGTCATTATTTAGTTCAAAAAAGAATACTGGACAGGAGGGTAACAGATGACAACTAGATTTTTATTATTATTTTTGTTAAAATTAATTAAAGCACCTATTGACACTCATTTGTACATAAAACCCTGAAAATACTCCACTATATCATTTGCAAGCTAAGACCCAACATGATATTTTGGTGAAGCAACGCAGATGTAAGGAAAAATAAATCAGCCAATGCTCTCTGGCTGCTTTCAATCACACTTCAAAAGGTGCAAATTATTCTAAAAAATACTTTTAACCTAATAATATTTACTTATTTCAAGCATTAGAAAAATGTAAATAGCGTACTCCCTTCAGTTTTCTTGGTTAGTGCTCACACATGGAATTTTCACATAGCTTTTGGAATACCAAACCATTCCCACATCAAAAAACCCTCAAAACTTCCAAACATTATTGCTCTTTACTACATACTAGCAGCTTGAAACTATGAAGAAGGAAAATATCCTTAAATCTGTCCTTAGGGGAAAAAAAGGTTCCGTTTCAAACTAAGGATAAATGTGCTAAAATTTCTTGATTAGGTTATTGCACAGCACTGACACAAGGAAAATGAATTCTGTATTGTCACAGTGCAAACAAAATATATATATTGAAATCTCAGATAGTACATAATACAAAGTATTCGTAATTAAATTGCTTTACTCCTGTAGTATTTTTATTAAATATAGACATGGGCTTTTAACCTTAACAAAACACAGTCTAAGAACTGTATTAGTGACCGTGTCTTAAGTTTAGACGTACTCACACAACTGTCAGAGCGCTCTGGAAGGCTGCTGCACATTATCTTTATTTATGCAAAACAAAGATACCTCTTTGCAATTAATGACAATCAGGACAACAACTATTTTAATAGCCTGCTCGTGATTTCATGCTTACTGGAGGTATTTTTTCCCTCCCACTCCCTGGGATGGAAAAAACTTTTTCAGTCTGTTGGCTTTTCTGAGCTCTCAGAAACCGCCCCTTCCTCAAAAGCAGCAATATAAATACTTTCATCAGGAAACTCACATTCTTGAGTTTGTTTGCAAATGATCTACTACTAATGCTATTAAGCCAGTGGTTAAAAGCCTCCTAAAATCTTAAAGTACACAACATTTGGCCCAGCTGCCAGAATAACTGCCAAGTTCATATCTGCAGCGTTACAGTGACACTTCTCATCTCTCTCGTGTTTGACCAGAACAGAAACAAATGATAGGAAGGAGTGAGGCATAAGGAAAGCGTACGAGCATAAACCAGCTCCTGAATACAAGTGCTTTATAGGCATCTGCTCAAGAAAATGGCAATGTTCTACTTTCCTTTGAGTTACAAGGACCCTGACATCATTAACATATTCATATTAACAATATATTCATATTAACATGAAAGGTGACACTGAACAGAAAGCCTGCTGGATCCATTTTATCACTCATGGGGTTTTTTTGCTGTTTAGAGCCAGAGGAAGATGGGAGATTTTTGTTTGTTTTTTAACAGCATCACAACAACTGATTCCAAAATGTGAAGAGGTTTCCGGCCCATCAAATCCTAAAACTCATTAAGTTCCCAAAACATGCGCTAAAACTTGGATTTGAGAGGTCTTATGATTTTATAGGTAGTACATAGAGGCAGAAAGTTGGAACTGGATGATCTTTAACATCCCTTTCAACCCAAACCATTCTAGGAGAGATACTAAACATATGTACATGCCCTTTCAAAGCCAAATGTCTTGAAGAGCAGCTTACATGCCTTCAGTTTGCCTTTACCCGCCAGCCACGCTCACTGGTCCTACAAAGGGCATTACGTCTATCTATGCAAAAGCCTTTCATTGTCCTAAACCAAACAAACACCGACACACACAAACCTGAAATAAAGATGTGCCAGACATCATCTGTGCATCCTAGTATGCTAAAATCAAATGCTATTCTTTTCCCAGAGTATCTGCTTGGCTATTGAAGCTCAGAAAAAAACACAAACAAAACACCCTCTGCCCAAAACACCAAAATCACAGTAACTTTCAACATATAAATTCTCATTTCCTATTATTGTCTTTTACAGAGTGTTTCATTTGAAGAAAAAAAAATATTGGTTCATGGAAACACAAGAAAAATAACCAGAGATGGACTAAATACTGTTAGTAGCGCTTCATTTCCACCTGCATAAATTGCTAGACAGTGAAAAACTTACACAGATTGCAGAAGTTGATCATCACAGAACCAGCCCCTTCTAAATACAGCTAGAGATGATCTATTATAATACCACGAAACCCTTTAAATGAGAAACAAGCCAGTGAAAAAACAAACTTCAAGGCACCCAGAAGGTTAAATACTAAGAATCATTGGTTCCAGTCTAGGATCGATGGAATTAAACTGCTGAGCACCTAGCTAAACTGATTCACAAAGAAAGCAAGCCTTCTTTAAAAACATAACTCACACTGTAGTTGGAAGTCAGCAGTAGCTAAAGCAGAACCGAGCTGCCACTGCCCCAGGGGGTTTATCAAGACTAAAAAAAACGAGGCCAGTCTTACCTCTAGCTATAAGAACATTTACTGTCCAAGAAAAAATCATATTGAAAAGATCCTTGTCTGTCAGAAGTGAAGCTTACAGTGACAGAAAGCTCATGTGCAAAACAGAAATAAGCAGCAAATGACCAGAGAATTGGCATGCAAATATCTGTGAGACCAGGCTCATGGGCTATACTGCATCTGAAAACCCTGGGGGACCCGATTTGGGAAAGCCACAAAGCGTCTTGCACTGTTTGCAATATGCGAACATAACAGATAACATCATCATCACCACCACCATTATTATTGTTAGATGGAACAACACCGAAGGAATGAAACTAAAATACGTTTAAGTTCAGGGAGCTAATTATTGATGCAACTCCTTTTGTTTGGTTACGTGCATTCACATACATTTTTCATCACATTTTTCTAAAAGAAACACCAGAAATCATGGAATCATAGAATAGTTTGGTTGGAACGGACTTTAAAGATCATTTCGTTCTAACTCCCAAATGTTAAGGTCTGAACGATCCGATTTGCCACAAAGCAATGATCTATGTTGTTCAGTCACACCTCTGAAAGACCCACAGTGGCTTTGCTCTTTAGAGTGGCCACACAGACTTTCAGACAAACAAAACAAGATGCAACAAATAAAACCACACCCAAAACAGAAAGCAAAAATCACCCCATATCAATAGGCTGCTTTAATCAAAACACCAAGGCAAGGGAGCAGCTTGCTTAAGAACAGTAATGTAGCATCCAGCAGTACCAGCATCACTGAAACAAACATCAAATGGCTTTGAAGAAGTTCGTGTTAATCTGCCAACTCTCCGTCACCAGTAGCTGGAACTGCAGAAATTCAGAGCTGCCAAGAGCAACTCCCGTTCTTAAATTAATTCAGTTTCCACAAAGAAAACCCACTGTACGCTCAGAAAGACAAACTGTCCTCAATGCTCCACAACAGACCTCGTTCCTTATTAGCATTTCCAGCCACCTGCTGAAGTCTGTTCCCAGCCAGGGTTTCATAGGCTCACTGGGATTCACAAATTTTAGAGTTTTGCCATTTCTGGATTACTCCACTCGCAGAGCTCCTTATAAAAGGCAACAGTCACTTTATTAACCTGACTCTAAAACAGCTGCCTCATCCAACACAACTTCATTTGACTGGCAAAAAAAAAACCCAACAGCTTGATGTTGGCAGATCTGGGATCAATTCAGGAATGGAAAATGGTCTCTCCTTATTTTGTGACAACTCATCAACATAGGCAACTTTTTGGCCACAAGTTTGACTGTGAAAATGCCTGCACAACTGAACAGATGATAGGGAAAGGGAGGAGAGGATTAAGTGAAGGGGTACAACTAAGAGCAGGGCATTCTGTGAACAAAGAATATTGCAGAAGCCCGAGACACCGGTTCACAAAACACAAAGGGCTGCTGCTCATTCAAAGGAAACAAACCCCACGTCTCTAAATGGCTTACGCCGTTGGTTTTATACTCAGGGTTTGGGTGTGGGGGACAGGGTTCTTTCGGCTTTATGAGGTTTTAAAGCTTTAATAGAAGAACATCTTTCTCAGGGTGAATAACCTTGACATTCTTTCTAAGCCACGCTAAAACAAACATGCCTACTAATTCTCCCAAACTAAATCAAGGAACAGCAACACTAACCATAATAGATGCTATTCAACTCGATACACAAACCCAATCACCTCGAGGCCAAGGACTCCATATGGAGAAATGTGAGCCAAAGGCAGGACTTGGGGCCAAGTTCAAAATTACACATATGGAAGAGAACTGCAACCACCTTAAGATCCTCGCTGCATTCGAGCAGGCAGTTATCACCAGCTCCAGACCCACAGACACTGGGAGGAGGAAATGAGATTTATCAGTTGCACTTTCCCACAGCTGGTTTTAATTAAGCTAATTTGGTGGTAGTGACTAACAGCAAGCAGAGCCCTCTCATATCAATTTGCAAGTATTTTTGCCAGCACTTCACCGTCTGTGCTGACTGGATACTAACTCGGATGTTATTCAGCAATTCTGCCTGAGGTTAAGCATTTAAGAGCGGTGGATCCGCTCCCCTTAAATATTCACTGGTACAGCCACTGCTTGCAGGTAACCAAGTGTGAGGAGAAGATGCAGAACTTGAAGAAAACCACTCTTAAAGAGTCACTTGGATCACCTGTCAGAATGCCGTTATACCTTGGCCATACCCACGCTACATGAAAGTCATTAATGATATTGAATAGATTTTGAAGCTGTAAGGAACAGAGCAGTCTATATAATTCCTGGGCTAGTTATTCCTAGCTCTTCTAGGCCAGTTTTTGTTTTGTAGATAGATACAGGATAGGATAGTTTTGCCATAAAGAAATGCTTTGGATTACACCATGATCTCAGAACAATCCAGGGCATGGCCAGACCGTGCACATTTAAGGCCCATTTCCAGACACACGTAAAGGGATGGAAATAGGTCAAGCAGAGGAGTCATTGACATCTAACTAAATGGAAGTTTATCCAAGGTAAATCTGTATACAGCAGTTGGAATCAGAGAGACTAATAGAATCACTACCAGCATCGGTATCTAAGACTGATAAGATGCACATAAGGAACAGATACATCAGTGAATATAAGTTAAGAACAAAAGAAAGCACAGCCCTCTGCAGGAACATGCACTTACCCAGACCTGACCTGTCTGGTTCATCCATAGTATCAAGTTCAGATACAGAAAATCTCTAGTTCGGACTAAAACCTGCAACCTAGCCAGCCCACCAGAAACGCAGGCTGAGGTATTAACATTACTGATGTTCACACCAGGGAAGTCACAGAACCAAGCCTTAAGTCACAACTAAGGAAAAGGAAACAAGTCAACTTGCAGTATCCTAAGTCTGGGCTTCAGGAGAGGAGAATTTAGCCTATTAAGGAACCTGCTTCAGAGAAACCAACAGGATATAGGCCTGGAGAGAGGAGAGGCGCAGGAAAACTGGTTGATTTTGAAGGACGACCTCCTCCAAGCTCTAGAATACTCTAGCCCAATGTGCAGGAAATCAAGCAAAGGCACCAGGAGACCTGCATGGATGAATAAGCAGCTTCTGACAAACATAGAATGCACACAAGAAGTGAGAGCAGGGTCAAATGAGATAGGATGAATATAGAAACACTACCTTAAGGGTGCAAAGACAGGCTTTAGAAGGTCAAAGCCTTGCTGGAGTTGAAAATGGTGAGAGAGACAAAGTGTTTCTACAGGTAAATTAGCAGCAAAAGGAAGAATAGGGAAAAAGTGAGCCTCCTGTTGACAAAAAGTATGGAAAAGGCCTGGAGAAACGGGCGGACAGATCTTCTGAAGTTCAGTAAAGGGAAATGCAAAGTCTTGCTCCTGGGGAAGAATAACTGCTGTACAGTCTGGGTGCCAAACTACTGGAAAACAGCTTTGCCAAGAAGGACCTGTGAATCCTGGTGGAAGCAGCTGAACTGAGCCAGCAAAGCGCCCTTGCGGCAACAGCAGCCAAGAGCATCCCAGGCTGCGGCGGGCAGAGGGCTGCCAGCAGGGCGAGGGAGCGGATCCTTCCCCTCTGCTCAGCACTGAGGAGGCACTGCTGGAGCAGTCCATTCTGGGCTCCCACTGCAAGAGAGACACGGACATGTTGGAGCAAGTCCAATGAACTAAGATGATTAAGGGATTGGAGCATCTGTCATATGAGAGGCTGAGAGAGCTGGGATTGTTCAGCTTTGAGCTGAGAAGGCTCAGGAGGATCTTAGTAATGTAACCTGATGGGAAGGAATAAAGGCAGAGACAACTCTTCTCACAGGTGCCCAGTGAAAGGACAAGAGGCAATGAGAACAAACCAAAAAGCAGGAAATTATATTTAAATATGAGGAAAAAAATTACCAAGAGGGTGAAAGATGATGTCTGGAGGCGCTTTCTGTTCTCAACTATTTTGTGATTCCTTGGAACACCCTTGTTTTAAAGGAGCATTGCTCTCAGGATTTTAGTGCAAGTACATCCACTCACATAAGACTAACTCAGAAAAAATTAAATGCAGAGGAGTTAACTGCAAAAAAGACAAACCATCCAGTCTGCCAGTAATGCTATGCTAGGCAAGAAGTCTTAACAAGTTTCAAAGTGAGTACTGAATTTATACCAAGTTGAGCACAGGATAAATCTAATAACTATAAGGTTAGGGTTCACTTACAAAGAATTTCCTTCCCTGGATAATGAAAAATATTGTTACAGCTCTCATTTGAGTTCAAGAGTGAAAATCCAAGAATGATCCTGTTGAGGTCATGACTATTACCCATAATAAACTGTTCTTTACTACTAGCTTTCACAACAGGAGCAGCCACTTTAACACAGCAGTGTGCAAACTGGAGCATCCAGGCCAGGAGTTACTTGAGTCACCACACAGGATCCAGGCGATTACTCAATATATTCAACGTGACTAACGTGTCCCGCTGTGACAACTTCCCCCATTAAATCTCACCCATCAGAAGACTCCAAGCAGATGGATTATTATTGCCCCATATTCTGCTAGTGAATACCTGAACAGTGATGCCACAGAAGGCACAGCTTCGCAACACAGCCCCAAACTAACAGCTCTCGAGCACGGTCCTCCATGCTTCCTTTGAGCCCCCACAAGGACTCTCCTGGTTGGAAGGTCAAACTGGCAACATGTCTTTCTCTCCTGGTCTGCTGCTATTTTAGAGTAGCTGGGAATTTTTTGCCACGCAGTCAGCAGAACAGAAAAAGCTGGCTCAAGGTGAGCAGTAGAAACATGGGTAGAAGCTCAAAGAACAAGTGGTGTTTCAAAACACATTAATAACCTGTGTTAGCACTGTTTCCTGCAGCCAAAGCCCAAACGCACACTAATACCTCTCAATCTACTCCTTCTCCACCCCAGCTCAACCCCTGCCACCCATCTCTCTTCTGTCTTCTGCTCCCAAGCAACTCCACCACCAAAAGCTACCCTACCATCCCAGAAACATGAAAAAGAATGTGAAAAACAGGTTAGGGAAAAAGTTAGCAGTTCTTATGAAATTTCTAACTTTGTAACTGGACTAATGAATAAATTTCTTCCAAGTTTGCCCATAATGGGTCTTTCACCAATAAAATCCCACTGTAATATTAGTAATATCATCAATGTGGACAAACCATAATAAAAGACAGACTCAGCAGCTGAAGGACCTGGGGCTTTGGTGAGTTTGATATTGTATACACAACAGGTTTTATTGGTCTTGATAACTCACCTTCTACCTACGGGAGGCGTTCTCGTACATTATAACCTAAATAATTTTGCCAAGCAGAAAACTTCACTCAAAAGCAGCATTTTTTTGCCAGCACAACAACAAAAAACCCCATATTAGCATTTCCAACAGCAAAAGTATGTTACAGTACAGTTAGAATATGGCAGTGACCAAACTGAAGTTGTCTCGCTCCCATAAGGATTATCAATTCCAAACTCAAATTAACACCAACCTCAAGATGTATTTACACAGTACTTTGGCAGCAAAGCAAAATTTAGGAATTTTTCACACCCTGTGTGGACCAGCACGTCACTGTAACTCCGCGTGGCACAGCCGTGCCGAGACAAGTGGCTCACAGGGCAGCAGGAGGATGTAAAACAGATCACAGAAAAAATACAGGACAAAACCCACCAAAAATCCTTCTCAAAAAACGCTATTATGCAGTTACTTACAGACTATTTGCCACCAAAATCAACACACAATGTAACTATACCCCCTCAGAAACTCAGCTTTGGAAAGCACGGGGCCTTTCCACAAGACTGAAATGATCCCTGGCAAAGCAGTAACATTCCTTAAAAGCAGGTCTTAAATAACTGCACACCTGTCGACACTCAAATAAAACACAACTCTGGTGAGCTGTGGCCAGAGACTACACAAGAATGTGGCAAATAAAACAGAGGAGGAGAGATTGTGGTAAAGCTGTCCAGCAAAAAAAAGTGGAATAATTGCAGATTTGTCCCCAAATCATTACTGTTCTTTTTTATACTTTATCTACAGAAGAAAAACTGTCTGGAAAGCTGTCCAGCATAATCACTGCCTCAATCTAGAACATGGAAGGAACAGTCTATCCACAACACAGAGAAAAACAAGCTCTATCAGAAGCCACATCGTTGAAGAACTTTTTGTGACAGCAAAAATAATGAGAAAACATTTGCGCTTAATTAGGGGATTGTCCACAAAACTACTTAACAAACCCATAAACGGACGGGCTGAAGACGAGACGGCAACCCATGTTATTACATATGTAATAACATGACAACGGTTCCAGTGACCAATACATTAGGAGCAAAAACATCCAAGCTCCATGTGAAAAAACTCCTCTTTTATCTTACACCAACAGTACCCTCTACTGTTATAAAGCAGCATAGCGTAAGATGAAGCCCAGTCCTGGCCGTTAGACTCGATTCATCAAGAACATCCACCCAGCTTCACTATTTAAGTGCCCAGTTTTCTGTAATGATGTTCCAAGTTTCTTGCTTTCCCACTACAAAGCCAGGATTTGGGTTGGTTACAAAGTTATCTTTTCCCAAGATATCTTTCTGTGATTGGAAAATTACACTTTTAGCCTCAAAAAGAATATTAAAACGTAAAAAAAAAAAAATTAAAAAAAAAAAAAAAGGGAAAACAGTCCCAGTCAACACCACAGTAATATTTTCTGGATTATTTCTATAAAGCCAGAAGTGGATTTCAGAATTTAAAATCAGTGCATCATCCAATAGGTACACATCATATCCAAATATTCTATCAGAAGGTTCTCCAAAAAGCAACTTGAAGGCTATGTTGCATCTGCAAGTGGTCCCAGGGTAATGACACAGGCAGATTCCTCTGCTTCTGGAAGAAGGACCATCACATCACAGATTCAGCATAGCAAGAGCAGAAACAAGGAGTTCACGCAGAGAGTCCTTTAGCAAGGGGAGGGAGAGTAAGAACAGATTATATGAGCACTATAGAGCAAATAATTCTCCTAAGCTTGATTTGAAGCACTGTCATATTCATTGCAATGCCTGTATGGACAAGTAGCAAAGAGGAAAAGGCATACAAGAGCAAGGAAAGCTCTAATTAGATTTTGTGTTTAAGGTTACCATCCCAAAATTGAACTGTCAATGAATACACTGAATTTTAGTCCAGAACTATACACCACTTGTCTTCAGAAAAATATAAGAACCCTCAGTACAGAGAAGAAACCAAGTCGTACAATTTGCAACAGAAAGGAACTCTATCCTGTTCTAGAAAGCACATCAGGGCAGGGATACATGTGACAGAAAAGGTCTACAGAGCTTGAAACTCAAAGAAACCTAACAAAGCATGTTGTCCATCATGATATTGGCAACAAGACCCTTCCACCCAGTTCAGTGCCTTTTCCTGAAGGGAGGGAAGACAGCAGTGAATCGCCTTTGACCAAAGGACACAACTTCTAAACTTCAAAGACGGTTTCATGTCTTTCCACCAGAGCAGACTCAGAACCATGTTTTTATATGTTCCAAGGCAACAGCACCAAGACATCCAAGTATATGGCAAGTATACAAATATTTGAATCTTGGCAAGAGAACAAAATGCTTCCAAGTGGACATAAACGTATTACAATGAGTTACGGTGAATGACAAGCTGATCTGAAAGAGCACCACAATACTGAAACCCCAACATCTTTGCACTGAAAAGTATGAACTACAGCATAACTGCGAGCCACATTTTCCTACTCCGCTCAGATAGAGCCTCCAAAGAAATATATTCTGGAGTATCGCACTCCAAGAAACATATGCACGAGTTGTAGAGTCTTTAGAAGTAAGAACGATCAGATGCCAAAAAAAATTCTCCACTAGAAAGATTAAATATCCCAAATCTGAAGAAAATAATACTGAAAGAAGCCTATCAACTAATCTAGAATACAAAAAACACGTGTTGAAGGAGGACAAGAGGAAAAAGAAAAGAGGGAAGGAGGATCAGAAAAGCTTGCAATCGACTTGATTGTGGTCAAAGTGATTTAGAGTAGACATCAGGAAAACTCTGTCACCAGGGAAGAATAATTCAATGCAGGGATAGATTGTCCAAGTTTCCATAATTAGATTTTATAGAGTACTTCTGACAGATGTTGGCATAATATGATGTTAAAAATATTGTTTCTAAAGGCCTGGAGAAAGACCTCCTGCCATTCTTTCCAAGGTTATTTTCTACAGTTTCCTATGAAGGAAAACATTTTGAGTGGCCATTGTTAAAAACATAACTTCTAGAATGAATAGCAATATTTAAGATTAGATAATCAAGAAAATAAACAATACTAGAAATGAACTACATTGATCTACGTTAAAAAAAAACAAGAAACACAGGACAATCAGTTAACAATTTAAATATTTACTCAAGTAAGTAACTGAACAGTTATACAACAGGAAACTGTTGTGTAGTTTGAGTTCACTCCCCGTTGGTTTTATAGCCAGTGAGAGAGCTGGGCTGAAACACAGAGTGCCAGGAATACAAAAGTGCAAGACAGTAGCACTGAGATACATAACATAAACATGAAAATGATTGAAATTTTAGCAGTTAAAAATAAATGCGAATTATTTTCTTAAAACTTAAGTACATATTTTGGAACTTAACACCATCCGTTCCTTACCTACAGATTGATTGTTCAGGAGTGTTATTCTCCCATCTTTCTGCTATTAGTGTTTTTTAAAAAATATATATAAAATTAAGTTTCACCTCTTTTTATCATCAGGACAGCAATAAGGCCATTATTTTTCTAAACAGCCCAAGTCCCAAGAAGGTTACAATCGAGCAACATAAGTTCTTACTCAGTAAAACCGACCAGCACTCATCTAGAAATCTGAGACACTTTCAAGCCTGTCCTTTAAGAGAAGCCAAAAGCCTTTGCCTTGATGGAGGACCAACATAAGGGAAAGAGAAATTAAAAATTATTAACTTGGATTTGCTCCTATCTTCAAAATGAAAATCCTAACATAAAAACGCCCCCATGTGTTTATAATCCTGTGTGAGAACAGAGCATCCAACACAAAATTGCAAGGGATTTACACCCCACGTGACAGCAAATAACTGTGTTTCCCCAAACATTTTATGGGACCAGACATTCCAGAGATGAGGCTTCACACTGCACAGAATGTAGGAAGGGAACCACCCAGCAATCAACGCAAAATAAAGCCTTCTGGAAACATTCATCCCTACAGCTCCCACTGGACACGGGCACAGGAAATACCACAAATAATGCTTTTTAATTAAAATGTTTTATAAAGCGTACACAGGCACATGCAAGGAGGGACTGATAAAAGTTATTTTAAGAGCAAATAGCTTAGAAGAGGAACATGCTCACTTCTCAACTGTGACTGGAAGAAAAGACATTATGGTATCTGTCATTGATTATTCACTTGTGTGCTTTGGAAATCTCACTTCTGAAGGACAACAAGTGAAGCTGCTATGAAAAAAAGACAACCAATACTGTTGGTGTAGTCAATGCAGACAGACAACTGCATGCAACAGCTAAAAGAACTTAAAAGGTAGATGAATTGTCAATATTGGACCTGTTGGAGTGGGTCCAGAGAAGGGCCACTAAAATTATGAAAGGCCTGGAACATCTCCCCTGTGGCGAGAGGCCGAAAGAAGGCTGTTCACCTTGGAGAAGGGAAGACTCCAAGGAGACCTTAGAGCAGACTTTCAATAATTAAAGGGGGCTTAGAAGAAAGATGGGGAAAAACTTTTTAGCAGAGCCTGTAGCAAGGGGTAATGGTTTTAAGCTAAAAGAGGAGAGGTTTACACTTGATACTAGGAAGAAATTTTTTTCACTGAGGTTGGTGGAACCCTGGCACAGGTTGCCCAGAGGGGTGGTAGATGCCCCATCCCTGGAAACATTCAAGGTCAGGTTCGATGGGGATCTGAGCAATCTGATCTGGTTGAAGATGTCCCTGCTCACTGCAGGAGGGATGGACTGGATGACCTTCATGGTCCCTTCCAATCCAAGCCATTCTATGATTCTATGATCCTAGGCTACAGTTGCCACCAGTGCACATCTTATCACACAACCTCAAGTGTTCCTATACCACAGAGAGTTTTGAATCAATGAAGCTATTCATGGAAGGCGTTTAAACACCTTTGTGGAGGTGCCTGACTGAAAAAATAAACTACCTGAAAAATAGTTTGGAAAATAACATCTGCGCTATACCAGACTGCAGAACTAGGAGTTGGAGAAAGAAGTCTAGAAAGTTGTAACATGACAGAATAAGCAACACAAATGCTCATAAGGATTAGTAAAACCAAACACAAATACACAAGGGAGTCATTAAGGGCATTGCTCCTTTTAGATGCAATGCACTGCAGTTGCCCAATTCCGCTTGCCACTGGTTGCAAACCCAAATGTGTAGACACTTCAGTGATGATCAAACCTGTGTTCAAAACTCCAAGTATCTCCACATTTTCAGTCACAGCCCAAACGTGCCTATCATTAACAGCTGGCGGCAGCAGCACGGTTGCAGCAGTGTTCACACCCAATCCAGCTATTTTCAGCAGCCCTGTTTTCTCCAGAGGGAACCAATTACCATAGGCATGGCCTTCCTTGCAACCATCATCCTCACACAGTCCTTGACATCTGATTACACAGCAATCTCTAACAGCTATCCTCTTCCAAACAGTCCTTTGTGAGTCTGAGCTTACTAAATAGCTGTGTATCAAGTACTTGGACCTTAAATTAATAGTATTGGGCACACAGACACTAACTTTCTCCTCTGTTGAGCTCTGGAATTTCAAGACAGAGCTTGGTTATCTTGGAATACTTCACTTCTCACGCTGCCTTCAGGACTTCACTTTCTGTCTACAGTCATGTTTACAGGAAAAAAAAACAAAACGTAGGCATACGAAAAACCTACCTGATGCCCATATCATCCCATGAGTCCTTCAGGGGAAGGAAGTGACAATGGCCACAAAGGGCAGATTGGGAGGTTTGGACTGGAGATTAGAAAAAATGTCTCTACTAGAGCACCACAGAACAGGTTGCTGAGAGAGGAGTCTCAGCAACCTCAACAGAGCCTGAAGTCTGGTTTTCTACTCACCCCTCTGTTCCATACTCCCTTAACAGTGACTGCTCTTGGACTAAGCCTCTGAAGAAGCAAAAAGCCTTTGCGGTAGCAACAGCATACATTCAATATTAAGTGCCCCTTCATTGATATTTCTTTATCAAGCTCCAACACAGGTACCACGCGCCTCCAGATCAACAAATTAATAATAAAGGGGTGTTTGAAAGAGAAAGTGAAATACCAGAGAGTTCATGGAATTATTTAACTGACATGAAGCAATAAAAAAGTTTTGGGAAAAACAAAAGCAACCCAAAGCACAAACCCCTCCAAATAACAACGAGCCCTCTGTTTCAATGCATCATGCCTGGTCTCTAGGCAGGGCTGCAGACAAACAAGGGATTGTGCAAATGATCAAATACCAGGGCTCTAACACAAGCCCTACGAGGAGAGACTGAGGAAACCAGGCTTGTTTAGCCTGCAGAAGCCAAAGCTTTGGGGAGACAAAAGGGTAGCGCTCCGGCACTCGCAGGAAAATTATCAAGAAAACAGAGCCTGGTTCCTGAAGTGTCACAGAGTGACAACGAGAGGCAGCAGCCTTAAGTTGAAATAAGAGAGGTTTGGTCTGGATGTAAAGAAAAGTTTGTTCACCATGTGAAGCATTAGAAAAGGTTCTACAGAGCTACTACCACTCTGTAACTGCGAAGGAAAGAGAAATGCTGCGCTTTTGGGGCTGTTTGGGCTTTTGTTTGTGGGATGTTTCTTTAAAATTAATGTTTATTCCATTTGAATGGGTCTGGAGATGGCAGGGAGGGCGAGGGAGAGGGAGGGAAGGGGAGAGGGAGGGAAGGGGAGAGGGAGGGAAGGGGAGAGGGAGGGAAGGGGAGAGGGAGGGAAGGGGAGAGGGAGGGAAGGGGAGAGCAGAGGACCCAAAGAGCTTTGCTGCCCTCTCGCGGTACCGGTCGGGATTCGGTCCCTGCACCCCAAGAGCATCTGGGCAAAACCTCTGCTTTAAGGGCATCAGCCTGCCTGGTGTGGCTTCAACACCACGTTTCCTAAAGAGCCGGAGGCACAGGGAAAAGGAAACCTCTGTACTTTCACGCTGTATCAGTTTCCAATTCACTACACAAACAAGTTTTCCAAGCCAGAGGAACTGGAGCCGCTTAGGGCTCGGCAGAAACATTCCCAGTGCTGCAAGTCCAGAATTCATGTCACATTACCTACCCTGTCGTGTTATTTAGTCTGTACAAAGATTAAAGCATGTGACAAGCAGAAATTATATTAGAGAACCAAGCAAAAAAACCCTTAATTCCTCAGAAAAAAAAAAAACAAGTGTTCCACTAATGTATCACAGTATCCCACAAAAACCAACCAGCATTCCACAGAAACACACAGTATTCCACAAAGATATCACTTCAAGCATGAGACACAATGTGCCTTTGAAGAGAAATCATTGCTTATAGAAGCAGACAAGAGTAAAACAAGAATAAAAGACTTGTGCAGGGAGGAAGAAGGAATCGGGATAGTGCAGTCAACAGCTCCAGGGACATCACAAGGAGGTCCCCAGGAGAAGGTTTGACAGTACAAATCCCACGTCTACTGAACGCTTTCACACAATGGTGAGCAGCTCTTCAAACCCAGCTGATCCCCAACACAAGGAGCGAACTGCCTTATGGGTTTTGTGCACCTCTCCAAGACAAACAATAGAAAATTTCACAATTAATGGTGCAGATATCTCACACACTTTTATAAACAAGTTTGTGAAGAAAGAACCCATCACAAGATTTAACACCCTGAACAGGAACACAGATAACAAAAGCTACTTCTGGGGTAATTCCATTCCTGCAAAGGCACAAACACACGACCGTGAAGCGAGGTACACTCAGACTAGCGCAGCGTTATGACAAAACCAGCAATTAATACATAGCAGCCAAGAGAGCTTTTCTAAATCTTTTGGATCCGTTAAGTCTTAAATGAAATCCAAGTAGTCCTAACTTCCTGAAATTACATTAAAGTCTAAAGAAATATGTCTTATCTTTGTTCTTTTTTGTGCTACAATTGTAAAGTTTGCTAGAAGTGAGTGAATTTCCCAATATCAACTTTTTTTTTTTTTCACCTAATGGTTCCTCTGACTCTTCAATTTCCATTTTCTGAAGCCATACCTACAGTTAATCACAAGAAGGAATTCTGCATCAAGGCTGTATCAGAAAAGCAGCATCCACTAGACAACCACAGATTTCTCTAGTCTTCATCTACCCATTCTTCGAAGCAGGAAGTGTAATTTGCATAGAAGAGTGCACAATCATAGAATCATTAAAAAGTTTGGGACCTTAAAGATCATCCAGTTGCAAACATTCTGCCACGGGCAGGGACACCTCCCACTGGATCAGGCTGCTCAAAGCCCCATCCAACCTGGCTCTGAACACCTCCAGGGATGGGGCAGCCACGACATCTCCAGGCAACCAGCACCAGTGTCTCACCACCCTCACAGGAAAACATTTCTTTCTAACATCTATCCTAAATCTCCCCTCTTTCAGATTAAAATCGTCCCCTCTTGTCCTATCCCTGCACTATCCGATAAGGAGCCTCTCCCCAACCTTCCTGTAGCCCCTTTCGGTACTGGAAGGTCACTATACGGTCCCCCTGCAGCCTTCTCTTCTCCAGGCTGAACAACCCCAACTCTCTCAGTCTGTCCTTGTATGGGAGGTGCTCCAGCCCTTGCATCAACTTCTTGGCTTCTCCCAGACTCACTCAAACAGATCCACGTCCTTTCTGTGCTGAGGTCTCTGGAACTGAACACAGGATTCCAAGCAAGGTCTCACAAGAGCAAAGCAGAGGGGCAGAATCCCCTCCCTTGCCCTGCTGGTCACACTTTGGATGCAGCCCAGGATGTGGTTGCCCTTCTGGGTTGCAATCGCATGTTACCAGCTCACGTTGAGCTTCTCATCCACGAACACTCTGCAGTCCTTCTCTTCAAGGCCACTCTCAACCCATTCTCTACCCAGACGGTTTCTGCGCTTGGGATTGCCCCGACCCAGGCCTTGCACTTGGCCTTGTTTGATTTCATGATAAAGAGTACTTAGCCCTAGTTTATAAGCTATTTTTAATTCGTTTTTAAAAGAGAAAAGTTTTAATAACTACATCGAGAAACTTAAAGCATTCAAAGCTTCATTTAGTAGCCTAAATGTTCATGTGACAGTATGGTCTCTATTCACAGAATCACAAACTACTTCTCAAAGAATAGCATATGCTATAATTACAAAACTAACTTTGTGGGAAGCAAAATATGCAGCAAGCAAAATATCTTACTATACAGCACTGATGCTTTCATATTTTTGTAATGCAAATAAGGCCTATTTTTCAATGTGGAAACTGACCTTTAAAAGCTTTAGAAATATTCAAACTGTCTCTGAAGCATCCTTAAATATGAAGTTATAAAGCAAATCAGAATTAACACATTTTTTCACTAGAATTCAATTTGCAGTCTTTACATTGTATTAACTCAGGCTTCTGCTTCTAATGACATACTGGACCCAAACACAAAAGCTCTGTGCTCAAATATATAGAAATTAATGTTATAATGAATCATATTTGAAAATAATAAAAGCCTTTCCAATGTTCAGATAAGGCACAGAGATTATGGCAGCAGAGCTAACAGAGAAAAGCAGCATTACTAATTTCCTCACAGTATAATGGAGAACTGCCTATGCTCTATTTGGAACCCGATAGAATTGTGTGGGGCAAGTCTCAAAAGGCAGAAAAGACTTAACAACTAAATTCACAGTAATTAGATTTCTAATTATACCTCGAGCATTAGTGATTGCTACGGTTAAAACTGCCTGAATGGTTCCATTAGTCCCTTCTTTTCAAAAGCTCAGTTTTTCATCCTTTGAGCAGAAATTTTAGAAGCTTAGCCTGTGCCTGAACATAATTTCATTTTAAGTTTAAATAGGAAAAAAGAGAGTTCTGTGCCTGAGTATGGAGACCAAAATTAAACTTTTCCACTATAAAAAATACTACCGATTAAAAGAGAAAAGTGGTTTTTGGTAGTAATGCAGATGGAAAGTGTGAAGTATTTGATGTGGTGTATCTGAAGGCAGAAAAACAGCCCCAAACCAACGTTCACAACAGTCCAGGTTGCACACTTTGTTCTTAAGGCACTTCTACAGATGCATCTTATGCAACCTCTAACCGCAATTCACACTGGCCACATCACACCCTGCTCACAGCCCCTCCACCAAACCCCCAGCGCTGCCCATGCAGACCATCACCAGTCCTGTTATTATCAATACAGTACTTTGAAATCCTGCTGTGTTTTTACAAAATCAGTAGATGATCTCTGCCCCAAGCAAGCAACTTCAGCCTAGTGCTGCTCTCCTGAAATACACAGACGCAGAATATGTGATTACAGGACAGTGAGCCTCATTTAGACAACTGGACACTAGATCAAAAACCTTGAGACCTTTATGCTATTCATAGCTCTGCCCTTGAGCTGCTGCACGATACAGAATAATTTCATTTTCCTGTGCCTCTGCCTTCCTGAGTCAAGTCTGTTTAAGTTAACACCCTTCATCCCAAGAAATGCGTCTCGGTACATTTATTTGATTTGGGGTCTCTAAACACACTCACAGCTGAAAAGCAATACTTACATGGTATTAAAGCTATTGTGAGATTGATAGTTTCTGACAAAGATAAAAAGATGCATTAACAACTTTGCCAACATTTATTTAGAGTAAGCACACATAGGAAGCCATCAGCTACCTACCTGTGGGAAAACACCACTTTAATCGATTTCTGTGCCATCTCATTTTTTCTACTTCTTTTAAAGCATAATGCATCTGTGCCTAATGTTTGAGCAAAGATTCTCCTCAGAACATGCACATTCACTGTAGCTAGAAGAGATATTGGTTAAACTTTTCTGTAGTTACACTGTGTTAACTCTTTTTTGTTCCAGGAGCTATTAAGTGACATGCTTACTGCACTATTGCAGCTCAGATGGACCTCAGTTTAATCAGAGTCCCCAACACTGAAACCCACAGAATAACAGCTGAAAAAAAATGATGTGCTACATCAGAGGCCGAGTTAAAGTAGGAAGGATCCTAACACCATCTGAAAAAAGTTCAAGACAAGCAACATACATGCATATAAGCCCTTTAAAAAAAACGGAAATAGCTAATTTTAACACATTCTGATCCTTCTTTTCTTGAAACAGAGGAAGAAATGCTACATTCTGACCCTCAGAGATTTGTCTTGGATTGTCAAGGCACTGGATTATTCAAAAAACCCAGAAGTGGTTAAGAAGCATCCTGTAGTGCCTTTACCTGACCAGAATTTTGGCACTGACCTCACACACGATTACTTCCTCCAGAAAGCAGTGCATACAAGACCAGTATAATCATGCGGTGCCATGAAGGAGTAACCACTTAAAATCAGCTATCTCAGGTTCAAACATCTACTCAGGATATGCACACGCAGTACAAATTGCTTTTTGCTTGATGGCTGGGTGCACAATTACATTCTTTCTGAAGTGCAGAAGAGATACATAATTCATATGGAGCTATACCTCATGACCCAATTGTACTTGTCCTTGCAAGTCATACCCAGGCTTGGCTGTTTTATTGCCTCAGCCTGACACTGTGATGTAAAAACAGGCTGCAATGAGAAAAAATGAGATGTTACAGTGACAGGAGCACCAAAAAGGTTGGCAGAAAATAACAATCTAGGGAAAATCTCCTCTGCAAAGCATCCCTAAGTGTGACAGATATGGTCAGAATCAGTACTAAGGCCACGGTCAGCTGATCACAGCAGTAAAAGCTGTCCAAGTCAAGACAAATCACATATTACCTCCTTTGTGCTAGAACTGATGTGAAGCAAAATTGAAACACGCATGAAAGGTGCCCAAAGCCAGCCTGCCTGTATGAAAGCCAACGGAGAAAGTCTGTGTGACCTATCCTATCAAATGTGCGATAGAATGAAGCTTCCATTAAAACTGGTAATAACCGAAGGCACAACAGCCATTGCTGCAATGGCTACAGGTCAGAAGCGCGCACCTTACGCACCAAGGGGATGCACAGGCACAAGACGAAGGGAAAGGCAGAGATCCACTCCCTAATACGGATAAGACAGTCCGCACAGGGAGGTATTGTTTCCAGCTGAACTCATCACTAAGGGGTTCACAGTCAGCTGAGATGAATAAGCCCTTTCACTTCTGAAAGCACTCAGCTGCAGAGCAATTGCTAAGAGAGGTAAAGTGCTTTCACTGCATTGTACCTTCCAGAACACGGAAAGCTGCTGACTTTGACCTCTGAAAAGCTGTATCGGAGGACACAGCTTCGGCTGCATGCAAGACACTGAGTGCTGCCCCTTACGAACGCTATTCCAATCCACCTACCCAAAGTCACAGGAATATATCCTTCCCAAACCTAGAGAGGACAGGGAGAAAACACACAAGAGTTTGGCAAGGGAGCAATAGAAACACTAAGTCAGGTTATGGTCAACTAAGCAAAACAAATAAAACCACTCCCTGTTTTATACTGGGTGATTTCCTCATTTGCACCCATCAGCCCACCACACAAATGGAGAGAGGCAGAAATGCAAAGGCTTCAACATGGACCCAAACAGCAACGATGCTGCTACTGTCAAAAGAAGCAAGAGCCCCTCACTATTTCAGGATGCAAAACTATGCCTAGCTGTGTGTAGGGGAGTGGAGGAGTATTCCTGCACCTTGCTTTTCTATCTTGCTGAAAAGCCACCGTTAGCTCAGAACTAAAACAGTAACCCAGGGCTGAAAAAGCTAAAATGAAGATACACTAAAGATGAGTACCAGCATAGCATTTCAGCCACTCCTTGATCCAGGAAGTGCTTAGGGTGCCCTTAATGCCCTCCACTAAACCTGCCCCTACAGGCTTCCAAAGCCTGAAGAGTGCTCAGAGAGTTTTTCCTCCTCTGGGGAAATCCCAAGGACAAGGCAACATTCCGTTTGCTCTCTCCCTCAATGGTTCTGTCATGCATCATTTCACGTTGCCCCAGCAGAGTTCTGTCCTGTGCTGCTAACATTACAGCAGCACTAAAAATTCCGGGGGAGACAGCAAGGTCTCAGCAAGGCTGCAAAGTAACATTGGGTATTTCACTAAATGGGCAGTAATAGCTCAGATGAAGCACTTTCATTCCCCTATTTCTTTGGCCCGCCTTGTGAAGCCCTGCTTTCCACCAAACAGAGAGGCAGTCATGAACTTTCTTTCATTTTTTTAACTCTTTCATAGACCTTAGAAGTTCTGATTCATACTCCCTGACCCGACTGTCTCTCCTGATCTGGTGGTGGGCAGGCAGCTGCCTCTCGTGCAGAGGGCAGGCAGTTCTCTGCGGATGCATCAAACAGTCAGAGCAAGAGGAATCGGGAATGTACACATCTTGTCTCCAGCCAAGTGAAGAGTAGCTGGCAGAACTACAGCTGTGGAAACTCCCACAACTCCCACAACTGAATGTCTTGAGTTGCAGGAGTTAAAGTTTAGCCACGCTTCTTATTCTGGCAGGTTAACAGAGAGCACAAAGTAACCTGAACAGCAGTTAAAATTTCTGGGCACTAAATCCATTTTTCTATGTTCTGCATAGATAAAAGAATCATCCACCATGGTTAATACGCTAAAGTTTTCCGTTTCAAGCTGAACGCAAGTGAACACGTCAGCCCAATAGGAGGATTCCTACAAAAGTTAAGCTACTTTACCAGACAATTGTTGTTTTAACTTCTATTTTTACATCTTTGTTTCTAATACCCACTGCTGCCTCAATAATATTCCTTCCTATTTTTAACATTTCAAAAAGCATCCTCAAATCCCTAAGGCATCTGAAAAGTAGCAAAGAGATCCCTTAAATCTGTAGCTGGATGTGTATTATGAGAACTTTCTAAACATTTGTTCTCAATTTCGGTGCAGTAAGTACAGCACTAACACAGACTACAGAACAGCTGGGCAGATGAAACAGATCTTGAAGTTACTAATGACTCAAACAATAGTGAATTCACAATAACCCCTCTCAATGCTGTTTCCAGACTCTTCCTTGCAAAGCAAAAAAAGCAACTGTTTCAGGAAACTTACACTGTTGCATAATACTGTCCAAATCAGTTGTTTCTCAAAAAAAGAAAAGAAAAAGGCTGACACCTACAAGGTTAAGTGTCTTTCAGACTTTTCAGCCTGGGGAGCAGCAGCAACAGCAATGAAGTCTAGCACAGAGAACACTCCTAAAGCCATAAATAGATCCTGAAATGGTTACAGCCATCACCATCTGCTTGCCGCCCCTCACAGCATGGGCACGAGTGCCGTGTAATTCTACAGTAAAAAAGGACGTGCTCCATCACCCCATCTAACCATAAATTCAGTCAGCTTAGTTCAAATCGCTTTTATCAGCGATTTAAGCTTTCGGTGCCAAGTTAAGCTGTCCTGGAGTTGTTCTTTTATAGAAGCACTCCTGCCTTTCCTTCTCCTGGCAAAGGCAAGTAGGACAGTAACTCCCAGAGATGAGGGCCCGAGCACAAAGCTATCACACGCCTCTCTCTCACTCCACAAAGCAGACGAGTTTGTCTCCATGGCCTAGTTGCTCACACACCAACTGAATGTCTATTCATTGGTTTGTCGCTAAACCACAGAATGGAAAGAAGTCAGATGTCAGTGTACACAAAATCCACTCCTTTCACAGAGAACAAACAACACCCCTGGTAACTCAAGATACGGCGGTTGTACCCGTGCTCTGTGCCATCACAAATACCACAGGGCTTTAGGCACGTGAGAACGAATGTGCATGTTCCAAACCCTTGTAAAAAGATCCGTTTAATCAGTACATTTTTAGTCCCTACTCCAAGAACTGACAATAAACCATTTCACTCTGAAAGCAAGAAATCAGTACTTATATTAAAGATAAAGGTTTGATTGCTTTTGATGAATTTAGCCTTATTTTTTTTTTACTGTGAGGCTGGTTTCCATGGAAATGCAAGCAGACTAAAAACCTGCAAGCAGAAGTGAGTCAGTTTTCCCTGTTAATGTCTCCTTCGTTCCCATGGAAACAGACATTAAAAAAAAAAATAATAAAAAGGAAAAGGGTCCTGAAATACCTTCAGAAAATCTCTTCACAGAGCTTTATCTCTTTGTCTGCCTTTCCAGAATTAGAGTTGCAAACAACACAGAGCAACAAATGACATAGTAGTGACTTGATTTCTTTATGGAGACATCAACAGAACATACCTGGAGATGTTTCAGAAGCCACATTCAAACCGACAAATTCAAAATCTATAGCTACAAATTGTGTTAACATAGGGTTTGACAAAAGTACCTAGGGTGGAGTATATATTTCTTTAGATTTATTCAGTGGTAATGTAGATAGAAATACAACAGAGAACAAGAAAATAGTGTCACACTGTCCTTGTCCTCAGTATTTTTCAGTTAGGGGGGGAGAATAAAAAGAAAAAAGCTGCCTTGGGGGAATAAATCAAATACTTCCATAGCCAGGACATTTTTAATGGAATCATTACTTCCTTACAACACATTCGTTTTTAAGCTGCAAAATCAGCTATACACATACCAGGTTAAGTATCAAACATCAACATTAAATTTTAACATGATTATATTCTGTCCTTCAGTTATGGGTAAAAATGCACTCCTCCAAGCTGATAAAGCAAACCTAAGAGGCACTGTCAGCAAGACTCCATCTCCCATCGTGCTTTTCAAAGATATTGAGGTACCTTCCTCTGCGCTGTCTCGTTCACACTCAGAGATCATAGAACCACAGAATAGTTTGGGTTGGGAAGGACCTTAAAGATCATCTAGTTCCAAACCCTGCGATGGGCAGGGGTGTGTCCCACTAGATCAGGCTACCCAAGGCCCCACATATATGAGGATATATTTGTATTTACTTCTCCACACTTCATTCAGATAACATCTTCCTTACTCCTCAGAGCCAAAAGCAGTTCATGGAGTTGTTGGGAAAGAGACCGCAGCACGTCTCGGATCTTCAAAACCTGCACCTATCACTATCGTTACTATGTAAGAACTCCCTGAAAATTCAGTGCCCAGAAACACGACGAGAACCCGACACCAAACTTCTTATTTCCCTGTTTGTCTCTCACATCCTATTATCAGTTCTACATGCTTAGCACACCTCCACGCAACTCAATGCTCCTAATCAGCAGGCTGCGGCATCTGTCGTTATTGCCTGTCTGGGAAGAACGTGCGAGGATGGTGCGCATCTCTTACCACTAGCGTTAGAGACTGAAGCTGCGTTACAGAAATCAGGGAAGTAAAAAGAAAAAGGAAAGCTTACTCCTGTTGTAAACACTGCTCTCAGACTCCCAACAACCTACAGAACTCAAACTCACTGCTCTCTCACAGTGCTGCACACCACTTCTTCACGCTTTGCCGCTGCTCTAAGGAGCCACCGACACGAAACAAGAGCAGCCAGCCGTGATACTCACTAAACGGATGAGAGAGGGGCAGCAGCCACTGGAGGTTTATCTTGAACTGAAGCAGCAGTTGAACTTAATTAAGCCTTAAACAGTTCACATTAGCTAAATTCAATCTATTCTTGCCACAAGAAAGAGAAGCCTTAGAGAATTAATTGTTTCCAATTCTCTCTTGTATTTTGGCAAGGTGTAGAGTCACAGAGTAAGAACAATCTCAGAACTCACTAAGGCATCACTCAAGAAGGACAGATTTAACGTTAAATGGCGATGCTAAGAGAAATATTGATGTGTATCTTTCAGTCTATTCAGACGCTTAAGTCTCCTTTCTTGGAGGTGTCAGAAGTACAAATAAATTACGTCAACTATTCATTTACTTTAGCAGCTAAATATCTAAACACCAGTCTCAGCACTAGATTCCTTAATGAGTTACCAATTAAATTAACCCATTACAACATACTTGGGTGTTTTCTAAAGTGAACAAACCACACCAAGCAACAAGTAAACAGACCAAGTATTTTTCATCACTCTCTGGCAAATTCTTATGTGCTCGATATCAAATATAGGTGTCAAGTTTACTGAAACCAGTCTCTGAAGAGATTGCAAGGGTGTCAGGTGTCAGGGTCAGCTTAGTTTCATGCCTCCTCCAGCACAAAGAGTGGAAGAGAGAAAAGATGAATGTGACTACTGAAGCTAAGGAGTCATTTGTTACACAGAGTAGAGATACCGGTCGCAAGAGAAAATAATTCACTAAAGTAGCTTACATATAAACTCATAACTTCCACGTAAAGTCAATATTCTCAGATTATTAAGCACCCCAACAGAAACACATTTAACTGAGTTTTGCCTTTGGGGACACCAGCGTTACAGCCTCAATCTTTAAGGCAATTTACAAGGTCATACACCGACCATAATTCAGGAAATAAACCACCATCGAGCATCACCTGTCTTGTGCACTGAACTAAGCAAGGCTCTCCGTCAGAAAACAGAAAGTATGACCGAGCCATTATACACTGTATCGTATTACACATGCTCAAGGAAGTCTAATCATGGTTAAATGAGCAACTTGGCTTCTGTCATTTGTTAACTTCCCAATGCTTATTTATAGAAGCTTCACATTAAATCTCCATATCAAGTTTCCCAATACAGGTTTTTAAATTTGTATTTTACATCTGCATTAATTCCTCAAGTGTAAAATTACATGATGACTAAACATGTTTTGATACACACAAAACTGAAGATCCTCTGAAAACCGGTACCACCTTTAATGTTTCCAAAAGTAATCATATAAAATTTTACCCTCTTACACTAGACTGCAGCTGACAAAATATTTCAAGGAGCTTCATCTGATATTTAAGACGCAATCCGTAAAAGTGTGTAGAAGAAAAGGAAAAATGGTACAGCCTTTATCAACTGTGATAACTGATAAAGGTCAGTAAGGTAAATCTTAAAACTAGCATCGTTGCGCTGTGCATGATTGAAGAAGCTTAATGCGAGCACTGCAACTTCCGAGAATAAATGAAGGACATATTTTACATTAGTAAAGATTAGTAAAAATGAGACACACACTTTACAAAAAGTCTGACATCACCTCACAGTGCTCCTGTCAGAGCATCCTGGGTACCTGAAAGCAGCCACTCAACACTCAAGAGAAATTACTCTAAGCAAGCTGCAACCTAAAGTCATCTTTCTGGGTGAAAGTGTTCCCTTTACAGAAATCCACAATGTTTGCATACAGATTTGAAACACTGCAAGGCCAAGCAGTTACCACAAAATTCCCCAGACTGATACGGCATAAAGTAGTATACGGCACACAAAACTAAAGGCACAAAGTACCAAAGAGGTGAAACTTGAAGAAATTTAGAACACAACTCAGCACCTTGGTAGATGGCACACAAACACAAAGCTTCTTCATGTTTAACAAAGTTCACATACGAGGTGTTGCCTGGAGGGGTTTTTTTTGAAGGTCTTGGGAATTTCCAAGACAATTTCTGGTGGCATGAAGGAAGTAAAGGATGGCAGGTGGTATATTTTCGTAACAGATCACCACATGGTAGCAGATTTGGCAAAGCTGTTCTGTTAGCTACACTCTGTACTCATTTTCATGCAGGGAAGATTTTCTAAACTTCACTGACAAAAGAGTTACTTTTCAGAAGGTAAACAGTTTTTTTGACTCTTCCTCTGAGGCACAATAAAAGAAACAACTGAAGAAACAATCCCTGCTCAAAAAACCACTACGCATCTCCTTTTACAAATTCAGTCTTCTGATACTTGTTCTAGAACAAGTACTGTTCTTAGCAGTCCTCCTGTCAAAATCACGGCATCAGTGCAAATGTCATATCCAAATCATCATCTATCATCGTGCAAATCTTCAGAGACCACATAACAACAGATATGGACTATGTAGAAGTATAAAACTATTAAGATTAATAAGCATTGCAGTAGAAACCTCCAGCAGCATGCACAGAAATGCAATACAGCGAAGATGGAATCTGACTGGCAGCTTTTTGTCGGACAGAAAAACAATCCTTCTGGATCAGTGTTCCTCAGCCACTGATCCAAGGGCAACAGTCAGCTGTGAGACATGGGAACAGCCCGTGGAACAGCTGCAAAGGAGGCTGGCTTGTGTTTTGGGTGGGAGGGGGAGACGAGGGAATTGTTTTTTTGTTTTGGTGTTTTTAATAAACAACTCTCACATGCAAGCAAGAAAGGAATCAACACAAGAAAAAATAAGAACAGCAACTCAGCAAACAAACCTCAGCCTAATTTATATCTCATTGCAACTCAAACCTCCTATGGCTTTACCGCACAGCACAATCGTATCCAAGGAGGTCAGATGTCTCTTTGGACTTAAAAAGGTTGAGAAACATCATTTTAGATGGCAGATAGTTGGCAGATAACACGGAAGATAAATGGAAGATGAGGATTTCTGAAGGACAAAGTAAGATGATGAGATAACCAGCAGATATAATTATAGAAAGAAATTAAAATCCACCAGAGGGAAAAAAAACACACTTGTCTTAAATATTTTAAAATGTACAGAAAGAATCAGGGAGCAAAAGCCTCAGCAAACAAATTCCTTATCTTGACAATTAGGAGTCATAAACCGACAGACTACTCTAAGAACGGAAGTCTGTAATACTAGATTAGAGCGTGAACCTGCTTTCATATCCAGTAATAAAGTAAAGCCATAAAGAACATAAGGTAATCACAAATTCAAGCCCTTAAGTATACTAAAACCTCCAGCATTTGATTGGGCTCGATTATATCCCTCTGATACTACTAAGTCAGAACCACCTCAGTACTACTGCAACTGTTAGAAAGACGTTTTAAGGAGTCCAGAGACAGTTTCAAGGTGTTCGTACTTACTTGAATCCTCCCATCTGAGAAGGTGCAACTTCCAAGCCGAATAGTACAGAAATCCCAGTACCAGAAAGAGGCAGAGGGCTAGCAGCAGGTTACGCATAAACACCAACAGTCCCATCTTCACATTAATACTGCTCTCCTACATGACCTGAGAAAGAAAAACAGGTTGAGGCAAGGAGCCACCTTCTCCCACAGTCATCCTTCCACAACATGCCATCTCATACCCACAATAATGCACAGATCATCAAATCACAGAATGGTTTGAGTTGGAAGGCTCCTCAAAGCCCATCCAGTTCCAACCCCCTGCCATGGGCAGGGACACCTCCCACTGGATCAGGCTGCTCACAGCCCCATCCAACCTGGCCTTGAACACCTCCAGGGATGGGGCAGACACTACTTCTCTGGGCAACCTGAGGCTCACCACCCTCACAGGAAAATGTTTCTTCCTAGTATCTAATGTCAATCTCCCCTCTTTCAGTTTAAAACCGTTCCCCCTCCTGTCCCTGCACCCTCTAATCAAGAGCCCCTCCCCAGCTTTCCTGGGGAAAAGTACTGGAAGCTGCTCTAAGATCTCCCTGGAGCCTTCTCTTCTCCAGGCTCAACAACGCCAACTCTCAGCCTGTCCTGTACAGGAGGTGCTCCAGCCCTTGGATCATCTTCATGACCTCCTCTGGACTTGCTCCAACAGCTCCATGTCCTTTCTGCACTGAGGACTCCAGAACTGAACGCAGGACTCCAGGTGAGCTCTCAGCAGATCCAAACCCGTTCCCTCCACAAGGTAACACACACATATGCACCCCTCGACTACCCACACCACCTCACTGGAACCAGAACCAGCACCCCAAGCAGCTGCCCTGGGTTTGGTCAGAAGGGCAAGAGCTGCTCCAGGGTGGCCGGTGGGTACTGCCAGGCTGTGACATCCCTGCTCTGCTCCCCGCTGCGCCGGGATCTGCTCCTCCATCCCAAATCTGATGGGATCCACTCCCTGCTGCGCCGATTCACTCCAGCTCTGTCGAGATCCACTCTTCAATCCCAGCTCTGCGGGATGCACTCCCTGCTGCACCGGGATTGACTCCCAGCTCTGCCAGGACCCCCCTTCCTCTCGGCACCGGAATCCGCTCCTCACTCCCAGCTCAACCGGGATCCACGCCCAGCTGTACCGGGATTCGGTTCCAGCTCTGCCAGGATCCTCTCCTCTCGGCACTGGGACCCGCTCCTCCCTGCACGGGGATCCACTCCCTGCCGCACCGGGATCCGCTCCCTGCTCCTCGGCCTGTCGGGATCCACTCCCTGCTGCACCGGGATCTGCTCCCAGCTCCTGCCAAACCGGGATCCGCTCCCTGCTCCTCGGCCTGTCGGGATCCACTCCCTGCTGCACCGGGATCTGCTCCCGGCTCTGCCAGGATCCTCTTCTCTCTGCACCGGGATCCACTCCCCATGCACCGGGATCTGCTCCCAGCTCCTGCCAAACCGGGAGCCACTCCCCCCTGCACGGAGATCCACTCCCAGCTCTGCTAGGATCCCCTCCTCCCTGCACGGGGATGCGCTTCCAGCTGCACCGGGATCCGCTTGCAGCTCCTGCCAAACCGGGATCCGCTCCCTGCTCCCCGCTCTGCCCGGCTCCCCTCCTCCCCGCCCCGGCTCCGCTCCCCGCTGCTCACCGGGCCCCCGGCGGCGGGCGGCGGGCGCGGGGCTGCGGGCGCCGCCATGCCGGGCGCAGCGGGAGCGGCCGCGGCCGCCGCGGCTCGCAGGGGGCGCAGCGGCGGCCAATGGGGGGCGGGGGCGGGGCGGCGCGCGCCAACCCGCCCGTATAGCGGCCGCCGCGGGCCAATGGGGCGGCGCGGGGGGAGCCCGCGGCCAATCGCGGCGGGCGGGGGTCCGGCGGCGGGGGGGGCTGCGGCGCGCCTGCGCCCAACCGCGGGGACGGGGGGGGGGTGTCTGCCGCCGCGGCAAAGCGGGGTGACCTCAGCGCTGCTCCACGGCAACCCATTAGCCACCTCCACCCACCATCCCGGCACCCCCATCACCGCCCCAGCATCCCCATCCCTGCACCCCATCACCGTCCCAGCTGCTCCACGGCAACCCAACAGCCCCCCCCATCCCGGCACCCCAGCACCGCCCCAGCACCCCATCGCTGCACCCCATCACCGTCCCAGCTGCTCCACGGCAACCCAACAGCCCCCCCCATCCCGGCACCCCATCACTCCCATCACCGCCCCAGCATCCCCATCCCGGCACTCCAGCACCCCCAGCACCACCCCAGCACCCCACCGCTGCGCTGCCCCCCATCACTGCATTGCCCCAGCACCCCCATCACCGCACCATCCTAACACCACCAGCACTGCCCCAGCACCCCCCTCACTGCACTGCCTGGAACCCCATCAGCCCCAGCACTGCCCCCATCACTGTACCCCGGCACCCTATGAGCCCCAGCACCGCCCTGGCACCCCATTAGCGCCCCAGCATCCCACCACCGCCCCAGCATCCCACCACCACGCCGGCACCCCCATCACTGCCCCAGCACCTCGTCATTGCTGCACCACCCTGACACCCCTATTGCCATCCCGACACCCCATCACTGCACTGCCCTGGCACCCCATTGCTGTTCTGCCCCTCATCGCTGCACCACCTGGCACCCCATCACCGCCCCAGCACCTCCATCGCTTCCCTGACACCCCAACCACCGCCCCAGCACCCCCATCACTGCACCCTCCGCACCATCATCACCACCCTGACACCCCATTGCTGCACCCCTGGCACCCCATCACTGCTCTGCCCCCAATGCTGCACCACTCCAGCACCCCATCACTGCCCAGGCACCCTATTACCGCCTGGCACCCTCCCATCACTGCACCCCTGGTACCCTCATCACTGCCCCAATGACTGCACCGCTCCAGCACCCCCATCACCGACCCCATCGCTGCTCTACCTCTTACCACTGCACCGTCCTGGCACCCCATCTCTGTTCTGCCCCCAATCACTGTCCTGGCACCCCCAGCACCACCCAGCACCCCATCACTGCCCTGGCACCCCCATCACCAACCCCATCGCTGCACCACCCGGCATCCCCATTACCGCCCCAGCACCTCATCACTGCTTTGCCCCCCATCACCACCGTGGCACCCCATTGCTGTACTCCTGACACCCCATCGCCGCCTCAGCACCCCATCGCATCCCCAGCACCCACTCATTGCTCAACCACCCCGACACCCCCATCAGCATCCCGGCACCTCATCGCCGCCTTGGCACAACATCACCACTCCGACACCCTCATCGCTCCTTTGCCCCCACTGCTGCACTGCCCTGACACCCCCATCACTGCACTGCCCTGGCACCCCATTGCTGTTCTGCCCCCCCGTCACTGTCACGGCACCCCCATCACTACTCTGACACCCCCATCATCCCCATTACCACCCTGGCACCCCATCGCTGCCCTGGCACCCCCATCACCAACCCCATCGCTGCACTGCTCAGCAACCTCATCACCACCCCGGCATCCCATCACTGCTCTGCCCCCCATCATTGCGTTGCCCTGGCACCCCCATTACCACTCTGGCACCCCATTGCTGTACTCCCGACACCCCATTGCTGCCCTGACACCTCCATCACCATCCCGGCAACCCATCAATGCCCTGGTACCCCCATCACTGCCCTGACACCCCCATGGCTACTCTGCCCCCCATTGCTGCTCTGCCCTGGCACCCCAATCGTTGCACAGATCCCCCTGCCTCACTGCTCTGTCCCCCCATCACCACACCACCCCGATCCTATTGCTGCACCGCCTCGATCCCCCATCACTGCACCCCCCCATCACTGCACCGCTCTCCTCCCCCATCACTGCCTGCAATTGCTCCTTCCCACGGCAGCAGTGCTTCCCGTCACACTTTGGCACTTCCAACCCACTGCAATTCCTTGGGGCACTCCACAGTGCCATCCCTTCCTCCAGGCATGGCACTGCAGGGCCCTTGAGGCACTGCACCGCCTGCCCCGCTCTGTGTTGCGTCGTTGCTCCGGCTGCAGTGCTGCACTGCACGGCACTGCGCTGTCCCCCAGCTGAGACACCTCTAAATCCTGCGGCCACTGTACCATACCTCCTTCCTATCCAGCTGCTACATCCCAGCACAGAATCGTAGGATCATAGAATGGTTTGGGTTGGAAGGGAACTTAAAGCTCACCCAGTTCCAACCTCATGCCATGAGCAGGGACACCTCCCGCTGGATCAGGTTCCTCAAAGCCCCGTCCAACCTGGCCTTGAACTCCTCTTGGAATGGGGCATTCATGACTTCTCTGGGCAACCTGGCCAGTGTCTGTCCACCCTCATAGGAAAACATTTCTTCCTAATAACTCATTTAAATTTCTCCTTGTTTGGCTTAAAACTGATCCCCCTCATACTGTCCCCACAATCCCTGATCAAGAGCCCCTCCCCAGCTTTCCTGTAGCCCCCTTTAAGTACTGGAAGATGCTCTAAGGTCTCCCTGCAGCCTTCTCTTCTCCAGGCTAAACAAGCCCAACTCTCCCAGCTTGTTGTCGTGCTGGAGGTGCTCCAGCCCTCGGATCCTCTTCGTGGACTCCCCTGGCCCTGCTCTAACAGCTCCATGTCCTTCCTGTGTTGAGGGCTCCAGAACTGAATGCAGGACCCCAGGTGAGGTCTCAGGAGAGCAGAACCACCTTCCTCACCCTGCTGCTCACACTTCTGATGCAGCCCAGGATACAGTTGGCTTTTTGGGCTGCAAGTACACGTTGCTTGCTCATGTAGAGCTTCTCATCCACCAACACCCCCAAGTCTTTCTCTTCACGGCTACTCTCAATCCATTCTCCACCCACCTTGTATTCGTACTTGAGATTGTCCCAACTCAGTTGCAGGACCATGTGAGTTTAAGGGAAACTAAGCAGGGTCACATCCAGTGTAGTGGTGGTTCCCACTGCAGGTGAGCCCAGGCGCTGATGCTGACCAGCAGATGCCACCTCAGGTGGCACAGGGCCAGCTAAGCTCTACCCAAGCCCACTCTCCAGCGCTTGGCGAGGGGCGAAACCCATGCAGGTTGCAAGTAGAGCTGATGGGGGCTCATACAACCTTACTTTCACAGCTAGAAACCCCACTTTGTGTTCAGCACGAGTGAAGTCAGTGTAAGCTAGCTGCAAGCCTGGCACCCACGCAGCCGGGCTCACAGAGCTGCCACACTCCTCCACAGAGACACGTGCTGTGCTGACATCCCATTAGGGGTGTTTTGGATGCCAAAGACGGCTTCTAGATGCATCACAGGAGCTGAACAGACTCATGCCGACACACAGGTATCACTGACACCAATAACCCCTCCAGGAAGTGTACTTAGAGGTCCAAGACCACATCCACACAGCCCCATCCATCTCCAGGTCTGCCCCTGCCACCACTGACCCTGACTCCCCAGGGCTGATCCACTGGGGGTGCTGGTCGCTCTTGCCCAGCCAAGACGCCTCCTTTCCCTCCAGCTTCTCAGTGAGCTGGTGGCCGGGGCAGGGTTGGGCAAGCCTTCTGCGCTGGCCCTCGCTCTGCCGCTGGGCTCATTTCCTCTGATAACCCCACCAGCTCCTGCATCGTGTCACATCTGCTTTACACTTTATGCCTGCTCCTCTCTTCGCCTCCTTATCCCTCTGGGCACGTGAATCCAGAGCTCTTCTCCCTGCCTCAGCTGCCTCATGCCCTGGCAACACAGAGCTGTCTGTGATGCACATCTCTGACCCTCCTCAAACCCCACGTAAACCACCCCGACTCTACCACTTGTGTGCCCAGAGTTTAAACCCTGCGATCCACAGGCACAGCGGGTGATTTGATTTCCATGATGAGATAAGCTGGGACCTACATCACGAAGCCAGATAACGACAAGGTTGGGGCTTGCTCCTGAGCCTGTGTTTGTCACTCAGGAAACTCTATGCTCTGTTATCAGGTGTCAGTGTGCTGGAAAGAGCCCAGGATGAAGTCATGCTTCTTGCCAGGCTGGAAAAAACCTCAGGAAGCGAGTGTCATGCATCTATGGAAATCAGGTACCAGCTCCCAGCAGCTGTCTAACGGCCACGAGATGAATTAAGGCAATGAATAGCGGAATGATTTGGTTCAAGTAGCAGGGCTTCAGTCTGAACATGTTGCTACTTAGCTTACACGTTTCATTTGCAGGCAGATGTCAAGCTGGATGTTGCTAGGAGATCAACAGCAGGGGAATAATTAAGTCTGATTAAATCCTATCATATTGCTATGCCGCTTTCCAGAATGCTCTGGAGCTTTTCAAAGCCAAACTGACCAAATGAAAGGGCAAGAGCTGCGTGCAGCCCATCCTTGCAGCCAACCCACTGAGCCTGTGGCTGCCCATGAGTGTGCAGAGCAGTTCCTGCAGCAATGCTTGCCACGAGCTGGGGAAAAAAGTAAGTTCTCTGGCAAGAGAGTATGGCTGTGGTTGCGTTAGCGGGTAACGCAGGACAGTCAGGACTGCTCGCTACCTGGAGCGGGCAGTGAGGGGTCCCACACCCCACGTCCCTGTATCAACCCTACATGCTGCTTTGGGACATTCATGTGACACTAGGCACAACCCAGCGCCTTTAGCAGGGTTGTGTACATGGGTCAAAGCTGTGCAAAGGGCCAGGCACTGGTTCAGCTGCTCGTGTCCCCTGTGGGGCTTGAGCACGTGGGGGTGGCCATGAGCAAAGCTTCCTCCTTCTCTTCCTCTGGAAGGAGCCCAGCTGGGGTATGCCAAAATTACTCTGCAAGCGAACCTCAGCACAGGGCGTTTCCACTGAAATGATGCCTGCTTGCTTTTATCATTCATGGTGGCTGAGCCGTGCATTATATGGGGTGACATGTGAAGGTAAATCATGGCTATAGGTGATTTTGCAATCAGTAAATAAAATTATGCAGTAAGTGTCTGCCCTGGTTGCCAAACACAAACACGTCAGCCTCCAGGCTCTCTTGGTAGTGAGACTGCTCATCTCATTTTGCCTCTCTGCTCTATAAAAATTCTCATTCTCTTACTCACACTGTAATCTTTCCCCCCAAATTGCATGTCATCAAATCAGACCTAATACTAATTAATGTAGTACTTTATTATTAATTAAATACCACTAAACACCACAGCAAAGATCTCTTTCCAGTAAAGGCTGGATAGAGATTACCTCAGTTGATGCACAGGCTCAGGGAATGCAATCTGGGCTGTAAAACACTCGTATTTAATCTTTATCTCTCTGGCCAAACTTGTTTCATCGCACACACTCATTACATATTATTCATAAACACAGGCCCTGAGTGCTATCAGCCTGTGGCTGGCACTTCACATTTCTGGTGCTCTGGCTATTCTAAGAACAGAAATGTTAAACAAACACCGTCAGCAGTCCCACACGAAACAAGCTAAAACAGACAAACTTGGCTGAAAAATTCTGCCACCCTCTCGACGTTTTCAAGAGCAAAGAGTCACACTTACCGCTATGGGTGCAGGTAAACACCCAGAGCCTGTCTGACCAGCTCACCACGTGTGCTGCCTCACCAGACCATGTTTCCCAGGGTCTTCCTCAGCTGAAGCGACCCGATGGATCTGCCTGACACGCGGCTGTATGAGCGCGAGCAGCTGGCCAGCACGCCACCCAGCAGTTCATCTCCTTGTGTTAATTTCAATACGCTATGTTTGCTGCACGTATATTTTCCAGGGATGGAGATAGGCTTGATTTGAAGGCAAGTGTTGGAGACTCCCACTTTTCTGGGTCTGTTTCAGGAGTCCCTCACCCTCACGTTCAGAAGAGCATCCCACATCCCTGCGTCTGCCATCGGCTTGCAGATATCCCAGTTTTTTCTGTCTTCTGCTTGATTAAAGTGCTTTTCAGAGCCTGGCATTTTCTCTTTGTGACACTACACATATGCTGGAAGCAAACCCCCTCTCATCCATCTTCATCTGATAAGCTAAATATACTGAGTTGCTTAATTCTCTGACTGCCAGGCTTTTCCTCCCACCCTCAAGCCACTTTTTGCATTTCTGCTCTACACAGCCTCTCTGATTTTCCTGAATCCTTTTCAAGATGTAGAATCCCACAAGGAGCCCCTCTAATGCTTTGACACACAGATTAAATCTGTCTTTTTCTATTCTCTGCCTCAAATGACTGTGTTGGTGCTTTCTGCCGTAGCATCATAGTAACCATCCAGGCAGGGTTGCCCCAGATCTTTCCCAGATCCACTGCTCTTGGTGGGTTAGAGCAACCCGGGCTGGCCAGCATGTCTCAGCTGAACATCTAGGACACTGACACATGGAGGTGAGTGGTGGAGGACATCACACATCTCCTGCACACCTCCCTCGCTCGTTCCCGGTTCCTAGATCACAGATGTCACGGCTGCTTCTCCAGCAGCATCCTAGACTGCACCCACAGAGACCGCACTGCAGGGTGCAATGCCTGCAGATCCTCGGGTGGCCAAGAGACCATCTGCAGGCAGAGCTCAGTGGGATTTCCCTCTGGCTGGTGGTTCCTTTGCTCAGGCAGCCAGGACTCATTGCCCATCCATCCATCCATCCATCCATCCATCCATCCATCCCCCACGCAGGGGAGAGAGAGGCCACGTTTGGGGGGATTAGGGAGCTGACTCTGGCAAGCGAGGCTTGCTAAGCCCCAATGAGGTCTCCAGGACCAGATGTCCCAGCTCTCAGTAGGTAGAGGAGAGCACTGAACCAAGAGGAGCCTGCTGGCATCCAGCAGGTTTGCGTGTGATGTCGGGGACACATATCGCGATGCCTCTTGATGTTTTACCCAACCTACTATCCGTGACAGCAGTCACTGAGGAATCTGATGCGCTGCTTAGTGACTGGGCTGCGCACCGTGAAACCACCTCTCAAAAGTAATAACATGGGTGGAGTTTCCACCTTTAATTCTGCCTCTTAAAGAAACCGGCTCAAACAGTCTGTGTACGTCAGCGTTTCAAAGGGGTTTCTCTCTCCCCAGCAGCCCCTTCAGTGAAGCCTACCTGAGACCTGGGAAGGAAATTGGGAATCTTTCCCCATCCACGTGTCACCGTCAGCTATCACAGAGCACTGCCTTGTGCTGGTGCTGCAGGAACTTGGAAGAAGCCCAGCTCCGGTTGTGCCCACGCTGCCTCTCCTGAGCCAGGAACACACAACTGGATTGCTGCCCTCAAGTTCCTGAGGCGATTGCTGAATAAACCTGAATTTCAGAGATGGTCAGAGCTGTGATGGCCATGAATCCCAATGGGGTCACCCCAAGCCCTCCCCTTAGGCATTGTCCCATCCCCTTTTGTGCCATGAAAACATCCGAAAGAGGCAGGCAGGTACCATCCAGCCACTGCCTCCTCTCCAACAGGCACGGCAGGACTGACCCCATCTCACGTGCTGTTGTGGAGGGGAGGGAATTTGGCACAAAGAGAGATTGCAGCTCCCCAGACCAGCCACGTTCAAGCCACGAGCCCAGGTGATGGGCAAACAAGGTTTTGATAACATAATAATGGGTTCTCCTGAACTCGTGTTAATCTTTAACAAATACTTGGCTAGCAGGCAGCCAGCGTAATTCAAAGAGCCAAAGCAACGTGTAGAGAAACAACAGAGCCAGACTGCCAGTGGGGAGGTGAGAGCACAGCTAAAGGCATCCCGAGTGCTGGGTTATGCAGCTTAGACCTTGCATGGAAATCCCTCCCCTGGCAAAAAGAAGGGTCAGACTGATAAGAGCAGATGCATTTATACATCACACTTCAGCTTTTCCACTGCCATCAATGATGACAGAGGATTTTAATTAAAAATATGTACTATAAAGAATTAGTAAAGCTCACGATAGATTAACTACGTGCATTAACAGCTACGTTTTGAGATCTGTCAGTGAGTCAAGTCTTAATGGGGAAACATCAACAACAGGGAGCATACCCAAGACCTCAGGTGACCCTTTCCTGGCCTGGTGTCATTTAATAGTTTTTAAAATCAATCATCTAGAGGTCAAGGTGAAGGCTTACAATTGTGGCTGATAAAATACTGAACAGTTTTTTTGTTTGCTGCTACAGTGTGAGCCGAACAACCTGATAAAACTATCATAACCCAGGGCACAGTAACAAGCTGCAAAGGAGAGTTCTTGGGAATGGAGGGGACAAACTGTACCGCAGGGTGGAGGAGCTCCTGGAAAGCAGGAAGTGGGGAGAATTAAGGGAAAAAAGTCAGGAAAGAGAGAGCTGCCCCTGCACACAAGTGCTGCTATGAGCTTGCAGCACAGCACTTTGGCTCCGAGAGCTGTGAGCCAGAGGCGTGCGGAGAGGATTTCCAAGCAGATGCACGGCAGTGCTCGTGCCTCTCTACAGCTCCAGCAAAGCCAACTTGATGCCTGGTCCAGCTCTCCAGACTTCAAAACAGACACTGAAACCCTGAGGAGCAGAACCACCACTGCGAAAAAGGAGCCGGGGCTCGGAAAAGCAGCAAATAAAACTGTGCAAGATGAGAGGAGTGCAGGCTGCTCCACTGTCCCAGGAGAAGGTCTCCTCGCTGACAGGGGAACAGAGCACTGCTGTGGGCAGTGTGTCAGCCTGGCAGAGAGAAGCGCAGGGTCTGAAGGTGTGGAGCTGAAGATGGGAAAACTCAAGCCTGAAATCAAGTACATTTCTTTGCAGCACAGTCGCTGAAGGCTGCAGGGGTGGCCATCCTCAGCATGCAGCAGCTTGCAAATAAGAATAGATGGTCTCGAGATTTAATTTAATGTTTTTATAGTGGTAGCTTTGCTGCCACGTGGTCATTCTTGCTGTTTCACACTGATCCCTATGCAACCCTGTGTTCATCCCTCCTTCCCAGATGCATGTGGGGAAGCTCGTCTCCTGTCCAAACAGCTCCAACAACGAAGAGGAGGCCAGGAGTGATTCCTGCATGATGAAGAAGGCAGTGGGGACAATGCAGAGGGGCTCAGCTTGAGGATCCTCCTGTTGACTCACTCTTCCAGCTCATGCACGCGGTTTTCTGAAACCAGGCATGGCACAGCCTGACCTGGCTCCTGGCATTACACTGCTCCCAAGTGCAGGCAGGCTGCGTGCCCGCAGCAGTGCACATCACCAGCCCTTTACCCTGGGAATGCCACATTTCCAGCCTGGAGCTTTGGTAATTAATTGCACTGGAGCAAGCAAGACCTTGGGCGCCTTCAGCTGGCCCCTTGTGGTGATGGAGCCACACAGCCACAGGCTTCTCGTCAGAGTTTTCAACCTGAACCCCATCTTATCTCCACTGCTCCCTAATGCCTGGTGAACTAAAGCCTCTGAGCCTGAGTAATGCACCAGTGCTCTCCACACAACACAGCAAACAGCTCTGTTGCTCACGCTGGTCTCTCCCACTCATGCCCAAGCAAGCTGGTGTCAAAACCCACAGCATAAGTGCTGGAGCCCACGTTTCTGCTGGTTCAGTCCCCACTTCAGGTTTACAGCTCTCCCCTATTTATGCCCTTCAGATCTCTTCCCTACGTGCTCCAAGGAAATCGCTGCCAGCCTGTGCTGGTCCCACGTGAGCTGCATTCCCACAGCAGCTGAGTTGTGCCCTGTTTGAAATGTCATGATGTCATTTGTCACGATTTCAGACACAAGTCATGGCCATGTGCCCTTTTTTTTGCCAGGTTGGGGCAGGCTGTGCCATAGCCCAGGTATGAGCCCATGTCTTTGGAATAAATTATTTCACACCACCTTTGCTGGCCCCATTTCTTGCATGATTTGTTACAAAAATCATCAATTTTGCAACACAACCTGTGTAGGACCGTACTGCGGGGCAGTCAGCTCTGCTGCTGCCGTAAGCAGCTCTCAGGGCATGTCTCTTATGCAGAGCCACCAGGTGTGGGAGAGTGACCCAACTTGAAACCCTCTACGACACCCCAAGTGACATCAAAACCTTCCAGGGTGCCAGGCCGTGTCCCCAGAGCAAAGATGCTCTTTGCAGCATCCCATCACCTGCTCACCCAAGACCTGCGTGATGCTTAGGAAAGGGACCAAGGAGGTGTGAGGGAGATAGGGTGGGGTCAAGGAGAGGCAATGGGAGGAAAGGGCAGACAACTCTGACCTTTCACAGATCCTGGAATCCCCAGGAAGGAGATGCCCGAGTTGCCGATGCTTCACTCATGGGGCATGGGAATGGTTGCTTGGCATGGGGCGCTGGGCTGGCAGGCGCCCAGCTGAGGTAGCCCCACCATGTCCCAGTTCTTGCCCTGCTCCTTGGTGCTGTGGCTTATCTGCTCTCTCTTAAGAAAGGAAGGAAGGGGAGGCCAACGTGGGAGGGTGCAGGGGCTGAGCGCGTGGGTTTGCAACCACACTGCAGGATGTGGCCCCATTTTTGTGCTCTGGTGTGGGGCATGAGAACATTGTGGTTTGGAGATTCAGCATGTGGAGCAACTTGCAACTGCTTTGCGTAACAAGGAGTTAGCGTAACCAGGGGAAGTGCCTCTGGGTGGTATGTTTGCTGGCAGGACATGGGCTAACAGCAGCCATCAGAAGGCAACTACCAGCCACAGGCAGGGGATACAGAGCGGATGCTGCTGCAGCACAGCAAACCTCTCCAGGTCCATCACCAGCATTCACACAATCCCATAGTAGCAAGTAAGAGTAAGAACAGGACTGCGGAGGCACTGGATCTGCTTGTAGCAAAAAGGGTCCTGAACAGCAGGTGTGCAGAGCTACCAGCCACAGGGGACTCTGCCCATCCCAGCAGCCACGGGGGAACAGCCAGGCTACCAAGACATATAATCATTAAGGTTGCAAAAGATCTCTAAGATCATCCTGTCCAATTGTCAGCCCAACACCACTGTGCCTACTAATCCATGTCTCAAAGTGCCACACCTACATATTTTTTGAATGCCTGCAGGGAAGGAGACTCCACCACTTCCCTGGGCAGTCCATTCCAACATTTCATGACTCTTTTAGTAAAGAAAGTTTTCCTAACATCCAATCTAAACTTCCCCTGGCATAACCTGAGGCCATTTCCCCTCATCCTATCACTTGCTAACTTGGGAGAAGAGACCAGCACCTGCCTTTCTACAACCTCCTTTTAGGTAGTCGTAAAGAGCGATGAGGTCTCCCTTCAGCTGCTCCTCACAAGACTTGTGCTCCAGACTCTTGACCAGCTTTGTTGCTCTAGGTCTCTTCCCCACACGCTGCAGTTGGGCAGCATCTGCAGCTCCCCCAGCGCAGCCACAAGAAGGCAGGGACAGAACTCAGCCACTCCAGCAAAGCTTCCTCACCCTGCCTCCCCTAGGAACCAGCTCCCTGGGCCACCGTAGAGGGAGTCCATAGCTCTACACCTGAACCACCGCTATGCTGAGAGAGGCTGGCAGGTCCACAGGGGCCGGCGGAGGAGGCTGCTCAGGGCTGGAGCTTTCCAGGGCTCAGCAGCCAGTTGAGGGAGGTTCACACCTGCAGCAGGACCAGTCCTTCCAGCACAAGGGCAGGAGGAGCTCACCACAGCAAGGTGTTAGTACCAATGTTAGTACCCTGATGGACTGGTTCCTAGTGGATGGGACACACCAGCACCGCTGGTTTGTGCAGCTACCCAGATGGGTTCTGTGTTGGGAGTCCAGCACTTACAACCCATCTGTGTCGATGTGTGAACCCTGGTGTGAAGGTGGGCAGAGCAGCCGGCCCCAGCCCAGCTCCATTCCAACCCAGCCACAGACCCTGGCATTGCGGGGCTCATTGGACTCTTCCCCCCTCCACCAGCACTCAGGACACAGCCACGGCTTGGCACTGCTGCTGGGAGGTGACAATGTGTCACTGTGTTTGCCCAGAGCATCAGGCACCTGATTCATGAGAGGTATCACCAGCAGTGCTGGGAGATCAGCTGGAGACAAGCCTGACCAAGGGGGACAGCCTCCTGCCCTCCAGCGTCCGACCCCAGAGTCACCTCTGACCCTCATCACTCTCTCTGCCAGCCCTGTCCCTACCCACGGGTCTGCCCAAAAAGGGAGGGTTCGATCCCTTTCTTTGTAACACTTTCCTGAGCATCAGGCCCCATGGAAACAAAAAGCTCCTCATCTAAAGGGGCTCTCCATTCCTGCAACAACAAGTGACAGTATGCAAGTGTGTCACTGCCCATGTTTCAGTCCCAAAGACTCCATCATCTGCTCAGACACCTCTCTCCTTTCCCTTCACAAGCCAGGACACACCTGCAAGCTCAACAGCCTGTGAGATCTGGGGTAGTCTTTAACCTGCTCTCTCAAGAGGAGAAGGATGGAGGAATGCTGCACCGTCAGCTGCCCCCAGCAGCCCCCAGCCACAGCACACGGGCAGTGCTGTCTTTCCTGCAGGGATGGCTGTGGCTCCGGACCCCTAACGCCACAGCCCTGAGCAGCCTTGCTGGAGGCCCACGCTCCTCCTATCGCAGTAGGCAGCTGGAGCTGGGAAAAGCATCTCATGATCCGGATGCAGAGCAAGGCTGTCATCTCTCCCTCATCGGCACAGCCAGGCCTAAAAATATCCCGGGAGTGGGCTGATGGTGGTTGAGCTACATCTCCGTTAAGCAGATGAAATGGCTCATTCCTGCCAGCGTCCGGGGCAGCACCAGCTCCTCTGCTCGCCACCAGCTATTGCCGTGCCCTGGCAATCCCCAAAGCGAACTCTGGATCCCAGCCCAAGGGCCCACTGTGGCCAACGCCACCATCACCACTGCTGGCCAGCTGCTGCCAGACCCCCACGTGCACCCAGTGCACAGGCAGCAGCTGGTCCCTGCTCTAAGGCACACGCCCTGCCCCCTCACCCGGATGCCCCCCGGTGCAGTGAATCATAGAATCATAGCATCACCAGGTTGGAAAGGACCCACTGGATCATCGAGTCCAACCATTCCTAACACTCCCTAAACCATGTCCCTCAGCACCTCACACACCCATCATCCCTTAAACACCTCCAGGGAAGGTGACTCCACCACCTCCCTGGGCAGCCTCTGCCAGCACCCAATGACCCTTTCCGTGAAAAATTTTTTCCTGTGTTATCCAAGCGGAATCGCCCACCCCCAACCCACACTGATTTCCCCCCAGCCTGCCTGCTGTCTCCAGGATGTCACAAGCATCCTGACCACCAACCTGAAGTGCCACCGAACCCTCTCCAGCCCATGCTGAGCTTTGGTCACAGCTCAGGCCAGCAAGGCAGTGCCACCACCACAGCTGAACCTCCTGGGCCAAGGCCACACTGCCTGGGCAGCACCTCCCAGAGGAACACGCTCCAGACACAAATCTGTCTCACCTCTCCCTGCACCGGGACCCTCGCCAGCTCCCAAGAGCCTGCACAGAGTTGTCCTCAGGGAGCTGAGATCTGAACAATCTCACCTGCCTCTTCAAGGGTTGCAGGACAGGTTGCGCTGGGAAAGGGGCAAGACTGAAACACGTCTGGGCACCAGGCAGGGCCAGGCATCCTGCACTGGGAGAGGGAAAAGTCTCCCCCAGCAGGTACCAGGCACCACTCCAAAAGGGCCACACAAGGGCTCTTCTGTCCAGCAGCTCCTGTAAGAAGGACTGAGGTGTCTCGGCCTGCCCAGAGGAGGGATGGGAATGAGCTGTGGGAGGCAAAGACAGCCCAGCCTCCAGGAATTGCCCCATGGCCCGGCCCTGCACCTCTTGCTGGGAACCATCCACGCAGCCTCAGCTCGGCCAGCGCAGGACTGGAGGCTGCTTGTTTGCAGTGTCTGCACAGCTGGGCAAGAGACTGATCCGGGTCCCCCAGGGCTGCCCCCATCCTGACAGAGGCTGGGGGACACAGGGAGGCAGGAGGGATCCCAGGTAGCTGCAAGCAGCACAGTCCAGGGCAGAGGAGCAGGAGCTCCTGGGGAAAGAACCCCCAGCACGCTGATGCCAAGCAATGACCCACACAGGCCAAGAGACCAGCCCAGAAAAGGCAGGGCAGTGGCATAAGACCTGGCTACCCTGGAACCCCCCTAAGAACAGCTCATTTGGAGAAGCCGTGGGCTCAGCTGGAGAAGGTGAGGAGCGAGGAGGAGTGCTTCCTCGAGCTGGCCGATCAGGTGCTGACGTGCCTGGCTTCCAGCCCAGCAGCTTGGAGCCACGCGGCTCCCATGAAGGCTGCCTTTCTTCTCCCTGCCACACAGCCCTTGGCAGCCCCTCAGCCGCTCCGGCTGCGGAGGGAGAAGAGCCAAGGTCTGTTTTTCTGTCCCTTTCCCCTTGCCAGGTTCTGCACAGCACCGAGGGCCCAATTTGGGGCTTCCCCACTGGGGATAGCGCTGCAGACCCCTGCTCCCACAGGAACCCACGAGGAGCCTTCGCCTCCAACCAGCGAGAAAGAGCAGGACTGGCCCCCGGGCGGCCGAGGGTCCCGGCAGGACACCCTGTGTTACCTCCCCGCAGGCAAGGGAGAAAGGCAGAATTAGAGCACTAACAGCCCTGCAAGTCCCTGCAGATACCAGCTGTTAGATGGTGTTTGGAAACATCTACCCAGCTGGAAACAGGAAAGTCAGAGAGGACTCAGGACAGACCTTTCTCTGGCTGCCAACACAACTGCTGGCTTCATCCTGCCCAGCCTGGACAAGGAAAAGCAGCCTGGGCAGTTGCCCACCACAGGCAACCACAGCTCCCACCAGCCAGACTGTGGAGCTCTTTGATGTAGCTGCTCCTCATCATGGATTTCTTTGCTTTCGGAGAACAGCCCTATATCTCCAGCACAAGGCACCACTCCTGTTTTCCACAGAACTGGCTGCAAGCAATAGGTTCTCTGTAGAGTCAACCTGCAGCCGGTCAGCGCCCATCACCCACACTAAAGGCACCCATATCCTGCCCCCAGCTTGTGACTATCAGTCATGGAAGTGAGAGTTAACCCCTGCTATGAGGATAGGCACGAAAATTAACCCCAAAGATGCAGAGCTACTGTATTCAAGAGAAGCAGCAGCACTTAAGATGAAAGTCCAAGCGTATTAACGTCAACTCACATTCACAACCATCTGATCACCATGCCTGTGGCTTCTCTGGAGGTCCACGGGTAACACACACACCGTCTCCCTAAACTCAGCAAGACTATAGACTTGATTCATTGAACTTGAAGCAGTTTGCTTTGTTCTACAGGCATTTTGGTGAAGCCACCGAGGCGAAGTGCTCTGGACCAGGAGCACGTTGGCGCACCCTTGCTGATGAGGCAAAAAATGCTGAAACCATGAAGGGAACGGTGCACCCAACAGCGGGAAGGAGAGGACTTTGGAGGTGTGATGTCTCTTGACTCGACGTGGGCGGGGACAGGAGTGAAAGCAGCCAACCCTCGTCATACAAGAGCAGATCTTCAGGGAGCACCAAGACCATGAGTGCCGCAAACCAGATGAACAAACAGGACATGGCGTGTCAGAAGGGTGTGGTGCATCAGTTTGCGTGGCAGTGCACATAAGCAGGGCATGCGAGGAGGGTGCATCCCCTCCTCCTGGCTCTGGGGAGTAACTCAACTCATCGTTACCACCCTCCCAGGAGTGGACCCAGCTATGGTTTCCACTCACCCAAAAGCCATTGCCAGCATGAATGCGCTGACCCAGATGGAGCTCCCATGCAAACTGGTTGGACTGGATGAGCTTAGAGGTCTTTTCCAACCTTCATGATTCTATAGCCTGGCTGCAAAGACTGGTTTCTCCTAAGTCTACGTGGATGACTTCAACCTGGGTATGGAAACATCACGGCACACCAGCCCTCCACCTTGCCTACAGCCTGTGAGGAAGCAGCTCTTCCTTAGGCCAGCAGTGTGGATAAAGATGAGAGCACCTCAGTTCCTGGGGTGCTGAGTCCTCCTGCAACGTGAGGGGCCTGCGCTGGGTATACCAGGCAACAACTCATGTGGGACAAACTCCCTCAGCTAAGACACCAGAGCCCAGACAGCAGCCTGTTTCATTTCTCTCTTGCGTTGTGTACCAAAGGTGTTCACAGCCCACTAGAACCATTCATAAAAGGGAGATCTTTCCTTAAATGCAAAATTAGAGGCCAAGGACTTTCCAGACTTTCCTACCTCCACTCGGTTTTGTCTAGAGAGTAACACACGTTCTCTACCGTTTTAATTTTTTTTTCCAGTACCATCTCACGCATTTCCCTCGCTTGCTGGCTGCTGCCAGAATCGCTTTGACTTCAGCATTGTCACATCACTCACGCTGCAGCAAGGAGGCGGTGGTGGCGTTTCTGCATGGATCCGTCCCAGGTTCCTCTGAAGACAGCAACCAGGCGAATATTTCCCATTCCTCTGCTGACCATTCTGGTGAGGTCAAAGGAAACTACTGAGACGCACCCTCGGCTTTGCTCATTACTGGGAGTAAACAACATCACACTCACCTCACCTGAAGTGCTCTTCACTCATCTGAGGAAGAAACCTAAAGCAGCTGGGCAGCTCTAAGAGCGATGCAAAGAAATGAAGAAAGATCATGGGAAAAGAGGTAAAAGGCTTATTTTGACTTTCAGCAACACCTTGCAGTGAACCTAAAATACTACACACTTCGCACTGCATAAAGTGCACACGCTGAAAGGTTCTGTGCGATGTCGACAAATTTGTCAGGGAAAAGGAGACATTAACATTTTCCTAAACTAAAAAAGCTGGCTCCAGGAATACCCGGCCCTTGAGGCTTTAAAATTATAGGCAGAAATACTACTACAATGAATAAGCAATTTACTCAAGGTCACTCAGTGCATCAGTAGCAAAAATCTCTGAGCTAAGGTAGAAAAATCTCCTTTCCCTCACTGCCAGTTCAGCAAGTCTTAACCAGCACTGTGAAATCCAAGAACCAACAGCAAAGTGAAGAGCAGAGCTGTCTGACTCTGTACCCAGGTAAGGTTTTCTGATGACTCCTCTTCTAGCATTACCACTCCCGGCTACAGAGGGAACCCAAGGCAACTCGGCTCTTACTGCAGATGTCTCAGGTCTGCACTTCAATGAGGAAGGACGATTCTGGGGCTCTGCCCCTGTTCTCACTGAACAGCCCTGCTGGACTGAGTCCTTAAACAACTCTGCTTAGTGTGTCTGAAAGACACTTAAGAACTCACTGGATAAGCACAAAGGAGTTGAGTACTGGAAAGGAATAATGCTAGTAGAAAAATTAGAAGCATAGTGAGCATTTCCAAGTTACACTGCTTTAGTTCTTCAATTAGTCTACAGATCATATGTTTTAAAATTCGATTTATTACTTGATCAAATTGAAAACAACATACAGGCTACCAGAGTCTCAATTTCATCCCATGTTTGCATTAAAAAACCAACCCCCAACTGCAGACGTGTCAGACAATGGGAGCCCAGTTGGAGAATGGAAGAACAGAGATGCATTGGAAGCCTTGGGATACGTGGCTACACTTCTCAAACAGTTTAGAATCAATTCAACCCAGCTCAAAACACTGGGAAGAGAGAAGGAGCAAGGAGAATGGATCCTACTACTGATGGTACTGTCTCATGGTCACCTAAGGGGTCTGCTAATGGAGAAAGGTCTCTTAGAACTCCAGTCACAGGCAGAAACATGACTGCAATCGGGTGTTTTACAAATAATACAGTCATCTTTTTAAGCCTTATAAAAAAGTAATTGCTGGCTCGCCAAGCTCATCCTGAATTAAGTGCAAGCCAGTATTTGTTTATATTAAAAATGCTTTACGGGTCCAACCTGAACCAGTCACAGATGAAAGCTTCATGAAAAGTGAGGTCTATTGCCTGCAGCATCACATGCAACGGACCTAGCGAAGGGCCACCAGAGCTCCCGTGGGGCATATTGAGCGTGACTTCCTATTGAACACATTCAAGAAGCACCTGCCTACCTGATACTCTGGCACGTCACCCTCACTGGAATGAGGCTGTAAGAGATAAACACACTTCCAAAAACAAACCACTGGAGTAAATTATTATCAGTTAAGATCAAAGCACAGGTAACGGAAAGCATATGTACCTTTGAAACAGCTGCTCTGTAAAGAGCTTTTATTGCTACCTGTCATACTTCAAGCCATAAAACCAATTGTTTTTGCAAAGTCAAATAACACTGACCCCTCAAACACCAGGGTCACCAAGTATTAGTTCACGGAGAGAAGCCAGAACGCAGTTCAATCACTGCAGTAGATAAAGTAAGCTCACACTTGAACGATGCAGCACAAAAACTGACGGGAAAACTGGCAAGGCCCTTTGACTCAGAGTGCAGGATGGCAGCGGTTTCCAACACAGTGCAGCCAACTGACAAGAGCCCACAGAAAATGCAGCACAACAGAGCTCCTCTTCCAGAAGAAATACCAGGCACAGGAGCTCTTGAAAGTCACTCAATACTGTTAGAAGTGGGTGGCAAAACCTGCTGCAGTTGAACAACAGCACTCCAAACAAATCCAGCTGCTTTGTACTGGGTCATCATTTTAGGATGAAGCTGTTGAGCCAGGTGTTTGCAGCATAGGTAGCACAGGGCACCCGAAAGGTGCGTTTAAGTTATATGGCAGTTTGGGAAGAAAGCCTGAACACAGGTACCTTTTCTCTGGAGGGAGAATGGCAGATGATACAAAAAGTGTATTTTTCAGTCATATACAGGTAGTGTTGAGCCTACAAGAAGTTAATACCAAGTCTTAAGATACACTGACAGAACAGAGGCAAGTTTAAGACCCTGCCAGCTCTTCTCCACGTTTGCTAACAGAACATCACTTCAGAGAGGCTTATGAACAGGCTTCGACATCAAAGTGCAGCTTCATTCCCATTGTCTAGCCCAGAGTACCTGCAGCTACTTAAGACTCTGGTCTTAACAGATCCTCGTTCTACCGAGCCAACTATCCCGTTCATCAGAAAGTGTTTTAATACCCTGAGATCAGGAGTTTTGAACATGGGAAAAAAACAAACAAACAAAAAACCACAAAGGAAAGCCACTATCTCCTTTCAGAATCTGTAAGCTTTCCAATACTGATGAACAGGGTGTTCCACCGCAAAAATAGGACTGAACACCTCTATGCAAAACAGTGGTTGTGCAAATCTTTGCTACTCATATCGGCCTCCTGACCCTATAAAAATGTAGGGATAAGTAAGATTTTCTTTATAAAAGCTGTAGTTTATTTCTTTTCTGATCAAGAGTTGTTATCACTACACAATACTACATTTTATTGCTAATCACAAATCGATGCACTGGGGTTTCAGAAGAGTTTGGTTTATAGCGTTCCTATGTAACAAAAAGAAAAAAGTTACAAATTCAGACTTTGCAGACACATTGCTATGTCCCTATAGAAGAAGGGATGCATTAGGTCTGTTTCACTAGAAAATTCTCCTCTTGAACTGCTTCTGGAGAACACACACGTTATTCTCTCCAGCAGGAAAGTCACTCCATCATTCCATGCAAAAAGAAGGTGGCCAACCTGCTCCACAGCCCCAAATCCCTTTCCTACAGAATGGGAAAGGAACACGTATTTACACGGCTCTGACTGTGTTGTGTTAATGCTTAAGTTACTAGGAGCAAGCTGGCACATCTTTTACGTTCACCTACCACCCAGCTTACTCAGCCTCCTGTCGCTGGGGTAGCCAGTTCTCTCCAACACGACTGAGATGTGCTCTACTAATACTCTATAAAAAACTCTGCGGTAACCTTTGCCAGGCAGCAACACGGCAGCACTCCTGCTTCACAAGAGCATTGCACAGCCTTTCAGTAATACATACAGTTCAGTGCATGCTTTATCTGTCTCAGACCCAACAACAAACTGTTTTAAGCAAAAGCCTGCGGCCACACGACAGACAGTGGTGCCACAGAAGAGGTACTGGACTGCTTCGGATACTGCTGCCCTGTTATCCCCAACACTGTGATGCTTGGGTTTCAAGAACGGAGAGTGAGGACTCTGGCCATTTGGTCATTATTGCCTTAGAGGGAGTGGGGAGAAACGCAAAAGAAACTCTTTGGGAGCTGAACGTCTATTGGGAGCTGAACGCCTGTTCTTGTTAGAAGGCTGCACTGCGCAGGGCTCCAGACAGATTTTATCAATTCTGAGGCACATACTATTACAGTTAAATTCATGACTAAGTAAGTCAAAACAAGTATCAGAACAAAAAAAAAAAAAATATTAAATGGAGGGTTAAATAATTTGTCCTGTACGATTTCATTTCACATTTCACCTGTTCACACAAGCACCTCCTGTCTGCTTGGATCTGAACAGCCTACAGCTCAATTCTCAGAAAGGAGGTGCTGAGAAACAAGAGACTGAAGCTGCTTGCGACAAAAAGATGGATTTAAATATAAAAAGAGGTTCAATTTCAAGCACCAGTAATACTGCCTGCTCAAGCCCAGGTGTGGTCACGAGAGAGACTCCCAAAATCAGGAACACTATTCAATTAAAACAATAGACCGCACTATTTTGCAGCTGCCAAGATTCCTGGCTGCAACTCCCAGAAGAGTTCGCCACCTGTCAGAAATGTCTCTAAGAAAAAAGCAAGACTGCTCGACGAGATGAAAGCACACCCCCAAAGCTGGCTTATTCAGTAAGGACCCAACTTCAGACCAGGAGTCTGCAGGCATGAGCTTCAGCAAATGGGATCTGCTTCACTATCCAACAGCTGCCTCTCAGCTACTGCAGAGCATCAGCTTCCTAGCTTCCTTATAAAACAAAACAAAAAAACCCTGGATTCGAAGCATCCAAATATGGCCTGTTGCATTGGAGCATTTAAATCCTTGGGGGAGGTGGGCATCTTCTTCCTCTGCCGCAGGCAGTGCTTACTCCATGATGGCCCGGTACAACGCAGGTTCAATGTAATCTTCACGGTAGCGTGAATTGATCACTCTTTGTCTCTTCCTCTCTTGTCTGACTTCCTTCTCTGCAAAGATCTCCGTGAAGCGCATATCTGAAGCTATTGACTAAGAGGAAAAGCAGAATTAGTCATTAGAACACTGATCAAATCTGGCAAACATTCATCCTTCCTCAAAAACTCACTGAGCACAAGAAGAAAAATATTTAAGAAGCTGAATTTAAGAGGCTGGGATTAAGTTTAAGTGAACCGCAACCAAAGATCTAAAGAATCACAGGTTTCAAATTTAAACAAGTAGCTAATTTCAGTTCACAGTCACTTACTTAAAGGAATAAAAACAGTCATCTGTTCGAACTTTATAGCAGGTTAGTACATTTTGTGCCTTACGGAGCAAGCATGTCTGAGCACCTGGTCACAGGATTCAGCTGTGACATGCTTTCTTAAACCTCTAAAGTCCTGTCTGCCTGCCAACAGGTTCTGCATGATCACACTGTAAAGGAAGATAACTATGGACAGCACACTAGGGGATGTTTTTCACAGCACAAAGCAACAGAACAGGGACCAAGAGGGGCTGTGGGTTCTCCATCCCTGGACATTATCATATGGCTGTGACTTGATTGGAAAGAGCCTGGAGCAACCCTGCCTGACTTCAAAGTTGCCCCTGCCTTGAACAGGTGACTGAAGCATAGACCTGCAGAGGTCCTTTCCCACCCAAATTATTTTACTATTTAAAAACTGGCCATCTCTGTTGATCTCATCCTACCTTTTCTGAACACAGGGTAAGTGAAAGAACTTGGCCATTCTTTGCAGTGGGAACACACAATGAAACTTAGGAATATAGGCATGAAAGGTTCTTAATGTTCTGTTCCAAGCAGTGACTCTATAAGCTCCCATGTCTGCAGAATAAGTTTCTCCAGGGCAAGACAGAACTTTGCTTTTGTAGGCTAATCAACTACCAAGCTTCACAACAACTGAGGAGAGCATCAGATTTGCTGCCATGCACTCAGCTTGCTGTTCAAGGACAAATCAAGTTAGAACGCGCTTCTTTAGTAGATGTTTAGGCCCTGTTTACCTACCAGCCTTGACTTCACTCTTTTCGGAAGCTCCTCGTCAAGAGTATAGACATCATCTCTCTTCACCATCAGCTGTGACCCATCTTCAAATTCCACCTAGAAGAAAACCAGAAATTATTCTGCCAGAAGACTTAGACCTCTCCCACAGTGACCCAGAACTTGCCTTCTCCTCCCCACAGAGGCCTCTCATGAAATAACCTTCTGCCACTGGAATACATAAGCAGGTATGCACACTGCAGCAGACTTCAACCTAAACCTCACTGATCCTACGACAGTAAAATCAGCTCAGTGAGTTTCAGAATATTCTTGTAACACCTGACCAGTTTGGCTGGTCACTTTAATTCAGCCTGAACATTCATCCCTTTGGAAGCGTGCAAGGCATGAGGTGCTCTCACTAAAGAAGGAAAAGCAAACACAAGCTTATTTTAAGTAGTTTAAGCTACAGGACCGGTCTGCTGGAGAACTGCAGAGCATCAATTTTTCAGAAGCTGATGCTTTGAAGTAGGTAGCCACATACAAGAAGAGCTGCAAGAAACCACATCGCTCTTATCTCCAGCAACTGTTACCAGCACCTGGCATTGCTCAAACCACTGAGTAACCTCCCCTGAAGAGTCTAAATGTGACCCCTCTATAGCTCTGCTGGCTTGGAGAACAGCCCCCTTAACACCACAGAACCACAGAACGGTTTGGGTTGGAAGCAACCTTAAAGATCATCCAGTTCCCACCCCCCTGCCATGGGCAGAGACACCTCGCACTGCATCAGGTTGCTCAAAACCTCATCCAACCTGGCCTTGAACACCTCGAGGGATGGGGCAGCCACACCTTCCCTCGGCAACCTGGGCCAGAGCCTCACCACCCTCACAGGAAAACATTTCTTCCTAATATCTCATCCAAATCTCCCCTCTTTCAGCTTAAAACTGTTCCTCTTCCTTCTGTCCCTGATCCCCCTGATCAAGAGCCTCCCCCCTCAAGCTTTCCTGTAGGCCCCTTTTAGTAATAGAAGACTGCTATAAGGTCTTCCCTTCTCTATGCTAAACAAGCCCAACCCTCTCACGTTCTGCCCGTTATGAATGATGAAATTCAGACAATTCTGTACCTGGTACATCTGGATGGCATGCGATGCAACAAACTTGGCTCCATAAACTTGTCCGTCTGTCCATCTCACCTGCACAACTTCCCCTTCAGCAGGAGGACCTAACTGAAGACAGTCTCGACTCTACAGCATAAAGGAAGAAGGTGGGAGAGACCAGGAGAAGGGAGAGCAGCTTCCTTATGTGAAGATTCAGCAAACCATAGAGGAACCCATCCCACTCACATTGCACACCACCCCAGTAATTACTCCCTTTTAGGAATGGAGACACATCCATCTTTGTCATCTGTATTTAAATCCCAACAGTAAGCCCAACTTCAAAGTACTCATGCAGGAAGGGTATGCAAGTACCAGCAGGTTTTCCTTCAGACCTTCCACTGCTGAGCAGCCAGAGATGAGCTGCACTCCCTGTTACACCTGTTCCCATGTGCCCTCAGTTGTCAGTCTCAAGTGATGCCCTAAGGGCATCGTGCAGCACACCTAAACCACACCAGGACCCGGGGTTGGAATAACTATCAAATCCCCTGGTGCGCAGGCTCTGCAGCAGCAAGAATTGACTCACACTATGTGCCCTCTGCTGGAGCCAAACTCCCACTGCATAACATACCACAATGTCCTCTGGATAGAGGTTATCACTGAAGGAACCATCATCGAAGTTGACCTCGTAGAAAGTCTCCTTTGCAAGGCTGACCACCTCACATTGATAGAAGCGACCATTCTTGTGCTTGCTGATGACTATCTGTCCAGGTGACAGATCCTGGAGTGCGGCTTTGGCTCGCTGAGAAGAGAAAAAGCACTTTTTACACAGTAACAAAACACGGAATGTGTTGAGGACCACGGCTCTGGTACCGGCAGACAAGGAAGCAAAATGAGGTGAGCAACTCTACTCAAGACATCATCATCAGCATTTGTAGAAAAGTTCTGCCTCTAGTATTTCAAATGTTTAAAGCCTAATCTGTTAAAATGCAGCTGTTGTTAATTTACTTAGTAAATTAAGCTCTCATTCTTCAGAGCAATGCTTTAAGGTAAATATTGGAGGTGTTCAAGGCCAGACTGGATGGTGCCTTGGGCAGCATGATCTACTGGGATGTCCCTGTTCCTGGCAGGGGGATTTAAATTAGATGATCTTTAAGGTCCCTTCCAACTCAAACTATTCTATGACTCTATGATTATCTAGAAGACTGTTGTGGTTGTAATGGCTAAAAGGACTACATGGGAGCTTTACAAACTAATCAATCACTTCAACATGGAATGCTACAGCCACTTATGCAGCCTGCTGGAGTCCCAGCACTAACTCCTGCATACGAAATATCACAGCACAAACTCCTCTATTATTCCTTGATGCAGCAGTCACAGGAGGGATGTAATGCTCTCAGTCCTTCTGGGATGCAAACCAAAATACAATAAAGAACCTGACTAAGATCACTCAGAGCAGCAGCAAGGTGGTCAGAATCCACCATTAGATTATACTGAACTTTGTGAAAGAGAGAAACTTTTCAGTCCCTCCAAGATATGCACTTCAAATCCCGGGAGTCACACACCTACTCACCTCTGACTGAAACGGAATCTTGTGCCTGAAGCAGGTAATAAAGACAACAAATGGCCAGTCATCAGGCTGCATCATGACTCCTGCTGCTTGGGCACAGCTGACATGAAAGGATGTGGGACACCGACCATGTGAGCACTGTACACAGCAACCTGCAATTCTCTTTCTTCTTTTCTTGCAGAAGATGCATTTCTGTGGACAGGGAACTAGAGGTTACTGGTTGGCACTAGCTTTTATTCACTAGCTGGTCTAAGTGTCCGATACAGTGCTGTTTACTCTCTGCGAGAGCACTGTTACTTTCTGATTAAAAAGAAGCAGAAGGCTACTAATTCTAGTTTATCTCAAGGCAATAAATCATAAATTTAAAGTAATCTCATAGATGAAAAAATACATTAAGTATCTACCAGCTCTGGGTAAAGCTTCCTAACCAGTCTGACTTGGGCTTGGAAGGATAAGCAAAGTCTCCCAGATTCTGAATGGACTGTAGAGACACTTTGAAACCTCACCAGTGAGGCACAGGTTATCACATGATCCTTACCAGCCTGAAACGTTGCAAGGGAATTTTACCAACATCTACAGGACTCCGTTCTGCAATGTTCACAAATTTTGCCTCCAGTACACCTACAGCACACATCACATGAACCCACCTGTCAGGACAGAAGAGGGGAAAAAGAAATTAATATGCATCAGGCTGAAAGAGGACACTTTCTGACTGAAAGAGTTTAAGAAAACACAATTCTGTCAAAGTTTGCCATATAAACCACAACAAATAGCCGCTGAGAACCAGCAGTGTAATCTTCCTTCCTATTGCAAGTAACAGGGCACGTGTAGAGCAAACTGAAGACTTCTTCATACTTCCCATCTACTACTAAGAGCCTTAGCAGGACAGCAATTTAGTACTGCTTGTGCTTGTTGCGTATCTGCATCACAACAGCCTACCTGACAGGTTTATCCTTCATAAACTTGTCCCGTAGCAACTGCTGAGTTGCATTTGAGGCTGCAACCAAGAGAATCAAAATCCTTTACGAGAAGGTACTAAGAGATGTTATCAGGAATCTTATTTTTTTATGTGGTCTATTACACCTCTGCACTATAAAATATAAAGCAATCAACAGCTGCAGTTGACAGAATGAGCATGAGGCATTACCTGAAGAGATGACGTTCGCTGCATGCGAGTACAGTAAACACTTTACCGTAGTGCCCCCCCAGTAACACAAAGTGTCAAAGGTGCTGTTGGTCACTCTGTTACACTAAATGCAGACATTGGCTTTACCAGCTTACCCTTAGCTACTTAGGAATTGAGCTTCTCCTGTAAGACCAAAAAAACTGGAACACTCACTTGTCATCATTGGCTCTCTGCAGTGCTCCTCCTCGTAATGAACACAAACAGCAGTCCTGGAACAAGGAAGGAAGCATTAGCTGAAAGAGTGAAGTCCAGAGCAGTACACTTGCTTCAAAACTTCCTCCTCAAAATGCATGTCCAGAGGGAAAAAAAACCAAAAACGTTTCACTGACAGAAGAGAGTGAACTACCTTGTACGATCAGCCCTCCAGCTCTCAAAAGATTAGGGCAACAAATACAGACTCAAGCCTTTTGAAGGCACGCAGACCTACCACTGAATACTTTTTCAAGTTGTGAGTTATGGGTTCTTTGTATAATCGCAATACCCCAAATATCCTGTGAGTTTGCGTAAAAAGATCTGCAACAAGCATGAGGAAATACAATTTAACAGGTTGACCCGTTCTGCTGGTCTAGAGCCTATATAGCTTGTTGAGAGAATGTCAGTCCTAAAGAATTACAGAATGCTTTGAGTTGGAAGGGACTTTTAGAGACCATCTAGTCCAACCCTCCTGCAACAGTAGGGACATCTTTAACTAGATCAGGTAGCTAAAGATGTCATTATTCTTGCCTTCCTCCCATGTGCACATCTCCCTAATTCTTAACAGAAGTTACTTTCCATTTTAGAAATCGTAGTTACCATAAACTAATGGAGCTTTTCACATATTTATGCAGAACATGTCCTCTATGACTCAGGGGAGCTCAGCAGCTTTGCACTAGTTAAACGGATTATATCACTATGGCTTGGAAAACACTCAAATACAACAGACTGCTCTGAAACATTCTCTAAATTGCCTTATTTTCACAGGAGGGAATAAAGAAAAATATAACACTATGGAAATGAACTTTGTTGCAAGTTCACAGACCTACCAGACTCCACCTATGAGAATCTTATGAGAAACTTTACCTCTTCCAATGCGTTTTCTGTACACCTGGAGCACATCCAGTCTTCAGTGGCCTTGTCAGGGGATACACCGTAACAACCTAGAACAGACACATTGCACTTTGGAGTTTACCTAAACTCAAGACTCATTCCCCTATGGCCCAGAAGTAAAGCAGGAATTAAAAGCAATGAGCCTCAGGATGATTCTGTATACTCCAAGTTATCCATACAGCCAACTCCATACTTCAACATGGCACTCAAGTATATACCATTCAGGTAAGGGCTGAACTTGGGTCTATTTTAACGTTAAACAGATTGGCAGAGGCTCGCTATGATGTACAGATTTACTAGAGAGAACTGCAGAGTTTAGGGTGAAGTTTAGATGCACTCACTTGCATGAACACAGACGTGGCAGTTCTTGCACGTGATGAGTACGCTGGTTCCATCCTCCTCCAAGTAGGGCGTTGAAAGACTGAGGTCAGTGCTGCAGCCAGTTGCAGTAAAGCACATTTCAGGAATCAGGGGTTTGGTTCGGATCTTCCCATCCATAGCAGCTGGAGTTACTTCAGAGGTCTGACTGTTGCCTCCACACTCTGACTGTAAGGCATGGACAGGGAATTTATGTTTTACAAGTAAAACCGTCCCACATCATCTTTACTCATCCGCTTTTCCATCTGAAAATCGAGTTTAAAGAAACATTCTAAAGAAAGAATGAAGGTGCCAGAAGGTTAAACAGTTAGTGGTTAGGTGAAAAAATACTTGGTTTGTAAAATCCTCAGCTATTGCAGCTTCAGAATGAAATTATTTCCTACCCAACGGGGTAGAACTGCATCCCTCTAATGAATAACACGATACACAATGGTCTGCACCTCCTCTAACAGAAGAGACGGAATCACCAAGCCCACCTCATGCTCGGTGGGCACCACCCCTGTTGCAGCCCCCCTGTTCCCTAATACGTAACGCTGCATTTCAACACTGTACATTTATCTTACCTCAGTAGGGGAGGATTGTGATCACACAAATCTGTACCTACAACAATCCCCATTATTTTTTCCCAAAGTAGTTCTGAACAAGTCTAACGGGCTTTGAAACCAATTTGCTCCTGGGAAATAAGAAGATTAAAAAGGTAGTTTCCCGCTTAAAGCCCACGAGACTTCCAGGCTAATCATTTGTAATTTATTCACCTAAACCAACACCAACCCGAACGCAAACACATGTGAAGTTTACAGATGTGTACTTCCATTCAAGTTACCCTTCATAACACCTAAATAGAAATTAATCTCTTTGAAGAAATGGTTTTGTACCTCACAGGTCACCAAAGCAGCTAGCCTAATCTTTTAAAAATACTATTAGCAGAAACTGCAGTAGCAGAATGAAGCTGTACTGTCCCTCCTACAGTGCCTCAAAAGGTAGGAAAAAGAAGCCCAGACAAGGATCACAGCTGGAAAGGAGCTGTGGTTGTTTTCAACAAGTCTGGTTTATTCAGATTCTGTGAAACATACTGATTTACGCTGAACATCGCATGTCAAGCAAAAGCAAATGACTGAAGGAAATCTATAACTGAGTGGCAGGAAATGTGACATTTTTCCCAAGCTGCGAGACACTTTTGTCTTCACAAAGTAAAAGTGAATATTTGCCTGGCATTTCGTGCCAATGTTTTATTTGAATGGGTAATGAAGTATGGAGTTGGCTGTATGGATAACTTGGAGTATACAGAATCATCCTGAGGCTCATTGCTTTTAATCCCTGGGTCTGAGTTTCCAGACTTGCTACAGACTTTCTGAAGTTGGAGCAAAGACCCTAACCACAGCACAAACCTTGGAAGAGTTTTTGCTTTGCTGCCTGGTGTAGACAGACATTTGAAAACCTGCAGCTAGAGCTCTCTGATTACTCAAAAAAACCCCAAAAACTTAAAACTGTCTTCAAACTGCTAACTTTCTACACTGTCAGCACCAATGAAATCCATGTACTATTCAGCTTCTGTGTAGAATTTCCACTCCTAACAAGAACCTCCTCTCAGACAGAAATAGCAAGATCAAACAGAAATCCTGGTCTTGTTATTTTCACAGAAATTAGGATCAATATGCAATATAAACTCTCAACAAAAACGGAGGTCTTTATTTCCATAACTGTGGTGAACGTCTTTCTAGTGCCAACGTAATCAAACAGTGATCTCAAGTGTATCAAATAGGCTAAACATACGGGAAAGGCCAAACTATATCTAAACTGCAAGTGGAACACAAAATTAGACAACTATTTAAGCTACCTTAAAATTACTAAGCAAAAAATCCAGCATGAGACTCCTGCCTAAGCAGTAAGTCAACGTGACAGAGGGGTTCTGCAACCAATCCCAAGCTACCCACTGCTACAGCCACATATTTTCCCTTGCCATAGCTACTGTCAATATGGATATAATCCAAGAAAAGACAGCTTTTGATTTATGCCATCCACAAACGCAACCATAAATCCTTTTAAGACAAATGTTTTCTCCCTTGCCAGCTTCTGAAAGACCACGTGCTATAAGTGGATTTAAAGTGTTCTTTAAAAAAGTGTACAAGTGAAGGCTTCAGTGTGGAAAAGAGAGATGGGATTTTATAGTCGGCTCCAGCAACATTCAGACTCCATTCTGCAGTTCTAGCAAAAGCCACAGAACACAAAAGCTTCTGCTCAATGGCTGAGTGAGCCCCTGGGAGCCCACAGGCCATCACAGGTCTACTGAGGGTCACCCAGTTGTGCTCTCCTGGAACTATTCCTCGGGACGACTGCAGCCCAGATCCAGCTGTTGTCAACACATTTAAAACTATGCATCACAGCAACAACCTACTCCGTCTATGTCAACAGACTTGGTCTACATACCTGATACGTCTGGAAGAGCATGCAAACAGCACAGTAGGGAGACTGCTGAGCCATAGTCCGATTGTATTCTTTTTCAGCCTCAAAATTGGGTGGCCGATTCTGCCACAGTTGGCTCAGGGGCTTGGCCCATGCTTCTGCCTCCTCAGCCTCTTCTTCAGGAGTTAGTTGCTCTGATGCCTCTGTGATAGGAGATCATTGATTCTCAGTGATTCTGTGTCCTTTTATAGATACCCTTCTTACAAATGGAATTAAATAATACAAGAAATTATGAATGGAGACAACACAAAGACTGCCAGAAATCAAATGTACCGGAGAGTGATGGGAGCCAGTAACTCGGTCTCCTTTTTAAGAGACTTCTATTAATCAAAGCAACTGTGCAAACACAAGATAGGCTTATTGGGTGAGAACAGCCCCAGCTGCAAAATTATGTCAAGACTAAGGCTGTCAGCCAACAAATCTGGTGGGTTTGGGTTTGTTTCGTTGGTTTTTTTGTTTTTAAATCGTGAATATTTACATCAGCTACTGGAATGTTCTACTGCAGATGCAATTACGCAACAGTCTCTGGTACTGGTTTAATCCTCATTTCAGAGTTCTGATTTCCCAGAGAATGGAACAGGAAAGAAAGACAATACCATTCAAGAGAAAAGTTTAATGATGCAAGCATAAATAAAATGAGATGAGCACCTTGCCTGGGATGCAGAGGTGTCACCCGCTGACTCCTCTTTATAGTCAGCTACTTAGGAGGAAACCCTACTGTCTGCAGAAGCTAAGACCCTCTTTTACAGTTGCCCAAGATGCACAAATTACTTACCATCATCACTAATGCAGTCTTTAACCAAGAGGGGGTGATGTCGTGGGAGCTTGCTCAAGGGCTGGCGACGGCCCTTGGACTTCTTACTCTCCTTCATTGATCTTATGTACTCCTTCGCTACCTGGACAAGCAGACGCAATTTGCAGTCAATTAGTCATGGCCTTTTGATCAAGGAATTTTGAACTTCAGCGATATCTCCAAAATATACACATGTGCTTCCATGATTTTATTTCCAACAAACTAACTTCAGCTCTAAACTAGCTAAGTTTTTGAAAGAGCTTGCAGCATTTTTCTTAGGGAAAACCAGCTAGAGCTGTATTAGCTCTGTTGAGCCATCAGAATAGAAAATTTTCCCACGTTCCAGTGTAGCTTTTCATGCAAGTCTGTTTATATAAGAATCATGTAAAAGACAGAAACAAAGAAAGTCAAGCTGAATGGCTCAACTTAGAAGAGCCACGACAAGAAGCCTCATGCATTCTGGAGAAACCCTCCGTTTTTATGTCAACTTAAAAACTCCAAATTTAAAAATAAAATCCAATAAATACTTAAAAAATAATTACAGAGCTCACTGGCATCTTGAACTAACGGGCTCATTTTAATGAAAGGAACTTTCACCCTCTCCGCTTGCACTGATGTCTTTCCAGACAGACTGGAAGGAAACTACAGCAACAGTTATTTCCTCTTCCCTTACCTTGTAAAAACAAGTGACACAGTGACAGAATTACTACTAACCTAACAAGAAAGGCAATAAAGGCAATGATTTTAACAGCCCAGGAAGTCTCTCAGTAGATAAGTAAAGGGAGGAGATGTTTCTTAATTTGTTATTCCTCTAAGCAGAAGCAAATATTAAATGGGCCTGACATCTTTTAAAATCTCTTCTTTTTATAAAAAAAGCCAGAAGAAGGCATAACAATGATTATCCCTAATCTCCTACATAGAGTTGGGTAAAGAAATGCTTTTATTTAAATGGAAATTAGCATTCTCAGTTAAGATCTGATGGAAAATTTGTTTCGATACTGGGGAAAACGATCTACACCCATCCAAAATGTCATCTTTTCCCCATATGGTATGTGCACTAGAGGCACATGTATCGGCAACAGAACTTCTTCAGTTTAAATATGGATAAGAACTCTTTCTCAGTTTCAGTTTAATTATCAACAGATTTACCCATTTGTTGTTCCATTTCTGTAATACCTGAATTTTTAAGACAATCATTATCAGCCTCATACTCTCTAAAGACAGATTTAAAGATGGAAATAATAGTATTTAATAAGTTAACACTAGGCAAGATTTTAACTATTAGAGTATTCTCTTGTCTAACAACACAGTTCTTATGCTCGAGTTTGCATTCTCCCTTCCAATAATTTTTGTTCCATCGTTTCTTTTTTTAAAAGGGAAACACAAATGTACATGTGTATGTGATTTAATAATTAAAAACCTCTAAACATATTAATCTGCTTGTAATAAAGGCTGGATTGAACTAGATTAATTTTAGGTATGCACAGGTGCCTATTACTATAAAAGGACCTGAATCAGCCTGTAACAATACCAAGTCAAAACCACTAAGCTACGCTTTCCCTTAAAGCACTTAATTTAGAGATCGCATCTTCTTATTTTCTAGAAGAGGTAAGAGTATAAACACTTCCACCTTAATTCTTGGTTGTTTAGCGAACCCCATAGGTATTAAAAAACACATTAACAACTAAGCAACCTGCTAAACAAACAGCAATGGAAGGAAAACTGCACAAATAGGAAGTTTCTGTCACAGCAAATCCATGACGACATAATACAGCCCTTGAGCTTTCAGTACTCTTTCCATTCATACCTCTGCCAGTTCTTGCTCATTCATGCTGGCGGTGGCACTGGCTTTCTTTCCTGAGGTCTGTTCACTGTCAGATCCGCTGGCATCCCCTCTAGCGTAGCTGTGGACTGTAAACACCCCAGCTGGCCCAGGAACAGTTTGTTTGGCCAACAGATCAGTTGATTCAGAGTCAGAAGAACCAGAACACACCGGTGAGCTGGGCTGAGCACTGAAAGTTGTGCTCTGCTTTGAAGTCGTTGAAAGTGAAGTGGAATTTGAAGCATGTGAAATGGAGAGATCCAACGCAGCTGCTTCTTGCTCTTCCTCTTCTTCCTCCTCAGTCTTCACTGCTTTCAGTTCTTCAGATTTGGTGGAGTCCATACAATCTAGAAGAAAATATAGACTGACTTTTTCTAAAGTCTGCGCAACAGAGAGAACATTTGTGCAATCACTTGCACAAAACCAAACAGGAAAGTAAACTGCTACACAAAAAAAAAAAAAAAAGAAAAAACGGCATTAAGTCATGTAAAGAGCAGATCATTCAAACACCTATAAAATCATGGTTGGCTCAGAGAGAGAGAATGTCTCTGCTCATTACCTCTTCCAGTGCAAGAACTAGTGTATATCAAAAAAAGCTAGCAGAGAGTGAGTTAAAAACAGAGATGATCCTTTATACAGCATAGCTGAACAGCCCAACTTCTGGCCACATGCTGCTGTGGGTAAGAGGTTACAAGGGTTCATCGGAGACATAACAGAAGAGAAATAAAAACCCGCAAACCAATAGAAGATTATTAAATACAAGCTACAAAAGGCTGGAAGAAAGAATACTAGAGGGAGGCATTATATGTGTTTGCCCTGTTCTTAGATTGTTCATAGGCCCCTTGTTCCTCCCTTAAGAGCAAGTATAAAAGCGACCCACTACAAGCCACATTAATTTTCCTCCAGCCTATTGATTATAAAATTACAAATAAAACACCTGCACAGCATACCAGACTCACACTACCAGGATGAGGGTGTCTATAAACAGGTTACACTACACCACAGGGGTGAGGACCTTAGGTTACTGAAGTATCCAATATATTTATGTATGCAGGCAGACAAAATTAAAAAAGCAAAAATCGAAAGCTAGAATCAGCGATTTCTTAAAAGCCTCATGCAATACTTCCTGTTCCTTTTAAATCAGATGAAAAGCAACCTCCTCTGAGACCTACCTGGTCAGTCAGTCACTGAAGCAGCTGCAGGATGGCTGCCTACCCCTTTGCTCTCCCCCAGCATTATTTTACATAGTTTTCACTGTAGAGTTCCACAGATATTCCACAAAAGCTAACAATTCAAGCTGTGATTATTTCATTTACTGAAAATAGTGGCAGAAGCATCAGACAAATTTAACTAAAGGACATAACCTAAATTGTTCCAGATGCACTCCCTGGTCTTGAAAGACCAAATGGTAACATCTCAAACCTCATGAAAGCAAATTTCTCAAGTGTTTGCCATGGCTCTGACAAACAAGTGTCTAGTTTTTTGGACACGACAATGTCCTACTGACTAGCACAGGAGAGAGGACCTCAGATTCAGCTCTAGCAGCTTCTCTCCCTGATGAATAATATCCTGGTGCCCCAAACTAGGATAAAGCTTAACACACAATTACCTGGAAGCTTGAGCCCTTCTTCACCTTGCTGTGCAAGTTCATTTGTAGGTCTCTCACAAGGCTCTGCCATGTCCGCTTCACACTGTGCAGAGCTCAGCTCCTCCTTGGGGAAGGCCTCACTCTCACTCACCTCCTGAGGCACTTCCAGGCAGACCCTGTGCCTTTTTGTTCCTATGCGATGTTTGGGGATGCTGCAGAAGACAAAGCCATACAACAGGTTACCAAACACATAAGCTCCTCAAATTTGTGCCTGGATGCACAAAATACAGTCCGGATTATTTTTTTACGAGACAGCATCAGGCAAGCCAAATAGTTTTCAAATTTTTCTGAAATGTTTTCTTTGCCTTTACAGTAATCCTTAGGGATGACTCCTCACCACGTCTTAATCATGTATTAGGTGGCCATGTTCTAGTCAGGCATTCTTTACTTTAGACAAACCAACCAACCAACCACAAAAACCAAATCCCAAAACAACATAAAACCAGCACCAAAGACAGCTTCAGATCAGTAGCTGACACTAGCTGAAGGAAATTTAATGGTAGAATGTAAGATGATTAGCCTGTCTGCCTTCAGACAAACACAAACCGCACACTGATGTTGCAGCTTGCAGCACTGATAGTATCAGAATTTGCCAGCAAGTACTGTCCCATGATCTCAATGTACCCCCTTTTTCTTCTGGACTCCCAGTGTATGGTGCACACTTCCAATCCAGGCTTTGGATGCCTGCCCAAAGTTGAAGTACTACCTTCCAAGCTGGTGCATTTCCTGGCTATCACAGACCACCATAAATGTGGACTCAAATAATAAAAACCAAGAGTAAACCCCATCCCTAAGAAAACAGACCATTGCTAACTCCGACTCCTGTTGTTCTATTAGAATAGCAAACATTCGATTGCAGTTGGGTCCAGTTCCTAATAATCCAACAAAAAAAGCAGAGGACTATATAAAGGACTACCTTTTCGTCTCATCCCTGTCCACCTCCTCTTTACATGTCTCTCCTGTTTCCATTTCCTCAGCACACTGTTTCCTGTTCTTTACTTTTTGCATGAGATCCCCTTTAAGGAACTCTGCCGCCTCTGGAGTTGGAAGAGTATGGTCAATGACAGTCACATCCTTTCCGGCTTTCCAAAGCTTGTAACGATCTGGCTGGTACTTCCTCACAAACACATCCATGGAGATCTTCACCATGTCCTTCCGACACGAGCACTGAAATCACAAAATTCAAGTAAGGCCACAATAATTCTACTCTGCGTTTCTGTATTACTTTTCTTTTGGGAGGTCAGCTAAAGAAACAATTCCCCCAGTTGCACACAGTTGTGCCTCAGAACTCTCAAGACTCTCTCCCAGGAAATCAAAAGGACATATTTTATCACCGTAACTAAGAAAGCAAGCTCACCAGCCTGTTCAGAGTGGCTCATAGAAGCTGACTTTTTATTATGAGCTCATACAAAATCAGTCAGCAAAACCAGAGACTCCAATGAGGAAGTCGGAGCCATGCGAACTCTGGGCCTACCCAGAGCAGTAGAGGTTCCTCTCACGTGGGCAAGGTTACAGCTAGTGTTTCAAAGCATTCACTTCAATGCAATTTCTGAAAATACAACCCATGGTTGCAAGGCACCTCTACAGGGCTATAGCACCATCCAGTCTAAACGTTCAGCCAAGATACTTATTTTGTAAGTTACTTGAGTTACCAAAGTCATACTTCCAGGCTAAATGATCAAACAACGATTAAAATATCGGACAAAATACTGTCGAGTCCTGACCACCCAGCACACCCTTTCATCTTTGGAAAGGGAACCAGTCTCTTGCTCTTCTTTGAAGCCTCACCTGATCTACATAGAACTAAAAAATGTGTTGTATATTCTCCATAGTCGAAACAAGAACATGAAACAGGAGGCTGACTGGACATTGTCACCATATCAGAAAGCAAATATCACATTTTAAACAGACAAAGCACTGAAGTCACTCCCTTTGAACATTAGTATGCAACAGGATGGCAACACACTGCTTACCAGCACAGACTGCTTCCCATACTCAATCCACCGAAGAGTAGCAAAGTTGGTAGATTCAGCACAGTTAAAGCCATGATTAAAACCAGCATGATAGCTGTAAGGAAAGGTTATCATGAACTCTCCCGCCTCCTGTGTCACCTGGAAGGAAATTGAGACACCACGTTGTTATTCATGATTTAAGAGTCTACTTGGTAGGTCTGAACAAAAGGAGCTCCCATAGTCCTCACAAATGTACCTCCACCCAGAGTCGTTAGAGTAACTGGCTGCAATGAATGGACCTGATACTTATCTTCACTGTTCTCCTATTCATGTTAAGTATCTGTTAACTGGAAAGCAACACTCACAACTGGTCAAAATAGCACAGAAGTGTTTATTACTCTCTGACAAGCTCTCTGAAGGACATAAAATACTTTTCTGTATCACCTGCAGGTTTTGCTGAGTCTGTAAAGGCCAAGTAAAATTTCTACCCACATACAACTTGGAAATCTACTACTGTTTTCTTTTGCTGTTCTATTCAACTCTCAGTCAGCCTCTGCCTGCTCTCTTGAACATTTCCCTACCGTCTAAAAACGTTCACAACAACAAAACCCTTCAGCCGCCCCTGCAGATGTGCCAGTACTTCTGAACAATGACTCAAAGATGAGTCTTCAGTGTCGAGGGAGTAGGACAGGTGGCAGAGTATGACCTGAGAAAGGAAGTCTATAAAATTATTAATGTAACGAAAAAAAACCAATAAGGAACAAGTCTGAAAAAAAAAAAAAAGAGCAATCTCTCTTCTTCACTGAATACACAGCTAAGCAGTGAAGTTCATCTAACACAGGATGTTGTGTATATTGTTAAATTAAAACAAAATAATCAGAAGACAGAGCCTTAGTTTTTAGCAGTCCTTGGCAGGTTTTTCTGCCTCAAACTCTTTCAGATGCCAACTGCCAGACAAATAGAGATACAGTGGGAAAGGACTGCCTTATATGCTCCCTGTTCCTGTTTTCCTCTCTAAGCATCTGCTGTTGGCTGCTGCGAGAGATGAGACATGACTGCATGAACCTCCTGACAGAGCAGCTATAGCTGCAATTACTTCTCCACACCTTATCAAACGGGATTCCGTATTTCTTCAGAATTGATGGAGAGATGAGGGTCATCTTGTGACGGAGAAACGCTTCACAGCTTTGGGCACTTCCTGGAAAAAAACCTGTTTAAAATAAAGGCAGGAAGAGATGTTACTGTTTTGCTGTGAACTAAATTGATTTTCCGTAATTTAGGAAAGGTCTAAATAGTATTTTTGGCTAGGCCTAAAAGCATGTACCACCTTGTCTGAAGTCTGAAAGAGCATAAGAAAGACCACACATAGAAGGCATTTCCTCTGACTAAAACCTTCCAGTTCTAATAATCAATAGTTAAGGCATTTTTCATTAAAGGTTAGACAGAACACAACTGCATATTTGTAATGTGACACTTCTCCTATGCGTATATGATAAACAAACTCTCAGAAGTAATACAATCTATAGTCTAAAAGGCCAATTATCAGTTCAGTCATGCTAGCCTGTGGTCTCATAAATGTTATGGACATGTCGTATTCTAAAAGAAATGAAACCCATTGTAACTATCCATCCCACCTCCCAAAAAGGCAAGATAATGAAAGAATCGCCCAATTACCTTTTGCAAGTCTCTCCAGTCGCTTCCCATGCTCTGGAGGGATAGAGTACCTGCAGTCATAATGAGAAGTCTGTTAGGTTCAAGTGACATGAGAAAACTCTCAAAGTTTAACTGGAAATAATAAAAAGGCATAAAAACATCAATTACTCAAAAAAGAAAAAGAAGCAAAATTCTTCCATTCTACATTGTTTCCTTCAAAGGTCAATGAAACAAAGCTAAAAATCTTTATCAAGGACCTCTCTACCCCAAGAAAAATCAACAAGCTGACCATCTACTCTACCAACTTCCACTTAAGCAGTCAAGGAACTAAAAAGCCCGATGTATTTAATTAACAGATCTGTAGCAAAACATGAATGTGAGAAGAAAGGGAAGAGTACTTCCTGATCTATTTCAGCTCACAGCTGTGTAATTGCTAGTATGCTCAGCGCAAGGATGAACATGGAGAAAGACAGAAAATGGAATCATCTCTTTCAGCTGCTCAGACAAAGATGAGACCAAAGCAGACACAATAGCACATCCTTAACATGTGCACAATTTGTGGTGTGCTCTTCACAGCTACATCTTTCAGTACACACCTTTTTATGCGCACACAAAACTCCTAGTTGGTTTCACTATGGTAAATAAAGCCACCGACTTAGCTTGCTTTCACTCTGGAATAGAGTGCTATATTCTTGATGAGTCCCTTGTTAAATAAATCAGACTAAGTATCAGCAAACTTAACTTCTTCCATGTACTGCTGTAAAAGAAGCAACAGCCAAAAGGTTTATCTGACTGAACTATTCTGTTTCGTGTTCCCATGCTATTACCACTGCATGGGTTTGTTCACTGGTCATATGGTGCTAGCTATTATTTTTTAGTTCAAAGTTGTATTAAAAGGCAGCCAAAAATGTTAGTTTCCAACAGAAGTGCCATGGAAACAATTGTTAAGTTACTTGAGAAATTTATTAGTGAAGAGAAAGGAATGATTCACTCTTAAAATGCAACCCATGCTACAGAAAATTTGTCAGTCTCCCTTCAAAACAATCATGAAAGCTCAGACATTGGATGAACTACTCAGCCAGATCCACTAGCCTGCTTTGAGATCTGTGATAAATAGCTACATGTCAAAGTCTGCTAAAAATTGCCTGTTCCTCTAGCACTGCATGACAACAGGCATATTAGCTCTCTCTGGTCACTTTAGAACCTCAGGAAATCATAAGCAAGTTAGCCAAGTTCTAGCCCTACTGCAGCAGAGAGCATCCAGCTTTCATTGTAATTCTGAAGAACTCTTTAACACCAGGACAGAGAATGCACTTTATATAATCAAATAAACACTACTGAGGACGACGCACTGCTTTGTGGTTCCTTACAGGTTTCTAGCATTGCTGCCATCAGACATTGCTGCAGTGCAAGACTGGGGGAATGGCAATTCCTTTAGTTAACTCTCATAACTTCCCGACTTTTCTCCTGGTTTCATGATATTAGTTTTCTACATCTAGAAGCTTCCCCTAGGAAACTTACCAGGATTTGGGTTCCCCAAAATGCAAGTAATTAATACTGTAGAGATCCATATCCTCAGTATGCCAAGCAAAGGAAGTTTTCCACATGCCAAAATACAGGTAAGGAGTATTCACTCCTTCAATGGTTATGCCGCTTTCGTTCTCCACAATATCCAGGATCGTGTTCAACCTGCCAATATTCCACGTATCTACATGCTACAAAACACAAGCCTCGTGTTAAACAAACATTATAAAGAACTGAGTGACGCTGCTAAGATGACAGTTGCAAAAGCTATCAGACACTGGTGAAACAGCACATCAAGATAAATCATCTACTGGCACAGCTCTAATCATTAGAGAGTTAACATAAACCAGAAGTTTCACACGCTGTTAGCTTATATAGTGATTGTTTACCAGCTGCCTTTATGGAGGAAAAAAAAGTTATCCGCCAACATAATGACTAGGAAGGAAAAATAATCATGAAGCTACAGACTTTAGAGCAGAGAACAATAGCGCGAGCTTGAGACGATGTTCTATTTAAAAGACAGCAGACTGAACCCTCTTGTACAGAAACACTTTTCATTCCAAACATCTTTTAAAAGAGTAAATAATTGTGATTTAGGAATCCAGCAAGCAGAACGCTTTTCTAATGTTCATCATCCCAACAGATGCTGGCTACAGAGCTGTCCCACAAAAATACATGCACCAGGGGATACCAAAAGAGTGTGTGTTCACTGATCAACGCTCGAACCCTCACATGCCTTTCAGGACAAAGCACCATAAAAACAACACTTACGCAACAGCAGTTTTTGCTTTCTTGAACTAAACTGTATTACACTGAAGCACTAGAACACTACGCTGAAGACCTCAGAATGTTATCTCTGTTCACCTCCTTTATCAGAGTTGAAGGAAGAGTATCTTACAAACACAGGGTTTATTGTGTTCCTGCCTACTTCAGAAGCTGGGACTCTACTAAGACTATCATTAACTCCTTCTGAAAGTTAAGAGTCTAAAGATACATCAGTACTTATGGAATGCAGTAACTGTTATCCGAAAACTTAACCAGTTTCCTTACCTTGTCATAGAGTGTGCCATTAACATCGGCACCATAGATGGGGGCGTTGAACGTCAGGTTCTTCCAGTATTTTCGTTCAAGGTCTTCAAAGTCTGTGTAGCGGGGTGTGCAGTACCTGAAAAAAAACAACAAAAATAAGATACTAGAGACTTTGTAGGTGGACACTTGATCAGTCTAAAACAATGTTCTCCAGCACTGAAAGAATCAACTATGATAAAAATACTTAATTGCATGTTATCAGCCAGATCCCTGCCTCTAAGAACAGCAATCAGAGCAACCGCGGCTCTGTTCCTGCAAGACTTGGGAACAAAGGATAAGGAAAAAAAAAAATACTTTCCTCACTTCTCAGTTTACTTTCATTTTTGCTTTGTGCTCTTTTCTCAGGCCAGAACAATTTCGCTTCCTAGTTGTCACTACTTAGCAAGGAAGGATGTAGCCCAAACCAGGAACAACTTGAAAAAAACCCCAAACCAGTTGCCACTGTAAAAGCAACAAACACTTCTACGCTCACCTGCCAGTAAACTGGCCAGGCATGTTCAGTTTACCAACAAAATATCTGCTCATAATGTCCATTCTCTACTAACTACATACTGGTCTCTTTGTGCAGCACTGGAGGATCCAGTTTACACTCTAACACCTATTTAACGTGTGCACACATATATATATGTTCCAGACAATTACATATGCAGCATAAAAGAGAAATTAACATTAAACTATCCTATTAGAGAAACAGAATCTTAAGATTGCCGTGTACTGCTCTTGAAACAGAAAATAAGCTTCAGCGGACTGCCTGCAGCTGAGAATTCCAATGCCATTTCTAAAGAGTTATTTCAAAGGCTGTTTTGCTTAAACTCCTTTTCAAGTGATCTTTTCTCTGTCTTCTTTTTCATGTCAAGAACATTCCTTTCTCTACTACTTTACTTAGTAAAAACTACAATGGTCTGGCTGCTAGAGACAACCGGAGAGGAGTCCGTAGTAGAAACAGAGTTCTTTTGGAATCCTCTTGCCAAACACAGGCAATTAAAGTGCCCATCCTCACAGCCAACTTTACAGCCCACCTGCCCAGGGCATTAGGCTCACACCACTGACCAACCGCCGCTGCCAGGCCCTAGGAAATTCAGGATACACCAACTCTGGCAGGAACACAGAGAGAGGCGTGCAGACAGACATACTTGTCGCTGTTGGCGATCCTTCGGAATTCACGGACGGTCATGGCCTTCTTCTGGATGTTGTACTGGGTGAAGAGACCAGACTGCCCCGTCACCACTTGCTGGATGGGCGCCGGGATGACGAGGTCATCGATGTCATCGTAGCACCGCCGTGGTTTCCACTCTTTTGGAGGGATTATCTGCAGGAAGCAGAAGGCAGCTGGTGACTGCTGAGTGCGTATGGGGTGTGTGCGAGGGGGTGAAAGCGAGGTGTGAAGGGAAATATGTGCAGAGTAAGGGTGGGTGGGATGGGGGAAAAGTGGGGGAGGGAGGAGTGGGGGCGTGGGGTGACAGAGGTGGTTATCGGGAAGAGTGTATGGGGGATGTCTGTGTGTGGGTGTGGTGTGTAGGGTGGGAGGGCGACGGGGGATTGCGATGGAGGAGCGAGGGTGTGTGAAGGCAAGGTGCTGGGGTGGTGTGTGTGAGGGGGTAGTATGAGGAGGGGGTGGGGATGTGTCTGTGTAAGGGGGGTACTCTCTGTAAGGGAGTGGGAGTGGTGTGTGAAGGCTCTGTGTGTGTGTAGGGGAGGTGTAAGGGGGTCTGTAAGGGGGGAGTATTTAAGGAGTTTGTGTTTAAGGGGAGATGTTTAAGGGGGGGGTGTAAGAGAAGTGAGTGCGTAAGGGTGTGTGTGTAAGGGGATGTAAAGGGAGGTGAAAGGGGAGGAGTCTGTGTAGGGGTGTGTGTATAAGGGAAGGCATGTGTAAGGGGCACGTGTGTGTAAGGTGAGAGTGTGTAAGTGGGGATGCACGTAAAGGGGGATGTGTGTGTAAGGAGTGTGGGGTATGTGTAAGTAGGGTGCGTGCATTGGGGGTGTAAAGGGAGGTGTAAGGTGGGAGTCTGTATAGGAGTATGTGTGTAAGAGGGATGTAAGGGGCCATGCGTGTAAGAGGTGTGTGTGTAAAGGGGGAGTGTAAGCAGGGGTGCAAGTAAAGGGGGGTGCATGTGTAAGGTGGGTGTGTGTGTTGGGGGTGTAAAGGGAAGTGTAAGGGGGGAGAGTCTGTATGGGGGTGTGTGTGTAAGGGAAGGGGTATGTAAAGGGGGATGTTAAAGGCAAGACCGTGCGGAGGGGGTGTGTGTGTGTAAAGAGGGCGTTTAAGGGCTGCGTGTGTGTCACGGGGGTGTGTCCGTCGGGGGGGGCGTTAGGGGGTGTCGCACCTTGGCCAGCCCGGCGCGGTGGGCTCCCTGCGCCTCCACGTAGGCGATATAGCGGCTGAAGTCCCGGAACTGCTCCATGGTGGGGCGGAAGGTCATGATCCGCGCGCTAGGGTTGAGGCTCTCCAGCTCTGAGGCCATGTTGTTGCTGGGCCGGCGCTGCGGGGGAGAAGGAAGGGGGAGGGGGCGTGGTCACCGCGCAAGCCCCACCCCCTCCTCGCGCCGCCCAATCCCCGCCGCGTCCGCGCCGGCCCCGCCTCCCCATTGGCTGCGGCCGCCCGTCCTTCGGCCCCGCGGCGCCTCACGGCGCACGACACCACCCATTCACCTCCCCCCCCTCCCCCTCGCCTCCCATTACCTCCCTCCACCCCCCGAAACGCCGGGCCGAGCCCGTTCGAAGGCAGAAGGGCCCGGAATCCCGTCCCGCCGCGCTCACGTCAGCTGGGAACGCCGCTTCTTCGCCGTATCCCTCCGCGCCGCGCACCCAACGAGTCCGGCAGAGCCGCCGATGCCACCGCGGCCGATCCCCACCGCGCGGGCCCCGCCCTGCGGCCCCGCCCCTGCCCCCTGGCGGGCGCGGCCAATCGCAGCGCAGCTCCCACCTCGCAGCCAATAGGAATTCGGCCCGGGCGGGACAGCGAATCAGAAGGCCCGCAGCGCAGCGGTTGCTAGGCGGAAGGGCCGGGGGCCGGGCCGGGCGTTGCTAGGGAGGTGCGAGCCGTGCCCCGGCTGTGCCCGCCCCCCGGGACCCGAGCCCGGCGGGGAGCGGCGTGTCGTGGGCTCTGTTGGGGAGGTCCTTAAAGCCGTGGGCAGGGACACCTCCCACTGGATCAGGTTGCTCCAAGCCCCATCCAACCTGGCTTTGAACACCTCCAGGATGGGGCAGGCACGACTCTGGACAACTTGGGCCACGGCCTCACTGCTCAGTTTCTTCCTAATATCGCATCTAAAATTAGATGAGATTAGCCTTCCAATTTAAAGCCGTTCCCTCTCAACCTATCACTCCATACCCTTGTAAAAAGTCCCTGCCCAGCTTTCCTGGAGCCCCTCAGTACTGGAAGCTGCTCTAAGGTCTCCTTGGAGCCTTCTCCAGGCTGAACAACCCCAACTCTCTCAGCCTGTCCTCACATAGCTCCAGCCCTTGGATCATCTCTGTGGCCTCTTCTGGACCCGTTCCAACAGCTCCATCTCCTTCTTATGTTGAGGATTCCAGAACTGGACACAGGACTCCAGTTGGGATCTTACGAGAGAGGAATAGAGGGGCAGAATCCCCTCCCTCGCCCTGCTGGCCACGCTTCTTTTGATGGTTAGCCTTACGGGCTGCGAGTGCACATTGCCAGCTCATGTCAAGCTTCTCATCAATCAAGACCTCAAGTCCTTCTCAGCAGGGCTGCTCTCACATCATCCCCCATCCTGTATTGAAACTGCAGATTGCCCCAACCCAGGTGCAGGACCTTGCCCTTGGCCTTGTTGAACCTGACGAGCTTCTCGCAGCCCCACTTCTCCAGCTTGTCCAGGTCCCTCTGGATGACATCCTGTCTTTCCAGCCTGACAACTACACCACTCAGCTTGGTGTCATCTGCAAACTTGTTGAGTGCCAACAATCTCGCTGTCTGTATCACTGATGAAAATATTAAACAGTAGTGGTCCCAGTACAGAGCCCTGAGGGACACCAGTTGTCATGGTGGGCGACATCACTTGTCATGGATGGAGAAGACAAGGGGGACAGGGGTCCCACCTGCCTGTTTGCCATCAGATATAGGAGGCTGCACTAAAGTGGCTCGTGAAGGCGGCTTGGGCTGGCGTCCCGGTGTGCCCGCACACTGCCGGCGGGGCCGGTACAGCCGGCAGGGCAGGCACACTTTTGTGCCGAGTCGGAAGTGCTGGGTCTTAATCCTGTGTAAATGGGTGCTCCGGTGAATGGTGATACACACCAGGCATGGGCCAAATGAGTGTATTAACCAAGCTAATTATACTCCTACAATTTCTGTGTGTAAGCAAAGCCAAAGTAGAATTTGACACGATGCAAACTTTTGGCAGGGAACACAACCTGGGCCTGGGTGCCGGACACAGCCCACATGAGGGGGTTTTGCCAGCATACACCAGTCAGCTAGAAACATGGAAAAACATCCCTGTGGCCAGCATACATTGTTGGTAATCTGCTGCTGTTGTGGTGAGGGTGGGGGGCTGACAGCATGGCTTTAACTGTAAAGGCTTTCAAGCGTGGACAAGGCTGAACGCTTGACAACGTCTGTCTGGGGATCCCAGTCCCTTGGCTGCGACCAGCTGCAATTTTCACAGACCGCACTGTGCTAAATGCTTTATAAGTGTGTAAGTGCCAATATGCGACCTTGAAAGGAAGCACAACCCACCCGAAAGAGCATGTAACCATCCTGAGAGACAATATGCCTAAATAAATCCTTGATTTCACTGTATGTTTCTCCTGACATGTATTTCCTTTGGTGTCATGCTATGGGCATGTGACAGTCCTGAAAAATCTTAACAAAACAGCATTCCAGCGCAGATTTTATGTGTTTTGCTGCCTCTCTGACCCGCTCAGACTCCAAACTGCAAGGCATATGGACCCAAATCCCAAAGTGGATTAAAATAACAGCAGGCACAATATTCAGCTGCCTACAGATGCAGGTACCAATGCAGGCAACTGTCAGCTAACAGTTTTGAGAAGAACTCTTGCATTTCTGGCCTTTCTGGTGGCCTGGCAGCTGTGTTTGCTATCCATTAGTCAAGAAAGACCAGTTTTCTAACACCAGGAGACATGAGCCAGACTTTTTGTGATGACAAGTCATCAAAACTTGTCGTGAACAGGAATGTGTTGGCAGAAAAGCTTGATGACGTATACTTGTTACCATGGACTGAAGCTACTTATTAAAACTGGCGAAAGGGCAACAATGAAGTTTTAATTGGAGGGATCAGAATTTTTCCTGCTCTCAGAAATGAACCAGGTCAGAACAGGCAAAAAAAAGAACGGTAAAAAAAGTCACTCTTAACTGGGAAACTTTACAAATGAAAATGGCAACATGGCTGAGAACAAGAAATGCCAGGACTGGGGGAAGGAGTTGCCAAGCTGTTGTGCAGATTTGTTCAGTGGTGCCCGTCTTTCTTTTCCTTATTTAAGAACTACTTTTGCCCTTGAAAAACAAAATTTAAACTAATGGAATCCAAAAAATTAAAGTAATGTGCTTAGACAGGATGTTATTTGGAGTAGATGATCTTTAAAGGTTTCCCAACCCAAATCATTAGATGATGCTATGATTTAGCATCACTAGGAGGGAAGCCAAGTCTAGGCAGGGCCCACACAGCTCACTCGCTAGAGGTATCAATGGAATGAGAAAAACAAAATAGAAAATAGAAAGAGCAGAAGATCACCTCAGTGCCCAGGAATTCACCCTTGACCAGCTGCCATTTAGCTGTTATCCCACCTGCCAAACCGTGCCCTTTACAAAGCCACTTATCTGAGGCTGCAATGAGGGTTACCTGATAAAATTAAAGAAGAAAACATTTTCACTAGGAAGAAGAAAAAGGCCAACAGTAACTACCCAGCTCCGTCACTCTGTGTGAATAGGGTTGGTCTGTCAGAGAGACTCTAAAGGAAAGACAGCAAACGCTGCCTTACAGCACTATCTCGGGATCATTCCCTTCAGATCTGGAGCACAGCATGGCATGGTGAAGCCAGACTTGTAGCAGATGGAGCGAGATGTCTTAAACTGACACCAATGAAGATGGGGCAAAAAAGTGTCAGACAGGATAAATCCTTTCTGGTCAGGGGAAGGCGCAAACAATCCAAGAGATTACTGCAGAGCAGAGATGATAACTTTCTGGCACAAGTGGCCAAAGAGCTGACAGGAAGAGGAGTGCTGCTGGACCGTGTTCTAATGGACAAAGGACTAGTTGGGGAGGTGAAAGCTGGGGGCAGCCTTGGCTGCAGTGACTACGAGATGGTGGAGTTCAGGATTCTGCATGGAAGAAGCAAGGCGATAAGCAGGATTACAACCATGGGCTTCAGGAGAGCTAACTTTAGGCTCTTCGAAGACCTACTTGGAGGAATGCCACGGGTGAGGGCTCTAGAAGGTGGGGGGATCCAAGAGAGCTGGGCAATATTCAAGCACTTCTTCCTCCAAGCTCAACGTTAATGTACCTTAGGAGTAAGAAATTAAGCAAAGGAAGCAGGAGGCCTGCATAGATGAGCAAGGAACTTCTGTAAGAATTCAAATGGAAGAAGGAAATTTACAGAATGTGGGAAAAAAAGGGACTGGCCACTTGGGAGGAATACAGGAATGCTGTCAGAGTACGCAGGGATGTAATGAGGAAGGCTAAGCCCCACTGGAATTAAATCTGGCAAAAGACATCAAGGACAACAAGAAGTGCTTAGTACACAAGCAGCAAAAGGAAGACTAGGCAAAACGTGGGAAAAGGGGCAGGTATTGAAAGCATGGGGCCAGACTCTTCTCAGCAGTGCACAGCAACAGGACAAGGGGCAGTAAGCACAAACTGGAGCACAGGTAGTTCCATCTGAACACGAGGAAAAACTTCTTTACTGTGTGGGTGATGGAGCACTGGAACAGGCTGCCCAGGGAGGTTGTGGAATCTCCTCTGACGACATTCAAACCCCACCTGTACAAGCTCTCCGGCCACCTGAAAAGGTCTCTCTGTGCCTTACACATGGCAGGCAGAGCAGTGCAGCCCACATAGGCGGTGAATTGCGGGTGTTTGTTTTTCCTGGGTTGGTTGTAAAAAGTTTGGGCTAAGAATAAGACACCAGATGAGGAGGGAAGTCACAAGTGTTCTTGAACAAGGAGAAAGCAAGCATATGCACGTTTTCTTGTGCATTTATACAAATGTCCCGGCAACTGCTGCTTCCAGTGAGAGCAAACCACTGCATTTGAAGCCTGACATAGACTAAGAGTTTGTGCTGAGGTGAGTGCACATCCACGTGCTGAAAGGATCCTTGCCAACTGTAATTTATTGACACAGCTAAAGTCACCTCGCTGCAGTGCAGGCAGGTGCTCACTGGCTGCTTCCCAGCTGGCTGGATTCCTCAAACCCAATGCTTAGCATGGCCTCCTTCCTCCCCAAATGCACCCACATATGAGCAGGTGCCTGCTTGGCCATGCAGCCGTGCCATCCCGGGCCCTGGCAGTGATGCAAAGCAAAAGCAAAGCATCCCAATGCCAGCGGAGCTGGCATGTGCGTACGTGCACGCATCTGAGCACCCGTGCTGCCTCACAAGGGCAGGAGCTTGTACTCAAATCTGCATCCAGTGGGGCTGCCCAACAGCAGAGACAGGGAAAGGCTCCACCAGCCTCAGGTCACCCCGGAGGCAAAGCACTTGGGTAGGAACCAGCCAGGTGAGGGGGAAACACCGCTTTGCATCTGGCACCTGCTCAGGCACCGATCTGGCCTGGCAGGAGATGCTACGTGTGGCTGAGCTCCAGAAAAGTCAGCAATAAGGTTCCCATAGTCACATCAGGGAAAAGCTCATCTGTGCCACTTGCTCCCACTCATCCTGCACATGCCGGCCAGGGCAAATTTGGCTTCTTCAGGAAGAAGCCATCCTTTGGGAGGTGGAGGGGACCCAGAGGAGGCCATGGCTCCAAAGACAGGCTTGGCAGGAGCCATTCCTGGAGGTGCCAGGGGCTGAGGACTCTCGGTGCACCCCGGTATGGCTGCAGGCGGACAGGAGATGAGCGTAACATGCTCAAAGGGGGCTGTCACCGAGGTTCTCCAAGGTCCCTGCTGGCACAGGATCCCTGTGGGAAGTATGGAACACTTGTGGCTGCGATGTGCCCATGCAAAAGGACTTCTCTGTCCACAGGCTGGGAAGCATGCCCATCTCCAAGGGACTTTATGGCCTCTGCTTATTGCTGAAGAAAAAGACAGCAAAGCCAGATTGTATGAAACCCGATTATTCAAATTTATTAACATCAAGAATTATGCAATGATGCTGTAGATTTTTTTTTTTTATTAACAAATAGAAAACAGACTGTATACAACAGTGACCCCTACAGCACTATGCATCCACAAGGTAAAAATGAATGTGTCCTCCAACATTACCAACCCTGGTTGCTGATTTCAACGTAGCTTGGATTCTTAACATTCGGAATACATGTGATAATACAATTAGATACCCTTCCACCACCTTTATTCATAACTCAATGCACTCAGAAGAGGGCTGCTCACTCCCTGTCTTTAGTGCAAGCGTGATATAATAAGGAGTATTAATATATAGTACCATTAAATTAAGTCCAGTAGTCTTGCCACATTGGTTCATTAGAACGTCCTGAAGTAGCGGAAAGTACAATATTCTAGTGACTTTTAACATTTGCAGGATAGCAGAAATTATAGATACACCCAACCTCTGAAGCCATGTGTACTCCCCTCCCCTTCCCTGCAGTACCCTCCTTTCCAAAGAGAGCCGTCCCGGCTCTGCTCTGGGGACGGCTGGGCTTGTGCTCCTTGCCTTTGTAAATGCTCCGATGCACTTCACTGGTGAGAGGTGACAGGATGGCGCTTGCACGCACAGAACCGCTGGGTTAACAAAAAGGGCCGTGTCTCGCTCTTTCCATCCCCTCCCTAGGGATGTGTGGGACCCACTTGCTTCTCCTGCCCCCTTCCCAGCGAGACACACAAAAAAGAGGCTTCAAAGCCCAGAGCCCGGGATTTCGGGTCTCTCACAAACAAGGCAACGACAACTCACGTCATATCGGGATCTGCCAATACACACGGTCACTGGATTGGTTTAACACGCATCGTAATAGGACTGAACGGTTTCCAGCTGAAAAAGGGGACTGCTTCTCCATCGGCCCCACATGCCCTCCCAAACCCAAACCTACTCAGGAAATAATGGGGGAAAGGAAAGGCTAAAAAAATAATTGGTAGCTTAGGTCCAGTTCCATGAAATTTCATATTCTACAGAGGATTAAAAAGCAGTCTACGGGGAATGGAGCCGGGCAGGAACCACAAGCCAGCTGCTGCAAATTACCAAGGAAGCTGCACTAAAATGGCCAGAACTAGCAGTGACTGGGCTGAAATAAACACAGGGCAGTAAAAAATGTAAAAGCAAAAGGAAATTTAAAAAAAAAACCCAACTCCCAAAGGTTTGGCGGGTCTCGTTCTGCCTGGGCAAAACATTAAGACTTGCAAAAAAATAAAAAATAAAGAGAAAGGAGATTATAAAAACCACTAGTAACTATTTTACATGTTTAAAAAAAAGATCCCATTCCACCCACCTAAAGCCTCGCTGTGAAATGCAGTCGCGTGAGAGAGGGCGAGAGATGCGCATGAGCAGAAATTCAGCCAGAGACTGGAAATGCTTTTGGAGTCGGATTCCCTCGGTTGGCGCTGGGGCGAAGTTCCTAAATGCCGTGGTCAGAACTGGTTGGCGTGGAGGTCTGCTGCCTGGGCAGCACCTCCATCTGTACAGAAGGACTGAGGAATGGGCGGCTCTGGCTCAGAGGGACCCGTCTCCACTCCTAGACATCCCCACCGCGACTGGAGGAAAGCACTAGTTACGTTGCATAGTGATCAAAGCTGCCAAGATACTCCAGTGCCGCTCTGTAGCACAGCTGGTACTGGTCCTGCAAGGCAGCAAGCGGGGAAGCATGAGAGGTGGGGACCCAAGGACATCAGGCTGCACATCCAGAGGTGCTGCCTCTCTTCCTTTCTCCCACAGATCTCCCACTGCTGGGGGATAAGGGCACGCTCACCTCTGTCTGCACCATGGCTGGCCGCTGTGTCCGCAAGGTCTTCACTGTCTGGAACATGTCCACCCTCCCCTCGTAGCGCATCCTCTCCAGCACGATGCTGAGCGTGATGAACACGCCTGTGCGCCCGACTCCGGCGCTGCAGAGGGAGCAAAAGGTGCCATTAGCCCCGATGAGGCTCTGCAGAGCTCACAGAGCCAGGAGAGGCCACAGGGACACTGCCAGGCAGAGATGCCCTCTCAGGCCCACGAGGCCTCCCAATTCTGCCTTGCCTCTGGGCCAAGCTGCTGTGGCAGCCTGCCCTGCACAAGGACTCTTCCAAGGAGCTACAAATCAGTACTACCAGGGTGTGGGGTTAATCTGGTCATCTGGCTGAAAGGATGCCCGTGGCACCCATGGTCGTTGCTGCCTCCTCATTCCCTGCCTGCCTCTTGCCAGTCGCCTCTGGGCAGGAGGAAGGAGCACCAAGCACAGGGGAGCTGGCAGCTGCCAGGGTAAGTGAGGTAGGAGATGTAGAATCATAGAATCATTAAGGTTGGAAAAGACCTTTAAGATCATCCAGTCCAACCATCAGCCCAACACCACCATGCCTACTAAACCACATAATGAACTGCCATGTGTACACAGCTTTTGAACACCTCTCGGAAAGGAGAGTCCACCACTTCCCTGGGCAGCCTCTTCCAATGCTTCACCACACTTTTGATTAAGAATTTTTTTCTAATATCCAGTCTAAACCTCCCCTGGCACAAACTGAGGCTCTCTCTTAAAGGCAGAGGTAGACTCTGATCTGCCGCCACTCACCTGCAGTGCACTGTGATGGGCCCATCCTGTCCAAACTGCTCCTTGGTCTTGTGCACCTGCCCGATGAAGTCAATGAAGCCCTCTCCCGTCTTTGGCACTCCCTGCTCAGGCCAGTCTGTGAACTGGAACTGGCGGATGGTCCGTGACTGGCCGTCCTGTGGAGATAGGCATGTTAGACCTGAATCGAGGGTGAGAAGACAGTAAGAGGCGCTGATCTCGCTCCCCTCAGCACTGGTACTGCTGACCCGCTTCCCCAAGTCAGGCAAGAGGGTGAAGAGGCCACGGATGAGCCCAGCCAGATCTTTTGCTGAGCAAAAAGAGACAGTCTGCCTCTGTTCTCACTTTCACACAGAGTGGCTGAGCTGAGCAGGGCTTTGGGCCCCTGCAGGCTCTGTTGGGTCACTGCCCTGGTCCTGTTTGGGGCCCAGCTCCACCCTAGGACCACACCTGCTGTCACACAGGGGTCCTGCGCCTGGTCAGATGCTGCACAGGGAGACTCCAGGTGCAGGGAAATCCACGTTAAATGCTCGCCCAAGTGTGCAGCACAGGCAAGGCAGGGTCTGGTGCTGATAGGGATCAGTGAGCTCCTCACTGGGGCTGACACAGCTGGCAAGGAAGGAGCTTGTGATGAGGGGGCAGCAGCCCCTTCTACCTGCAGTGCAAGGCAACTCCTTGCTTTCTGGTCCATCCAGGAGTGGTTGCACCCTGCCTTCGCTGGCTGGGGCAGGGCAGAGGTAGAGCAGAAGTGCAGGGGAGCTGAGGAGCCAGCAGTTGCACTCACCCTGGCATCCGTCACCTTGAACTCCCGGAGGATGTACTGCGGCATGTTGTACTCTGCCATGGGGTCCACCACGAAGTACTGGTATCGGGCAGAGCGCTCTGCAGGCCAGTACTGATGGCACTTCTCCTGTGGATGAGGAACACAGTGAGACAAGAGCACCTACAAGCTGTCATTCCTCCTTCCCGATCCCTGGGAGCGCAGGTGGTTGTGAGGCTACAGGGTCAGCCATGGGACAGCATGCAGAAAGCTGTCCCAGAGCACAGAGCTGTCTGGTGCTGGGGACAGACTGAGGTGAGCTGAGAGGTCATAGAATCATAGAATCATTAATGTTGGAAAAGACCTCTAGGATCATCCAGTCCAACCATCAGCCCAACACCACTGTGACTACAAAACTATGTCCAAATGCCACACCTACACATTTTTTGAACACCTCTGGGGATGGAGACTCCATCACTCCCCTGGGCAGCCTCTGCCAGTGCTTCACCACTCTGTCAGTAGAGAAATTTTTCTCAACAACCAATCTAAACCACCCCTGGTACAACTTTGAGGCCATGACCTAACAGTATGGTCAGGACAGGTGTGTAGATAGCATAACTCTCAATGCAAATGTATTCCGAGTTACTGGGAAGATAATCCATTGCCTTCAGCTACTCTGCATTTTCTGGTCAGTGAGCTTCTGACAGGCTGATGAGAGGTCAGTGCAGTTCTCTGTAAGAGCTCTGTATTTCCACGCAGGAGGGAGAATCATCTCAGCAGTGGCAGGAAGTTAAGGACAAGGATAAATTCTCTCATCCTTTTAATGTTTGTATTTGCAAAGAAACATTTATTAGTGATGTTAATTCATCACAAAAACATAGAATCATAGACTGTCCTGAGTTGGAAGGGACCCACAAGGATCATCGAGTCCAACTCCTGTCCCTGCATAGGACAACCCCAACATTCACATCATTTGTCTGAAGGCATTGTCCAAATGCTTCTAGAATATTGTCAGGCTTGGTGCCACGACTGCTTCCCTGGGAGCTGTTCCAGTGCTCCACCACCAGTGAAGAGGGTCACGCTCGTTGAGAGCTGCCACAGAGTCCCCTTCTGCCCCACAGCAGGATTCATACCCGGCCCATCTCGCGAAGCTTGGTCAACATCACCACGATGGTGGAGTTGTGCTCCCAGAGCATCCGCCAGAAATCCTCTGTGGTCTCAGCCAGCGGTCCCTGTGTAGCGATGTAGGCCTTCTGCTGCCTGTGACAAACAAGATGATGCTCAGACCAGTGCCTGGGAGATGGCACAGTGGCTGTTGCCGGGGACAAGTGAGCTGGGAGAGCTGGCGGCAGGAGCCGTGTGCAACTGGGAGTGAGGCTGACAATGCAGCTGCAGGACATGGGTGTCTATAAGACTAGCCATGGACTCTGAGGGAGGGATGAGCCTGCCCAGCCTGGGTCTTCTAAGTGCTGCCTGTGGTTGCAGTGGGCACCACTGGGTGCAGGGCACAGAAAGGCTGCTACTCCTTGCTGGGGTGACAGTGTCTTCAGCCCAGCCTCTTCCTGCTGCTTGTTCCCAGTGCTGCTGCACTGAGAGCTGTGTCGGCACGCAGCTCCACGTGAACAGACTGCCAGCACCCACTCAGGTTGAAAGGAGAGGCTCTGCTTGGGGATAATCCCAGCAGCACTCTGGGTTTCTCCACATTCACCCTCCACAGCACTGACCGTCCCTCCCACCGCACGAGAAGACACGGAGCAACTGAATCAGGTCACCTGGATCACGCACACCAGCAAATAACTAGGGCAGCGTGGAATACGCTAATACCGTTTTGCCAACTTTTCTGAAGCTTCCAAATTTCTCCTTGGTCCCACTGCGAACCAGAGCATCTCTCAATTTGTTCCATGTGAAAGCAGCGCTTAACCTGTCCCTGCCCAGCCCCTACCCTGAAGAAAGCACCCTTGGTTCCTTGGACTCTGAAAAAGACCATCTCCGGGGTGCTGGCTCCCTGGCTTGCCTGGCACACAAGTGCTGCCTGCTTTACCACTGCGGGGCGCCGGAGCTCGTTGGATGTGAGGCAGCATCCTCCCATCCAGCATTTCATCTCTCCACTGGTGCTAAAAATTAATGAACGTGCTGCAGGACAGCTGTAATGTGCAGAATGAAGACAGGGGCTGCTTCAAGGTGGATTTATAAGACATCATAAAAATCAGGGAGTGGGGGTGCAGTATGAAACAAGAGAGCTAATAAATATGCAGCAACCGTGATGTCTGCAGGACCTTGGGCCAACTGATCTCTTTAGATAACACTGAGAAGATTGCTCTGTTCAAAGGAAAGGACGGGAAGAGATAACAGCGCTTTTCAGGGATGGGGTAGGTAGCACATTAAATGGTACCACCCGCCGTGCTGGCAGCTCGCTCTCCCTAGCATCACCAAGGGGCAAACCCAGCATCGCTCTTAATCAGCTCAGGAGCCAGGACAGAGTGGCTGCAGCTCACCTGTCAGACATTGGGTTGCCACAGCAGGCGTGCAGGCAGGTGGCCACGTTAATGACGCAGTGCTGGACGGCTTGGAGCCACACAGGCAGGAGGGAGTGAAGACTGCTCCATGACAGCCCTTCTCCAGCCCTTTCATCCTTCCCCATCACTCTGTCCCACCCTGAGTGTGCCTGGCTCACTGTGGTTTTGCTGTGTTAGGATGCTCCCAGGGTTGTCCCCGTTCTGCTTCCTGCCCACTCTTGTCTCCACATAGCCCTTCCTCCAGGGAATTCTTCCTATGCTCAGCTGCTGGAGCAGGGACAGAGGCACAGAGCCACTGGCTTGCCTGCACCAACATCTGTTCCCTTTGGCAGAGTCTGTTGCTCCCGGGGGGTCACCAGGCCATAAAAAGCACTTGGACAGAGCCAAAATGCTAGAGGGGGCTGGAAGGGGACCGTGCCACATCTGTCACTGTATCGCCCACTCCTGCACCGGGTGACCCTACTACGATGGTGCACAGAGAGATGACAGGAATGAGCCTGTATGTGTGTCGTTGGGATTTGGGCCGGATTACTGTCTGGGTATTGGCTGGGAATGAGATGTGGCCACTGGACTGTTTCCCTGCATCCTCCTCTCCTGGCACTTAGAGCATCTGAGAATGTGATGCCAGGCATTAGATACAGAAACCATAAGCATTATTGCCCCACTATCTCTCAATCTGTGCTTGCTAAAAGGTACCTCTGCAGCAGAACCTGGCGATAGGCTCTGCAGTGTTCAGCAGCAGCCCTGCCTGAGGATCCACAGAATCCCCCCAAAATCAAGACAAGGAACACAATGAGCCCTGGGCTGCTGCCTGGATCAGTCATGCGGTGCAAGCAGACTTCTGTCTCTGGCTGCTACAGCTAGTGGGCAGGGGCTGGTTTGCGTTAGATGCTGCAGATATAAAACACATGCCAAGGGAATGCCTACCAGAAGATCCTATAAACCTCTACAGGAGGCAGCACAGCCTCCAAACCCCAGCCATGCGGGCATCTGTCTACAGCAATACAAGCCAGCCTGGCAGCGCTCACTCGCTGGCGGTCTTCACATATTTTAACTATATGCACTAGAGCATCTGAGAAGATAGAAACAGATAAAATGCAACAAAGTGATCCCCAACAGACCTCTAGGCAGCTAGGACCAAACCTTGCTAAGGTGGAGAAGGCAGCTGTGCCCAAGTTCCCAAGCAGGCAGGACAGGCTGATCCAGGCACCTAAGGTGGCTCTTACCTGTACCCATCTATGAAGCTGGCGTTGATGTAATCGGAGCCCTCGACACCCCGGATGGGCTGCAGACAGACTCTTGTCAGCTCGTATGGCATGATGTTCACGAGGCGGTTCTTGAATTTGTTGCATGGGAGGTTGGCACTGATGAAACGTGAGGTATGTGCTTTAGAGTTGGCCAGCAGCTGAAAGAGGAGGAGATACGTCAGATCCTCGCTGGAGATGCAGCAGTCTGGGGGCAAAATCAGGATCCTGGCAGCAGCCACGCACCCCCTCTGAGCAAGGGACAGTGGCTGGGGACCATGCCTTTGTAGAATCATAGAATGGAAAGGACCTTAAAGATCATCCAGTTCCAACCCCCTGCCATGGGCAGGGACACCTCCCACTGGATCAGGTTGAGCAAAGCCCCATCCAACCTGGCCTTGAACACCTCCAGGGACGGGGCAGCCACAGCTTCTCTGGGCAACCTGGGCCAGTGCCTCACCACCCTCACAAGAAAAAAAATTCTTCCTAATATCTCATCTAAATCTCCCCTCTTTCAGCTTAAAACTGTTCTCCTTTGTCCTATCCCTGCACCCCCTGACAAAGAACCCCTCCCCAGCTTCCCCATAGGCTCCCTTTAAGTACTGGAAGGACCAGATGAAGGGCTCTGCTGCCACATTAGGAGGAGGCTGTGCTCGGCGGCTGCTCCATTTCAATCACTCTGCTTTCCAGTACCACATCAGCCCCTCTGCTGAGGGGGGCTCAGCCTCACTGCTGGCTTTTGCTGCATGGCTGTAATTGACAGCAGTGGGAAAAGCCTACATTGACCTGCTGGGACAGCCCCAAAGCCACCCAGGGTGGAGTAGGGACCCACAGCAGCTCTCTGACCCACAGAGGGCCAGGACATGAAAGCGTGCGCCTCGTTGAACCAGGGACACACGCTTGGTGGCATCAGGGAAAGAAACCTTCCCATCTTCCAAGTGTCTTGCTGTTTACTTCTCACTCCAGAAGAACCCAAGAGAAATGTGAGAACTGTGACAGTTCTAGGTAAAAAAGATCTATTTTGAGTTACTGTGAGACATTTTATGGTTCTCTTTGAGCCTTGTAAACTGGAGTCATGGTACATGTGTTACTCAGATCTGCTGGTAGAGACATGCAAACAGAAGTCCCTTTTTTTCCCCTCCTTTTTCTTTTTTTTTTTTTTCTTTTCCCTTCCCCAAAAGACTCCCTCCAGCATCTCCAGAGCCACTCTTCTCTGTGTGCGGCAGCTGGTCTTTGGCAGAGGCTCCAAGCAGAAAGACAGGGTTGCTCTTTTGGGAGTGATGCAGCCACATGAAGCCCTCCCCCATCTTGCTCCCCAGGGTTTCCCATGCAGTGGACGCTGCCTGGGGACAGAGAGGGGCAAATTTTCTTACTATTACAAAGAGACTCATGGAGAAACAGCAGATTTTTGTCTTTCATAGAACAGAATTGCTAGAGTTGAGCCCAGTTCTGTTGCTCTCTCAAGGGGTTTCTCAGGGCAGGTGTCACCATGAGATACTAACGCAGCAGGTTCTACTGTCCCCAAGCGCAGGACACCAGTCGCTCTGGTGGAACAGCAGGACAGAGCCGCTCAGCTATTCCCACTTTATGTAGAAAGTCAATATTTTGCCTTTCCTGCTCCTTTGTCATTTGGAAGGAATCCCCAGGGTGAAGCTGTACTGCTGCAGTTCATTTCACAGCCTGCATGGTCTGCTGCCTCCCTGCATGAGCTACATTCCCTTGCATGAGTTCACTGGACTAATGCACCTCATCTGAGAATATAGGCGCTTACCAGAGCTCACTTCCATCTCCGAGGCTGTAACAAATATCTGCAGTAGGCATTCACTGATACGGATAAAAAAATGAGGGTTTGGCTTCTTGAAAACAGCGTGCCTTAAAAAAACACTGCCTTCACCAATTCTAGACGGCGAGGCTTGGTGTTGAGGTGGTTAAAAGATAACAGAGTTCAGCATTGAAGAAATGAGACTATAAACGTCTCACATATTTAAATTGGAGCCGTTTCCAGACAAGTTGTTCACAGTAACATCAATTATCACTAACACGATCTGCATCTGATTTCAGATGCAGCTCCTGCCGCACTGTGAACCTAGAGCAGAACGTGCTGCTGAGAACTGCGCATCCATCTGCCTTTTATATCCTCCCAGAAGCTGCCAATCCAGGGGGGACCGTGGCCGACACAAGCTTTACAATTCAAATGTATTTTAAATCACCGCCTACCTGGTTTAGAAACACACAAAAGAATAACTGTCTGTAATGATCCGTAGCTATCCTGTCCCAAGCCCCGGGCGTGTAGCTCAACGGGGCTGTGTGGAAGAGGGATGCTGGGGCTCTCTCACCAACCTTGAATTCCAGCTCCATTGCAGTAACGCTCTCGCCGGGTGGCACCTGGGTCAGCTTCTGGATGTGAGCAAAGAGGTTGCGTGCGTGCACCTCGGTATTGCCACATGTGGCTGCTTCCAGCAAGGCCTCGTGGATGAAGATGTACTGGTCCTCTGTCTGCACCATGTAGTTGCGCTGAGAGCGCATGCACGTCACGTGGCCATAGATGTCCACGGTCTTCTCATGCTTCATCCGCTCCAACATGGCGTCAATGACAATGAAGCAACCAGTTCGGCCGACGCCAGCACTGCGGGAACAAAGCACGTGGTCTGAAAAGTCTCCTATGGACACCACGTAAGCTCTGCTCCTGTTTAAGAGAGCACCCGGATCTAAAGCACACAAAAAGGGAGTAAAGGATGCTTCCCACATTGAGGACTGAGGAGCTCAGCCCCAAAGAAGAGGTGACAGGACAAGTGAAGGAGAGACACACTGGAGAATGTGGGAGGCTACTCGTCCCTTTTGCTGTCCCTCTTCTTTTTAGTGATGGTGCAGAAAGGACACTGTGTCATAGAATCACAGAATGGTTTTGGTTGGAAGTTGGATCATCCAGTTCCAACCCCCCTGCCATGGGCAGGGACACCTCCCACTGGACCAGGCTGCTCAAAGCCTCATCCGGCCCAGCCTTGAACACCTCTAAGGATGGGGCAGACACGGCTTCTCTGGGCAACCTGGGCATATCCCTTTATTCCTTTGTAAAATGCTTCTCCCCACCTTTCCTGCAGCCCCTTCAGGTACTGGAAGGCTGCTCTAAGGTCTCCCCAGAGCCTTCTCTTCTCCAGGCTGAAAAATCCCAATTCTCTCAGCCTGTGATCATATGGGAGGTGCTCCAGCCCTCTGACCATCTTCATGGCCTCCTGTAGACTTGCTCTAACAGATCCACGTCCTTCCTGTGCTGAGGACTCCAAAACTGAACACAAGACTCCAGTCTGGGTCTCACAAGATTGGAGTAGAGGGGCAGAATCCTCTCCCTTGACCTGCTGGTCACACTGCTTTTGATGCAGCCCAAGATACGGCTGGCAAGTGTCACGCTGCTGGTCCCTGTGGTGGCCGGCAATACTTCCGCAAGGGAAGGAGAACTGTGTTTAACAGGCAGGAAAGTGAGAGTGTATGTGTGCATGAAGTGAGACAACCTGGTCCAGGCTGGGACCCAACACCAGCGAAGCCCATAATTTCAAACCTGCTTTTCCCCTAACTTGGGTCACTGTTGCCTAACCCTTAAAATGAGGACAGCCAGCCCTAGAGGAGAAAGCAGAAAGATGAGGTGACACACTTCTGTGCTAAGCCCTTTGCTCAAGCCCTGGACATCTCTCTACATCTGCTGGAAGGACAGTAGGCAATCCCCAAACTGCTCACCCTGAGAGCACCCTGAAAACAGCAGACACTCTGTTGTGACATGTAAACACAGGCAGAGATACGGAGCTAGACATTTCCTCATTTATGGTGCATATCAGATCCTTAACAGGGCTTTAATACAGCTTGTTTGTGTGTTAATTATACCCCACTCCCATCTGAAACAGAGCATGAAAGAAGAGCATTAAACACTGCTGGTAAGGCGTATGCTGGAACAGCAATGATGGAGTGGTTTGTTCAGTAATAGTCCCCACTCGCCCGGTACAGATAAATCTTGTCTGGATAAGATGCGGAGCCTTAGTAGACTAATATTTTGCTTAAAAGCTGCCCTCCTCCCCTGTGAAAGGGTCCTGCTGTACACAGTACATATGAATATTTGTAGACATCACTGCACGCGTGCCCATGACGCGCCCCTGAAAGGTACCACCTTCTTATGCTGGGCACAGATTGTTTAATTTTTAAATGATACTTGCAAGTCTTGCAGGAAAAAGTGTTTACTGAGGCTCTCCATACGGCAGTGGTGTTTAATCTGAGAAAGCAGTAGCAATGCAACTGTCACAACTGCTCTACCACTGCTGGATGGTGACCTGTTGCCAACCCAAGCACGCGGTGCAGGTTGTGGTACCGTGAACCGCTCCGTGCTGGAACAGGAGACCCCGCTTTTAGCTGGGCAGGTCAGAGCTCCTGCAGCCAGGAGGTACGTGCCCAGGTGCAGCTTTGCAAACACACAGTCCTACCTGCAGTGGACAACCATGGGCCCAGCATCCGATGGGTTACAGGCCTTGACCCGTCGTAGGAAAGCTAGGATCGGAGTTGGGTATTCTGGTACTCCGTGATCAGGCCAAGCCATGAACTGGAACTGTCGCAGCTCTCGCTTCTCACTGGAGCCGTTCTGTTGGAGACAAAGAAGAGTTGTTTGGTGTGAGAACTGTCTCGTCCTAGGATGAGAAACCACGGATGGGGTAACAAGGTTCCCAGCTGGCTGGGTAGCAACAGGCATGTAATGCTGTGTGCGATCATGCGTGCATTGGGCTTTTGCCACTGAAAAATTAGAGGCAAAATACAGGCATCTTGCAAGGCTTTGGTACACATGAATGCTCCGTGGAAAGTCAGCTGACAGAGAGAGCAGAGCAGCTCGGTGGGAGCGGAGCAGACTGATGGGAATGTGAAAGACTTCTTAATGCACAGCATGGGGTCACCACCTGTGTACTCACTGCATGTTCAGGGAAAAATGGGCACTTGGCATGGAAGGGTGACAGCAGCCAGTCCCTCCCTGCTCCTCTGCATCATGGGTCTCTGTGGGATGACTGATCAACCCTGTTGTCTGCAGAGGCTCCTCTGCTCCTGTCAGGTGTGGCTGAGTGATCTGTGCAGCAATGCAGCAGGACTGGCTGGGCGACTGCTGGGGCCCGAGGTGACTTCCTGGGGTGTGAGTGTATTCCCATTGCGTTCCAGCCAGGACTCAGTCACGCACAGAGGCAGCCCACTGCAAAGCCTCTTTGCATTGCTGTGACACGCTGCTGCTAGCACTGCCCCCAGGGATTTCCAAACACTAATGAGGTACGCAGCAGGTAGGAGAGGAGGGCATGCGCACACGTCAGCAAGGCCCCTATATTTGCATTATTAGTGACAGGAGAACTAAAAATTCCCTGCTTCCCATGCTCTCCCTCTAATGGGAGGACAGCCGTTACATGTACACTCACCAGAGGCAAGCACGGCCCCACTCTGAGGCCCATCACAAGGTCTGGATACATAAAGGAAAGCATCAGGTGTCCTGGCCAAAATCCAGTGGTGGCCGGACATTCAGCCTGCAGTTGGTCTCTCATTGCAGCCCAGCTGTGAGAAATGGCCCATGTGTGGACCGGCCACGTGCTTGGTCAGGCCAGGAACTGTCAGTGGCCTCTGCCTACGGACCGTGCAGCACCCCGCAGCATCAGGCAGTGGTGGAAGGGCCCCGCCACGGCACCGGCTGTGAACTACCTAGAGCGGAAACAGCCCCACCAGCACCTTACCTTGTACAATACAAAGCTGCGGACAGTGTAGGTTGCCAGCTCAACTGTTTCCAGCAGGGTCACTTGGATCATCCCATAGGTTTCTGTACCCCGGCTTGGCCAGTACTGGTCACATTTTACCTACAGGGAGGAGAGAAGAAAGGGTCAGTACGTGGCTGCTGGCTGAGGCATTTTGGGTGAGGAATGGGGCTCTGCCCTCCAAAGGGTAAAGATAGAGAAGAGTCACAGTGTGTGGGGTTCCAGACGCCTAGATTTCCTTCTCTCTGAGTGTTCCACTCCAGCAGAGAGGCCATACACCCTGGGCTCTTTTCCACAAGATTCATATTCAAAGAGGGGATTATTTTTTCTTCCGGAGCCACTGGCTGGAAGTGGTTTTAGGTGGCCAGACCACCACAGAAGCAGGAGCAGCACCAGGTATGAAGACAGAATGTAGCAACTGCTAACAGCGATTCGTGCCTGCCGTGATTTTTCTCTCTATCTCCTGTTTGGAAAGATGGAGTATTTGGGGCTGTGCTCACAGCACCCGCTGCCTGAGCTCTGCTTGGGTGGAAAGAAGGTTGGCAGTTGCAGGTTGGTGGGAGGGGAGCTGGTGAAGCAGGGCAGGGGAAGCGGTGGTTTCTCTGCAGAAGGCTTTGCTTGAAGGGCAGCTGAGGTGAGGGAAATGCAGCCCATATCCCCAATAGCTCCCCGCTCTTCCAGCCCAAGGTCCTCAACCCACAGCACTGAGGTGAGCCAGAGCTCTGGCTCCATTATGGTGGATACACAGATACACCATGGGCACTACTTTTCCCCTATAGCATCCATAGTTCCCGGAGCAACCCTGTCACCACGGGCCCCCAACAGCAAACCACCCTGGTGAAAGATGGGACACAGCCCATGCCAGGGCTCCAGCCTAGATGCTGTGTCCGTAGGGCTGACCCTGCCACCCTTTCTACATTGCTGCAGGCTGAGCGCATTGAGCACCTTCTGGCAGGTGGCACATCCCAGCAAGGCACAGATGCCAGCTCAGGCATGGACACAACTTGTTCTCCCTCTGCAAGAAGACACAGATCATGGCCAAACCATCCCTTCAGCCCCTTCCTGCAGGCAGCATTGTCTCAAAACAAAAACGCCGCTGCTGATCGCCTGCCCCACAAAATCCTTTCTGTTCCCCTCCTAGCCTTGCATCCAGAACACTTTGAGCTACTGGTGATGGCTCCTGCTGCAAGTCCGCTTGGCAGAGAGCCATAAGACATCCCCCAGGGCCCCAACCCCTTCATCTCCCTGTGCATCCCTCCCTGCTCAGCTGCTGATGCCCATCTCCTCGCCCTCTTCACAGCTCAGCACCTGCAAACTCCTCTGGTTTTGTTCCCTCCAGCCCTGAGCTCTCTATTTAATTTGGCACCCTGAGCATCCCTATTTCATCTGGCGCCCTGCTCCCCTGCCCCGTGGAGCTGCGGTGCCTGGCTGACAGGAGGAAGACTTCATTCCCACCCATGTGCACTGCACTGAAAATGGTTTCCCACCCTAGGAGAGAGGAGTGAATGGAAGATTATCTGTGCTTGTCAAAGAATAGTAAACTTAATTATTAGCTGAGTGTGTTTACAGGGGAATGTGTGGGAAGGGAAACAATAGGCTTAATTAGAAATCAATGACGTTCTGCCTTTTAATTGAAGGCACTTTAAGCAGGGTGGGGCTTGTGAGAGCTAGGAGCCCTCAACCCACACTCTGGCTCCTGCAGTGTGGCAACCTGGGGACAGAAGGATGCATCTCCTTTTGCTTTTTCTTCTCTTAGTAAGTCCTGTCCTGGCAGAAATGCCTGGAGCAAGGCTGCTTGATGGGCTTTTGTGGGCACCCACGTCTCCAGAGCAGCTCTTCTGCCTCCTGCCCAGGTTCTCCTGCCCTTCAGGTTGCTGTACTGCCTTGGATCCGTGCTTGCGGCACGGCAGGGCCTGCACAATTCTCAGAGGACTTCTCTTCCTCGCTTGGCAGAGAGCAGCCCATTATTTTACACTGACTAGCAGCAGAGTGAACAACTTGGAGGTCACAAACCTTATTTCACAGCTAAACTGATCCCATCCTCACAAGCAGGCGGCAGCTGCAGCTGCATCTTCCAGCCACCTGAGTTTGTGCTGCCTGGCTCAGGAATGACGTGACCCTTCCTCTCTAAAGGAGGCAAGGAGTGGGCAGAAACTCATCCTGCGGATGCTGGGGAGTCACCCTCGGTGTGGTTGGCAGGCGAACAGCACAGCGTGTCCCTGTGCCTGCAGCTCGGGAAGCGCGGTGTTCTCCTGCCACCCACATGCTACAGAGCCATGTGTGCTCGAGTGCAAAACAAACTTCAGAGGAGTTCCCTGTGCGGGATAATAGCAGCGGCTGGGCTGGTAATTGAAAATTATTTATTCATTACCAGATAAGAGTCAGTCACATTTTCTGCCAAATTTACCCATAATGTTTATGCCCCATTTTCAAGCTCTGTAAATTTTACGCTGAAGCCGATGCACCGTGGCACTAAAGCAGATAAGAGATGTTTTCTTCTGGCAGCGCTTGCTTCTCATTAACTTAAGGAGCACAGTAATGTCCTGAACAGCCATTTATTGCAGCTTTGCTGAGTGGTCCCTGTCCCTCCCCTTTGATGCCCTATGCCCAAGAGCAGCCAGGCACCTCTCCTCAGCTCAAGAGCTGTGTTCTGCTCCCGGCTCCGCTCGCAAACTTCAGGTGGCATCACTGCTAGCGAGAGGGCTGGACTGGGCCATAGCTACCAGGTCCCTCTCTTCCCCCAGCACCCTTTAGCACCAGCCTCTTCGCACCCCTGTCTCGGGAGACAAAGTGCCAGGGGAGATCACACCCCAGGGATGGCTACTTGGTGTTCCGTGCTGGGACAGAACGAGCTATAGTGCTGCTCTGGGAGCCCTTGCTCTGCCAGGCTCCTGGGGATAGCCCAGGGTAGGAGAAATCCTGCTTTAATACCTCTTTTGTGCAACACAGCCCGGCTGGGCCATGCCACGCTCACAGCTTCGGGAAAGCTAATCTACAATGTGTGTTTCTGAACCGCCACCGAATGATTCTGAAACTGATTGTAAAGCTTTGAAGGCGGCTAAATTGCACAATCTAGCCATTCCTATCCTTTATGTGCCTCTCTCTTTGTGAAAACATGAAAAAGGGAGGATGATTTGGACCATCAAGCCAGCTGAAATTGCAGACCATAAAAGCTGATGCTCTTTAAAGATTTTTTTTCCCCCTGCAGCTCAGGAGCCCTTTAAAGCAGTGTCACCCCTACAGGGCTGCAAAGCTGCTGCTGGTCCCGGCTGGCTTATCTACGCATAGCACTGCCGAGGGGCACCTGGGGAGCTTGCCTGGGAAGGTGGCAGAGCCTGCTCTGTGCTGGGCATCCCACCATGAGGTCCTGCTGCCATTGCCAGGCTCTGCAGCTGAAGAGAGAGAGTCCTGTGCTGAAATCCCTGGGCGAGACATCTTTGAAGCAAAGTGACCTGCGGGTAACACTGTGACACCATGTGCCTGCCTGGAGCAGTGCTGTCCCACAGCAGCGTGAACATCAGCAGGTAGTGATGCTGCAGGGACCCAGGGGGTTGCATCAGATAATGTTTGAAGGCTCTGGAGTGGAGTAAACCGTAACACAGTGAAGCGTGCTGAAAGCTGGCAGCAATGGGCAGTGACTGGGATCTTCCTTGGTGACAAAAAGAAGTGCTCCTGAGTGAGCTCTTGCCGTCATCAAAGGAGCATGTGGAAAAGCAGAGCAGGAAGGTGGCTGAAAGCCATTCTGCCTTGGATGATGCTGAAGAAGCCAACAAAAAAACCAGAGAAAATAATCTCCTGCAAGTCCACATCCCAGTTTCCCACTGGGGCCCTCCTGTAGGGGTATCCTGAGGCACCTACAGGGTCCAGCAAATGCATCCAAAGAAGCCCAACTCCAGAGTGGCTGGGCTTTCCCACTGCCTCCCCTTTCCTTGCAACCTGCCTTTCCAGCAGTGCCTGAGAAAACTGCTCATTCCTCCTTAGTGCTGGGGACATGCCAAAGAGCCAGCAGGGCACGGGCAGGTGGTGTCGGGAAGCAAATGCTGGGGTCTGGGTCCAGTTGGGTCAGCCTAGAGCTCCTGGGCAGCATGCCCGGTCAGTCAGGCTGCTTGGAACTTCTGTGAGGGCTCTGGTCACATACTGCCCATTACAGGCATTCACAGGGCTTGTCTCGTCACCAAAAGCCTGACCACACGCACTGTGTTTGGGACAGAAACCAATCCTGCAGAAGGTGACTGCAGGATGACACGACAGGGAGCGTGCTGGGGTGAGACAACCCACAGCTCAGCAGCACAGGCGTCTCAGGCAAAGACAAGTGCTTGTGGGGGTCAAAGGAAACCTGTTATCTTCGAGAAACATGCACCTTGGAGTGCCTTCCCATAACTAAGCATTCCAGAAGTTAAGTGGGTCAAGACTCTGGGCATGGATTTGCTCAGCAACTGAAAAGGGCTTTTCCTCATACTTCAAATCTAGGCTCCGCCACTGAAATGTGAAGATGGAAAAAAGTGCCCAAATAATGCCCAGCTGCAGAGCAGCTGATCACCAGCCTCTGATCTTGCTTAGCCCACATGCCAAGCCTTGAGATGAGGGACAGAGCAGGTTAATTTACCTCCTTGTTTGGGCTGGGGTGGGAGATTGCAGTCATCGGGCAGAGAAGGCACCGCTGTGCAGCGGGAAGCACAGTGCAAAGCTGGGGTTGGATCTCCAGAGGCAGCTCATCCCCGAGAAGCACTGTTTTTCCCCGCAGGCTGTAGGGCATTTGTAGAGCTGGGGAAGCCCATGAACAAAGCCTATTTTTGTACATGCAGGAAAACCAGATCTGTTTTGCCACAATGATTGGTTGCTCCAGCTGCTTCCTCCCAGCCAGCGTGGGCTAGGACACCCCTGTGAGCATTTCGGTGCTAAAGCTTTGAAACAGAGGGAGAGCATGCAGGCAAAAGTTTTAACTAAACCCAAACTTGACAGTTTCTGATTCTCAAGAACGAGCTTATTGGGCTAAAAATAACCAGTGCTTCACAGCTTGAGTGCACAGCCCCTTCTCCTGCCGTTGGCATGGCAACACTAAAATATTCTGCAAGTACAAATGCTCACCACTAAAATTTTACTTTTAGGAACAAACTAAATCACAAGAGGCAGATGCTGCCTCCTGCTTGGGCAGGCTTTGCCCAAAGGGTGCATCTGGGTGCGGAAGCACTTTAGTCACAGCTTATGAACTCCTGCTTCAGGGGCTGAGTAAAAGCCTCTGTCACAAGACACCATAAGCATGATTCGCAGCAAGGGCTCCTGCTCCTTCCTCTCCACCTCGCGCCTTCCCCACAGCTTGCAGGCAGCTTTGCATTTATTACATCAGAATATCTAATTCTGGCAGTACGAGCCAATCGTTTATACATGTTGTCATTGGACAAGGCACAAATCAGTCTTGTTAATGCCATGAGACCCTGTCAGCCATTGCCCTGCATCACCAAAGATGCCAGGGCCCCGTCGGACTGCAAGATGCTTCTGATACCACCTACCATTGCAGCTTCTCAGCTTGTAGGATGTAGCCCCCAGGCTTCCAGCAACTGTCAACGCTCCCCACTGCAGAGCTTTCCTTTCTCCCTTTGGCACAAGTGATGTGGGCAGGGAAAGGATGGGTGTGCATGCAGACACACAGGCTAGACAAGGACAGCAGCACAGTGACAGGGGATTTTGCCACCTTTTTGCCCTACAAGGATATGCTTACAAAGCATTTGCTCCCGAGGTGGCTACAGCAGTGGGCTGCACCACTGAACCTGCCTCTCTCACCGGTAAAGTGTTCTCATCCTTCCTTCCCGCCACCCTCCAGCTCCAGAAAAGAGAGGAAGCACACACTGTACCCTGGACTTCTCTTCCAGCCTGGTCATCATGACTATAGTTGCTGTTCTCTGCTCCCACACCATCCTCCAGAAGTCGCTGAGGGTTTCTGGCAGGGGTCCCTGCGTGGCGATGTAGGCATTCTGCTTTCGATACCCATCAATGTAATTGGCATTGATGTAATCGCTGCCTGGTACACCTGCGGAGAAAGAAGGCGAAACGTTACTGTAGGGGCAGCCCACAACCCTGTGCCTATTGCTTTGCTGGGCTCTGCAGGCAGGGGAAGAGACTGGCATGTTCACAAGGCTCTTGAGAAGTCTCCTTTACAGGGAATGCCAGAATCTCTCCCAGGGATCCTGCAAAGGACAGGGATAGTGCCTGAACAAAGAAGAACCCTTTGTAACTCCCACATTAATGCAACAAGCAGGCAGCACCAAAGCAGAGAGACAGCTGCCACCCGCACACAAAGGGAAATTCACAGGCAGGAATATTAAGGAGCTCATTTGGCCCTAAGCAACTGATCGAAATAATTGTCTTAAATTCACCAGCTATTTGTTATGGTCCTATAGCACCTTTTAAAAATGAGACTGCTTCATTAGCTTGTCTCTGTCAGCAGCGATGTCAGGCAGGGATGTCCTCCCATCCCTCCTGCAGGCACACGCATCCCAGAGGAGCTAAAGACTCTTCTTGCCACCTCTGAAACACTCCTGAGTGCAAGACCTGCCTCTGCTGCCTGCTGGCAGAGGCTGCTCCAGCTCCTGCTCTGCCTCCACCGCTTTGAGGAAAGGACTTTCTTGTCAAGGCCTTTAAAATGCAAACGCACAGTTACTAAAATAAATGAAGCAAAGCAGAGACCTGGGGCTGTGTTTCCAAACCCTGCTGAGCATGGGCTGTCCGGGCTGCATGGAGGAAAGCAGCAGGAATCTCCTTGTCTCCTAAGGAGAGCGCATCTGCATTTCATTAGAGGAAGGAAATAAAGGTCTCCCCCTCATCCTTTTGTCCTCTGGAGTTTTTTACAGGTCCTGAGAGTCTCCATCAGAAAGAAAGTACTGGTGGCCCTGGGGGAGCAGCAGCAGCAGCTGGAGCACAGTGCCTGGCTCCCTTGGCATGGGGCTCCTTTGGCATGGGCAATGGGGACCTGGCAGGGTGCTTTGGGAACGTTTCCCAGGAAGAAACAGACACTACTCATAGCAATTGAATCAGCCTGCAAACCAGGGATTCCCCCGTGTGCTCACCCCACAGCTGTCCAAACAGGGTTTGCCCATGATCAGACATGCCAGACCTTCACAGAGCTGCTGCTGCAGCTTACCAGGCCTTGCTGTGAGGGACCCCTCCTCCTCCCAGAGGATGAGTGCTGCATTAGCATTGGAAAAGACTCTTGCATCCCAAGAAAAAAAGATGCTAGCAACTGTAGGGCCACCTGTACACAAAGCCAGGCCCCAGCCTTTGCCCCAACCAGGGAGACGTTGAATTAGCTGCACCTTCCTCATCCCTCATGGGTGGATTCAGTTCCAATGTGCAGAACTGGGTGCTGACTTACTAAACAGTGGGAACGAGTGAGCCTGGGCTTAGGTACGTGGGGTCCAGCTCCTCTGCATGCAAGGCGACTGCAAAGCAGACACTAGAAGCATATATTAGCCCACACTCCAGAGATGTGGGGCTGGTTCTTGGAGTCAGCGCTATGCACACCAGGGCCTGACGCATCTCCCAGTGGAGTAGGGGAACATGTGGAGCCTTATGTCCCAGGGGAAAGGGCACCCCTCACCCTGTACAGCTCTGGGCACTGAACTTGAGAGCAAACACCTACAAGTCTCATGGAAGATACTGGCCCTGCAGTTGTGCCGGGACAGAGGATGGTGGGACTGATAGTGCTGTGCCCTTTCATGGGCTGAGGGAGGCAGCTGAAGTCACACAGCAGTGAGGGAGGCTGGTGGGACAAACATCTCTGCTGGCATCAGCAGCAGCAAGAAGCAACCACACAGGGCACGCTGCTCTGAGGATACTGGGAAAGCAGAAGTAGCTCTGCAGAGCCTTTCCTCTCTTTGCCAGTCAGAATACACATTCGATCACACTGAGGCTGGTTAAGTTCCTTAGTGTTTGCCCTTGCTCAACCGAGCACATGGAAAAAGATGGTCCCCTTCTACAGCCAGATTCAGCCATTTGCTGGGGTGCCCACTCTGGAGTCACTCTTACCATCAATGGAGGTCAGGATGACGCGTGAGTGGTCGTAGGCGATCACGTTTGCATAGCGGTTTTTCGGTTTGTTCACCTCCAGGTTGGAGTTCTCCCAGGTGAACTGCTGCCCGGGATCAATGGACTGCGGAGAGAAAGAGAGGGAGGGAGTCAGGAGAGGTTACAGCACAGCGGGATGCGACAGTGCATGTGTGTTTCAGTCAGGAAATCTGCACCTCCCTGCACATCTCGCCCCAGACCAGACGCAGCTTCTGTGGGCGTCCCCAGCACCAGTGTCAAGCCAGACCACACTGAAACCCAGTCCCCAGTGGGACCTGCCTCCTGTGACCTGCAAGCAAAGAAGCCCCTCGCCAGGGCAGCCTTCTGCAGACAAGCCTTCACCTCCACTCTCGCTGCATGCTCATCTTTTCCTCTGGAACTATGCATTAGCAGAAATTTGGTCTTATGCCAGGACTCCGCAGAGACCTGACTGTGCAGTTCTTGACCTAGTGGTTTTATTAGCTGTTGAACTGCAGTCTACTGAAATATAGCAAGCCCTGGGTGTCTTGTGCCCCAGGAGCTTTGGGTATTAGTGTCCTGCAAGACAACCTACGAGCTTTTCCAGGGAATAGTCATGAAAATTGATAGGCTACTATTCACTGTTCCAGATACTTATGCAAAGTAAACATCCCTAGTTTGACTTAATAGACTGACAAGGAACTAAAACCCGGAGAAGAAATGTGGTTATAAATCTTGGCCAAAGGCCTGCACACTGTGCAGCTGTCTGAAAAGCACACATCCCAATCCCACCTGTGTCCCGGCCTCGCACACCCAGTGCCTCTTCCATGCGCTGGTGCACGGCTTCTCCAGGACCAGACAGCCCCTCCCCAAAGCTTTTCCTGTTGTCTTTGTCGATGCACAAAACAAGGGGAAAAAGGACCATCTCCAAAGCACCCCTCTGAGATGGGACAGACTCTTCGGCTGAGAGATACATGAGGCACCCAGATAAGACATCTGCTTCCTGCAGGGAATTGCTCTGCACTTGCAGCCCTGGGCAGGTCCAGGGCAGGCAGCTGCAGCAGAAATCAGTCATCTGGTGAACCCTCTCTCCCTGAAACAACCAACACAGTCAAAGCCTTCTTTGCGAAAGAAGGCAGAAATATTGGGCAAACAGGCCAGGGGAAGCACCGCACGTTATTCTCTCTGCAGGCACCTGCACTCATCGTTTGGCAGAGCTATGCCAGAAGGCTTCTTGGGCAGTAAAACATCAGCTCTGGATCAGCTGTGAGCAAAAGTTTGAGCTGGGTGCACAGCTCCCTAACTGGGCTGAGCTGGATGGCCCTCACGTCCCTCTGCTCAGCCCCATCAACCACCGTCTGGGTGCAAGATGACACCTATCGCTGTGCCCCTACTCTCTTGCACTGTTGAGCAGGCACTTCCCACGCAGCCGGCAGTGGATGCAGGGACCCAGCTTGCGTATGGAGCACAGGCACCGCTGCACCAGCCCCGAGGGCTTTGTGGTGCACGCAGGGCCATCGCTGTGCCAGGCAGCAGTCGCCCATCCTCACGTGTGGTCCATGATGCTGCTGCCCCCGCAGCTGCAGGCTGCCTGCAGGCAGAGGGCCCAGCGCTGACGAAAACGCGCAGGAGGATGTGACATCACAGCGATGCTAATAGGTAGTTTGGCAAATGTAGGACGTAAATAGACATTTCCTACAGAAAACCTGTAATTTTCTATTATCACTGTAATAAGCAGGCAGCAGCAGTGCTCAGAGGTGCTGTGGCAGGGATGGTGGGAGCGGAGACCTCAAGCACCGCTTCTGGCTGGAAACCCACCGGCCTGGCTGCCACGGCCCCTGCGAACTCCTCTGCCTGGGCACAGAGATGTCCCAGCGCAGCTCACGGATCTCTGGGGCACCTTGTTTCATTCAGGCACCTGTATTTTGTTCTCAGGACAGGCTGAATCAGCTCTTTGGATGCTCTCCTCCTTCAGCTGTGTGGCAGGGATGGCTGCTGCCCACCTAATGGTGAGGCTGAACTGGAGAAGGGCAATAAAAAATGATCAAAAGCATGAAAAAGAGGAAAAAAAATGTGTGAGGACTTTCCTGTTCAGAGTAGAGTTGAGCGAGAGAGGTTTTGATACCAGTCTTGTCAATCTAGAGAATCTAGAGAAGCACAAATAGCCAAACTAAGGAGGAAAATCCACCAATGCCTATTAAAGACATAAATAACACTTCTTGTCCAAAAGACAGCCCATGCAGAGAGCTGGGTAGCTGGTGGTGGAGCTGAGACCAGCCCTGAAGGTACAAGCGAGCCTCTGAGAAGCAACACAGGAAAGCACCAGCCCTGCCTGCACCCTGTGGACACTCACACAGTGCCAGGCACAGGTGGGTGCCGGAGCAAGTCCTGTCTCGGCAGCAGAGGCAGTGAGAGCTCAGTGCAGTCGTTTGCGCTCGTACCCTGCAAATGCCCTGCCAAAAAGCTGCCGGGCTGCCCAGGCTTTGGGGTGCATTGGGCTTTGTGCAACAGGTCTGCTTACTGCCACGGTGGTGGTGGAAAGGGTTATTTCCTGGGGGAGTCAAGGCTGCCAGAAGCCCCCAGAATAGAGGAGGAGCATCGTGGTGTTGCCATTAGGGCTAATTGCTTTGATGTGCAACGAGGATGTGCAGAAATGGTCTAATCATCATCAGCCTCTTAAGAGGGCAAACAGGTGAGAAAGTCAGAAGTAATACAGCACCTGAGTGCAAAGAGGCTCTAATTAAATACTCCTGCAAATTAGTGACTCATTTAGAAGTAAAATGATTTAATTTGAACTCTGGTGATGAATTAATGTACACCTGTTCCCCCCTTTAAGGCAAACAAATGAGTAAATAAATGGGAGGATGATGGGCTGCTTGGAGAGCAGTAGAAGCCCTTACAATGGAGTGGCAGTTGGCAGGTCTTGTCCCATCCACCTGTGATGCTATGCAGCCCCTGACTACAGCAGCACTGCTTTGCCTCCCCACTTTGCTCCACAACTACCTCGGCACTGGAGCCTGCTCTTGTTCCTTTCTGGGGCTCAAGGGAATCACTGCTTCATCCCCAAATTTGATCAACTCCTTCTTCCTAGAAAGCAGAAGGGCTGGGAAATTAGAAGGAAATGAGCCAAGAACAAACTTAAAAGCACCATGACTTTTAGTTTTGCTTTGCTTTAAAGTGACAGGGGAGATGTTGTAAGACAGCAAGTGCAAATTAAGAAAAAGCCCAATTAGTAAAACTCCTCCTTCCCAGCATGGAAGTGCAAGGAGCAATCTCTCCGAAGCAGCTCAGGGATCCCTGCTGTTACTGCCATCAGCACAAAGACAGAGCCAGACCACTGAAACAGGATTGGAAAAGGGCTCTTTCCTCAATAGACTCAACAGCACTTTACGAATGGCTTGAAAACACGCAGCCCTGGGTGCCAGTTTGCCTCTCAGATACCGTCCACCTTAGGTTCGCCGCTCCCCACCTTCAGGGCAGCTCCGAAATCCCTCTGCGTGCGGGGTTCCTGCAGCTGCCTCTGCTGCTGGCGCGCATGGGCAGCCCAGGCAGGCAAACCTCCGGGGCAGCACCGCTGCGGCCCCGTGCTGCTCAGCAGCTCCAGCGGCTGCACAAGAGCATTGAGAGGTGAAGGCGTTGGGGCTGTGAGTGCTTCCTGGCCTCCTGCGAAATCAACCACATTAGTACAGGCATTGACCACTGTCAATCTGTGCTGCGTCTCAAATGAGGATATAATGCGCTCCTGAATCAATCGCTGGCAGTGCTTCAGCCTTATTATTCTTATTACGGTAACGTGAGTGCTGCACGCCTGCCAGGCAGCTTCCCGATTAGCCCATTAAAACCACTACACGCGGCTCCTTGGGTGCCATCTGGACCCCACGCCCAGCACCTCCGAGGCTCGCTGGCCCCAGGGATCCAAGCACCTCTCCCACTGCCTAAGCTCTTTGCCAGGGCTGCAGGCATGGAAGATGCAACGTCGTCGGTGGCTTTAAGGGAAATACAAATGAACATAGGGTTTGGACATGCCAGCAGTTTTTCTCTCCATACAAAACTGCGGGGAAGGGGCCGCAGCCTCCCCATCGCACTGGGAAGCAGGAGCAGAGTCAAATCTTATGCACAACCTAAGGATCATCAAGCACTAACGTGTTGGGTAGCAGCACAATGCCTGGCTCTTACAACCTCCAGCCTGCTCTGCTCCCAGGATCCGTCCACGGGAGGGACACGCCGCAGGGACTGGGCATGAGGGGAAATGGCCACAAGCTGCACTTGGGATGTAAGGAAAAAGTCTTCCTCGGGGAAGGTGGTGCAGGATGCAGCCAAGAACGGCAGCAGCCACAAGAAGCAGGAACCAGCCCTGGTTAGAGCTTGTTTGCCCCGTGTTTGTTAGTAGCAACAAATGGGACAGCAACGCTCGGCTTGCTGGACCCCACTGTGAATGTGGGAGATGGGATGCACGCGTTGCACACTTGTTTGTACCAGTGTGGGTACTCCCATCCGAGGGCAGGATCCTGCCCACCTGCACAGGCTGCAGCAGGGGAAAGTGGCCCACAGGAGGAGCTCCAACACAGCTGCAGTGCCCACCGCAGCCCGCAGATAAATAATTAAGAGGCTCAGCCTCCTTTCTACTTATTTAATTCCATTAATCCCACACTGTAAATTCACTGTAGCTCTCACTGTACACTAAAAATGAAATACTCTCCTGGTGTGCCTGGGCCAGGAGCTGCTGCCAGACCCTTGCACTCTGTTTCCCCCAGCTCTGCTGCATCCCCAGGAGAGCACGGTGGGGCTGTGCTATGCCCCATGCAGCAGAACGAACTGTGCCTGCAGCCGGCTCAGCTCCCAGCACCTGTTCAGTCTCTCCTGTCACACGAACATACCGGTAGGTCCAACTGGGAACGTTCCCTGCCCATTGGGGTGAGGGCTAATCACAGCTCGGGAGCCTCCTCTCGCTGCAGCCAGCACACGGCTCTCTCCATGCTGGCTTTGTTGCACAGGCTGGCAAACTGGTGTGAGCAATATTATTTATTCTCTGACCTGCGGGAACGGAGGCCAGACGGCTCCAAGGAATCTCTGCCACTCTCCCTGCTCCTTTCACAGATGTGCAGAGAGGTGCTGACAGGTCTTGTTTAGTGTCACCTGTATCCAGGCTATCCTGCTATTGCTTGCACAACCAAGACAAGTGCCAGACTGATGGCTCTGGACAGCTGGCCTCAGCGGTTAAAAGTGCTGTTAAATATTTGCTCTCTGCCTAGGGTGCCACTGCTCCTGGAATGTGAGCCATCTACAAACAGCCCTGCACCCCACGGAGATGTTAGGCTGCTAGGCTGCTCTGCAGAAACACTTAAAATGCAGCTATTCCAAATCACAACCCAACAGCAAATGGGCCTTGGGGGTTCATCTCTGACGTCTCCGTCCCTCCGCTCTCCCTGCTCAGCTGTGTTATGCCCAGTGTGGCAGCGCTATCACACCCTGGGGAAAGACAGATGGGGCCTCCATCCCTTGAAGTGCTGGGTCACCCCCTCAGCTCTGCATAGGTTTGGTGCTCACACAATCCCAGGGCAAGTGCTGGGACTGTATCATCAATTAATGACTGCAATTGCAGGGAATTTGGCAAGCTGTGGTTCCCTGCCTCTCCCCGTGCTGGAAGCACAAGCTCCCGCAGGGGCTGCACAGCGTGCTCCCCTCCCACCTCTGCTATTTCCGCAGCCACTCTGCAGATTCCCTTACTCAGCAGCACAAGCCGTGCCCATCCTGCCCTCCAGCCCTCCCACCACAGGTCCCAGAGAGAGCTGTTGCCATGCCAAACCTGTGCAACCAGGGATCAGGATGAGAGCAGCCCCATGGCCACAGCAATCCCGCCGCCGGTCTCCGCAAACTCAGTCCAGGATTCTTCTCACTGTCATCTCATATGGGAAATGACTGTGCTGATCCCCACACGCCAACAAGGGGCAACCACTCTGCTTTGGGGGTCTATCCTAGTATCAAGCACTGTATCAGCCTATCACATTCAGTAATTTCTAGCTGATGAGGAGACAAATGCAGCACAATCCAGGGGAAAAAAATTACATGCAACAATCAGCTACTTAATAGCTGCTTCAACACGAAAAGTACAACTGATTGGTGCTCTCAACCAGCCATGATATTCTAACGAAAGAGAAATGAGAAGAGAGTGGCTCATGAAAACAGCTAAGAGAATTTACTTAATGCTCATTTTTTTTCCAAAACAGTTCCCACAGCTCAGTATTATGCTGCAGGCTCCAAGCAGCGAGGACAGGAGCGCACACGATGCTGGATCCTGCTGAATCCCCACCGCACCGCAGAGGCGCAGACTGCCCACAGCGCAGTGGACGGCCCTGCTTAACATTTCAGCTGGACTTGGAACAAAAAGCCCAAGGCAGACAGATACGACCGCATACTTTGGCACCACTGGTGGGACACACATGAACAGACAGGTAACTGCAAAGAAAGCATATTACTTCTCTAAATATCTCCCAGGTTGCGATGTAATGCTGTAGCTGGTGAAAGCTCAGCTCCTATCTGGTCCAGACAGCAGCATGTGGAGGGATGGCAAAGTCCTCCACTCAGCATCCTGAAGCAAAAGGGAGCTCCGTGTCTTCCTCAGATACATGCAGCACACCCTTTGAACTAGCTGGAATTCATCCTTTACCTTCTTGCACAAAGATCTGCTTTCCCTTTCCTAGCATATATAATGCTACCTCATGGGCAAATGTTCTGATCTCATCTCGTAAATCAGTGTAGGTTTGCTGCAGGAAGGGGAGGCCAGAGGCGCAGGCAGATAACAATTCAAACAGAAATGATAACACATGCAAAGGACACTTTCCAAATTTATTCCTTCTTTAATACTACTGGGGGGGTTTATTTACAAGTCCCCTGCAGCTCAAGAGGGTCCTACATGTAAGCACAGGAAAACATACATCCTGCCATCGCTGCTCTCACAGCTGCAGAGGAACTTTCCCCGACTTTAAAGCTTTTCAACCTACTCAGCCAGCCTGGAGAGAGGTGAGAAAGGCATGGCTCTTGTGCAGATCAGCCCCTTCTTGCATCCTCCTCTTGGCAAATTTTTCTCAGAGGAGGATGGGAATGGAGTGGGTCGGGCTGGGAGAGGTGCAGGGTGGGGGGAGGGTTTACTGAACACCAGCACCACCCTTGTGTGTGAGCAAAGGCAGCATCAGTGGTGGGTAAGGACAGTATCTATCCATGGGATCCACCAGGGGTATGGAGGAGGGCAGGAGCGTGGTTCAGCGGTGCTGGGGAGTTTGCAGCTCAGGATTGCAGAGCACAGGCAGAGAGCTCGTGTGCAGGGAGGGGAGCTGGGACTGCCCCAGGGCAGAGCTTCTGGTGGCAGAGAAGCTGAATGGCACAGGTTGGTGCCAGCACAGTCCAGCAGAGGGTCAGGAAAGCAGAAAACTCAAATGCGTGTTGTTGGCGGTGGAGGATGATAGAAGAAAGGGTAGGAGAGCTCTGAATGCAGATGGAAGTGAGGGAGTGGGGAATGCTGTGGACTGAAATACCTCAGCCAACCTGCACAGAGGGCAGCTCTCAAGGAGCAGAAGAACAAAGTAAACAGTGACAGCCCAAGTGGGTACACATGAACTCCTTTTCACTCCTAAAACTGTAACCACGGTGGGAGCATGGCAGGCTGCTGCGCGTTCAGCTGCAAGGCCTTTTCCCTGTACAAGCCCTGCGCTTTAACAGCTCAAGGCGAGTTCCCACCGCTCTGAGGCTGGCAGGGAGAGCTGGCACGCTCCCAGGGCTGGCTCGGGGCCCATGCAGGCGATGCCAGTGCGGGGGAGGCATGGCTCAGCTTTCAAGCCCTCTCCGCTGGGGGTCCTGGCCAGCATCGCTCTGCCCCCACCTCCCCGCACGCTCTCACACTCACCTCATACTCCTGGGAGAACTTCAGTCCGTCGTTGGCTTTCAACCTGTCAATGTTGTCGGCGAGGTCGGTCACAGGGATGGGAGGGTGGTCGCGCATGCCTGCGGGTGAGACAAGGAGGGAGGAGGGAGAAGAGAACAGTTACGGCTCTGCACAGCTGAGGAAGGCTCGACAACAGCATGTGCACAGCAAACCCGAAAGGTGGGTGTGAGGTGGACACGTGTGACTATGTGAAGCGCTTGGGCGGGATGGATGGGAAGTCGGCAAGATCGCAGGGCATGCTGCACGCACTCTGAGAGCACACAGTTTGGTGAAACAAAAAAGAAAGGTGATGTGCAGAATGTGCATGACTGGGTGAGCATGCTCGGGCAGTACAGCCACCTGGCACACAGAGCAGGCCACGCAGCAGGCAGGGGCTCGGGCAAGCCCCCGGCAGGAATGCACTGAGGATACGCTGTCAATGTGCTTTCCGAGCACCCACAAGGGCTGAAGTTGAACACCCTGGTGTTCTCACTGTCAAGGGCTGAAGCTGATCCTCTTATTACTCCCTAGCCAAAAAGAAACTCGCCCAGATTTGCATCAGGGGAAGCCTCTGCAATGTCTGTACACAAGTTCTTGGGTAGGCAGATGCTGCTCTGGCTGTTGGGGAGCTGGCGAAAGATGGGAAGGACCCCATGGAGAAACAGCTGCTCTCCTGGCTGGAGATTGCACAACTTTCTGAGAGCTGAGGAGCAGCTATGCCTGCAGCTGTGTAACTTGGTGCTTTTCAGCAGCGCTCCCGAGGCAAAGCCACCTCCAGGGCCCAAAATGCAGCTCCACTGGGCTGTCTCTCGCAAGCCACCATGTGCCTTCCAGCAGCTTCTGGGAGGCTGCCGTGAGCTGCCGTGCAGCTCAAGCCACGGCAGAAGTCTTGCCATGTCTAAAGGAGGGATGCACGGTGTGGTGCCAGGGTGAGGCTCATGCTGAGCACAGACCAAGCCCTGCCCAGGCGGGAGGCCCAAAGGAAGGGACCCCAAAGGTCCACACAAGGGACAGGCACTGTGGGGGTGTGCACACAGGATTGGGAGGGGCCCTACTGATTCAGGGCTCAGCCATCGCAACCTCTTTCTCTGAAGCTGAGATGGTAACTGGCAGGAATGTGGCTGTGAAACATCCGAAGCCCGGCTCATCCAAATCCCAAGGCTCATGACTCCACTGGTTGCTCTGTGGGTTTCCCAGAAATCCCATGTGGGTAATAATGATTATTAACAGGCTGAAGCTGTTGATTCACACCCAGGGAGACAGGCTGGAGCATGGCCAGGAGCTTCTTGATTGCTCAGGAGCCTGAAATGCTGCCACAGATGGCAGTGATGGGCCGCTGAGGTGATGGAGCAGTCCCCAGGCTGGGTACGTGTGTTTTACACAGCGGTGACAAGTCACTAGGTGATAACACGGAGGTGTTACACCGCAGCTGCTGCACAGTAGGACTCCTCACACCTCTGCCAAAAGCATCTGACATTGCTGCTTATAGGCAAGACCCGATCCAATACAGACTGGTCCTTCTATTACTCGATAGCACAGTGCTACCCATGGATGTCCTGAAAGCACACGGAAAGACGGAGCAGGACAGTTCTCACTCTTCGGCCTTCTGCCGAGGTCCTCTTGCAAATAGTCCTCTGTTTACCACTTCACTCATCGGGATCTCCGAGACAGCCCAAGAAGATGACACTGATTTCTGCACAAGTTGCCCATTGGTGCTCCTGTAGCTCAGGAGGAGCGCCCGCAGCGCAGAGCCGCTCCTGATGAGCAACTGAATGAGCAGAACATTGCGGGACCAAGGCAGAAGCGTAAGCCTGGAAGAAGAAAGAGGCTGGAACATAACCACAGTACGTGGTTATCCCAGTGTGGTCATGGGAGAGCCATGGATGACAGCAGAGCTGCAGACATTCATCTCTGCTGGAAAATACAAGGGGGTCTCTCCGAACTTCAGTTTTGCTGGTCAAAGGAGTGTTGCAGCACCAAAGGAGCTGCAAGAGCAGAAGAGGAGAAAGAGGCCATTGGTATCCCATCACAGTGAACCTGGAAAAACTGCCGCAGGCAGTGCAGGGCAAGACAGAGGAGATTTGTACGCACTACCAGGACTTCTACACGCTCTTCCAATGATGCTGGTGAGAGGACAGTGAGCTCTCCGCCAGGCTAGAAGGGTTCAGAGTCTCACAATGCTTGCAGGACTTTGGGCTGTAAAGGCCTTGGCTCTACTTCTGAGGGAAGCATCTATCCTACGTACTGCTCCAGTTCCTGCATGCACACACCTGCAAGCAGCAGGGAGGACACACTTTTGTGGCTGTTTGAGAGTGAACTGGAAGCTCACAAGACCAAGCAGAGATAAAGAGGCAGTTATAGTCCTGGTACTACTCCAGCCAGCCTGCTAGAACAGCTAGTGACAGAAGCACAGCCCTTCTGTGCCCGAACTCTGGTGCCAACACTGCCGAGCAGACCAACCACATGGCAGTTTGGAGAAGATCAGCAACCCTTGGCACCCATTCTGCCTAACTCTATGGCACAGGAGCCATCCTAGGGAAGCCAGTCTACGCAAGGTAGGAGGAGAGCGTTCAACCACTGAGCTGCACAGGAACCGTCAATTTGTCCATTAGGGTTTTTTTGCTGGCTGGCCCCTCCAGAATGACCAAGGTTGTCTGTCCCCATGCAGGGCCAGCAGTAGGCCTGGCACCATGGCAAAGCCTGGCATGCCGCTGAGAGGGAAGAGGAGGCCTAGGAGCAGGGAAGAGGCTGCCACAGTTGCCTCTTGGTAGCCCAGCACCTGAGACCTTCCCTTCTGCACCATGCTGCGGTGAGGTGCTGTAGTGCTGTGCAAACTGTAGCCAAGCGTGGCCTTGGCAGGGCTTGCATATCGTGTCAAAAAGTGAAATCACTGCCATTCTACAGTTTGCTGTGAGTGAGGGTGACCTTCATGACATTGAAACAGAAATTACAGAGACAAGAGAGAAAGGGAAATAAAAAGCAAAAGGTGTCAAAAGGTAAATACATGAGTTAAAACTAACTTGAGATATTCGGGCAACTGGGGACACTGGCACCTGCAAAGAAAAGAAATGGGGCAAGAACAGAAATCCCATTAGCCTTTAGTCATCATTGCAGAAGTTCAGAAATGGAAAGACAAAGAGACGAAGATGCAAAGGAAAGCACTGTCTGCCACAGCACCGGGAGCCTCCTGCCCGCTCAGGACTGGCTGCTTGGCCCTGGGGGCTGCTACACACTGCGCTTTCGGCTCCGGCCAGCACCAGCCCCTGATGTTGACAAACAAGTGGAGCTGGAATTACTCGCAGGACAGGGATTGCACAGCTCTTCATCTGATGCCAACAGCTACACTTCTCACTGCACACCACTGTCCACGGCCCCATGCCCAAGGGGAGCCAGCAAAGGCGGGTGGATGGCAGGTACAGGGGATATCTGTGCTGCTCAGTGGCCAGGAGGACTATACGCAGCCCCAGCGACCTCTGCTCAGCATCCCTGAGCCTCCTGCTCGCTCACGGCTCATCAGCAGCACAACACAGCCTCATTTCATGGTATATTGGGACACTGCCTGGTCCCGTACGCTCTCAGTAACTCGGCACAGTGGCACATTAGTACAGGGAGGCCAACAGTGTGGGAAATAACCCTTGTCTGAAGTAAAAACTGCAAAAATGAGAAAGCTTAATATTTAATAACAGTAGCCCAATTAATTATGCATTAAACAAGTTTTCCCTGCTCAGCACACTCCAGCAGGGAGACCAGCTACTGAAGCGTGCAGGGCCAGTGGCCAGCATCTCTTGTCAACGCATCCACGCAGCACCACCTTGACCTCAGGTGGCTGACAGGGGCAACAGCATGGGCCCACTGGGCACGGTGGTTTTCATGCCTCCTCATTAATGAGGACAAGCTCGTCATGAGCCGGAACAGTCAATTCTAGCTGCACAACACCTGCTTCCACCCCACAGAGCCTCATAAGTGATGCATGGGGGAAGGAGACGAGGAGAACAGAGTGCTGTCAATTGGTCGGGGGGTGTTGGCTAGCAGCATCCCAGGGCATTGCTGCTATCTGTGGTGAACTAGGCACTTTGGGTTTTTTTTATCTCCCTAGAGAGCTCTGCAAACTTCCTGAATAAGCCAGTGGCTTTGGATTATTCTTAGGCACAGGCGGGAAACGAAAATTTGCCTCTTCTGTCAGATGGCAGTTCTTGACCCTTCCTACAGCTCTAGCAAGGGTTGCCCTCATTGCAGCACCCTGATCTCCTGCTGGAGATGGGAGCAGATGCAAGCCTGACCTGTCACACTCCTCAGTCCAATGTAAACCACAAGCATGCAGCAAAGATGGCCTGTGTGTCCCTGGGCAGTGGAGATATGACACAGAGCCCTGTCCCCATGCACAGGTGTCATGGAGCAGCTGGGTTCAACACCTTGCTCCTCCTCAAGAAGCCGCATGATGTTGCTGACTGTGTGTGACCCCCACTCCCAGTGATCTGCCTGTTGAGATGTTCTCCCTCCCCTCTAGTGCAGGTGCCCTCTTTGCTCCTCACAGCGTTTTCCTCCCATGCTGCAATACCACGCTGGTCTGTGTGGTGGCCAATCAATGGGCTGGGTCTGCTGGCAACTTCTAGGCTGCTGCTGCATCCTACCTGTAAGATCTGCCATCAGTCCTGCCTGGGAGATGCACTAACTCTGGCATGGAAGGAGATGTGCTGGTGAAGCGCACCCCAGGTCTAAGCCAAACTACTGTGAGCAGCAACAGGAAAGGTTTCTCTTACCCTACCAACCAGACATAGCACGTTTACATCAGGAAATAGTCCCTTCAAAACTTCCCTGTTAGATGAAAGCTCTTAAATGAATGAGCAGCAGGAGGAAAAGGAAAGTAGGTTACAGACCAGGAGGAGCTGCAAGTTAGAAGAGAGCTGTATGTGCCTCATTTACTACTGAACTGCTCCCTCCATTACAAAAGCCCAAGTGCTCCCGCACTTATCTAGGACTTGGACTCTCTGAAAAGCTCTGAACGAGTCAGAGCGAGCCTGTGCCTGATCGCTACAATGACAGGTACTGTGCTTTCAGTGCCATCAGAGATGTACAGACACAAAGCAGCAGCACGAGACCTTTCTGCAGTGCTAAGTACAGTTGCCTCTGTGCGCTGGCAAAGTAGCTACACCACGAGGCACCACAGGCCAGTGCAGGCATGACGAGATGCTCTGCAGCGAACGGTTGCTTGCAGAAAACAGCTTTTACTGAACTATCATCCTCTGTACTGAGACCACCGTGACCAGCAGCATGCTTCACTGGGCCACAGCACTGACTGGGGAGCAATGTAGGCTGCAGGCAGCTCTTCTCTTCACCCTTAGCTGAGCAGAGCAGGAGAGTCAGCACACCAAGAATCCTGGGATGGAGCTGCCGAGATACCCTGAGCAGCATAAGGGCTCTCTCTACCTCCTGATCCCCCAAGGTGCAGTCCCTGTGGCCAGCACTGCACCAGTGGTGCTTAGCGCTGGATCCCAGCCTGGACCAAGCCAGTGCAGCGCCCAGGAGCAATGCAGTTGCAGGCACTCGTGAGTTCTCTCAACTCTGTGTGAAGGCTCCTCCTGACTCAGGACAACCTCAATTTGCTTCATGTAATGCCCGACACACACCACACAATAAGCTGTCCCCAACCAGGTTCCTCAACCTTGCGTGCCTGCAGTGACAGCACCAGGCACAAGGATCTGTAGACCAGAGAGTAGACACTCGGATCCCCTTGGTCTAAACTCTCTGTGCAACTGCAAGTGAGAATCATAGAATCACCAGGTTGGAAAAGACCTCCTGAATCATCGAGTCCAACCATTCCTATCAACCACTAAACCATGCCCCTGAGCACCTCAGCCACCTGCCTTTTAAATACCTGCAGGGATGATGACTCCACTCCCTCCCAGGGCAGCCTCTGCCAGTGCCCAGTGACCCTGTCTGTGAAAAGTTTTTTTCTGATGTCCAGCCTGAGCCTCCCCTGGTGCAGCTTGAGGCCATTCCCCCTTGTCCTGTCCCCTGTCATGTGGGAGAAAAGCCCAGCTCCCTCCTCTCCACACAACCTCCTTTCAGGGAGTTGTAGAGAGCAATGAGGTCTCCCCTCAGCCTCCCCTTCTCCAGGCTAAACAACCCCAGGTCCCTCAGCTGCTCCTCGTTCTCCAGCCCCTTCCCCAGCTTCGTTGCTCTTCTCTGGACACGCTCCAGAGCCTCAACATCCTTGTTGGAGTGGGGGGCCCAGAACTGAACAAAGGATTCGAGGTGCGGTCTCACCAGTGCTGAGTACAGGGGGAGAATAACCTCCCTGGACCTGCTGGTCACGCCATTTCTGATACACACCAAGATGCCATTGGCCTTCTTGGCCACCTGGGCACACTGCTGGCTCATGTTCAACTGTCAACCAACACCCCCAGGTCCTTCTCCTCCAGGCAGCTTTCCAGCCACTCTTCCCCCAGTCTGTAGCACTGCATAGGGTTGTTGTGTCCCAAGTGCAGGACCCGGCAAGAAGATTAGCTGCTCCTTACCTGGAGTCTGGTAGTTGAGCCGCCTCATCTCAACTGGGTCAGAGGAGTGGGCCAAGAGCGAGTCCTTCAGGCCGATGGAGTGCTCATCCTTGGAAGAGGGGGAGTGTGCCCTTTTCCTATGGATAGAGACAAGCAGGTGAGCTCTGGCAGAGACCAGCATGAACCACCCTGGGATGGAGTTTGGGTCTCTGTGTCCCAGATACCCAGCTCCATGCCAGGTTCCTGGGGCTCTGGGCAAGTCAAATCATCTTCTGTGCCTCCAATTTCCCATCTATGAAACACCAAGGGTGATATTTAAACATGGCAGAAGTTTAATTAGCGAGGCACTTTGAAATGTGCAATTCTGCATACTGTTTATTAGAGAAAAAGCACATAGATACAAGATGTTGTTTCCTCTCTAGGAACTACTTCCTGTAGTGGAAGGACATAATAGATTTTTTTTTTCAAGTATTAGAAATATTTAAATATAGAATGCTGTAATATAATAGTGTAAAGGCTCTTCAGGGTGTGTTTTATTGGGCCATTAATACATGTCTTGAATGGTTGAAGGCACCCAAGGCGTGTATTAATGGAACAATAAAATACACTGTTGTCTCTTCATGCTATATTTATGCCTAGAGCAATGCCACCACCTCAGGCTCTTGCTGGAATTCACAGGCAAAGCAGGGACAGAGCCAATCAAAAGTGGACAAGAGAATATTAAGGAAAATCTAATACTGCAAGAAGGGTTTCTAGTGGTTCTCTACATCTCACTTCTTGCTCTACGTTACAAATATACCCCTGCAGTAGAGAGGGGTGTTGGGCAGGAGCAGGACAGCTGTACTGTCTTCCAAGGCTGTGCTGACTCTGCCACAATGTGCTGAGCAGGCAGCAATACACAGAGACTTTGTCTTTTGGCTACAGCCCCAAAATGGATCTTGCCCGATGGTGAACCCCTCTGCTGACCTGATGTTTCTTGGAAGAGAGGGAGCTGCATCACTCCTAGTCTGCATTAACTCTAGCACACCTACCACCCTGCAGATCTCAAGGCAGCCTCTGTTTTCTACCCCCTTGTGAGGCATTTCGACTCATCCTGAAGTGTTGTCAAATCCTGCACAGAGGCTGCTGCATCTGTGCATGGTGGTGACCCTAAACCACACATGATCACCAACGCTTTGTAGAGGTACAGGGTGCAATCACTTCCACGGAGCTGTGCATTCTGGGCTGGCAAGAGTGAGAAGCAATTAGGGGAAATTTAATGCATAAACAACGAGCGAAATCTAGGTTCTCTCTATGGCCCAGTCTGTGAGCAAGCTCACCTGCAGCCCATGGCAGCATCAGACATTGGAATCATTCAATGGGAAGGACCAGCTTGTGAGTTTTATACTACTCTGAGTCATCTCAACATCTCAGAAGCCTTCTGGCTGCATGGACCGAGACAAAAGAGCTGAAGGACTGAGGGCATTGATAGAAAGGAATGAAAACACGTGGCAAACAAAGAAAGCACTGTTTCTCCTATTAGGAGCACAGCAGGATGTGCCACGCGCTACTGTGTGCCAGTCCCTGTGCCCTTGAGCAGAGTGGACCAGGTTTTCTGGGGAATGGGCACAGAGCATAATTAATGCTTGTCTCTCACATTAGCCTGATCAGGGCAACTGCTAAACAAACCACCAGATCCCAACTTATCCAATGCTACTCCGCTTCAATCCATTCCCACTGTAGATATGACACTGCGAATATGCTGCACAGGTACCTCTGGGAGAAAACGCCTCCACAGAGAAGCTGGACAGCAAAAAACTGTCAGATAACACAGCATCACTCTGAGCATACAAGCAGTGCTATAAGGGGATGTGCTGCCGCTGCTGCACGGGCTAGGACGCTGCAGGGACAGGCACAGGTCCGAGCACAGTGGGCTGGGGCTGCTTCCTGGTGCTCCACCCACAGCAGACTCTGGGATAAAGCAAGGAGAACCAAGTGGGACACAGTGTCTACAAAGCCCAGGTATTGAATCCCCTCTGAAGCCATTTTCTTTCCTTATAGACCAGCAAACACTTTGTTTCTCACAACTGCCTGGTATTCCCTCAGAGCTTCATCATTACAGACTACAAGAATGCACCTGCATTCTCGATGGAACAGCTCTCAGTTTGATGTGACTGAGAAAATAAAGAAGCACCTATGACTGCTGGTGTTGTCGCTTTTTTCATTTCTAATTTAATTGCAAAACAATCTGGGAAGTCTTTATGTTGGAACTGTCTCCCTAAGAGCTGTGAGAGGCTGATGATTGCTGGGAGGCTGATACCTTTGAGGAAACAAAGTCTTTGTAAACCCCCAGAGCTGGCATGCTCCATGCTCCCAAAAACAAAGATGCCCATTACTAGCTTCAGGCTTGATTTTAAAAAATGGAAATAGACTTGAAATTTTAGCAAAACAAGAAGATAAAATGGATTCCTACCTTTCTTGTTTACTAGATCCAGGAAAAAGCAGAAACAGAAGAAAGGAGATGATCACTGACACAGAAAGGCACTTACTGCACACGCACAGCAGAGCTCCATTTAATCAGACAACAAAGCCAGCTCCCATCCCCAAGCTACAGATACATATGTAAATAGAGAGTCCAGGAGGAGCAGAACCTCGGAGCTGAGCTGACAGAGAATGACCTACTGTAATTGAACAGGCTACCTGAACACATGCAAATGCAACCTAGGGCTCCTCGGGAGGACTAACAATCATCTCACAGTACAGTTACAGCTCTAGCAGGATGGCTCTGCTACACAAAAGCTTCAGCAGGGAGCACAAAGCGTGGATGGTTCTGATCCAGTAGCCAGGACTGAATGACCTCAAGTAGAGAGGTCCTACTCTGATTTCAGCCTGTCACATCCATGCCTTGATGTCACCAAGACTATGTTCCCCAGTCAAAACTCACAGCAGTGGGGGCACCTGCCAGAGATCAAGCAGTACTTCACATGACCCTAAGGCTGCAAATCCAAGCTGTGAGACCAGAGAGCTGTCAGAATAGCTTTAGGGACAAAGCTGCTCTCTGTTCCGCTTCTCACACGTTTCCAGAATCCACAGCTGCTCTGTGTCCTGAGGCTGATACTAATTACTTTCTGCATACCCAGCCCTTCTGCTCTTTTATAGAGGAGCCTTCTGCTGTGCCAGGTAGAGACCTTTCTCCTCTCCATGACCACCGAGAACTATCAGAGTACCCCGTATCTCAAGGCTACAAGGAGGGTCTTGAAGGTGTCACCACCTGTAGCGCTCACACCATAACTACTATGTCCTGGACTGGATCTCACCTTTTGAAGAGGAGTATAGCAATGACAATGATGATGATTAATATCACAGCCAGCACGGGTCCCATCACCCACAGCATCTCCGGTTCATCCTGCTGCTTTGCTGAAGCCACTTCCATCACGATCTCATCCGAGTAAGGGCTGGCTGCATACCTCTTCTGAATAGCACCAGCAGGAGAGGGAGAGAAAAACAAGTGTCCATTATGCTAAAGCAACAGCTGCATCTCCGAAATGCAGACATTTCCCCTTGCCTCTGGCTAGCAGTGAACGATAATGCTCCTCAAACCCCGGCAGCACACCACGGGAGGCTCCGTCCCTCGGCATCAGTGGAGGTCACGCTGTAGAAACAGTCTCTTTCTGGTGTGAAACACTCCCAGTGCCAGGAACTTTCTGGCTAGCAGACCTGGCCTCGAGGTGCCAAACTGGAGCAGCCCAGCTAAGAGCCACTTGCCAGCCCTGGATTTTCTCAGAGCCAAATCATAAACTTTTGAATCCAAACCAATTGCACAGTGGGGCTGGCTGATGATTCCTAAGTGGTTTATAATACCTGCTGTGCTGATATCAACACATCTCTCCAGGACAGGGCTATATTAGGAAAACTTAGCTGGGCTAGGCTGTTTTCTTAAACAGAAGAAATGACAGGAACATTTTCTACCTGATGTCTCACACCTGACAAACAGACCTTGGAAAGGGGCTCATGCTTACAGGTTGCTTTCCAGAGACTTCTGCAACCTGTCAGCCCAGTCATTTACAACCCTGAGGGGCAACTTTCCAGCCTCAGCAGCAAGGTGGGATTAGCAGAGACTCAAACCCTTCCTACAGAAAAATGACTCCGCACCTGGCTTGTTCTGCTGCTGTGGTTTATGGACCTATGTTGTCCCTTCACAGCTCAGCCTCGCTGAATGAAAAGGTTTAATCGGTGTGAAAAAATGAAAACCTTTTCCCTATTCAAAAGGGCCAGAGCTGCACCAGTCCAGTGCCTGTGGCTTTCAAGCAGCACCTGCTGCCCTGCATTAGGGAGCCAGAAATGCTCTGTTTCTCCCACAGAAAGTTTCAGTCACTGAAGAGGTGCCTGCAGATCTATAAATCACCTGCTTTAAGGTCAAAGTTTAAACATGCACTTCATGTCTGCGTGCATCTGAGGGGAAGAAAGGGAAAAATCAAGCATGCTGGTGTCACACAAACGCATATCTTGATCTCCTCTCACAGGTGCCCTTGATCCCAGCCAGCCTTGTTTCAAACACACATGGAGGACCGAAAATGCTCTTATCTGTGATATCCTTCTCGCAGTACGTGCAGGTGCAGCATCCTTGCTGCTCCCCTCAGGTTTATCAGCGGGCGGAGATGCCACTGGCTGGAGGGGAGAGCATGGGGGTGGTGGTTGCTGCTTTGTCTGCGAAACCTTCAGCCCTACAAGATCGTGTTTTCAGGACCCTGAAAGAGCTGCTGGCTCCTGGGTCAGCTCTGTTCATAGAAAAAGTCTGCATGGTATCACTGCAATGCATCAGCCTATTCCTATGCCCCACCATCCAGTTCAAACAACAGGACAGAGTCAGTGACAGCTCTGAGCATGGCAGACAAGAAAACGTGGCACTGGTGGTGAGAGGATGGGGCAGAAGTCCTGGGGCTCCCCTCTGTACGGACAAGCAGCTACTCTGCGAGGAAGGCACAAAGGCTTTGCCTGTGACTACCCAGTAAGGACAACCTGCATTAGGCAGGTGGGAAGGAGCACGTGTGTGTCCATCTCCAAAGCTTTGTGCAAGGGACAAAGATTCATATTTTCGCAGACACACTTTGGAAATGCCTCCTTCCAAGAGAAGACAGAAGCAGAGGAGATCAGAAGGACTGTTATCTCAGTGGCATTTCCAAAGGCATACTGCAAGGTGCAGGTGTTCCTGCTTTCAGAGATCGTGTTTCAACCGCAATCCCCTTTGCCTTTGAGGAATGGTGATGTTATGCTCACCTGCTGACACTAGACACAGCAAGCAATTTAAGATGAGCTGAGTGAGGGAGATAGTGCACAGCCCTCGACAGAGTGTCTCATACGTCAAATGAAAATGGGTGCGACTCAGCAGGGGATGCAGAAAGGTGGTCTCTAGGAGCAAGGTGTAATAACTGTGGGCTGGCGGCTCACTGGAGGGCTGTGGCAGATCTATGCTGGGTAGATGATGATGGTACTCTGGGATCAACTAGTTAAGGTCATCTCTTCTTGACAGGGATTGCCAAGACAGAACATCCCCAGGCCTCTGCCCTACCTTGATGTTTATCTGGGACTCTCCTTCCCTCAAGAGTGTGCACATCTTGCCACAAAAACACATGAGCTGGATGAGTAATGAAGAACTTGACCAGCCCTAATGAGCCATTACAAGCAAATGAGGCTGAGGAAGGAAGCTGCAGCTTGGAAGCTGATCAAAGGATTCTACGCATCTCTATTATTTCCATTATTTACTCACTGGCCGATGCTACTGCTGCCACCACCACTCCTGCCCTCTGTGTTTACAGCTGCACACTAACGTATAGGTCTTGCTATACTCCTCCTGGCTTAGTGCATCAGCCTCTCCATTCCTCCTCACGTGCCCTGGCCCTGTGTGCTTGGTGGCACGCTGCCGACAAAGGCATGGCCCATTTGCCTCCAGCAAGGAGAGGCACAGGAACAAGAATCCCTATGCAGCAGACATGTGTGCAGCTTTGCCCTGCTGACAACCCACTGAGGTAGGTGGGCATGTTTGTTTGCTTCTCCAGACATCACCTGGAAGCAAGATTCTGGCCGGAGAAGAGCCTGTGAAGACAGGTTTGCACAGGAAGCATCCTGTTTAACGCAGAGCCTCAGCAGCTACTGTACAGGGCAGGATTTCAAGGGGCTGTTTTCCACAGTCACTTACTTGTACTAAAGCAGAATGAGAACCTATCTCAACCCAACCATGTGTCAAGCTCCGCTCTGGGCGCATCCTGACGAGCCACAACCGAGCTTGTGTAGAATGCATGTGTTGACACTGCCCTCCACTCTCATCCATTACGTCGAACATATGTGCCATTTCCCTCCAAAACCACCATCTATCAAGTCAACTCCCACAGCCGCCTCGGCTGGTTGACACCAGCTATGCAGCCTCATGCTCTTCTCTTCAGAGAAAACTCCATCATCCCAGCTTGCAGCAATTTTTCACCCTGCCTGCACCAAGCCCACCTAGATCTGCTAGGACAGACCATGCCACCCCAGCAGAAAGTCCTTACCGTGTCTCCATCCTCCAGGGAGGCCAGCACGAAGCATCGATAGCTCAGGTCTTGAGACAGGGGTTTGTTGTAGAACCCTTTGTAGTTCTTCTCATCCCCTAGGGTGAAGGTCTCAGGCAGCACATCCACTTGAGCAGCGATGTAGGGCTTGAGTCTGTCTGCTTGGCGTCGCTGGCGCCTGCTCTGACTCCCTTGGCTTATGGCCTCCAGCAGCTGGGGACAAACAAGGTGCATCACTATTGCTTCACCCAGGGTGACACCGCCTTACGCTGTCACCTTACCGGTTGTAGGGTGCAGCAGATTGGAAGGGAAAGAAGATATTGGGTTTGATTTGGACACAGTGGTACAAAGAAATCAGAGGGATGTTCTGTCTGTTTAGGCATTGCTGGGGCACACATCAGCAGACCCTCACTGCAAGCACCTCCGCCCAGGAGCTCAGCTTTGGGAGAGGCCTGAGCTTGGAATGCTGACATGGGGAACGTTCGGGCTTACAAAGCTTGGCTGTGCCGGTCACCCCAAGCTAATACATCCCAACGGGCTATGAGGGAACTGGGCCACATCCTGCGGCCTAAATATTGGTATGGACAGCAACTCATGGTCTACAGAGAGTGGATACTACCTACAGCTGACGCTGATGCTTATGTACAGGGAAAAGGTGACATTTGCTGTATCTTTCCCTTCTGTCGGTGCTTCGATATTTCACCTGCTGCTGGGTTGCAGAAAGAGCTTTGTGTAAATCACACAGAATGATAACAGATTTCATGGGATGTTCTGAGTAAAAATGGCAAATTTCATAGTCGGCCACAAATTCATGAAAAATGACATAAACACACAAAAATTCAATTACACTGCTAAGAAAGACTCTCAGATGTTTAAAGATGTTTTTCTAATGAATAAAAATGAATATCAGGCTTGGAACAGAAATTCTAATTTAAAATGAAGGAGGAGGCATGAAATACATTTCACACACAAATGTATCAGTGCAGCATTGTCAGGGCAGATGGGGAATGTCAGTGGGGCTGGGGGCAGCGAAGTGCACACAAAGCCACGCTGCTGAGCTCAGCTCACTCCCTCTGAGGAGGAAAAGCTGGGTTAGACACTCCTCTCTTTTTCCCCTTGACAGCCCATCCTTGCCCTCCTGAATACTCTTGTTGGAGCAGTTTAGTAAAGCTATAGCTTGTCACTGCAATGTCACCAAAAAGAAGAAAAATAACAAGGGATGGAGAAATCTCCGTTCCACAAATATCCTTGTGATTGCAGGGAAAAGGCAGAAAGAGAGTCTTTGGACTGCAGAGTTTGCTCCCTGCACACATCTCTTGTATCTTGGCTGAAATTACAGCTGAGCTCTTTGGGGCAGAAAACACAGCTGTACGTGCATGGGTGTGAAACCACAGGGCTCCAGTTGTGAGTGAGGTCGCTGGATGCTTCTGCTACTTCTAGATGTAACACACAGCAAAAGACTGCACCAAAGGCATGCTACGCTTGCAAAGTTCACATCCTGAAAAATTAGAAAATTAATATTGCCTGTGCAAAATTAATTCAGCTTTCTTACATATGTGCATTGTGTTACAATCCTTGACTGCATGGTCACGTACTATCTCTTCCGTAACTCGCCTGCTTTGTTCAATACACAGGACAGACAGTGCTTAATCAAAGAGCAGCTCTTCCATATTTTGTTTTCCTCTCTCCATTATGCAACCTGAGGCCTTGTTTATTGCTTACTATTCAAATCCAGCTCTGAAGACAAAATTAATAATTTCCTCGTGGGCTTTTCTATGGTGCTGATCACTATAATATTACAAGTGCTTCACAAACATTAACAATCTTATCTTCCTAACACCCATATTAGGTGAGATGAAAGTGATTATCCTAATTTTACAAATGGAGGACAGAGACACAGGGACATTAATGTAAAAAAAAAGTCCACTAATTTTGAATGTCAAATTGAAAAAACATCGGCTTGTTTTGTTTTTAAAGAAAACTTAGCTTTTTTTATAGTCCTGACTGTATCCAACAGGGCTCCTATTGACTCTCCCTGCAGCTGGGGATGCTTAGGCTTTGCAAATGAGGCTCCAGCATCTCAAATTGAGCACTCCAAAACACAGAACATGCAAGAGAATGGCTGCTACAGAAAATTTTGTTTTAAATAATTTGTCCAGGACAGGATGAAACACTCAAAAGACAGAAACCAGTTCTCTCAACAGCTTTCAGCTACCTAATGGACAAACCCAAACCGTTCTTTCTCATTCTACTCTTCTACTTCTTGTGACATCTTCCAACTTTTGCAATGAAACGAAGCAGGAGACCTACAGATGATGGTTCTCCATCACACAATTTGTGCTTCATGGGCAGAACAGATCCGCCTATACAGGCTGTAAGCTGGGACCCCATGGAAAAGATTGTGCAATCATGTAATTAAAGATTAATGATAAGTAAGGGCAGATTTACAGCTTCTAACACTTCGTAATGTCTGAGTGCTTCAAGCTTGAAACTTTGTTTCTTAATGGACCTTCTATGTGTGATTTCTTGGGAGTTTTTCCTTATTATTTTAGGGTTTGTCTTGAAGGTCTTTATGGGGAAGAAAGGCACTACACCCTGATCTGATGACTCTTCTGATGCCACACTACTGGTGTTTGAGGAGTCCTGCACAGAATAAGCTGCATCTTGGGGTGAATGAACTGGTAAATGCTGAAAACCTTTAACAAGCAAATGTGAAAGGAGTTTTGCAGGTTTGTTAGATACTAGAGTGAAGCCTTAATCAAAACCGCAGGCTTAGGTCCTATCCAGAGAGGGAAAAGCCTCCTGACAGAACAGCTTAACAAACTGAAACCAATATCCTTCTCTGCTAGCTTATTTTCAAAATCAGCATGGTTGCTTCAGCTGAAAAAGTGCGTAAAGAGTATACGATCCCAGGCCTCAAGTTGTGCCAGTGGAAGTTTAGATTGGATATCAGGAAAAATTTCTTTACTGGAAGAGTGAAGCAGCACTGGAACAGCCTGCCTAAGGAAGTGATGGAGTTTCCTTCCCTGGAGTTGTTCAAAAAATGTGTGGATGTGGCACTTTGGGACATGGACTAGTAGGCACAGTGATGCTGTGTTGATGGTTGATGATCTTAGAGGTCTTTTCCAACCGTAATGATGACATGGATCTGTCCTGGTCAGAGCTCTGAGACACTCAAGTGTGGTCTCCTAGTAGGGCCCATTCCGGGAGGTGGCACCTCCCTTGCTTGACACCAGCCTCCTTCCTCCATGCGGTCACCAGCCAAGAAAGGCTGAGTGGGCACCGCATGTCCCACAGCCCCATCTCTGACACACAGCATGCAGCTATTTCGCTGCACCCATGCTGCTGCCAGGAGGCCTGGGCAAAGCCTGGGCCATAGGGGAGCCAATTCCATTGCTGCTGCTATAGCCTCCTACCTGGTCCAGCTCCATCTCATCCGGCGTCCGCCACCGAGCAGTCGGGCTGCTGGCACTGTGATCTGCTGGCACAACCACGATGTAGTACCACCTAGGAAGGAAGGAAGGAAGGAAGGAAGGAAGGAAGGAAGGAAGGAAGGAAGGAAGGAAGGAAGGAAGGAAAGAATGTGTAAGCACTGGACTCTGAGCCATCTCTCTGATACATCACCAGGTAACACAAGCCAGGCACCTCCCAAGGGCGACCTCCTCCTCCCCCTGCCCTCTAAGCAGCAGAAGGGCTCCATAAGAAAGAGGTCAGTTTTCCAGCTGCACTAGAGAAGAGAGTATTTCCATTAGCACTCATTAGGTTAATGAAGATCTACAGACTGTGCTCCAGAGGGTGGTGTAGGAGCTGTGAGAAGGACATTTATATAATCGGATTGTAGCAGGAACCCTGGGGAAATTGTGCTTTAGCATAAGGATACCACAGTAACGAATAAGACTTCCACAAACTCGCTTTTTTAATCTCCTTGAGGCTTTAGGCATTATTTATTTAAAGGATATTATACAGCGTTAGAGAAAGTCCCTCCTGATCCTCAACTGTGTTTTTGCTGGTAGCATCTGAAGTATACCCACCAGGGTGAGGGCAAACTGTTAGAGAATTGTCTTAATTTTATTGCACACAAATATTTGTTCAGGAAGAGCCAGCAGCGTGATCCTATGTCACAGGTATATACCTGGCTCTGTAGTGCAGCCTGCTCAGAAATTCACCCCCAAAAAATCCACATGTTGGCAGAAGTCTGCCCTGCCCTTTTCCTGATCTCTAGCCCGCCACCCTGCCTTTTCCGCCCAGGCACGGCACCTACCTAACTGGCACAGTGGTCTGGACTTTGGGAAGAGTGAGTGTGAATTTTCCTTCCTGTATGTACTTGTTTGTGGCGATGGGTTTGCTTTGCAGGACGTCAGGAGCGGTGCGGATTGAGACAAGGTGCTGGAGTCCCCCGGCACTGCTCCCGCGATTCATTAGCACAAAAGAATAGTCCGTGTCCGGCTGGAGGTCACTTATGAGTTTCTTCATCGAGTGGCCATCCACCTCCACACTCTGGCTATTGTACAGAATCTGAAATGGAAAAGGACACGCTTAGCTGACAGCTGCTGATGAAAACTCACACTCAAAACAGCGTTAGAGACAACAATTTGGCTCTGGGCCTTCCCTCAGCTGGTTCAAGTATTGTGCGCTTTGTAAACAGCCATAAATCCTTGGTTAAAGAAGACCCCCAGCAGAGGGTCGAGCCACGCTCCCTGCACCTCGCAGCGATGGAGCAGAGGAGGTCATCTCAGCAAAGCCTGGGTGGCCGAGCACCAGCAGTGAGGCTGGTGGTGCCACACGCACTGCTTTTCAGCACTGGTTTGGGGGAGGAATCCAGATGGCTGTGCTTTGCCCTCACAAGGAGATGAATGGGTCTTTGTTTCTTGTCTCATGAGGCTAAAACACACAATATGCTTTTGGTGTTATCCCGTCTGCTTTAAACTGGTGTCACTCCCATGTCTACCAGCTGACGCCTGACGGAATGGATAATGCCGAACATCTTCCTCCCAGCAAGGTGACCGGGTAGGGTGGGTGGGGTGGGGGGGAGGGCGTTACACGCCCCACTGATGATCAGACAAATCCTGTGCTGGGCTCACAAATTGGTACCCGAAGCAGCGGCTCTGCAGGTGTGACACCCCGTTGCCATGACAACAGATGCTGGTGCCATGCCAGCTGTGGGCAGATCCGCGCTGCTTTTTACTGTGGTGTTTGCGGCGGGGGGCTGGTGGGCAGGACAGGGCAGAGCCATCAGTGGCCTGGGGCAGCTCCCACACAGCTTCCCAACTTGTGCCCACCGGCCCCTCAGCTAATGACATTTTATCAGGCCCTGTTGCAGATATCCAGGACCCCCATCTCCCTCAGGGCTGCTGCTGTATTAGCCACACCAAACAGCCCATCTGCCCCGGGAATCTTGATCCCAATCCTGCTGGAACAACCCCTGTATGCCAAAACCCTGAGTGCTGCCTCTGCAAAGCCAGAAAAACTCAAACAGTTCCTGGAGTCAGAGACAAATGGGGTGTAGAAAGCCAGAGAGACCAGAGGTTGTGCCCCAGCTGTGATAAACTAGCATGTTCCCTTCCACTGGGTGCCCATCCAGCATGGCAGGGGAGCGCTGGATTCCTGACAGCAGCACAGACACACAAAATGTCAAAAACTGGCAATGGCAAAGCTGGAGCATGTTAAACTATGGCAGCTATTCTGCGCCACAGGCAGAGACCACACAGTAAAACGTGCTCTTTCCAACAGCGGCCTTGAGAGAGAGAAGACAGATCTGTGGAAGAAAAATTACTTGAAGTAAAATGGATTTTTTACCAGCTGAGCCTGCCGTTCAGAGTGACGCAGGCAGCAAGGGAAGGACCATACTTTCCTTCCAAGTCACCTTTTTAGCAGGTGGCAGAAATCTGCAGAAAGCTGCTGGCTTGCTGGGACAAGGACAGCTGATTAGCACTGCTCTAATATTTAGTGCTGGAGCTGGGAGGAGGAGAGAGGCTCTGGAAAGGAATCTGAAGGACAGAGGAGCACAGGGACGAGGATAGGCCTGGAACTTGCAGCTTGTGTCATCCTAACAGCGATACCCACAGCATGCTTCAAATCCTCCTCAGGTCACTTTGCAAGGAAGTTGGGATAGGAAAGGAGCCACAGCTTTTTTTGCTGCTGAGAAGAGACTCCCAACGGGTAACAGAGCAGCAGTAAGGAGCCAGCAGCAGAGGAGAGATGCAATCAATCTCTCTGGCTGACATGCTTCAGTCTTCAGGGATGAATTGCAAAAATAAGTATCAAGTACTAAAATAACAGAGGTTTGCAGGGATAAAGCCCCTGTTGGCTGCCCCACGTGAAGGAAAGGCTGTCAAAGGTAGGATGGCTGGAGGGAGTTGTCCTCTGCTATGACTCTTCTTAAGATATTTTCTCCTGGGCTTTGATACCTTTCCCCGAAGACACATACGTCAGATGGGTGCTCAAGTGAGCGATAAAGGTAAAATGAAGAAATGCTTCTTATATCACTGGAATATCAGATACCTAGTTGGCAAGTTTCACTCTGCTCTGACACAGAAGTAGGCACAACAAAGACAAGAATGTCAGACTTCAAGTCACCTCAGCAGCTCTGCTGTCTGTTCCAGCATCATCCCTTGCAATGATATTTCAGTAGTACAGGTCCGGATATCCCGGACGAAAGCAAGTTAGGGTTGTCCTGAGGGAGCAGCGGGGCCTCACTTCATGTGCTCCAACACGAACAAAACCAAACTTCCACCATTAAGAGCTTTGCTGGAAGGATGCAAAACCCACGATGAGTTCTGCTGCCTCTCATCTGAGACTTCTCGTTATGAAGTCCTCCCTAATAAAGGTATCATCAACCGCTTCTGTGTGTGCCCTAGGGAAGGCACTCACCCACCAGCTGCCTGCACGAAGCATCTTCTGGGGGCATGGCTGCTCTCCTGGAGCAAGAGGAGGCAGAGGAGATGGGCAGACATTTCAGTTCAGAGTTTACCTGTTTGCTGTGCATTGGGAAAGGCCAGGACACAGTCCTTGATTCACTGCTGATATGAGATGATGATTTTTACTGCCATGCACAGAAATTTGTGTGCAAAGAGAGTGAAATTGGCATTTGCAATGCTTTCCTGAAGCATTCTCCACCATCCTCTCTTTTCACAGTTGCAGTAGCACTTCTGCGTTCCTTTACCTGCCATAACACATTGTCTTCTCCAATGTTATGCACCATTAGTTAAGGTCTTACACAAACCTTACAATAATGGAAGGGCTCAGAAACAGTCATTCGTGTGCAGCTGAAGATGCCCGGGAGCTCCAGCAGGAATGCTATTTAGAGGCTGCATCATGGCCCACTGGTAACTACTTAAGTCAGCAGCAAATTTGGCCCAAGGGCTCTGAACTGCCAAACATTGCTGACGAGCCCATAGATTGCTGTAAAATGTCATTTGTGCCGCTCTTACTCACAAGAGACGATTTGCAAAGCTAGGTGGGTCCGAATGTCACTGCTGAAGGTCTGCTGCTTGATTTCAAGGCAGTTATAGAATGTACTGAACTAAAAGATGAAAAGACACGTAGTGTGCAATACTGGAAAAGATAATGACTCGATGGAGAAGTAGACGAGGTTGCCTTTTTTGTGGGCAGCAGTAATTACTAACTCCATGGGGCACACTGTCAGAAGGCGCTGCCCAGCATTCGCAGGGGTTATTTCTGAACCTGTATCATAATAATTTTCAAAAGGTGCTGTTCCTTCTCTCCATTTGTAAAATACCTTGTGATACTGCCATTAACCGATACATCCTCTGTCTTGCTCTTAAGTTGAATAACGAGTCTCAGGAAAGTGCAGTTTCCCCAAGGAGAAGGATGTAGCGGTCTTGCACTTTCCATGCAAGCTCCAGAAGAGCTTTCTGCAAGCACACTGGAACAGAAAAGCAATAGTGCCTGCGCTCCATCACAACTGCTGGGCAACATTTTACAAGGGATTTATCTCCTAGACCAGAAGAAGCTGTGAAAATTCCCCAAAGAGAACTCAAACCTTCATTATTGATTTGGTAGCAATGAAAATTCCTAAGGTCTCAGTTCATCGCCTATTGAAAAAAAAAGCATCAGTCCTGCTTGCTCCTCACTATTCATTGTCAGAACAATATCTACTTTAATTAAATCTGTTAAAGTAGAATATGACACCCTTTGGGACACAGATTTAGCATGAGACTGTTTATCAAGTGTAGATAATACTAATTGTTCCCATGGAGATTTATCTGCTATGCTAGTTACAGTATTAGGCTCCGGCCTCAGCATCCCATGTGCCTGAATTAGAGGAGAGAGGTGAACCTTGCTTATGAAAACACAAAGTCCTGAAGGTTAAGGATTTCTTTGAGTGGCACAGTCAGTGACCTGGAGTTGACCCTTTTAGTTCCTGACCTTGACTCATGTGTGTCTGCAAGTCTGGGAATATTAATAGAAAGAAGACACCATTAGAGCAATATCCTTGTAACACTCTCGTTTGCATGACTGCTCTTCAGTTAGCAAGTGGCTAACGCCATCTGCTCCTGTGTCATCTGAGGGTTAACCCGCAGCAGGAGCAGACCCTGAGTCACCGTCTGTGTAAGCGATCGCAGCTACGTGGCTGAGACAAGGCATCAGCATTATGCTGTTGGCTCCTGGCTACCTCCAACCACTCCACCATCCTCATGTGGTAGTAACGCTCCAAAGGTCACACTGTCCCTTTCTAGCACTGTGCCGTCAGACAGAGACATGGGATTTGTGCCACAAGAATAAGGCAAGACGAAGCAGACTGTTCCTTCAGCAGAGTGCAAAGTAACAGGGATCTGTGAAGTTCCTTGCGGCCAGATATCTGAATGCTGATCCTAATGCACACTACGTCTACAAAAGCTTTGAATTCCACAAGGTCTTCAAAAAAGCCTTATCTGCTTTAGCTAAACTCTGCACATTAACAAGTGTCTGCTATTGATAATGGTAATTCAGCTTTCGCATTTAAACAGGGAGAGTTAGTAACAAGGAAGGGGATCCAATGTAATGTGGATGCAGTTCAAGACCTTCCCCTCACTCCCCGGGCCATGGATCCCCCACAGCTCACGCAAGCCTTGCCTTTGCTCTTTAGCCATAGCGCGGCAGGATGTGTATGCCCTCGCCTTGCCTTGGATGGAGAGCACGCTGCTCCCACTGGCCACCTTTGCAGAGGCAGTGGATTGCTGCTGAGACTGTGCCCAATATCATCCTTGGCGATATAACGTGTTGGTCTTGTTTCTTAGGGGAGAGAAGCTGTGCTGAGACTGAAGTCTTTTAGGCACATCAGTGATACACGCTGGGGGACACGGCATGAAGACATCGAGTCGTCACTGTTGTCTGCAGCCTAGTGGATGACACTACACCCAGAACTGTGCTGGAGAAAAGAGAGCAACTGCCATTCCTTCAGAGTTCCCTCTGCACTGACACAACTTGTGCTGCTCACACCTGTAACATCTTCCATAAGGGTGATGATGCTTCTCTCCTTTGCTCCCCAAGATTATGCATCTGTCCTGTTGCTCTGAAGTAACTCATAAAGGCCATCTGGATGTTTGAGACAGGACACCCTGCAGAAGGAGTCATTCTTAATTTGATTCACTGGCTGGTTTTCAGACCATTTTGTCCTGGTGAACACCTGTGCTTAAATCACACTTATAACTTTTCACGCTTCAACTCTGAGTCAGGATTCAGGACAAGCTGGTGTAACCACCGTCGTGGAGCTGTGATGGCCAGCCTGACTCAGTTGAGTGGTACCAGGTGACAGGACACTTGAGAAAGCTGCTGGAGGAGTGAAGAACTGATTTGCACTGTGTGAACAACCACTGCAAGCACTCTTAGGAAAAGCATCAGTGATTTGGGGTACTGGACCAGTTTCCACTTCCCTTTGAAAAGGCAAGTAATTCGGGGGCACTATCAAGGGAGGAGTAGCTACTTAGCAGAAGTTGCTAAGGTGAAGATGGGTGTCTAGCTGAATGGTGAGGTCAGAAATACAGATCATGATCCCCGAAACAGCATCACAGAATCACCAGGTTGGAAAAGACCTCCTGGATCATTGAGTCCAACCATTCCTATCAACCACTAAACCATGCCCCCGAGCATCTCAGCCACCTGCCTTTTAAATACCTGCAGGGATGGGGACTCAACCACCTCTCTGGGCAGCTTCTGCCAGTGCACAGTGACCCTGTCTGTGAAAAGGTTTTTTCTGATGTCCACCCTGAACCTCCCCTGGTGCAGCTTGAGGCAATTCCCCCTTGTCCTGTCCCCTCACACTTGGGAGAAGAGGCCAGCTCCCTCCTCTCTACAACCTCCTTTAAGGTAGTTGAAGAGAGCAATGAGGTCTCCCCTCGGTCTCCTCTTCTCAAGGCTAAACAACCCCAGGTCCCTCAGCTGCTCCTCGTAAGACTTGTTCTCCAGCCCCTTCTCCAGCTTTGTTGGTCTTCTCTGGACATGCTCCAGAGCTTCAACATCCTTCTTGGAGTGAGGGGCCCAGAAATGAACACAGAATCCAAGGTGCGGTCTCACCAGTGCCAAGTACAGAGGGAGAATAACCTCCCTGGACCTGCTGGTCACACTGTTTCTGATACAAGCCAAGATGCCATTGGCCCTCTTGGCCACCTGGGCACACTGCTGGCTCATGTACAGCTGCTGTTGATCAACACCCCCAGGTTCTTCTTCTCCAGGCAGCTTTCCAGCCAACCCCAGTCTGTAGCACTGCATAGGGTTGTTATGCCCCAAGTGCAGGACCCAGCATTTGGCCTTGTTGAACCTCATGCCATTGGTCTCAGCCCAGCGGTCCAGCCTGTTCAGATCCCTTTGCAGAGCCTCCCTACCCTCCAGCAGATCCACGCTTCCACCCAGCTTAGTTTCGTCCGCGAACTCACTCAGGGTGCATTCAATTCCCTCATCCTGGTCATTGACAAAGACATTGAACAGGGCTGGACCCAGCACTGAGCCCTGGGGGACACCGCTTGTGACTGGCCTCCAGCTGGAGTGAACTCCATTTACCACAACTCTTTGGGCCCTGCCATCCAACCAGTTTTTCACCCAGGAGAATGTGTGCCTCCCCAGGCCAGAGGCTGACAGTTTCCTAAGCAGAGACATTCCTATTCTCAGATTGCCCTCTACACAGCGCGTGCTTTCACTGCTTGGCATTTGTTGTTGGCGTGCTTCAGCCAACTTTATTCAGTCCTGTTTTGTTACCAAGTGCCTACTGGCTATTCCACAACTGATCAAAGTAGAAAGAAATAAACAAAACTACAACACCTCCTGACCAAAGAACAGTGAAAGGAAGGAAAGCAATCACCAGCGTGCTCTTCTGTGTGCCACAGTTCCTGTGTGGGTGCTCAAAAGCAAGGCGGGGCTACCTAACCTTGGCTTGGAGATCTGAGCTCCACAAGACCCCAGGCCAGTGAGCAGCATGACCCTGCTCTGCTGGTCTCTTGTCTGATGGCCTAAAAACATCATGTGGCAGGTCAAAATGCTGCTTTTCCCTGTCCTGCTCACTGCCACAGGCAGAGCTCCCTGTTCCCCGCATCCCACCCTTACCTTAAAAGGCACTGTAGATTTATAGGAGTCAGGCACTTCCCAGCTCAGCAACACAGATGTTTTCATGACAGCATTGACGCGGAAGTTCTTAGCAAACACTGAAATGAAAAACAAGACATTTGAGCACTGTAAGGCTAGGTCAGGAGGGAGCTAGGCAGCAGCTTGGCTCCAAGTCTCTCTTTGTCTAACTCAGCAGCAGAGGTCGAAGAGTTCAGCCACAGCAGAAAAGTGAGAGATGAGGAGAAAAGAGCAGCAGCCTTTTACCAACTCTTCAGTCTCCAGTGGAGTTTCACTTTCTGAGTATCCTTCCCAGCACCACAGAAAGGGAGTTGTAGGCTGAACTATAGCTTTCCTCTCTTCCCCCTCTGCTCACACTCTCTTAGCCCTTTGCCATGATCAAAGAACAACGGTGCTCAGGTACTGGATCTGCAGACAATCCTACCCAGCCTCCTGCTCCAGTTCAAGCAAAAGCCTTTCATATACAGATGAAACAGCAAAGCACACCTGTGGAGCGACAAAGGCAATTAAGCTACCACCAATGACCCTCTTCCAGCAAATGGCAACTTTAAGGAAACCTTCATTGAGCTTCCCCTCACCGAACTAGTTTTATGCTAGGGAGCCACACAGTACCTGATCTCATTAGCCAGAGCAAAGGGGAGCGTGGCCTCATGAACTGAAGCAAAGGTACCTATCCTGGAGGAAAAGCTTGCTGTTATGGCTTGTTAGAGGGGCACTTACCTTGCTCAACAGGCATGGTCCGGGACTGGATGCTGGGGCTGAGTGGCCCAACCCCCTTATTGGTGCGTGCCCTCACTTTGATGTCGTAAGTGGTATCGGGCTTCAAATTCGTCAAAGTGATACTTGTGTCCTTGGTGATGTTAACCAGGTCCTGCTGGCTATTTATGTCCCTGTATACCACTGTGTAGTTGACTATCTTGCCGTTTCTTTCTGCCAAGACCGGGGGTTCCCATGCAACCTCTGTGGTGGAAGTAGTGAGACCCACCACACGCAGGTTCTGTGGGAACCCGCTTGGCACATCTTCCGCAGTAGTGATCTCCTTCTCAAACTCCTCTCCTGGGCCAGCTCTGTTCTTGGCAGACAATTTGAAGAGGTATGTAGCCCCCTTGTGCAGGTTGGTCACAGTGTAGTGATGGTCTCTCTTCCCGAAGTCTATCGTGTTCATCTTCTCCTCATCAAGACGTCTGTACTGCAGCCGGTAACCCAGCAGCTCCCCTACCATCTCCTTGGGTGGGTGCCACTGGATGAGGGCTGTGTTCATGGCTGTCGTGCTAATCATCATGGTGGGCTTCCCCGGGACTGCAACATAAACACACAATGACCATCTATAGCCTGGGAGGAGAGGAAGGAAGGACCGCTTCTGTGCTGCTTAGTCCGTGAGGATTGAGAAAAGTGGGGAAGTTCAGACAACAGGGTGAAGAGGATGACAGACAATTCACATGGATAGAGGCAGACCGACCCTAATCCAGTGGCGAGGGAAGCTGGAGCCAGCCAGCTGTTGGCTGCCATTCTCCCATGTGCTGCCATCTAAACAGGCAGTAAATGCAGCCATATCCAGCCCTAAAATTCATCCCCGTTTACAGGAAAGGTTTAAGCATCAAAGCATCATATTTATCTCAGAGAAGATCTGAATCCCGTCCTCCCAATCAGTGGTCTTCAGACACTCCAGCTAGTGCACAGCACCAGGCCATGCTGCCCTCGGCGCACTGTACCACAACAGACACACAGCAGCCCGAATCCAGCGCCCTGATCTGTCTGAAGGCAGACAAATTTCATCCTGAAACCTTGCAGTTTTACCATCTGCAGAGGCAGTGAGCAGAGCTGGGCAGGCTGTTTGCCATCAGAATACATTTTGGTTTAGCTGATGAGCAGATTCATGATGTCAGTGTCGATGTGAGAGGTGAACACAAGCATTCCACAAGATTTTTGCTTATGCTGCACAAGTCAAGTGGTGTTGCCGTCACTGGTTAGGAACTGATGGCTTTAAATTGATGGCTTAATACCTTGGTCTCCTTCAGTTAAAAAAAAGGATGCGTCTTCACTTCACATCAGCTCAGATTTGTAAACAAATCAACTGATAGAGAAGATACTCAGAATCAAAGGGATGGGGCCACTGATATGTAAATGAAAATGGGATTGTAGCCAAAACTAGTTAAATATCCTTGCACGGTTTTGATAAATATGAACCCACAGATGAGCACAAGATAAAAAAACATATTTGACAATTATGCCCCTATTTTGCCATCAGAGGGCGATACCAACACTCCCCTTCGAGGTCAAGCCTGCAGACGAGCCCCTACTAAGGCAGCCCTGGTGGTGGTATTGTAGGTATTTAAAACATACAATTACATTTCCACTGCCAGCGCCATCCTCTTTGCACTCATAATACAATGTCTAACAGCAGCTAGTATTAAGGGACACATTATTTTCAGAGCCGATTCCAAATATTAACTTTAAATGTGCATCATAACACGGGAAACCCCACTGTGGTTTACAGTGCAACACTGGGATGTTTAGGAAGCTTTTCCTGTTTATAGGACAGCTGTAGCAATTTGACGAACAGAGCATACATCATGGCGAGGCACAAGGGAGGCGGCATTTGAGATTGTGACAGTGGAAACTACCTCTGGAGCTCCCCATATGCAGCACGGAGGAGATGGCAAGCTGTTCCTTGTTTAAAAGCACCAGGAACAAACGCTCTCAGTTTGCACAAGCTGCATTCCCATAATAACAAGTGGTAAATACTGTTCCAGGATTATTGGTTGTAGGACAGGTCTAGTGAGTGGAAATCGAGGACAAGACAGTGTCAACTAGTTGGTGCCACGGCCAAAGGCAAGCTTGACCACATCTGGAGGAAAGCACCTGATGAACTCCTGCCCCTGCTCCAGGCTGAGGCTCCCGTGTTGCACTAGGCACAGGGTACAAGTTTCTACTAAGACAGCAGAATCTGGCTGCGACCATCAGGACCTAGGAGTTGTGCCTGCAGCACTCTTATGGCAGGATCTGTTGCATTCCACACTTTACCATGGCTCTAGGAGCAGCTGGGCTCAGCTATGTAAGCCTGCGGAGGCAGCAGCAGCAATGGGGGGGGGAGCCGAGGAGGACCTCTGAGGAGCCCTTTGTGCCAGGAGCCATCCCAGGTGGCACTGCAGTCACCGCAGGAAGCAAGAAAAGGCACTCGCCTACGGGAACAACACGAGGACAGGCCATGATTCCAAAGTTGAGGGAGGGCCTGGACTTCCAGGCTTCCTCTTCCCAGGTCTCTGGACTATGCAGATGAGCTCAGACCCATGAGTTTCACTGCTCTTTCACGGGCCCTGGCAGCGTCTGTCCGTCTGTTTGCTGCACTTTGCTCAGGTGATCCAGTGGCAAAGCCTGTAAGTAAGGGCTGGAGATCACAAGAGTATGTACCTCTGCAGCAGCTCCAGCCCTCTCGCTTCCTCCTGTACAGGTGCCTTGGCCGTACTCCCCATGCACCTCTTGGGAGGTTTTACCACCACCCCTATGAGGCTGCGGCATCTGCTCCCCACACTCACCTGCCCCTGTGGTGGTGATGACCTTCGGCTTGCTGCGGGCACCATCTCCTTTGGTGGTGTAGGCAGCAACTGTGACGGAGTAGGTGGTTTCTGGCAGCAGGCCTCCAATGATCGTCTCCTGGGAGCGCATCCACAAGGCAGAGAAGAGGCAAAGGAGAAGAGCAAACACTTGTTACTAGAGTGAGCAAAGGAGGGCCCTGGTGTCAGTGCCTCCAACAGCAACACACCGACACATTTGTTGGCTCGCGGTCATGCATTGCACTCGAGCACATGTCTCGCACAGAGCCAGCAAACAACAATCACTGCCCTCCAACACCTGATTTCACCCACAACCTCTAACACCTGGCCTTTCCAGGGACCCACCACCAACTTGTGTCAGCAGCTGTGCTCTCCCACGGCTTTTGCCAAGAGCAAGATCTGCTCTAGAGATGGTTCTGCATGAAGCCAGAGCCACCCTGCCCCAGCAAGCCTGAGAGTAAGAGGACTGTGGAGCTGTGAACCAGAGCAAAAGCCAGTTCAGCTGGCTGCGGAAATCTCTTGAGGGCTAATTTGGGGATTTTTAATGTTGTCTCTTGCAGCAGAGCCGCAGGGAGCACAGAGAGGCTCTGCAGGCAGCAGCATGGCCACACCAGGCGGGGGGGCCCCAAGCGAGGAACACCTGCAGCACTGTGTTCACCCTCCCTGCCAGGCACAGAGTTGTAAGGATGGGATGGGGTCAGTGCAAGGTGTTGGCAAGACCTGGAGGGAAAATCCTGCACCACGGGAGGTCTGAGAGGAGGGCGGACTCGGCAGGGTGCTAGCACCCTTGCATGCTCTGGCTTCCTCTGGGCAGGAGGAGGGCATGGCTTCGCACTCCAATTTGAGATCAAAGACAGGAGCACCGCACCTCCCTCCTGGCCTCCAGCAGCAACGTAACTCGTGCCAAGCCTGGCTGGCCAGGCCTGCAAAAGAGCAAGCACAGCGAGCTCAACAGCTGCCAGCGGCTCTCTGCAAGCTGAGGGCAGGTACCCTTGAACTGCGTTCATCTGTGGGTGCTCTGAAAGGGTTGGGGCCATTAGCAGTAATAACCCATCAGGTCAGGGAGCATGAGACAACCGGGCTGGAGAAGTATTTGGAAAGAAGGCAGAGGCTCTGGGTTGGTTATTTACCCTTTCAAACAAGGAGAAGAGCAGAGATGGAGAGGGTTAAGCTCGAGTTGTTGAGGATAGCACGGGCACTGTTTGAGGCTGCTCCAGGGGTCTGATCTCTGCCTGGGGGACCCCTGCCAGCTTGAGGGTTACAAGGAGCACTCGTGGTTGCTCTCAGAGCACAGCCAGTCTCCCATCACTCACTCGCACAAACACCCACACTGTTAACCCTGATTTCCAGTCAGTGCAGCTGGTTCATGTTTCCTGCCCAGGCTTACTCATCAAAATCACCCTGTTACCACTGCGGAACCAGCCAGCCCAGAGAAAAATCAACAAGCACCAACAAGAACCCCGCCAAAATCACCGTGTGAACCACAGTCTGATCCCAACTCCGCCCCTGCAGCAGATCGTGTGTGCGGGTGAGTGGACGCGCAGTCCGATCGGTGCCAATGGACCCGCAGGGGAAGCACTCACACAAAACCTGCAGACTCTGAACATCCCAAGAGAATTCAATCCTCCCAAATCCATGCAAAGAGAAATTCTCACGCAAAAGCATGCCACCGGGAGCAAAGCAAGCGAGCTCGGAGGAGGGGAAAGAGACAAGGAATGGATGAAAGAAGATCTGATTGCATAATGTAAACACAGTGCTGTCATGACAAAGCCACTCCAAGGGAGAATCCTCCGAATAAAGCAGGAGGAGAAATGCATCGTGCTGGGGAAGCTCACAGTAGGGCACGTAATTGAATTGCTGACTCTAAAAAGGTCATTTTCTAGTTTGTTCCTCGAAATTTATATTCCAAAATTATGTGGGAAAAATTGGATTTAACTGTTTAAATGTGATTGTTTTCTTACTACTACCTATGTTTCAGCCAAAGGTCACGGCTGAGAGTGTAGGTTATTGTTCCTGACTAGAATCAATGTGGTCTGAAGATTATATATCTAATTTCACTCTGTCACTCCATGGGCCTACTACTGCAGCAAGTAGGATGCACCTCCTGAGTCAATCACTTGAGCCTGCCTAAAACTGCACTGCAACAAGCTGGAAATACAGATTATAGGAAATGTCAATTGCTTTTCTGCATTTAGTAGCAATCTAAATGCCAATTTTCTCTGGATTTGCCGCTTGTGGAAGGTTTCACAATGTAACTCTCCAGCCTCATTAAGGGAGTGAAAGGGATGTTTTGACAGCACCGTGTCTACAAAATTCACAAATCGATTTACCAAACCCCTCTTTTCCAACCTGGAACACACACAAGTGGTACTTACATGGTCGACGGAGTCCTCAGTTCTCCACTGATGGGGGGGAAAGGAAGGAGGAGAGAAAAATGGAGACACAGAATTTTAAGGGGCAACGTGTAGGAAGGGGATGACAACGACAACAGCAGGGGTTAGCAGGACTGGGTTGGTGGGATTACAACACTTATACACAGAGGGTCATCTGGCATAGGCTGTGCCAAGGGAAGAAATGGCATAGAGCAATTTTCTACATGCCACTAGCCTGCACAGTAGGTCTGAGATCATTCACACAAACAGGGGCAGAAAGCTAACTTCCTAACTTTGCAGTCCTTTTCCCTTTCTGTCTTTGTTTGCACTTTTCTGCCTCTTCCACAAGCAGAAACAAGAAGGGACAGCTTGTATCAACAAGGCTCTGGGGCTGACTGCTGCCCCACAAGTCACTCACAACAGTTTTGTGGCTAATCTCCAGCTTCTGTCCTAGTGATCCTCCATCCACCATCTCTTGCTAAAAAGCAAAGACTTCAACACACAAAACTCAGAGGGCACTCACTGCAGGGAGGCAGGAATACAACATTTACAGAGCTTCTCTTTCCTGTATTTGCAAGAGAATGCTTTGGGAACCTCAGAAATCTGAGAAGCGCCTTCTCTTGTAAACAGGGCAGGAGAGGCTGAGATCTTGCAGCGAGCTCCATACTAAGCTGCTTTTCTCCAACAGCACTGCGTGGCTTTTACTGAGGAAACAGCTTCTCACTCCCAATTTCACAACACCAAATGGCAAACACTCATTTGGCAAGAGCAGCCCTGCAGGTAAGACTACCACACAACCCATTTCCCAGCAAAAGCTCACGTGGATTCTCAGCCATGGCAGCTCAATTAGGTTTCCGAAGAGGGAACACACAATTTTCTGGCTGGATTTGGGGTTCTACGGCATCAAAGCTGCACTAGGGTGGGAAGACTTAGCAGACCTCGGCTCCACACATGCCCGTAGCACTGTTCTTTGTGGTTGATGCACCAAAGGAAGGTTTGCAGAGATCACAGCGAGCTCTCTCAGCCAAGGTGATGCGTTACATCTCAGGTTACTAAATCTGCCTGGAGGAAGCACCAGTCGATGGGTTCAAGCACAGAGATGAAAGTGGAAGATAGGTATTATTGCCCTTGACTCACAGTGTGAGCCTTGGCAAGCCTTGCTTTTGAGCCTGAGCTGCCAGCTGTGAAATGGTGCTCAGATACGGACTTCCTCAGGACACTGGGAAGCCCACCTAATGCTGCTGAAGTATTCAGGAACCTGCAAGTGAGGCAGAAGTACTAAATGGTATTAAAGCTACAAGGTGCCTTTTGCACTCAGGTTATTTGAGGTAGCTTTCACAGGCTGCAGCCTATCACAGTGGCAGAATACTCAGCAGTAAAATACACGACATACCTTCGAAATATTTGTTATTTTATTCTCTAAATCAGAAAGAAGCAGCTATGGAGGAAATGTTACTCTAAGATTTTATTATAGTTCACTTATTTCCTACCGTGAGACTGCAGTAGAATTATACCCCTAAACCATCTTAAAATTTAATTTCAGCAGAGAGGTCAAGTTGTCCCTAAAGACTCTTTATAAAGCCAAGGCCCTTGCTATGTATTATGGTCACTAAAGGCCCTCTTTCCACACACTTCTTGTCATGGTACTATTTCCAGTGTTGACCTCAACTCAAGTCATCGCTGTCGACGTCCTACCTGCGCCTGCCAGCCCACACTGTGATCAACTGCCACACATGCTACCCTTCTGATCTAAAACCTGGCAGAAGTCTTGCTACAGGAAGGAGATGAGGCCTGGGAGCTTTTTCTCCCAGAAATATACTTCTGCCCCAACACCATGGCCCTGGTAGATGAAGGCCATGGGGATGGTAACACCCCAACCTGCCTCCACACAGCTGCAGGAGCAGAAGGTGACATCCCAACACAAGAAACAGTGGAGCAGACCAGGGCTCAGGAGGCTCACAGCCTCTCACACCACAGCAGGGAGTTTATCACCCACTAGAATTTTAGACCAAGCGTTTAATGTTCAGACTTTGTTTGCTTTTATGTTTCAGCGGACTTCAATCTTACATCAGATTGAAACATGTTGAGATCTGTGCCGGAGGAGTGACGGTGAAAAGCCAGGCCCACATAAATACCCTGGTATAAATTCAGTTTCATTATGAAAATATCATCAGCGGATCAAAACATTTCCTTCCTTAAACTATGTCGATTGCTTCTTAACTGTTTTAAGGTTGGTCAGTAAGACAAATTGATCTGAAAAGCCCAGGAGCTGTCATAAAAAGGACTCAGACAGTGCTGTGTGCACGAGGCAGGAAGGCTCAGGGTAGTGCTAAAGCTAACAGTGTGTATTTATGGCAGCTGCAATGCCTTAACGTTTCATTTTACACTCCAACATTGCACAGCGTAGTCATGTCTCACGAGGGAACGGCTGTTTTCCTTGACCATGGCTCTTGCAGAAGACAGATTCAAGCCCTCCTAAACAGCTCCATCTATGGGAAGTGGATGTTGTGGTTTTCCTGCAATTCCTTCTCTGTGCTTCAGTGACTGTAGCACAACAGTGAAACTCCAAAAGTAAACTTGAACGTTCAGTTTGTGGGATGCAGATAGGCCTGAGGGTTCCAGAACCTCCATCTGTTCCTGAAATGTCTTTTGGGTGATGCCTTTCAGTTTTGTTCCACTGACAAAGCAGCACACATCTCACCTCCACGCCAGAGCCTTACCTAGAGGAGTACGCGTGCACAAGTAGTTGCTCCAAGTAGATTCAGATAAAGATACTTGACTATTACCCAGCAAAAGAGGGAGGCTGTAAATTCCTGTGTTATGCCTGGGGTGGGCACTGCCCAGAGAGAGTAGGAGTCTCTGCTTCCCCTTTCTCCTTTGATCTCAATCCAAAAGCTTGAAGCGCTTGCTGTTACTTTTTCCTGCTCTTCTGGAGCAAGCTGGTGGGACGTGCACTCAGTCTGCATGCTGAATGGAGAAGAGCCGCCTGCGAAGACCACGCGATCTTCCTGTGAGCCTGCAGCCCTTCCTGTGGGCAGCGCACCTCTCCCCTGATATCACTTTGTTTGCAGAGCTGGAGGAGGAAGTGGCAGGAGTCTCTCCTCCACAAAGCCTGACCTTGTCTCCAGCCAGCTCCCAGCAGCAGAAGCCCTGGGCAGACCTGGATCTGCAGAGGGCTGTAAGCAGTGAGGCTAACTCACGTGCCACGTCCCCAGAGCGATACCCTCAGCAAGCTCCTTGGCAAATATGCTGCACAGTTGAGGCCATAATGCAGCATGGGGAGAAAGTCCTCCTTCAAGATATTCCAGTCTGGGCTTGAGAATAATCAGGCTGGGAGCTGGACACAATGGATCAACTTCTGGATTCATGCAAGGTTCAGCAGCCTGTCCTAGCAAGAGCAAACATGAGTTATGCTTGCATCGGAACCCAACTGGAGAGGCCTCTCCTCCTCTGACCCTGCTGCCTCCCTTGTGCCTGGTCCTCCAGACTCAGCACTGAGCTCTGCAGGGTGTGTAGGACTGGTACCTGGGAAGGGATAGAGGTGATCAAGCCCACTGCTCCTCCTGACAGGCTGGAGATGCTCAGGTGGGCCTCTGAAGAACATAATGCTTGTCCACCATGGCCTGCTACCTCCTGCTCCCTCAAGCTGCTGAGGACTTGTACGAGAGCGGTGGTCTGCAGCTGAAATCCTTTACTGGTGCCCTGCTCCTTTCAAAGGCTCCTTTGGTGCCAAGATGTGCTGTGCACAGAGCCAGGAACCTGCATCACCCGTGTCAAGAGGGAAAGGAGACCAAGGGCACAGAAATGAACCTTCTGCCATCGCCCTTCACAGGACCTGGCTGAGCCCTGACAGGCAGGGCCTGTGCAGGAGGTGGCGAAGGTATCTGACCCAGCTCAGCAGCAATACACGCAATCCCACTCGGTGCTCCTCCGCAGAGCACAGTCACATTTGCTTGTCCATCAGTCTGTCAGTAGGAGGTGAGACTGGAAGGCAGTGACAGAGGTAATCAGTCACAGGCATAGCCACAGAGGGGAGGCGGAGGCTTCAGCTCCATTGCAGGACTTCCCTAACAACTGATGACTCTCCCTAAGCAGGAGGCTGTAAAATAAAATGTGATCTTTCCAGCACCAGAGCCCCAACTACTCTGCTGATGTTTTAGTCCTTTCTGCTCAAATGGTTTTCAAAACTCAGAATCTATGTTATCTGCATAGCTAAGATCTCCATTCCCTTCCCTTTTTCCTTTCATCTTTGTTTACTCTCTCCATATTTCTCATCTTCATTCAGGAAAAATCACAAGTCAGCTTTCATGCCAGTGTCTTCGTAGCATCGGCAGGAAGCAGATTATGTGGTACATACCTACTCAAAATCAGCAGACAGCCTGGCCAGGCAAGAGGAGAGGCTCTGCCTACACATCCAGAGAATTTCTTCTCTGACCCCAGGTTTTCAATCAGTTTAATTCTCTCCTTGTGCCCTGGTACAAATGTTTATGAATGTTTATGAGTACTAAACTGTGGCTATATTCCAGCTATCTTCATCCCATGACCTTCAGGGACAGGTTTTCCAGTGAATCTTTTTGTTTTCTTTCATGGGAAATAACTCTTACAAGACTACTCGTTAAAGTTTGAACTGGCTATTTGCAAAGACACGCACTGCTGTACTGAAAGATGGCAGCTCTTACAGGGTTCTTCAGCTCCCGGAGCAGATGTATTTCATCACAAGCACAGGTCACGCCTGGCTTCTCACTCTTTTGGGAAATAAAGATCTCTTCTGCCAAGTCAGTGAAACTTCTTCCCTGCAGGGTCATCATAAGTTTATCCCCAATGTGACATGACTCCTTCAGAGCAGTCATTTCTTTGCAACTATCTTTTGGCCTTCAGTTCCATTCAAAAATTACGGCATGATGCACACCAGAAGAAGTATCACAGCCATCAAGAACCTTCCCACATAAATTCACCAAATCAAAAGGCTGGTAAGAGGTCTGACAGGCCAGGAAACTTCAAGCAACTTGCCTCCTTGATATATACATTCAAAATAATGCAAAGTCCATCACTCCTTGGGAAGTTTCTGGCTCTGGCATCCTCATTCCTGCACATTAGCATGAGGCTCCTCTCTCTGAAGTGCATGAGTAAGGAGTGAAAGCAGAACTGGCTGGGCAAGCGTAAAATATTTGAAAACACCAAGAACAGAACTGCCAACTTTGCCCACCTACGCTTGGGACCAACCCATTAACTCCAAACTCCAGCTGAACAACACAGCATCAATTGCTCAAACAATACAGAAGATTACATCCTCCTGGAATAAGTAAAGGGCAGCAAGCTTTTCTAACGATTACACTAAAGCAGCATTTGAAACATAAACGGACATGTGCCCCAGACAACACTGCAAGGACTCTCAAAGCATAAAGTTTTCCCCTTCCACATTATTACCTACTTTTATCCTTCAGAACATGAATGGGGAGTAAAGCTGGCTCTGCGCACTGCACTCCCCACTGACAAATGTATAAATGATTCACAGCTGCGTTCAGGAGACAAATCAATTAATCGTTGCAGCTCTCCAGTATTTATATTGGGCATCATTCAAGCAGGCTAGCTCTGAATTGATTACTCGTCGCTTCCAACAGCAGCAGATCCTGTACTTCATTTATACAATTATCTTTGTTGAGAACAGCATGGGTCATCCAGGACGAAGGACCTTTGCTCCAGAGAGCTGTACTTCGCCACAGACAGGTGCACCAAAATCTTACCCCTACCGTGGGAAAGAGGCGACTACACACTTCTGAGCAGAGCAGAGACCATAGAAACATAGACTAGTTTGGGTTGGAAGGGACCTTAAAGCCCATCCAGTTCGAACTGCACTCCCTGCCATGGGCAAGGACACCTCCCACTGGATCAGGTTTCTCAAAGTCTCATCCAAGCTGGCCTTGAACACCTCCAGGGATGGGGCATCCACAACTTGTCTGGACAACCTCTTCCAATGTCTCACCCACCATGTCGAACCAGGGCCTCAGCTCACAGCTGGTGAGGTATCCATTAGATCACGTAACTACAAGCAGATTGTTGTATGGCAAGCACAGAGGCCAAGTCATTTACTGGCGACGTGGGCCTGCACCTCACTCTTCCCCTTCCATCCCCTCCTTTTCCCAGACTCTGTTGGCTTCACCTACGGTTTGGTTTCAAGAGGCAACACAGGGTGAATCCCTACCTTGCAAAAGGAGGAGGGAAGGAAAGCTTTGGTGAGCCAGAGGAGGGCTGTCCAGCTGGTGTGCAGTGCCCACCCAACAGTGCAGAGCCAATGCAACGTCGCAAAAATAGACAGCACCCTGACTGCTGAGAGAGAAGCTTTGCCCTGAACATAGCATGAAAGAAACAGACTCAAGGCTTATCTAAAACTCTCGGTCGATTTATAACCTCACTATCAAAATACAATTTTCTCCAGCTGCAGTCTGTACAAGACATGGCAGGCAGAGAGAGGTGCAAGTCGGAGAAGGGGTAAGAGAGGAGTGTTGTCCAATACATCATCTATCTTAGAGCAATCATTTCCCAATTCAACTTTTAACATGTTTGTAAGCCACAGTTTAGTTTAGTTCACCTTGCTCAGGCAGGGCTGAATCCCATGCTCTGGAGCTGCAGGTAGAGGCCAAGAAATACTTGGTTCCAGCCAGCTTGCCCCTCTGCAGAGAGGGAAGGTGCCATGCCCATCAGCCCATGGTCTCCACACTGTACCTGTGCTTCTGACAGCATGACGTCCTTGATCACTGGCTGCCCTCGAGGCTCATTGTTTTCCAGCTTCACATACGTAACCTGGTACCCACGAATCTGCCCGTGCTGCTTGTTGGAGATGGGCAGCTTCCAGCTCACCCGGATGGCAGTTGAATTCACGGACTCTACCTCCACCTTTCGCGGTGGGGCACTGGGCACTGTAAAACACACAGGATGGACAGTTAGCAGGGAACACACAACTGCTGTCAGCTACCTCTCACTCCTTTGCTACCTTCCCTCCACCTTACTGCAAGGTCGGCTCTGCTGGCACAAGTTCCTTGTACCCACCCAGGAGGTCAGACTGCAATTTTCCAGCGTCACCATATCCCTGATGCTTTCTCAGCTTCCAAGCACTTTTGCTACTCTCAGTAGGAAAGAGCATGACTGTGATATGCAGGACCACCCCTGATAAAAGCTGCTGTGCTGGTTCAGACCCAAGGTCCACCTACCCCTCTCTTGTCACCAGCAGTAAGGGAGCAAGGAATTAACACAAAGATACAGCAGAATATAAAGAATATGGTAACCACCCACAGCTCAGGGTGGCCTGCAGCACGGGCAGGAGTTCTGAAGCTTTCTTTACATCCTGCCTGTCACAACACCTCCTCTCATCCCTCTGCGTACATCTAAATGCAGCCAACAGCCCCGGGCAGCGTGGCTGGGTGCCGTGCCTGCCTTGTGGGGAGCCCTGGTACCTGCCACCAGCCCGAGTGCACACGCGCTCTTCCCCTGTGACAGCAAGAGGTTAATGAGGAGGAAAAGCACCATCCTAAAACAATAACCCAGAGCTCAGAGACAGCAGTCACTGAACTCAGCCAGATAAAGGGGCCCGTGGGGATTGTGACAGCTCTGGGGACTGTATTTCATGCACGGCTAGCTGAATGCTTTTTGATAATAAAATGAAAAATTACACTGCCCAGAAAATATCAATTTTCTTGCAAGGTGAGACCCGTTTAAAAATGTATTTATACCCTATTTACCATTTGGAAAAATTACCTCCTTATTACTTTTTGCTCTTGCATTGACTGTGACAAAAATGTCAATGCTAAAAAATTAGCCTCTTCGTTGCTCCTGGAAAGCTCCTTCGAGCTGAAGCAGCTGGAGCAGAGGTGTGCACTGCCTGCGGAGGATACTGCTGCTACACGAGTGCTTGGTACTCAAGCAAAGGACCTAGGCTCCATCCTAGCACCTCTGCTGCTGCACCTCTTCCACCCTCCACTGCCTGGGAAAATCCAGGGGTTCGGAACCTCGTGCACCTCAATTCTCAACAGAGCAAGAAATAATCAGTATTAGATAATTAGGGATGCATAGCTGACAAGTAGACATAATGAGTATTGCTATTTCAACCAACTAGATGGGAAGAAACAGCTACCCAGCAGGTAAGCACAGTTTTTAAGCTGCAGGGCAATTCATTATTTTCTCCAGATGTCCTTCTTAATTGTAGATAATTAAATAAAACGGAGAATGGAGGAATGGAGCATTTTAGCACCGTGAGGCCAGCTCAAGGTATGGGAATGGAGGGGGCCGTGCTTGAATAGTTACCACCTTCTGGCTGGAGCAGCCTACGCTGTAATCCTCAATTCACTTAGTGCAGTGACCTTGCACAAGCCACAGGGCTCTCCTGCCCTAGCAAGACACCTGCCCACACGCACAGTCGGGAGTCCAAGCGAAAAACGAGACTCTCCCTGAGAACCAGACAGCAGCTGTGTGTCAAGCTCTGCTGGCGAGAGAAGGCAGGAGGCCTCGGCAGGACATGATACGAGGATGTTGCAGGGACATGGAAATATGTGAATGTGAGCAGATCACAGTGTTTCGAGGAGCGCTACCCTGCTGCACTATGGGAAGTATGTGCTATGTCTGAGTCCCAAACAGGCAAAGTTCAATTTATTTTCAGATCACACTTTAGCATTTCTCATTCCTTCATTACGGGTATCTACTGAGCATCAGCACATCAGAGGGATATGAAATCACTACTGACAGCTAAGCTGGAATGTCCAACCACGGTGCCCGAAAACTAACCGAGAGACTTTGCTGCGACATTTCTGGGGTAGCAGCTTCCCCTGGGCTACGACTCTGCTGAATGAGAACTGAAGCAAACAATACAGGCAGTAGGACACACACAGATGTGTTTGCCAGCCCAGGAATGCAGTCAGCAAACATTCCCAGACGCCACTTCCAGAGCCACTGAGACGTGGGGGACAGTGGCAGCCCATTTAGGGAAACTGTAACATGTCTGGTTTCAATTTCCTACGCTGACTGGGTAATGCAGAGATCATCCTTCCTTTGCCTGGACGCTGCATGTCTTTCTTCTCCCATTAAATCCGCAGCTTTTGGGGTCAGCATGAAGCCATGGAAGCTCCTACTGTCACCCTGTGCACTGGCACTTTCAAAGGAAATGGCTTAAGCCATGATGACATAACTGACAGTCTTGCTAATATAAAGCAATTTCTCTTTAAAGCTGTCGTATCCAGTAAAGTGTTTCGTACATGCGATATTCTGACTCTTGAGCGGAAGAGCAGATTTATATAAGCTGTGGCTTGCCTGGAAGCTGGGGCAGGAAGCAGCTTTCCTGCAGTATCTACAAGTTCCAAATGGATTTTTTTCCCCTTCTTTAGCTTGCTGGATTTCAGGTCAACAAGTAAACTTTTAAGTCCAGATCTCACGGTGTGATAGAAGCCTTTGGCTGGAGGAACTCCTGTTACCTTCAGTAAAATGGAAACCACCACCACCAAACATCAAAAAGTCCAAACAGCAAAGTAGTGTAATATCTACTCATGTGTGCAGAAAGCACTGCTAACACACAGAGGACCCCAACAGGATCACGCTGGGACATCTGACCCACAGCCTGGAGGCCACCATTGTATCAGAGCAAGGGCCAGTAGAGCAATTCTCCTATCCCCAGCTCCAGGGCAATCATGGAGACCCACTCCCTGGAGCAGCTGAGCAAAGCACTGCTCCTCAAAGCCTCTGGTCCTTCCTGAAAAACACACTCCCAGGCCAATACTCCCACTCCTTTTCCCCTCTATTCCGGCTAGGAGTCCTGGTTACCCCAAGGAGGAGCTGAAGGAGCCGTTCATTAACACCTACCATCCTCGTCAGTGCGCACATGCACAGGGATGCTCTCCGGTCCTGGCCCCACATCGGTGTGAGCCCTCACCCACACCTTGTACTCGGTCCATTTCTCCAGGTCCTTGATCTCCCAGCTGGAGTGCTCCCGTCCAATGCCATCCACCACATGCTTGGTGTTGTCATCTCCTTCCACTGCCTGGTACGCAATGGAGTACTGGGTGATGACCCCATTGCGGCTCTGGGCAGGCGGTGGCACCCAACTTACCCGGATGGTAGTGGAGCTGGTGCTTATACACTCGACTTCTTGGGGTGGGGCGGAGGGGGCTGGGGATAAATAAATGAAGTGGGGAGATGAAGGGAAATGAGTGGAAGGACAAAATAAAATGCACATGGAACTTTTACCCAGCCAACTGAGCACTGTACAAACGGAAATACAGGTAGTAGCCTCCTGGACAACTGCCTGCCTTCCTTGAAGATCATCAAAGATGGCACTGGGGACAATTTGTGTTTGAAAGCCTGATAAGCAGCATAGACACAGAATTGCTGCTCTGCATCAGAGAACATCTCTTGCAAAGCAGTCCTGGATGCTTGCTTTACCAAACACAACAAATGGCAGTAAGGGAAGGGGCGGGGGAGAGAGACTGGTAGGGAGAAGAAAGATGCTCTCAATGAAGATCTGAAGCAGATGGAAACCAGAAGAGGTAGGAAGCTACAGAAGGCAAAAGCGGCAGAAGGGGAAACTCACACACCAGATTGCACAAAGGCTTGTAAAAACTCACTCCTAGACAAGTGGAGGAAACAACAGAGGGCAGAGAAAGCAGGTGACTGAGGTTGGCTGGAGCACATCCAGGCAGGGTTTGAAATCACGACAATCAGCTGCGAGCAGCACCCTGACCCACGTGGGAGCCAGGCATCATGTGGAAACAGGAGATAACATGACTGTGCGGCTTTGCGTGTGTGCCTAATGTCTGCGACAGACTGCTTCATGCCTGCTAAACTGGTTATCTACCTCAGTAGCTTCCTGGCCTATGGAGCTACACAGGGGAAGATGGGCAGGTCTCATCCCCTCCCAGGCAAAACAAACACCTGCAGTTTGTGTCAACTTTTAAGCGTAGCAGTGTTAACTGTCCACAGGGGGAGAAACGGGATCTGGGCAGCAGATGCTTCTCATCAGGATGAGGAGCAATCCCCCCTCCACACAGCACTGCTGGGGAAAAGCAGTGAAAGAAATCTTGGGGAGGGGGAAGGAGTGAGAAGAGGGACTGGGAAAGGAAAGACTACAGCAGCCTTGCAATAAAACAGCAGTTCTGCAAGGCGGGTGAAGGGAAGCAGCAGCTTCCTCTCATTTAGCCTCACTGCTCAGGGATGCTGAAGGCACATCCTGGGACCTCTATTTCCACACAGCACAGCCACCCTGCAGAGGTATTTGTGCTGCCCAGGCCATGCTGTGCACACAAAGGGAATCAGGTGTTTCTCATGAGGGTGGAAGCCTGGAGGTGGGAGGAATCCCATCCAGTCAGGGAAGGCACAAGGGAGATGGGTGCCTCCCAAGGTGCTTGAACAGAAGGCAAGAGCCCTGAGCACAGAGGACAGGGCACTATCAACATAAAACATGCACGCAGTTCCTCTAAGGCTAGGATGCTGTGTCTGGACAAGCAATAACAGAGTACAAGGTATCTTGCTTTGCCACAGCAGGTGAAGGGCCGCTTCCGTTCTTCACTGTACCCAAGAAATGCCTGAAAAAAGGCTAGTGCCTTTCCCCATGCTGCAGTCCTTGGAGCCACCAGTGCACCAGAGCCAGCCCTCCTGGAGCATGGGGACAAGCCTGCCCACTCATCACCTGCACAAAGGCAAACATTAATAATTGCCTCAGATAATTAAAGCACACAACAACTGTGCCTTGGCTTTGCTGGGCACAGGCTGGCAGTGGGAGAAGATTTGAGAAAGCTGAGGACAGCAGAACCTCCCAGTGCCACTGGTGACTTTTGCTTGCTGGAGACATGACCCACTTGCTTGCAGAGGCAGTCGCAGGTTGCATGTAACTCTTAACGCTCACTTCTGGGCTCAGGGAGCAGGGCCCGTCCCTAATGCCTGGGCTGGGGTGCCTGGAGAGAGAAAAGATGGAGGGAGAGCAGGCAGTGACAGAGCTGGAAGAGATGATGCCTGAGCTGAGTTAAGGCTGCTGCTGTGGAAGCTACACTGGGGAAAGAGAAGTCAAAGCAATGTGTGGAAGCAAAAATGCCTTTGTGAGGGAGGCAGAGCGGGATTGGCCCTGCGATCTGGTATGTTGGAAGTAACAGGGGCAGAAAATGAATCCTTTTGGTTAATCAGCAGAGAAGTGGCAGGGAAGAGAAAAGGAAGATATAGAGGCAAAGCAACACCAAGAGTGAATTCAGAGAAGGCATAAGGTAGACACAGCGCCTAGTGGCATCACTCAGAGGTCACAGGTGAGACATAAGGAGCTTCACAAGCCTTTCCTTTGCCACTGTGTGTAGAGAGGCCCTTCACAGAAGAGACTTCTGGCCTTCACAGCATCCCCTGGGATGCAGCAGCACGCTCCTTCTCCAAAGGCAGCTTTGGCTGGCAGCGTGGGCAGGTCAAATGTTGGCTGTTGACTGGGTAAGAGTCACACACATGGTGTACAAGGCAAAAAAATCAGATTAATACTTAAAGAAAGCAAAATAAAACTTGATAACATGAGCAGGACCAACTTAAAATGCACAAGGAGTGGAAGTGTTCCTCCTGGGGCCAGCAAAGAGCAGACTGAGTGGCCAGCATGCACCTACACACACACACGGTGCAAACCTCTGCTGCCTCCCGGCTACTCACACCAGCCTCCCCCACCGATCTACAGCAGCCCTGTGCATCCATCCAGACTATCTACTCCTTCAGTTAGGGGAAAAGCAGCCTCAAGACCCACCTTCATATTTCAAGTGAGAACAGCATTTTAATGTTAAGGCCTGATGGGCACAGAGCTGATGCTCCTCTCCCGCATCATACTGCTTGCCTGAGGCATTGCAGACTCCTGGAAAACTCCTCCATGCTCATCACGCCCTCAAAACAGCATTACTTGTACTTTTTGCAGGGAACCCAGCAACTAGGCGAGCAGCTTAGCAGGAAAGACAGCCCTGAAGGCAGCTGTCTTCTCTGGAGACGGGGTCCAAGCTGTGCTGCTGGAAGGGTGTGAAGGGGAACAGCACCCCTCTGGCCTTGCCAGAGAAGCATCTCTTACCACTCATAAGCAGAAATGCCCCAAGAAATGCCCTGCAGCAGCAATACAGATATTCTTCTCCAGCCCATTAGTGACTCATTAGAAATGATGTTTCTCCTACCTTACCTTTCACTGGTTTGTCAGGGACAGGAACGAAGCCTGAATTCAGGCTCTCTGGAAAGCAGGAGTCTGATTGCTCCTGCAGTTTGCGTCCCACCTGAACATGTCAACTTCCAAGATCCAACAGGCTTTCTCAGGCAACCAGGAAGTGCAGCAAGGAGACCAATTTGAAGCTGGGAGTGTCTTTCTAGATTAGTAAGTTCTAAAGCCAAGGGGACTGATTCAACTACCTTAGGTGATGTGTTGCTAAGTGCAGACCAAAGAATTTCTGCATGGAAGTTGTGCATTGTGCACACAACTTCTGCCAAGCTAAAGCAGAGCTTTCTGAAAGACCCATTTGACTTTGTGACCCCCAGTACCTATGAATCCGCTCTGCCCTGGGACTCTTCAGCCAGTGACAGTTTGCTACCGTCACTGAATAGTCCTTTAGTAAATGCCAAGGATTTTTGCATAAAATAAAAGTACCACCAGAAATCTTCTCAAGCAGGAGCCTGTAAGCCAAGACCCAGTCACTTCTTGGATAAACCGGTGAACTCTTAGGCCCATCAATGTAAGGAGGGTTTCACTGGTCAAACTAAGATATTCTAGTGACTTTAAGTCAAATCTCTTCCAATGGGTGCACATCTCTTTTACTATACAGATGCCAGAACCAGTCAGCTAGTGCTCCACTGGCCACTGAGGTGACAACCTCGGAACCAGATCAGTATGAGCATCCCTGTGAGCAGACATCATGTGGTCATGGGAGGATGTCTGCCTTGAAAAGCCCACAAAGCAAAGGTTTCTCTTACTTGAGCTGTTGTGAGATTCTGAAGGACTCATTTATGCATGGAGCCGTCTCTGATTAAGTGTGTTCAAGGATAAGAGCATCCACTGAAGGAATTAATTTAAGTGGCAGGAGAGTTGCTTCAACCTTTGCCTACCAATACAAAAGCTATCTGAAACAGGTATACAAATCTCCACATTCAGAATTTGTTCTCAATGTTCAAATATTTATAACTGCACGATCTGAGCCTCTCTCCATTTTCATACCTGTCTATCCTACAGTACACTAAGACACCATTAGCTCACTTAAGGTGGAGGAATCCTTGCAAGTATTATGTTAATGAAGCTGAGTTTTCCTCAAAGAGAAGGTCGTTCCAATAGTAAGCAGAGCTGCTCTTCCCTGCCTCGGCTCCCTTTCTAATGGCCATCTCAGGCTCTCGGCTGCTGCTCACGCTGGCACCCTCCCTGCAGGGAAGGCTGGCTGCCTTTGCCAACTGCTCACCCCACAGAGCTAGTAAATCCCAGACAGACGGTGATAACGGAAATGTCTTTTTTCTCCCCTTTTAATGCTCTTTGCATAATGGCAAGCCCAAAAATCGTTAGTGAAAACGAGCTTATTGCTGGGCCCTTTGATAGCCCTAATCTGCTTATGCGCAGCACTTTGAGCTGCCAATCAGAGCAATGCGAACTCCTGCTCTGTGATCACATGGGGCAGAGCAAGGATGAAAGTGATATTGCCTGGGTCACCTCATTATCTAGCCTCTCTATTAACTCAGCTGCAGCTCGCTCTGCTTTCCCGTAGTGCTGTAGTCCCAGAAGAAGCAGCCTCACTCGCTCAGAGAACCCAGGCAAACAGACACTTTCCAAACTGACTCCTCCAGCTGCCTGACAGTCACAGCCACACGTGGCTTCAAAAGACGCCTCACCCTGCAATCTCCTGCACAGACCAGGGATGGTCTTCTGTGGAAGCAAGGCCGCTGGAATGGGGAATGGAGGGGTAAAAATCCAATGGTTTGGAGATAGTCACATTTAGAGCCAAACACCCATATGCTGCCTGTCCAGGCAGCTTGTCTGCATGGGAGTGAACACATAGAAATGCACAAACCCACTCAAATCAATCACTCCAAAGCAATTTCCCAGCCTGATTCACTCCTCCATCAGTTTTAATGAATCTACCCTTAGGGAAAGACAGCATGATCAAAGGGACACGAAGAAAGAACTTACCACTTGGGTGCACCCCCTCTGCCAAAGAGCCCTGATTCAAAACCCCAGCTAACTTTCCCCATTGCACTCTTTAGCAAACTGCATGTTGGCATCTCTGCAGGCCCACGAGGGCAGAGGCAGTGAGTTACTCCATGCCCAGATGATAGAATCTGGACTGCTTTTGCTTTGTCTTCAGTAGCGTAGAGTGTCAGAAACTTACTGGATTGGGCAGTTCTGGCTTCGATCATGGGAGTGTAGACTCCAACTCCCAGCTCTGAGCGGGCACCCAGACGGAACTTATACAGCGTGTCTGGTTTGAGACCTTCCACAGCATACGAGGAGGTTGGATCAAACTCCACCTTTTGCTGGCAAATAAAGGAGACACAGATTATTTGGTGTAGTTGGAGAATACAAAAAAGGTGGTGCTCAGCTCCCAGAGCCAAGGGAACAGGCAGCCCCATCACCCCTTCTGGTCTCACAAAAACGCACAGCCATGCTGCCAAACCTGTTGCAGTTGTGCAGACTCCAAGGCATGGAGCTTTCAGGGTGAAATACAACTGTGCAAGGAAGCACACCTCTCTGACAGCCAGGCCACACTTCCTGGTGTCTGGACTGCACTCACTGCTTGACAACTTTGTGGGAATGCTGGGTCTAGCTACATTAGTTCAGATGAGGGGGTACAGGACACATAGGTTTGTTTCCTCCCAGCATGAAGTGTCTGCCTTTGAAACAGAGTAGTTGGCATCTCTAGCACTCCTAAATGGTGCCGGTAAAGGACTTGTTTTGCTGCCACTTCACCTGGAGGGCACTTATTTCCAGCAGCTCTCATACCACTATAAATACAGAAGGAGGAGAGGTCCATGGGATGCTATGATGCTGCCACAGCAGCACTACATATTGAGATGCACCTGCAGCCAGCACTATATTTGAGATATTTAGAGCTAGACTTATTTTAAGGACCTGGCAGTAAACGTGGAAGGGCTCTCTCCAGGCCACATTCAATCTGCCGCTTAAGTGTAACCAGTTCTGGAGCTGCCGACACATTTTGGAGGCCATTTCAGATCCACCTAGAAGCACTTCTGGCCTTCATTACTGTTTAAAGGCACCAGCAGTTAGGATGCCTCAGGGATGATGTCTGGTATTCGGAAGCCTTTCCAGTCCCAAACCAGCCACTAGCTCCTCTGCTGGGCATCAACAAACACTGCCGAGGTCACTTACTCAGAAGGCAGATTACCATACTTCTATCATACGCCCATGAGACAGAACACATATAGAGAACATACAGTCCCAGCTCAAGTGGACATCCTTCTTCCCAAGTTGCTGAATTGTGACATCCAGCCCCAAGTGCAGCTGTCGCAGAGGCAGGATCCTCACCTGAGTGCCATCCTCCCCTTCCCAGTACAGCAGCTCATATTTGGTGATGCGTTCCTGAGAGGCGGGCAGCCACGTCAACAGGATGCGGGTATCAGACTCTGCTTCTGCCTGGAAGTCAGCTGGCTGGGCGGGAACTGGGGACCAAACACACGATTAGTGCCAGGAGTCACAGGGAAAGGAGTCACACAGCTTTGCAGGGTCTGCATTTCACCTGCAAATATCCTTTTCCATTCTTTCTGGACCCTCCTTTCTTCCTTCCCCCCTGTACTGTGCTCTGGGAACAACCCAGACAACAAGCAAGCACCTCTCGGATCCAGGTGGGTAACTACGGGAATTATCTCACAGCCCTTGACTGCATCCCAACTCCTTCCTCTTGCATGTGTACTCAGACCCCAGCAGGGCCTTGCAGAGTTCCATAGGTGCCAACATCCACTTCCAGGACCTTGTGTCACTTTTTTAGCCACTATATCCCAGATAAAACTGTGGGCTGTGTTACTTATACAAAGATTGGCACAAGCTCCCTAGGACAAGCTGACAGCTTAATTCTGAGGGCTGTGAGGTGCGGCTGCCACTCTGACATGCAACCATTTAAGCACCAAGGGCAGTTGTGATGCCTGATGCACACCAGACACACGTCTGAGTTGCACATCACTAGGGTGGACACAGAGACGCGACGCCTCACTCCATACGTACCCCCTTGCTGCGTTTTGACCTGGATGATGTCCGAGGGGGGACCATCGCCCACCGAAGTAAAGGCCAGGACACGGATGCTGTATGTGGTCCCTGTGATAAGGCTCCCCACAGTGGTGAGGTGGCTGTCATCGGTGTTGTGTTTCTGCCACATGCTCAAAGGCAGGTGTGGGTCGGTGGTATAGTAAACGCGGTATCCTCGGATCTGTCCGTTAGGTTCTTCTGGCTGCTCCCACTGGACCAGCATGGTGCTGGCGCTCAGCATCCTTGCTTGGACTTTCAGGGGTGGACTTGAAGGAGCTTGTTCTCCTGTCCGGGCCTCGACCAGCTCACTGGGGGGACCCCTGCCAATGTTATTGACTGCGATGACCCGGAACTCGTACTCTGAAAAGGGGCTGAGCCCACCTATGCTATAACGCGTTGTTGCCACGCCATCTACCTCCTGGAACTGACCATCCAAGGATTTGGGCTTGTACTGGATGACGTAATATGAAATGGGGTCAGAGTTGCCTGAATCCCAGGTGAGGGTCACGCTGGTAGCTGTCGTTTCAGTCACTAATGGCTCTGTTGGAGGTTTTGGCAGTGCTGCAATTGGAAGGCAGAGAGGTGTGATTTAAATAATTCAGTCAGCTCAAACCCTGCAATGTGCACAGGGATAAAAATGGAGCTGCCACCGCCCATTAACATTCTTCTTTACAAGGCAGAAATCATTTCATACTCTAGAACATGCATTTTTATATTACCATATATTGCTTGAAGTGGTTCTTAATGGAAGGATAAACAGAGCAATCATGTTATTAGATGTGCTTGACGCACTTACCAGCAGCAGGCTAAATAAAGGTAATTCAACGGGGATGCAGGAATGTTTCTGTCATGGGGGTTCAGCTGGCAGTGGGAAGGTGCTTGCTGGGCTGGGCTGGCCCCAGGAGCCAGGTGTACAGCTGATTTACAAAGGGATACGGTAAAGCAATGAGAGCACCACGGGTAATCTGGAGCTATGCTTCGCTTCCACAGAAAGCATCTTAGGCCACAGGGAGCTCATGGACAATGCTGTTAGATGGGTTGGTAGGGGAATGCCTTGTAAGTATTACAGTGCATGCAGGAGGGATATGGCCAGAGAGATTACCAGCTTTCACATCCACTATTTCACTGGGTGGTGTGTCAAACTGCAACCAGACAATAAACTGTTACACAAGAACTCTTGTGACACTGGCATCTCTGAAGTGTTAACGAGAACACAACTACTGCAAGCAAACATTTCCAGATTTGTCATTTTACCAAAAGAATAAAGAAGGAGAATGAGTATGCGTGAGAGAGATTTGCAGAGTACACAAATATGTTAAGACAATGACTGAATTAACATGTACGGTAAGCTTAAACCTCCTACGAACCACTCCAGTTAGTCATTAGTAACCTCTAAGGCAGCTGTGCTTGATGAGGAACTAGGAAAAATGCTCAACCCAAGTTAAGATCCTGAAGTACTTTGTTCCTTGGCAAAGCCATCAGATTTCCAGCTTCTGAATGGTTCAGCTGAGGAGGGAAGGCTCTGTAGCACAGGAGCACACCTGCTCTGACTGCCAGGGGAGGTGCCTTTTCCAGTGCTACTGCAACGTGAATACTGGGAAAATCAGTGAGGGCTGAGCTGGCGTGGGCGAGAAGGTCATGCAAGCCACAAGCAGACACCATACCGCTACTATGGAGGACTCAGGCAAGGCAAATGCATCCTGTTCAACAGCAGAGCCAGAAGCAACATGTTTCCTAGAGTATCCAAGAAAATGACAGCCTCCCTCAGGCTTTCAAAGACAGATGACGCTCATCCACCCTTTCCTTTGAGAGCCATAAGCCTGACTCTTGCTAGCTCTTGGGTGTGCAGCCTGCACGTGAGCAAGGGGCAGGGCAGGTACTTTCGATGCACTTATTGCTATCAGCTCTGTGTCATCTTGTTTCTGCTGCCCGCCCTGCAAACCATTTACTTTCCAGTAAGCACGTGAGAAATAACACTGGGTGAAGGAGCTAGGGACAGAGACAGCAAGATATTCAGAGTGAAGATGCAGAAAAGACAGATGGAGAAACAAGGAGGAAGGCAAAAGGCTAAAGGAGCTGAGCAGACGACTCCCTGTCCTGGGGACCTCTGCAGTCCTGCAGTGGCAGTGGCTATCACGTAAGCCAAAGAGAAAGCGAGGTAGAGTTGTCCTAGGTAAAGAGGTAAATACTGGGAACCATCAGTGCCCCCCTCCTCCTGCCATGTCCAAACCACCTCCCCACTGTGCCTCTTCTGTACACTCTTGGGTATCTACTACAACCGAAGCAACCCTGTGCTCTCTAAGAAAAGAGAGGCTGGAAAAGGCACCAACTAGCATGTGCTGTGAGTAAAGGGAGTGGTGTGTGGCTAAGGTTAAAAGCATCCTCAGACTAGCATCACGGAAAAGAGAATTTGCTGTTAATCTGCAGGTTAACACTCAAGCCTGTGATTTGTCGAAGCAGGAACTCGGCACTAAAGGTGACCATAGTGCAGAAGGGGACCTGCGAGAACAGATATGCTCAGAAGTTGACATATTTGTAGAAATCTGAGCTAAAAATCAACTCCAAAGAGAGGAGGAAAGTGATAGTATGGACCTGCTTGGCCCCACATACGAAAGGCAGGACATGTACTTCAACCTCCCATTAGGGAGCTGCCTGTACTCAGTGCTCAGCAACCAGCAATAATGTCCTCTTTGGGGCAAAGCTACTCGTGAAATGGCAGCGGAAAGAATGCTTTAAGGAGAGCAAGAAAAGAAAGGCAAAGAGGCAGACCAGTAAGGGAAAAAGACAAAAAGAATATGGAACAATTTTAAAATGAACACATATAGCTCCTTCCTGCAGGGAGTCAAGACACTTCACATTGCTGGGATTAACCTCCTTGCCCTGCCCTTACTGCAAGAAGAGATCTCTGTGCAAAAAGCTCTCTGACGGCAGACACCCACAGACCTCTACCCCAGGACAGCCCATGGCCTGCTGCTGTGCTGAGCTGACGCTCCCGATGCATGGAACAAGCCAGAAATTGCTGGGATATCCCAATTACTGGGACAAGCACAGGCTCACTGAGGTTTCCTTGTGTCCTAACAAGGACCCAGCTGGACATAAGCCTGCTTCCCATCATGGAGGGAAAGAGGAAATAACCTCCAAAGCAAATATTATACTATGAGCAGGAAAAAACAAAAGTTGTGGGTTTTGGAACTTCCCTTACAAAGTGTAAAAGTCACAGAAGACTGCAGTCAGTTGGCTGCACCCGAAACCACTTTGGCAAAGAGCTACACTGTTGAAACTCATAAGTAGGAGCACCAAAGGGAACAGTTCCTTACCTTTGACAGTGATCTGGGCTGTAGCTTCGATCATGCCAAGCGATGAGATGGCTACGCAGGTGTAGTTGGCAGACTGCATGATGTTATTAAGCTCCAGGACGTTCCTACCGACGGGCATCTCATCTTCTTTGGTCAGTTCCTCCACACCAGCCATCCACTTCACGTAGGGCATTGGAGCGCCTACTGCCACGCACGTGAGGTTCACGCTCCCCCCAGGCATCACCTCGTGGTTGCTCGGAGGGATAGAGAATCGAGGAGCAACACGCCGCACTGAAACAAGGAGGAGACAGCTAGTAGGGCCACAGAACCAGCAGAGAGCACTCAGTTGCACTGCGGGGATAGGTAAGGGGGGGTGTTCAACATTTTTGCCTGTCCATCCCTCGGGACAGATAAAATGAAGTGCAAAAGTCGTTCACTGCTTTGCCAAATTGCACACACTTTGCTCTCCTTCCTTAGCCACTGGCATCTTATTAGAAGAACTCATTAAGGGATGGCTCAATTCGTTCCCTCCAAACACAGCCTTTCGAAATCATATTACTAACATGAAACATTCCTACATTTAAATTACATCTCTCTAATTAGAGAGCATGCACAAATGCCAGTCACACACTTTCTCCGTGCAGGGCCCACTGAAACTCTGCAAAACGGAATTACTTGCTCAATTTATTAGCTCCAGAGTAAAGCAACTTGTCTCCTAAACCTCACAGGGTTTGGGTAGGAGCAGCAGAAGGGTTTCTTCCTGAATTAGCACACGTGTGCTGCTAAATAAAACATAATTCCTTTAAAAATGTAACTCAGGTTCTACCTTGCCTCAGAAAAAATAGTCACCAGAGCTGCATGACATTGTCAGGGCCTGAACAGATCACCTTGCTGGGCAGGAGAGAACTAATCCTGACAGATGTGAGATCATATCCATTTTGACAGAAGTGAGCTGGTCTGGCAGAACCCTTCCCACCTTTGTGGCAGCACTTCGGGAGATGTATTCCTCCTTATTTCATTGCAGAGCTTCTCTTCATATCAATTCCTTGCTGGGTATTTCATTCAAGACTTATTTGTAAGCAACTCTCAGCTACAATAAAGCTCTAAAGCTGCCTGCCATATGCATTCCCGTCAGGAAAATGACACCGAGAAATGAGGCCCCTTCTTCAGGGTTAGTGTTATGGGCCTATTTAAGCAAGGGTAGAGAAACAACTGTGCTCGGTAAATCTTTGTCTCCTCTGGGTGAGCTCATTCTAGTCTGTAGTTAAAAAGGGAAACTGCTCAAACCTGTCTCGCCCAGCAGCCCTACTCTCCTCTAGCCTCCTCCACCAGAAAGGCAGCCCCAAAGCATCGGTGGGGTCACGACTGACCAGCTCCCAACAAGCCTCTCCTGCCAATTCTGCTCCTCCGTCAGTGCCTCAGGCTGGCAGAGCAGCAAACAGCCGCAGAGCTGGGGCCAGGTGGAAATCAGGCAGGAGCCTGCGTGGTGCCAGCTCTCAACACATCACAAGCACCACCGGCCCCGTGCTTGCTGGGGATCAGGGAGGACATGGCTCCACTGGCCTGGCTCTGGACACCACAGCGTCTCCACAGACGGTAAAGCTGCTGACAGCCCAGCAAGCTGCAGAGGTGTCAGCTCCGCTTGCCAAGCTGACTCTCCCCAAATCAAATTCCACTAGCGCTCTCTTTGATGATTCATCCCCAACCCAACAAGCTTGCAGAGAGAGACTGAACATGGAAGCCCCCACGCTAGCATGTACAACAGAGCTAGAACTTCGTGATAAATTAGACAACACTGTCAACACCGTGTGTGTACTACACATCGTCTTGGTGACAAAACAGGGCTCATTAGCTCCTTACCAGCCGGGGGAAGGGTAACTTGCTTTGCTTTTTTTCTTTTCTTAATGTCTAAATCGAAAGTCTTGCTGGCTGTTTCTTTTAATCAATTATTAAATCTCAAACCAATAGCTACATGAGTGATAGCCAGTGATACTTGACTATCCGGGCAGTGCTCCCCAAACCAGACAGAACTGAAAGTGTACTCAAGCGCTACACAGTCATGAGAACCTGATGGACATGGCAATGGTTTAACATGATGGTGTGTATTTTCAACCAAAGCATCCCAGCACCATTCATTAAGAGTCAGGTTTTGTTTTCCAGTGCACATGGCGTCGAATTATTTCAGGTAGAAGCTGTTCAAATTCCATCCCCATCCATTGACCAAACCCACCCACACTGTATTAAAATAAAAAAGAGCAAACTTCTGAGGATAAAGCCATAGGTGTCCACAAAGCACTCACACACATGCACCAGGCACTGGAGGCCACTACAGAGTCGGACAGGGAAGGCGCACAGTAACTCACAGGGACATGGGAAGACAAGAGACCATGCAGGAAGGTCAGAGCCCAGCATGCACAAACAGATTTTGACTTCCAGCCCTGTGAGACCAGAGACAGCACAGCCTGCTGTAGGCTCCCCTGCACCCCACACTGAGTGCCCGTGTCAAGCACTGCTCTCTAGGTGGTTCTAGGGCCATGCCAAGCCCCATCAGTGCTGCACCTCCCCTGATGTGTCCTGCAGAAGCAGCGCTTGTGGGCACTGCAGCCACTTCTCTCCTCCTGCTGGGAAGCCAGCAGCCGACCACCTCCTGGGAGATGTCCTTCAAAGGGGCTGGAGGCTCTCTTAGCAGCACCTTGCAGGGAGAAGGGAAGGGATGAGCTACTTTGGAAGTGTCTCTCTCTCTCCTGTCCTACCCACAGGGGAGCAGCAGAGATGGATGGTGTGTTCATGTGTGTACAGAAAGGATGAACGGCAAAGAAAACTCTCCTGCAGATCAAATCCTACTAAAGGGTGGGCAGGCTGCAGCATCACCGACCTCAACACAGGCCATGCCTCCTGCGTATCGCAGCCTGTGGCACGTCAGGAAGCTGCATGCGGCCTCAGCTTGGCAACAGATGAGTGGTTAAACAGGCCTCTGCAGTGTATTTTTTCAACTCTGTAACTGAGCCGGTCTCCCCTCGTTAGCACACAGGCAGAGCTGCTAAGGTGGGCTTGTTGCCCTGCACTGGAGAGCAGCGGTGCCCAAGGCACTGAAGCTGCTAAAAATGGATGCAATGTGTAGTGGGTTAGCTCTCAAGAGGGGAGACAGGAGGGGGTCAGGGCAATGCCTCTGGTGAGAGATTTGGCCCAGAAGATACTCTGGCCAGAGCGCCTGCAAAGGAAGGGATGGGTTCCATCAGCCTCCCATCCTCTTGGGGGATAATTGGCAGCTTCTTGTCCCAGTCAGTATGGAGGGAGAAGGGGAGATGCTGTCAGTTAGCATTAGCTAGAGCTGGCAGAGCTCTCACAGCAGCTTGCAGAGCACCATCAACACATTCCTCAGGCTCAAGCCAGCGATTTAAGTCACTTGCTTTTCTAGCATAAGAGTCTGATAATAATTTAAATCAGTATAACTCCTTAAAAGCAGCGTTCTTACAATTTCTGTCCAATTTACAAGTCAAATCACATGGGCTAGCACAGCCCATGATGCTACCTTAAGCGGTCCAGAAAATTTTGTTGTTCTTCATTTATTGCAGCAATGAAATTTCCCTTTTTATTAGAATCTTCTTGACAAGAATTTGCAATTTTTTTTTTTTAATCTTCTTTTTGGATAAAGATCAGAGAAGGTGGTTTGGAGGTTTTGCAACAACAGCACAGGGAAAATTGCTGTGAATATTAAAATGATTTCAATGGACAATAGTATAATTCACAGGTTTAGTTAAACCAGCAGACTGTCAAAAATGAGATTCATTGTCATTCATCCCAAGAATAAGCATCGTAAGGGCTCTGTGCTGCTCCACTATTCAACACGCCTCCCCATAGATAACGTTCTCTGGGAAATGAAGTGAAACCCCTGAGCAGTGCCCTGCAACCTGAGCCTTACCCTGGATCCCACAGGACAGGGAGAAAGGACATCTTGGAGACTGGATCCTCACTCACTGGGGGGATTGTGGGGAGAAGGAAGAGGAGCAGGCAACACAACAGCCACGAAGGTTGAGACTGAGAAAAGTTAATAATTCAGCATGCATTAACATGCACATTCCTTGCCTTGAGAGCAAAGAGCATGAATCGATTGCTTGGCTCCTTTCACCAGGGGAGCCGCTGTTTCCTAATGTCTCAGGTTCCCTCTGAGGGCAACATCACCCTCTTGGAGAACCAGGGACCCCTCCTCCCTGCTGCTGTCTGCAACAGTTGTAGGCTCTGAGCCCTGGGCATGACCGCTGCGGGTTCCCAGGCTGGTGCTGTTAGCCCCTCTCTCACATGCTGAGACACTGCTGGCACACAGCAGGGCTCTGCTGGAAACACAACAGTGCCAAGAGGATTGCCCACGCTTCCAAAACCGTCCAGTACTGCTAGGGAAGGGGAAACCAAACTGCTTTTCCTGCTGGCTGCCTTGGCCACAGTACAGATGAGCAAACGACAATGCTAACATCCCTCCCTCTGGCTTGCAGAGTCATATACTTGCCCACTCTTGCTTCTGGGTTTTCTTCCCACTGTGCCCAGCTGGCACCTAACTCTGGGCTCCATCCTCCTGTCCTGACATCCCCATCACAAGCTTGCTGGGTGCTACCCCACGGCGATGGAGAGTTGTGCCCGTGCTCTGCACGCTTCTCCACTCCTCTCTGGGTCAATCCCAGCTGCTCTGGTCCTGCACCATTGTCCCAACATCCTCTCCTGTTTGCTCTTCCTTTGCATGAAGGAGCAGCAGTCTGGAGTCCTGTCTGCTCTGAAGACGAACCGGCAGTGCCTGGGTTGTGCTGCTCCTTCCAGGCCTCCAGCACAGCAAAAGCAAGTTTGGAGGACTCTCCTCTAACCTCCTGACTGGGATGAGTAGTAGAGTGATGCGGAGACAGGTTTTTAAGAAGGTGACACTGCCCAGTTCCTTTACTCCAGCCAGGCAAGCTGGAGGATCCTTGGTGCACAGGGTGTGCTCTCGCCTCAACACATTGCTACTCGGCCCAAAACTTCTGCCTTCCTCAGGAACCACCTCCTCAGAGTTGGGAAGGAGTGAATTTAGGAGATAGCCTCAAACATGATCATCGGTCTGCATGGTTTACTCATCTGCAGAAATCTTTCATCTCTCCCTAGCGCTATCATTTTAAGGAAGGACTTCAAATGGAAAGGCAGTTGCTGGAGTCTCACAATCTATTGACAGAATCAACAGCAGGAGAGGAAAAATTGGAACCAGAAAAAATGCATTTACAGTCTAATCTTGTGCTCAAACAATGCTGTACTATTTATGCTCCCAATGCATCCTTGAGTGCTGACATTTTATAGACAATTTCCAAAACAGGGCCTTGCCATTTTTGGATTATATTTCAGCTATAACTTTTAGGTCTAATTATTTGCGCTGACAACCACATATAAAAGAGGATATATCATTACAGTGGTGCAGCACTGGAGACACATCAGCATTCAGCATAGTGACATACTAATAGCAAAGTAAGGGAGAGCAAGATTGTGGAGCTATGCAATTTGCATTCACTCTCTGAAATTTCTCTGATGAAAATAACACAACATTAAGGAGGGGAATAAGAGAAAAGATCCACTGTATCAAGATAAAATAACTCATTAATAAATAACCTTGTAGCAGTCACAGAGCAATAATTAAATGCATGGGTGAGCAGTACACAGTTTTAAGCAAAGCTGGAAAAATGTAAGATGTAATTATCAGTGCCAAACAAATTATAAGCACGGCAAATCCCATTGGAATATTTAGAAACTAATTTCTGGCTTCACATTAAATATTTGTGTATGTGGGTATTTTTGGTGGGGTAGGAAGGAGGGGTCAACACAAAGAACGAGAAATTATCTGCTCCTGCTGGCTTATATCCATTCTCGGCTGCCTCCCCTCGGCTAAACCATGCGACTAAAACGTTTAAGTGCCCTGTCAAAGGTTTATTCTCCAGAGGTGCCTGAGCCATCACAGTGGTGCTCCAAATTCACTGAAATCTGGGAGGATTTGGGCCTTGGCTTTAATTTCTTCTCTCTTCCTCTTCGTTCTCATTTTTCATTAGCGTCCTGGGCCCAGGTAATTTTAATCTGGTTTTAGAGGGTAAGCAACAAGGGCTCCGTGCCTCAGTACAATCTAAACGAGAGCACGTTCCAGGGAGAGAAACGAGAGTGAAGTCAGTGTACTGGAACAACTGCTATGACAACTTGTTAAAGCTTGTTCCAGTGCTGATTATAAGATCAACTCATGCAGCTGCCTGATGACATGTGTGAGAGGAGCCAGGGTCTCCCCCTTGCCACCCGGGAGCAGCGCTGGGGTGGAGAAATGCTGCAGGCATCCCTCTCCTCCAGCATGTGTGGAGGGATGGACGCACATGGTACCTGTTTGCTGAAGGAGTCATCTCCGGAAACTAGCTCAGGACTTCTGCCAAAAGCAGCTTTCCTCAGCATGAAGTCTGTAGGGCCGTGAATCTAGCTAGCTCTGGAGCTAGATTTAATTTAAAACCTGAAGCCGCCTTTCACTATTGTCCTTTGTTCACCTCTGGCTCTCTGAGGGGAGCGGGACAGAGCAGGGCAAAGCACAAATCAGTTTTTGCTGAGTGGCTACCAGCCCCTGCGCCTGCTGCCATCCTAGGCAAGACTGAGGCCACCGCCAGAGCTCTCTGCTCTCCTGCCAGCAAGAGAAAGACCCAGCCCCATGGAAGAGAGAAGAAGCAGACCTGCTCATGCAAAGGGCCCCGTGTCCAAGCACGGAGAACTGGACGCCCCCAGAGCGGGGACTGGCAAGGAGCAGGGACCTCAGCACGAGAGCCTTGCATCTCTCAGCCAGCTGCCCCTGCTGCCCTGTGGCAAGGGAGTGCAGCATGCCCAGTTCTGCTCCAGCTGAGATCAGACGCAAGTTTTATGTCTCTAGAGAAAGTTAAAACACGTAAAGCTACAGGAGAAACTGAGAAACCCACTCTTCCCAGCAGCTCACGAGGGGACTGGAGATCATTTAGATCCCTACTTCCAAAGATAGCTCTTGATCTCTGGCTGGAAAGCAGCAGCAGTTCAGAGGTATTAGACTGGCACCTCGCACAAGTAATGGGTTAGAGAAGGACCCCACAGACAGTAGCATGCACTTCTTCCCACCCTACCTTTGAACAAAACCGCTCTGGCTGTTATTCACATGCGAAACATATTCTGTGCACTTTAAATCTCAAGCAACAAAGGCATGCAAGCAAAGTATCAATGCCATCACCAGAGTCACAGCAAACAGTAAGCAGATTTCATCAGGCACGCTGTGGCTGTGCCTGGAAGGGAGCCAGAGTCTGTAGGGCCTCCTCCCCTTTTGGGAATGGCTCTCCTCTCCCTACTGGAAAAGTCTCATCTGACGTGGCGTACTGTAGATGGATAAGAAGTGAAAAGGACCAACCTTCTCGCTGATCTGAGAGATGAAAGTTTGTTTTGTTTGATGGCAGAGTGCGATGAAGATGAGGAGGGAATAAAAAAAGACAAGGAAAAACACAGAGAGTAAAAACAGGCCAAGCTTCATCTGTCTGCACACCACTGAAACGACAAGACAAGACTACAGAGGTCAGCCATGACTTCCCACCGTGTACACACACCACTCCAGGCCATGGACAAGAGTGTGCGGTACTCGCACCGCTCTGGCCCGGAGCAGGGCCGGCCCCTCTGCCTCCTCGCCGCTCCTTGAGGCAGGGTGGAGGGGACCACACGTCCCACACATACTCACATGGAGGGTGCTGCAGGGGCAGCCCCGCGCTGGGCCAGAGGCTGGAAACACAGACACATTCACATGTGCAAAACACTCACGCACATGCATAGAGCAAGGGACTCCAACCATCACACGGACAGACGTGCTCCCACACACCCACTCCAGCTATAAAGATGATGGCAAAGGCACTTTAAACCCATCAACCACACGCTAGGAAGAGCGTATACGTAGATCCGAATTTTATCAAGTAGGAAAGAAATGTTCCAAGTGGTGAATGGAAAATCTTCTACCATGAAGAGCTGCTCCCCCTCTCCAAACAAAGAGCTAAATGCAGCAGAGAGATATCAGGCAAGTGAAAGACATGCGCAGTCTCAGCTGGGCTCAGTTTCGGGAGAGCCTTATTGGTACACTGTGCTGCGAGTGAGATGGACAAGAAATCAGAAAGACAAAAAACAGGCAGAGAGAATTGAGCAGGTCCCAGTTTTTGTTCCTGCGGGAGAGACAGTAGAAGGTTAGTTGCATTTTCCTTATAGACAAAGGAGATCTTATTTCTCTTAGCAGGAGTGACCTCACTCCAGCTACAGATCCGTGGCGTATCAGCTGTAATCGAACCCTCGCTGAGAGAATACAGAAGTGGATTTGATAGTTAAAGATTGCTTATGAGTCACATTTTTTGATGAGGGAAGGAGAAGGTGGGGGGACGAATTTGCTTTCCAGCAGAAACACTGCAAATTAGAGAACAGCATGTGGCATTATACGGTGCAACAGTACAGTCAGCCATTTCCAGCGATTAGAGGACAGGATTTTAACCAACACTGACATGGTACAGATCAGGCAACAAACTGCCAATAACAGCTACAACAGTGCCCTACCAAGTGTAATGGAGCTTGCAAGAGAACAGCAAAACGGTTGTTTACGTTTCTTCAATTGAACTATACCAGGGGACCAGAACCAGCCAACTCAGAGCTTAACTGGCCCATAAGTGGGGGCCACATCCTGCGAGGACCTCCACCCCGACATCCTCGTAACAGACAGTCCTGGCGTGAGGCCCAGGTTTCCTGTGGCCTGCTTTAGAGAGGATTTACCTCTTACTCCACAAAACATTAACATAAGGCTCATTTAATCCCGTGAGACCTGCGATGGGAGGGAACCTCTTTATTGCTGCTCCCAAGCCACCACTTTATTTCCTTATCTAATGGAGCGTATCACATCTGCATGGCCTCAGCAAGAGCAAGGGGCTTCAGCTTTCTGCTCAGCTCTTCCCAACAGGGAGGATTTGTTTCCTGCCCTTGCCAGCGAAGGACAGTGCTTCTGGCAAACCAGGCGTACCCGTGAGTGGCTGCATTTCTGGAAAGCAGCACTGACACTGCAACAGGACCATACAAACTTGAACTGACGCAAACACGACCCAACCTGCTGCACTTCTTGGGACTGTGTGACTGAACAGCAAGAGGCTGGTGACAGGGCTAAGACTGGGGGAAGATGATGAAACAGCTATGGGAACACCTGTCTCTGTTGCAGAAGCAGCTACAGAGCCTCCTCCTGCCCTTGGGAAAGGCTGATGGCCTCCAGCCACACTAAGGGGACTCGCTGTGGTGCCACTTGGCACACCCACAGGCAGGGAGAGGGGTGCTACTGCAGCTGGGGGATGGCCTGGAGCTTTGTTTTGGGGAGCTCAGCAGGAATCGCGCTGCATCAGCGTGCATGGACAGGAGTAGGCTTTGGCAGTGGCTTCCCCAACTTGTTGACACTTCAGATTAGAGCTGGAAAGGTGAGGAGACACATGTGAAACACGCTAATTCAAACAGATTACTTTCTGGTCTGTCAAACAGGAACAAGTTTGGGACCTGCTATTTGTCACTAATTGCTGGATTATCTCTTAATCTCTCATTATATTAGTGTCTTATGGGGAATAGAAACCAGTAGCAGCCTATTTTGGAACAGCTGTAAGGCAAAAGGGAACACCTGGGCAGAAAGTTCCCTCTCCTTTCCCTTTACTTAATGCTTAAACAGCTGCTGCTTTATCTGAGATAATCCTGATAAATGGTAAATTGAAAGTTTCATCTCCTTACAGATACCATTCACATTCTCCCTTATCTCCAGTTCTCTAGCCATGTCGCTCCCAAGCTAAGAAGCATGTTTTACCAACAGGTTTGCTGTTTTTTCACAAAACAAATGACTCTGAGCAGTGACAGCAAAGAATATCCGCCCTCACGTAGTGACAGAGGATTTAAGGCTGGGGTTACCCAGAGCATCCCCTGTGCAGAACACAACAGCTCAGCAGGCGCATTACTGTGTTCCCATGAACCTGAGCTGCCTGGCAGCTAACTTGAACGTGCCAGTCTATCTGCAAGACAAAGCAAATCAAGTCACAGCAGAAATGCCACCAGAGGATAGCAAACTCCAGAAGGTAAAATCGGGTCTCCTTTTGAGATCCAAGTTGAAACAGCAAGGAGGCAAAGAGCAAGGCCGTATCAGAGATGCGGCTGCCAGTCCTGACTGTCAGATGGCTCCAGCGCTCTGTAGGCAGAAATTCCCATGCTGATTCAATTTGGCTTTTACCCTGTATAGACATGCTTGTCTTATGCAGCAGCAGCAATACTCTGAGCACAGCAGCTTGTTGCAGAATGAGTTTGGGCTTATGGGAGGCTCTGCTTTTGTGTATTCTTGGGCACTAGCTCCCTGAAACAAGGCAAGGGGCTGTAGTCAGGATAGGAATGCACCGGTCTGAGAGTTTAGATCACTACCTTAAACAAAGAAACACATTTCTAAAGCTTTTCAAAGTGGGAAGCTAATACTTTCCTGAAAGCAACAAGAAAGTTCATCATCCCAATTGTCTCTGCAATTCTGCTGGGAACTGCCAGCATCTGTCCTTTGCCGAAAACCCTCTGGTGCTATGCAAGGCATTAATATAATGGCAAGCCCAGACACTTTGGAATCCAAAAGACACAGAGGTTAACAAAAACCCAGAGGGTGATGAACCTCTTCCTGCTTATCTCCAAAAGCACATCTTGTGTCTCAAGGACTCCACATAAATCAAATTTCATCCATTACAGCTTTTAGAGGTATAGAGGAACAAAAGGACAGATTGTCTTTTTTTACGCCAGATTACATGAGAAAAAGACAACCTCCCATTATACGCAATGAACAATGTTCTCATGCCACAGTGATGAGTATATTCCATCCTAGAGAGACAGACAGGATGCTTAGGGCTCCCAATCATCCTTTCCCATTCATAGTGCACACACATGCATGCATGAATTCAATTAAGAGCAGAAAACCTCAGAGCACCAGAGATGGATTTCCTAACTCTTTGTGCAAGTGGATAGGGAAGGGGAGGGAACGGACATTTAGTCAGCACAGATACACAGGCCTAATTGTTCCACACACGTCTATGCAGGTCATGTGGGGAGTCAGGGGAAATAGGTTTCCAAGTCTATTTCTGTGTTGCATTATCATGCACTGAGCCACCAGCCGCTCTCCTATTTTCCATAAAGGTCATTTTACAAATAATCAGACTTGAGCCTCGCATTGCACTTTTATCCGTCAGAGGACTCTGCAAGGAATAAAACTGTTCAGCTTATTTAGTTGAGTTCTATAATGCACATTGAAATCTTTAGATGAAATGTGCTAGCAGAAGGAGAAAGAACAATTATTTATTAAACAGTGATCATTATAACTACTATGGCACAGCAAAACACTCACAGAAACACTAACAGTGAACTCTCTTCACCCCGGGAGAAAACATGACAAAAATATTCATAGCAATATATGGGGAAGAGAAAACTTGGCAGAATCCTCTGTGTGCCTCTCCAGCTCTGAAACCAGCCAGCTCCAGTATGAGGATACACACAGTCACAGCAGCATGAGCCACTGTGCTGACTGAGCAGCAAATGTCTGGTGGTGCTGAGCGCTGCACAGCTCTGGCCATGCCGCTGGCTGCTTTCACCACGAGTCTGCTTACAATGAGCCAAGGTGCATCCGCCCACGTTATGGATGGTCTGATTTTGGCTGTAGCAGTAGCTTCAGCATAGAGTGGCACCTGGGAGCAGAGGAAATGAAGTTAAAAGAACTGAAATCCCATAAAAAGGAGTACACTTTCTTCATCAAAGGGTCACTGCTCTCTGTTGCACTGCTCTACTGCAGCATTATCTTGAGGTCAGGACTGCACAGAGTGTACACAGGGAGATCACGTCCCTTCAGACCTGCAGCCCTCCTCAGCCATGTATCAGCCTCTGAGGGGTAGTTATGCTGTGGCCTCTATCACAGCCTGGCTTTGCTTCTTCTGATGGTCCAGGGCAAACATCTGTCCAAAGCAACAGCCTGGATCATCTGGTCTGCATCAACTGCCCACTCCTGCTGCCTCTCATCCAGGCATCTCCTTTGCGAGTCTCTCCAGTCTCTGCTTGTCTGTGATTGCTGTCAGGCCCTCAAGCACCAGCAGTGCCTCATTCTGGTCAAGTAACGTCACCCCCATCAACCCTGACGGGAGGCAGATTAAACGGAGCACATTGCCAGAAGTGTGCATAGAGCTGGGCTGCAAACAAACATATTCCCCATCATTTAGCCATTTTTTCAGACAACCCCAGTTTTGGTCACTGACTGTCTGACCACTGTTCCCAGCTTTTACTCATCTCCTGGCGATATCCTCAAGCTTTCACTGCTGTTGCTATTTTAGCTGTTTTAATATTACATAAGCAAAAAATGTCCTTTTTTAAAGGCTTCAAGTCTTGTTGCTCCAGGCTTGTGTCAGTCATTCGGAATTATTATTATTTACACAAGATCCCCACTGCAGTAAGCATCACGTAGCCGCAAGTAGCCATTTCGGTGAGCTCCCTCCGTGTCTGAGCCTAAGCTACTGCCAAGTTCCGAAGCGTACAACCCCGCAGAGGACTCAGAGTCGCTGCTGGGGACAAAGCCACAACACTCACTTCATTTTGGGTGATCGCTCCTTAGTGAAACTCGCCATATGAAACTTCAGACTCCAAGCAAGTTTCCCTGCTGCCAAACGAAAGAGTAGCCTGGCCTTCCAAAAAACAGATCAAGAAATCACAGAGTTTTGCAGTAATACCATTTTGATTTACTCCAGTCTGTTTTACTCGTTTGCCATTTGGGGTCAGAGGAGACAATTAAGTTTTAAATGGTCTTTCTTTAAAAATGGCTGTGCAGCTTGCTTCTCTACGCTATGTGTAGAGTTTTGGGCCAGGGAACTCGCTGCACTGGCCCCACTGGACTGTGACTTGAAGGTCTGAAAGGCTGCACTTAAGAAGTGAAAATTGTGCAGCAGATTTCTCATTTGACGAGAAGCATGCAGCTGATGCTCCAATAAGTACTATTCTCATAGCATCTGCATTGCTTACTGCTGTTAGCAGCACTGGGGAATACACCTTGTGAACTCCACAGTGTATTAATAAGGATGTTATACACAGTCCTCCTCTTCTGTGGCACTGAAGTAGGAAAAAAAAAATAATGCCACGTATACAGAAAGAGAAGGGCAGAAAAAAGCTTTTATACAGGGGAAAAGGTCAAGTAACGGTGCCTCTATTGAGCGGAGAACCATGCTGGCCACCACCTTCATAGGTACTTCATAGGACAAGACTTTTGGCTGAAAAAGCTCCTCTCTGTGCAGATGTCCCTGAAGCTGTAGGCAAATGAAGAGTGAAAAGTATTCATCAAGAAACAATAGTGTAGGTGAATCAGTGCAATTAAACTATACTCCCAGTGAGTATGATGAAATGACACCACCTTTTTTTTTCCTCCACACTTGATCCAATCTGCTTTCTACTCTTAAATCAATTTCTTGTATGTCTTGAATCAACTTCTCGGATTTTTGCTGCTAAATTAGATAGTAAGCTCTCTGGATTAGAGGAGTCGCATCTTCCACACGTTTCTATTCCCTTGCCTTCTCCCTGCAGCACCTTCAAGTCCCAAATCTAATAATTGTTCATGTAACCATGGACTACAAACAGATGAGTGTTCCATCATCCAGACCAGCACTGGCAAGTATTCTTATGCTGAAAGCACAGGACAGGAATATGCCACTGTGCCCACTTTGAAGTTCTTGCTATGTCCTGAATACCACCTTGCCCTGGCACGCTCTCTGTTCTTGCTTTCACTCTGTTCTTGCTCCTCTGGTGGTCTGCATGTTTTCTGCAACTCTCCACGCATGGAGAGCTAAAGAGCAGCGGTGGGAGGCGGTCAGCCCCCAGCGCCGGTCCCCAGCCCCATCCTGGCTCTGCAGCAGCAGCCAGCTAGACCTGTCAGTTGAGAAGCAGAAGGCTTATGAGGGTTGCTTTGCAGCACACTTAGTAAGATGAAAATAATAGCTTCAAGGAAAACGCATCCATTTTCCTTTACAAATCCCTGGTGTGGAAATGTTTTAACTTTTAATGAAGTCCATCTGTGCACCAGTGCTGGCTCTGAAGGATTCACAGAGACAAGGCACTGGCATAGCCTGCTCCTTCCTCCTCCTGTACTTTCATTGATATAAGAAGCCCTGAGCAGTGCCTGGATACTCCTTTTCAGCACCCAGTACCTTCCTTTGTTAGCATGGAAAGTAAGATAAAGATGCTAATGAGCCTGTGCTTTCTAACACAGCACACTCACAAAAGATTACCTGGGAGGCTAGGAAAGCCGAGGACATGATCAAAAACGTAAACCCCAAGTGTCAAGAGACAAACAAACATTTGAACTAGTAAAAAAAACCAGACTGTAAACGAGAAAAAGCCCACGGAGTCCTTAGAACTACACAGGGTGGAAATTAGTACTGCTGCTCAGTACTCAGCCATGCTTTCTGAGAAAGTGGCCAATTTCTTGGGTATTCGCTGCAATGAGGTCAATCATTATCCAGGAAACTCCAGGCCTGTCAGTCTGACCACAGTGCCAGGGAAAGTCATGGAACAGGTTATCATGAGTGCTACCATAAAGCACATGCAAGAGAACCGGGTGATCAGGCCCAGTCAACACAGGTTCATGGAAGGCAGATCTTCCCAAACTAACCCGATTGCCTTCTATGACAAAGTGACCCGCCTACTGGATGGGGGAAAGGCTGTGGATGTAGTTTTCTTGGACTTCAGTAAAGCCTTTGACACAGTTCCTCACAGCATTCTGCTTAGGAAACTGTCAGTCTCTGGCCTGGGGAGGTGCACGCTTTTCTGAGTGAAAAACTGGTTGGCTGGCCGGGCCCAAAGTGTGGTGGTAAATGGAGTTCACTCCAACTGGAGGCCGGTCAAGTGGTGTCCCCCAGGGCTCAGTGCTGGGTCCAGCCCTGTTCAATGTCTTTGTCAATGACCTGGATGAGGGGATTGAATACACCCTAATTAAGTTTGTGAATGACACTAAGCTGGGTGGAAGCGTGGATCTGCTGGAGCGTAGGGAGGCTCTGCAAAGGGATCTGAACAGGCTGGACTGCTGGGCTGAGACCAATGGCATGAGGTTTAACAAGCCCAAATGCCGGGTCCTGCACTTGAGGAATAACAACCCTATGCAGTGCTACAGACTAGGGGAAGAGTGGCTGGAAAGCTGAACCTGGGGGTGTTGGTCAACAGCAGCTGTACATGAGCCAGCAGTGCGCCCAGGATCCTGTGTTCAGTTCTGGACCCCTTACTCCAAGAAGGATGTTGAGGCTTTGGAGCGTGTTCAGAGAAGAGCAACGAGGCTGGGGAAGGGGCTGGAGAACAAGTCTTACGAGGAGTGGCTGAGGGAATGGGGTTGTTTAGCCTTGAGAAGAGGATGCAGAGGGGAGACTGTCTACAACTACCTGATAGGAGGTTGTAGAGAGGAGGGAGCTGGGCTCTTCTCTCAAGTGTCAGGGGACAGGACAAAGGGGAATGGCCTCAAGCTGCACCAGGGGAGGCTCAGGCTGGACATCAGAAAAAAACTTTTCACAGACAGGGTCACTGGGCACTGGCAGAAGCTGCCCAAGGAGGTGTTTGAGTCCCCATCCCTGGAGGTATTTAAAAGATGGGTAGACAAGGTGCTCAGAGACATGGTTTAGTGGTTGATAGGAATGGTTGGACTCGATGATCCTAGAGGTCTTTTCTGTGATTCTATGATTCTGTGATTATGAAACCACTGTGCAGTCGACACACTTAACTTCCACTGTAATTTAGCATTAATTAATGTCTTCTCTAGTAAAGATGCAGGCACCTTCTGAAGACCGTACTGGAAGTCACTGATCCGTCTAATGACAACACTGTAGGACTATCACAAGAAGGAAGAAAAGGGATTCTTTCACTCTGCATAACCAAGACCTGAGAAAGTAAGATATGCTAATTTTCTTCCTTGCTTGTTAAAGAAATAAAATACTGTTCTTGGTTTGACTAATTTGTTGAAGTCATTAACTAATATAGTAACAATATGATAGGTTTTTTTGTAGAACATCTGCTATCACAAACTGTAAGCACAAATATTGTCTAGGATCTAGTATGCATGGTAAATTTAATCTAATAATAATTTATAGGGTATCCTGTCTTAAATATACAGCAGGGCTTTATCAGGATCACACAGGTTAGAGACCGACATTGTAAAGATTATGTGCAACAAAAAGGCTTGCTGTGAAAATTTATGTGTAAGAAAACGGTGGTTAAAAGCAGAACATATTTCTAAAAGCACCCTTACTTTGGTGAACATCGAGATCCTCTCACACATGCAGACCACCCAAGGGCCATGCCTAGCCCGAACGGGACAGACAAGCCTTGCTGCACAGCAAGCCACGGATAAAATTCAGTACCCTCCTCAGTCCTACAGGATTCACTTCCTAAATAAAGCGTGTTCAATAAAAGAAATCACAAAGTTGTAAGAGGAGTTTTTTCTGCCTCTCGAAGCCTTTGTGCCTTTTTTTCAGCCACATCTCTACAGAAAACAGAACATTAGGAGTTTGAGCATGTCACAGGAAGCAACACATCCCAAATACTGCAGCAAAACGGCTGGATATCCACACAAGCACATGCAACAACAGCCAACCTGGTAACTAGAATCTTTCCTCTCATGAGTGCAAAGTGACAATCTGGGATGAGTTTTAGTACAGCTTGCCTGAAAAATGAACTTGCAGGAACACAGGGAGTTTAAAATCATCCATAATTACACTGTGAGAGTGAAATGAGTGATTACACTGCATAGATATAGCTTCATCTTCTGGATACGCTTAATTGGATACTTCAGTTTTCCAAATACTCTTCTAATCCAAATTATGCTGCAAAATAAAAGCCCGGTCCCCCAGAAGAAGCAAAGAAAACAATGCCAGAAGCCACCCCTAGAAGCAAACACACAGCATGTGAAGACATAATCATTCTCATGTCCTCTTTCCATACTAACCAACACATACACAGCTTTAAGATTGTATTTTCTTTCTTGAAAACAGAGGAAGGAAGAAATGAAGATGAGATTTTATTATTAGACAGCTGACTTACTATGTGGAAATAAAATCTGGTTCTAACTTCCCAACAAACTATGGGTTGTACCAGCACAAGAATCTTCATTCTCTTCTTGGGAAAATTCGTAACTATGTCTCCCAGGGGGTCCTGACCAGTGGCTCTTGTTATACAGAATTTCATATGAAACAGCACAGTTATTTTTTTGCTGAAATTAACAGAAAATGTACAGGGAATTTAGCCTTTGCTTTTCTCCAAGCTAACTCAAACACTTTTAAAGAAAGAAAACTGGCAGGTGACTGTCCTGGTGGAAGATCTAGTTATTTTGGTATGTTGAAAACAATTTTAAATTGGCAACATAGCATAACCATTAGAAAAATCACTTTACATGAATTGCAGCTAATTTCCCGCAGGTTCCCAGTGTGAGCCACTAATAGCCAGAGGCTCACTCATTGATGCATATAAGATGGATTAAGACAACTCCAAAAAGCTGTTCAGTTTTTAAACACACACATTCCAAAGCAGAGGCCTAAATATCAGCTCACCTACAGCTGAGCAACTCTGGTTCATCAGACTATGACTCCTTTTATACTACTCCGCCAAATGTTAGTTTATACTAAGAAGATTAAGCACCCAATTAAAATTACTATGACACAAAGTTAAGGAGTTTAAAGGAGAAAGGAATTCCAATTCAGCTGGTATTTCAGCATTTTACATAACACCATATAAACAGCAAAACAGATTTCCAGAAATGTAAGTCAAAGCCAACACGGATCAAAGATCTTGCTGTTTTTTGAGCAAAAGGCCATATCACACAAATCACAAAGTGTGATCAGGGAAGTAAAGGAACACACTCCTTCACTGAAAGCCATGGGGCCTTTTGGGCAGCAGGAGAGTGATCCCCTTGGGTGGAAGGTGCTCTTACCTCGAACATAAAGGTTAGCTGGGGCAGAGTAGCGGGTTCCTGCGCTGTTGGTTGCAACACATTCATATTTGCCTTGGTCTGACTCCTCGCTGTTCTCTATTTGCAGAGCTCCTGTACAAAAACAAGATGACACAGACAATTCAGGTTATGGTGAATCTGGTAATCAAACATCCAGCCTTAGAAAAGGAAGGCCATGTCCCATGTTCTTAAAGTATCTTCCTGGATAAATATACGGTGATGCTGTTCCCTGGACCCACAGGGTACCAGCACACAGCCAAAAGGTACCCAGTCTGCTGTTAGAAGCTTGTGAAATTGATTATTGTTACTTTTCTAATGCACAGGGAATCAGTTACTGGTGTATTTCCAACCTCCCCAATCACTTATATTCATTGCCTCAATAAAGGAAAGAAAACATACACATGAGCACATATTAATTACAGCTTTGCATGGGACTCTCGTCTAATAAAAGGACCTTTAATAAGCCTTTAATCAAAACAGCCAAGCACAAAGCACACTCACTGTAGCTGTTTGTTTCTTATCTGATGCACACAAAGCCTAGCAAATGCTCAACAAATTGCAACCTTCCTGTAGAAACTGGCAGCGTCCCATCTCTCCCAACTCACCACCCCTCCTTCCCACAGACATCTCCTTCTGAGAAAAGGCTTTGCCTTTCGTCGGCTTTCTCCATGTCAGCGATCTCCTTATTCTTTCAGATTTCATTACAGGTGATATAAAAAGATTAAGAACCCGGTCTGAGACACCACCAATGCAACAAACCCATTTTGCCGCATGGGGCTCGCCTGAAAGCCACCCTCCCTTTGTTCTGGTAGCGCCTGCTCCTCCAGCTTTGTCTCAGAAGCAGCTGCAGCAGACTGCAGGTTGATCAGGACATAATCTGATCACATCCCCAGTGCCAGATGCACGAAGGGCTCATCTGAATAATTGAAGTAATCACCTAGAGAAGCAATCTACATGGGGAACCTGTGGAGTGCACATGGTCATACAATATCCTCAGTTGGAAGGGACCCACAAGGATTATTGAGGAAGTAAGCACTAGTCTAAGATGGTTTTCTCTCATCTTCTCAGCCTGCTCCACTTGTGTCCAGCACCTCTTGGCCTGGGAGGCTGGTCTTTCATTCAGCTTCTTGCCTAGCACAGATGACTGCAAAACTGGTTGTATCTCAACTCTCCTAACAGCACCTCATATGCAGACTAAAAGATGGGAGACACAAGGAAGGAAAGAAGCAGGATGCGTATGACAGCGAGCTGGCACTGCAGGAGCAAACGACCCTTGGCCAGACACTGAAGCGGCTGGTGCTCAGCCTGCTTCCCCCAGGCAATGTGGGAATAATTTTTAAAGTGCCTCCAAGTGCTCGGATTCGGCTGGCTAGAATTGCCTGTAAAAAGGCAACTTTGCTCACAAACCATATACTGAACTAAAAGAAAACATTAACCCCTTTGCTTGTAAGGATTTGAACTCATTTCTGCCTGCCACAGTTCAAAACGACCACTGAGAGCGGCACTGAGAATAGCTAGTGAAATTGCCTTCTCCCTTCTTTCTGGTTCAAGCTGCAGAGGTCAACCTCAGTTTTTCATATCATCAGAACGGAAAAAAACTAATGTGAACCAACCACTGCCACCTACATTATTTAGAAGGATAAATTGAGACTGTAGCATAAGTCTATATGTCATGGGGAAAAATGAACTTCCCTGGGTTCTGCCATATAATAAAAATGATGTACAGAGCCCTCCCTATTGTTGCATTAGTGCTGGAAATGAGGCTTTGGCTAGACAGAGAAAGCTTGTTTGCAGAAGTCTTGCCACTTACTAAGAAAAGCAGCTGCCAGCTTTCCCCAGCCACGACACTCTCCGGACACTCAACAGCCAAAGCCTACAGAGCACTGCTGCTTAATTCAGGGAGAACATCGAATTTCTACATGCTGCCCGGGAAAAACATCTCTAAGCAGACAGCAGCATGACAGGCAGTGGAGCAGGAAGAAGTTTCTCAGCACTGACAAGATAGAGAGAATCAGAGAATCTAGAAATGGAAAAGACCTATTAGGTTATCTTGCGCATCCCTGGGGGCCAGGACAGGATTGCTCCCTGTTGTAAATGTACTTGTGTTCTGTCCAATCCCATTTTGAATGTGCTGAGTGATAGGTCTTTCACCACTTCCTTAAGGAATTGATGCCACAGCCTAGTTATGCTCTCTGTCAGCAAGATTTGCCTGGAACTCACCATATATTATCCCCTTCTTAATTCCTGCTCATTACTCTGTGGGCACGCACGTGCTGCAGAGTTCACTCTGAGTGCTTCCATCAGGCTTGGTTGGGAAAAGTTGTTTGCTGCAAAACATACCCAAACTTAAAACCAAACCAAAAAAAGTGGATGTCATTGCCCTGAGGAAAAGCCTATCTCTGACTGAGCCCGTAGCCCCGATCAGCCGTCTGGGCTGAAAGCAGAGCCAGATCCAGGTGACAGGCAGTGGTGTCTGCCTAGAAAAAAACTAAGATCCCCAGATAACTCAGCCAAGAACACATACCTTTTTATATGCCCCTCTTAGTCATTTAATACGTATCCCTGGTATTTACAACCTTTATACCTGCGATCATCATGCCTCCTAGATGTTGGTTAGTCAAACTATTTTTTCTCCCTAGAGACCCCAACATCAGTGCTGAAGGGAAAAGAAGATAAGGAGAGAATGAAGAAAATGAAGGCAGAGGAGTTTCCGGTTACATGCTATTACTGCCCATCAGTACTGCAGCACGGACTGATTTCTAGAATGATACTACAAACATGTACCATCCATCAGCAACTGCCTACAAACTGCTTAGGGACATGCATGGGATTCTGGTTTTGTCTGGCTTGGCATGACTATTCAAACTATGGCATGTCAGGAGCAAGACAGACCTCAGAAAGTAGAAGGAAGTTAAAGTAAACCTCTCAACTGAACCAGAAAGAAATCAGTTACTGCAATAAATCATCATTAGACAAACACAGAAATCCTGCAGTATAGCTGACAGCCAGCAGAAAGTGGAAGGATCGTGGTGAACTGATGGCAGTCAGCAGGACTACAGGGGTTTTCTTGAGGGACAGCCAACAACTACATGGTGGATACAGGAACATGTAGGGAATCTCAGGGTACAGAAATTTATGAATAAAGTTAGGAAGCTCAGATATCACTGGGGTCAGAAAGTTGGGAGACATAAATGCATCTGAGCCTTGGTAAAACCTCCCTAAGCGCAAAATATTCCAGGTTCTAGTTCAGTCATCCCATTGAAAGACTGTATCTTCATCTCTTGGAGGGTTCAAGTCTAGGCTGGACAGGATACAAGAAGTCACAGGCCAGGAAGAACTGAGTCCTGATTAGCTCCTTTCCCTGAAGTTCATGGAAGCTGCATCCAAAGACCCTCAGAAGTACAACGAATTCTTTGCTTTGGTTCTTTGCAAAGGACCCGATTTCTATTCCTAGACCTGTCAACATCTCATCTTAAAATCTTCTGTGTCTCTGCAAACCCGGGCTAGGAAGGCTGATGTACTTTTACTCATTACTTTGGGATTTGTGTTGTGCAAGTTGCTGAGTAAGGTCTTGTTCACACAGGATGTTACTGCAGACTTTTCATATGAACTCCTTGAGTGCTCCAGGTGCCTTATTCCTGTTTGCATGGCTGAGTCCTGATGTGCAATCCAATAGCACAGCTTTAGTGGATGCCTGAGGACTATCTACCATCCAGATGTGCATATGCGTAAAGAGAGGAGCAGTGAGCAGCTTGTCTGGGAGCTCTGCAGTGGTATGTATGCATTGGAGTGAAATGTCTCTCTGCTCAGCACTGCTCAACCTCCACTGCCTCCGAAGCACTCAGAACCACAGTGGGACTCCAGCAGAAGAGGTGCAGCCATTCCTCACCACACTGCAATGTCATGTCGCTCTCACTTGTGGCTCAGATCTGTTCCCAATAACACATCTCAGCTTATTGGAGAGCTGACAGCTCCTGAAAAAAATACCCTGGCGGCTCTCCCGTACCGAGGAGAATGGTGACAAGGCAAAGCTTTCTGAGTCTGATGGCAGAAGATGGCCTTGCTGACTGGCAAGCATCCCTTATAGGTTCTTTACTCTGTGCCGGTATCTCCTTGCCAGTCCCTCCCCTCCTCTCCTAGCTTTTTCTTCTGCTCTTTAAACTCAGGCACAGACGGCAGCCCCGTTAGCAGCTCTCCAATACACTTATCTATGCAAATATACTTGTGCTCAGGCAGAATCATTAGTTGCAGTGACAGTGGTTAAAAGAAGGATTTAAAAAGTGCACTGCACAGCGCATGGGGAAGGCAGATCCTGATAAGGGCCGCTTCTTGGCAGCGCTGGGTACCGTCGTGCCACGGAGGGCTCGTCATTCTCTCCTCTAGGTGACAAATCAAATGTAGAAAGCTCTGAGCTGCTTTACAGATTGATCCCTCTGAAATCCTGCTCTGTAGCTTGCTGGGTGTTTCGGCTCTCTTCTCCCAGACTGCACCACAGACAGCCAGGCATGGCACCTCTTGGGGGGATGCTCTTCCATCTCTATTCAAGTCGTAGCTCTATGCCCAGCAGTGGGAGCAGCCCCACTCCTCTAGCGGGGCATTCACAGCCTCAGAACCACCTGGCTCAGAGTTGGGGACTGACCTTTGGCCCTGGTTATCAAATCAAACACGCAAACAAACACTCCCATATAAGTACCCTGGAGTCAGGCGAACCATGCTGCAGTCACAGCACTCCTCTGAGGTAAGGACTTGCAATGCAGATGTTAATGATCCCAGCTACGTGACCAGGGCCCTTCCTCTCAGGGAACAGGGCCATTTGGCCCACTCTGCATACCAGAGCATGTGGCTGCCCTAAGCCCTTCCCCGCTCCTTCCCCTTGCCTCCCACCAGCTTCCTTCACAGAAACACTGCCTGACTTTTCCTGAAGTTTCCTCAGTCACCTCTTCAGCCAGCGCTCATGCGGGGGTCCTAATCCCCCTTCCACTAAAAATTCCCTCCCAGAGAAGAATCCTCCTAATAAAATCCAGGGAGCTGTCAGGCAGGGCCCGAGGCAAGTCCAGACCCAAAAAGGACCCATAAGTGTGAACATGGTGTAGAAAGAGACACTGTGAAGCCCTGACGATGAGGGGCTTGGAGTCTGACAACCTGGTTGCTGCGCAAGTAAACCAACACTTGCAGTGGGAGCTGCGAAAAATTGAAAGACACCAAAATCACACAAGAGTCGCTAATAACAAAAGTAAGCATTTCCCATATTCACTATTCTTTGTAATTTATGACAGCAGCACCTCCCAGCTGTTACAGACGATTGCACCTAGCCTACACCAGCCATCAGCACCGCCAATTATGCAAAACAAGGTAAGTACAAATATATTTTCATTGTTAGTGTTCATTACGGTCATTACGCCTGAGAGGCCGGTGATTGGCATGCAAGGGGCTTGTTCTGGACGACAGCACTGCTGAGAAATCACTCTCCTGTGCACCACGGGCAGCTGCTGATGGCATCCGACCGCTGCCATTGAGCCGGACTCAGGCACGGAGGGAGGAGACCCAATGTGCTGGGCAGCATGAGGTCTCCTCTTACTGGAGTTTCAGGATGCTCTGATTTCTCACTAGCAGATACAGGAAATCTCAGGGGATTCTGCGTCAGAAGCAAAACTCAAGCACTGTCAAATGCAGAGTAATGCCTCTGCGTGCTTCTACAGGGACATGAGTCAATCTGAATCCTAACAGCAAGAACATAGCATTACAAACATTCCCAGGCACCACCCCACTCAACTTCCCTCTGACACTGCTCCCGCAAACAGATCTTCTGTTTTAAGTTCTTTTCCTTTCTTTTTTTTTTGTGATTGAAAAAGCTCAGAAAACAAGAAAAAATTCTATCATATACAAAACGCAATCAAACGTACAAACACATGCTCAAAAAGAGACAGCAAAATTCTTTTTGCTTCCTCTAATCTCTTTGGATAGCTTTACGCTCCAGCTTGCAGGATAGCGTCGAAATACTGGAGCTATATTTAAACCAGTTCGCTTGGGACTGGAGAAGGTTTAGCTGCAGCGATACAGAAGTCAGTGCGGGTGTTTACCTGGCATCTCAGACAGACAGCTCCTGACACCCAAGTGAGCTGATCTGAAGTTAAATCAGACAGACCTCTGCTAAGCTGACGTATGCAGGGAAGAAATACTCTTATATACAGGAACCTTAGATATTTCCTGTGGCGACAGAAAAGTAACAAATAAATCTGACTGGAGAGGAAAAATGCCTGAAATGATATTTCTTTACCTCCTTGTGTGCATCCAATCTAATGCCTGTTCAATCCAGCACCCACCAGAAACACCCTGTCCTGCTGTCTTACAGCCTGAGGCTGGAAAGTGCAGCCAGGTTTCATAAAGGTTGAGTGAGTTCAATTCCAGCGAAACGCCAGAAATTAACATCTTCTGTTCTACTTCTAAAATGAGGATGGAGCAGAGCTTGCTTAAACACGGACTTGCTGATCCTTGCTGATCCTATCCATGGGTCATCTTAAGAAGACAGCTATTGTGTAATCTGATGGGCATCTGCCAGCTCCATGTCCTTCTGATGAACAAATTGGGACTTCAACATTAAATAAATATCTGGGCAGTCCCAAAAGAGTAAAGAGTGAAGCTACAAACTGAGATTCTGAATTATAGATGGGAACTCCTCGCATTTCAGTGAAGCCAAAGATGTCTCGGACATAAAGGACCAAATGTCTGGGGGTAAGGTCAAATGAGATGTTTAGAGAAAAAAATCTCCTGTTTTGGAGGGGTGCATGGTAGAATTTCTCATGTCATCCTCTGGCTAACCACACACTGCTACCTGCAAGCGGGTTCTCTGCTGCTCCAGCACAAAGGCCTCGGGTAACACTCAAATCTCCCAAGTTCTCCAGACACACAACTCCTAGTGACATAGTTACAGCAGCAATTAAATCAACCCCAAACCTCCCCTTCCTCCCCCAAACATTATTACCAAAAGAGTTCGTTAAGAGTCATTAGTTCACCCTTCCTTTCAGACCAAATTAATTGATTCCAAAGCATCAAACTTACCTTAATGAGGAACAAGAATGCAGCTGGGTATAGAACATGGCAGAACAGTCACTTCTACATGGACACAACCTCACCATCATAAAAGCACTTTCATCTAATCTGTTGTTATCTTTAGAAATTCAATGACCTCCGTTTTAAATAAAAGGCATTAGGCTGACAGAAATCCTCTGGGAGAAGCCAGAGAGCAGCACGTGGCTTCTGTTTGCTCTCACAGAAATGTCATCTTTGACATTCAAACAGGACACATATATTTTAAATAATGTCAAGAACATTCTTAAAATACCTCATCAGGACTCAAACAGGGGTGGGAAGTGGGGGTGGGGAACTTATGTTTTATGAAATGGATGGTTCTTTTCACAGAGATGTGTTCGGTTCCCAAGCAGGACGTATGGAGCATCCACGCGGTTCTGGTGCTGAGTCACTAATGTCAACAGGCAGGGCGGGTGCACAGCGAGCGCACAGGGAGGCCCTGGGATGGTTGCACACTCGGCGTGCACGGCTGGGAGCTCAGAGCTTGGCTACTTAGCATTCAATCCGTCATTTCATTTTAAGATTTGCAGTAGAAATAGGAGATGAAGAAATAGTTTAAGGATCTTGTAAAATCACAGCTGTCAATCTCCAGCATTCCAAAAGGAGGAATGACAGATATATAAGCCCATTCATATCAAAATATGGTTTGTAGTCTTTTTCCCTGACCCAGATTTGCTACACAGGCAACTTAATGCAAATACGCATCAAACGGCAATTCACATTTACTCTAAAATCGCTTAACAGGAGCTGAAAACATTAACCCCCAGCAACAGAACCAGTTCCAAAGAGTCAGATTATTAACTTCCAGCAGTGATCAGGGAAAAGGGGGACAAAAGAGGAGAAAAGGGAAAACTGAACGAATGAGGTCATGTTGATTTGTAGGTGGTAGTCATTCTGTCGAGAAATCCAGGGGTCAGTCAACAGGGGTAACCAAAATCACAAGAGAATTCAGCAGGGCCTGAGCATGTAACGCTGATTAACACACTAAAGTTAATCTAAAGGGACAGCTTTGAGCGTTTAGGCTAGAAAAGACAACACTCCAATTGGAAAGTCATTACTGGTGCATACAGGCTGTGAAAACTAGCCAGGGACTGCACACACTGGGCTGTCAAACCAGGAGCGGGTTTAATTAATGAAGGCTTAAAGCAGCCAGATGTGCTTCTGATTCATCTATTTAAAACAAATCTTTGGGTTGAAAAGCAACACTGGCATGTCTGGCTCAGAAAGAGGGGGGTCTAGGTCACTGTTTCTCTCTTCTGCCACCACATTAGAGGGTTAGCACACTCAAAAGGAAAGCACGAGGAATGCAAACAAAGGTGCTTCTTATCCCAGAGCCAGATTTGTTCAAACTTCAAGAATTTATCTCCTTCTGATTAGAGCTTCGTGCCCAGCAGCAGCAGCAGATGGGAATTTGACCGTTCTCTTGTGAAAATGTTACCTCCTTACACTTACACCAAAGCAACCCACCTAAAACCCCCAGACTCAAAACCTCAGAGGCCACAACTGCACGGGAAGCTCAGAGACTTGCAGGAGCTGCAGGAGAGACGTCAACCCTCCTGTGGTGGAGGCCAGGGACCATTTTCCAGTTTGCAAACTTTCCGTTGAATAACCCCCTTTCAACAGTGCAGAATCGCAATGGATGAGTCTACAAGAAATCACGCTAAAAACCAACCAAAATAAACACACTAGTGGGAGAGTGCAGATGAGCAAGAGCGCTGGCAGAGTTAGGGCTGAGAGTAAAAGCTGGAGATGAGAAACACCGGAGGAGAAGGGACAAGGCAGACAGGAGATGGAGTGACGTGACAACTGGAGGCACATTTCAGCATTCTTACCTCTGATCGGTGTACCACCTGGTGAGGTAATTTGAATGCAAATAAGATTAGAGAGAAGCATTAGTACAAAGAGGAACGGAAGAAAATTATAACTAAAAAGCAGAAAGTTTTTTTAAAGCTAGAATTTGTATTAGCGCAACAGGAATAAACAAAAAGAAACTGATGTGCAATAAAAGTCAGAGTGACGCTCTCAGGAGGTTAGTAAAGCTCATCACTTCCAGAAGTGCAGCATCCAGCCCTGCATCTTGCCACTAAAGCCACCACGCTCATGAACGGGGGCCGACCTAAGCTGCTGAGGTGGCGTTGCTGGCTGGCCTCACCACCTGCATTCACCCATACCACTGTTCAAGCAGTTGAGATGGAGGACACGCTGGGAAGATGGTGCAGTGCCCCTTCATTCCTCACCCAGAACAAAGAGGGGTTGTCCTGGGGGCTGTGTGACAGTGAGTGTGCTGGGCAGGAGGGGTGGAAAGCACATGGTTGCGGGCGCTAGGTGCAATTTTGCTTTCAGGTTAGAATGACCAGTGGGACAAAATCTCCTTGCTTAAAGAAGTTAAACTAAGGAGAGAGTGTAACAAATCAGTTTTGAGCTATTCTCCAAATTCACATAACCCTCACATCAAGCTCCCTCCAGCAAAGAACTGGTGTCATGCAAAATTAACTTTACATACAGAAATATTTTGAAATGAAGTATTTTCTGGTAATGTAACAATACCACATTAGCCAGACCTCCATTGTTCCTGCCTAATTTGGATGTTAGCTGGAGAAAGGAATCCCTACCCTCTTTATAAGGCACTGGAGATAATTTTACATGCTATAATGAGGAGTATCTTATAAGGAGGGCTTTTCTGGGAGTGAGGTCAAGTTCTGCTGTTGCGCTGATCTGTAAAGGTTTGTTTTATGAGGTCAATGTGTTTAGCAAGTGGAGAATCCACCGGTCAGTGTCTTAAGTTCAGCGTACGATCAACAACGAAGTACGATTGAAGGGGAGATGCTCCAGCTGGGCAAATTGGCAGGGAACCCTTTCAATCCCCACTTTTGTCCCCTTGGTCTTATTTTGCACATATGAAGGCTGTTAGTATAAGGGAGAGATTCATGCAGATTGAATCTGTAGGCAGTCCATGGTATGTGTTGGTTTTATGCAGATTTGTAAGATCTGAATACCAAGCACTTACCAAAGAAAACTGAGGAGTTTAAACAGACAGAAAAACAGGGTTAAACAGGACACAGTGTGTCAAATCATGTTCAGTGTATTGATTAATAAATACCAGTTTGCATACAAGAGTGTCGTATATCTCAGATTTACAGCTCATTCCATTATCCACAACAATGATCACCCAATGGGAAAGAAAGACAGAAAAGAATTTCTGTAAATACAAAGAAGGTATATTTTAAGCATGTTTAACTTGCCTGTTAAAAAGTAATTACAATATTTATACTTAGTCTTTTTCTTTCTTAACTACCCTTCCTTTAGGCAGAGTCCTTTCTCTAAGCAGAGGCAGCAATTCAAACTACTCATTTTAGCACTTTCCTCTGCCAAGATGACATTACCCCATTTTAACTTTATGTCTGGATATATTTTCTGACGCTTTCTATCTACACATGACTGAAGCATCAGGGAAGATTTTGCAGTGACTGAAGTTGTGGGTAATCTTTCTCTTGCAATAATAAATCTGCTGCTTATTTATCCATCTTAGTAACTACTGCTACCTTTGACAGAACAGTTATACCCAGAGATACTCGCATGGAATAGCACAGCCATGGAAAACAGGGTTATTTCTCTTTGTCTGTTTGGAAAGTTTGCCAAGTGATGTTTTTGTTCTGTTTGGTCTAGGACCTCCCTGCTCCTGTCCCACTCCCTGCCTGCCCCTCCGTCCTTTTCCACTATTCTTAGAGTTAAGAAAAGCATCACCACAGTGTGTCACTTCCCACAGGAACAGTGCGATGACTTTGAGCACAAGCCCAGGGGGCAGAAAATAGGACCTCCTTCTCTGTCATCTGGCTGAAACAGGGTTTGTTGTTCTGCCCTAGAACTGAAAAGATTTGCAGCAAATCTTTAAATCTACTCCCTGTAGAGGCTAAACCCTTTCTCTAATACACAACTGCCTACACAGAGCTCGAGGAGCAACTGCGTACTTGAAGCAGATTCCCAAAAACGTAAGTGTGACCAGCTCATTTTTTCCTGCATTAAATCCCAATCCTTCTGGCCTCTGAATGTAAGCCAACCCTTGTGGGAGCAGCACAGAGGCTTGCTGTATTTAGCACAGTGTTTGTTCTGGGTCTCTCTCACCTTGCCAAAGTTAAGGCATTCACTCTTCACTCAGAGGACACAATTAGACAAGGTATGGACCCCAAATTTGCTCCTCCAGAAGGAATAAAAGTTTCCATTCGCCCTTTGCATCATATGGCGAATTATCTTTGTCTGTTGTCCTTTCAGGGTGTTCCTCAAATGGACCAAATCACAGCACAGAGGCCACAGACTGTCAACGTAAAAGAGTCCATCAAGCGATGGAGTCACCATCACTTGAATGGTTACTGAAGCCAGGTTACGCCCCGTGATCACCACAACCGCTTTAGGCCAAGGGCACCATAAGATCAAACTTCAAACCCAACTCCTGGTGTTTGAAATGTCTGAAACAAGGGAGGAGAGTTTATTTCCTCTTCACAATAACAGACGCTGAATAACACCCCATACTTTCACTGCAGTCAGGAAGGAATGCTGAATCAGACATCACCTGCGCGTTGGAAACACACAGCCAGGTGCCCAGAGCAAGGCAAAACCTAAGGTGATACATTGGAAAACCCCATGGGATTCTTTGCATCAGTATTTCCTACTGTGGAAGAGAGACTCTGTTGGAGAAGGGACTTCACTCTGCTGACACAAACTCATCCCAGAATTATCAACACACCACTGCCCTGTAGGAACCTAAACCACCAAAAAGTCACTCCAAAGTGACATCAAACAGAGAAATCAAGGCTCTTGCTGGCGACAACGGGATACTAGGGCAGTGCAACATTAAATCCTGCAGAACTCTGACAGTGCCTTCGGCTACTTCCTAACATAGTTTTAGGGGAAAACATTTTTAGAAGTGAACACACTACAGAAAAAAAATGTGTCTTTGCCACTATTTGCCACAGGAAGTCTGTGTGGATCTCATCACTGCTGTGTGCGCCTCACACAGAAAGACACAGATATGCAGTATAGATACTTCCAGGATATAAAATTACAGCTGTCAAGTGGTTGGCCACAATATTGCTGAGTCCTTTCTGAGAGAACATCCATCCTTTTGTGGGTTTCTTGATGATTTTGAATAGTACTCCCCAATCCCTATTCTTTTGGGTGCTCCTTACACATTCTGGCCTGTGCTGATGCCCATCTGGAGTCTCAGTACAAGAAGGACATTAAGGTGCTGGAGCATGTCCAGAGAAGGGCAACAAAGCTGCCGAAGGGTCTGGAGTACAACCGTTATGAGCGAGCGGCTGAGGGAAATGAGCTTTTTTAGTCTGGAGAAAAGGAGGCTGAGGGGAGACCTTACTGCCCTCTAAAAATGAGGTTGTAGTGAGGTGGGTGTTGGTCTCTTCCCCCTCAAGTAATAAATGATGGGACGAGAGGAAATGTCCTCAAGCTGTGCCAGGGGAGGTTTAGATTGGATATTAGGAAAAAAAATCTTTACTGAAAGAGTGGTGAATCATTGGAACGGGCTGCACAGAGGAACGGCGAAGTCACCACCCCTGGATGTTCAAAAAGATGTGGCACTTTGGGACATTGTTTAGTAGACATGGTGGTGTTGGGCTGATGGTTGCACTTGAGATCTTAGAGGTCTTTTCCAACCCTAGTGATTCTATGACATGAATATCTTCTGCTAGGTGCTGACTGCTGCCTATTACCAGTGAAGCAGAATACAACCATCATTGTCATTTCACTGGAACAGGCACCGCCTCATTTTTCAAGTCTGTTCTGTGTAAGTTGGGTACTCCTTTTCTTTCCAAATATGCGGTGCTCCTACTTACAGGATCAAGATTAAAATGAAAATGCTTGATGGTAACTCTGAGAGCATAAATGCAGCAAGACGATCTGGTGAGCCAGCTCCCGCTGCTTCTTTTGTTAGAAGTACCTACATTTTTCCAGAGAGTAACTGAAGTCACCTGCAGAGCCCTCTCCAATAGCTTACTTGCCGTTAGTTGCTTGAAAGCCACACTAAGGTCTAGAGCATGGTTCATAACTCTGTAAAATTGATGGTGATTAAAACAGAATGATACTTGTCGTAAGATCAAGTTCTTTACTACATGAAAGACGATGATGCTCCTTGAATTTCTGGAGTTTCCTTAGATAGCAAAAATACCTTAACATTTGAATATTTGTTTATTCTAATTTGGCATTTTGTTCATAAGTTTTCTGAAGAACAAGGTGGAAGAGCAAGTCTTCAACTATGCAATTCACTGGAAGCACTCAAGAGCTTTGAGAGCACGAATACCATCAGAGTTGCTTTGAAGTCTTAAGGAGCATGTGATACAAAAATCTTTAGAGAAGAACTGTGAAGCATCAGTGCAATCTGTTCTATATCTGCTACATCATCAACTAATTTTAAAACATGGTTAGAGGTGTAACACTGACCCTTGCTGCCAGAACTCATATGTACATCACCTGCAATACTACAATATCCAGACAGTTTCAAAATCAGTTCAGGAAAACAGGTTTTAAAATGAGTTAGCATGCTGGGAGGCTTCCCAGCCCAGAGCTGGCCTTACATCGTGTGTCGATGACTGAGAGGCAGTGGCTGAGGGAGAACAGGGAGTTGTCCCGAGACACTGCATTCGCAGAAAAGCAGCCTCCACAAGAGGTGGGAAATATTAGCAAGACAAGCAAGGGAGAATTCTGCTACAACCAGCACGAGTCAGAGACCTTGCTTTTGCCTTGATCTGTGATAATGGAGATGAAAACCTGTATTTATTTGTGTTCTCATCTCTAGAGCAATTAGCCGAACTCGTACTGGCAAAACTACCCAAGAGCTGGATTTGAAAAAGAATTAAGCATTACTTGGGAGGAAACATCTATGTATTGGGAGAAAGGGGAAAAAAGCCCTCTAAATGTAATGAATTACTCTAACTGTCAGATGTTTTAATGAGAAAAATGCATATACACACAGAGATGTAACTAGCAAATTGGGGACACTGGAATACAGGACAGATTTACAAACTGTGTATTTGCTCCTACACTAAGACACCAGTCCTCTGGGGTTAAAAAACACCAAGATGGAGACTTGGTTGTCTTAAAGCACAAACTCTCTAGTACCTTGACAGAAGATGAACAGTCCTCTAGAAATTGATGTTCAGAGTCCCCTTGAGCACATTATCTTACTGTATGCAAGTTCAAAGACCTGCCTGAAGCCCCCAGAGCACTGCCAGCACACCTAACTGTGAGTGTCAGAAGAGAGCACCTTTCCCAAACATGCTGCTGCTTTACCTCTGACTACTTATTCTGCACTAGGTGCCTGAAGAAATGAAATCAACCCTCAACCTCCTAATTCAGACTCCAAAGCTGCTTTGACCTTTATGACCTATATTTAGTACATCCGAATAATAACTTACTATATACTTGCTGAAGGTTGGACACTCTATATGTGCAATATTGGGCTCACACCATGCTGTAGCTATTTTAACTATATTACATCTGTCTAGCTTTTATTGGGTTTTAATTAAATGAAATTAAATGAGCATATATTTAGATTGAGATAGTATAAACTGACGTTCATGCAGATATGCCAGGCTGGCTGTAAGATATGATCTTAATGGAGCAGAGACTTTGCAAACTATTAAACTCTCCCATATAATGAGCTATCTATTTAAATACTCTTTCCTTTGAAAAACAGCTCTGCCCCACTACGGCGTAGTGCTGGAGAGCTCAAATAGCACCTTGCAGAATGGATCAGGGGTTGCCTAACCCACCACATTACTTACACATGGTGACCGCAGTCAGGTACGTGGGACTCGGGCACTCCAAAGTGCAGACCCTACTTTAGATCAACTTCAAATACAGGAAAAAGCCACAAATGCAAGCAAGGGTTGAATTCCTGGCCCGTGAGAAACAGTAAACTTCTTGCTCCCCACTCATGCCAGGGCAGAGCAGAGCCTTGGTGGATCTTGGCGTTGTATCACCAGGTCCCCGAAGATAAAACTTCACTCATTTTTGGAAGTCTCTTGCACTGAACTGTGGAAACCTCCCTTACTACATTACAGAGCTAATCAATTTCTTTCGTGAGTCTGAGGATGTGTGCTGCTCATTGATTTCTAAAAGGTTCCCCTGACACCTCCCTTGGTAATTACTGTGTCTTCAGCAAGCCGCCAGCTCCCGAGTTTGAATCCCAGGTGAAATATTCAATTGAGATGTTGCTCAAGAACAGCAAATAGGAAGCAAAACTTGGACACAGTGACAGGGTTTACTAGTTTGTTTTTAAACTTTCTATCTTACTAAACTTGTGAAGCAGCTGGTGGAGAGGCAGCCAAGTGCCTGCAAAAAGGAGGCTGGAGAACATACAGCAAGTGCATCAGGAGCTGCCTTGCTGCTCATTTATGTTAATTTCTGATGCTGATTTAGTCAGTTATGAAGTGAAACACATCCATGTGCACTCTCCTAGTGCTGCTTCCTAAAGCTCCTCAGAATAATTAACAAGTGTGATATTTTCTTTCAGCACAAACAGATCAAGATTAAACCATGTTGTGGGGGAGATAAGCTAAAGGTCACTGGGAAATTTCATAAGTTATAAATGCATTAGTATAATTAGCGCTCACTGCTACATCAAGGTGGGATCAGGAGTGCCAGGCTGGGTTCTATTTCTGATGAGAGTGATGTCTCATTACCCACTCCCCCAAGTACAAGCCTACTTCTAATCATCAAGCATCATCAGATTTATGCAGAGGGCTCCTGCTATGGGGAAATGTGTCAAGACGTTCACCTTGCTAGGAGGAAGATGGTGTTGCCCTGGCAGCAGCACTCGTAACAAATGGGTTTTGAGTGCCCAGAGACACATCATGGCCAGACAAGGCAGTCTGCTTCTTACTTAAGCGTGAGACCTTTCTAGACCAAATTTGTTCCAGCTCTGTTTCCTTCTGTACTTTGCGTAGGGTCCTGTGGGCTTTTTTTTCCCCAGACTAAAGCTGCTGTGCGTTGTTGAATAGCTATTGCAAATCATACTGAGGAGCTGCACTTCATCAGTGAATAAAGCAGCGTTTTATTTTCTTTAATTCTCTACTGGGCCTTAAAGTCCTGGGAGACCAAACTGTGCAGTGAGAAAACAAGAGTTCTTTGCTAAAATGAGTGCATTCTTAGCCACCCACAAGAACTAACTGTCTGTATTTCAAAAGCTATTATTTGGCTTATCAAACAAAAATATCCAAAAGAAATGGTAGGTCCACCTTTCTTTGGATTCCACAGAATTGCTGCTTCTTTGATTTTTCTTCATTCTTATGGTGTCACATAACAAGAATGATAAAAATCTCAAAAGAAAGCAGACCAGAGTCGTACAAAAGTCTATGTAAGGAGTGAAGTAGTACATGACCACCGATTATAAATCTCAACCAGTATCTCATTGTCTTGGTTTGAGCTGCGGTCCTATTAAAGATATCTGAAACCTGTTGAGTTGGTAGTGAAATGTCCAAGCCTACCAAGGATTTGGGGCAATGTCAAGACGCTCTACCGAAACAGGAATCCATGTGATGTTCCAAAAAGCATGTCCACTGTAATGCCTCCTTTTAACAAGCCACGATACCCTGCCAGAGAGGATCAGCTCAAAAAACTGCTTTTGTATTGCAGAAGAAATAAGCTCAAATCAAATCAACATTTGGGTTCAGAATTTCATTTCAGTGTTTCGGAGAAAAAATAATTGCAGCAAGTAAAGAGAAAAGAGAAGAAGAGTGAGGAGGGAAGGAAGGCTTACTTGCTTTGCTACCTTACCCGAGCGGAGCTGCTTGATTCGCCCATTGCTAGTCGCAGTGTCAACAGGCAGGAAGTCCTTGAACCAGGAGATTTCAGGATCAGGGTTACCACTTGCAGCACAGAGCATCGTGGCTGTGCGGGCTTTTTCCACCACCTTCAGCTGTGGGCCCATGTCAATGGTTGGGAAGCCGGCTGGGAGATGGTCTTCTGCAAGAGTTAGAAACACACAAGGTTAAAGAGTGTAGTGATGGGATATGGTTGCAGTGACAGCAGTGCATTTGTACAGCATCTGTGCCTCTGCTGGAGAACAGCAGCCTGACTTCCCTACTGAGAAGATTTTCAAGCCCTTGAAACACATTAAGATCTATAATGAGCATTCATTACACCAATAGAAGCTTCCACTAAATTTAACTCCATTTAAATCAATTGCCCTGGGAAACGTCCATAATTTTCATTGATACGTAAGCTCCATCTATTGTTGTTAATAATTCAGTAAACGCAGGTATTTGCCTTTTTGTGGGAGGACCGAGTTGAAGATAACAGACAAACACAAAGCCAAATAGTTTGAGGCATCCTGAAAAACAACAGCTAAACAATAAAACCCCTTCGAGTGGTCCAGAGAGGCTCATTTTATCTTTTTTTTTGACTAGGAACATTCTGTCACACTGATAGGATGGACTGTAAATCTCCTCTCATGCCCCCAAATCTGATTCAGAAAGCTTTTAGAAACTAATGAATGTGAAGCTAATGAGCCACACTGTGCTCATGCCTCGCCAGACTGTGCCATGGCAAGCTCCTGGTGCATTTTCTGAGCTGCAGAGAGCGACAAAGGTGTGTGAGAAATGGCCAGTGCACGCCTTGGCACGTCTTACTGAAATACTAGAAAATGAAACGCGCCTATAACTGCTAAAACCATTCATAGAGCAGGTACGAAAACAGTTAATTGGGTTTGCTGCTGCAGAGCACGCTCAGGTATGCGGGGAGGAATACATTAGGCAGCCTTCACCGATAAGCCAAGGCATACTCCGACATCCTCATTCAATAGCAGCTGCAGAACAGAGCTCATTTACTCATTCTGTGGCAAGATGTACTGTACTCGGCTAAGGCTGAACTGCAATCAAAAGGACGTACTTTTACAGGAAAAAAAAAAAAAAAACATTAAGAAGCTTTTAAAGTGCCAGAAACTCGATTATATTCAGTACGTTCCTTTTTTTTTTGCTCTGTTTTAAGGAAACTTAAGCAAACCTTCATCTTTGGCAATCCAGTTCTGCAAGGCTCCCAGCTCACTGCAGTGTTTAAACAAACAAGACCTCAGCATCTTTGCAAGTTCCAGAGGAGTCCGAACTTGTTGCAATCTGATTTTTCCTGTTATCATGACACATCTTGAACCATATCCCTTACTCTTGACAGGAAGACACCAGCAATAGGCAACCTCAGGTGCTTCTTTCTACCCGTATTGCCACACCTGCAGCACACATGGCCTGTAGCGGCAAATCACAGAATCAGAGAATGGTTTGAGTTGGAAGAGACCTTAAAGATCATCCAGTTCCAACCCCCCTGCCATGGGCAGGGACACCTCCCACTGGATCAGGCTGATCAAAGCCCCATCCAACCTGGCCTTGAACAACTCCAGCGATGGGGCACCCCTGACTTCTTGGCCAACCTGTGCCAGTGCCTCACCACCCTCACAGTAAAATATTTCTTCCTAAAATCTAACATATCTCTCCCTAACATCTCAGGAGAACTCCCAAGACCTTTGACGTGTTGTCAAATCAAGACTCTGAAGCAGAAGGCAACATCTGCTGTAAACAAAACAATGCCCTGGAATATTGTTTTTCTGATGAGAGTCGCTATGAAGCATCCAAGGTTTTCTAAAGGAAAAAAAATGGTTCCCGATGCTTATTAAAAGCACAAACCATATTTTGTTTCCCAGACTGGCCTCCCTAGAAACCTCTCTCATCACGAGTAAACATAAATGGAATTTTTTTTGTTGTTGTTAAAATGAAAGGTACCACGAAAACTAGTTCTTTTTTTAATTTGCTCTCCATTGATTTTCAAAGACAAAAGATACATAGAGCTTAACTGGAATGACACCAGCACTAGCATTCAATAACAAGCAACAGAAGCACTCAATACTGAGCAACCACAATGCATACTCCTACATGGCTGAAAAGAAACAAAAGAAGGGTACACACAGAACTACAGCATGGTATGGATTGAAAAGCAAAGGAAGATACATAGGAGAAGCAGTAAACAATGACATTCCCTTGGATTGAGGCCCAGTTTGCCTAAAGTGCAGCACCTTGCTATTTACAGTATTGAAAGCAGATGTTTACTCTGGGAAGGCTGAAACCCTGCAGTGATCTAATCTAATCACCGTGATTACCATTGACAATCTCTCCTGGTTTGTTCAAGATTTTACAAAGAATGCACTGGGCTAAGTACCATCCAGTTCACTTCATCCAAAGTCTGGGCGGAGGCTTAGCACATAGCTGAATGCAGATCTGAAACCTGCATTTGCGCAAGAAATCTCTTCCCCTCTGCAATGATTCTTTGCCCTCAGAAACAAGAGAGATCAGAAAATCCTTCGCAGTGTCTTATCCGTGGACCAGCCTGCTGCAGCGACGGTGACTGTTCAGTCAAAATTAGCAGTTTGTGAACAGCCACGGACCAGGAGAAATTATATGATGTAACCTTGACTTCACCGCGTACACCAGAAAGATGGTGATTGCAAAGACCTGGCAGCAAAGCCACCTCTGCCATACTTAGATCAAGCCTTTTCTCTCTCAAAGAGACTTACAGCACTGCTCCCATACTATGCACTCTCTGCGAGCTGAAGCGATTACAGTGCAGAGATGAGGATGCTGGGTACTCAGCGCCTGGAGGGAGGGCACATGCATCCACCATGCGATGACTCTGAGCCCCTAGACCCCATGCAGGTTGCCCAGGGAAGCTGGAGGTGTTCAAGGCCAGGTTGGATGAGGCTTTGAGCAGCCTGGTCCAGTGGGAGGTGTCCCTTCCCATGGCAAGGGGGTTGGAACTGGATGAGCTTTAAGGTCCCTTCCAACCCAAACCATTCTCTGATTCTATGATTGAAACCTGCCTATTTGCTATGGTCACACTGCCACCAAAACTCAAGCAAGCACCACTTGCCTACACCTACAAATACGCACAGGCAGCAAGAACTTGTTTTATCCCTTGTCAATCAAACATAGAGGCAATGGTGGCATTTAAGAGCAGCAGTGTGCTTCCAGGAGGCTGCAGTCCTAGGTCACATCACTGAGTAATGAGATGCCAGGGGAAATCCGACAGCTGGTCTCTGATGGCATGGCACCTCAGGTATCCGGAGGCTGGGGTTTGCCTGCTATTCATTCGTGGTAGCTCCAGGGGACCTGCACTGTGCCAAAGTCGCAGTATTCAGGGCTCAAGCTCAAGGGGAGGATGAGCACCTTCTCCAGAAGTGGTCCAAGTGCCTCAAGTACCCATACCACCATGAAATGGAGGACATCAGATACTTCAGGTCTTGTCCATAAAGCGTGGCTCCGGCAACCCCCTGAACCCTCCTGCAGGAGTGGCTCTGGAGAAAACCTGAGCTGGTCACACCCCATAGCAGAGCCCAGCACAAGCCCATGCCTGCCCTGTCAGTAACGCTCCTGCAGAGATAACGGGGCTTCGTTCCAGCCTAGCTTGGCGTCACTGGCTTCACTGGGATGGCGAAGGATGCCTCTGTATTCAAACCCTATAGGCGATGATAGGAGTTCAGAGCTGTTCTTGCCTCACCTTCCCCTCCGGCAAAAGTCTAATCTAGGCCTAATTATGAGGCTTAGTCGTGCCTCGGCTCCTTTCAGCCCTCACTAGTTGTACTAACTTGTCTGCACACGGAGCTTGTCAGTAATAGCTATCCTATTCATGCCAATACATGGATACCCTTATTCTAGAAAATGAGTTTGTCAGCACTTGCTTTTATTCAAGGATAGCTGGTGTGCTTTTAAGACACATTAAACCAGGCTATGAATCCGCTTTCAAGTGTAGACTATCTAAACAAGTTTTTCTTTCTGGATTTCACATACTTTCAGAAAGGTTGTACTTGAGGTAGGCATTAGGTTAAAGCAAGCAAAATCTAGGCGCAAGCACAATTTTTTGGGGCCACTACAAGTTCTAATTCCTTCCACAGGACTACAGCAGCAGAAGTAGGAATGACAGAAGGGAAAGCAGGAAGAGATAGAGAACCAGGAGGAAAGGAGAAGGAAACGGCAAGAAACTAAAAAACCAGCAGGTTTCGCAGTTACAAACTGAAACGTGGAAAATCCATGACCAGGCTGAGGTCTTGCTAGCATAGTCACCCACCAAGGAGCCAGGAATGTCCCTCTGGCATCTAGCATGACAGCATGTGCAGAGGATATCTCATGCTCACTTGACAGCTCCCCTTGCTAATCTTCTTTCTGAGGTGACAGAAATCTAACCCCGCTTCTTTTACAGCTCTTTTGTGCCACACATTTCCCACCTTTAAGAGAAAACTTAAGGTAAGAAACCTTTTCCACAGCTCCAAACCGGAGCTGAGACCTCTAGAGCAGCTGCAATTATGTGTCTCATTCACCAGCTCCCCAGAAAGCTGCCTTTCTTGAGGATGCTACCGCCGAGAGACACGTGCCTCTTGGGGCATCCTTATTTTCTGCATTGCTCCAAATATCAAGTGATGACAAGGAACATGGAGGCAATTGCAATTTCAGTCTTATGAGAAGCGCTGATCAGCCCCAGCATGGAACAATACGTGGATGACAGCTGCCTACAAAAAAGGCCTGTGGAGGAGTCGGCGGTGAGCGCAGCTGCTGATGGCTGAATCCTGCAGGATTACACCCAGGATTTTGCTCGAAACTTGTAATCTCTCACAGAACAGAAAAGTTGAAGGGATTGGATATCAGGTTCCAACTGGTGGCAAACCCTGTACAGCACTCCCTGGTTCTGCAACCACACAACTGTGTTTTGGCAGCCCTGTCATGATTCGGCCCTGTAAAACCATGCCCCTACCTCTGTGAATTCCCTCCGTGTTGACGCAAGAACCCCTATTTTAGAAATGACAGTGGAAACTGTAAACACATTTATGGGAGGTATTTGTCATATTCTTCTTTCTATAAAATCCAGGCCTGCTCAGTATCAGGAGTCCAATTGTTCAGATGGCTGAGGGAGTGGAAAAAAAATGATGCCTAATATGATTTGGAAACAGCAAAAAGCAGCTTTTCTATACGTTACAGCCATAGCTGTGAGGTTAAATCACACAATCTATCAAAACCCCTGCCCCACTGGGAAGGGGTGTTCTCAACTCATTCCAAGTGAGATATTGGGCTTCATCCCCACACAGGGCTGGAAACGGCTTATCTGGGCCACTGGCTCCTGCCAGCCTTCCTCAGCCGAGGAACTTCCAGCCCAACATCAATTTCAGGGGTTTGATAGGGATGATTAAAACACAGAGCTGCTTTGTTTTCAATTCTGCCAGCTATCCAAAGCCACTCAGGGGCGTGCGGTGCTAGGGACAAGCCTGAAAATGGACTGAGGGCAGAGAGATCTCTGACAAATGCGTTTGACTGCGGTCAGCATTGCACAGGAGCAGGAGACGCGGAGCAAAAGCTATTTCACACGTTCCTTACTCATTCGGTGAGGCAGGCTGGGAACTCACCCAGTTCAAGTCACTGGGGCTGAACAGACCCTGGTAAGAGGTGGCGGTTTGACGCAATAGAACATAGCACGTTGCAGAGGTAACCAGTGTCTACCAACTGACGCGGATTTGACGGATCAATGAAATTACTTCACAAATTCGACAAGCTTCCAAATCTCCCTTTGAGACACTGAAATGCATTAGCAAATGCAAAATTACCAGTGCAAGGACGGCAGGCTGGGTAGTCGGCAATATTAACTAATGAAAGCTGCAAGCCAGGAAGATCGTAAGCACACCACAATCCAGGACATCTGTTTGCTGAATAAACAGCCCTAATTCCTTCAGCACAGGTTACACAGCACGGCTATTCAATTACCGCAAGACAATCAAAAGCAGTCGAGCAGTCCAGCGGCCCAGAAGAACGGCATCATTTTACATGATAAGAAAACCCTGACACTGCTCTGTTCAGGTTCAACTGAAGCAACACAAAGAGCATTTTATCAGCCATTTTGAGGCAACGCTCTCTTCCTGCACCTTCTTCTTACAAAAGACCCCTAAGAAGTACACCAAAAATATCCAAATTCACAGTGCCCAAAGGCATCCCGGTGTCGGGCTGCTGCCCGTGTGGGGACCGGCAGGAGAAGAGCAGCATTTCTGTGTGCTTGTTGTGGAAGCCAAGTCTCATGCCGGCTAATGAATGCCCCGTCGACACTGGCACCGCCTTGTAATTGCCTAAGGAAAAGGTGGGGCAGCGAAACCAGTCTGTTTCAAAAGGCAGCAAAGTCTTAATTACTAGGTTAGTAAATATAAAACAGATTCAGGCAGGCAAAAATATACAAACAGTCATCTATTGATGACAAGGCTTTTAACGACAAATCTGCCGGTTCTGTATGACATCACGCCAACGTGACATGCTGAAGCCGCATGCCGAAAACGGGGAGAAGGGTGCAGATGAATGGGTGGGTGTGGAAATGAGCTCCAGAAGGACTTCTCTGTGTCACGGTGTAACCACATGAATTACTGCACAAGAGCTTACAGTAAACAAAGTATTTGCTGTCTCTTAGGAAGATCATAGCAGCCGCAGCAGCAAAACAGTTCACAAAAGAAAGAATCTGAGTCAGTTCAAAACAAAGAAAGCACTGTAAGGAAAATTCAAGAAAACACGAGACTAGACACGGCAGAAAAGTATAAATTATCAGGCAGATTCCTGCCCTAGGGGCTCACAGTGTGGGAGCTCACAAGACCTCCTCATTCTAAAGGTTATGAGTCCATAAAACAGCCTATGGAGAGAGTGCTACCCTTCAGGTGCCAGATGGGTGCTGCTAATGTCCTTTCCTGGCTGAACAGCAATTATCTCCATTTACAAGCTACCAATACCTTCTTGGCAGCACAGCTGGCCGTTCCCAAGCACCTGCTTATCTCAGAGAGAAGCAGGATGGCTTTGCAAAGAGGGGGATGCTCCTAAGAGTAAGACATGGCAGCACTTCCCAGTCAGCTCCAACGTGGATTCAGCCCATACTCCTCCCAAGTCCCAGCGCTGCTTCTCCCTGTGCTCCTACGTGTGCAGCGGCAAGGTAACTCACAGTAACTGCAGCAATATGTCACCTCCCCAGGGCTGAGCACTCTGAGCACCCACTCAAGGCACAGCCTTGGTTCTCCAGGCCTGAATCACTGAATGGTTTGGGTTGGAAGGGACCTTAAAGATCCCTGTGGGCAGGGACACCTTCCACTGGATCAAGTTGCTCAAAGCCTCCTCCAGCCTGGCCTTGAACACCTCCCGGAATGGGGCGCATCCACAACTGCTCTGTTCCTCAAGGGACACTGCATCCCAATGGGATGAAACAAACAGTTCCCCCCAGCCCTCAGAGATGCTGTTATCATCCAAACAACCTTCCTTCAGGACTTACGATGCCTCTTGACCTGCCCCAAGGAACTGACCAGGACAAAAGCTGGCGCCACGGATGCAGGACCAGTCCTCCACTAAGAAATACATCCTCCTTCCCTTTGAGAAGCACCCACAGCATGCCACTACCAAAGCCTTCCAGGACACACCAGACATAGCCACACATCAGCCATAGCTACCACTGAGCTTCTCACGGGGTACCTAATCCAGCCTAGATTCGGGCTGGGAAAGAGAAAAGAGCCACAGCTCTGGAGGCACTGACGAAGGCAACAATTTTCACCCTCCAGCATGGCTGTCCCCTAAGCACAAGTCAAGGGAAGGCCTGAGAAAAGTCCCTCTGGGGAGAAAGAGCACTTCCACTGCCACAGCATTGCTCTATTCCAGTCCAGCGTCTTCATAAACCCTTCAAGGCCTGCTGAAATGACTGAATCTAGCCACAACTTTAGCGGTGAACAGGCAGCTCCTCTCCCTCCTTCACAGATAACAGCTTGTGAGCTGTGCTTCACATGGGCAACAAAGATGATCCATAGCTGCTGAAGCTGATTCAGAGCAGACCAGAAGTATTCAGTCACAAACTTGGACAAATTAAAGGTTTGCACCTACCACCCACTGTTTCAGTTCTTAGTTTAGGGATCTTTCTAAGTAATAACAACCTCTACTCAGTACGTGTTAGCTGTGGAGTCTGCTGCCAGCTAGGAGACCTCAATCCATTCTGGAAGAGAACAATTATTTGCACCTTTATCAGATTAGACTGCAACAGCCTGAGATGGCATTTATGAAATTCCTACTACAACATCATCCTTCACTCATCCTAGTTACCTCTTCTTGCTTTCCACTTTGGCTTCCTCACAATGACAGTCAGACTTGCAGTCTTGGTCCTAAAGTCAAGTTTTTCCAAGACTTAAACCAAATATATATAAAGAGCTACAATGCTCGAGAAGGAAGATTCCAGCAAAAGCTAATCTGTTCAGGCTAAACAAGCTCTGTGCCACAGAGCAGAGCTTCTCCAAGTTGATGACACAGCCTTAAAGAGTAGTGGGGAAGCGTAATGCAAAGCTCCTTAGGAGGTGAGGACCATCCTAGATCACCTGCTCCAAATTCTAGCCCACTGTTCTGCCATGAATGTAGAGCAACATCCACAGACAACTAAAAGTCAAAGACACAACAAAACAAGCATTTTCCTGAAAGACCTGAGAAACTAGTCGCACCTGTTGATAAAGTACTAAAAAGGGCTTTGGTTGTATGGCACTGAGAGTCTGTCATTTATTTAAGAGTTCAGAGTAAGGCACAGCAGAAACTACAGCAAGAAATGCCAAGAATGTGGGTGAGGAAGAGCTTACACACAAGTAAAACAGATCATATCTGCAAGATTCCCTGCCTGAGAAAATGTCCGTTTTTAACCCTTGTTCGGTGAGAAAAAAAAATATCTTTTTTTATTTCCTCCCCCAAAACTACAGCATCATTTCGAGCAGACAAGAATAGAGTTTTGTGGGTCATATCCAACAGCCGACAAATAGCTGATAAACAGTTTCAACAACTATTACATATAAAAAAAAACCTTATCAGCTGGAGGCATGCACTGAAAAAAAACTCGCGAAAGTTCTTTAAACACAATGAATTCAGAAAGGTTTTGTAGCCAGCTATTAAGACTCCATAGTAAAGGAACAGTAAAAGAAGACCATGCTGTGCCTTCAGGCAGGACTGTGCCATTTGTTGGTACCAACTGTTGAATACAACTGCCTGCAGATCTGTTTTCAAACCATTGTTTCGTTTTAACATTTTATACTGAGAAATACAACAGAACTATTGTCACTGCACGTTTCCTCATGACAGAATATATAAACACACTCCCACTAAAACATACCCCAAACTTCAATCTTTTCAGAGAAAAGCATGGAAATAGCTCTTGTATTCCAAGTCATTTATTAATCCTCTGCATTTTCCATATTAGTTCACCTGCACTGAGGTGAGATGCTATTAGCATAGAGATTTTCATTTTTAAGATGTGCAATCAATAATGCATTTCCATATGCCGTTAAATACAACATGTGGTTAAATTAATGGAGCATTTGACTTTTGATCCATGTACGTTTGGTTGCAGTTCAGTGCAGGAAAAAATGCACGAGGGCTGGGTTAATCTGACAGCAGAGCTCTCCCACGCTTTCTAACATCGAGTTTCAGATTAAAGTGAACCATTCCTGCTGCCACTCAGCTGGAATACTAAATCTGTTCATTTCCACTTCACAAGCCAGAATGCAAAATTCTCGGTCACTTAAAACACCTACTGAAAGGCCGAGATCATGCTAAAATCTGATTTCTATGTAGCTCCTGCAGCCTGTCTGCATCACTGCCAGTCCAGGGGCTTCTCCTCCCGTGGGGGGATGTCACAGCCTGTCAAAGCAACAGTGGCCAGCAAGTCTCAAGCAAAAACTTTAAGATTAGGGATGGGAAAAAATTGTACATTTTGACAAACCATCCTGCTGAAAAAGACTTCTTTTCTGGCAACTGTTCCAACATGGAAAAGAAAAAGCACTGCCCCTTCTTGCATCTAAGGCACTGGAAAATGAAGGTATTCAGAAAACATGGAAGAGCAATGATTGTTAAATTTTTAAAGATAATCACTGTGATATTATTTGAGAGAGAAAAAGAACTCCCTCTTGTCTATCTGTAACCCTCCCCAAAACCTCCAAACAAAAACTCTTGAGAACATCCTAAATATTCTGGGAACTTTAGCTTGGAAACTGAAATTTAAGATTGTACTGGGGAGGAGCTGGAGAGTCATGAGAGAAAGCAAAAATATGCTCCAGTTTGGGTGTTTACAAACTGCCAGTGCTTCAAAAGGTAAAACAAAGAATCCCACCCTGGCAGAACACCCTCCTCAAACACCTTTTTGCTCTCTGATCTCAAAGACTAAACTGAAACTTGAAGGCAACCTCCAAAATTGCCAAGCTATTGGATGGAGTAACTCTATGATGCTGTGAGAGTTTTAATCCCAAAGCTAGCAATCAAGGTGTGTGGGTGTGGGAAAGGAGGACAAACACAGTTCTTGGCAAAACAAGGCTCCTCTGCAGCAAATAAGCTGAAAAGCAGGAGCCCTGATGCTCAACAGCCTGCTCTGCTCTCCGCCTCCCTGTGCTGCCTCTCCCCTCACTGTATGCCTTTTCTCCAGCATCATCCTTTCCTACTGCTCTCAAAAAATTCTCATCTACGTGGCTCTGCCTGCCATTTCCTTAATTGTTTTGAGCAAATGCTCAGAAATTATATAAAAATATTTATAATTTTAGCAAAACAACTAAGACCAGAACCTGTCCCGTAAAGGCCAATATAGTAAAACACAAATAAAATCTCTAATTCAAGGCATTATTTCTTTATAATATTAAAAAAGAAAATAACCTTTAAGAAAACATTCATGTGTTGACACCAGTTACCTCGGTGACTCTGAAAATGTGATGTACCTTTTCTCAGAGAAATTCTATCTTCAAATGAAATGATAAATGTGAAGTTTCAATGCACTTGTTCTGTTGCAGCCAGCTCAAGCATAGCAGGTCTGCAGGCAAGGAAGTCACTCAAGAATTGCAAGAAGGGCTTTAATTTAATCCGAACTCCAGACAGATCAGTGATATGGCAAATCACCGCTTTCCATTCAGAAGTTTTTAAATACTCTATCATAGAAAACATCTTGAGATACTGGGTAACTAACTTTACTTACTTGTTGGGAAAGTGACTTTCTATACAGGAAAAAGCAAAGCAAGACAACCTGAGTCAGGCACAGAAATATTCTCTTACTATGAGTTATATGTCTTATATTAAGCCATCACTTTCTAGAAGATCCATTAATCGCACTGGCTCCAACATCACTTTAGAGGGAGACTCTGGTTACTTTAAGAGTCTTTTAGAGACCATATGAAGTAGAAAGGCCCCCACAAAGACCAGTAGCAACCCAATGACTACATGCAAACATAAACAAGACATTGCTGCCAGACAAGCCATGGTTTTTAATGCTGGGATGACGTAATTGATCAGAGTTTAACAGAGGACATACTCTTCTTTTTACAGATAACAAGTGTTGCAGAAGCTCAATATCCTATTTACTGCTTTGCCACAACACCCATCTTTTCAGAACGATCTGCAATAAAAGGAGTGGCTGACAATTTCAGCCAAGGCTTTAAACAAATCCCCAGTGCAAGCCCTCATGAATTAAAGAGCACGTAACAGATAAATGGAAAGCTGGCAGTGAAACCACATCAAGGCCAAGTGGATTAAAAAAATGGTACCTCTTGGCTCCTGTGGTACTCATCTTAATATAAACCAAACACAGGAGATCAGCTGAAATTCCTTTGCTGTTCAAGGAGAACAACACATGGTGTGAATTTTGGGGTTATCATATGCAGAGAGACAGAACCTGGACTTGATGATCTTTGTGGGTCCCTTCCAACTCGGGACATTCTATGATGCTACGAACATTAGACATATTTGCTGAGAGTCAAAAGTTCATTTCATCAAATACCACCGCAGAAATTTTCCTCACTCCTTCTTCCCTGGAACACAAGGAGGGCTGCAGAGCTCAGTGGCATGGGACTTCTCCTTCCAAGGTTGTGTTTTCCTTAAATGCGGACCCTACTTTATCCCTCACAACATTACACCTACCAGATACAGACCAACACAGCCAAAGAGACACCAACTTTTGGCAAGCTTCAGCTTGACTACGCTGGAAAATTAACTTAAGGAAAGCTTTGAAAGGATTCTTCCTCTATTGAAAACTGAGAAAATGAAATAGCTTTGAAATTTTAAAGACAGTCTGGTATTTTTCCACTGGAATATAATCTCAGGTTTCTTTAGAAAGAAACCCTGCGCCAGCTCCACACACTAGTGGTAGGGAGGAGCAGTTCTCACAAGGCTTCCTTATTTCTTTTTCTTTTTCAAGTGGGAAAACACAGAAAGGGGGGATAGAGGCTATAGGAAAGCAGGAGGAGGGGAGCTCATTACCAGGGAATATAGGGACAGAACAACAGGTAATGGTTTTAAGCTGATAGAGGGGAGATTTAGGTTAGACATTAGGAAGAATTTTTTTCCCGTTAGGGTGATGAGGCACTGGCACATGCTGCCCAGAGAAGTCGTGGATACCCCATCCCCAGAGGCGTTCAGGACCAGCTTGGATGGGGCTTTGAGCAACCTGATCCAGTGGAGGGTGCCTCTGCCCATGACAGAGAGGGTGGAATTGGATGGGCTTTAAGGTTCCTTCCAACTCAAACCATTCTACAATTCTACGACTCTCAAGGACCACCCTTCCCCAAAACCATCGGATATTTGCACTGAGAGCTTTACAATAGGGGTGATGCTACTGTGTTTTCTATTTCCCAGTGTGTATAAAGCAGCCAATGCTTCTACCCTGCTCTGTAGGTATGTGCAGAAGTGGCTGGCTGGCCACGGTCTAGCAGTCCCTCATATTTTCCCTTGTTGTGAGCCCGGAGGTGTTGCATTTTGAGCCACGTGGCCGCAGTATGTGCCTTCTCTGCTGCTGCCAACTCAGGCAACCGCTGCCACCGCTTGCTTTAACCCAGCTCAGGTTCAACCAGATTTTCCGGTATACATAACAATTGCACTATTTACATTTCAGACACCTAAAGGGAAGACACCCTGGCTTTGCTGGAGCAGATGTCTGAGAAGGAAGCTCAAAGACTAAAAAGCATGAAAAATCGCCGGCAGCCCCTCTGACCTGCTGCAGCACGGCCCAGGTGATTTTCTCTGCACAGACTGCCCAAGCAGCTGAGACACAGAGCTGCTCACTGCAAGGTGTCAGAAACAATAAAGCGATGCCACGCTTTGATTTACCGCCAGGCAAACACTGGCTGGCAGTGACCACACATGGTGAGGTCAGGCAGCTCTGTCCTTTCCGACTGCTGCGACAACGTGCTCACGGATCAGACTCCCAAAGTTGGAAACGTGAGCATGCTTGGGTATAACTAATTGGAAATAGGCCTTGAATTCCTAATAACCAAAGTTATGGTCTCTGGGATTTATGCCAAATTAAAGACAATTAATTCTCCTCTCTTGATTATTACACACCTTAATAGCTCTGTCCTTGAGTCAGTTCCATCCTTGATGCGCAGAGCCCTTTAGCTCAGTCTCTAAAATTTGATGTGCATGAAGAACAGTTAATAAGAAAGTTCTGAATCAAATCCGAGTTACCGTATCAAAATCTCTCATGTTTTACAACAGTGGAAAAAAAAAAGAAGTGGATTCAAAGCCTACTTCAGATCCTAGATTATAAAGGCATTTGCTGCACAGCCTGTGCACTCGAGTCTTTAGAGGCCTTAAACAATTCCACGTTTCTCTTTAAGACATTCTTTTAAATTATCACATGGCAGCAAATACAGATAATCAGGATTGTTTTCATTAAATGATTTCAGTGAAGTTCGCTGGCTTTATTTGATATACAAAAGACTATTTAACCTTCTCCCAAGATACTCTACTGATGTAATTACAAGCAAGAGATGAGGCACTGCTCTCCCAGCTGCAACCACTAACAGGGAAGAAAACTTTCTGCTGAGCAGAGGCTGCTGTAAGTCTTTCCTAGAGGATGTAAGAGGCAAGTATCTCCTTGCAGATAAAGATACTGCAAATCTTAATTTCCACAGCTCACTACACAGTGCACAGACCGCTGGTGTTGGGACTATTCAACTAGAGGGAAGTTAAGAGTGAATGTATGTCTAAGGTAAAATAACTGCTGGGACTTCTATCTGAAGCATCCCTCATGTGCAAAGTGAAAAAAGACCACGTCTCTTTTCAGAGCGTCAACAGCAAACCCTGCAGCAGGGCATACTCCGCGGAGGCTCTGAAGACAGCTCTGATTTCCGGAGCTGATGAGGGCCCCAGCCACAAGCTTGCCTGGGATGCAAGAGGACATACTTGCCAAGGACAGAAGTGGGTTTGTCTGAATCTCAGCTGCTTGCTGACAACCAACACAAAATGCCAGGACGAGACACCATGCACAATGAGTCTGATGTTTGAGATGACCTCAGATTCCCTGGGAAAACATCATCTTTCCTTCCAGACAGGGGTTTTTAGACTCATGACTGCCTGAGGGAAGACAAAATAGGTCTCCATCCTATATGTGAAAACCAACACAGTCCCAGTCTTCTCCAGGCGGCACCCAGTCTCCTCGTGACCAGACCCACATCTCAGCAGCTGGAGGAAGACCGTAGGGTTTTCTCTAGGAGACAGAAATGGCCAGGAAACCACAGACCCACGCAATCTCAGCAGCCTGCTCCCAAGGCTTGTACACCGCAGACGAGGCTCTCCAGCAGACAGCCAGCTGTTGGGATTTTCACCATATGTGCCCCACAGCAGATCTGAGGCAGATCTCTGCAGAGTCCATAAACAGGAAATCATTCCTCGTGACAAAGTAGGAGGGTAATGTCCCAAGCAAAGCCATGAATGTTGCCGTGTGAGAGCTGAAAATCCCAGTTTCCTACTGCCTGTTGAATCCTTGATCTAAGACTAATACGATTCTCCAAAGCATTTCACTCCCTAGGTTTCTTCTCCTCTCTTTCTGCTGGCTCCGCTCAGCAACATACCTGAATCCATGCCTTGAGACAGAAAGGTGCCTCCTAAAAGAATGGAGGCAGCGGTGAGAGTTGGGGACAGGAAATCTCTAAGGTAATGTGAAGCAGAAAGAGCAGGATAACTCCCCCTCAACTTGTAGCACATGAACAACCTTGGTCTCCTACAGAACAGCAAACAAATACAAGCTCACCTTCCCACACATGCGTGCAGCAAGCAAACCAGCAAAGTAAATGAAGCAAGTGAAAACACAATTTTTATTTGGTACCATGAGACATTACACTGAATAGTCTATATATTTTTATCAGAGAGATAAGAGAGCCCTTGGATTATAACACCTGAGAAACCCTGGTTTGGGAAACTGGGTCCTACCAGCCTGTGGAGCTGGGCTGCCAAATGCTCCGGCTTTGGACCCAGACCTTGACACACTGAGGACAAAGGCAAAAGGTTGATTCTCCCTAGCAAACCACCTGCAAACAGAATAACAGCATCATCTTACATTTACACTCAGAATAGAAATTAAATTAGCAAGTAGATTTTGATCATGAAGTGACCTTTAAAAATGATTGAGAGAAGAAAACATTAGCCACCGCTATTTGCTCTGATACGGATCCCTCCTGAAGGCAGCTTTGTGCGCAAAATATTATTGCTGATTTTATTTCACGTGTTCAAACTGCTTTCAAGAACGTAAGATGAATCTTATTTTCTCATTTTTTCATAGACAAGCTTTGCTGCTTTCTTTTGCACAAATTGGGACGGTACTGTAGCTGGACTTAAAAGAACTGGACAATTTTATGATGTTTAATAACATTTGTAGCTATAAAGACTAAAACCACTAAGGGTAATGAAATCTCATGCTCTGGCGCTTAAGGTCTTCTCTTCTTCTTGTCCCACATGCTGAACCATGGAAATAGTTCCTGGCAGCACAGGAAGGAGAAAACAAATTCTCCTTGGAGAAACCCACAGGGGCTGGACACAGCTGGAGATCAGAGTCACAGACGGCCAGACCCATGGCAAACTGCTGCGCCCTGCAATCTCTTCTCACTCAACTGTATTTATGACCAACATCAACATACTAACAATTACAGCATTCCTCGCACAAATCTTTATGAGTTTTCCAAATGAAAGTAGGCTTTTCTTTCTTCCTGGAAAGACTGCCAGAAATTACACCTGGTTTATGACTTCAACAACCACATTTTCTTTTGGTGCTCTCACAGTACCTTGCTGCTTCCTCACTTAAATAAAACTGCAGAGATTATGCAGAATTCATCTCTGCCTTGCGACAAGCTCTTTTAAAAGTCAATACCATTTAGAATCTGCTTTGACCTTGCATTTAGTCAGACATAATACCATGTACGATTCCATCCTGCACACAAACTCCCTTATTCATGTGTCAAGAAAGACAAGAGTTTTGACTGCTAATGCCTTCTCTTCGCATGCGAAGCCAGATCTGCCTAAAGCCCAAATTAGGGCAGGATGGCACTTTAGAAATTTGCTAACCTCTTATAATAGCCATCTATTTTTTAATATGCTTTCCCTCAACATGCTGATTATACAGTGTAATCACCCAGCTGTAGTCCATGGACCATTTGTTACTTTTATCCTCACAAAGGTTTCAGACATTGGGTGGCTCTTGGCCACTTATTCATTTGCCTTTAATAACCGATATTTTAAGCTGAACTATCTACCGTGTTGTAAGGGATGCTGCAGAGAATAAGGTGGCAGTTGGGTCATACCAGATGATCCATTAGTCCTTTGTGAAGCTCAGAAGATCACAGCACAGAAGATCTGAAGTTCCAGTAGTTTTTTCCACTTCCTAATGTCAGTTCTCTGTTTGCTGAACTTTTATTCCGCTGTCTAAATGCATCCAGCCCCAAACCTCTTCAATCCATTGGCCCTACATCTCTCTCTGCAATCCATAGAGTGGGAATAGTGGCACTGTTCGCATTTGCCAGCCTGTCCGTCAGGAACACACTCCTGCTTTCTGAAAAAAACCTGCTCTGAAGGACAGTATTTCACCTGTCTTTGCCCCATTCCAGACCATACATCTACATCTATAGCCTTTCCTTTATACATCTACTTGCGTAACACCATCTACATCCAATACCACTGTTATATAATGGATAAAAGCATAAAAACTATTGTCCAGTCCAAACATCTGCAAATAAAACTCAGTATTCCTACAACGGGCTGCCTCATTACTGCCTGCATGTTAGTCAACCAAAGACTGGACTCTCATACATCATCACTACCTCAACTGTCAGGCAACACAAAATTTCCACATCTGTGCACAAGGGGCAGGCAGCAACCCAGAGGGATGTAGGGTCTCCCTTCCCTTGAGCTTTTCAACTGTCCCCAAGGCTGTGCAGATAGAAAGCTGCCATGGCCCTGCTTGACTGTTTTAGGAGGGGATGGATGGCATCTTTTCTTTGGTGGAGGGCAGAAGAACACAATTTTTCATAGCACTAAGCACGGGTGTGTAAAGAAAAGTACAAGCAGGCAAGGAGAAATTCATTGGTTTTGAGGGCTCGGGGATATCCTAAGAGCAGAGAGCATGCTCCAGAGCTCAGAGAGGCCAGGCATCTCCCAGCTGTAGTGGAAACTTGCTGTTCTAGTACAGAGCAGAGATGGCAAACACTGTTCTTAGTGTTTCAAACAGGCCACAACAGGCTGTGGCTCTGGTGGGACAGGTTTGTCAGCCCTGTCTGACCTGCCTTTGCTGACAGCTACCCCCAGGCTGATCTCCTGAACAGGAGGAGGTGTGGAGGTCTGGGCAAGTGAGCTGGTCCCCTGTGTGCCCTGGGGGCTGAAAAGATTGAGCAAAGCCAACCAGCTGCAGCATGTCACAACTTGGAGCCTGATGGCACTTTGTCTTGCCTGGGTTTGTATTAGAATTGGATAAAGTGAGCTGATCAGTTGAATGATGAGCACAATTTGTCAAGCTGACCTGCAAAACGTGCCTGGTCCCCCCTGCCGTGGTATGGAGGTGCTGGAGCCTCTCTTCACAAGGAACGTGCTGCAATCCCGTCTGCAACCACTTTATGAAGAGCTTCTCATAAACTTGCCCATTTGCAAGCCACATGCAGCACAAGGCATCGCTGCAAACTCATAATTAAATTCATTACTCCATACAATTTTAAGCCATTCTTCAAATAATTACAGTAATTTGATAAGCAGAAATCTCATAAACCTGCTGCAGTTTTATCTTTCCCATTTGCTGTCTGAAGGAAAATGTGTGAGTAATTAGTTGGATGATAACAGTCCGGGTTATGCAAGCAAAACAAAATTAATATGATCCTTACTCTAAAAAAAGTGAAATTAAACGAAACCAATGACACCTAGGGCAGCATGGGTGGGAGCGAGGGAAACGGCAATAGCCAAAGGGAGCACGAGGAAGGTGGTGTTGCGCTGGCCACGTTCCCCACGCCTGCTGCAGAGGCAGGATGCTCCCAGGAGCAGCAGACTTGCAGCTATCGCTCCTCTCTCCTGGGAAAGTCACATCAGGTAACCTTGGTAACTCTAAGGCCCGGCGAAGGCAGAGGAGGCGGGAGGCGAAAGCTTCCTGCAATATTCACAGGACCATGACAGAACATTCATTAGCGCTCTAATGTCAGGAGGAATCAGCAGCCCGGGCGGCTGCACCGCCCCACTCTGCTTCTCACCTTGTTTATGAGGTTCCTGACCTTTCCTGCTACGAAGCGGGCAAGTGGGCAAACTGCAGCTCAGGCACAGGGAGGAAATCGCAATGAAAAATTCACACCTACTGGCTTCTCCGGTGAGTTCGAGCTTGTGAATTGAGAACCAGGGAACGAACAATGTGCACTGTTGTCTTGTGGGTCCCAGCTGTCCTTTGGGCTTACCTGCCTTCCAGGCTGCCCAGGTGCCTCCAAGCAGATGCAAATCCACCACAGGCACGAACATTGCAAAGGCCAGGGGACCCATGGCAATGTGGCCCCAAGGATTGCGTCAGCGCCTCGCTTTGCAGATGGGAGAAACGGAGATAAGAAGAGGTGGAATTGGAAACTAAGAGCATGTCATGATCAGCACAGACCTCAGCTCCCTGAGTGCCTCTAGTCCTGCTCCATCCACATGACTGCAAACTCAAAGCTGAAGCTGGCAAGAGTCCTCTCGGCATAGATACAGCTGCTCTGAACTGTACCAAAACCATGAGGCGACTAAAGAGTTAATAAAACCAAAAGGGCCAGGGATGAGTTTTGCTAGAGATAAGGGGTATGCTAGGCTGAAATAGAAACGTGGCCCAGCCGCAAGATCAATAAAGAGGAGAAGGCCAGAGCTGTGGTTACTCTGATGCTCGGATTAAGAGCTTCATCGGGTTTCTGCAATCAGATCTGATGATCCCACCGAAGGAACAACGGGGAGCCTCCAGGTTCTCATTTCACAAAGAAGCAAAGAGTCATCAATTTTCTGAAAGCGACTTTATGCCTTGTTAAGACTCATCTAAATTATATACAAGATGACTTCCAAGTAATGGAAAAATGAACCTGCAGACAGTCCTTTTATATATTTTCCCCATTTTTCCTTTTCTTTCCTTAAGGACGTGTCTCTAACCAGCCTGAAACCAAATACTTGTTTCAGGGAGAAAAATTCCCATCGCTACAGGGAGGTATTTCAAAATGTGCACTTCAGTTTTAAATGCAGCTGCACCTTTCACGCTCCTCTTCTTCCCCTAGAGCTTGGAGCACCCTAGTCAAGAAAAGCGATTCAAGTCCTAAGCACCACACATAATAAACAGTTTATGAACTCAGGCAAGATTAGCTTTAAATATCCCACTTTCCAGAGGAATCAATCTTGATGTGGCAGCTCCACAAAAACTAGGGGATTTTTTTTTTTTAAATAAAAGATCTTCAAATGAAAGAAATTTCACATCCTTAATTTGGAAATGAAAAAAAGTAAAGTTTGCTGAGTAAGCAAGTTCAATGCAACATAAAAACGGGAGGAACAATACACTGGGATGACAACCTACACATCCTTTTAGCGTGTATTTTAACAGCTGCTAAAATCCGTGTCAGTTATGAGCGCATGAAAGAAAAATATATCTCAGAGAGTGCAGCTCCTTCCACCACATGGCCACGGCCCGAGACTATCCACAAGGTGTTGGGCCAACTTGATGGTTGCCCAGACCCTGGTGTGGTTCTACTGCCCTCCATCCTCAGAGCCACACGCTGTGCTGGGGGCAAGCGTTGTTTCTTCCTCATGAAGCTGACTCAAAACGAAGGCAGCGTCACCAAGAAGCATGACGGATTCACCACTGCTCAGGATCTTTCAGAGGAGATTAAATAAATTAGAAGAAGTTTCCTCCAGTCTGCCAGAGAAGCTGCATGGCAGCTGCATGTGTGTAGAAAAAGAAGTTTGGGCTCCTGGGGTGTATCAAGTATGGCATTGCCAGACTGTTGAGGGAGGGGACTGTTCTGCACTACTCGGCACTGGTGTGATCCCACCTTGAGTACTGTGAGCATTTTGGGGCACCAAAAAGGATATAAAGCTACTGGAGAGTGTCCAGAGGAGGCCACGAAGTTGGTGAAGGGTTTAGAGGCCAAGCCATATTAGGAGCGGCTTAAGTCCCTTGGTCTGTTCAGCCAGGAGAAAGGAGACTGAAGGGAGACCTCATTGTGGTCTACAGCTTCCTCACAAGGGGAGCAGGAACAGCAGATGCTGATCTCTCCTATCTGGTGACCAACGATAGGATCTCAGGGAATGGCAGGAAGATATGCCAGAGGAAGTTTAGGCTGGTTATTAGGAAGAGGGTCTTCACCCACAGGATCATGGAACACCGGAATGGGCTCCGCAGGGAAGCAGTCATGCAATCAAGCCTGACAATATTCAAGAAGCATTTGGACAACACCCTCAGACATGTGGTGTGAACGTTGCGGCTGTCTGTCCGATGTAGGGACAGGAGTTGGATTCAATAATCCTTGTGTGCCCCTTCCAACTCAGGACATTCTATGATTCTATGAAAATCTGTATGAGGCTGCGGGACTGGAAATGCTAATGGACCTCTGGGGAGAGAAAGCAGATGAGGACAATGGAAGAGTGAGGAAGGACAGCTTCTGCACCTGAGCAGCCCAGTGCAGCTTGAAGGGATGGCACGAGCCCCTGCAAACACCTCCCTTGTTCTGTGGGAGCCTTGGCATCAGTGGCTCCTGCTCTCCAGCTGTGCCCAGGATGGGACTGGGTGCACGAGGACACCTGGCTGTATTGCAGGACTAGGTGGAGACTGACTGAGATGTGAGGACATTAGGACATATAACCTAATCTCCTTTCTGAACTCATACTACGGAAATCTCAGGATTCTGCTGACACAGCAGAACTGGCAGCAAACTCTGCTATTTCAGCTGTGGGTTTCCACTAGTATCTGTAATCAATATGAAGAAATCAGGCAGCAGGAAATCACTGCTGCCATTTTGGCCGCTTCGACCAGATCTGATCCTGCATCCCTGCCAGAAAACAGTTAAAAGCTCCAGCTGGGGTGATGGCAGTGAGCCCCCAGCATCCCCAGATGGGGCGACGGTGCCACAGCCTTGCAAGGTGCTGGCTGCCGTGGTTGCCGTCGGGCTGGCAGGGCAGCTGGCAGAGCGATGCAAGCCTGCGGCACTCCAGACATTTGTCACAATTATTGGGGATTTACGAGGACAGGGATCCTGTCAGTTGTCTGTAATTTCACTCTGAATGATATCCCTTCTCTGTAGGCGGTAGTCTCTGAATTAAGCCACCCTGGAGGAATAAAGGGAGATGTCCCCACCAAATGCCTCTTTGACAGACAGGTCACCTAAACAAGCTCTTCTGTGCAGCTCCTGAACTCTCCCACCGAGAGCCTTGGAGAGTGTCAGGGTTCACAACACCCAGCCCAGCCACACCTCTCATGGGGGTGGGATGGATTGGGATGGGATGGGATGGCTGCTGGGCACCAAAGACCAAACCGAGCCCGCTGCGAGCTGGCACACATCCCACCTTGGCTATGCTGAGGACGTGCACAGGTACTCAAACCAAACACCGAGCGCAGGGATCTGTGTTAGCCGATTGTCTTGGCACAGGACTGGCAGCTACAAATAGGAACAGTTGCCGGTACAAAGCTACGAGCCAGCAAAAGCAACGCCCCCAAAAGCACAGCATGAAATACTTGAAAGAGGATGGATACCACCTGGTAACAGACATGTTTAATTGAGATGCTACCTGCAGCTGTCCCATACATACACATCCAAAACACATACTGCCCTGCTTCAATTTGCCTAATATCAGTTCTGTACTACAGCAGCACAGCAAGCACTTTGCTCCCCTTGCTAATTACAAAGACTTAGCTCTTGGAATGATACCCGATGGCAGGCAATGATGTTTGCTAATGTAACAGCTCATCTTTTCCATACCTGAAACTCTGCAAGAGGGAAGTATTCCAGGGGGGAATACATAATGTAGTAGGAGGCACGCCATGCACCTCTTTCTATGAAACTATAATCCTAAGGCTGCATAGTTCACACTTACTGTACTACAGAGGCACTTTCCATTCTAGGAGAAATGTTGTACCATTCACTTCATCAAAAATCTTCTTTAAATAGGTGGTTTTAGCAGTTGCACTAGATTTTCCAACATTTTTGTTATACATCATCACAGTAATTCTTTCCACAGGGCAACATACGCAGGAATGGAACAGTTCCACTACTGCTGCTTTTTGGATCATTAAACTGCTATCTTTTAAAGGAACCAATTCTTGCTAATTCACGTTTAACTTCTCGTAGATGATTGTATGAATTCTTATACCCACCATTTCATGTGTGTTTTCAACAGTCCTGAGTTTCAAGACAACATCGGGGCCACCAAACCCACCCATGGGATACTGATCTGTAGACGTTAATTTTGAATGTCTTACCAGCACCTACACAGCAAACCCAAATTCCACAAATCATATTTCAGCAGTAGGTATCTCCCCAGGGAGACTGGCCAGTGACTGCATATTTATGGCTATAATTAACTGCCATCTTTTACAGGGTACTGGCTAAGGAGAATTTTTTAAGGGAATCTGAAGTCAAATAAATATTTCAGAGATAGCAGAGGGGAGGTTGTAAACCTCACAGCTTTCCTAGAAAACTGTATCTCAAAGCATTGTAGTTGAATTCTCCACTTAGTAATTTGTATTTGAGTACTTAGAGACTGGCTATATTTAAAAATATTCATGACACCACTTGTTTTTTTTTTTTTTTTGAAGCTGAAGGAGCTCCAGAGCATCCCTGACAGAGCTTATAAACTGCAGGAGGGACACGGAGAAAGCTTGCAGAGTTCACAGTGCAGGAGAGGGAAAGCTGCTATGCCAAGGCAGCACACGTAGCTTATTAAACCCTGCAGGTCCAAAGAGAGTAGTCAGGATTGCCAGTCCTGAGCAATGTTCAGCTCCATATGAACAGGATTTTGGTACGTGCTGCTGCCTAGCGCAGCTTCCGCCCATCACTGCTGGGCGTCTACAGCAAAGCTGCTGCCTAATACCCACGCAGCACATCTTCAAATACCCAGAGAAAACTACTGCCCACTATGCATGCTCATAAAGAAGCTCAGGCTGTGGTTACAGGAGATATTTGCAAGTGTTATGAGGTGCGATATAAAAAAAAGTCAGTCAAGTGTGCGCTGTCTTTACAGACAGATTTTCTTTTTCAAATTTCACTTGAGCTGCATATGGCTCTGTAAAGACCCATTCTTTTCCGAAGCATCCTGGCTTTGGCAACCATAGTCCAGATTTTAACATTTCAAATGATTCAGCCACCACAAAAATTTGTGCTAGTGATGAAATGTACCAGCGTATCGTTTTGCATGGGAGCAGGAAGGAATAGCAAATATAGATGTAGAAGGTCTAGAGAAGACAGCAACCGAAGGAAGAACTCATAAGGAAGGGCAGGCTGAGCCAGGTGGGCTCCCATGGGCTTGAAGCCCGCAAGAGTCTCAAAGATGCTCTTAAGCTCAGAAGGTGGAAACAGCCTCAGCTGCCAGCTTGCTCCAATGGCTTTTTACAGCGGGACTAGGCTGGAGCAGAATTGCCTGGACCAGTCTGGCAAGTCTTAAAACATCTCTCTGTAGAGAAAAAGTCTCATTAGAGACAAAGCTGAAGCAACACAGCAGCTACACCATCCTAACAACTCCGCACAGAAACGCTATGGGACGCAGTGATGGCAGCAATGTGGGAGGAGGTCTCAATGCGACCTTCCCCATCCCTCCAACAATTGCGCCCATCACTTACAAATGCCAGAAAGCTCTAAGTTGTTAAGGAAACGAAGACAGAGGTGAAAAGTAACAGGGTCCTCACCACTAGTTTTTCATTTTGTTTTGGTTTTAAGCTTGGGGAAAAGAGCAAAGACTTATGCCCAGGCAACTTTACAAGGACAGCATAAGAAAGGAATTTCATTTGTGTCATGTAAAGCCTTCTGGGCAGAGTTGGCATTAGACTGAAGCAAAGTATGCCACATACCTCAATGGGAAAAAAGCAGATGGCAGTGATAAGAGGATGAATATTTCTGCTTCCCATCTCTGAGTGCTCCATTTATTCTTAACTAGCTGTTCCCTGCTCCAGCGCAGCAGATATTGCTCCTCGCTGAACGCAGCCAACCCTAAACCTCGTGGCAAGATTCCAGCACCACTGGGGTCTTCGTTCCTCTGAGTATGACAGACCCTAACATCTTTCTGTGTTTTTTAGCTATAGTTACAAGTTGTAGGAGACACAATAACTTAATGAAAATAGCTCGCTAACAAATAACAACCATAGGAAAAAGGGTGGCGTTTGTGTTCTTACCTAAAAATAGAGCAGTGAAATGACTAGTGTTGAGCCATTTCCAGAGGAAAAGGGAGATACACCAAAATCCATACCTGACAACTGTAGTTACTGACACGTCAAACAAGGCAATGTCAAACAATCGGAGAACAACCTCGCTGGCAGAAGCCAAGCTTAGCAGTGCTCCTAGAGGCCACCCAACCCAGGTGGAGAGAGGTGCTTCTGCTAATGGACTATGACTGGCAGTAGGAGCTGATGAACAAAGTTATGTTGCCTGCACCATCTGCTACCTGTCAGCTTTTCCACGCTGTTTGTTCTCGGGTAGTGTATAACAGCCAAGCTGGAGGACGGATGCCTTAGTTTAGTTAAACCTTTAGTTCATGCCAGATGTGCTGGCAGCTCTGTGCATCATTTTCTTTCCTCCTAACCGACAGTTGAGGAAACTTGACAGCATTTTCTATCAGCTGCTACGTTGCAGCTACATCCTTTCCCACTCTCCAGGCTGCCAATTTCTCTCCAGCAACCTCAAGAAAGATTCATTTTCTGGGAAGCTGAAGACACGCGAGCCCTGCATCCATGTAACCAGTCCATCCCTGCTTCTGTTTCCTGAAAGAGCTGTTTTTAGTTCTGCGCTGCGGCAATGAGCTGAGAATCAGAACACGGCCTCAAAACTCATCCCTTTCCTTTACTCTGACTTTACTGGAAGGTCCCAAATAAGCACTGCACAAAAAAAGCTCAGCCTCGGTTTCTGAATGTTTTTACAGTGACCTCCCAGGACCATCACTCAGGCAGCTCCATGGCTCATTCTCACCTGAAAGAGAAACATCTCCTTTGGATGCCCTGGTAAGAACACACTGATCCAGCAGTGTGACTTTTAGTACAGCTACTGTCTTTCTCAGACCCCAGAGCAAGGACCTGTACTTTCTTGTAAAGGACTTCATGTTGCCATCTGATGCAGAGACGAAATTACAAGGCAGAAGGATCAAGGTAACCTCGTGATGGAAGCAGTGTGCCTGCGAAGATGGAAAGGACGATTTGCTGCTAATTCATATGACTGCTTTCTGGGTTTTGCTCCGTGCCACCCCATCGGACATCACTTACTGATAAGCATGAATTTCATTGCATTCACACTTCAAAATAACCTGAGTGAAAATCATTTCTTTGCTGTTTTCAAGGAAAAGATCTAACCAGAACCACAAAGCTGGCTTAATCCAGAAACTACCTGCTCTATTTACAGGTAAAAATTGTAAGACCAGAAAGAACATTCGGTCATCTTGCCTGACCCACCTTATCAGACAAATTCCCCGCAGCAGCCCTTCACACTCGCCTTGTGCTCTATTCCCACCTACACTGGTCTGAAAGGTCTTGCAGGAAGGTGTCCAGCATTAGATAATGTCAAGAGATAGAGAAGCCAACACTTCCAGTGGCAAATCAGCCCCGCTGTTGGAGACCTGAGCCTTATTTCTTCTTGAATTTCTCTAGTTTCAACTTCCAGTTATTGATTCTTGTTCTGGCTCTGATGCATTAAACAGTCACTCTTTGCAGCTAGCGTCCTCTCTCACTTTAGGTACCCACACTCCACAAGTATTTCAACTCTTGCTCTTCTTGATAAGTGCAGCAAACGGAGCTTCAAGTCTTTTGCAGCATGGAATATTTTTCCATTTGTAGATTCTTTCTTGTGGCCTTTCATGTACCCTATATCATAGTTAGGGCTCGCATTCCTCATTGTCAGAAAAACTATAGGCATGTTAAACCTTTATTTCTGCACTTGTCTTCAGGGTAACTTTGGGCAGAGAAACAAAGGAGAAGAAATACTTCTCAAAAAAATCTGTATTTCTAGGAAGAATGGCTGTCCTCTCTCTCTCATTTGCACTTCCTTCCTTCCTTCCTTCCTTCCTTCCTTCCTTCCTAGAAACAACTCAGCTCTTCTGTCCCTGCCTTGTACAGCTCCTACACCTACTTGACATGTACTTCACATATAAATGAAGCTCACTTGAAGGATGGGATGGAGAGCAGTCCACACAGGAAAAAATAAATATCAACCTAGATCTATTTGTGGCAGTTTAGTCTTTCACAGAAAATGCTTAATGAGGGTATTTTTGTGAAATATAACAAATGCAATTCTTACTACAGCATTTTTGGTTTGTATATTATCAGTCTTGGCAGGATTTCAGGAGTTGCTAGCCATGGTCATGGTGCCAGCTCTTTGTCCTTGAGGTAAGGAACGGCTTGCTCTTGCTTTTCATTACAAGAGCATAATGTGACATTTGTATAAGCAGCACGAGAAGGATCAGTGTTTATCATTAGTGCCCATTAGACCTCTGCTGCTCCTGTGATGACTCAGGTGAGAGGACAGTCTGCCTGTCGCCCACACTGGAAACCAACAAAGCGCTTGTGAAAGGAACCCCTGTGCGATGCCAACTGCAGTCGTAAGGGCGCACAGGTATGGGATATCAGGGGACATCCAAGCAAGGGGTGTTTGATAACCCTGTTTTACCTGCAGTGTGCTACAACCACTGGGAACCAGCTGGAGCCTCTGAAGATTTTCATCTTGACCTGAAACTTACTTCCCATGGAACAAGATCCACCCCAAGAACTTACCCCACATGACAGTAACACAGCATGCTCGGGGGAAGGAGGGATTGTGCTAAAATGGCAGGCTTTGTACTCGGTACAGGTTTCAGAGAGAGAGATGGGAAGAGCACCCCAGGTGCATAGCGTGTAGTGACAACAAGCCAGCTCTGTGCCTGGGGCAGCGTAACTGCAGGCAGAATCTCCATCCACCAGGGAACGATGCAAGGGCTGATGGCACTGACACAGTCAAAGAATTAAGAAAGTAGAAAGAACAAACTCCTGGAGAGAAGACGCCGTGTGAGACTTTTGAGTGCAGGGCCCAACAGAGCAAATTGGACAAGAAAGGTGCAAGAGAACCGGAGTAGGATCTGAAGAGGCACCGATGACCTCCTGACAGCAGGGGAACAAGCCTCAGCTCCAGTGATACCTTGATTATAATGGTAACCTTGACCAAGGCAGACAGAGACACTTTCACATACATTTAGTGTCTGAAGGAAACACTGATTGCAGAAAGACTTAAACCGTTCATCCTCTCTCCAACTTACTCTGTTTCAAGTATCCCTGGGATCAACAGAGACAACACTGGAGAAAACGTGCAAAGAGGAGGGAGGAAAACTTTGAGCAGAAGTCTAGCAATCATGATTATCATGACAATTTCAGCCAGCAATTAGTGAATGGAAAGTTAATTACTGCTTCTCACCCCCTCATTTCACCATGGCTCACCCAGCTGTTCACAAATTGCTAACCATAGAAATGAGCGGGAGCTGAGCCTGGGTAGTTGGTATTCATGCAGTACCAAAGGAACGCATTTGCATTCTTTGCCAGAAGAATCAATTTACCTTGATTGATGATTGAACTTCAATAAGTTCTTTAATATTTTGGTCATTAACCGTGATGCCGTAACAGTGTCACCAGAGTGCTATTGTATTTCACACCATGGCTCTTATTAGCTGCACCATGTAATACGCCTGAACTTCTAATTGAGCCCTTTTAAATATTGATAATCAACGTATTTCAAAGATGATCCTTCGAAATAAAGCTCAGCCTGCCCAGAGTGCTTTATGAACACAGCGATTCCTGTCCCTGGAGAGGCTGGGCAGTCCAGGCAGATGGCATCGTGTGCCGCTTAAAGCAGCTAAGGCCTCCCCCTTCTCCTGTTGGTTTTGTCATCAGTTCACTTTTCCTTACAAATAACATTGAAACATTGCTTCTGACTACAAACCCTGCTCCTGCTTCAAAACAACCTGCAGTAATTTCATTTTCCCTCTTTGTAACATTTCAAAATGAGATCAGCAGTAATACTTCTCTTTATGCATCAGGCTAAATGTAGGCAGATCTAAAACAACCTTCCCGATGATAGATATATGGCTAAAGTCAAAGAGCTAGAGGCACTTGAGGTGCTATAAAAGGAAATAAAAAGGGGGAAAAAAGACAGTGTTGGTATTTTGCAGTTGAAAAATAATTTAAGAAAAAAATCAAGAAGCGGTAGTTAATGCAAGCAGGAAAAAGAAGCTTCAGGGCACCAGGTAGGTGGTCTTCAGTTACAACAGGAACCCTGGCACTGCACTCCTCTCCTTGCTTTTATCCTGCTAAGTAGTAACACACTGACTCTGGACTGTCAGGAGAAAGCATCAAGCTGTTCCTGCTATGGATAGGAACGCCAGTGATGTACAACCCTGTCCCTGTGCAACACCTCATGTTAGCACTGGAGCAGTATATCCCGAGCCTATCAAAGCCAAACCCTTGTCTAAAGGGGTGGCAGATAGCTCAGGTACACCTCTGCTGAACCGAGTTTGCTCACAAGCAAGGTAAATTAGCCACACTATCAAAATAAGATCCTTTTGAGACCCAGCTTTACCACTTGTACACAGAACCGCATTGTGTGGTGTAGGTATATCCTCAGCTTTACAAAGATACAGCCAACTTGCTTCCAGTCGCACACGAGCATGGCAAGAATATGAAAGACCAAGAGAGAAGCTGATAACGTTTCAATACTGCGCTCAGAGGTGAGACGATTAATGAAACTGAGATAGCAGCGCATCTATTAAAATGAGGGGACAGTGGGAACCTGCGCTCTGTTCCTGCCGCACCAATTGTCTGTGGAGTGGCTGGCAAAAATTAAAATTGTGCTGTCAACAGGCCAAGTCTTGCATGATTACACAGCTTTAAAGCCAATCAGGAAGAAAATAAATTCAGATGTATGTGGCAGGAGTTGAACAGGGAAGATACTACAACAAGCTTCCATTACCTCCTAAGAGCTGGTCAAATATTAATCACTACAAAATCTCTTGACAAAACCAGTGGCACAGTTCAGCCCTTCCAGACATGCAGAAATACAAAACGTGTACGAGGATCACAGCATACTAAAGCATGCGTCACTTCTCCACCGGCACTATCACAGAGATGATGCACCATCCACAGCAGAGAAATGCTCCACCTAACGTGAATGAAGGACCTTTTCTGCACTAAGGAGCTGCTGCTGAGGTACCCTCTGCGGTGGAGTGACCTCCCCAGTCCCGGCAGCCTGCTAAGAGCAGTCAATGTCTATTACTATTAGCAAGAAGAACAACATTTTCTCCTTTTTTATCTAAATTTTCTTTTCATTTCTCTGGGGGAACTGCCCTGTTTTTTCAATTTGTTGTTTGTCTTTGGTATTCTCTGATGAGAAAGTACACATACAAAGGAATTCTTACCTTTGCATCCTTTGTTTTTGTATTCCTGCATATTAACAGAATATTCAATGAACTCATTTAACACTTCCCAGTGATCTACAAATAATCCTTTGTGGTTTTGAAATGTGGCTATAGGCAGAAAAATGACTGCATCATTTTTTTAACATAACTGTTCTGTTCTCCGTGTGCAATCAGTCATGTCTGCTCACTATATTAACAAAAATGAAGCTAAACATCTTCTTATCCTATTGTTTTGCAAAATAAATGTAGCTCTAGGAGAGAAAGCTGGCATCTACTCTGGCTCATATATCATTAATAGAATTATATGCAAAAATTTGAGTTACCATATTGCTGAACCGATATCCCAGTTTTTACTCCCTGTTTTCCACTGAGGCTGTAGGGATGCTAGCAGAGAGACTACCATGAGCAAATTCCTCATTCTGAAGTCAAAAGACTTCTTCTTCTTCACTTTCTGGAGTGAAAAATGGAAATAACAAAACACCCAGACCTTCCCCCCTTCCAAACAAAGAAGAGCTCTGCAGAAATACGGCAGTAAAAAAGCAAGGTTTTCTAAATACTTGGTATGCATGTTCAAGCAAAATGCTTTTAAATAGAGGCAGTGGGTTTAAGGAGGTGCACTCTGAATCCAGACACATCTCCAAGCGCGCTGACATGACAGTTTCTCTGAAGAAGCTTCCTACTGAGGCGTTCACACACTTGAGGCGGCTGCCAGGGGTGGCAGTGAGATGGCTCTTGATTCAGCTGATGCTGAGCCTGTGGGTGACTCTGGCCGTATTTTCTCCCAGGTGCTGCTGCGTTAACTGCCTGAGGAATGCACCAGGCACTGAAGCTGACAGAGACTTATAGCTCTGAAACAGAGATAGCTACAGCTGCACACACACGCTTCCTCTCTTATTAAGGAAGAAAAAAGGGCTGCTAGTTACCTTGTTAAGATCCTTGAAGCCACTTCTCTTTCAGCCATCTCCTCTGTGTCCTGCCTGGTTGCTCTGAGCTGCACAGAACTTGAGCAGCACGTGGGTCCCCTTCCCCACGGAGCGCATTCTGCCGTTAGGCTAAGGGTGAACTTGGAAAGACCACTGCCAAGTACCATTTTCCCTTCTGATTACCTCCTGTTCTTGTGTCAAGTTCTCCTGCAGCTGATCACTGGTGTGAATGAGCCTCTCGGTGCTAGGAGGTGGCTCAGCGGGGCAATGCAAAACCAAAGGAGGGCGTAAATTCTGCAGGGCTGGGGTCTAACTGCACAGAGAGGGCAGCCCAGCTCTAAGGGGGCCCCTTCAGTGGGGAAGAACAGCCTCAGTAAACAAGACAACACCAAACCTGAGGAGCAGAAGATGCAGTGCCAAGTAGTGAGTATTCAGATGTGCCAACAGCAGCACCAACTTGTTGCCAAACAGAACAGATTTATCCAGCAAATATGCTTCCACATAGGCAAACTCAACTATCTATATAGGCTTTGGCTGAGGATGTGGTGAAAAAAAAACAAAGACCCTTTGGCTCCAGCATGTGTACATGCAGATACGCGTGTGTGCGTGTGTGGGGAGTAAACAGATACACTCAGAGCGAAGATTTTATCCCTAATTTCTTCAGTTGAAAACCACCACCACTTATTTTCTGCTTTGGCTACATCAAACTTGGCACTTTAAAAGCTTGGGGTTTGGTTTCTTTTTCTTTCAGCTGAGTGCTGTTTTGAATTTGTTTTAAAATGAATGTTGCTTTCACTCCCATCCCTGGTTCCTAGCCTGCATTTCCGAGCCTTTGCTGCATTTTCACTACGTTTAGCACTTACTAGGCAATTATCACTGAGTCAGGTAGAATGACGGCATTTTCACAGTTCAAGAACACAGCACCGTATTTCAGGGAGCTGATTTTTAAACTACTTAAATGTTAATAGCATCCACCTAATTGTACAGATCAGAATGTCACCAGCTAATCCTTGTGCTTTCCAGCTGACTCCTGTCAGCTGCTCTTTTGCTTTAGTTATCAATGTCAGGATATATTTTTGATCACAATTATTACGGTGAGGTCAGAAATACTTCTATTTGTATTCCTAGGTGCTTGTATCTTTCTGGTTTTAAACCTCACCAGCCCATCATTTGTTACACAAGCAGAATCTCAAAGCACTGTTAAAGCATCACAGGGTGGAATTCGTTTTTACTGCAATCCACCATTTTCAAAACAACCAGTACATGATTGCTACAGTTCTCAGGGGAAAACAGCTTAAATGTGTGTCCATATTCCCCCTGCATTTCAACTCAAAACATTTTATAGCATCCAAAATACTGGAGTGTGAGAGAATGGAGGAATGTCCACCTGGGATCACAGGAAATAAACCACCTTCCTCTGCCTCTTCCCAGGTTTTCCTTTATATTTGTTAAAATGGAATTCAGGCTTAAAAAAAAATAATCTTCAGTTTCAAGGCGACCGTAGCTCTATTACACCACTTCTGCTGTACAAGAAACTATTCCAGCACAAGGGTACGAGGAGATCCTTACAAGCCAAAGTATACTGCTGTAATGGGAAATGATGAAGGAAAATGGGTTCAAAGAAAATTTATCTTCATTCCCTTGTGATGGCCAAATAAAAGAGCAAACGCTATTGCCATTGTGTCACAAGAAAAGTGAAATTAAAGAGAATTCTCTTAATGTGCAGATTTTGACGTGCAGCGCCCCAAAAGGAAGGGGTACAGAAATAGTAACTGTCACTCAGTCATTTATTAATAGCTAAATTTGTTACACATCTGCTCTGGGTAGACAGAGCCTCCCACCGCCTCAGCCAGCCCGGGCTGCGGGAGCGGGGAGGGCAGAGCGGCTCCACTACGAAACAAGTGGTTTAAATAAAGCCCCAAAGCTGGTAGGCAAAAGGAGAAAGCAAGACAAAAACCACACAGCATCCAAACAAGAAAAAAAACCCAGCACAGACGAGTCAAGAAAGTGGAAAATCCAGAATGACTTAATGCTGCCACGAAAGTTCTGGGAAATGAGGAGCTAGCAGAACTAAATAACAGAAAAGTAGGTCTGATAAATAAGGGAGAAGGGAGCACCGTTTAGGATTTGCGTGCTTGAGCTGCTCAGCAGTTTTTCATAAAGAAGCATAGGAAAGAAAACTCGTCTTTTAGTTTTAATGTTATGGGAATTAACTAACAAATTTACTCTATCAATCGCAATTATTTCAACGTCTGTAGAGAGCTAAACCACCCGAGAATCAGAAAAGCAGCAGAACCTACTGCAAGAAGAGGCAAAAAGCGTGATCCGGGAATAGTGCTGTAGTGAACGCAACAAATGCGAGTGACAAACCCGCCTCTGTTGAAGCGCTAGCAGGAACCCAGGACTCATCAGGGATACAAAAACAGCAGGTGAGAAGAAGGAAACTCAAGCTTTTCCTTCTGGTTGGACTACAGAGTCAACATAAAACTCTGCTATAGTGCTTCGTAAAAGCCCATCCCCAAAACCGAAGCCAACTGGGATCAAATCCTGGTGGAGATGTCTGAAAACTTACTAAATGTCCATAACTAAAGGGTAAGGATAAATGATAACATGCTACCCATGAGACTGGTGTTAGGAAAAGATCTTATTTAACATTTTAATTAATCTAGGAATAGGGAAATCGCTGCTAGTCACATGGGGAAAAGCCAAGTGGCAGGTTATAATTAACCACTAACCCACCCAGAGACTGATGGGAGTAGGCAGCATCCGGAATCTTATATCCTGGTAACCAACAGAATATACCGTATACTTACCCTGCTTGCTCTGACCACGGCTCTGACTTCTACTGTCAAAATACACTGCAGTGAGAAATGAAACAGCATATATATTTCACTTTGTGTCTTTAGCTGGCACGTAGCGTTGATACAAGATCTTAAAGAGTTCACTGAATTGGTCAAACGTCAGGATGCAGCAACATTTGTATCTTGGATTTGCAAAGATGTGAAGCTTCTTTTTTGATGAAAAGCACCTGTAAAGCGCAGGGTTATTGTGCTCCCTTTTGCCATTTCTTGGATAAATGTCACCATTTTTAATGCTACCAATCTTCTTCTACAGCCTGCGGGGGAGATTTTCTAAGGGAAAAAAATGGCTTGTAGGTGCTTAATTCCCATTAAAGCTACTGGGGAGATAAGTACCAAACTACTATTGGAGCCTCCAGGAAAGAAGCATTCCTCTAACCCACTGTTATCCACCCTCTCAACACCTGAAATAACTCATTGATACAATAAATATTATTAAAACAAGAGATGTTTGAATCCACAGTGAAATCGCTTCGTGGCCCGAGAAGCAGCTTTTTGGCATCCTTGTGCAAGCATGCAGAATGAAGTGAGAAAAGATTCTAATTTCGCTTTTAAAAAGATCTCTATTTTAGGGAATGTAACACGAGAAGGTGGATGTGTCATCTATCTGACTCAGCAGAAGAGCCTCATTTAAAAACTCCATGGCAAGCCTTGACTGGTATTAATGAATACTTGTATTTGGTTTAAAGGTGAAATATTGCGTACATAAAATTCAGGAGCGTAGAAGCCACCAAATAACAAAAGAGCTCTGGTCAAGAGATCTACTATTGCCAATATTCTTCTTTCTGTGCTGTTTGTCTCCACTCTTGTGTTGATGTTTCCAAGGCACCTCCATTTTGCTCTGCACACATGGGCTCTGGTCACCTTTTGCTGGCTTCAATAGCAGTTGTTAGTCCCCCTTGCCCCATCCATGGAAAACATGGTCCTTGTCAGGGCACTTTACAAGTGTCTGGTGCCGGGGACCAGATATAACAGAAACGTAGAAAATAAACCAAAAGGGTAGGTCACGCAGCCTGACCTGTGCGCTGCCTCTGCACGCCAGGGAACCCTCACCACTTCAGTCATGTTTCTCTGGTGGCACTATCCACCAAGCGATCTCAATGGTCTTACAAAGAGTACACACCACAGTTCCCTTCGGCAGACAGACCCGGAACCCTGTGAAAGACGGCAATTCTGTGCTGTCACCCAAGAGATCTCTCGTGGAGCCGCAAATACCCTCAATGGTCTCTGGGGACCCAACCCAAGCCTCAGAAATGGGGTCCCCAGCAGGTCCAGGGAGGTTATTCTCCCTCTGTACTCGGCACTGGTGAGACCGCACCTCGAATACTGTGTTCAGTTCTGGGCCCCTCACCACAAGAAGGATGTTGAGGCTCTGGAGTGTGTCCAGAGAAGAGCAACGAAGCTGGTGAAGGGGCTGGAGAACGAGGAGCGGCTGAGGGACCTGGGGTTGTTTAGCCTGGAGGAGGCTGAGGGGAGACCTTATTACTCTCTACAACTACCTAAAAGGAGGTTGTGGAGAGGAGGGAGCTGGGGTCTTCTCCCAAGTGACAGGGGACAGGACAAGAGGGAATGGCCTGAAGCTCCGCCAGGGGAGGTTCAGATTGGATATCAGAAAAAAATTCTTCACAGAAAGAGTCATTGGGCACTGGAACAGCTGCCCAGGGAGGGGGTCGATTCGCCTTCCCTGGAGGTGTCTAAGGAAAGGGTGGATGAAGTGCTGAGGGACATGGTTTAGGGAGTGTTAGGAATGGTTGGACTCGATGATCCAGTGGGTCCTTTCCAACCTGGTGATTCTGTGATTCTGCGAAGAGATAAACTGTTTTGTGTCTCTCCCTCTCTGCTGAGTCTGTGGGGGGAGAGGGTCGCTGTGATGGCAACTCTTAATGCTGCAAAAGGCAGCACCTGCTGGAGCAACACTGAGGTAACAAATTCGTTTTGGAGAGCTAATACAGAGAGATTTGCTGGTAACTTTTAATCAGTAGCAAGTTAAGACAAATTGGAAGCCATGACCTACAAAGAAAGACTTTGCAAATCCCCCTGCCAGCCTCCCGAGGATGGCAGCTCCCCTGGTACACAGCCTTGATAAATGGATCCTTTTACAAGGTCTAGCTCATTTAATCATCCCCTCTGCTTGCATTAACCACTTCTACAAGGGTATCTGTCCTGTGCGTATTGCTTAAGTTAGGTCAAAAACCTGGTCTTGTTTTCAAATCCACATTCACGATGAAAGCCGCCAGTCTAAGACTTCTATTCTTCTGAGACCTTTTTAGTTATAAGCAGAGTGAATAATTCTTTCGCTTTTTCTCCCTGCCTACTATAAGGCTTCCTCCCTAAAGCACAAAACATTTTTCCTTGCTCAGTTCTCTCCATATGTCTCCTTCATAGACAGTGAAACAGTGCGACAACGATGGGCTGGGTTGAGGCACACAATGACCGGTCTCCCTTCGAGCGAGAAGCCTCTGTTCTCAGCAGAAGGCCTGAACCCCAGGTAACCTATTCACTCCCTACCTGGCAAGAAAAGCGACCGAAGAATAATTCACTGCACTTCTAAACTGAAAGGCAGTAACAAAAGCGCAGAACTCAGACTTCAGCCTTCGGCAATGAACTTTCATTTGAAAATGCCACCAAGTTTTGACCTGGAGTGAACAGCTTCTCTTGATGAGACAGACAACTCATCAAGTTGTCTTGTGATGGAAGAAGCAACCTCCAAGTCTCCGGACTTGCCACCACAGAACAAGCCACTCCCTGGTGGCAGCAGAGACTGCACCGAGGATGTCCAACTCCAAGGCAGTCCCAGAGTGGCCACGAGCCACTGAGCAAGACAGCTTTCGGGTGGCCTGAAAGCCACAGCTAGGACGATTGCAGAGCAGTCCTGGCCGCACACAAGCCATACCACCATGGTGCCTTGCAAGAACACTGCTGGCATTGCCGCAGCGCTGCTTTGTGCCTGCACTTGCTGCGCTCTCCTTTGATTGCAAACATCCTTGATTTTGGCAGCGTTGTCTTCTAACCCTAACGGCCTTTCCTAAATGTAATTTTCAAACGTTTACTTTTCCTACTTTTCCTCACAGTAATTTTCGGTTCTTTGAACGTTTCAGGGATTCAGCTACACAAACAGATACCCTAATCTTGTAACAACATACTAGATTACATAATTGCGATTAGGATGGGTAATTACACAGTGCCCATGTGAGACAGACAGCTTCGACACTCCACATCACAACCGTGTCAAAATATTTTATTTACAGAATATCAGAAGCAGTAACTCCACAGGCTACACCGGATTTTACTGTAAAACGTTAAATTACTTTTTTTTTTTTTTTATATGGCTATACAAAAATAATCATTAGAAAAGTCCTTCAAGTGCTTGTATTCTGTTCCTATTTTGTTAAGAAAAAACACACTGTTGGGGTCCTCCCCACTACAGAGCATTTCAGCATCAAGCTGGCTTTCACAGCCCTGGTAAAGAGCGCTCTTGCTGATTGTAGAAATGTTACTAGACAATATTATAATGCTTTTCTGAAATGAAGCTCACAGATGAAGTAAAAAAAAAATTAGCCATGGTAGATATTTTTGTCAAGGTATTTAGCTCTCATTTTGATCGGCTGATGACCTTTTAATTGAGTGAATCACAACTACATCCTAATGCCAAAGCTTATTCACCAGCTACGAAAACAACCTGGAACTGCATGCAAATTGTATTTCTGTTTTTCCTCATGACCTCCAGTTTATACTACTTAGTGCTCCATCACAGAAACGTCAAAAATCAAAACGACCCCCTGGAAGGCAGTGAAGAGTGCAAAAAAAAAGCTCTCTAGAATTTGGTGGGGGCAGGAGACTGGCACAAATTACATGAGATGTTTTTTAAACAGCCGGCATTGCAAGGAAGGAGATAAGCTTAAATTACACTGCGAAGAAGAGCGACCCTGCCTGCTGACATGAGCACCGCTTTACAAAGATTTGACTTGGGAAGCCTAGGTAAGGGTTTAGCCACCGCAGCCCAGTATCGTAAATGCCATGTTATGCTGCTTCATGGAAAAGATGGAGTGAGTGCTTGCTGACCTCAAGTGATCCAACATGGGCTTAATTATATGTTTACTTCACATACAAAATAGCCTGGATTAGTATTTTCCATACAGCTAACTCAGAACTTTGTTAAATAATCATGGAGCTGCTCGCATACTGAAATGATGATCCTCTAATCACTGTCACACTCCGTGCATCATATGAATTCCTGAATCGACCGTGACAAACACACATTAGAGGTCCTCGCAGTGAACTGCTACTTACGTTAAAATACATTTTTTTTCAGAGGTTTTACAAAGTTTAATTGCACGGGATGAAACATGACACCTAGGCATTTGATTTATTACTAAGCACGGCTCTATATTAGTGAGACTGCAGAGCGTACAGTGTTGTGGAATTATTTTTACCCTGTCATGACAGATGGACCCAGGCAGAGTTCGGTAAAGACTGCGTGCAAGCGTGCAGACACATGCTGCAGGTGGGATCCTCTCTGCTGCCTCCTCCAAGCCAAGCTGTTATGCTTGAAAACAGCACATTTCACATGACGAAGGAATCATCATCATCATCATCGATGTTTTTGTAACAGCAACATAGATTTCAATCTTCTCTGTATGAAAAATATCTGTGTTGACTAGAAAGCCATGTAAGCCTTCCAGATTTGAGGAGATCTATAGAACAATACTTGAGCATTGGTTATAATTGGTTATAAACCTATGATAGGCGTGTGCGTAGCTCGTGCTGCAGTGGTGCACACAGCCACTCCACGGAGGCAGCAGCAGATGCAGCAAGGTGACCGGCTGCAATCTGAGCTTTCCAACCTACACCTTTGCTTTGGTTTGGTTTTTCTTCACAATATACAGCAGGGTACCCCATGTTGCACTCTGTTCTCTACCACTCAAGACAATATCCACTTCAGGAAGGTTCCCACATTGGGTAAGGTCAGTCTGTGTTAGCCGGACAGCAGGACGTAGGGTGTCATAGCACCCGAACAACAAAGTGAGCAGCTTGGTAACGGCAGCCCCCGTGCTGCTGCCTGCAATCAGAGAGGAGTGAGAGATTCCTCCTGTGCCTCTGAAATTCATGTTTTCCACTTAGAAACTAGCTGACAAACTACTGTGTCATGACCTGGAGTGATAACAGAGCTGTTCTTGCCCCCAGTACCTCCTCAGCCCTGCAAATACCACCCAACACCCCTCTGATCTCTCTAACAGATGGCACGTAGGATCACGAAAGGAACCTCTATGACACTGGCACATCAGGCAGCAGTAGCCACAGCTTTACATGTGCTGCCCATCGCTCTCCCCCTGCCAGAACTCCCCAATTCATTTTACCCTAACCCATGCACAGCTTGGTTGCGCTGGTTCCCGCAATGCATCTGACCTCTGTGACATCCTGGATGTCCAGACCAGGGTCACATCTCCCCCAGCCACAGCAGCGTGCAAGGCAAGTGAGGTTTTGTCCCATAGCAAGGCAGGACTGTGCACTGATTTACACTCTATGCTTATGAAGCTGGCATATCAATACCGGAGTCGAAACGCCAGAGCAGCACCCTGCCTGCAAAGGCCCTAAGGGAGAACCTGGAAGTGGCCACACTGGCACAGCTCTCCAGAGGGCTCCTGTTACAAAAGGACACCTGAGCACAGACCACTCTGCTTTCTGCTAAGCAGAGGTGAGATTTGGCAGCTGCGTTTCTGAATGTCAGCCACGTGGGTCAGGGCAAACCCAAGCACAATTACAGACTGAGTGGAGAATGAATTGAGAGTAGCCCTGAAGAGAAGGACCCAGGGGTGCTAGTGGACGAGAAGCTCAACAGCCCAGAAAGCCAACTATATCCTGGGCTGCATGAGAAGAAGTGTGACCAGCAGGGCAAGGGAAGTGATTCCTCCTTCTGTCCTTCTGAGACCTCACCCAGAGCCCTGTGTCCAGTTCTAGAGTCCTCAGCAAAGGAAGGACATGGATCTGTTAGAATGAGTCCAGAGGAGGGTCACAAAGATGATCCAAGACCTGGAGCACCTCCCACACAAGGACAGGCTGAGAGAATTGGACTGAGAGCCTGGAGAAAAGAAGGTTCTGAGGACACCTCTAGAGCAGCTTCCAGTACTGAAAGGGTCTACAGGAAAGCTGAGGAGGGACTCTTGATCAGGGAGTGCAGGGATAGGGCAAGGGGAACAGTTTTAAGCTGAAAGAGGGGAGATTTATATGAGATATTTGAAAGAAATGTTTTCCCGTGATGGTGATGAGGCACTGGCACAGGTTACCCAGAGAAGCCATGGCTGCCCCATCCCTGCAGGTGTTCAAGGCCAGGTTGCACGAGGCTTTGAGCAACCTGATCCAGTAGGAGCGGGATTGGAACTGGATGACCTTCAAAGTCCCTTCCAACCCAACCCATTCTATGAATCTCTGTCTTTCCTTTTTATTTCACCCTTGTGAAAAATCCTCATGACCTGTTCTGCCATGACTCTGGCTGTGTTGGTCATGAAGTCCCTCCAGCTGGGGCAGACCTCTTCACCATTTCTTGTAAGCTTTCAGATAATGAAGATTTCTTCGGCATAGCCTGTGTAGGATAATTTTGAAACTGCTATTCTGTGATTTATGAGAACTGTGGTTAATACTTGAGAAAAATGCTTTTAAAGCTGAATTCTCACATAACACTTTAACGTATTGTTGACAGCCAGCAGTACCCTCTCTCCCCATTTGTTTTCTGAGCTGACACTAAACCTTCCTACAGAGCTAATTAAATCACCAGGAAAGGCATCTGACAATGTCCAACAGGCTTAGAAATGGTCTTAATCAAGGCCTTTGGCACCAAGTTCACATTCTTTTGAGGAGAAACTTTATATTAAATCTCCTTGAAATCGAGTGCTTTGGACTGGCCTCTCTCCAGTAGCTCGAGATATCACTGCCCAAACTTAAGGATCGCTCTGTTCCAGCTGGAAGCAAGCTTTAAGCTAGATGAAATGGAGATGGGAGTAAATCTCTGTATTTCAACCAAACAAAATGACATCCATTCTATCCTCTAGCTCTAACAGAGGCCAGAAAAGAACATCAACTCAACAGGATCAGAATCAATTGCTCTATCGGAAAAACTACTGTTAGCTAAGATAGTTCAGCCTTGTGTTCAGCAGTGTTTTACCATTTCTGACTGGAAAAAACTGCAGTCCTCCAGTAACAGGTTTCTGGACTACACAGACAGTGGGGCACTGGCTTTCTGCCTAGAAGCCAAGGTTCAATATACACCAACAGTCAGGCAAAATCACTGAAACAAATGTCCATGGTAATCTCTGGAGCTCAAGTAATCTCTCAAGCCAATTCAGATGCTTACTGCTTCTTGTTTAAGTGTTGAGTTCTTTATGGTTTGGCTTTGAGCACGTTTTATACGAATGTTGACAAATTCTAACCAGCACTGTAACGTTGCAAGGCTGATTCACTGATAAAATGCTCATTCATGGGACTCTAAGGAGGGGACTGGATGTCATGTTCCATTTCAAAAGTACCACTGAAGTAAGTAAGCTGTAAAGATTCAAAGCAGATCCCTGATACAAAGAGCAACAGAAGATAAGCAGTGTATAAGGGGACACTGAAAAGGTTATGGAGTCTTACAATAAATATTACTGAATGTCAGCACTGAGGTTTGATTCATAACTTTTCCAAGGACATTTGTGGCTATTACCAGCAGATTACGTGCCTTGTTTTAGGGGAAGCTGACTAAAGATTGCTGCTAAAACTATTCCTAATAGCTGACCACACATTCTGCCTGAATACTTCAGCTTTAATTCTGATCAAATGGAACAGGTTGCCACTGGGACAGGTTGCCCAGGAAAGCTGTGGCTGCCCCATCCCTGGAGGTGTTCAAGACCCAGTTGAATGGGGCTTTGAGCAGCCTGATCCAGTGGGATGTCCCTGCCCATGGCAGGGGGGTTGGAACTACGTGATCTTTAAGGTCCCTTTCCAACCCAAACCATTCTATGACTTATAAACACTGTTGCCTCCTTTAAAGTCTCCTTTAAAATTGATTGCAAATCAACCACATTATGCACTTGATAATGAACACACTCCGTAACTTCAGGTAATGGGCAGAAACTCCATTAGACAACATCTGAACAAAGAGGAGCTCTACACATACCTCCATCTTTCCAAGTGCTCTGGTGCGACATTCCTACAGTTTCTAAGAATGAGGCTCCCTGCCAATCACTCTGAATACAAGCACGAGGCCTCGTTTCTCCCCTGAGATACAGTCTACTCTGCTTGCTGCTACATAAATGATGCTCCACAGGTGGACAAAAGAGGAGAGGGCAATTGGAAAGCCTCAGTGAACAGCTTCCAAATTCTCTGCACAAATAGGCGCTGCTGCAGAGCCGTACATACACAAAACCAGGGATGAATCAGAAAAAGCTGCAGAAATGTAGCACAAAAACCTCTTCCACCTCAGTTTGTCACAATTTAAGCTACAAAACAGAAGGAAAACAAAGAAATTGGACGGATAGATGAAAAAAAAAGGCAATGTGTGTCCTCAAACCTCACTTAGAACACACAGAAGGAAGCCAATAGTAACAATCATATATAAAACTAAAGACCTCTACATTTCTCCCTCCTCTGATGTTTCCCAGCACATCCCTAGCCTATTAGTTCATCTCTTCCATCTTCTGCCATGTACAAGGCCAAGCACATTACCAGCGCATAACAAGCTATAATAATGATTGACGATTACATACGGACAAGGCAAAGTTGAGATTAAGAGCCACATTAAAATAGCATCAGAATTTCAGAGAACTTTATCTGATAAGAGCTCAGGAAAGAGAACGAGAGATAAGAGTAGCTACAGAAACCACCAAGGAAGCCCTTGTTGAAAGGGTCTGCATCCATTAAAGACAAACAGGGATACACACAAAGAGAATTAATAAAAAATGGATAATAGCAAGCATTGCATATTTCCCTGAATCTCTCCTCTTTCAGGTCAAATGCAAATTTGTATAGGCATAATTTGTACCAAAAGCCTCAAAATACTATTAACAAGCAAAACACTGTTTGGACATAAAATATTGTTTCTATTTTAAGAAACTACTTCTCAGAGCTTGCACTCTTCTCTGTTCAGACTTCTGCATTAAGACACACAAAATGACATCATTCCCAACACTCCTGCTGCACGCAACACACCAACGACTCACTCAGCAGAATTCCCTCCAAAGGAACTTGCTACTTGGGTTTCTATAGTAGAGCTTTCTGGCTCCTAGGGATGATATTAAAAGGTGACCCCTTTGGTCAACATTTTTAAAGCTACAGAACAGCAACTCTTAATATACTTCACGTAATTGCAGGTCGTCTTACGTTAACAATTATTTGATACAACCTGAATTCCTCAAGATGAAAATCCGTTTCCAAGGCATTTTCTGCCTCAATGAGCTTCATGGAGGCAAGAACAAGTGCTGACGATAACTCTGGTGGTAGGGTTTTAGTGTTTTAGTGTTTGTAGAATGTACAAGTCTTGCAAAAGATCAGAGCTCCACTCTGTTGAGTCCTGTGTGGATGGAGGGATGACAGCCTCTTCTTCAACAGATTTAAGGCCCCACAATTCTACAGTATTCTCTTTTCTGCCCTCCCTTCCACTCCTCCAGCATTTAACATAAAAAGAGTTGTTTAAATCACAGCAACATTGTCAGAAAGTCAAAGAGTTAAGGGTTTCATCATACCATTCATGGACTGCCAGATGCTACAAGCTTGTTATATCCAACTTTGATTAGCTGTAAAATGAATCTACAGACAGATAACTGCTGTTTGCCCAGATCGTTTCTCCAATTTTTTTTTGAGTTCAGGATTTGTATCTGTTGCTCAGTTGAAGTAGCAGCCAAGATTACTGGTACAGCGCTCTCTTCGTCTCTGGCCATTTAGTTTCTGATAACTGTAGTGTAAACACATTACACTAGTGCGAGATCCCTACTGGCTGACAGTCACCATTAGGTGCATTATATTGTACCATATTTATTCCATACATCTTTTGGAATAGCACCCCCAGGCACTCCCTTCAGAAGAGACAGACAACATAGCACAGAAGGCAGAGGGTCTGCAGAAATCTCAACCTTCTCCTTGCATCACAACATGGCCAGACTTCCCTCAGCGCCTTTCTTTATAACACTTTGCTTTGCTGTCTCTCAGCTGTATCACAATGAAGGCTCAGTGACTGATCTTCCCCGGCTCTCATTTTAATCCCTTCGGTTCCCTTGGCTGTTGCTAGTACTACCACTATCCCTGTTGCCCAGCCTGAAGCCCCTCTTCCCTGTGCGTCTGCCTTGCTGTCATGCATTTCCCATCCTACACTATATTAAAATCTCTCCATCTTTCTCTCATCTTTCTCTCTGTGAAGTTACTACATTGATGTTTGTTGTGCAGTAGCTCCACTCTTGCTCTTTGACCTTCTAAGTCCACCCAAGAAACCAGGAACTAACCATCTTCCTCACCTGCTGCTCAGCTGATGCCACATGAGCTCTGCTCCAGCTCTTTCCCACCGGAACCACTCCTGTCTTCTGCTTTTCCCACCATCACACATTTAACATCTCCATACTTTCTGCAAAGCTCTGCCTAAGGATGTCACATGCATACTTCTGCATGCTGGCCTTCCTGAACCTCCTGGAATCCAAAACTGTGCCAGATTCACTGCTTTTTTTCCCCCCAGTTTGTTCAATATACCAGCCAAGGAATACAAAGGAAAGCTGTGTACACAGATGCACAGAACAAGATTATAAGGTCTTGAAGGAACATGAGATCATCAGTCTGATACCCTGTTTCATCACAGACTGTAAAGCACCACAGTCTTGCTATCTATAAAGAAAATGTATGCTTGGAAAGATCACCTGGGCATCCTTATAGTCACCTGAAGATAGAGAATTTGTCACTTCCAGCGGTGGACTGTTGTAACAATTGCCCACCTTCTCTGCTAGAAATGTGAGCCTTTAATTCACCACAAATAATGTTTCCAGCTATTAAGTCCTTCTAATATATTTTTCACTTGATCAAGTAGTCCTTAAAAAGCTTTTCTTCTCCCCATGAAATTATTTACACACTGTAATCAAATTCCTCCCCATCTTCATATTAATAAGGAAAGCAAATTGATCTCCTCCAGACTAGCATTATATCACATTTTTCTTAACCTTAGATTGTGTTTGCACTTCTCTCACCTCCAATTTAACACTCGTCTTAAAGCAAAGAGGAGAGAACTGGATGCACTTTCGCTCTTACCAGCACCAAAGCTGGGGAGTTTTCCTTAATGTATGTTCCCTGTCTAGGCTCAAGGATCACATTATATTCAATTCCTCCAGCCTGAAAGGCTGGGCAAGTCACAAGAAACCTCCAGCTGCATGCACTACATCAAAAAGGACTCCTTCTGTATCAGGGAAGGCTGGATTACTCTGCCCAAAGACTGTGCAACCTTGTGCGTGGCTCTGGAAAAGCTCTTTGTTTATATGTCTGTGTAAAAAACCTTACTCTCTGAACCAATCATCTGCTTGCATTCGTCATCCAGATATATCAGGTTATCTTCTATCTCTCTGATGGAGGCATTGACCAGCACTGGAGCCAGTGCCAGTCCCTGAAAAGTCCCACTAGAAACATCCCTGCTTGATGATTGTCCAACAAGAACTGGGTTTGAGTTTTGATTTGACAAACTACCGGTCAGCACTGTGAATTTCAATCAGATGCATGAAGTCAGGTGACTTACAAAAGTGACTACGTCATTACCGCACTGTTATCTTTATTAATTAAACTTGCAATGTCCAAAGAGATGTAAGCATTTTCTCTAAACCCACACTAACTGGGGTTGGCCTAGTAACACCCTAGGTCCTCACTGACAAAATCCTATCATAACCAAAAAAAGAAATGTATTTGACACAAATATTAGGCTTAATTAAAGGGTTCAAACATTTGTGTTTCTAGAAATATTAGCTAGATAGTAGGCTATTTCTATCTAGGACTTCCCTTAAACAGGAGAATCTAGTTTTTAGACCCCATGATTTAAAATGCACAACCTTTGTGTGTGACATCTAGCATCCTTCATTTTAAGAAACCAGCACATACCAACACGAAAGACAAAACCAGGTCATCTTGTACCTCTATCAACAGCAATCGAAGTAGTGATTGAACATGTTGGAGGGTTTTTCTGCACCATCACTTTGTACTGCAGTGGGCCTTTCCCACCAGGGGACTCGGGGGTATTGCAGTCAGGCTATTCCAGCCTCACGATTACTATGAGTGATACGAAAAAGGTGAAGTCGTGGGTGAAAAAAAGACAACAAAGGCAGCTTTAAGGAGACAGGAGGCAGCAATGACAGATAGACAAAAGCACAGAGATGCAAGCATGAAAGCCTTGAAGGGAAGGATAAGGAGCGTAAGCTTGCAAGGCAAAGACAGTAACGTATGAAATTCAGGGACTGGCATACAATGACAACTGGCTCAGCATGCTGGAAAAAAAGTTATCAATATTCTGTGCGTGAGCTAACGTGCACACACGCACTTTTCCCAATACATTTGTGCTTGGCAATTTCTATCTTCTTCACTTCTGCCCTTTCCAGAAGTTTGCCACGCTGCCATGCCAACAAAGTGCGCAGAAAGCATCACTTGGCAGTGCTTTCAACAATAAGCTCTCCTGGCCTGGGGGCTATCAAGTCTTCCTTGGCTCCTCAAATGAAGGGAACTGTTACAGCAGCATCACTTTTTCTTTGTAGAAGTACACAACTTGAACATTTTGATGACACCATCAGCAAGTTACTCTGCCATAATTCCACATTCACCTGCCTGACATCTGCACCCCATCACACAGGCAGACAGGAAAATCTACTCACTGGGGAAAAACCCCAAATACTGAATCACAGATCAAAGAGCCAACAGCTGGAGAAACCTGACAATTTTTTTTTTTCTGTGTTAGCATTTGGTTTCTTTGTGTTCTTGTTGCCTACCACGAATTGCTCAAGAGCCAACGCAACTCAAGCCCGGCAGTGGCATGGCACAGCCATTGCAGGATTGTCTCATCCCAAGCAGGGTACGCTTCCCAACTCCTGCTGGCACTTTTCCTGCCCTCCTAACAGATAGTTTTCCCTTAAGCATTCAAGATCCAATTATTAATTGTTTTAATACAGGTTATCCCTTGAACTGCACACAGGGGTTTACAGTAAACAGCACACAAAGGGAAATCTGTCCTTCCTGGCAACACAACGGGGTTGCAATTGCTTAGCTTTCACTAAGGAGCTGGTGCTTTCCACTAACCTGAGTGCGAGAGAGGATCTCTGTCATCTTTGTTTTCAAGAGGTGATTAATGCTCTGGTCCAGTTTTCAGTGTTCTGGGGTCCACCAGATTTGATAGCATGGGCTAGTGACGTATGTCTCTGAGGATATTTGAAAGAATATTATAATTCTTTAGCTTTTAAATAGGAACTGCTATCCCTTGAGAGTTGCTATTCCTCATCAGGTTAAGCATGCAGAGACAAGCTGCCTTCCCTTCTGCCCTCATAACATGTTTCTGACAGGTGATGATAATGCTCACTTCTGAATCACTAAAATAAAATGATCCCACGGTACACGGGCTCCCAAGTTCTCCAGGACACACGTGCACATAGACCCTATCATGAATTCACAGAGGGAGATGACAGGACAACACTAGAGTCTCTTAGGACTCTGTCAGCAGAAGCAGTGTGGTGGCACAGCTCCTCCTGTCCAGCTCCTACTGAAAGGTAAGTGCTTTAAGGCTCAAGCAGATGTGAGGAGATAGGAAGGGAAAGACAGGAGAAATTAATCTTCCTTGCATGTGTTTGGTGCTGGTTACTAAGCTAAGCGCATGAGTGGGTATGGGTGAGCTCTCACGAACAGGCACAGCTCTGAAGTAGATGGACTGATGGCCTGATCTGACACAGCAGCTGAGAACAGGGGTGATGAGAGCAGTGTGATTCCACACTGAGCAGCCGAGGGAGGGGAGCAGCTACGGCTCTGCTCAGGAAAGGCTGAGGAGCAGAAGCCTTTGGTTTGACAAAACACCCACCGTTCTACCCTCATCCTGTGCGCTGCTACTTCAAAGGGTGAGTTTTGATGAAACAGGATATTAAGACCAGGCTATAGATGTTCCTGTATAAAAAAAACCCGTATGATCCATAATACACAGATCACACGGCTACTGCCCAGAGTCATAAGCCCCAAGCCTTTGGTTAACTCCTCCCTGCATTAGTGTGGTTAATCATTGCTGTAGAATGTGTTTTTATCTGCAATGCTAACATAATCAGCAAAAAGAACCAGCCTGCTTTGCCCTGCTTCAGCCAAATACGCACACCCTCACAAGGCAAAGCCAAGCAGTCTGTCTTGCACAGGACCACACTGGCTGCACGCAGGGATCACAGCCTGCCCTGGGCTGCCAGCATACTCCTGCACTACTAAAAAGCCCGTGCAAACACTCCCACTATGTGCAGCGTGGAAATGTGACCATGCAGTGCTTTGCTCATTGACTTTCCAATCCCAGCTTCACAGACAAACTTCTGCAAGCATCACTGTTCATCCCGTGAAAGCCCATGGAGTAAGACTTGGCAAGGGAATTTCACCTTTTTTTGCAGAGAAATGTTAACTGATACAGAGCAACTTGCACATCTGAACCCCAATCTGGCACCCCAAAAACATCAGTGAAGCCAATCCTTCACCTGAAATACTTCCTTTGCAAGCAAAGGAACTGCTCACTAAGCAGTCCGCAACAGTTCCAGCAGTTTGTGACTCCAATTCGACAGGAAGGAAGTTGGTGTGGTTGCTGGAATGAAAAAAGAAGGATGGACCTCAAATAAAGCAACATTCCCATTGCACGAGAGTGACACCCACCTCACAGCCGTACACAATTACACAGGTACAATATAGATATTATTCTGTCAATGGGTTAGGAATCTCCAGTGGGAAAGGAAAATGCATTTAAGCTATTTATACAGCCCATCTCTAACCCCATCCTTCTAGTTCATTTGGACAGTTGCGGCACATCATTAAGCTTTGGAGGATGTTGCTAATACGGCAGAGGTCCCAGGAGAAGCTTAGGGCTTACCTACTCCCATGGGTAAGGCAGTGGCCTTTATTGTCCAGAAGATGGTCAACATGAGCCTAAAAATTCCTTTACCTTCTTCTTTACTTATGTTTTAAATTCTAAACATATGGCAACACCAAAGAATTACACTGGGGTGAGTCTCATTCCCTTCAGAAAGGCATCGAGTATGTTGTAGGATGGCACAGTTACTCCACAGCCTGAGCTACTGCATCCCATAATACCAATGCCAAATTCACAAAAACCTTTTCTCTGTTGGTATCACCACTTTGGGTTATCTGATGGTTTTCTGCACCAGAAAAGCTGCTGTTTCTTAAGTGGGGACGTAAGATGAAAGAGCAGACTGGAGCAAAACAGGCACAATCACTCAATTCATATAATTAAAAATTAAACAGCAGACAGGAAAGCAGGCGCATCTCCTCCATGTGTCTGTGTATTCAGTTTTCAATAGAAACATCTGGTCCCTGACCAAGATATTTGATTCAACAAAATATGCTGGCTAAAATTAGCTTCTAAACTATTTGAGTGCCTTGAAAAGCTCTAAAGACCTGCCAAGGAAGAGCTGGGGTGACTGATGCATGCATGATGCCCACCAGCACGGCATCCCGGTCTTCCCACACCTCTCACCCTGGATTATCGATATCCTCTGCAGAGATACTGGCTGCAGGGAGCTGCTCTGGCAGTTATGTGCCTTTAATGCCTCTCTGTTTGTATTTAAAGGATGAAATTCTGTACAAGGAAGGCACATAATGTAGAAGTATGGAAGAGCAATAGCACAGAAGAATCACTGCTATTTACCTTTTTTCCCCCTTTTTAAACAAAGTCAGGATTCAGCTGATCGTTTTGTTTACAGTAGAAGTAACAGAAAAGAGTTTTACTCCTTACAGCCCATTAAACCTGTTTTTCCTCCTACTCCTGCTCTCCTCCCCCTCTTCAAGCCTTTAACAAGCCACAGGAATACAAATCAGAAAAAAACCCAACATCTCTCTGCTGATGAACCGCTGAGAAAAGGTTTCAACACGGCTGGTATTAACAGTGCAAATTTCCGACCTATTTATATCATGGATAATTGGTGACTAGAAATATTTGCATTGCTAATTTCCTTCCATTAAGAACAAACCCACAGTCCCAATAATACGGCTTAATAGCTGCATTTAAGTTACTGCCCCTTCTCTGTCTTTCTTTTAAGAGGAGTTTACCCCTCTCCACACTTAAGTTGAGTTCCTAAACAAAGAATTCATTCTTTCTTTGCTCCCATTACCACCAAATCTGCTGTTTTAACAACAAAGTTGACTTCCACCAACAGAAGAAAACAGAAGACACAGAGGGTGGCTAGGAAGAATGCTAATTAAAAATCTGTTTCTCTGTGTGGTACCTGTTCCTTCGTATGAACTAAACAAAACCAAAAATAATCAGCACACTTTTCCAATGTAGACTGGACCCTAAAAAGCTGAAGTCTTCTTAAGTGCTTCAATTTTAAAATGTATGCCTTGGAAACACCTGAGAAAGATTTAAACAGAGTGGTTAAATTGTGCTTTCATTTCCATTAATAAGGACCAGCATAACCTTTTAACGGGAGCTCGCCGAAGGCAGGAATAGAAGGCAGAAATGGTACTACAGATTGCCACTTGTGGGTGACTGTCCTGCACCCAGAGGGCTCTAAGAGCTGATTAAGAGGCTGATGCCTCAGAGTTTGGAGTCCTACAGAAAGGCAATCAGCCCAAGTGCCCCCAGGGAGATGGAGGGCAGGAGCAGAGTGCCTCTAACTTCAACCAGCAGCTCTGTTTCACATAAAGGGACATTGTCAGGTCCCTTTAGAATCACTTGAAAATAGATGGGGCAGATTTGTGGGCTAAAAAGAAACTTTTTTTTTTATGGTCCATTGGATCTGCATGCAAAAGCTCATTGAAAACATTTGAGATGCATACTAAATTAACTGTACTGTGCAAGCAGAATTAATTGTGTCCTTGACAGCGTAGCAGCCGATAACGTTTGTTATCCGTGAAGTCACTCAACTCACAAACAAATCCCTCCACTGCCATTTATGCCCACTGCGCTCCCATAAAGCATCCAGAACAGGTACTTACACCTATTAATAACCTTGTCACCACTGCCTCATTACAGAAGAATGTGAGCTATCATGGTATGGTGACATTTGGGTGATCTCTGGTCCTGCAAATTCAGCTGACCAATACCACATTTCAAGAATGAATTTTGTGTCGGTGAAAAGAGTTATATACTGAGTAAGACGGCAACCCAGCAAGCGCCGGCTGTGCTGATTTATTGGGGCTGGCAACTGTATTGTACCGTATTGGAACTGCACTGTGACAGCCAACCCTTATGCCATCCCTGTGGAAATAAAGGCTGCTGCCGCCCACTGCAGCGTGGAAGAGTGGAGATGTAACACTTCAGAGAGGCAGCAATTCAGTTCTTCACGAAAAACAGAGGCCTTTTGAAAGAAGCCACCAACCACGAGGCTGCCAGAGTAGACCTGTATTAATAGCTAATCATCACTAGTTCAAAAGGAGAACAGACTCCTGCACACCTCAGCCAGCCAGCAGTATAATCCAGAGCTGAGAGCGACAGGTGGCAAACATCTAACAGTAGTTCCAAAATCCAGAAGACTGGGAATCCTTCGAGAAAACCAAGAGGAATCCACGCAGGTACCTCCAGTGAGCTGGCGATTGCAGGATGGCTGTCAGTCAAACCCAACATCTAGCTGAAGTCACAAAGTAGAAACCAGTATGACAGCAAGAATGCAGATTTTTTTGCATGTGTGTCATTGCCATTACCACAATATTCCCTACCACATTTATGGAAATATTGTCATCTCTGCAGGAAATCAGTTCTCTAAGCCCTGAAATCACATCCTTTCCTGCTATAGTCAACAGCAGGCCCTGTGAAGCATCCGCATTCTCAAAAGATGAATGCATTTTTCTGGTTTAGTACCCTGATAAAACCTTAACAGCGTAAGAAAATAACATTATGATCTATTATAACTTGAATTCAAAGTCCCCTGAACTCAGAAATTACCTTGCTTAAAAGTGATTGCCATGATCTCTTAGCACTGCACTGATGTCACGCTTCTAAATAGAAAAAGCAATCTCATAACTGGAAAGAGATGAGGACAGGCACCTTTGCAGGAAAATGGAAAGATTCCAGGAGCAGGAGACCACGACAGCACGATAGGACCTGAAGGAAGGGCAGGAAGATGCACCAGGGGAGGTTTAGGTTGGTTATCAGGAAAAGGTTCTTCACCCAGAGGGTGATGGAGCACTGGAACGGCTCCCAGGGAAGCAGTCACGGCACCAAGCCTGACAATATTCCCGAAGCGTTTGGCCAACGCCCTCAGACACATGGTGTGAATTTTGGGATTGTCCTATGCAGGGACAGGAATTGCACTCGATGATCCTTGTGGGTCCCTTCCAAATCAGGACATTCTACGATTCTGTGACAGTCGAGCTGCCTCCTCACTCTGTGCTGTCCCAGCAGAGCTATTGTTTCTTCCAGTGAGGCGCCACGTGTAGCACTGAGGGAAGCACAGACCATGAACACCAGCCCCTTAAACTGATTATAGATGGGTTTGTTAGTAACACGTAACGTACAGCTGAGCCCTTCTAAGTGATATAGTGCCAAACACAGTGAAGACTTCATCTTGATAAAGCCAGACATCTTGAGTACATAATAAATATGACATTCACCCTCTGTCTAATGTAGGTTATGTGAAGCTGCTAAGACTGCAACTTTTAGGCTATCACTGTCCTTAAATTATTAAGCAATATAGCATTAGAAAGCGAGACTGAAAGCTGTGTGCTGCAGTTTTGTGTTCTTTTTCTTTTTGATGTGTGCCTGAATAGAAAATGGGACTTCGGAGAAAGTATTGTGGTGTGAGTATGTATCAAGAGGATGCTTGGAGATTGACACTGTGTCAGGTGTCACTGTTGCTTACATTTGTATCTTCCCTTGTAGTGCTTTGCGGTAAAGAAAAGCACTTACTAACCTACACTGTAAGAAAGGAGAAATCCTCTGCCTCTGCCATACAATGCATTAACTGTTCACATGTGTTGCAGCTGGTTTGAAGCCACCTTGGTAAACATGTCAGGATATTTTAGTCACTTAAAAATAGGCTTGTATTTTGGTTTTAGCTTATTTAAAGCCTGAACTCTGTGATATCAATAGCTTTCTTATGGGAATAAGGAACACAATATCTAAGAATGCATGAGCACGCCTTATGTCACCTCCCCGTTTCATTCATTAGCCCTGGGAGGGAGAACATGTTAAGTTTGCACGCATTTCTGTCTAGAGACTGATGCAAAACCAGAAACTGCTAGTGCACGTGTGCTGGAGGGAAGTCCACTCCTTGGTCTACTTGCCCACCTCCTTGCCTTCTCAATGCAAAGGGCTCTGGAAGAAGTTTAATTTAAATGTATCATACTCGTAATTGTTCAAAAGACCAGCCTGGATGAGGCTTTGAGCAACCTGACCCATGGGGAGGTGTCCCAGCCCGTAGCAGGGGGGTTAGTATTGGATGAACTTTAAGGTCCCTTCTGACCCCAAAAATTCCATAGTTCTATAATCTCCAGGATGCCTGCACACACGGTTCCTCCTCCTTGGAGGACACGGTCTCAAACTAAGCAATGCTCCTTCTCAGGAAGGAATATCTGTCTACAGAGGAGCTTTCCAAATGATGACCTTAAACTCATTCAGTGCAACTTCACCATCCAGGAGATGTGGCTGTCTTTCCTGTACGCATAAACCTACTGGGCTGAGACTGTAAAGCTCAGGTGCTTAATCCATACTGAGCATCTTAATTTTTTGCCTAATGAAAACGTAATATCAGCTGCTTTTAAAGAAGCAAATGACTCACATTGCTATCACCTGTGTATTATTCATCCTCCAAGACAAAGAGATCTAGAGCAACCTAGTTAAGTCTGTTCACAAAGAGACAGCATTAATCTGGAAATTACCTCACTCTCCAAAGGGAAAAAAAAAAGGTAAAGCCGAAGCAAAAGGAAATATGGAGGTGCTGAAGATTTCTTCATATACCTCTGCAGCAATGGAGTGAGTGTTTGGCTCAAAAACCTGTTGTGGACTTGATATTTTATATGCATTTCGAGACAGAGAGGTGCTGTAGGAAAAGCTGTCGCTACTGCTGAAAGAGGGTACATTCATTTTCCTTTTATTGTTTTTACCACGTTTGGAATTCTAAGTAATCTTTGCTAGACAGTGTATTTTAAAGCCTTATTTAAGAATGAAAGGTAGAATCACGGTTACTCTGTGTGGGGGTGGCCAGCCTGGCATGGGGCTTTCAGAGTAACTGGCTTTTTAACACCAAGAGCCGGCTGCCGCTGTTCTGGGGTCATTCTGAACCACCTGGAACAGAGGGAGACTGCACACGCTCCGCCTTTCAGACTTTTAGCTCATATGGGCCCTATTTTCAATCATGCTGTAGGGGCTAGCTGAGAAATTCCAGCATTTCTCATGCTGGCTGCTTATAGACAGCAGTAAATGCACACTCCTCTGACGCATGGTCAGGAATGAGCTAGAAATCCTCCGGGAAGCAAAGGAGAAAATTCTAGAGACTTTGCAACATTTATTTCAGGAACAGCTGCCTGCAGAGATGTCCCTGCTGAAGTACACGCTATCCTTAGCCAAAGCCTGGCAATAACCAGGCTACTTGTTTTCAAGGGGTTTCTCCATCAAAACATGAAGAGCCCCACGAGTCCTCTTCCCACTACAGACATATCCCACAAAGATAAGATAAACAGCTTGCCTGCATTTGCGTGCACACATGCATGTGTATATACTACCCATGCAAGCTGCTCCCGACAAAGGAAAAACTGGATAGAAGGCAAAACATCAAAACAGACAAGGGGAGAAAAAAGACCCGGGATCTCTCCCATCACACAGCTCCTGCATCTCCGCATCCCTGCAGGCCACAGAGGAGAGGAGGCACCTATTCCTGGAGCTGAGCGGTGTGCAAAGCCCTCAAGGCACTGGGTTACCCGAGCTTCTTCTAAACGTTATTAAATAAGCCTATTAGTTTCTGAAATCTAGCGAGTGAAGGAATAAGGCCCAAGAATACAAACCGAGGCAAGACATGCTATTTCAAGTGTATTTGCATGTGGTCCTGACTTCTCCGCTGACTGCCCAAAGGTCATCTGACAAACAGCGGCGAGTTTTTTTACACCGTGTCATTTTTGATCCAATAGCACTTGCATACCAGATGGTTTAAAAATATGTATTCGCTGCCACTGTTTCTGCTCTGTTCAGCAGTGCCTGCCAATGTCTCGAGTTTATGATGTCTGTAGCAAATGTTTTAGTGTTGACATCTTCTGCAATTTGAGTGAAGATAAATTGCATTAAACACTAAAACATTACTTACAGATGGAAAATAGACTGATTTCACAGACATTTGCAAGCAGGGCATCTCCAGTTATGCAACGGCAAAAGCTGCAGCAGACAGAATTCAGTTTAATAAGGAAAAATCAATTGGCATTAACTGAAAGAAACACCACCTTTACTTTCTTCCCACTTTGAGAAGTGCTGCTCTACCAACACAGGCTGCTAGTGTGAGCCTGCTGCCGCCTTTGCATACACAAATAAAGCTGTGCAGGAGCAGCATCTGATCGCATCAGACTGTGCACCTTTAACATATTCTACATCATAGTGAGACCGGGAAACAAACCCCCACTCACCTCCACATTTGTGAGCAAACACAGTTAAGAAAAATAATGATAATCATTTTCTCCTGCCCCAGTTTTAAGCCCTGCTATTTAGTCTGGAGCAGACAATGGGAACTCTGTGTCCTGTTCCTTCCACTGCATTCCCCACTCCTCTTCCCTTTGGTACAGAGGTTCGCCATACAAATGTAATTGCTCTAATTTTTTCCACATCCTTTTGGGAGAGAGAATACTTCTTGTTTTAAAGGGTATTAGTAACCCTCTGGCAATTCCATTTATCTCTTCAGCAGAGTGAAATCTCAAAGTATCAGCTGGCACCTGCTCTTCCTTTCACTCGCTGCCACCGGAGCCCACAGAACCCCTCTGGAGAGGATGGGAGCTCTGCTCGGGTGCTACACGCACACGCTGTCACCACGCTGTGACAAGGCCAACACACACCACAGGTGACAGTTTCATAAATATTGAAGGGCAGCTACTCTGTGATAATGCAGAGTTAACAACACACGTATTTTATTTATAGAACAGGCACAAAAAGATGCACTTGTTTATTTGTCAAAGATAAAAGATTTTGGCTATTCCTGGTGCAGCTGAGCAGGGAAGGGGTTAAAGCCAGGGTTTCCACTGTAGAACAAGCAAGGCTAAGTCCCAGTGTTTCTCCAAGGCCTCCCTCCTTCCTTGCCCTCTGCAGACGCTATAAATAGATTGCAGAATAAAGGACGGGTGGGACCAAACCAGCCAGTCCCTTCTATTCTCCCTAGGGAAGGCAAAAAATAAAAATATCATTTGACTCAGTTATTTCAGATCATTCACACCCCTACAAAAAAAAATCTAGAAGTGCTGCTCCGAATTACAATATGCAGACTTCTGATTTATCATCACACTGAATAATTGTCTTTGAATTCTCCTTTCCTTCCTTTGCATCATATTTGTGCATACGCCCAAAACAATGCACATTTGCTGAATTTTGCAGTCACTTTACCTATAGCCCACAGACTGCCTGTAAAGAAGAGAGGTATGCAGAGACAAGGGATTGCAGATGGACATCATCATCTTCGCTCCGCTTTGCTTTGTTAATTCGGCAAAAAATCCCCATCATGCTCCCTCTAAATAAATCTGAAGTTTAAGAAAAATGCACTTTGCTCATAGCTCCAAAGCTGAAGTGTCTTTACTCCAGCAGAATTTTGTGGAGCAGCACATTGAAAGGCAAAGGACTGATACAGGAATGCCTCATCTACAATCCTGTATGGAACAAGGTAATCAGTCCCAACTTACCTTCAGAGAATCATAGCATGGTTTGGGTTGGAAGGGACCTTAAAGATCATCCAGTTCTAGCCCCCCCTGCCATAGGCAGGGACAACTTTCACTCAGTCAGGTTGCTCAAAGCCCCATCCAACCTGGCCTTGAACACCTCCACGGATGGGGCAGCCACAGCTTCTCTGGGCAATCTGGGCCAGTGCCTCACCATCCTCCTAGAAAACAAATCTTCCCAAGCCAGTTCTGACAGCATCACCAATCAGCAGAAAATTTTAAGAAATTAGGTATTATTTGTTTATATTTGAGCACAAGGCAACTCAAAAAAGAACAACCAACTCTCCGGTAATAACGACTTTTTCCAACTAAACTGCTAGGGTGGACTGGCACCATCTCTCTGAAATCAAACCATGCCTATCAGCAACTTCCTCAGAGTGGGAGGCATGAGAAAAAAAACCCAAACAAACCAAGGAACAATATTCAGTAGTTAAAAGCTCGGGTTTCAGATATTGCATCTGGGGATATAACCACAATGAATATTATGGAAAGATTCCTAATTTGCACCAAATACAAACATAGTCAGAGTTCCTGTAATTCAAAAGCGATCTGAAACAGAGAGTGAGTGGGGGGGTTATCCTTTTTCTTATACTCTTACACAAACACCCTGCAGATTCTTTTACCTGAGCAGTAAGAGCAGCCACCTCAGGCCTTCCAGCTTTGCTAGAAGCTCTGTCCTTGTGGTCTGCAGATGTGCTTTCCTGGGGAGGGAAAATCAAAACACTCCACGCGGTCAGCACCTGCATCCCTGGAAATGCAAGGAGCAGCCTTACCTCTCACGTATATTCAGAGTGTGTAAACCCTAACTTACTGCACTCTTTCTCTAGAAATTTTTAGGAAAAAAAATATCCATTCTTACACTCATGTTTCTTTCTTCAGTATCTGCCTCCTTAACCCAGTCACTTCTTGACACCTCTTTGGAGTCTGCATGGATAGAGCAGGGGTGAGCGCTTAATTGCAAAAAGGCAGCAGATGCATTAAGCACCTGGCAGGGAACTCGCATCACCCCTTCCTGGCAGATGTCTGTTCTCTGGGAGGCAGTGCGCATCACCTCATCCCTGTCGCAGACCAAGCGAAGCTGACCTTGGCTTGAGCAGGGAGTGAGCTAAGTGACCTCCAAAGGACTCTCCTAAACCATTTCCCCAGGCCTTGGTCCTATAATAACAAGCCAGGAATTGGGACAGCAAACCCGACACCTTTGGGAGACAAACTCTCTTTTGAGGTCCGGGCAAACTAAGCTGCCATCGGCAGGCTGTGCTGTTAGAGCAAAGAACCCTCATTAGACGGAGGACGCACCAACAGCCTGGTTAATCATCTACTGTAAAGCCTTATCTTGACTCTCTCACCTGAGTTTGCATTGGGTTTTCATTGTCCAGTTTCTCTGGGACTAAAGAAGAGGTTCAACACTATCAGTTTTATGTGAAGCATGAATTCTGTGAACACAATGCTTTTATAATCCTTAGATAACGACCTATTTAACTGTAGGGGGGGGGGTTTCTATAAAATGAAGGCCACAGAAACATTCCTCCGTAATCGTGTGATTTCTATAAGCACTCTGATTTCTAAGAGTTCATTTTTGTTCAGCCACATCATACTCCACCAACAACATCTTTAAAAGACAAAAATCAAACCAATAAGCATGAACTTGAGTCTTCCACCTGCGGGGCAAGTGTGCACACATTCATCCTGCATGTGAGTGGCTCTCCTTGCGTGCCGAGGGGTAGCCTGGCCTACAGCACACACATTTTACATTTCCATCTCTTGTCCACACGATAGAAGCAGGCAGGAAAAGCGACAGGCACCCATACAAACACCCAGACAGGCATTACTGCCACAGGCCTGTGCCGGATGAGATGTGCAGAGCCACACACATACTTCATTTTGTTCAGAAGCCCTGTGAGAGGGAGTGAGCCAACATCCTAGAGCAGCAGGGCAACACGAAAAAAGAAGAGTGGGTATTATTGTTTTAATCCCAGCTCCTTCCTCCACTTCCTTTTTACCGTGGTTGTCTCCCACAGGCCACTGACATAAAGAATGCAACAGACTCTCAGAATAAAAGCCCTGAAGGGATGCGGAGAGCAGAAAGTACACCTGGTCTCATCTCTCCAGTGACACAAAAATTCAGGGTGGCCTGGAAAAGGTAGGATTCCAGTTTCTCACACTGACACTCCTACTTTACTCTTCTACCCAGAACATCTCCCACCTATACACCCCGGGGCTCTAAACTTCAAAACTGGCTCTTCAAGACAGCAGGGAGAAAGCTGCAGAAACCAAACTCCCCTGAAAACAGAAGTGAGTACCCGTCTGCCCATCAAATGACACTGCGTACTGGTATGCAGCGCTCAGCTGGGGAGAGCAGCTGCCTTTCATTCAAATAACTCTTCTGTCTGCTTGTGGCAGGCTTCTCCTCTGTTTTTGTTTCAGTCCAGGAACAATTTCCTGTAGGTCTGGTATTCACTGCTCCCAGCTTTGTTTTAGGGAAAAGCAGGAGCTGGTCGTGCCAAAGGAGAGATGGGAGTGATGTGACTGTGCATCACAACTCGCAGCACTGCCAAGATGGACAGGATAGAAAGGACCACAAGAGAGACACTATCCAGAGCAAGCAGCAGCATGTCCTCCTCACCCACAGAGCACAATGCGTCCTGAAAGAAAGGCCAAATGAGTGACCAAAACAAGGAGAGATTGCTCTGCCAAGTGCTTGCTTTGTCTGATTATCACAGCTCAGCAACAGAAACATTGCTGTGTCTATAATCAAACATAAAGCCACTTTCTTGGGCCAACGACATAGGAAAACAAGCACACACAAGGCTGGGCAGAGTCTCAACTTTCTTCCTCCTACAGCTTCTGCTTGTGAAAGACACCTTAAGCAATTGTGATTTCTGGAAATCCTTTCCCCCTGTATATATTTAGGTAGTTTTGAGAATCTGCAGGATGCAGAACCATGCAGTTACAAAGCAAGTGGAGCAGAGAAAGGAGACTGGTGTGAGATGCTTGAGGGAGAACAGAAAGATTATAAGAGACAACAAGTAGTAAAGAGACCAGCTTCAAAGCGTCGCTTCCATGTGACGTGAAAGTCATACCCAGGAGATGCCAGCACAGGAATAACACAACCCTCACTCTTGTAACATTTAGATCACAAAAGGATAGGATTTTAAGAAAAGTAAGTTATCAAGATGTTGAAGACCTTTACTTAGATTTTTCTGGCACGTATGTCGGCAAGACTGCTTGAGATCTTCTACAGAAGGCACTGCACTGTGCTAGGAGTCCAAGCACCGCCTGCCCATTCACCAAGACCCCTAGTGAGTGCTCTCTGTTTGCACAGGAAACTGCTCCCTGGGTTACTTTGATAGGCAGCCACCAACCTTGCCTTAAAACAGCACCAGAAACTTTGCTACAGGTCCAGGAGGTGTCTGCTCCGAAGGTGTGAGTGAGTGTCTGTGTCCTATGTCAGTATCAGAGCTCTCTTTTTAGTTCTGTCTTAGGAAACCCTATGAGGCCAATTTAACTGCATAGCTAATACAATAGGTGAGTCTTTTTCATTGCAAATTATGGCCTCTAACTTGCTGCTAGCCAGTAATAACCAGCCCTAACTTGTCTGTTCTTATTGTCTCACCAGGAAACCAGAACGTTTTAGCAGGAATCTTCACTCCCACTTACCGGTAGGAAACCGAGCTACAAAGAGACTAAGGAACACAAAAAGCAGGCAAAAGGAAGCAGAATAGTAAAATACCCTGGAAAACCCCTTCTGTCCTTTGCCATCTTAATGCCTGAAGTTAATACCACAGCCTTAAACACCTGCCGTTCCTTCTGATAAATAGTATTTCTTACCTCTTGGTCTTTGACCAAAAATATAAACACAAATAGACGAGGTTGTAGACTTCTTTATAATGACATTTTACACTTGCTCTTCAGATAAACACTCCTCAAAACAGCAGTAAGTGTATTTCTCCCACTTAGAACCCTTAATATCCTCACCACTAACACAATGAAAAAAAGCTAAAACTAGTCATTTCATTACCTACTGCTCTCCAGATTAACCTTCATTCTGTGCCGCACAATGACAGGGTCACCATGGGGTTTCCATGCCAATGGGGCTGTGTACGGAAGTACGTGGCCTGTACAAATAAAAGCAGGGGAATTCTTTATTCTCACTATTCCGAACCTGGGGTTTAATTCCTTTTCTTTTGTAAAATGAAAACCAGTCTTTTCTTAGAACATAAATGATCAGTGCCAACTTTCCCAAAGGAAAAATATTACAACTATGTACAGCTTCTGCCAGAGTTAAAAATCTTTCTTAGAAGGATCTTGGCTTAAAAGTAAGCTCCGAGTGCTCTAAAATAGTCTAAAAATGAGCAGGTGCCTCACGAAATGAAGATTAAGATTTAGAGTCCAAATCTGGTGCCCTTCAGGCAGAGGATTCCCAAGGCAGAAGCTCCTAAAGCGGCTTTTGTTAAAGTTTCATAAAAGTACCGGGAGATTGTTGAAGACTAAAGAATGTGATTGCAGCTCTTATTACACCTCAAACAGCACCCGTTACTCTGAGTTTATCCCATCGATTTCACAAACCCACCGCTCCCTTCAGGAAAACACTTATGAAGAAGCCAACACCCCTTCACTTGTGGGGTGTCTATTCAGAACTGTGAGCAGGGAAATCAGGCTGGCTCCGGGCACAGCCGAGCTGAGCACCTCGGGGCAGCACGGGAGCACGACTTTCCTTGGCAGGGTGCTGCCAGAGCTGGGCAGCAGCTGGCCATTCCTCCCTGGTGCCAAGGGGATTGCACCACACAGGCACGTGTCAGAGGTGGCCGTCTTGCCTACAAGGAGTAGCCCAGGGAGCACGAGTGACCAGTAGCGCTGCAAGCAGACTGCGGCGCAGCGGTGCTCCTGGTAAGGGTGATATCACCCTATCAGCTCAAGAGGTGAGTTCAGTTGGTGGTCATCACCCTCTCAGAGGGAGCTTAGCTATGGTATCCACCCAGCGGAAAACTATCCCTTGCACTTGCCAGGATGGATGTGGCAACCCAGACAGAGCTCCCACAGAACCACACAGCTGTCCAGTTCTCAGGCTGCAGGGACTGCCAGAGCCTTTCACTGGCATGGGATGGCAGTTGTGAGAACATCAATGTGAAGCCTGACCAGGTGGATGATCTGCCCAGCCTGGGGGCAGAGAGGTTAATCATCACAGAGACTGAGAGAGACTGGTGGAGCCGGGCTTTGCCCTCCCTGAGACAGAAACAGGAACAGCCACCAGAAAAAAAAACAAGATCAAGGGGATCCTGTATTCCTTTCCCAGAAGGCGGAAAGCAGTACCTCAAAGGAAAGGAGTGAATGGAGGCTAGTCCGTGCTCGGGCTGACAAGTGAACCCCCTCCTTGACTACCTTGCCTTCCCAGGTGCCTCTGTACAACAGGTATGAGGCTCTGGATGTGGAAGGCCAGTCAATGGATCATGAGGATGGGAGCTGATGCACACGAGAGGTTTTGCCAAGGTCAGACTGGCCTACCACCCTACCAAGACCACCTCCACGAGGAAGACAGGTTATGCAATAGGTGTAGGTGACTCTCTTCCGAGGGGAACAGAGGGTCAATATGCCACACAGACCCTCCTCTTATGGAAGTCTGCCGCCTCCCTGGGGCCCTGGCTAAGGGTATTACAAGGAAATTGTGTAGCCTGGTGCTGCCTTCAGACCCACTACTGCTCTTCCACGGGGGAAGAATGGTGAAGCCATGACGAAGCTGCAATACATAGTCCAAGGGCAATCAAAAGAGACTTCAGAACCTCAGGAAGGCTGGTGAGGGCACCTGGAACACCTGTTATTATTTCCTCTCCCTTCCAATTGCGGGCAGTACCACTGGAAAACAGACACACCCAGTCTATTACCACATGTCTCTGTGGCTGGTATCATCACCGCAATTATGGTTTTGATAACGGGATAGTCTACACGGCTGACGGCCCAGCTGAAGGGCCTCTACACCAATGCACGCAGCATAGGCAACAATCAGGAGCAGCTGGAAGCCACCATGTTGCTAGAAAGGTATGAGCTGGTTGCCATTACTGAAACTTGATGGGATGAATCCCATGACGGGAGTGAGGCTACCGATGGCTACAGGCTGTTCAGAAGGAACAGGAAAGGAAGGAGGGATGGAGGTATTGCCCTCTACATCAAGAAACTGATAGGGTGTCAAGAGCTGTTTCTGAAGAATAGCCATAAACAAGCCTATGGGTGAGAATTAGAGTCCCTCTTCCTGCCTCCTCATGGAAGCGAGCAAAATGAACTTCCATTCCTGCTATGGGGACTATGAAACACAGTCGTACACGAGCCTCCCCCAGGCTGGGCCCGTGAAAGGCGCACAGCACTGGGGCTTCTGGGCAACTCTCCCTCCGCCTTCCCTCCACAAGCTGAGCGCTGCAAATGCTAACAGCTTAACCGACCAAGAAGGGCAGTGAGCTGCCCAAAAGGCACTGAAATGGAATAGAAGGAATAGACATGCCATATTTTCCTCTCCTCCTTGAAATTTACTGTGGCTAGAAATGAATAAAACAACCGAGATTCAGGAATACAGATAGGATCTGAGATTTCTTGCTGTCCCTGTCAACAACTTCCAGACATTTGAAAGCACAGCCATAATCTCCCTTTCACTGCAGCAGAGAATAAGAGTGAAACACACAGCAGCCTTCATTTTTACTCAGAGATCAAATCCGTTCCCTCCCAGAACCCTCTTCCAGCCTACAAAGCAATGCTGGGCGAGTCCTCTAGAGCTCACTGAGCTCATCAGTCCTGAGCCAAGGAACCGATGACAACCCCTGGAAACGGCCTTCTGCTTAAAATGCCAGGTTGATCACTGATAAAGTTATGTTGATATAGAGTTAATGTAGACTGGCTGGTAGCAAATTGGTCCTTTTCGGAATACCTAGTTCAGAGCAACTCAAGCTTGCAAATGAACAAAGTTAAACATAGGCAAACAACTTCACTTATGTGCTCACACTAAAGCATTCTAGCTTATTTCTAAAATACACAGACAGTCATGTTAGCCTTCAGGCTGACAGTATGCGTGCTACCTGGACCCATAACCCCACAGACCACATCCATCTCCTGCCTTCCTGCAGAGCACCCCCCAAGCCGCACCCTCCGAGGCACACCAGGTCTCTTTCAACACAGACCACTTTATTCCCTTGGTCAGGCACAGGCAGCTCGAGCTGTGCATCCAACCACAAAACCACACCTAATCAGCATGACAAGTCCTGCATTGCTCCACACAGCTTCACCTTGCCCAGCTCTGGCATTATGCTCCGTATCCCTATCTCCCATAATATCCAGGGACAGGACTGGCAGAGATGCAAGTACGTTGCGTAGTTTAATGCTTCATTTCTAGAAGGAACTCCACTTGCTATTACCAACTTCTTCTCACAAGCAGTTTCTTTTCCGCACCACTGGAAGAGTTTAAAGACATTACTTCATCTTCCAGCATTACACTCTCTTTCTTGTGAAGCTGGAAATCATTTATGGGTAAGTCTTCAAAAGAACAAGGTAGCAATCAAGAGAAGAGGATGGGTGAGCAGCACCACCATGGCAGGAAGGCAGCTTTCAGGGAGAGAATACATGCCTGCATGCACGTTCTCACATACTTCTTCCCAAGGAGAGAAAGCTTACGGCAACCCGAGTCATCACAGAGAAAGTGCCTCTGAGGGAAAATAAAATCATATCAACAGAGACCTGTTCAAGTACACATCTGCTGTGAAGAGACTGTCCTGACCTGGCCTCTAGTAAAAATATTCCATCTGCTCAGGCTCTCACCTATTACAGAAGGAAGCCATGGATGTTCTCACTTCAATATCCCTACGCTCATTGCCGTTTGGGAGGGAAAACAGACAGAGGACTCAACGTTTCAAGTGTGGGGAAGCTATATCTTGATTTTTGCAGGACAGCAGTAAGGTGGCTGAAACAGGCATGTCTCCATAGGCAATCAGTGGCCAATGATCATCATGCTTTTTGAATATGTTATGGCATCTACAGCTGTGTAGAGGTTAAAATCAGAGGCTGTCAGCTTCTACAGACTGTAAAGAAAACATGACACAAAACACTTCCATAGTCTTCCTTTCAGAAACAGAAGAACTCTCATCCCTAGGTCCCTCTTATTTATTTTCACTGTCAAACCAACCACATGCTGAGAAGTAAGAATTGCCCCAACCTCTCGCTAGATAACCCAGGGGAGTTTTCTCTCATCACCCACAAACTCTTCCACATGATCCCTGCTACGCACACGCTCAAAACAACTAACAGGAAGCTTCATCTGAGAATTCTTGGCTTTTTCACTCCTGCAGAAAAAGCTAGTAAGAAGCAAACTAGTTCATCACCTTTTCCCTACAGTATATAAATATTCAACACCCACTGACAGCCCTGGATAACGTGAAAACCAGTCACATTCTCAGTGCAAGCATCTGTTCTTCCCTAAAGTAAAACTGCTTTTTTATATTATCTAGACTTTCCCTTCAACTATTTGAAAAACAGATATTGGTGTTCCTGAAGGAGACCGGAAATGGAATGCCTGGATCCTTCTGTCATTGTGTCTGCTACAACAGCCCATGCTTTTTTTCTTGCCTTTTTTTCTGTAATAAAATAAGCAATATCAAGATTTTTTCAAGTATTTATGTTTCAATATCAAAGCCAGAGGTGAGTCTCCAGGGTGTGGTGGAGAGGTGTTTGGGTTGTATCCTTTCACTTCAGCCCTCTGTTTCAAAGCAGCTTCTGAGATTAAATACCGGTGAAAGCTGGCTTCTCTTCTGTACATCTACGAAGTACCGAACAAAACCACAAACTAAAGTCACAGCTCAAATACCAGTATTCCTGGAAAAAGAATAGCCAGCAGGGAATGGAGTTCATTATATCATCTAATTGCATCGTGATTATGGCCCCAAGAATAACTAAGGAGTTACCGACGTTATCCCAAAACCGCCTAAAGGAACTAATACTGGAGCATGCCCTTTTTTTGAAAATAAATAAATAAATCAATCCCAGAATGCCATGCACCTATTATTACAAGCATTTTATTTCCTTATTCATTAATATATGCAAAGCAATCAGATTAGAGCCACAGGAGGTAATGAAAAACCAACTAAGAGATAAGGGTCTTTTTGTGCAGTTGTGCTATGCATGTTTAGTTCCTAATTTAAAAGGAGACCTTGAGTCTGCTTTTGCGGTGCTTGGGGTAAATGTCAACTACAAAATTCTCAAGGCAGGGAGAAGCACCATCCTGCAGAAGTAATATTGTGATCCCTCAAATAATAGCAGAACCCTGACATGATGAGACTTGTTGTCTGGCTAAAGGTGAGGCCAGAAGAATCCTATAGAGAAAGGATAGAATAAAGACTGAAAATGAAGGTCAAAGTATTTGGCAACAGTCTTGATCACTAGGCAGCAAAAAAGATGCAAGGAAAGCTAAGTTTGCGGGGGCGGAGGAGGATCTTATTTGATGAAGGGCTTCTCATTCATTTTTTCCATCTGTGTTATCTAGTCTAATAAAAATGTTATCTCTTCCTACAGACCTTGTGTCTGAACAGCCTCTGCGCCAGGGAGCTGCGTCCTTAACACAGCACAGGATGCTGTAACCAGGTCTGTAAGAAAGAAAAGCACAGAAGACAGCCCTGGGCTGCATGGAGACACTGGCAAGGCGCCGGCAGACAAAACTACCTCCACATTTGGTACATCTCCTAGACAGATATCGATAACACTGAATCTGTGCAGAGCCGTAGGAATGGTTTAAGCACAGAGAACCACCATTTTAGAGAGAGGTTCCAGGATGTCAATCTGCTCACCTCATCAAAGAGAAGACTGAAAGGTACCTCAATCAAAGTAACTAAATGCCATCACAGAAAGTTCAGAGGAGTCTACAGAATCTTTGTAGAGAAAAGGGAAAGGCTGAAGGGCACTTTTAACAGAGAGGTTAAATAACCATTGAAACTCTATACCACGGACTGCAGAGGACTGCACGCTGCCAACAATTGTCAAGTTAAGTTAAGACGGGATGCTTTTCTAAAACATCTTTTCAAGTTCAAACAGGAATTAATCCAGAGAAAGCCTAAATGAGAGCTCACAGCCTTCTGATTTTTATAATCTCCAAATGCAGGAGAGCAGCAGTACTGGATTTCAGGAAAGCAAAGCTAAGTCAGTTCAGGAAGGAGCACAGGAATAGCTCACTGATATCAACGGGGATATTCGCATGAGCTGGACTCCACTCACATTGAGCAACACGCAACCAAGAGGCTTAATAAAAGTGACAAGCATAGAAAATATGACTGAAGGAACCTACTGTGTAATAAAATTAAGGTAAAGTAGGTTGATTCACTTATGAAGAAAGCTGACATGTCTGAACTAAGAAGTAGCCAACGGAGCTTTCCTATGGACCACGCGAAACAGGAGGGAATAAGGAGGTTATAGTGTATTATTTTTCTTCTGAGGTAAAAAAACAAGCTCGCAGTTCTGACGGGCACGTATGCCTGGCTCCTGCTGCAGGCCCAGACAGGAGAGACTGAATCCAGGTGGAGAGCGGGCACAGTATGGAATCATGCCTTTGGAGACTGGGATACATGTTCTTTATTTTAAATATTCTTCATTTAGAACTGTGAGAGCTTCCCAGTTTGATTTATGAATCAATGATCTGAAAAATGTTAAGTACCCAGACTTATCCATAGGAAAAGTTTAGGCTGATCCTGAAAGAAAATTCCACGCATTGAGCTCCATTTGCTTTGAAACCTGTCAGAAGAGCTGCTAATCAAGCATTCCCTAGGGAACAGTCTGGACTCCAGAGACAAACAGCCTAGGAGACCCACAACTGTAGGTATTCCCCATCCTCCTCTTGTGATGTTTGCAGACCACATACCAGATGTTTGGCAACAGCATTTCCTTCTGTATCCTCTACCTGTTCTGAAAGAGACTGTGGCTTTTTCAGTTATCTGGAAGTTGATTTGTTGCTTTGAAAGAAGCACCTGCCCCATAAGTCTGTCTTTTCCACCGCGCTGCAAACACATGCAAGATGTTTATGATAGCAAACAGCAGGAGTGTTGAGGAGTCTCACCAGCTCTAATTGATGCAGGCTCATCCTACAATTTTACCCATCTAGAACTGAGCTTGCTTATTTGTTTAAGTGCACAGCCTTAGCCTGCAAATGCCAAAATACAGGTGTCAGTATGCGACAACTGCGAGCTGCTGAGAAGGGAGTTTTCTGCTAATCCTTTTGAGCAGATGTGTTGCAGCAGATCAAAGAACACAAGCTCCTACGGGCTAGACTAGCACACATCCCGGGGACACGGCAGGGAAATGCTCATCGCTTCCCTTAACAGGGACAACACCAGTAGGACGAGCATGGTAACAGGCACGCTTGTCCTCTGTCCCCACCAGCCAGCAAATCCACTAATCATCGTGTCACAGGCACAATGCCAGCGCCCCAGAACACAGGCAGTGCCCCACAAGACTCTGCTTTTTTTTTTGAAGGGAGCAGAGGCTACTGCGAGTGTTAAAAAAGGTGCTCCTGTGGGATAAAATACAAAGGAGGGAGAGAGATTCAGTCAGGCAATGGTCAACCCCTCCCTTGCTACTTGGTGCTGGGAAGGGAGAACGACGTCTCTTCACATGAGCCTCAAAGGTGCACGGATGAGACAGCTCTGCAGGGACACGGCAAGGATTATAAACACAATTTCACTTTTTTTGCTATAGGTGAACAAACATCGCTCTGGTAGGAGTCCAGCGGCACTGCAGTCTACAACCAGGCCTGCGGCACACAGGCCGCTTCAGCCAATGGCTCTGTTGTCAGCATAGTAATTACTGAAGACAGACCACCAAGCAAACACGGCTTTCCAATGAACCACTCAATTTTTGTGTTTCCCAGAAAAAACATTCCAACAGAGAGATATCCAAGCCATACAAAAGGCATCTTTCACAGAATCACAGAATCACAAGGTTGGAAAGGACCCACTGGATCATCGAGTCCAACCATTCCTAACACTCCCTAAACCATGTCCCTAAGCACTTCATCCACCCGTTCCTTAAACACCTCCAGGGAAGGTGACTCGACCACCTCCCTGGGCAGCTGTTCCAGTACCCAATGACTCTTACTGTGAAGAATTTTTTTCTGATATCCAACCTGAACCTCCCCTGACGGAGCTTCAGGCCATTCCCTCTAGTCCTGTCCCCTGTCACTTGGGAGAAGAGCCCAGCTCCCTCCTCTCCACAACCTCCTTTCAGGTAGTTGTAGAGAGTAATAAGGTCTCCCCTCAGCCTCCTCTTCTCCAGGCAATCTTTGGGACAGAGGCTCCTGGAACCCCACAGCAAAGACACAGAGCTCAAGACAATGAATCTGTCTCATACAAAATAAGAAACGAGAGGCAACAAAGGCGAGTCCCAACACCAGCCTGCGCCTCATCTGTCCTCAATCACGGAAACGCTCTGTAGCACCTCAAGACCTGAGCATTCTTTTGAATATTACAGATGGAGAAGGCGTGTGGCAGAGCAATCTTCTTCCACATTAACATGCTAGTTTAAATTGAGATGGCACTGGAAGATTTCCAAAGATGTGGCCAATTGTCTCAAATTCTGCCTTTAAATTTCTGTAATGGACAAATCAGATGTTTGCAAGGGGAAACTGTCCTGACTTCCCGGCTTCCTGCAAAGGACCTTCTTCTCATGCCACACCAGAACCAAGGCCCAGATGAATGTGCTAGTTGTGGAGAAACAGAGAAAGGACAATGTTTCTATATTCCCATTCAGCTTTTTCAGGTTCATGTGTAGTTCTATGACCACTGTGCTGAAATACTCACTTTTACAGGGACTTCTCCATCTACAGCAAACATAGTTCATTTTTTTTTGTCTTCCACAGCCAATATGACCTCTGCTATTTAAAGCCCTCTAAATCTTTCTTAAGCCAACAGCCTCTCGGTAGCTTGCCAATCTTTAACATTTTCCCAACAATGTTTAGACCCAATCTTTTTTTTTTTTCCCCCCCAATATCCCTTGAGAGTTACTGCAGTGAGAGTTTAAGGAATGTAAGCAAATGAGACAGACTGTGCAGCAAGTAAAATGAGAGATGAATGACATTTGGGAGGGACTGACAGTTAGATGGAGATGTATGTAAACATCCATGGTCCCATGCTGAGCTCCCACAGCACCAGGGGATTGGTGGTGATGGACTGGGTGCCTTGGATGGACTAAACCAGCTGTGGGCATGCAGCGTTTGCTCAACAGAGTAGCAAAACTTCTGTGAGATGACATAAATCTCTAGAAAGTCATGACACTTATCCTTGGAGGAAAGGTAAGAGTTAGTACAAGTGTTGTTTTGCTCTGAGCAAGCATTTCTGCACAGATGTGCTACTCCAGAGCGACAGCCCTTGCTGTTAGACCCCTTACCAGCAGATTGCACAGGGCTTCATGGAGTTAAACAAAGCATTCCTTCTCCTCAAGGTGCCTGCAGCCCAAAGCACATAAATTGTGCAGAGAAATTAAAACCCGAACTTGGGGAAAGGAGGGGTGTTAAATAATGTATCATTTTATACGGTCGGCTAAGCATCAGCATTGTGCTATCATTACAGCACAAGGCAGAAAGGAAGGAAGAGGACATTCAAGAATAAGAATGAACCAATGAATGCAAGAAGGCCATTTCCACAGCAGTGAAGGTGCAAACCAGGGGACAGCACATAGGAAGAACGTGGCTGAAAGAACAACGTGGAAAAAAAAGCCAAAGGACTTACAATGGCAGTAAAACGGAAGATATTATACAGAAGAGACAGAGATTGTTGGGAGATGGCGTTTGGCAGGCACAGAGATGAGTGAGGATGGGCCAGTGCCACATCAGTTGCATAAGTGAAACCAATCCTTGTGGTAGGAAAGAATAAATCTCTCATTTTGCAGAAAGATGGCATGCATGGACAATGAACGTTGCTCATGGTTCCTCCGGTCTTGGGACAGTATAACCTGACGGACCTCACTTCCTGCAAGAAATGGCAGTAAGATTTGCAAGCTGCTATTAGGGTACTGTCAAATTAATGAGTCTTAAGGGTATGGAGTTCTTCTCATGAATACAATAAACTGCTGCTACACTGATATAAGCTCTTTCTAGTTCAAATATTGATAGAGGACTTGTGATCTACACTGGCATTACAATTTATGTCCAGTGTGGAGACATCCCTTGTTTTATAGACATAAGGCTAACAGGTTGGTTAGAGGTCAAAAATGAAGAAACAATTTTCATCATTCTTTATTATCTTTGAGAGATCCTGAGGCAGATGGAAGCTGCTCAGCCATTCAGCCAGTGTTACATATTTCACTCTGACAAGACTCTGGCATCACGAGCGGAGGGAAACCTGAGCAAGAGTATTTCCTCCCATTAAAACCTTCTATATTATTAAATCTTTCTGGCATCAGCAGAGCATTTCTTTGGTGAGCTGGGTTTTTTTTAAAGCAAAATACAAAGTTTAAGGTACTCCTTTTTACATACTCAGATCTTGTCTTGTGACATGTTCTGGTTTTAATTAATAAGGCTGCTGGATGCTGTGGATCACTGACTCTAAGGCAAAACTAATTCCTCTTCAGCCAAGCACTGCTAGTACATAGTCCCATATATCCCCAGGTATTTGCTAGCGGAATGAAAGCTGGTTCCAGCTACCTAGCTCAAATTTAACTGACAGCATCAGCGCGGATGCAATTCATGACAAGCTCCATCTCTCAAGTCAATAATAACTGTTTACTAGACTGCTTGGTTCACAAGGTAGCGCACCCTGAGCTACTGCCTCATGTCACAACAGACATTTAAATAATAAGTGGTAGCTCTATTTTATTCAGTGAGGTGCAGTTGAGCCTTTGCTAAATTTAACCATCCAATTAACCTAGCAACATTCATGATTTAAGAGTTTCCAGAGTTCACTACTTTTGAGGAGGAAAGCTCAGTTACACCAATTAACATTCTGTCTCTAAACTGCACAAGCAGCTATGGGAAGTAAGGTCTTTCTGTGGTTTGAGAACCAACGAGAGCAACCGGGAGTCTAGCACTATCTTTTTAAGCTTCCCAGACGAAGACAACATTCTCCCAGGTAATACCAACACCCCAGCTTGCTCTAGGCTCACATAAAAATAGGCATACTCTACTGCTTTACCAGTGGTGAAAAAACATTTCTGGCAAAAAATAAAACAAAATCAGTTTCAAAGACAAGTTAATTTTGTATAAAATTAACTACGATGTCTTAGCCCAAACCTTTTCATTAGCTGCAGCACACAAACCAGTCACCATTTCTTTTTAACCTTAGGCTAACACAAAGCACACATATCTCCTGCTGCACATTTCTTCTGCAAGCTCAGTGCAAGAGACAGTATGCCCAGAGACCAGCAAGGGAATTTCTTCAGGTCACTTCAACCCAACACAAATACATGTCTACAATATCTGAGCAGCAATCACAGTGAATCCTGTTACATCCAGCTGGCTTTTTCTTTCTATCACACACAAAGCTGCCTTTACAGAAAGAGCTAGCTCGTAGCATCTCTCCTTCAGTTTATGCAGATCACACTGCAGAGCATAAGAGTGCTCTGAATATTAAGCTACTGCATCTAACTTTTAAAAAAATAAATATATAGCCGAAGAGGAAAAACAAGGGAGACTTGGCAGATGCAACCTGGCTGAATTATTCCAAATCTCTGGTGTATCCTCACATGTCCTTGCAAGTAGAACAAGAAAAAGGCACCTGCCCTGAAGCAGTGGGGTCTGAGCAGTCACTTCCCAGCCAACAGAGCTGCGACAAAATCAGGGCTTTTGCCTTTGAATGACCTGCCCCCAAGAACAAAAATACAAAGGATATCAGACTCTTGGGGCAGCACAGGGAATACAACTTTCCCAAATCCTGCTGTAAAATTCTAGCAATTTGTAATGGGTTTTGAACACTCATCCCCGGTTTTCACAAGGATGGATTCTTTCCTGAACCTCTTCAGTTTAATCTCCTTAAGCCTGGAAGTTAGATCTTCATCTAGTGTGAAAATATTTTACCACCGTAATCTAGTTACGAATATTTACACAATTTACCCCAAATTCTCTCATTACGGCTGCCATTCTCAATTATTCACAGGTAGTGGTACATGCAGTTTCCGTGGAAACACGCGGCTCATGACCAACTGATGTGCAGCCAATTGTGGGCGATGGGCACTCAAGCAGAAATGGTTGGCTGCGTAATTATGTTGATACTTGACCATCTCAAACCTACAGGTAGCAAAGGACTAGTTTACATTTCAGTGTCTAAATTTCAAACGTCTTAACTATTCCAGGAAGCAACCAAGACCTTGTATCTCCCAAAGCGTAATAAACTTGACGAGGAGACTTTAACTTTTATGACACATCGCATTTTCAACATTTCACTATCATTTTCTGTATTTACCATTGAAAGTAAATGTCAGATTACACCACCATAAAGCTGGTCATAAGTGATTCACTCCATTACACTTCAGGACCTTCCTTGCTTTTAACTAGTGAATCTGTGCCAGTAATTTGCCTGAGAATGTTCTGCCTTTTCCCAACCTTTCAATAGTAGCTGCTTTCTTTTACTAAAAAATTGAATATTCAGATGATAAAACTCCTTGTTCCTTTAAGCTTCTTTCAGCATTTAACATTCTGAATGTTGTGGAGCCTCAAAAGCAGGTATCTTAAAAAGATTTCAGAAGCTCCTTGGAAATGCTCTTTGGGTTATATTAACGCACAACAGAATAAAAGTATATCCTTGTCAGGCAGAGCTGTGAAGATAGGCAGTATTAAATTGCTGAAGCCTGGCCACAGAGAGAAGGCTGCCCGGCTATTACCCCGTGTTCTTTAAAACAACAGACTGCACGATTTTTCTGTTTGAAAGACTCACGCTTCTCACAAATATACGATGTTCTGCTGAGGTGCTGACTCTCTCCAGGCACCAGCAATGCTTCATCACCCACACATCATATTTTCACACAAGCTCCTTCACACTTTTTCCCATGCAGTGCCCCAGGCTAAGGCAGAAACTCTTCCATAGCACATTCAGCAAGACACAGGACTCCAAATCCCTTTTTTCCGGTTTGAGCTCCTCAAGAATCAAGCAACAATTATGCTGTAAACAGTGACAATCCTGGTGATCATTTTGTCTCTCCATTGTCTCACGCTATAGATACAGGTTTGTCTGCATCCATCTGCTGCCCTGTCTCCCACCTGCACTTGCAGACCCCCGAGGCAGAACTCACAGTAGCTCAGCATGTGTGCACAGCTCCCGCAAGGCTCCGCAATCACAGCTTTCATTACTCTAGTGACACAGTCAACAAGGGCCCACAAGGTTGCTGTGCCCTCCCTTCAAGCTGAACCTTCCTCCTCTGCTGCCATCCAGGAAACCAACTCAAGTTTCACTACAAGTACAACACCGCAAGACTTGCTTTATTTATCCAGGACTTTTCCACTTAGTGTAGTCTCAGGCTTGGAGTAGCAGATGATGTTTCTGGTATAAAAAAACTATTGAGTTAATCCTACATGAAGTTGGAAATGAATGATCTTTAAGGTCCCATCCAACCCAAACCATTCTATGATTCTGTAAGTGACCTCAGGTACAGTTATAGTAGTAGCATCACTCAGTCACATCTCGATGTTAGAGCAAAGACCCCTGCTCTGACTGGTGGAAATACCCGGCACTAAGAAACAAAGCTCTAACTAAGGGCAACAGATTAAAAACATTGGTTGCACCTGCTTTGCTGGGAATTTAGAGTTTGTCAAATGTCGTTCCCAAACTATTCAATTTGGAAAATCCTCAGAGCTCAGAGAGTGAACCCTCTACACATTACTTAATAAAGCCACACTAGGAAGGCACTTGCAAAATATCTTTATGGAAATCAATGGCTCAGTTGGGAAAGCAGCAAGTGGAATGCTCACCCTGCACCGCTGCACAGAGCAGCTGATGTGACAACATACAAACATCTTGAAAAATAGCACTACACTTCCCTTCCCTGAAAAGCATCAGCAGATCAGAGGCAGACTTCTTTTATAAAAATAAACTGGTATGTTAATAACCAAAAGGCTGCTATTAATTCCATTGTTGAGGCAGAAAGTTATCATCTAAGACAGCTGATCAGGGGACTGAAGATAAGCACCATTAACCTAAGGAGCTGTTTTAAACAAACTTCGGACTTCTGTGCATTTACTTTCTTAAATGGTGCTCAGTGGAAAGGCAGTAAAATTTCAATTAGAAACAATGTTCACTTCCCCTTCCTGCCTGGGACTGAAAAATAGCCTGAGAGACACATTCACAATGGGGAGAAACGCCGACAAAACTTCCTATGCTTTAGCCGTAACTCTACTGAAACTTGTATTTAACTACAAAGCCTCACCTCTAAAGATCACAGTCTTTAATGAGGATCTGTCAAGAGTGTCTTGAAGACAGAATGGCCTACTACAAGAAATGCCAAAATAACTTAAAAAATGCTGAAAGGGTCACGCTAACAGTAGCATTACAGAGTCATTGTTAACTGTGTAACTATGGAATCTGGGTAATTTCTGCTGGTGAATCCTGTGCCTGCACCACTCTATGTGCTCTTCCATAGCTATAAATTAGCAATTAATGTCACAAGGAGAAGAAGTTCAAACTTTGTTATTTGGCAGTGAGGTCCAGTTCTCCATGAAATCCAACACTTCGTGTCTCAATAAACTGAAAAGTGCATGAAGTAATGAATCACTAGGTTATATTCAGATTCCGCAGATTCATTTTTCAGCCACAGAAAAACAACACTTGCCAGGCTCAGAATAGCAGCTCTGATCTAAAGGACAACAGTGCTGCAATTTTTTTTTTTTATATGTATACCATAAAAGAACAGGTTAAGTGATAAGAGAAAGCATTTCAATTCTATGCTTCAATGAATATTAGTGACACAGTAGTTGGGAAGGTGGAGAAGATAAGCTGTCAAGTTTTGTGACTTATGTTTCAGACAGTTTTGTTAAATGCACTGACTCTTTTTCTTTTCATAGACACTTCGTATGTATTTGCTGTTGGTCAGATGAAGGGACCATATGGCAACACAGGACTGGTTGGGACACTTCTGAGGTCTCTTGCCTTTCTAGATATGAAAGAGCAAGAAAAGATCAAAAGGACCATCTCTCTCTGGCTCAGCTCCATTCACTTCTCAATTTACTCCAGCATTGCTTATGATTTGCATAACTAATGAACAACATCTCACTTGTGTTAGGACTAAATGTTTAGTTAGGACTAAAATGGGAAGTTGGCTTCAATCAAGTCTTGATGGGTTACTGTCACATACCATCCTTCATCTGCATCAAGCAGCTCAAAGTCTTGAATCCAAGTGCCCAAATGTTAGTGCAGATCCACTGATCCAGGGCTAAAATTTAGCAACGTGCCATTGTAGGGAGTTGAAAACTGCCTTGGTACCCAACAGCTATTGAGACTTCCCTTTGCCAGGCAAAAGCCTTTCATCAAGTCTGGAGATGAGGGACATGCATGCTTCTGCTGCCAAAATCGATGTAAAGCAGTCCTGAGTGCAGCCTTCAACAGCTGCACAAAAAGTCCTTAGAGCTTTTCCCCCTCATCCACAGGTACGGAGGGAAGCTGCAAAGCACAAACTGCTGCAGGCCTGCTCCACAAACACCAAAGATCTTAGGATTGTAAACAACAAAGACAGGCTACTGGTACAAACTGTGTAGAATTAAAGAGGCAGCATCCAACTGGTTATATCTGAATAGAATGTACAGAAGAGTACAAAGTAACTGGAACACAAGGAACCTGAAAAAAATCCCTCCAGAGTCACTGAGGCCAGTTCCTTCCTAATGCACATCACAAAACCTCTCCTGAAGTGTCATCTTTTACCTAGTCTGACCCTGTGCACTGACTCTCCAGGACAAACAGAGGTTCTCAACTTTTCCAGATGTGTTCTCAGCTGCCACAGGAATGAAAAAAAACGCACGTTTAACCTGCAAGACGGGAAACAGTGCTGGAAGACAGCATTCATGCAGTACTGTGACAGAGAAGATAAAGCAACTGCAGGGTGCTGCTCAACCCTGTTTTCTACTGCAAAAGGATGCATGATTTTGCCATTGCAAACAACATGTTAGAATCATAGAACTGTTCGACTGGAAAAGACCTCTGAGGTCATTGAGTCCAACCGTACCTGTCCACTACATCCTAACACTTGTTAGTTGAGAGAAGAGACCAACATCCTCCTCGCTACAACCTCCTTTCAGGTAGTTGTCGACAGCGATAAGGTCTTCCTTATCGTCTTCAAATCCATAGTCCCTTCTAATAATAATTATCCTCTGTCTCTCCTAATACAAAAACTACAGAGCATCAAATGATCTTAGCAATTAATAGGTATTTTTTCACAGACTGCATAGCTAAGCTGGGAATCATCTTGCTGTGGGGTATTATGCACACCAGAAGTTGAAGTTCAAAGAATAACTAGATTATTCTTCCGTTAGTTTGACTAAACCCACTATCTCTAGCTGAGAAATGCCAATGGTACACATCAGCGAAAGCTAGAGAAGCATGTATTTGGAGGAATCATTGCTATAAGCATACTCTGTCCTTACACACTTCTCTGGCATCCAACATTGGCTCCTGGAAAAGACAGTGGGATAGACTGACCTTCGGTTTGAATCATTGTGGCTGTTTCTTATGGCAGTAAAACACAGTGTGAATTGCAATATATGCATTTCCAGAGAAGCAATGAAATAGCACAGAGTATTTCAAGATGAGCTACAAAAGCAAGCCAGGAGCTAGAAAATAGGCCATACAATAGGGGCTTACCGAACTCAAACTGTTCAGCCTGTTGAAAAGAATTTACAGAAGCTTACATGGAAAAAGGGATCTCAGAGAAACAGAGCAGAAAAGAGGGTCTATGGTCTCAGAAAGAGCCAAATGGCTTGGATTACAGTTCAGATTATACAGTTCCAACTCTGGAATTAAATATTAATTATTGGAATAAACTGACCAGTTAGTGCTGGACTCACAGTTGCTTTGCACTTTTTCTTTGATGATACAGTATATAATTCCTTAAAAACAGCCTTTAATCTAGCTTTCAGAAACATCTGTATGGCTGAAACAAAGAGGATGTAAGTGAAAGATGCTAGACACGGACCTTCCCACCACAGAGCCTATAATCAAATTGGAAATGGATACAGATCCACGTATGTTGGCTGGGATGTGCTCGAACAGATGCAGCCTGCTCTCCCTAGGTACTCCCTGAAAGGCCTGAAGCAAGAGGAGCCTTATGGGTTAGTCTGCACTAGAAAGTGGTAATGGAGACAGAATGTAACCACAAGGAAATGCATTAACTATACAACATGGGCATAACCTTATGATGATTTAATTGTGGGCATAGTTTGCCTCATCAATGCACGCCATGATCCATCAGACAGACAACTCCTCTAATTTCTGCTTTGGTCAAATACAAGTCTCTAATAAGAACCAGTCTGAATAGTGGTTTTAACTAGAGGAAGAGGCTACAGGTAAGTTTAACTACTAAGTTGTTTTACAGCATTGACATACATTGTTCAACCGCTGGTACCGATCAGCTTATAAGTCACAGAATCATTAAGGCTGGAAAAGACCTCTAAGATCATCCAGTTCAACCACTACCATGTCTACTAACCCATGCCACAAAGCGCTATGTCTACACAATTTCTGAACGCCTCCAGGGATGGAAACTCCACCACTCCCCTGGACAGCCCGTTCCAATGTCCGACCACACTTTCGGTAAAGAGTTTTTTCTAATATTCAATCTAAACCTCCCCTTTCACAAGTCAGTATGCTGAAAGTTTTTGAGGTCTTCTGGAACCTACCAGGATGAGAAGCTTCAGATAAATGGAGTTGTTAGCATTAAGCTAGAAACCAAGTCAATGACACCTCTCTCAAACGTCAAAAATTCAGGACCCTTAGCAAGCCAGGAAAGCAGCAGATCCTGCTTTTGAGCCTAACATGTTCCTCATAGCTCGGTGCAGGAAACAAACCCATCTGCTGTAAGAAAATATCAAGAGAATGCAAGTGATGCTGAACAAGGTGGCAGCCTGCAGGAAGAGACAGACATCACAACTGGCATTCTGCAAGGCCAAGGTTGCTGGGAAAATCAAATCCAGCCATCTGAAATCTGGATAAAAGTAACAAAGTCCAAGGAGAACCAGAAGACTTTCCCTCTGCCAACCACAACAAATGGCTCAATAATACAAAATGTCAGTTGGCACTTGAAGTACAGTGGAAGGCCAGGCAGAAAGTGCATTTTTAAATCATTAACACATTGGGAACACACAGATGTGCAGTACAGCTACATCTGTGCATTGTAATTTCTACAGTAGTCACAACTTAATGAATCATCAACTGTGACAAGATCAATGAACCGAACTGAACAACAAACTAAAGCTAGTAAATTCGTGCCCAGGGCAAGAGCTAAGGGTTTGTTTTATTATCTTTTTTTAGTACTTCTATAATTTTTAGTGTCTAATTAGTGAAAACATGAATCCTCCACAATCTTTGTCTCCCTCCTCCTCCCCCTCTTGAAAGTCCTGCAAAAGATAACAATTTTATTCATGTTTACTAAATTCAAATCTAGATACTACTCATCTCATCAGTGATCTCTTCCTCAGGACTATGAGCACATGGCAGCAGAAGTCATAATGCTCGGACGTGTGCTACATGCCAATCAGGTGGACTCTGATTAAGCCTATCACCTCTAGGCAAAACAACTGCTGCTGCTTTTTCCATGAGGCCACATTATTCCTGCAGGCAGAGTCAGCTAAGGTTCTCTGCGATGCTACTTTTTTGAAGGGACAAATTCACATCCAGATCAAGCAACCAAATCATTTATTTGTAAAGAACACATACTGAGTCTCCCCCTGTCCTCAGCACATTCAACAGCTTCAACATTGGGTTTGCTGATGACACATCTACATGCATAATCTAGCTGGCTTCATGACCATGATGCACTTACAGAAAAAAAAACCCCTGTCCTAATTGATTTCCCAGCAGGAGGTGGAAGACGACACCCAGTCTTCTTACAGAGAAGGGTTCACACAACCAACAACACTCCCTGCTGCCCCCCTTCACTCTTCCAGGTGAACCGTTTTGATCCCTACCATATGTAGGCTTTCAATGACTTGGTACTTGCCAAGGGTTCAGCTGGGCTCATCTCCCTTCCAGACACGCTCCAAGGAACAGCAAGCTCTCTTCTTCGCCTGGAGTGTTTGTTGCACATTAAGGCATGGTGCTCCATCTGGAAGTCACTTCCTTGAATTGTAGCAGTCCTGGCACACATTGCTCTTCCCTGCTGGGACTCAAAGCGAGGGGGATGTAGGCTCACTTTAAAAGGTTCATTCTGTTCCCCCTCTTGACCTTCTTTGTCTGCCCTTCTTATACTAGATATCCTGTCATCCTACACTACACATTCCCCAATACATTACTTTCCCCTGCAACAGCTTTTGTTAATTCCTCCCTGTGTGCAGTTCATGTATTTTTCATCAATATGTTTATGATTTCTGCTCTCTCTCCAAGGACTTTCTCCTTGCTGGGACCAACTGTGGCATTGTCTAAATCAAAGAGATAGAGAAAAACAAATTCCAGCGTTGCCTTGCTTGTAAACAAAGCACCATTTAGGACCTCTAGTATCAAAGAAGCACAACCAGGTTTTTAAGGTCTCCAACAGGTTAATGCTTCCAACACCCTTCCAGGAGTTTCAAAGTAGCTCAAAGGTCATAATGCCAGTTCTGTTGAGAGCAGTGCTTTGTGCAGCTGGCTATATTTAAAGCATTCTGCGTTCTCTGCCGACAGGCTTTCTTATTTGCAGAAAAATTCTCTCCAGTCCCAGCTTCAAACAGCAAAGCAACAGCGAACATTTGTACGTTACATCTGGATAAAGTTATAGCTCTGCTATTTAGACTTCTCCACTCAATTCATTCATGAAGAATTTGGAAAGGTTTCATCTAGATTGGACCTTGGTGGTAAAAGGACTGAAGGAACAGATCACAGCACTAGCATGACAGATGAATGCATTGCAATGTTTTCCCATGGTATCATCCAGCCCGGCTCATCAAGGTGCTACATGATCTTGAAAAGACAAATCTTATTATGCCTCACAATTGCTGGTTTTCCTTAGGATAAAGGATTTGAAAAAGCTATTCTAGAGCTCTGGGCTGGAAGAATCTGAGCAGGTGAGACTGCCAGAAAGAGTCACTACTTTATTATTCAACTGAAATATCCACAAGAATAAACAGCTGTTAGAAAACTCTGGGGAAGGTGTTGTTTTACTACTACAAGATTAATACCTTTACAAAGATTCACTGGGCTTCTAAGACAGCAAGTAGAATGCATTTTAGAGCATCTTTATACCAAACATTTTAGTCTCTAGCAGCTCAAGTAACAAATTAACAATGAAGGGTCACAATAATTACTTCCTTGCACCCAAAATTAGGGCCGGTTATTCCTTTTGCTCGTTATGTGGGCACTGCATTTTAACAAGCATCACAAACGTAGAGCCTTCCTGACATTGGACTGCATAAAACCAATACAAGATCAACAAGAGAGCCGTAAGGACAGCTAGGTGTAGGACTTCTGAATGAGCACGATGCACATAAAACAGATGTCAGAATAATTAATATTACAGGTCTTTCATGCAAAGCAAGCTTTATTTTGGACAATCAACACCTCAGACCAAGACCAAAAGGTGGCCCATCCATAGCAATTAGGTGATTTTCCTTTTCCTGCAGGAGGAGAAATTAAAGTAGTTACAGTAGTTAGTCTCTTCCACAGGTACAGTGAGTAACACATAAAGTGTCACTACATGGACACTCTGGCTTCTGAACAGCTGTTGTTGCTACAGATTTACTACCATGTGTTGATATTCCAGTTTCTTTTTTTTTTTTTCTGGCTTTCATTTAAAAACAGTGATTTCTCCAAGAATTACTTAATTTGGGCTATGATTCTTTTTATTTATTTTAGCAAGAGGAAGAAGATCAGGCATAGGACATAATCCCAAGATTACTGTATAGAAACTTTCTTGCATGCAGAGATTTATGCTTTTGTAGCTGTAAGCGCTGCATTCCCTAAGGTTATGGTTATCACATTCTGTTCTCTTCATGCTCCATTTTCCATTTAAGAACTTACTCTCCAGTTCTATTAAGTGGATATATTCTCTCACTTCTGCAGAGGAAGTTACAGAAGATCACTGTAATGCTATGTCTTCTTAAACGCCCGTGTAAGTCATGGCATACCAGTAAATGACAACAGGTGACTAAGCTTTCAGCCATCTCTCAGTTATGAGCAGATACAGAAGATAATTTTGTCAAAATAGCTGGATTTTCAGGACACCTCGGTCTTGCCCTTGCCTTTTTCCTTGGAACCAAAGTAGACAATCCATACAGCTTTATCAAGCAGCGTTTCCCATTAATTTCCAGTAGTTCAAACAATGAGCTACTAACTTTTTCAGCAGGCTACTCCACAACCTAGCCGACTTCAAAGACTCTACAAATACATACCAGCAACTAACTTTATTACTCAGCAGGAGAGAGCAGCAGGATTAACATACAAGCTACAGAGAGCACATCTGTCAATAACAGGATTCTACAAACATTCTTACCATGAGGCATCTTGAAAGAGATCCAGCAATAAGAAAAGTCTTCTGAATCGTCTGATGATAAAGATCTATTATTTTAATTTCTTATGGTCACCACTAGATGTTAAATCTGACAAGAAACGTTACTTTTTTTCTTCTGACAAGGTTTACGGCTTCAGTTACTGAAATTATCTAAAGCAACTAAGTTCTTGTTGGTCTCTTCCAGCTGAATTAAATACATTTCCAATAAAGTGCCTATTACAATAAGAAACTGATTAAGTTATAATTGTAGGGTTTCATCTCTGTCTTTTTTCTTCTCTGAAAGCCTTCGAGATCCATGTATACACAATTCATTAATAAAAGTATTTTTCTTCTGGCTGCCAGTCCTTCAAACTCCATTTATTATCTGAGAGTCACCAGGTCCAGCCTCAGCCTAGTTATTACCAGATAAACATTCCAAGAGCCAGATCAGGGCTCACTGACACTTAATCAACTCCACTCTCTTGTTTGCTATTTTTTTTTTTTATTAGTGGTGCGAAAATGGTTCCTATCAACAAGTTCCTGAAACATCAGTTTTGAAATGACTCGATGCATTAACAACATCTGGACAAAAGGCAGGTATTAAATAGATGGCATTGTGGAGATGCTGTAAATAAAAAGGACAGGCAAAAATAGTCAAGAAAGATGAGCCAAGTCACCTTAAGTGACAGGGATAATAGGAATAAACATAAGAAACACTAAGAAATTTTGCTATAAGCCTGGCATATATTGCTTGGAAACAAGAGGAAAGAAGACAAACTCGTGTGCATTAGGGAAAGGCAGAGAAGCCAGTGACCAGCACAATGAAAGAACCAACTTTGATCCTAGCATACATCTGATGGTGTATCTCCAAACCCCATGGATTTTGAAAGACACTCACAAGATCCCCAAAATCAAAGAGGAATAGGTGCAGAACAGGACCACTGAGACCAGGAGAATCAAAAACACTGGAAGGTCATCTAATGAAAGCGATGTGAGGATTCTACTGCACCGAGAGGCTTACTTGGCTACTTTCTAGTACAGATTAGGACACTGGCTAGTACACACATCTCAACCTAAACGTCCTCATTTTCCCAACCAACGCGTTTACTTCAAGATTTACCATCAGTTAGATTACACCTATGCTATTCTTGCCTTTTCTTTCTCTGCAGTATCTAGTCCAAAAAGCTTACGGGACACACATGTCCTTCTTGGCAGCCTTTGCTTTGTTGCTCCACTCTCTCACCCTTTTTAGATTATCACTCTTTCTAGCCCAGGTCAAAGGTTTCAGGCCCAAGGTTTCTGCCCTAGTTTACTGCCTGCCAACACCATCAGAATCCCAGTCCTGTCTGAGCTCTCAGACACTGTTGTGGCCACAGGGGTCAGGGTACATGGGAATGCCAGCCTTTCTGTAGTGACGTGAAAGGCAGCGCTGGTGGTTGCTGCCTCCCAGCTGGGACCAAAAGATCTGTTCCAACAGAGAGTCAAAACAGATCAGTTTAAACCACAGACGATTTAATCTAACCTGTCTGATTTCAAACTGGAACAGAGACACAGAAGCAGTTATCTGGCCATCTCTGGTCTCAGCTGGGAGATGGCAACCCGCAGGGATGCCTCTCCAACAAGACAGGAACCTGCCTGCATGAGTGCATCTCTGCCAGAGAGTTAAACTAATCTGTCTGTGCCTCATTTACCTACTGGAATAGGCTGAACATCCTCGTAACAGAGTAGCGCCAGAACAGCCCAACACACTTTCCATGACAATCTCCCAGGAAGCTGTAAGATAGCATAGAGTGAGAAGCAACCCGTCTCCACATCTTAAGCCCAGGAAAAGAAAGAAAATAATGCCCAGGGCTCAATTATCAATTGTCATGACAGACAGAAGTTACCTGTGGGTTGGCACAAGGCTCAGGATAAGCATCCACGTTTCTCAATATCTTTATGAGGGACTTGAGAAATGGAGCAAGCAGAAAGGACACAACTGTTATAGGCAACAAAAATTCTTAGGTGAACATGATTTCCAGTACCAAAGTCAGTGCTTATAAACTGCTGAATAAACGTGGAATAAATCAATTAGGTGAGACCAGGAGGTCTGAAAAGTCTTTTTAGAGGATGTAACTACTCCAACTGCACACTTACAACTTCAGGCTGCCTCGTACTTGGCAATATGAGCTGTGACTTAGAGCTTTTGTAGAATTCTGTGGAATATACTGCCTTCTTGTTTGTTTTGACACTTACAGCTCACTTGTTTTTATCAGGAAAGTGCTGCTTTTGGGCGTTGCAATATCACCGACGCCATTAGCTTGCTGATAAGAATGTGACAACATCCCATCCTGTAACAGATGTAATCTCACAGGACCTCATTTAAGAGGCAATAGGCAGAAAGAGCCACTTGCTGTAAAAGAAAAATGTTCTCCAGATTAAGAGGTCAGTACCTTTTCAGGCACAAGGTTTTATGGAAGTGCACAGCTCCAAAGGGTTCAGCTTGGCATTAACTATGTGATATTTCACATGAAACTTTTCAAAGGTTGTATTTCTTGCTTCATAAACTTGTGGAATGAACCTGGATGTTAACCTTAGTGCATGGCAGTCTTCTGACGGAACCTGCTATCACGGATACATTATATGGTTATGTGCCATTAGTTAATCATTTAAACAGAGATAAGAAATGGAAATTATGACATTTGGGTCTGATACGTTCTAAAGATCGCTGACTCTCCTGTTTGGAGGAGAGACCAACAACACTTAAAACTTTTCTTGACTTGAGAAAATTCTTTGTCTCTCATTCATGCCCAAGAATGTCTTTCTTGTTAAATATTATAAAATATAAACTATAAGCGCAAGGCTAATTTCTTATTAAATCCAATCTTTGCACGCAGATAAATAACATAAAGAGCACCAGGAATTTCACACCTGGATGGGTGCTCTGTACATACGAAAAATTAAATAGCTGAAACAGTTTTTCAGATACCGTGTCAGTCTAGGTGCTGACATTGTGGGACATCTTGGTGATGTGAGCGAAACAGTCTCTGTAAATGTTCATGGTCTAAGTGAAACAGACCACCAATTCTGCTCAATCTTCTGTATTCTATGGGACAAACGGACCATCTCCTTCCCGTTGAACTTTTAAGATTCTTCTAGCCACTGCTCAGCACCTGAGAAATGACCGGAGTTCTCAGTCTGATGACAGGGCTCCTAAACTGACTTACCAGACCAACACCAGACAACCTGCTGTTGAGCAGCATAATATATTCTTTCCTTGTGAACACTGTTCATATCTTAACAGCTGAACCCCCCATGAGCTGGGATTTACGTTCTACTAGGTGACGACCTAAACTTCTCAATAAGGCCACCATGAGTAACTGGCTTAACGTTTCCCTTTTTAACAAGCATGGGCCACGCTATGATCCATTGCAAAGCAAATACACTCAGGCTTCTCCATTTCTCTATGCATCACTGTACTTTAGGACATCTCCCTAGGCAGTGAAGCACCGTGCTGCAGGTCTTGGAAACACCATAGATACGGAGGTCTGTTAACTGCCTGCCTCAAAGAAAGAAAGAAAGTACTATTTAGACTGCTTGTGTAGAGAGCCAAGAACATTAATAGGCCCTTTGCCATCACATCAGTCTTTCTTCCCAGAGAGAGACCAAATGAAGTTGAGATCAGTTAATGGGCATGCAAGATGCAGAGGAAAGACCTGTCCTCTCCTGACCAGAGACATGAAAAGGATACTACCAATCCCAGGAGCAGCAGGGCACAGGGAGCCTCAACTCATTTACAGAATCAGAACGAGCACACACAAATGAATTCTATTTCCCTTCTGTAATTGTTTCAGTTTTATAACACATTGCTAGAAATTCTTCCTGGCAAAAAGCTGCAAAAGCAATGAAGGCAAACATGAGCCAAAGTGCTATGATCCAACCCATCCTTTTGTAACTAACCAAACACAAACAAGGATTAAACATAGCTAACTTCTGTTTACCATTCCAATGACAAAATCACTTCTAGAAGAGTGTTTACAAAAAGGGCATATTGTTTCAGGCCTTCTGAGATCTAGCTCTCCGCAGAAATCATTTGTAACAGTCAAATGTTTATCATTTACAGCATTTCAAACAGGGTAACCCCAGGAACTAGAATGCAGCTGGCAGATGGTGAAAGAAATTAAGCTCATGACATGGTTCAGTAAACAGAAAATCACGATAAGGCAGAGGGTGCTTCCATCCCTGGGACAACTGCTGAACTCGGGAACTTTCCAGGGCTCCACCGAAACACCCCAAAACTTCCCCGACTTCCGTCAGCACAAAGTCAGCCAATAAAACTGAACTTCCTAGGTTATCTTAGACTGAAACAGTGTGCAAGCAATCCTTTCCTGGCTCTTCTGTCTGTTCTCTTTACCAGGAGCTGCTCTCCTGTGGAGCCTGGCAGCACTCTCCAGGCAGATAACTACGTGCCACATGATTAGGAGCCTGAGCCAGGGGCATAGGGGATTTGCATAGATCTGTGCTGGAAATGGAAACTGGAGATGGTATTTTCATTTTCATTTAACCTACTTAAAAACAAAGGGAAATGAGACTCTGAATATATTCAGTGTCACTTGGATAAGACTGTATGCTCTGGGTTATAGGAGAGTGAAAAAAAGACTGCTTGCAGAGCGTTAAAGGACCAGTGACAATGAAATAGTTTCCCAGTCCTGAAAATCAAAACCTGTAACCCAGTGCCCAACTTGGAAAGTCCTGGGAGGAGGGACTGATAAGATACTTTCTATTTGAGTCTCCTCCTTTTCCCAAAGAATCAATACACTCCTCCCTACCTCTTGCAGACTCTTTTTCACACTGCTTTTCCCTATCTTCCTGTTAAGTGGAGACTGATAGAAACCACAGACTGAAGGCGTTCTCCAGTGTACAGGCAATTAGAGACGAGCACTGCTATCATCACCTTTCCTAATACAGCCTCAATGCTGAACTTTGGAGTCTTTTGGAAAGGATGCCACGTCGACACTCCTGCAATCAGCCTGCTGCCATGTTCTTCCACGCTGGCATCCTTCCTACTCACTTTTCATATAATATCCTCATTTAGAAAGCTCTGTAATTCTCAACATTATCACTGAATAATATATTTATTAATTTGTTAATGCCAGTAACTGTCCCCAAGGTTTTCCTTGGGAATGTGTGCCAGCTTATTGAGTGTAGCCCTTCCCTCCCTGCACTGCTTTCCTCTTCTACCAGGCAGGGAGGAACGTACTTCTGTGCTGCTTCAGGTCATAACTGGAAAAAAAGATAGAAACACTCAATATGACTCATACATAATTCAGCTTATCAGCTACCTAGGAGAAATGAGAAGAGAAGGTAGAGGCATGTCTATTTCTCCACTATCAACAGGAGAAATACCCTAAATATACGTAGTTTGGTCACAACAGGATTTGCAGTTAGAAGGGAAAAATGAGAGACATGGGAGCAGAGAATGAAAGGGTAGCAGGGAATCGAACTGTTAAAAGAGATTCACTTATGTGAGAGTTCCCGATTCCTCCAGGAGACTGGACTCATGTTTCTCTCTTAATATTCAGAATTGAATAGGTTGGCAATTAGAAAGGATTATCTGCCTCCAATCTGTAAAACATCGCAGAAATCTAAATAAAATAAAGCTCCCGATTAGTTAGCTACAAAGACATCTAATAACAGCCTGTTAAACCCTGACTGCGACTTCTGGATTTAATGTTAAGGTCTATGTTCTAAAGAGCAAATTGTGAAGAAGCACTAAAACTTATTGTTATAAAGGATTTTTAATGTAAAAATCAATATGTGCTGTGTATTTAGCAGCATGTAACCACGAGGAGGTCTATGATAGAGCTTTGTCATGCACCAGGGATCATTGCATTAGTCAAATTCTTGAAGGAAGTATAGAATGTCTGCATCACTCTAACTGCCACCTGAAAGCAATTGCAGAAATTATCTTAACCCCAGAAGCAAGGGGAAAATCCAATTCTAGTTGACAGTCTTGAGGGCATTAAGGGTTCCACATGAAATACATAATTTTTAACTACCTCTAAAAATGTTTAGGAAATCAATGGCCTAATAGAGAGGTGGTACACTTACCACTATTTTTTGGAGGCTACTGAGACTAAAGGCAACCACAACCAGGGCACTGAGTTGCAATGGCCACTTTGCCAAAATGTTAGTAAACAAAGGAATAATAATAATAATAATAATAACACCACACTTCCAAAATGCAGAAACAGCAGAATCTAAGGCAGATAACACCGAACAGTTAGATCACTTTTGACCTTATAGGACCATGCTAAACTAGCGTTTCTCCTAGGTTAAAGGAAGTTTCCAAACAGAAGAGCAAACTTTGCGCCTGACTGGTAGCAACTTTTGCTTCTGTGGCTCTTTATTAGCGCGCATGCTTGTCTTTTCCTGCTTCTGGAGTTTTCTAACATTCCCTATTTATGTGGTGGTCTGCAAGTTTTACCTCATCAGGAAATCAGCGGGAGCACCACAGAGCTGAGAAACACTGTTGTGCTCCTTTATGCAATGCAGGTCTCTGTGGGCCTTTGAACATTTAACATAGAGCAAATAAATTATTAGCGCGTGTGTGCATGTGCATACATATCTAAGAGACATAAAGGCAACTGCAACCAAAAGAAACAGGAATGTGCTTGGAACAGTTGGGTATTCAAGTATCTAGTAACACAAAAATCCAGTTGCAAGAACCATTTAAATGCAGAGCGACACATAAATTGCTGAAAGAGCTCTACTGAGTTTTATGCGCTCACATACACAGCTGTAAAGGCAAGAAGCAACAAAAGAACCTGCTTTTTTTTTTTCCCTCCCAATAATTTTCAAGTCTATAGCACCTGTTATCCTATTCTTAACAATACTGCTACTGAAGAGCAAGCTGATCCTCTAAGAATGCCCCACCTCCAGAAACAAGACACATAATCACATCAAGTATTGAATGATTTTGATGATTCCCATCACCACAGTGCCTGAGCACATCACAGTCGTTTAATGCATTCTTTGTCACACAGTGCAGAGAGGAAAATACGATTACCTCAATGCTATAAATGGGGATAGGAGAACAAGGGACAATAGGTAACTTGTCATGTGTGGCTGGCACACTCACCACTGGGATAACCAGTCTCTGCTGGTTCAAAATCAGAGAATAACAAATGCTTTCCAGGCTTGTTTTTTTCCTTACTCAAAAGTTTTCATGTCAATTCCAAAGCTTTTTCCTGCTTGTCTTAGTAAACACAAGTAAAAAAAGTAACTCCACTCAGCCAATGCCCCAGATTTGTAACATCTCAGTACACTTACAAACTCTGATCTATAAACAAATACTACAACACATAGATGTGCTGAAGAAAACCACATCTCCTTAAAGCAGATAATTCTGACAATCCGATATAAAAAAAAAATCACCAGCTGATCACGAGCCTTTTGTATCTAATACTCTGTTCTACCACAAAATGTTCCACTTAGACAAAACAACACAGCAAGCAAAACACCACCTGCTCATATAGCAGACAAGGATCAAAATCTGTTCTTTAATGGGAGAAACAGAATAACAAGTTGTGACTACAGTGAAAAGTAAACCCAGTCAAATTCCACATCAAACTTAAAATCTGAAGAGTAACCTGAAAATCTCTTCAAGAACTGCGCTGATTTATCCCAGAAAGTGCAGCAACAAAGATTAAGTTTCTAACTGTCAGATACAATTCTTAGATACCCTGAAGATGGGTATTATATCAAAGCAGACAGGAGAGAAAAGCACATAAATGGCCTCGAAGTTAAAAATTATACACCTCAGACAATACAACTAAAACACTTTAAAGAAAGTTCAGAATCTTCAGTCCTTTCATGATTGTCTGAAAAATATTAGCTTCTATCACTGAGAGAAATTACAGCAAATGACACAGGATGAACGCAGCTTTTCCAAACCAAGCTGGAATATCACCACATCACTTAAAACCAGACACCAACATGTGGCTACCGAAGCAAAAGCCATATCTTTTGCCACCAAAAGCAGGAAAACTTCCCCACTTACCTTCTAACACTGTTAATTTGGCACTCGTGTTTATTTCCCCAACACTATTGGTTGCTGTGCACTCATAGATAGCTTCATCTCGATGAACACGCAGGGGCTGTATCCGCAGAACTGATCCCGATCCATCATCAAACTCGATAACCTTTAGCAATGAAAAGAAAGCACTTCTTTACTGGTATTTTCATACAACAAAAACTGAAAGTCAAAACAATCTAGGGGTTAAAAACCAAAAAACAAAACAAGCTCTGTAAGCTATAAAATCCAGTGCAATTAGTCAAGCATTCCAAGCCCAGAAATGCAAAAATTTCAGAATCAAGAACATATTTGTCCTCTGAGAAGGCCAGAACAAATGAAGATCCAAGGAGGTTCTTTATGAATCAATTAAGGTTGACAAATTATCAACCTGGTAATAAAGATGTGGATCTGATGATTTAAAACATCTGAGCCATATTTGCACTAATGGTTTTACTAATCATGCTGATAGCAATTTAGTGCCAACTTTCACCTTGATGGAAGAGCAGAATGATATACTCCTGCGGGATTACCAGGAAAATACTAAAGAAACTAGAATGAAACCTTGAGCAGCTCAGTGCATGCTAACTCCAGCAGAAAGTGAGGGGTTTTTAATGTCCTTTGGCATCAGATACTTTGCAACTCTGGCATAATCAACAGTGATGTAATTACGATTCCTTCCCCAGCATAATAAATTAAGTTCTTAATAAATCATTGCTTTTCCATCCATCCTGCTAAGCTGTAACATGCATTACTCTAACTTCTACATGGAGAAAGAGGTATTTGTTAGTTTGCAATGAGGATAAGCTATTTCTTAATGGCAAGGCTGCGAAGGCACAGCCTCAGGCCACTGTTAATGCCAAACTCATCCTTCTCCTGCTACTGAGCACAGCAAAAGCTGGAAATATTAATTGAACTGCAGAGGGTGACAGCAAGAAGGAAAGGCACGAGCCACACTCCTGTCACTGGGAACTGCAGGAGGAGATGGAAGAACTAAGCTATAGTTTGTTCCAGACACAGGCACATCAGCCTAGGACCTGCCCCAGTCCCGTGCACAACTTCTACTGTTTTCAAGAGCCCTTTTGAGGAGCGCTGCTCACAGCATAAAGACCAAACAAGTGAAAACAGGGAGGAGGAAAAATAACGTGCACCGCAAGATTCTGCAGGGACAGGACAAGTAGGAAGAAATCAAAAGGTAAGGAAGACCACCAAAAATCTGCTATTCCTGATGCCAGAAGGAATAGTTTTTCTGTTCCAAGTAACAGAAGCAGCTTGCAAAACTCCATAAATTTGCAGCCGAAGTAGCAGCAGAAAGGACAGAAAAATGTGAACATCACCACAGAACATTTTAGAGGAATTAAAATATTTTTTGAAACACTCAATTTTAAATTAAATATGAAACTGAGACAAAACGCTCAACTTTCCACAACCTTACAAGGGATAGGGCTACTGTTAAATTCTAAAACAAGGCAAAATCAGATGCGGAGATTAACTTATTTCAGTGATAGAGACTAAAAAGATGAAACAGCAGAAAAGCTCTGTTGCCCTTACTATCCTTTGAACAAACACCCTGTGTGAGAGGAAGGGAGCTGTAACTACTAAGCACCTGTACACTCGGACACTGAGACCAGAAATTCTGTTGATTTGCTAATGAAGGATACCTCTTTGTGTAATAACTCAGCATGTGTACATCAGATTTGTATATAATTTTTTTTCATTTAGATTGAATTCCAATTCTCCCCCAGATAAAGACTAGCTTATCAATAAGGAAAAATTAATAGTTATCTAGCAAAAAAAGAAAGATATTATTAACTATCTCCTAACACAATAAAAATGCCTCAATTGTGTATCAAAGCAGATGTGAATAAAGGTATGAAATTGCTTGTATATATGCATATAATGTGGCATAGCCCTCAAGTCAGCCACAGTAAGTACCAAATTCACTAGAAAGGATATATGTACTTACAAATTAGAGTGCTTAAACAGTTACTATACAACAAAACTTAACCTTTATTGGGGAAAAAATAACAATGTAAAACAAGATTAAAATTGATTGCTTTAATCAAGGTTTTCTGCTAACATACAAAATCATGATTAAAATTGGTTATTTGAATCAATTCATTCTGGGCAGCAAATTCATCTTGTGTTCCAGTCAGAAAAGTGAAAATATCAAAGACAAGAGATTAGAGAAGAGGCAGCAGAATGGTAGAAGGATCGCGCTTCCGAGGAGAGTTTTAGAGAAAAGAGCCCAACTCCAAAAGAAGAGAAGTGGAGAAAAAGGTGAAGAAAGCCAGTGAAAAAGTATTTGCTATTTAAAATATGAACTAAATGTGACTCTTTTTCAAATGCATTTTTGATACATGGTCTTCCTTCTTCCTCTCAGACTTAAGTTCACAGGGAAGCCAACTAACCCTTCAGGGTGACTCCCATGCCCCGTCCACGCCCATTTGTGGGAAGGATGGCCGTAGCCATCACTTAGAAAACCTTCCAATAGCGTTTTGGCATCCCACTTTTGAATTTCACCACAGACAGTAGTCTAAGGAGGTGCCCTACCAATTTTCACAACAAAAATGGAAGGTTACTGCTAGATCCAAATCTTATCTGCCATTCTATTCAACGTAAGCCCTAGTCTCCCATCTGAAGAAGGATGTCTTGTATACGTGCTTCCACCGTCATGCTCACAGGACAGCGCCGGCTCTACAGGTGACATCACTGGAGGGACGAAACCTGCTTTACTCTGAAGCTCTAGACTTCATACCGTAGCAATGCAGAGACACCCAGGTTGCAACGATGACTGTGTAATTAAGACCTGCAAGCACTAGATCAGTAACTGAATTTTTATTTATATTTTTCTGTAATTACCTCAAACCGCTGAGAACTGACTTTCTTCCCCTTCTTCATCCATGTGATACGAGGTTTGGGCTCTCCTGTTGCCTGACACACAAAAGAGGCCACTCCTCCAGAAATCCCAATCTGATCTTCAGGAGCTTTCATAAATGTTGGCTTGCCTAGAAAAATAACCACATCACCCCCGTGAGGACACAACATCAGACAAGCAAGGAATGTGTCATGTTCATCTAAGTTATAAAATAATTGGTGCTTCTACTACAAATCCAGGTTGAATGGCCTTGGCCACACAAATTCAGTGCAGACTGCAACATGACAAGCACAGTTTCTGCTCGAGTACCTTTTTTTCTTGATATGAATAAAGTCCATCTGGCTTGCCTGCAAATGAGGGCAACAGAGGGCTCCCCCTCCAGCCCCTTGGGCATTAATTCAGGTATACGAGGATTTGAAACCATTTTTATGGTTAATTTTTTTTTAATAAATGGATTTTTGCAGGTTTATAACACGGTCATTGCACTGGAAATTACAGAACAGCTGACACGCCAACCTAGAAAATGTACCATACGTTGACATTGCTTTTCCTAAAAGCTGTTGAGACATTTGTCAGAATTAACAGATATGGTTTTAAATGCACAAATAACAACCTTGAGTTTTATTTTAGATGTGGATCAACATAAAAACCCTACAGTCTGTAAGCATCTGGAAAACTGCACAGGCTGGCCTATGTTTGGTAAGTAACTAATCACTAAAAGTGAAAGTCAGCAAAGAAACCAAAGTGACATTCAGGCCTGAAAGACTCAGCAAAAATAGAAAAAAACCCCAACCATGCAACATTTTGATAATCAATAAAAGACGTTTCATGAAAATACAGTTATGTCTTCTGGATTTACATGCAGTGACAGGACAAGGTTAAGGGTCTAAAAGAGGGAAGACGTAGATGAGATATAAGGAAGAAATGTTTCCCCGTGAGGGTGGTGAGGCCCTGGCCCAGGTTGCCCAGGGAAGCTGTGGCTGTCCCATCCCTGGAGGTGTTCAAGGCCAGGTTGGATGGGGCTTTGAGGAACCCGATCCGGTTGGAGGTGTCCCTGCCCATGGCAGGGGGTTGGAATTGATTGATCTTTAAGGTCCCTTCTGACCCGAACTATTCTATGATACATGAGAGGCTTGGATGGATATAACCAGGCACCCGGGTTGAAAGTTTGTATTTTTCTTCTGCACTCACTGTACAAAAAAAATTTTGCAATATGTGATCTGAGAGTCATTTTGAAACACTGCTTTGTCCAAGTGAGTAGTGTTTGATGATCTTGTATCCCTATAAAGCACTAAAACTCCACAGAGGGAGTTAGCAGAGTCCAACCACGATGTCGTCCAGCGCACTGGTCACACTAAGGCTGTGTTTCAACTACAATTCTGATCAACCACCTGAAAGACAAACCTGACCTATAAACAGGGCAGAAACAGCTACTGTGATTAAAAAAGAGTAAGAGTGGGAGGAGAAACCTGTTCAACTCTCGGACGCTGAACGAACATCCCCAGTGGAGCTGGCAGTGGCTCTGCCTCTCCACATTCTGGACACGTCCCCAAGTATGTCCTTGAGGGAGAGGGGGACGACATCTGTAAGCCCAGCTGGTTTAAGCACTAAGATTCTGATGAACCGAGGGCTGAGTTTCCTCAATCTAGGAGGGACACCGATTCAGTGACCTCAGAAGATGAGAATCTCTAAATGCATTTTCCTAACACGAAAGAAATTAAAACGCTAAGGGTGCAGGTTCAAGTTACAGCTGAGCCGGTCTGGCTGCTTGCAGCTACTGAAGAGGCTCTTGCTGTGCTCCTCATTCCCCTTGCCTCCATCCACCGGCATCCAAACGCCTGAAAGCAACTCCAGGGTCACCAGAGCCTCTGTGGAGCAGACCCAAGCCCCTAACCTGGCAGAAAGCTATTTCCTTCTTTTCCAAGGACAGTAGGGAGCACAGCAGCTGAGAGCAGGATCGGATGGAGCTGGGGGGACACTGGAAGATGACACCTCTCCTCAAGCTGGCACCTGCCACCTGAAGCTGCAGAGCACAACTGTGCCCTTAAGCAGCAATTCTGCTAAAGCTGCAGGACCCTCCTTAATCCCACCTTCACCTTCTGGTTTAGCTTACGCAGACTCCCGCTACCCCTCCAGCATGGCATGGGGTGACTACAAGCGTTATGAGGAACGGCTGAGGGAACTGGGGTTGTTTAGCCTGGAGAAGAGGTTGAAGGGAGACCTTATCGCTGTCTACAACTGCCTGAAAGGAGGTCATAGCGAGGTGGATGCTGGTCCCTTAAACCAAGGAACAAGCAGTAGGACGAGATGAAATGGCCTCAGGTTGCACCAGGAGAGATTTAGATCGGATATTAGGAAAAATTTCGTTATTGAAAGAGTGGTGAAACATTGGGACAGGCTGACCAGGGAAGTGATGTGGTCTCCTTCCCTGGAGGTGTTCAAAAAGGGTGTAATCCATAGCACTTGGTGACATGGCTTACTAGGCGTGATGGTGTTGGGCTGACAGTTGGACTGGACGATCTTAGAGGTCTTTTCCAACCTTAATTATTCTATGACTCATCAGCTGCCAAAACCCAGAGGCCACGTTCTGCCCCATACCAATGTGTGTGGACGAGACCAGGGTGACTGCTGGGGGCCCAGGATGCCCCCTGCTTCCCGGCTGTACAGGTGAGGCATCAAGGTGGTGGCTGGTGGGGTGCTGCAGGGTGGTCTCTGTGAGATGTCAGGGCTGCCCCATCCACAGCCAGTTCCACAATGGTCCCCCTGTAGGGCACAGTCAACCTCACCACAAAGGTCTCACCGTCACAACAGGTTTAAGAAGGAGCAAAACACCTCACAGCTGTGAGAAGTGAGGTCAAACATGTAAGAAACAGCCCTGCAAACACTCAGATCAGAGGTGGAGGAGAAGCTCTGGGCACCTGAGCAGAGACTCCCCTGCATCCCACGAAGATACTGTGGTGGAGCAGGTACTTTCCTGCAGCCCTCAGCTGGGTATGCATCTGGAGGCTGGCCAAGGTCAACCCACCACAGCTTCAGAGTGAAGGACAAGGTCAGAGCAGCTGGCACCACATGGAGAAGTGGCCACCAGCTGAGGACACAATTAGCAGAGAGGGGCTGGAGGTCCTGAGGCAGCAGGACACCAGATCCCTTTAGAACTTGCAACATCAGATGCTCAACACAGATTGTGGTTGTGCCAGGGAGCTCATCAACTGCCCACACAGACCACGGCACCATGGGACAGGCCAGCTCTGAACTCAAGAGATCTAGGGGTCTCAGCCGAGACACTAAGTTGCAAGTATGGACCTCTAGCTACTGCTGCTTGCTTGACTTTACTTCCAAAATGCCTTTGGAGATGGTGGATCCACCGAGTTCAGCACTGTCCACTCAGAAGGGGATACACACTTGTTGTATACACACTTGAGGCTCTGGCCTCAACAAGCTTCTATGAAGGAATGTCACAATCTGACCACAAAAATCCATCACACACAAGTATACTGAATTTTGCCATTCTTGGTGAAGGGCCCCCAGGACTATGCAAAGAAATCAGCTCAAAACCCAGAAAAGGCCTTTTAAGACACGATGGCTGCTGTCTACAGTCCTTGGCACATTGTCCTGACATGAACAGCAAGCAATTATTAACTGTGCTTGCTTAACTGATGCTGATTTCACATATTTACTCATCTATAATCATGTCTATTCCTACTTAGTTTGTATTTACATATTTCTGTGTTTATTCACCTCTCATCTATCCCGGTGAAATGTTAATTTACTGCTCAGGCTGCTAGTGATTGCGGTGTGATTGACTGTTTCGCTATGCCGTGTGCCGAGCTGATGTCTTGTATTGCATTCCGGCAGTTGATTTGTTCTTTTGATTTTCCGTTATTTACTCTGTGATCTTAGTAAAATAGTGTAAATTTTTCGAATGACAAATACAACAAAATCCAAAAAAAACTTCTGTCCTTGAAGAATACAATGCAATTATATCTCTTGCTGTACACCTACCCCACAGCTCGTACGCCGAAGACTTACTTTACTTTTGTACGTTCTAAAAAAATCAATACTATTAAAAACCAGAACAAAAGGAAACTGAATGTTCACCGGCAGTAAAACCTAAAAAACCTGCTGCCTTGTTCAGTTTGAATTTACATTGTTGTAATGAATCTTTTTTCTCTGCACATTTAATTGAGCAACACTGATTTCTGGAAACCATCTAAATCCACTGAGACCAGTCACAAAATTATACCTGTGTATAAACCAAGTTCTCACACAATCTGGGAAAGGGTATTTCTACAAAGCCATTTTAGACATGTGTATACTCTAAAGTTGTGAAATGGAAGGAAAGTACTAATTAAGCAAACCTAAAATCCTCAGTCCTGGCCCCAGGGCAATACAGTCGGGCATGAGCAAACACATTTTTATAATGATTGGTAACCATTACAGCAAATCCTAAAACTTATCTCGGTGAGAGCTAACAGAAGTATGACGGCTGATCCATGAAAATCTTGGTGACTGTGGAAAATGCATGTTAAGTGGACTAGACTAACCCCACCCCTCCCCTCCAACCAACAGCTCTACAACTCCACTGCCAGGAGATGCTGCCGTGGGACACATCAGTTGTTACCTCCAAGGGGCAGGAGTAACAGCCACTAGGCACAGGGACAGGCGATGGCCCAAGCAGTCTTTTTTAAGTTGTTTTGAATGTTTGCACTCTCAGGGTAACCCTAGAAACACAACTAGATACAAATAAGGTGATCCTGAAAATTCAGTATTTAACCAGGAACCTAGTCCTTTTCTTTTTGCCCTCTTAAATTCAAAATTACTACATTCTGCACAGAAGACAATGCAAATGCCAAGCCTGAAGTTAACCGTTAGTTGTTCAAACAAACTACAACTAAATACAAGGAACTGAAATAACTTTTACAGTGAAATTCTGTTGGTTTTTTTTTTTCCTCTCTGATGACCTAAGGACCAGGGGAAGGGTTTTTATAGAAGGTTTAAAAAAACGTGGTTGGGGAGAAGTGATCATATTCCAAAGACAAATCTGTGAAATATCAGCTTGAGATAGAACCTCCCAAGCACGTACTAGGTGACAGCAGGAAGAGGTGCTGGATGGATGGGCGCCCATCACACCCACCTGTGCTTACTCCATCGTGTACTCCAGATTGCTGGTTTTGTCATTTGATAACTTCGAGTCCAAACAACTCCAGCCTCTCTCTCTCTGGCCTCTATGCTCAGTATGAGATCCCTGGAGCACGTTCAGTCCTCACCCTCTAAACTAATTCTTGCTCCTCACTTCATAACCAAGTTCCCACTACACCGCGAGTGGAAATTACTGCTTTCATCATTTCTATTCACTCATAAGCTTCAGGCAGGAGAATGGGAAAACTTTCACCTTCTTGGCTGAAATTCTCCCCGTTCGGTCTTCACTCAAAACTAAATTATTCTAGAGAGCCTATGAGAACCACACAGTTCGGAGGAGGAAGACGGTGAAAAATAAGAGTATTTTCTTACAAGAGAAAGAAACAGGCTTCATCTCATTTGGCTGGAGGCTGAAAAATAACAGCTTGCTCAGACATGCTCTCTATTGAGACACTTTTTAAAAAAAAGAACCCACACATTTCAGAAGAAAAGGACTTTCCTTTCACAGTTGATAGTGTGGAAAATGCCACGTGCTGAGCAAGCAGAGATTCCTGGATAATCCTATAAAGTAAATCACAAAGAAGGCCTTACGGTGTGGTAGAGATGCTAGCAGAGATTCAGCCATACAAGTCTACATGACCATGCTCCAATACAGCAGCAAACTCAAGCAGACTCCTATACTGAGCTAGAGCATGTGATCCTTCCAAAAAGAAACGCTCCCTTGAATGCCATTTTAAGAGGTCCACAAGAACATGGGTGCAGAAAGCCAGAGGGAGAAGTACAAGTAGATAAGTTAGATATGCACTAATCGGTAAGGCTGATTTGCAAAAGCAAATGAGATGGATTTGGAACCTGAAGCCCTCAAAGGCAGAAATCCCCGGTCGACAAGAGAGCCACCAGCACAGCCTTCCTACAGGGCATCTCGAAGCGAGAGAGTCAGCCATGAAGATGCATCTCTCACCCACATTTTATATATAAATGCACTGCTGTTCTCTGCTATTCTAGACAATTTGTTTGTTGCGAAACAACAGTTATAAATCAGAAAAATATCTCGGCAGCTATTTTAAAATTTGTCCTACCAAACATTTGTAGCAGAGTAGTAACATTTCAGTTCTCTTTTTCAAGTTTCCCTTTCTTTTTGCCAGGGCAGTTCAGAGCCACACCATTGCATGTGTTGTTTTCAGGTTGCGCAGCTTCTCAGTGAAGCCAAAGGACCTTTCGAGGGAGAAAAGTCTCTTTTGCCAGATTTCCTTCAAGGCCAAGGCACAGAGATGTAACCTCCCTCTAACTTGGCAAAGCGTCTTTTATGTGAATCACGGCCTTTGAGAAGAAACATAAGATCTGCACTACCTGACTTGAACACCAGCCAGAGCCTTGAGAAATTATGCTGGGTCATGTATATTTAGCACAGACCCTTGTATTTTGCTAAGAATTAGGCACACACCAGTCACATATAAGACGCTTCCTTGTAGTTTTTTAAGAGCCAAAAATTTTCAAGTGGCTGAAACAAAATATATGCCAACATAAATATGCTTCATATACCCAAATATTAACTTGTTTTATTTCAAAGACCCATCATTAGCTGGTTTCTCAAAATAAATGGGAAAATTAAATTGAATCCTGATGCTTTTTCAGTATTTATAGCACCCACATCAAATATATCTCATCCAAAAATTTTAATTCAGAAACTGGCAATCATACCGCTCCTCCTGTTCTTGCGGATGCTATTTTTCAAGAGTTGCACACAGGTTTGAGAAAAACGGATTATTAAACATGTCTGCAATTAAGTGTTCTACAAGCACTCACCTGCTGCGAGAGATTTTTAAAGAAGAATACCTGTCCTCATGCTACAAGTGCCCGTTGTTCCAAATAGAACAGAAGGGCAGCCAAAAATAAGCCTGGTGTTGTAGGAAAGTGGAGCTTGTATTTTTATCTGGAAGCTTTTACGACTTGGGCTAAATTAAGATTGAAAGTAGTCTCCTTTGTGAAGGAAAACATTACAGTTGCGATATGAGATGAACGAGATAAGCACATACAATAGGTATACATGGGTAACCCTCTTTAGGTGCCTGGGCTAAATGAATTAAAAGAAGTTATGGACACAAACAGGAAAAGATCATAATAAGAATAGTTCTTGAGCCCGGATATTGTGACATTCAGGTTTAATTCCCTGCCTTTAACCTTGCCTGTTGCATATGCCAAGGCACAACTGTGGCTGCTGTTCTCCTGTGGCTGCTGTCAGGGCGAATATGGGATAAATGATGATGTGGCTCAGTTGTTGTAAGACTGGGAAGAAACCAAGAATGACACAGACTTTATGTTCAAAACTAACTTTGAAGTGGAAATGAAGTGGTCTAGAAGACAGAGGTGGACCATTCTTATATGTATAGCAGGGGTATTTCTCCATTTCCTTTACCGTCTTGGATGACTGATTTCTCTGCGTGGATGGTCACGCGCTGGAACGATACTCTGGTGAAACCTAGGCTAAGATTTCTCTTCAAAGCATCTGCTGCAGGGCAGGAGACAAGCCAGTGGGATCTCCAGATATCCTTACAATTAATACCCCTATGTTTTCCTTTCAGTATACCCACCATTGTTTAAATGTGGTTCCTGTTCCTTTGTGATCATGAGGAATATTGTTTGGCAAAAATATTTTTTAAACTTGCACTTTATAATTCTTGTATAATTTACAAGTAGGAAGAGTCTGTTTAAACCTTGTAACAGCATTTCTTTAACAACAGCTTGCTAAGGCATTAGTGGGTCTTGGTGATCGCAATGGAAATTCATTCCTTATTTCTCCTATTTTTATTTTATTTCACCAAGATGACAGCACTTTCATAAATGAAACTTTTGTCCTTTACTGCTTGGTGCAAAGCACTTATTAAATAAATGCAAATATATATAGTGGGGTGCTGCATGCTCAGATACATACACAATTTTCTTTTTATCCACTGTATGGATCATAACCCTTTCTCCCATCCACTATAAAAAAACACTTAACTGCATCCCAATCACAGAAAATGGCATTCCACATCCAACACATTCCTCAGATCGTTCTGAATTACAGGTTACCTAATGTTACCTGCACATCCTCCTCTCTTGTTTTATCATCTTATTGTTATTAGATTTTAATGCTTACGAGATTCCCAACAGCTAAGACAAACGATTCTGCTATTTCAATCCAATTTTAGTGCTTGAGTTTTCCAGCTTCAAAGTGTGGTTGTCCATGATAATCAAATCTACAAACATTATCTCAAAGCAGGCTGCATTTCTCCTCATCGTCATCTCCTGACTTCCATCAAGTTATTCATAGATAACTTTGAGTTCATACAAAACGAAACCAAATAAAGCGAACGATTAATACACAGATCTCTAAGAAGCAGATTTTTTTTAACAAGTTCAATGATCCCTGTAACTTTCAGTAAAAAAATTACATTACAAAAACAATAAAAGCAGTCATCCAGCAGAGGCTGTGATTTTTCCTAAACACAAGCAATAAATAGAGTGAACTAAGACACACGGCACTCATTTCAGCAGGTGAGACCCACTGTTTCCGTGTAGAAAGTTTAACTGAGGAGAAGGCAGGGGTACACACACGTCAGGACAAAAGTACAATTTTACCAGTATTCACATTGACTCAAGCTCAGAAACCCTTATAATCTTTGCTTCCTTCTGCTTCACCGTCTTGGCAAATGGGTGCTGCTCACCATTTCTAAAGGCTCTTTCCTTACCACAAGCCGAGCCTAAAGGCAAAGCCTTGGATGGGACTGAGGTGTCTCTGCAGACACACAGGTGGGAATCTTCACAGCCAGGCTGGCGTTTTCCCTTTTGCTAATACTGGATTTACACTTGCTAAATCTGATATCAAACATTAAATAGCAGTTAAGTTAAAAGTTAATATTTTAAAATTTCTTCTTACACAAACATCTTTAAACCTCATAGAATCACAGAATGCTTTGGGTTGGAAGAACCCTTAAAGATCATCCAGTTCCAACCTCTTGCCATGGGCAGGGACACCTCTCACTGGATCAGGCTGCTCAAAGCCCCATCCAACCTGGCCTTGAACACCTCCAGGAATGGGGCAGCCACGGCTTCTCTGGGCAACCTGGGCCAGGGCCTCACCACCTCATAGGAAAATATTTCTTTCCAATATCTAATCTAAATCTCCCTTCTTTCAGCGTAAAACCGTTCCCCCTAATCCTATCCCTGCACTCCCTGATTAAGAGCTCCTCCCCAGCTTTCCTGGAGCCCCTTTCAGTACTGGAAGCTGCTCTAAGGTCTCCCTGGAGCCTTCTCTTGTCCAGGCTGAACGACCCCACCTCTCTCAGCCTGCCCTGTACGGGAGGTGCTCCAGCCCTTGGATCATTCTCATTGCCTCCTCTGGACTCGTTCTAACAGCTATGTGTCCTTCTTATGCTAGGACTCCAGAACTGGGTACCAGTACTCCATCTGAGGTCTCACAAGAGCAGTGTAGAAGGGCAGAATCAGCTCCCTTGACCTGCTAGTCACACTTTCTCCTGTGTACTGCTGGTCACTGTCTGGATGGTTATACATAAATTAACCCTGCACCAGTAGAAACTGGGCATCCGCTGTTAAACGCTCTTGTTTGGAGAAACTTGCTTATTCCACAGAAATAGGGGTTAAAAGCCATTAGTTCACTCAAGTATTAAGGCCACAATTTCTGGATATTAATAAACCCCAGCAACAGCCTGTCATCATAGTATTACACTTCAGTAAATTTCTAATTCTGTGTATGAATCATGGAAATAGTTGAAAGAGTTTAAATGCCTAAAATTAACTGACATGATACTGAAACAGAACTGTCTCCAGCAACCATCACACGAGGGTGCTGGGCAAGTCACTCAGCAGCACTGAACATTTTGGGTGCCGATTTTTTTTTGTTGAGAGAGTTTTAGGCAGGCAACTTCAAGCTCAACACAATGGGTAAGTGGTTTCTCTTCATGTCATACCTGCAGGGTGCCTAAAGATTTTGCGCACAGGGTGGCAAATTTTCTCCGTTACTTTTCAAGGCTGCTGTAATTGCAATGTCTTTCCCAAAGTGCCTGACTGGCTATCAGTGTGAGCTGCTTTACATCTTAGTAAGAAAATCCCTCGCTCTGGCTAATCCCTGTGCTGTGACTGATACTTGTCCATGGGTTTTCCCAACTTCTCTGTGTGCCAGGAAAGGGGGAAAAAATAAATCAGCCTCTCTATTATGACACCATTCTTACAATTGCTTTCAACAACTGAAGTAACGTATAACTAGAAAAAGAAAAATATGCCAAGAAGCACAAAGCAGTCCTGCATACGACCGAAGAATACTGATTAAAAACAAAGCAGAAACACAGCCCAGAAAAACATCCTTCTAGAACCTGAGGTTGTCTTTATTTCCCCTCCTTTGCTTTTATGTTTCCCTAGAGCACCCGCAGCCTGTGCGCAGTTTGCCACATGTTTTAGGGAAAAGCCAGACCCCTATATATGGGTTTAGCTTTTGATTCTAACCCCCCAGAATTTACGCAAAGTATTATACAGAGCAGAAAAACATGGGAGAGCAGAGAAACACAGCTCAAACTGCAGACCTTCCACGAGACTCACAGAATGGTTTTCTGCTTTGCTTTAATTTAAAATTGAAACCTGAAGTCAAATTTCCACTTGGTAATAGATTAAAGCCACTTCCAATTAACTTGGTAATACACACTTTCTAAGTTAATAAATTTTACAGCCTCTGTGTTTAATACAATTAAATATTTGGGCCTTTGGCCTTGGACCTTATTTAGCTTGAGAAAGGATTGCGAGGAGACTGCCTCCAATTATCACCATTTACACAACATTCACTTAAAGGCTTTCAATTGCACACATATAGAATGTTCATTTAATCATACACAAAATTCAGCACCTGAAATCAGGCATCTCCTCTCTTGCACAGAACACACACAACAGACAAGAGAATAATAACGCCAGCTACCGGGCTCTGAAATCAGTCATCACAACACCGCCCGAGGCAGTACGTGCAGCTGTGCCTTCTCCTAAGAACTTACTTTTCCTTCCAAATCTGTATTTTGTTATTTGCAAATTTCTTCAAAGCTTCAAAGTTAATAAAGCACATTGCGTAAAGAAGCCGGAAGATATGCAGGACCAGGAAACAAAGACAGAACTGAAATCTTGTGCTTGAAAAAACATGAAAATTAATTTTGCCAGCATGCCTACCACATTAAACACCATATTCTTTTACACAAAAGGATTAAGAGGTTTTAATCCCTCTTTGCAAGCTCAGGTTTTTCCTCTACTTTCAAGAACTGAAAGTGAGTGTAAACCTTATTTTGTAAACAGAGCACAGTACAATGATTTTAATAGAACTGGGAGCCAGAGTAAGCAACCTCTTTAGAATATCCGTTACTAAAGCAAAGGCATCCCAGGCTCTCAGCAAGGGACCTGCATTTCATTTTAATGCCACTGTACGTTGTTCTGTCCTCCTCCTAGTAATGAAGCAAATTTCTGCTTCATCTACCTGGTGAGGAGGAAAACTTTCTGCTTAATGATAATGAGTGCCCTCTGCCATTTCTCTTACACCAGTGGGTTTTCTCCTATTCGTATCAACTGCTTTATCATGCAGTATCTGTAGTGCAGTCTGCAGAAGACTAAGAAATTAATTTCCACATTTAAATGTTTACCTACTAGAGTGTAAAAAAACTTCAGCAGGTAGCTAGGCACCCAAGCAAAATACTCTTCAGTGTACATATAGAAAAAGTGACTTATTTTTGCTCAATCTTACTTGAAATTCCTCAAAAAGCAGGAGTATTTCCCCATTAATAAACCTTTTCCAAGTCACGACTCCTTGATAAGCCTGGATGGAGAGGTTCAACGCTGCTGGGAGACACCGAGCAGCACTTTTTCCTCCATAATGATGCATTTTAGCAGCGGCTAAACGCTGGCACAGACTCACGCACAGGTCCAAAGCCATTTAAGCAGAGCTTTGATAACAGGGCTACCACCTCTGCCTGGCACAGCAGGACTGCGCTGTCAGAGTGCTGCTGAGCAATTCCAGTCCTCCACAGCAGAAAGACAAGAACCAAAAGGGAACATCGAGGCCACGCTGCGCAGCGCCTGGCTGCTCGCCGACCACGGGGAGCCAGGGCAGCTCTGGGAGCTGCTGTCTCCTGTCCATGAACTGCCCCCTAGGTTTTCTGAAAATGGCACTCTGCGTATGTGGAAAACATCTGACTCCATCTAACACGAATATTGGGTGTCCAAATCCCACAGTAGAGAATGACTGACACATGCCAGGGATTTACTGCCACTGCAGTCCAGCCCTGCTCCGTAGACGCCTCTTCCCAAGAGGTCCCCTCCTCCATCCAGGGCTTTTTGATTCAGTAAGGGCCGACTTTTAGGAAGGCATCAAAATTAATCACCTTCATGGTTGCTGCATTCTTGATTTAATTTTTCTAGCATCCATTCCTTGCTGTGTTATGAATTTAACAGATAAGATGAAAAGCTCTTTACACTTTAATAACTTTTCTCTCTGTAGATGATCAGTTCAGCCACAGTTTCCAAACTAAACTCCTTAAATCTCCAGCTACCCAGCACGGTACAAGATTTGATTTTTTTGTGGCCTTTTCCCTGTACCAACTTTCACTTGATTTCCTCTGATTACGCAAAGAGTTGCCAGAAGTGCATACGGCTGCAGGTCACGAGCAGAAGCTACTGCTTGCCATGCTGTGAAAAGCCGCTGCGGCCACCAGGTCTATCCTGAAGCCTGGAACACCAACGTGGGACTGTGAGGTGTTGAATCTAAATTTCCAGAGGTGGTCTGGAACTTGTGTACAGGCTGGAATAAACACTGAAAAAGAAAAGGCTGTGCAAAGACTTGCAGAACCAGAGAGCCAGCCCTGGGGGTGCTTTGTGCACAGGGACCTCGGGGATGCCCAGAAGCACAGTTAAACCATGGGCTGCGCAGGAGCCTGAGGCTCTGCAGGGACCAAATCTGTCTAAAGGAGATACTTCTTCTCTGTCATGGATTATCTCTTTCTTCAGCACCTCTGACGATATCTGTGCCTCTGGGAAAAGGGAAAGCCAGTTAATGTCACCATCGCAGTAGGTATCTTGGCAAGGCAGCAGACATATCCTACCTAGGAGGGGGTATTTGTGACAATGTATTTTATCTTCACAAAGCCTGAACATTACAAACTTCCCTAGTTAAAAGCACCAAAGGTATAATCCACACTGTTTTAGGAGGATGTGTTCTTTGCTCACCACAGAGCTCTGCTGCAGGTTATGGACCCTACAGTGACATCAACTCCTGCAGTACCGGCTGCGGCATGAGCTGATCAAAACCCAACGGAAAGTGGTGGCAGGGAGTTACAGCTCATGACCAAACCCAAAGAAACGGGTATCACGGACATAGGCTTTCAGGCTGGGTACCCTCCAGCAGCTGCCTTCCCTGTGGAGACCTTACTGCTCACATCACAGATGCAGGAGCCACGCAGGGCAGCATAGTGGCAGAAGCTTAGTACAAAGACTGGGAATATCTAAGAACAATGAAAAGCATCCAGCAGCTCCCGCGATTTTTCTTTTTGTGTTCTCTCGTGCACCTGAACTCAAGTATATTCTTTATATTTCAGCCAGGACCTACTCATAAATAGTTCTGGATTGCCCTTCAGCTCAGACCTCCAGCACCTTCTGCCACATCATATGAACAGCAAGTCCCGCTTTCATCCAAGATTCACGCGATCGCACAGAGCTACCAGGAATTGCGAGTGGCTGTTCCACCATTAACTCCTTGCCACACATGCACCAGGTTAAGCCATCAGGGAAGAACCATGGACTGTTGATACCAGCCCTCACACTGACTTCTGCAGCCTGGAAAGATGTTTATCTCCAAATCTGAGACTCAAAGTCCATGGAACCCTGCAGGTGCCACAAGAAAGCTGTAAACAAGTACGCTGCTCACAGAAATTTGCTGTACTTAGTGTTTGCCTGCATCACTTACTGTCATTCGCACCGCTAGACAAAACTATCACATGCTACAAGCTTAAGGGACGTGCACCATGCACACAGATGTCAAATCTGCGAGTTTCAGCTTGCTTTTAAGCTCTTTGTAGAGACTACACAGGATATATTTATAACAGAAAACAGATTTATCTTTTAGAGTGCTGTGTCTAAGTCTCCCTCGCCCATTCCCACTCTGTTGACCGAATCCCAAGATTCCTGGCTTCACACTCGATTTGCTGAACTAAAATCCATACCAGCAAAGAGGCTGACACGCTACCTCAGTGCAAGCTAACTGTGCTTCTTAGGTATTACCTGCATGAAAAAGGTGGCACTGTTTACAGCTCAGGGACCTGACATCCCAGTATACTTCGCGAAAGATGTACACCAGGGTGAAGCACAAATCTGTACGTGAATCTGAAGACTGCAAGAGCGGGAGCCTTCTGCACCTACTGCAAGTCAGCACATCGCTAAATCATAACGCAGCCTAGAAAGAACACGAAGATGAGAAAGAGCCTGTCCAATTATGCCTGGCTCAAGTGAATTTTATCAGTCTCTCAGCTCTGTTAATGGTGAGCACAGCATACCTGTATATAGGCAAATGGATCTTACTCAAGAATTACCCGTGCAGGAACACTCACTCCCTTGCCTATCACCAAACTTTGATTTTCATGTTTATTTTAAAGACTGACTTGAAGGTAGGTACCTGCCAACTCTGCTTGTGTTCTCCAAGAATAAATGCTTATCAAAGCCAGGGGTATCCGCTGAGTTGGTGGTGTTACACCAACAGGTATCAAACAGGTTGCTGCCTGGCATAGTTATCAAGGAGGAATCTGAAACAGAAACACTAAGCAGAAGCAACCAAGCACTGGAGCCCACCAGAGCAAACTCAGGTCCTCCAGAGCAAAGAGGACAGCCAAAACATGCAGGCACAAAGGGCTGGAAGGGGCTCTCCGAAGCAGAGTCCTATCCCTTCGCGTTGCAAGGGCTGCACTGCACAACTGCCTTTGTAAATGGATCGCGCACTGTCTTAACAGAGGTTTGCCTTTCAGACACACTTCTTGTACTGGAAAACTGTTCCAAATTGATGGGCACAGAAACATCAGCTGGAACACTGACTGTGGTTTTTAAACATATCTGTTGTAAATTATACCCACTTTTTTTGTATGCAAACACGATCCTTCAGCTGAAAATGCTTCCAATTTCGCGTCTGTCCCTTTTCTTTCTTGCCCTCAGTCTATATCTCTGGTAATTTTTATCCCTTCTTAAGAGTAGTAGAATGTTTTCTGCTTTATATATCCTTTGCGAGACTTCATAGACTAAAGAGCTCTGCTTAAAAGGGAGGAAAAAAAAAAAAAGGAAAAAAAAAGATACTGCATGTTGATTCTAACAAGATGTCTTTGAATTCTGCTTCATACTCTCCATAATATTTAAGTCCCATTACCACCATCCTCTTATTGAAAAAAGAGAAAAAGCATGCATTTGGGTTTGGACATCTTGAGAATATCATTTGTAACCTTATCATTTCCTTTTCTTCCTCTCTACCCTCCTTTTCAAAAAGCTATGCAGCTGAATATAGCTTTTGTTAATTCTTCTGTATCATTTAAACCTCTCAATCTTAGTTTAAGTTCTATGACCGCATCTTCCATGTCCCCACAACACAGCATTTCTAACTTTCAAAAGAACTTGTAGTTCTGTTGATCACGTGCAAAAAGTGTTTGTATAAAGGCTGTTTGGAAACCTCCACTTGCACTTCCATATGCAAGTGCATGTCCAGATCCATGATTTAACCACGATTATGGGAAGAACAACATTTTATTTGTAACAAGCCAGAAGCCTCAAAGGCATGTTTATCGTTCAGAGTAGGAACTAAGCTGTAGAGCCATACAAAACATGCAATTCAGCTGTTGTTATAATATAACCTCAGACAATTAAAAGTGAGATAAAGGCAGAAAAGCAGGAGACGAACTGTAAACTGGGAGAAGAAGCCCACCAGCACAACAGCAGCTGCCCACATTTGCAGTGCTTCGACTGTAAAAACAAGGCTGACAACACGCTTTGCAAGTGCCGAAATCGCCCAACAGCACATGAGCCATCATCTTAGAGGCACATTTCCTTCAGCCAAGCATTTTCCCACTATTACTAGTGATAACGCTGGCATATGAATTAAAGGTTTGAGAAAGGATGATGACAGTACAGAAATTAATCACACATTAATTTAAAACTTCCAACTGTCTTGGCATTGTGAAGCCGTCACACTGCCACATCCTGGAGAGAAGTGACATACTGGTCCACCACCATAAGGAAAATACAGCCTCCTATTCCAGGTGACTGCATCTTAAAATCTAAGCGTTTTCACGGAGGTGCATCAAATTACATTGCAGAGGCCAGTGTTTAAAATTCCAAGTATTAGAAAGCCCCATTCAAAGTATTATAAAGTCACAGCGGCACTGCAGCAGACAGGGATTTATCTTTCAGACTGCTGCGATCAGTATTAATAATATTATCGGCCACTTTTGTTTGGCTAATTTGGTGCTTCACCTACGAATAAGTGAACTTCGTGAAATAAATTACACAGAACAGTATTAGTGTTTTCTTACTGTATTAACAGACATCCGTATATGTAATTCATCCACAGCGGTTTCTGAATATATCCACGCTGTACATAATGCCATTAGGTATCGAGAGGCTGGCTTGCAATCCAACACACACTTTATGGACTCCCTCCTGGATGGCAGCACAGCTAAACTGGTTAGGAAAGCCGGGACAGGAGGACAGCAGTGCTCCAACACAGACCTAGGAATTCTAAAACCACCCCAGAAATACCTTTCCAATTCTTACCCCCTCCTTGGATGCGAGAATTTAGGGTATTTTTTTTTTTCCTGTCTTGGAATAAAGATTCTTGAACAGATCAGTCAGAACATCGAACACTAAAATTAAAACATCTTAAATGGAATGCAGGACTCTGTCACACATTGTCAAATGTGCTACAGAAAGGAAGGAGGACAGAAACAACTTCATTGCCGTCCAAGTGCCAGTTTGCAGTTGCACGGGAAAGAGAAGCCTGAATTTAGGAGTTGATAGGCAGGATTAAGACGAAACGTATATTCTTTTAGATCCCTTCTCTCTTCCAATTCTTTGCTCATTATTTATCATTTTATTGAGGAAACAGACTTCAGCTGCTTGGGACATCTGCTCTGTAATTCCTTTTTCAGAATTCTGAAGTTTCGTTTGTTGCCATTTTGGCATGATTTAAAGAGACTGACTGTATCAAAATGACTCAGAAATACTGCAAACCCTTTTTTTTTTTTTTTAACTTTGCTAAGCCCATTCCATTTATGAAAGAAACAAGGAAAACACTGCATTAGGAGTTTTAAAAGGGCCATTATCTGCAGGAAGCTGTAGCAAAGCAGTAACAGTGTCACTCACTTCCTAGAACTTGCTTTTTCTATCCTGCTATTAACTTTCAATGTAAAATCCGAGAAAATTATATTATTAAACTCTTAGTATGTTCTAAGTAAATAGTCGAAGGTTGCAGTTGGATTTTCAAGCTCTATAACTTTAGGAATTTAAGAGAAGGAGACAAGTGGTTTTGTTTCTATGGTCTTTCATTAATTACTGGTGACAAACAGCCAAGACCATGCAGCTGAGATAACTGCTCTCTGAAAGGGCAAGATATCCACTGCTCAGCTCTTCCCACCTGCCACCGAGTATCCAGAACGTGCTCTGCTTGCCGAACATGACACGCTGAACCCTGATTTCCAGTGCTACAGGCCAGGCTGAAAACCAGAGCAAACCTTGCAATACACTTGATTGTATCTCCTCCAACCTAAACAAGTGACAGCTTGCTGAAATATTCATGTCCTAGTTACTTGAGGAAAGCAAGTGTTTTCAGATGTCTTCCAACTAGTACACCTGCGAAGGATAGAAAAATAGGTGGCAAACAAAAGCCGGAGTAGATGACAGTGTCTTCATAGAGCCTGGCACCACTTCTGCAACAATGCAGGTAAGAAAAAGCAGAGAAAGGAAGCAATTTTCTTCAACTCTTTATAGAAAAGACTCCACTGAATCACAAAAGTGTAGTTGGGAAGGGGTCTTAATAGGTTGCCGGTCCAACATCCTGCTTAAAGGGGGACCCTCACCAACACTGGATCATTTGAGCCTTGGGAAGCTCCAGGTATGGAGAATCGACCACCTTGCTGAGCAGTCTGCTCCCGGACTGCTCTACCCTCCAAGAAGAAAAGCTGTTCCTAACATCATCTAATCCTCTATTTCAATTATTAATAGTGAACTTCAAGACAGTTTCCTCGATCTCTGTATCTCATCTCTGCTAAACTTATTTATCTATTATGACAGCTATTGAGCAACTGGATGACTAAAGATGGCAGATACTATGACTGTATGCATGCATCAGAGCCCATGTTTTAATAAACAAAACCACTGTTTTCAAACATGGCTAATCACCACATCAATAGATTTATTAATGGGATTCCAGGATATGGTTGAATACATGTTGCAGCAGCAGGGACTGGCTTCAACAAACAGAGCTCCATTCCAACCGTATGTCTCAAAGAGAAAAGGAAAATTGGAGTGCAATCAAATGCCATGGATTAAATAACAAAAGGAATTAAACAAATAGGCAATGCTTCATCACATACATTTTGTGCATGCACACACACACACCCCCTGCCACAGTTTTCAGCATGTCAAGAGTTTATGAATCATAGAGTAATTTAGGTTGGAAGAGACTTTTGGAGGTCATCCTTTCCAAACACCCATTTAAAGTGGGGCCCCAATGTTGAGGTTGGGTGCAACTCTGAAGCTGGATCAGGTTGCCTGAGTCTCCGTCCAGTCAAGGTTTGAGGATGAACATCTCACAACCTTCCCAGGGTCCCTAGTACAAATGTCTGACCATCTTCACGGTGGGGGATTTATTTACTTATTTTTAAATCATTACGTATTATCACCATTCCCCATGTTCTAGTTTATGCCTGTTGGCTCTCACCTCTCACCACGAACCTGCCAGAAGCGCCTGACTGCTCCTGCTCTACACTCTCCTACCGGCCAGCTGAGGACAGCATTAAGGTTCCCCTTCAAGCCATCTCATCCTAAGGCTGAATAACTCAGCTCCCCCCATCTCTGCTGGCAAATCTGGTATTCTGGAACTCCATCACTAGCTCAGCACCAGTGTACAGTGTGTCCACGCACCAATCCATGAAGCTGCAAATGCTTTCCTCATCATATCATCAGAAGATGGTATTCTTTACTATCTGCCTTGAACAGGAGGGGCTGCATTTAGGAGTTGATCTCCCTGTCCTACCTCTCAGTTTGTTGCTCTGTGTTCATAAGCATCTACAAGCTATCTGCTTTAAGCATAACGTATGACCACTGCTAATGAAAGATGACTTCTTACAATACCTCCAAGACCACATGAACTGTGCGGGATATCAACCTGCAAATTTATCTCCCTTACACAGAAATGGTACTTGACTAGCAGCAACAGCCCTTGCAAATTAACTTCACTTACAATTATTTCAAATGTTTCCACACCTTGTAACACCAGCACAGGGAATGGCAAACCCCCGAATACTTGTTCCCAGGTGCCTGGTGCCTGTCACATTCCTCACACCTCTGGCAAGACACATCATCTTCAATTAATTTTTTTTATTCAGATTTCCACTATTTACTCCCCTCCCAGCCCTTCATTGGTTGTGAAACAAACAATTCTTATGCTGTGCTTATCGGCACTTGTGAAGGGAAACATCAAATGTGGGTATCATTATCATTTCTGAATCATTGTATGCCGGCACCCTCAGAAAAAAGAGCTTCAATGAAGCTCCTGCTACACACACTACTAACATTAAAACACTTCCAAAGACACTTCCCACTTCGGTTTCAACACATCACCTCCATTTACATTCAGTTATTATGTTAGTCTATGTACCAAATGAATCCCAGTTGCAACTTCCACCAACTAATGAAGTAACTGAGCATTTTAGAGCCACAAACAAAAGATTGTGCCTTTTTTTGATATTGTAAACCAGCTCTTTGTCACTGCAAAAAGAGAGCTTGACATCCCAGATATAAAATGCTCAAAAGAAGGCTGTATCAGTTAATCAAAAGAGAGTGATGACTGCAACAAACTTTATCACTTCTGACATGACAAAATGAGAGCAGGAAGATCACTATCCCACTCTGGCGAGTCCATTAACTCTTTGCATTACTATATTTCTATTTACTTTTGACTGTTCACACACTATCGATAACCACGCAGTGAATAACAAGAGCAGCAGCAGCATGTAGAGTCCACTGTTGTCAAGGCTTGGTTTTCAGGAAACCACCTGTAGCAACTCCCCAGGCCACCGAATGCAACCGTGGAAGGAAGAGAGTAGGCTCTGCTGCCAGCAGCAATCACAGCAGGTTTCTTCTCTAACCCCAGAATTACTTTAACTTTGTCCATGAGAAACTAAACTACTCAGACTCTGGCACCATCACAAGAACCTAATGCCATGGGAAATATATATCCTACATGTGTTTTATATAAACAGATCTTTCTTCTTGATTTCTCAACTGTTCTTTCACTTTCCATTGTATCCAGCTCCTACGGACACTCTTAAAGTCTTGCACACAGTTTCAAGAGGTAATTCATGGACATCAAGGAGTAAACTTTTAAAACCGCTTTTGTTACCATCAGATCTCTTAGTATCAACAAAACAGATGAGCAATGAGCAGCAGTTACTGGTTTCTCAGTCTTTACGTGCAAGGCATGCAAAATCCCAGTTCTTGCCCATTTGCCAACTATCAGTGCTGCTGGCCTCAACCTCGACATGTGGGAGACTTTAGAGAAGCATCTGGAGGAGGATGCACTGACACGAGTGTTAGAACAGCACCAACAAAAATGGAACTGACCTGAAAACATGCCACAGGAGAACAAAACCAAAATATCTCTCTATTTTTTCTCCCTGCCTACAGAGAAACTGCATTTCATGATCAGGGTTCTAAACTCCCCTGAGAGCCTGGACTATTACTACTCAGCAACTTGATAAAGCTACTTTATTTTGTATGACGTAAGGGGAAAGCTTAGCACTTTGTGAAACACGGAGCACCAGAACAATGAAACCTTTGTGGAAGTTTGTGTACAAGCCAGCAGATAATGATTAGCCTGACAAGGACTCAAGTCTGAGTACTGAGGAGATATTGTCAATGTGTAACCATCAACTACCCTCATAAGTCTGGTTTCCTCCTGGTCGTTCTGAGATCCCAAATGGTAACAAGAGGCAGAACTAATGAAATCTATCCTTTGCTGGAAGGCTCCTCCTTGATTAGCCGTCCATCAGGGTGTACAGACACAGGTGTTTGCCGTCCCCTTGCAATGGCTAACTGCTTGCTCTTTGGAAGGTGGAAGGGGCTTTGAAGAGACTGCAAAAGTGCCCATCTGCAATCTCTAGGTAATAACCTACATGCTGGAGAAGGACATATGTACCTTGCTTGCCTGGATTCCTAAGACAACCTGCTTTTTGCAGTGCAAGTGAAGAGGTTATTAAATCTTTCAGATGTAGAGAAACGTTACCAAGACCAGCAGAGCAGCTAAGGTTTAGCCTCTCTGGAGCTGAGCCTGAGAGCTCAGACTGAGAACCAGCTGGCTGGAGAGAGCTGACGAATGCATTAAGGCTGGGCAAATCCTTTTACTCTAGTGCTTAAACACCTTGGACACGACACAAAAAAGGGCCTTTCTTACCTGCTGCATCCTCCTGGAGGAGGAATGAGCAACCGTCAAGCAATATGCCCACTCAAAAGAAAAATATGAACTGTAGAAGAAACATAATAGCCTCACTGGAGCTGGAAGGCAGGGAAATGACGGACCCTGTTCCCAGCGATACTCCTTCAGCCGCAGCAATTCAGCCCCTGCAGAGGAAGATTCTACCCTGACAAGTCACTCCATCTAGTTTTAAGGCCAGCCACTAGAGACAGAAAGCCTACCCGCAGCTAAACAGAGTAACTAACATCCATTAGCTGGAGAGCAGGGAGCAGGAATGCAGCAAGCCCTGCAGGCAGCAGAGCTGAGGAGAAGACAAGCTGGGTCCACTGCCCCTCCTGCATCTCCAGGGAGGAGGGAGCAGGCGATACACTGAGTGCAGCAGCAACCCCAGACAGGTAACAGTCATGGGCAGAAGCAACCAAAAGCTCAAGGAGCATTAGTTGTATAATCCTCTGAATTATTTCCTACCAAATCAATGGTTAACTTGCCAAATTTTTCCTGTGTTTTTAACGGAAATCAGCATCGCCAACACTCAATTGCATCGTGTTGGACTGGAAGAATACACACTGCCCTCAGGAATAGCGCAAGGAACTGTCACAAACGCTGCCTAGTGCTGGAAACCTTTGACCACTCTGAGAATGCAAAGGAGCAGAACAAACAACACCCAAAACGTTCTCCAGCTACATGGGAGACAGCTTGTGTGAACAGTGGGTGAAACTACTTCAAGGAAAACTTTCACAGAACGTCTAAGCAGTCAGGAAAGGCTGGATGAGAATGGAGTAAAACAAAGTGACAACAATGATGAAATCAAGGCTATCTTGCTTAGGAAGGAAAGAAAGAACAAACAGTGGCAGAAGGGAGGAGGAGAATATGAGAACAGACCTTCAAGGATCTGGAAGGAAACTGCAAGATGAAAAGGAACATATTTTTTTCTGTGTCATGTGAATGGACAAGAATTCATAGTCAGAAAACTGCTGAAAGGGAGTATAACGGTAAGATGCTAGGGGTCAGGTCCTCTACCATACTCCCATGGCATAAACGTACTGACAGTTAAACACTGGAACAGCTTGCCGAGGAAACTGTAGGCTCTTCACTCAGCAGAAGTTTTTAAGAACATGCTAGACAAACATCTGTTGTGAACAGCTTAGAGCAATCCTGTCTGAGCAGAGCAAGGAGGGACGAAATTCCCTTCTGCCATTATTCGCTACAAGTAGAAGTTTGTTAACCCTTTTCAAAGTTCAAGAACCCTAGTTTTATTTCAAGTTTTAAAGAAAAGTTTAACCACGTCCACAGCTGTAAATTCTGGGCTGTACTATGCCTACAGGATGACAGCTAAGGGTGAACCAACCAAGGCTCCTGCAGCTACAGCACTGCCAGGTATTCTCAAATCCCTTTGCTCCATGGGGATCAAAATATTTGGCAGCGATGAATGATGCCCTCATACTGTCAAGTATTCGTAGAATCATAGAATGCCCTCAGTTGGAAGGACCCACAAGGACCACTGAGTCCAGCTCCTATTCCTACACAGAACAGCATCAACATTCACATCATGTGTCTGAGAGCGTTGGACAGATGCTTCTGCAGTATTGTCAGGCTTGGAGCCACGACTGCTTCCCTGGGACCTGTTCCAGTGCTCCACCAACCTCTGGGTGAAGAATATTTTCCTAATATCCAACCTAAACCTCCTCTAACACATCTTCCTGCCATTCCCTTGGGTTCTATCACCGGTCGCCAGACAGAAGAGATCGGCACCTGCTCCTCCGCTTGTGAGGAAGCTGCAGAACGCAATGAGGTCTCCCCTCAGTCTTCCCTCTTCTCCAGGGTGAACAGACAACATGACTTTAGCTGCTGCTCATACGTCTTCCCCTCTAAACTCTTTTAACATATTTCATTGGAATGTATTTCATTCTTTTAACGTAGACACATTTCACCCGCTCCAGAAGATGACAGAGCCTCAGGCTGGAGCCAGGAGAACCTGCAGAGTCCTCTGAGCTGCTCCACACACTTGGGAATGCCCCTCGCGAAGGGCGGTCCTGCATTGAGCATGTGGGCACGTCAGCAGGCGTACACTTAAAGAGGCTGCAGCCAGCATAACCTCAGATTACAGGAACAGTTCATGAATTCACAGCACTGTATCAGACTACTAAACCTAGAAACTACGCAGCTGAAACTCCTGAGCGTAAGAGATTATTGGGCTGGAGGGAAAAAAATTCTTGTGGAAGGCTTCTCTGCATTTCAAAAATAAGCATTTAAACCAGTAATATTTTGGACCACTCATTTGCCGATTATCTTAATTCTAAAGTATCTATCATTTTACCCTAAAACTAACAATAATTTAACACTTTCAGGCCTAGTAACTGGATTTTTCACAAGCTTACCAGCTTACCGCCACTGATTTTTTTTTTAATAATTGTGTTCAACAAAGGAGCTACTTCAAGAAATTTAGAATCAAATTTTGGCACAAACAAACTTTGTTTAGGTATATGTTACATGTCTGAAAGACATTCGTAGTGCTGCAGGTCTCAGATTCAGTCATTGTCGTTGTTTGGCTGATTTGTCGGTTAAACAATCACAGAAAGCTTTACGAAAGAAAAGAAAGCTACTCTCCAGAAATTTCTAACACATTTGTTTTAAACCAGACAGCAGCAAAAAATTAGAAAACTTGACTCGCCAGTGATTCCTTCTGTTTCAAGCTCAGCAGCATCAATTCCTACCAAGCCAAGGTGGCACGCTACACAAAACTGTGGTGGCCTCCAACACTGCTGCTCCACATGGTGGTGGTGAAACCCTGGAAGGCTGCTGCAGAGAGAAGCAAACCAGTTTGATTAAGTCTTCTTAGCCATAGTGTTGGCCATCAACACGTGAAGAACTCCATCCGTAGGAACTAACGCTGCCCACATTGCTGCTTGTTTTTAAGGCTGTAACAGCATAATCTCAAGTCTCTGGACTGATGTGGGTTTGCCCTGAACTTGGGTTCTTTGACCTGCATGAGCCAAGGGCAGCTTCCCATAATAATAAGCACCAAAGGCTTGTCACCCACAGCTGCCAGGATATGACTGTTTAAGGGCTCCCCTTTAAAAGTCCCCTGAGTCCTCCAAAAAGGACATCTTCTTTTTATGAGCTTGTCAGCGTAGCCATTTTCTCTGAACAGTATATTTTCATGAGGCAAACTCTGGCCCCATGTGCTGCCCAGTGAAATTCCCAATATGACCTGAATCTAACTTTTTAGCACTGGAAAAAGACCAACACTAAGTTCTGACCCGAGATTCATGCTTAATAGTCAATGAGGAAAAGAGAGTGAGCACTAGGATAACCAGTTCTCCAAGAGGGAACTAAATCAGAACTGTAAGAACTATGGTGGGTTTTTTCCATGTATGAATCCATGGTAACAAATCTGCATAAATGGTCAGCAAAGGCAGATGAAATTCAGCGTTGTCTAATTTAAGATAGTGCATTTTGTAGGGAATAATTTGAACCAATCATACACTTTTCTGGATTCTAAATTAGCTGTAATCACTCGGGAAGGCACTGGACATAACTACCTACGTAGATGTTTTCAGTGAGCTGCTCAGTGCAAGTACAGTCATAAGAGAAAACTGAACATTAGGAAATGCGTGGAGTAACACAAAAACATCCTATTTTAAAACACAAGAAATTTTTTAAGGCGAAGTAATTTAATACCTCTATCAACCATGACTTTGCCCTTGGACAATGGGGTTGACAATACTCTAGAAAACTGCCTCTGAGAAAAGACTGAGCTGAGCGCTTCTATTTCATACTTGCAAGAGAAACTGACGTTCAACTGAATGTAAAGTGATAAATTCAAAACGGCAAGTCTTTTGTTTTAATAGCCACACAACAGATAATTAACCTCTAGCCAGTGAGGCGCCCCCGAGCAGCAGCAGAAGCAGCAGACTTGGAGAATCCCTTTACAGGACTGCAGTTTAGGGCAGAAATGGAATTAATCAATGACCTCACTGTACTCTATACTATAATAGATGCGTATTAATATCCATAGATTTTTTTTTTTTAAGGAGTGAACAATCCACTCTATCATCCAGTCTGACCTCCCTTCTGACACAGAACCATTTTAGCCAGACCCTCCAGCCTCTGATCCTGGTTCGGCTTTTCTCTGCTAGGTCAAAAGAGACTACTTCATGTGAACTATCTCCCCATTGTAACGCAGAGACTGAAAGGAGGGTGTAATGCAAAGTTTGGCTCAGCAAGATCTGGTGATAAACTACGGAGGTGAGATATGATGGCCAGGAATGAAACAAACTCTACAGATGCGTCAAGTAATCCCAGAGGTAGGAAATGGAAAATATTCTCAAAGCGCCTGCAGTAGATCAGGAAATCACATTCTCCATCCTCCTCCAGACCCCTTATTTCTGGCTGTCACTGCACTTTTATGAGGCCATCCACAAACGCCGGGGGAAGAGCGGGGGGAGGGCTTTCCATGACGCAAGTCAGCAATATTTTTTTTATGTTACAGATGATGGAAACACACCATTCCCCATTAGCTAACAGTTTTGGAATGGCAGTATGTTCAAACCATGGTATGTTTTTAATCAATTCTGGACCAAAAATACGCAGGAAACAAATAAAAATCTCTTTTAAAAAGGAAATTATTCTCACCTCTATGACACTGAGAGAAAAACAGAGCCTTCATATTCCTGATTTTAACAGAGTTCAGCTTTTGAGTGACCTCTTCCTGGAAAAGGCTAATTCTCATGAACTGCATAGCTTAAATATGCTAAATACAAACATTGAGATCCACCCAAAAGGGATCCTTTCACAAAATAAGAATCTAAAACTTCATATTCTATTTTTTACAAGTATCTAGTTTCCAACTGTTTCTATCTCATTATGGGTTTCATGGAAACGAAGAGTAACAATTCCTACTCTGATGCATTTTCCTTCAAACTGACACATCTGTGGCAGAAACTTAAAAACTGAAGCCCCTCCAGTGAAATCCCGGGATGGAGGAGAAAGAGGGGAAGGCTCATTCCTGTATCACATCTCAAAGCTGAAAAGAATCTGCACCTGCTCTACCACCTCTACCCCTGCACTCAGCAGCACCGGAGATCCCACACTGGGACACACAGCACTTTCACACCTCTTGGTCAAGAACAAAAGCAATTGTGTTTTTCATTTGTCAAAGAAAATTTCTTGCCAAAGCAGCAGAAACTGCATCCTTAGGTATTAACGACAGCCGACAGATAAATAGAGAAGACCAGTAGAGTTCTTCAAAATGCTAGGTCTCCTCTAGTGCCTGAGCTAAAGGTTTGCCTGCTATTCCCTGAGCCAAAGCACAGGAAAAACCCTCTGGACTCAGGACAAAAGTCCAGTAAAGCATTTGGTGACTACAACGTATAACACAGCGAGTTATTGCACTGCTGCACCTGTTTCCCTAAACAATAGTCTTGTCAATGAAAAAAAACAAGTTTCAACAAGCACAGGCAAAATTCGGTTCGGAGAAGCCTGGGACAGATCAAACCTGATCTCCCAAGTGGCAACCGAGTCCACCTCATCAGGGACCCCCCGCACAGGGTAAGCTCCCTCCTGTTCACTCTGCTGTCTCTGGAATGCTGAACTTTCTCTCCAGCTCATTAAACAATGTTGTAAGAGAAGGGCTGCAGCACATACTGTCAGTTCAGGAATATATTACTACTCTTGGAATCCATTTTAATAAGGAGCAACCACCCGCCCTCAGAATTAAAGATGTTCAGAAAGGCAGTCCAAGTTAAAGGGCAATCACTTAGGTCAGGGATCCATGGCATGGAGAAGATCAGTCTTCACACTGTGGAGGAATAAAGAAGCAGACACCAGCAACACTAGACAGGAGGGGTCCTACAGAAGCTGCAGGCTGGACTACCTGAAGTATTTAAATAAATACATATAGGATATGTGGATCATGAAGTGGAGCCTGTGCCTTATGCGGAGAGATCCTGAGTCTGAAACTTATGCCCTTCTTCAGGAGATCTCACTGGGCTTGCTGATTTTTCTCCTACTGCTGTTGTACAACGAAAGAGTTAATCAATATGGGAAAGAAAAGCTTCAGTCCTGGAGGCAGCAGGAGCAGGAACCCTTGACAGCATTAGGAAGTCTATAAATCCCATACTTTCCCAGCCAGAGCCTTCGATTACTTTTATCTATTACATTTGTTATAGTAAAAAATGTTAAGGTCTAATCTCTGAGTGTTCACTTCTCTGTTTGAACTCCACACAGGCTCTCCTAAGGCTACAAAGGGGGAAAAAAGGATCCTTGGATCTGCGGCAGACACTGGGCAGTTTCTTCAGTGCTGACAGAAGTCAGCACAGACAGGCAAACTGCTGCTGCTCCAACAGATCCAGCGCCGGGACTGGCAGGACTAGAGCACCTGAGCAGGGACCCTCACTGCTCCTCAGGAATCAGGAAGGCTGTAGGAAAGTCCACTGTGGTTCCTGAGCAGGATCCCTACACAACTAAACAAAACTAAAATACCTTCAGGTGCCATGAAAGCCCACAAACTATTCAAACGATACCCACCAACAGGAAAGCTGGCATCGTTTTAAGAAGAAAAGACAGCAGGTAGAGTCTGTTCAACAGCGCCATTCCTAGAGTCAGCAATCCACAATACATTTCACCCGCGCTTTATCATGGATTATCAACAGTTTGGTGAGCTTTCTACTGCCTTGAGCAAGTCTGCAGCAAAAGAGGGCTCTGTTAAGAGAGAACAAGTACAGAATAGAGCTAGCTTCCCATGCTCATGCTTCCCTGGTGGGTAGGAGGTAGGCAATTGTGCTCTACCAGAAGCTCTGACTGCTTGTTTAAAAGGGCAACAAATGCATTCTAGTTCACATGAGGGACACAAGTAGTTGATATAGGACATATGCAACGACACTTTCCAATAAAAACTCTTTACCAGTACAAAAAGGACCTTTGCAACTTTGGACTCTGGTAGCCAAACCTTTTTTTTTTCAAAACAAGACAAGAGCTTCAACGTGTGTAGAACTTGAGACTGTATTAATAGAATGAAACACTCGTTCAAAAATGAAAAATAGAAAGGTATCTTATATAGAAGGGGTTATATTCTATATCTGCTCATCGCATGTGCTGGATGTGCTTTAGAAGTATAAACTGCCACACCGATTCTTTTCGCAGCCACTAAATAATTTGTTTCAGGCTGAGCTGCGTTGTGCTCAGTTTCGCCACGTGGCACATTAACGGGCAGGTCATAAACACGCTCAAATCCTCAATTTCTGCAGTCGTAGAGCGGATGTTGTAGTCTCTTCATTTTCTCTCTCCAATGCTTTCCCCTTCCCCATCAAACACACTTTACAGCTGAGCTCCATCACAACCCAACAGCAGCTTTGTCCCAGTCCTACTCTCTGCACCATCTTCACATCCATGTTCTGCAATGCACGCAGCTACCACCACGGCTCTCAGGGCTGCAGGAGTCACGGTGATGGGTCCAGCTGCCATTTCCACCAAACAGCCCACACCACTGGCAGTGTTTTTGGAAACTAAACAGCCTCTGTCTCAGAAGTGAGGAATGGTAACTGGCTGAAGAACCAGCAGCAGAAAACTTAAAAACATGGATCGGGGACAATTTCTCTGAGAAGGACAAAATTTAAGGCCAAGCTAGTCCCTTTTAGCTGACTTTATATTCACATACTTTCTTCTTTCATGAAGCTGTAACAGAAGCTGCCTACGCAGGAGCCCAGTGCAGGACCAAAGAGACACAGCTGCCACTTGTGAGTGACCTCCACCACCTCCCAAAGCACAGCCCCCTGCAGAAACCACAGAGAGCAGTAAAGCTGACACCCTGGGGCTCAGGAGGGAATGAGATATTTAGCAAGATTACGCTATCTGCTAATCTGATTAGCCCCAGAGACTGCAGATAAACATAACAAAGAACAGCCGGACACCAGCTGTAAAACCCATCCAGTCAAGCAAATAACACAGCTGCCCAGAAAAGCTCAGCATCTGGGACCTGTCGCAGGCAATGCTTTTAGGGAAATGACAGACTCGCTGCTCTCACATTAGACATGGGAAAATGTGTTAATCTGTTTACCTTAAATGGAATTAACCCCAATCTGAACAAGTGAGGGCTGACACAGATATATATGGCCAAGACACTCCAGCAGCAAAGTGTGGCGAGCAGGAGGCGGCAATGCTCAATACCATTGACACAGGCTCGATGGATCAGGCATGACACAGGTCAAATGGGAAACGTTAAGAGATTAAACAAGTACATTTATAATTAGGTGTAATGTTGATTGTCTTATGCCCCTGAAATGATAATCATCTCCCACATCTAATAGTTGCAGCCACCTGAGCTTTAGGTTGATGCAGCCAGCCCCTCCCCAGCTCAGGAAACAGGAGCAGGGCTGAGAGGGAGTAGAGAGGAGGGATTTAGAAAGACAAAAAAATATATATATATCTATTTATATATATATATCTTCCTCTATCTCAGAATTCACAGAGAACCAGCCACGCCTTCCTAAGAGGGAACAGGCTGGTGAAAGGAGACAAAAAGACACCCAACTCACTTGCCATACATTGGTTGCTATTTTTGAAAGCTCAGTAGGGAAGGCAAGGGCATTATTTAACGCGTCGGCTTGACATTCTTAAACACAGGAAAAACAAGAGAAACTTGCTCGAGGACTGCATTCATCACCGCCTGCCAATTACTGAAACAAAACTGATCAGTCAGGAGAACACAAGTGGCAGCCCAAGCAGGCAGACCACTGCCACAGAAGCACAAGCATGTGCTCCTTGAAGTGTCCCTTCAGATCAACAGGCATTATGAACATGTAGAAGCAGGTCTAGAGCTCTCCAGCTACTCCATGGTGAAGTGCTGCCCTCCCTTCCATATTAGCAAACACTTTGCAGCAAGCTCAACTTTCCCCACCGCTTTCACTTGAACTTTTGACTATCACTTCAGATTCTTTTTTTTCCCCTCCCAGTTCCCCCAAAGGTGCTGGCGGATGAGCAGCGAAACATAAGTCAGCAATGTGTGTGCCCAAGCCCAGAAAGCCAACTGTATCCCAGGCTGCATCCAAAGAAGTGGGACCAGCAGATCGAGGAACATGATTCCCCCCTCTACTCTGCTCTGGTGAGACCTCACCTGGAGTCCTGCATTCATTTCTGGAGTCCTCAGCATAAGAAGGACGTGAATCTGTCATAGAGAGGTCAGAGGAGGCCTTGGAGATGATCCAAGGGCTGGAACACCTCCCACAGGAGGCCAGGTTGAGAGAGTTGGGATTGTTCAGCCTGGACAAGAGAAGGCTCCAGGGAGACTTTACAGCAGCTTCTAGTACTTAAAGCAGCTACAATGAAGCTGGGAAGGGGGCTCTTAATCAGGGAGTGCAGGGACAGGATGAGGGGGGATGGTTTTAAGCTGAAAGAGGGGAGATTCAGATATTAGGAAAAAAAGTTTTCCTGTGAGGGCGGTGAGGCACTGGCTCAGGTTGCCCAGAGACGGCATGGCTACCCCAGCCCTGGAGGTGTTCAAGGCCAGGTTGGACGAGGCTTTGAGCAGCCTGATCCAGTGGGAGGTGTCTGTGCATATGGCAGGGGGAGTAGAACTGGGTAATCTTTAAGGCGCCTTCCAACCCAAACCATTCCATGATCCTCCAAGACTGAAATCCTACAATCTTTTATGCTTAAAGAACCAGAATGCACCCCTACGCTCAACAAGAAAGAGGAAAATCTTTACTTCAGGGTGGAGAGCTGCAAGGAAGAGAAGGACCTGGGGGTGCTGGTTGACAGCCGACTGAACATGAGCCAGCAGTGTGCCCAGGTGGCCAAGAAGGCCAACGGCATCTTGGCTTGTATCAGAAATGGGGTCACCAGCAGGTCCAGGGAGGTTATTCTCCCTCTGTACTCAGCACTGGTGAGGCCGCACTTCGAATACTGTGTTCAGTTCTGGACCTCTCACCACAAGAAGGCTGTTGAGGCTCTGGAGAGTGTCCAGAGAAGAGCAACAAAGCTGGTGAGGGGGCTGGAGAACAAGTCTTACGAGGAGCGGCTGAGAGAGCTGGGGGTGTTTAGCCTGGAGAAGAGGAGGCTGAGGGGAGACCTTATTACTCTCTACAACTACCTGAAAGGAGGTTGTGGAGAGGAGGGAGCTGGCCTCTTCTCCCAAGTGACTGAGGACAGGACAAGAGGGAATGGCCTGAAGCTCCGTCAGGGGAGGTTCAGGTTGGATATCAGAAAAAAATTCTTCACAGTAAGAGTCATTGGGTACTGGAACAGCTGCCCAGGGAGGTGGTCGAGTCGCCTTCCCTGGAGGTGTTTAAGGAACGGGTGGATGAAGTGCTGAGGGCCATGGTTTAGGGAGTGTTAGGAATGGTTGGACTCGATGATCCAATGGGTCCTTTCCAACCTTGTGATTCTGTGTGTGTGATTCTGTGTGTGTGACTCAGAAATAACCAGGGGCCAGGTGACTTCTCCACCGTTGGAGGCAAGGTGAGCCCAACGTTATCACCATGAAAACTGGCATTAGCAGCCAGGACAAGGCAGAAGATCAGAGACAAGGATGCCCAAGGAGGCACCAGGAGCTCAACGCTCAGCTTGTTCTTTCACAACATTTTTGGGATGCGTGACAGGGAACAACAGCATTTGAGGCCATCTGAGGAATGTGGATATCCCAACAGTGTTGGAGACTAATACTGGAAAGCTGCTATCGCTCAAACGCAGAATGAGGAGGAATTGGGGCCTAGCAGAGCTCTAACTGAGAGGGACACCCAAAGGGTGAAGATAAAACAGTTACAAAGAAATTGCCTAAAACACGCATTTTCTAATTTTATGGCAAACATGACTAGTTACTAGTATTCAAATGCAATTATGTAGAGGCTGACCTATAAATAATGCAAAGCCCAGAAAGGAGAGATGAACACTCATTTACAGTACACTGCGCGCTGTACTGAAAAATGTTATGTACCAGCTTTTGCCATCCCCATAAAAAGGAAATATGGTTGAAAAGCTGAAAAAGAACAGAACAATCTCCCCCACTCTCCATCCAGAAAGGAAGACATCTAAACCATGGTAAAATTTAAGGTAGTTCTATTCCGTACCACTTTTGAGGACAGAAAGCTTTATTTCTGCATTTTCAGCTCGCTATTTTCACGTTTCCAGAAGCTGCTAACAACATAGCAGGGAAACGCATCACCTCTCATCCTGCTTCACTGTGCTCTGAGTAGATGCCATACAGAAGCTCACAATATCAAAGCTGTTTCCCAGTACAACCAACTGTATCACCCTTGTTATAACTTGCGATATTTAACTCGTTTTTCAGTGTGCACCTCTAGGAGGAGAAGAGTTTCCATTTTCCCACCAAAAAGACTTTTACTTCTTGATTGCAACTACTGAATTCTAAAACAGTTCTTTGATTTAATTTTTTTTAAATTTATTCACCTAATATCCTTACAGCAACAATACCTTCCCACACATACTCTCTGCACAATCAGATTTATGCCATTTACATTGAAAACTAAGGTCTTTTTTCCCTACTTATAGCTCAGTTAGCTTTGTTATAATGCAGTTTATAAAATTACATTTAATGGAGAAGGGAGCAGGAAATTTGTTTATTTCTGAACTGTGATGGCTAATGGATGAGGTGGGAATAATGACAGGATATATATTATGATATGGTTGCACAATACAAGGAGAGAAAGCATGACCTGATCATTTTTACCCTTAATTAAATGGTCTATCGAGCTGGTTTTTTTCCATATCAGCTTTTAAAACAGAAAAAGTATAGCAAGAAATAACATATTATTTCAAATCGCAAGATTAGTCTTAATTAAAGCAAAAAATTACTCATCTGTTTCTTAAATTAATTAGCAATAGCTGAAAACATATCAAAAACATAAGCAAATCAGCATAAGGAGACTAATTGTAACTGGCCGTGGTAACTACCTTCCTCCATAAACACTAAAGCACTTTATTTGTCCTTCCCGATACGGGAATTAAAGTGCACCACACTAAGCATCCCTGCCAAGTCCTTCCTCCTCTCAGTGAGCTTAAAAGCAGAATGGGAAGCAGAATCCAAACCTTCCCGCGTGCGCAGCTGGAGTGCTGTCACCACAGCCACACCTGCTTTTAGAGGCTCTCCTTGACTTTTCCAAGGAGAAAACGGGTCTGTACAAAGCAGGACCACGTGAACTGCCATCCCTGGTCTTGACTTACTTCCTTCAATGAAGAAAATAGATAGGCTACCAATGGTTTCATTTGCGTTTGAGACATGGGGCTGTGATACACCATAGGGACATGCCTGGGGAAAGGGCAATGAGGAAAGAAGTTCCCAAGGCTACATGGAGAAGGGTCCACCACAAGGGAATCCCAACCAAAACGGAACAGCTTCTGAGTCTGATGGGTTGAATCAGACTCTTCAGAAAGACACCAACACATAAAAATCCACAGGAAACCAAGAGATTTGCGCATTAAGTTGAGACCCAACCTACGTGGCATGGAAACCGTCGTCAGTATAAAGCAACACATGACTGTAATAGGGAGATAAGGAAGGAATGGGAAGGAAACCACATCAGGCCCCTGGAACATTTTCATTTCCTGTAGGGAAAATGACTGATACCGGCCAGCATTAACTGATAACGGGCTGGCTATTATGGGTTTTAAGAGAACTCTGATCCACATCACACATCCCATTAACAGAGACAATAAATTACTCTCACTTTCCATGACACAATGTACAGAAATACAACTCACACATACACATGAGACAGAGCTCCTTAATGAGTGCCAAAACATTAGTGTTACACCAAAATCAGGCCAGTACACACGCGATGCAATTACAAAAGAGCAAAAATGAACACCACTGAAAGAACATGCATTTAGGTTCACAGAAACGACCCAAAGGGAGAGTTTCTTTCCTAAGAAATTCCCCCTGTACTCAAGTTTCTTCTGTTTCTGCCAAGTATGCTCATGTGGCAACTGAAAAAAAACATTTGTGGCATTTGATTTCAGAAGTCCGTATACTTAAAGAAAAGTTTTCCCAAGGAAGTGCTTAGATAAAAGCCCTTTTCTGTGGTTTAAGCAAGAACACCCCCAGTCAAAGTGAAAACATGGAGCTGGCTGATGGGCAAAGCGTCGGCACTTTGAAGCACTGCAGAGGTCACATCACAGCAAAGATATCTTGCTCCATAAGCTTTGATGTAGAGCAGCTCAAAGAAATATCTTTGTTATTTCACTGAAGTTCCTTGCTGCTGAAGCCTTTCTTATCCAGTGTTAAATAAGCTGTTATTGTTCTTTAATATCACAAAAGAAAAGATTAGTTTCTCTGTCAGCATTTCAGATGAGCATGCAACAGGCAATACAGAAGGTCCTATGAGGGTCTAAATTGAGTGTGCATTCATTAGTACATCCAAACAAAAAAACCAATCAAACACAGCATTAATTCATGCCTGCCACAGCACTTGTGCGAGGCTGGGGCAAGAAACCCAGCATTCAGAGATCAGGTAATGAGGTGGAGGTGCAGGAGCTCACCTTTCCACTCCACCTCCTTTTGCTGTTGATTTACAAAGGCTTTCTCTTTATAATGTAAATGATGTAATTTATACCTAGAGAAACCCACACTGGAGTGTTTCTTTACATGTGTCTCTAGTGAAGGTTAGATATTGGAGAGAAAGTCTCGGTTTGGCTTCAAAATACTGTGGAGATCCCCATAAAACAACTTCTGAAAAGAGCCGCCGCAGTGGTTTGAATATCCTGAATGCTGCGCAAGTCGAGAAGGAAGAACATCTGCACACATTTTTATGGTCCACTCAAACCTTAAGTGCTTTCAAGCACACAGCAGCTACAACATCGCTTTAGGTTTAAAAGACAGAAGTCTATAAACAGCCCACATCATGATCTGCCCAATTTATCTAAAATTTCCTCCGCTTACATTTACCTCATCCAATTCCAGCAACAAATCCTTCAGTTCCCCAGTCTCCTCCACCCTCCCACGAGACCAAGAGCAGTTAACGAGCTAAAACCCGACCACAACGCAGAATAACTATTGAAACAAGTGAATTTTCTCTACTTTCAACTGCCTTTCAGTACAGAGCCCTCGAACACCACCTGCCCAAAAGAGCCAGATTTTCCCCACACTTAAACCCTTCCGTCTCGTTCAGGATTTTGTTCCTTTTCGCTCAACTCATACAGCTGCAAAAGCACTCCTAGAATGCTATGCCCGAAACAAGAACATGAGATTTCTCTTAAAAAATGGAGGAAGTTGGTGGGGGAGCGTGACCGGCCCCAGCTGCCCATCAGCATTCAGGGTGCAGCTGCTCCCAGTGGCATCCCTGGAATTCAGTTTGCTGGGGAAAAAAAAACCAACAGCCACTGCTTTTTACCAAAATTTCACCTAACCGCTGTAACACGCCTGTGTAGTACTGCCCTAATTCTTATGTGTGTTTTGAACACTTTACTGAAGCAGTTAAAGCTCCAACGTTTATTTTGCAGGAGTGCCCTTGTTTGCACTGCTGCCTTTGTTGCCATCTGCCAGCCTTCCTCATTGAAGCTTCTTACAGGGAAAACATCAGTAATGGCCAAACAGCAGGAATTTAGGCAGCCAGACCCTCCCTCCTCCTGCCCTTAAAACGTTCGTATCTGCTTAATTTTAATAGGGATCCCTTTTTGCTCCAACACAGACACCGAGCACAGTATCAGCCACATCCAGATGGTGCCAGTACTTCAATACTCTGTTTTATGTTTTTTTCCTCTAACCAGCGTAAAGCCTCTTCATTTTCCACTTCCTTCTAATCACTCGCCCAGATATTCCATGGCTGAGGCAAGAACATGCAACGCAGCGCCGTGAGCCCAGCTGTTACAGCAGAACATCCCAAATCAGATGGGATTGCAATGACAACCCCCTCCGCGCACACATACCCCAACACTAATGGGATCACCAACTCCCCTGACTACTCATGCACATGTGAGGAGAAAAGGAATTATGAACCTGCGTTAGCTATCTCAAGTTTTTTTGCCCATTCAGTATCAGGAAGGGCCCCCCCCGCCCCCCCCCTCCCCATCTCAGAGCCTCACACATCATTTCAGCACAGTTCACCACTGCTCTCACAGGACTTTTTCTTGAGGGATGGAAAGACTTTATGAGTAGGACTGCCTGAGTTACATGTTTTCTGAAGTGCTAAGCACTTCACTTGAGCTATGAATCATCAACAGTGACAGCAGCAGAAACATCTTGTCATAAGCAATGAAGAAACTTCAAATTAAGTATCCCACCAAATAATATGCGGAGATTGCCGATCCACAGTCAAGAGGACTTGCTTATAAAAATCATTTATAATTTAAAAATGATTGCAGAGACAAAGCGTAACTCTCCAAAGAACTTCAAAAACATTAAATCACAAGAAGAAAAGGGGGAGGAGGGAGGTGGAGATGGGAGACCAGCATGTCTCAAGCACCTCTTGGAGCTCAAAAATGCAAGCATTTTTTGCATACCTGTAAGGTGATCCATCTGCAAACATGTTGAGAAAAGACATTTACGTTTCCCCAGGCAGATGCAGCTTTTCCCTTCTATTCACCCTTTTTCACAGCTTAACAACATGATGCTCACAGCCCAGTCTCAATCTCTCTGTATTTTTTATCGAGTCTCACAACAGAAAGCAGCTCTTCACTGTTCTTCTGAGGGATTGATAATGCGCCTCAGAATTAACATTCACACAATGGCACACACTAGAGACAATGTGGAACTTTTTGCAATCCGATGTGGAACTTTTTGTAATCCGAAGTGTGTTTGTTCCTTTAGTAAATGCTCTCACAGTGTAACTGGAGTGGCACCATCTTCTGCATTTGTCCCTGCCCATTGCAGAGGGGTTTGAACTAGATGATCTTTAAGGTCTCTTCCAACCTAAACTATTCTATGATTTAGGTAACACTTCACCACGCTCCTTTAAAATTTACTCACTCTCCTTTCACAAGTAGAGGCATCTCCAGACCTTCTGGAATTCAAAACTCTTGTGGACACCATAAACTGCTTTAACCATGAGATTTTTCCCTCCATGAGTCCCATGTCTCACTCAATATCCTCCTTCACGCTTAATCAGCATGAAAAACTGGCAATTGACACCACCAGTGTCCTTCCCTGCACACAGACCACTCATCCCAAAGCCCTTATGCCTCATGCTCTGAAGAAAACAGGTGTTAAACACAAAAAGGGGCTGCTGTTGCTCCTTATAAAGTTGCCCCAATAGAGTTCTCCAATTGCTAAAAAACTTCACAAATACGCTTAAAATGTGTTGGTTTGCTCGTTATCACTGTAGCCACCTTAGACACATACCCAGGATGTGTGCTACATCATTAAAAATAACTTTATATACTTATAATACCTTGCTGCCTCCAACTATGATCTACAACCAGAAGTTGATATGCTGACTACTTCAGACTCAATGAAACAGACTATTCTGTTTCTGAGCCCTTTCACCTGCTTTCAAATCTTTCCACACAGAACGGACATCTCAGTGCTTCTGGGTCTGTTCTGGGGAAAAAAAGAATTCCACTCATGTACGGGCCTGGAACTTGAGTCCTCGTAAAAATGTTGTGTCTTGGGAGTAATTTTATTTGTTATTCACTATCCAAAAGAAGCAATTTCCTTTTCTAGTAACACGTCCAGGTGCAGCGAGTGCTAAAAGGCAGCAGAATAAATGATTTTAGGCATACACATATACGTGTGGACCGACCTTCTAGTACGCAGCCTAATGAAGATCAGAAATCATCAAGCACCCTGCTACAAGTAACTTAAAACCTGGCATGTACGCTTAGTAAAATGTTCAACTGACTTCAAAGACCTCTATCAAGGCAGAAAAAAAAGCTGCATTAAAATTCTGAGCCTTCAAATCTATTAAGCATTTCCAAACACAGGAGGACAAGCACCAAGATTTGTTCAGCTGCCCTCACCACACTGTTCTTGGGAAAAGAGAGTTAGCACAGTCCGTCAACACGCAGCCAGCTCGGGCCGCTTCCATCAGCTCAGTGATTTAACACCATCACTAAACCTGAACTGTATTTTTTACTGTGTTTGCTAAAATGTTTTGTTTTAACTTGGTGAAAACCAACGCATTACACCCCTGAGGGGCACCAGCACCCGAGGGACAAGATCCCAAGTTTCCCCCAATGCAGGCATCACTAGAATACTTCTTGGATCCTGGACACAACACAGCCAGGAGAGGTGATGGTGCAGCTACTGCAGCTCAGCCTTGGGATGCACCACCAGCGCTATGGACATCCCACATGAGGTTCATCTGCGCATCAGCTGCCACACACCAACTGCAGAGGTTAAAGCTCCATCCCCACCGCTGTGGCCCACGGTCCCAGCCAGAGGCGCAGACAGTGCATGGTGTGGTTCAACGTGGGCCATCCTGGATGACCGAGCTCAGCGGAGGGTATCGGTGAACATACATGCAGGCTGGTAAACGGGATTCATTAATCAGGCTCCAAATGTTCCACTTCATTATACGGAAGCTCTTTATAGACACTCTCTCATTTATTTATTTTTTAAATGCCCAGATTAGTTTAGTGTGAAGCTGTTGAGAGATATAATTTGTCTGAGCAGATGATCTATACATCATTGAGCGAACACTAACCAGGCTATTGCAGCCCAAAGAAGGAACCCACCGTGTGCTCTCCCGCAGCTGCAGCACAGGAAATGAAACCTTTTTTTTCCTAAAATGTAGCCACACGCACACCATCCCTGGAAGCACAGAGGTCAAGGAGTTGGCACCTCTTATGCTCAGCCCTGACTGCAGAAGAGGAGCAGCCTCTGCTCGCAAAGAGCAGAGGGCTCTCAAGTCAGAGGAAACCAGCAAGTGATAACCTGGCATTCACTTGGGGACAGGCATTTCTAACACAGCCTTGTCTGCTTGCATCTGTGAATATATGCATATTTAAAAAATAAATCATCTTTCATTCAGATTAGTTACTAGAATATCTCTTTTTCTGCTGAAGCAGATTTGTTCCTACGGTTGTATCTACTGCTATTCTGGGACCTGGTATTGTCTTCACACTATTGCTGCAGAAAACGTTCAGCAGCTAATTGCACAGTCAAGTCCTTTCACATAATTTTCACTTTGACAAGAGTAATTAAAAAAAACTAAACGGCTCGAGAACCAATTGATTAGGTCTGCAAGCAAAGCTCTCTTTGGGCGATTCCAAGATGCACGTGCAGAGAACAGCAAGCTTTCACAAAAGCCAATTAGGAACACGGAATCATAACATCGTTTGGGTTGGAAGGGACCTTAAAGCCCATCCAGTTCCAACCCCCTGCCATGGGCAGGGATACCTCCCACTGGATCAGGCTGCTCAAAGCCCCATCCAGCCCGGCCTTGAACACTTTTATGATGTAGTGTCAGATTCTCTTTTTTTCCCCTAGTTCCTATCCTATGTTACATTCACACACGTGCTCTGCACAGACCATACTTGTGAGACCCAGGAAAATAAACATTAGAGAAGTCACATCTCCTATGTTCGCACACCAAATAGTCTGTATTTGCAAATAGACTCCAGCACCTTCCATCAAGGGAGCAGAACTACACAAGGCTGTTTTGTCACTAGATTTGAAAGAGTATGAATAATGACAATTTCTGAATTTTTGCCTGCACCTTAGAAAGACTTTTCTAAAAGTAACCCTGTAGACATACTCTCTTGTGATATGGTGCTGAATCAACTACTTGCTTCCCTTAAAATTGCTCCGAGTTCTCCATATCAGGACTTCTAATATTATTACTTTTCCAACTACGTAATTGAAGTTATAAAGTAAAGGGCTACAAAATTAATACAGATATACCAAAATAATGAGCTTATGAACAGTAATGAAATGGAAAGTCTTGGAAGCCTGAGGTTACACACAAACTTAAGAGATGGTCCCAACAATTTTCTTAACAAAGCTAATAATTCTAGTATAAAAAGAGATGCTGAAAGGGTTTTCTTTAAATCACTTCCCTCTCAATAAGTTTCGGTCAGTTACTGACTGCATAGTCAGAAAATTGTCATGAAATCCGTAAGGTTTAAAGCTAAAGCAAACTTGGAGGAACTGCAAATGAAAAATTCTGTCCACGCATAAAAGAGAGTTGTCGAACACCAGACATGTCCTAGTGCCACCTGACGAGCAGGAAGGTGCTGGTGCTCTTCAAAGCCAACAGCTCTGGCCTCTGCATGAGTACGGGGTATTAGGTGCAGATAAGAGGACAAGTTCATGGCAGAAGTGACCAACACACAAATAAATCTTTGAGTAAATCCACAGCACCTTCTGCAAGAACTGGGCACACGTACGGCTGGCTGCAGCATGGTTTCGGACAACAGAAACCTCGTATCAGCACCTCGGTCTCTTAGGTCCTGCTCTCCTAGCACCCCACACCACTGCTCCAGGCAGAACGGTAGCTTAGGGACCCAAAACCAGTTTCTTCAATACAGAAAGCCAAAGGTTGCCTTAACATACCTGTGTAAGTTACACACCAACTCTTCCGAGTAAAGGAGAAGATTTTACATAGAGAATTGTCTTTATATAAGTAGATGCGCTGAAAGAAGCCATAGGAGGGTTTCTCACATTCACAAATGTGATAACGTAGATGAGAAATGTAACAAATTAGACACAACTTGTTAGCTAATAGAATATTTAATAACATACTGTGAATGATCACTTAAAGATTTTGGAATTTAACCAATTATTTGGCATGAAATGTTCCTGAGCACAGGTTTTTTTTAACATCTCAGGGCTGTCCCCCTGCATCTCCTTCCACCTTATCTTGTTTATAGCTCTATTCAGTAATAGTTTTTACTTGTTTCCTTGATGTCTTAATTTCCTGCAATAATACATCTGCCATGAATAATTAAGCAACACATTTGCTGCTTGCTGAAAGCTGAACAAGTGCTATAAATCAGTTCTGGGACCCTCTGCCAGCACAGACACCATCAGCGATCTGCTAATGTTGGCGTTTCTCTTTGCAGGTGAGAGAAATGGAGCACAGAAACACCCAAGGAGCCACTGGGGCACTTTAGGGGAGCACTTGTCTGCGTCTTCTCTTAGGGACCAGCACTCCAAAGCCTGTTCTGGCATTTTCCTGGTGACGGACAGAAAACTAAAGCGTACTATGCTCTTCACACTCAGTACCGTTTCTTGCTTCCTCATTTTTCTGGGTGTTACCTCCAATTTCCCTGCTCCACAGGTAGGAGGAGAAGAGCTGAAGAAGAAGACGGCCTGAGCATGACTCATTCTTTTCTCAGCACCAAAACCATGGGCTGCTGTGCGTTCTTTGCTGTATTTCCACCCATTTTCTCCCGCTGCCTATGGTTCCACACATGATACAGGCTACTGGATGCTGGCAAAGCACTGAAGGATCACCTGTAGTCAGGCCCATTACTCCTTCTGAAGGTTTATATCGCTGATTCACATTCACCCTCAGACAGCCGAGTATGCTGCATTTCTCACTTTTTTTTTGTATATGAAGACTGACGGAAGATAGAAAGAACTACAGAAACAACAGCAATAACACTTTCCTACAACACTTCCACTCGCATGCATATGAGGGGAGAAGAACAATAAAACAACTTTCCATTACCAGAACAGCATCACCTTTTAATTGGAACGAGGTTTACAGAGCAATCACTTTAAAAAAAGCTCAGCTGCAGAGTGTGAGAGCCTCTCCAGCTTGGCAGAGCAGGTACATCAAAAAACTAATCAAGCCCAGGTATCCAACCAGGCCTAGGAAATGTCAGGATGGCCATTAGGATTCCACGTCTTAATTCGAGAATCTCCCCAATTCACTAGAAGGTGCAAAGCCTCAGAAGAATTTTTTTAAAGGTCAAAATGTAGAACAGTTCATCATTAATTTTTCCTACAAAACATTTTCATGCAGAAACAAACCATGTAATGTTCCCCGTTTTAATTCTGTTGACAAAAGATCGTACATATTTTAAAAATGTAATGCTTAGCAGCTGTGCTGCCAGTCTGCAGAGTTTGCATATATAGCTGTGATATTACCATACTCTATTATTCATAACAGGCACCAGACTTCATTCTTGGTCTTGTGAAAAATAATTGCCAAAGTCTGACTGCAAAAAACACCCCAACATAATGGCTAGAGTTTCCAGAATTCAGAAACTTAAGTAATGACCTCCATCTTGATTTAAATAAATTAATTAAAAAGGCAAATTTCATCTGATTTTAAGAAAGCTTTCTTCAAGTAGTAGCGTGGCTCTTACATGAAACCCAGGAAACGAAAAGCTTAGGTGGACAAATAGCTCTTCCTTATCCAAAAATAAATATGTAATGAATTAGCCATAATCTTTAAACACGAAGCACGACACACTCCTACCTCGCACCGTCTTGGGACTCCACTCACCAGAGGGAAGTCTGTGGACTGATGGATAGTTATTCACAGGAAGAATAACTACTGGAAGGAGAAGGAAGAAAACCTTACACATCTTCATTTCCACTACCATTGACATTAAAAGCATTCTATGCATACTTTTAATACATCTTCCCTTTCATACACGCAAATAGGCATTAAGGTAGATTTTAGTCAGAAGGTCCTCCAAGATCTAGTGTGCTTCGAAATTGTCCTCCAGTGCATTTTTTTGCTGCCAGAAGCCATTTCAATGCATCCTGCAAAGGCTGATGGTCAGTATTAATCAAGGCAGCAAGCAGCATCACTCTTCTGGAGTGGTCCGACCAGCGGATCCTCCAACCCACTCTACTGCAGTACGTGCTGTGTTACGCTGCTCAGCACAACCACGTCAACTTCATTAGAAACATTTGACAACCACTGCAGAACAGCAGAGGCATCTGGTGCTATGGCACAGACCGGCTTTTGTGCATCACAGCAGCAACCACCACACACGTACCAAACCTTGCCATGGTGCACCAGCTGTCTGGACAGCAAAGCTCCTGCAACGAGGGAAGTTCAGCTGTAGACCTCCGCATATACGTATATCATGGTAAAGTGCAGACAAATACCTACAGATATATACATAACACCTACAGAGAGGAGAAAACCAAACCCAGAGCTACCTGTTACCATCTGCAGAGCTCAATTAAACATATGGCTTCAGAAGATGAACCACACATCATAACAGGCAGCTGAAAGACCTTTAGTCAGTGCACAAATGTGGGCAAAAAGACAGCAAACCTATGAGGGTTCATGAGGGAACTACAAACAGAGGATGTTTTCAAGCCTCGTTTTGTTGATGGCATAATCTCCCCTCTATTCTCTCCATCAGCTCATTTTGAAGAGACCTAGAAAGCCAGAGAGAAGCACTGAGAAGGACTAAGGGCCCGGAAAACACTTTCACGCAAAGTTATGAAGTCAGATGGAAGAGAGCGATTGTCGCTTCATGGAAGGATGAAAAAGGACAGGATAAAAATATCAGAGTACCAGGCAATGTAGAGAAGACTGACTGGGAGCCTCTACCATCCTCGTTCATAAATGAAGACAAAGAAATATTCAGTTTAAGAAATAACACTGGCAATTCAAAACCTATATGAGAACATTTTCTGTTTACATATGAGATTCCAGAGATTCCTCCGGAAAGTCAATTCAATGCTTAACAATCCTTCATATCTCATGTAGGTAAGCTTTGCTTATTGCCTGACCTGAACTTCCCAGCTGCAGTTCAAGCACATTATTTCTACTCCTGGCACTGGACTGGGAAGACTGACTTCTCCTTCATTAGTCCTTCTGTTCTGGCAGTGGGATGCTCAAGATGAGACATATTTCATTGGAGGCCTTATCAATGCAAGCAGAGTAGCAAGACTATCTAATGGATCTTCAAGATGGTACTCCTTATTTCTGCATACCACTGTGATGTTTGTCCCTCTCAAACCAGCTTGGCACTGTTGACTCCTGTATGGTTTCTAATCCACTAGGACTGCAAGACCTTATCTGTATAGCAGCTGTCTAGACAGTTGTCTCTCATTCCGTATTTATTTAGCTGATTACTCCTATTTTCAAACATCTATCCACAGTCCTCCTTATTGACATGCATCCTTTCCGAGTTTCTCCAATTTGTAAAGATCATTTTGAATTCTAATGGTGTCCTCCAACATGCTTGCAGCTCTTCCCAGCTTGTTGTTGCCTGCAAATTTAATAAGCATGTTCTCTATTCTATCAGAGAGATCATTACTGCAAATGCTGAATGCTACCAAACTGCCAAATACCCACCCTTCGAGCAGATGTTTCACAAGAAAAAGTCTCATGAGGGAGTACTGAAAGCTTTACTAAAGATAAATGACATCTACTGCTTCTCCATTCACAAAGCCTGTTATCCTATCATTAAAGGAAATTAGATTGATCTGACCTTGACAAATCTATGTCGGGCATTATTCCTTTGCCCATGTGGATATAACAATATTTAGAGTCGTTGCAATTGATAATGGCTTTACAGAAGCAATAATAAAGTCCATCTTCTTGCAACAATTCCTCATTTTACATAGGAAACAGAAACTAGTTTGGGTGGGTTGAGAAAAGGCAAGAGTATGGGATCTTTCTTTTTGCACCTCGTTGAAACACATACCTTTGTTGGCCATCGTTGGAGCCTTATGTTGAGACAAAGGACTCAAGTGGACTTTAAGTTTGATGCAGTCCAGCAATGATGATAACATAATTCATAGTCTTTTCTGCAATTTGACATAAACCTGGAAAATACTGTCATCTGCTGCATATTGTACTTAATACGTTAAGTGCAGTTTCTTAACTTCCTCAGAATTACACAGGAAACTGTTGTCACATAACATACTAAAGATTAAAGACAATGCCAGAAATTTTAGCTAAATTTGCCTCAGAAAAATATGCTTCATGCTTTATTTGTAACAGAAAGCTGTGTGCCTAATTGAAAAGACATTGAGCAGTGCACGGATGCTGACTGAACAATATATTTTCCCAGGGATCCTGTCTTAACATGCAAAAAAAAACCCCAAAATCGTAGTCTGCTCCTAGAATAAAGGCACATGAGACTGCAGACATAAGAAGAGAGGCGTAACTTAGCATTTGAGGAAAAAACCCCAAACTTAGGTAGTTAAATACGTTAAATGTCTCATGCATTTACTACGGCAGAATCAAGGTTCAACAGGAATTGTCAAGAAAGACAAGTCCAAACCCTTGTGGTCTACAGTACAACCACAGAGTAAATTCAACAAAGAAAACTCTATTTACACAATTGCCTCAAGAAATAGGCAAATGTACCAGAACACAAACTCCACGGTGCCAACGTGAATTAATTCTCTCTGCCCACGTTATGGGCTACATGCTGTAGGATGTGGAGTTCTGCCCCTGCTGTGCACCCTCATGTCATTGAAAGGCTTAGAAGAGAGCGGCTCGGGCTACACAGAACAAATATACGGGCAATTTAGTTACACACAAGCTTAGACAGCATCCTTTACTCACGTGCACTTCATGATTTAGCATGAAATCCCCTTTATGTTATTTACCAGCTTATATTTCTAAAGGTGCTTCCCACAAATCAAGCTCCATTTTCTCTTGAGTATGCATCTGTAGTAAGGTCAAATGTTTGCACAGACATTTTGTACTTCAGACCTATGAATAACATCACAGCTTGTTTTACAGGGTATACAAGTATTTTTCCAATCTCTTTCTTTTCAAGAGCATCCAAAGACAATTTTTGCAGAAAGACCCAGAAACCAAATGTCCAGCTCATAAAATACAGTGCCCCAACTTGAACTTTAGCTGAAAGCCAAGCAGGGCACATTTCAGCCATGAAACAAACTCATAAAAAGCTAAAAACAACAGGTAATAACTAAACAACTTTGTGTAACCTCTGCTAAACTGTACGTAACGGATGATAAAAAAGTATGTTGGAAGTCTATATGCAGCACGTAGAGATGACAAGTCAACAGCCAGGACCATTACCTGCTACACCAAACAGGAACAAAGGGAGCTTTTCCAGCTCTTGGACTACCCTCATCATCTTCCTGAGAGCCATACTAAAATCTCCGTAGTCAGCAAGGCAAGAATAAGAACACTGTGCCAGGAGAAGGCATCCCAGTCCTGTACATGGGAGTATGAAAGTATTTTCTGTTTTCCTCTTAGAATTTTATTGATTTCCCCTGCTAACATACCCCTCGTATTCATTAAACACACTATAAAACAAATTTGGTGAAAGCACAAGATGAAGTTCACTTCTCCGTAGGTTTTCTTGCACCCTAAAACTACTGAAATGTTCTGCTTAATGCAAAATAGGATTAAAATACGCACTCATCTTCATCATATCAGTATTTTAACTGTTTGCAGATTTCACAAGATTTTCATCACTCACCATCCAGTTCTTCCAAAGAATCTTCTCACTTGCAAATTAATCTCTGTACAAGTACAATATACCTATAGACTTCTCATTCTTAAATTGTGCTTTTTTTTAACTACAAAGATTGAAATCTTTTGCGAGAACAAGACACGACAGCTCTTACGCTGACCCCAAAAGAGAGAATTTAAGTTTCAAGTTTGAAAACCAAGGAAACACCACCTCTGCCTTCCACATGGCCCTACAATGAAAGCAAGAGCCTGGCGACATGATCGCATCTCCCACCCGGACACGCCACCGACTGGGTTTGTCAAGCAGGTGCAAACGAATTGTCATCCTTGACGGGCACAGTCGTACTAATTCCAAAACTCAAAATGGTTATTACAAATGGAGTTTTTCAGAGGAAAAAGACCTACATGAGTAAAGCCGCTGAATATTTCCTGGTGTCTGATAAATCCCTATTTCAATACAACCTTTAATGAAAGCAATGCACCCACATTTATACAAACAGTTGAAGTGATTTGGGCTAAAAATAAATCCAAAGAAAACACGTAGGTGTTCTGCATTCTGATATCTAAATACAGAGGCTCAAGAGTCATTATCTTCTCCTCTCTTTGTGGCAACTAACTCGCAAGGGCTTTTAACCTTCAACTTTGGGTAGAACCAACAAAGTCATCACATGTAGTCAGAGTTTATAATTAAAAAAAGAAAACAACAAGAAAAGCAGCAAAAGCAAAAAGAATTCCCTGAGTGCAACCTTCCTTTTAAATCTGCAGTATCGACCAGTGCCAACAGTGGACTGGTTATGTTCCTTTCCATGAGACCATGGCTACTTCCAGAGAACTCAGTATTGGCTCAAGTAGAATAACCACATTCAGCAAAGACAAATCAAGTCTCAACTTCTCCTTGACATGCCGATTCTATCCAGACCACCAACTCAGAACAGTTACCCTTAGTGCCATGAACCTCTGTGGGCATTTCCGTTTGTCTTCGGGTTTGAACAGCTACTACCTGCATGTCTCAATCCAATTTTACAAACTACATTCCTGCAAGTCATATTGTTAATTACTGAAAAAAGTCTGGAACTAATGAGTAATACATCCAATGAAAGGCCACGTAAAAAGCACAGCAGGACTGCAGGTTCCTGTACTATGTGAAAGGGAATATATGCTGTAATTACTTCGTTCTAATACCTGGTGAGCTCCCCTTATTGTGAAGGCTTAATGTTATGAAGCATCAGAGAAAGCCCAAACATAACCGACGCTGAGGGCAAGGTCTAGCATTGCAGGCTACAATTCCTATACAAATTCAAAGCCATCATGCGCTATAAAATGTGCTTTGGTTTAATTCACTAATCGTACGTCAGTAAAGCATGCAAGGCAAAAGACATTTCTATGACTTAAGACTTTCACTAAGCATCCTACAGTGCTTTCACACCAACAAAACAAATGAGATTTGTCTCTGGCATAGACAAAGCACTGATTCTCACGGGGGCTACAGCATTCAGTTAAAAGTGCACCGCTGCTTTTTAGCTACTGATACATAAAGACAGATATTTTACCAGAGAAGAAGCACCTATGAACAGATGCTTTCTTTTCTTTCCTTTTTAAAGCAAACATCTTCACCATCAAAAAAGACTGACTAACATTTTGTGCAAAGACATTTCATACTCTCGGTTGTTCACAAAAACGAGCTTGATCATCTTCTATTACAGTATGATTCTGAAGCATCAGTATAACGAACAGATAATCAAAGAAACAAACAAAGCATCCCTATTACAACTTAATTGCTTTTTACAACTGCTCAGCTAAAACACTGAAGGCTCCAGCAGACCTCATACTTTTCCCCCAGCTGACGTCAGTACTAGGAGAAAGCAGCAGCACGAGCAAACGCATTATTTTATCGGTTTCCCAGCACTCCTTTCCATCTGTGAAGAATGCTGCTATCACTACTATAGGATATTTAAAAATACTTAAATACTCACAACAAACTCTATAAATAGCTACAACTGGTCAACAACTGGGAAAAAAAATAACTTGCAATTAGATTTGGAAAATAAAGGTAAGCTTTACCAAGACTGGTAGTCAGCTACTAACAGCAAGATTACCTGTACAGAATTACTGGGATGACTAGACGAGCTGGGATACAGCAAAATGCATTTTAATACACTCAAGGGCAGATATTTATGAGCAAAACCCCAAATCACACTAATTAAATGAGAGTTTGCATCCTGGGATTCAGAGGCCCAGAAAAGGATTCAAAGGTCATCGTGGAGGACCATGTTTCCCAGCTCAGCGCTATGGGCAGAAGGGCTAAAGTGCAGCTGTACCGTGACAAGACACGGCCACTTCTCTCTTGGGCCTGGTCCTTTGACTTTGAAAAATATAGAGTCTGGAAGAAGAACAATAAAAACTACCTCTGATGACAAAAACCAAGACCAACCTATTTTTCTACAACCAAAAGAACAAACTTTCAGCTTGTCTAACTCCTACACTCAAACTTGCCTCTCAGAGAGACTGCACTGAATAGCAAGAGTCTCCAGCCTACCTGACACAGGTTTCAACATCCAGTGACTAACCCAAAAAAAAAAAGTATAAATGAAGGCCCAAATAAATACAGATTTGTAGAACTAATGATTACTTGCCATTTTTATAGATCATATACAAGACGGGCAAATTCTCTACCATTTAGTCTTCAAATCATGATTTGATAGCCTCCTAAAAGCTACTTGCTAGCTCATCCACAGCTGTTAAAAGTAGATGTAGAAATTACTATTGGAAATTATACAGCCTGTGCTGTGCATGCCAGAGTAGAAGACTACACTGATCTGATTTCTAGCCTTAAAAATCTATGAATCCACACCGAAGATAAAATTTTAAGCAGGTAGTTTTTTCTCAATCACCAAGCCAATAAGAACATTCTCTCTCAAAGAATGTGTATTAAATATGTCAGCCCCTCAACATCTGCCACTGTGATGGATAACTTGCATGGACACTTAAACACAGGAACTCCCTTGCGAAGGCAAGACAGTGACAGGCTCCGCAGCTGAGTCTGAGCAATGTGAATGGCAAGGCAGACTGCTCAGCCCTGCAGAGCAGCAGTAAGTGGGTTAAACAGGGAGCTACGGTCAAAAGTCAGAGCTTACACGGTGGTCTTCATGCAAAGCACTGGCCCCAGAATGTCCCCAGTGACCGACAACATGCTCAGAACTCAAGAGTGAGCTTGTCTGAAGTTACTACATAACCTCTCTGGGCTCAGGAGCCACCACTCACTGAAGGATGGAAGCGACCAGAAAGGGATCATCAAATCACAGGTTGGAAAAGACCTCTTAGATCATCAAGTCTGACCATTTCTATCTGCCACTAAACCATGTCCCTGAGCACCTCGTCTACCCATCTTTTAAACCCCTCCAGGGATGGGGACTCCACCTCCTCCCTGGGCAGCCTCTGCTAGTGCCTGATGACCCCTTCTGTTAAAAATTTTTATCTAGTCTGAACCTCCTCTGGTGCAGCTTGAGGCCATTCCCCCTTGTCCTGTCCCCTGTCACTTGGGAGAAGAGCCCAGCTCCCTCCTCTCTACGACCCGCTTTCAGGTAGTTGTAGAGAGCAATAAAGTCTATAATAAGGATCACTATATATTTATGCTGGTTTTACATCCTCTGTAGGTCTTTGTACTGACCATTGCTGGATAAGAGATTTCGAGCTAGGAGGACCTTTGACCTAGCAGCTGATGTTGATTGGTAAGTGATGCTGGCTTTTTGAATAAATAAAAAAGACAAATGGCACTGCTGTGACTTGCTGTAGGTGGCTACCAAACAAATTCACATGAGTCCTGCGAGGGCTGGAGCTAAAGGGGCATGGCTATAAATGCAGAAAAAGATCCATTAACTAGTCAGAGAACAGTTTGGGTTGGAAGGGACCTTAAAGATCTTCCAGTTCCAACCCTCCTGCCATAGATCAAGTTGCTCAAAGCCTCATTCAACCTGACCTTGAACACCTTCAAGGATGGGGCACCCACAACTTCTCTTGGCAGCCTCTGCCAGGTCCTCACCACCCTCACGGGACAAAAATTCTTCCTAATATCTCATCTAAATCTCCCCTCTTTCAGCTTAAAACCATTCCCCCTCATCCTATGCCTGCACTGCCTGACCAAGACCCCCTCCCCTGCTCTCCTGGAACCCCTTTCAGTATTGGGAAGCTGCTCTAAGGTCTCCTCAGAGCCTTTTATTCTCCAGGCTGAACAACCCCAACTCTCTCAGCCTGTCCGCCTATGAGAGGTGCTCCAGCCCTCAGATCATTTCCATGGCCTTCTCTGGACTGGTAACAGATCCATATCCTTCTTGTGCTCGACACTGTGGTTTTTCTCACAGTACTGCTACTACCTTGATATCCACAACACTCAGTTACAAGTACGCAGCATTTAGTTATTTTAAGGAAAAGTGTGAAATCAATTTATGCCTAAATATACATACATATATATATATATATATATATATATATATGATGAATAAGGCCACAAAAAGTAAAGCTGCGCAATAACTGTGGTTAATATTTCAACCTATGCCTTAATGATGCAACCCCGGCGTCTCAGGTACAGGGGTTTTCCTAAACAATATTTTACATGTTCTTTTCACTGATGGAATTTGTCAAGCCAGTCAAGGTGGAATTGCAGAAAATTAGTATTTACTCGTGTTGCAATATCTGGATATGATGGTACCAATTACATATAATCACTACATGCAGTGTTTGGGGACAGGCATGCCAACAAAGAGACCAGGAGGCAGAAATAGATGTACGGCAGCAGTGGAGAAGCCTTAGGTGCAGCTTTTGGGATAGGAGCCTCTGCCCAGCTCTTTTCCAAGGCAAACCAGCAAGTCTGTCCCACAGGGTGGCCCAGAGCAGCTGTATTTGGAGCTGAGCTGTTGCTGAGGCATCACTTAGGTTATCAAGTAAAGAAGGCAGCGCTGAAAAGGGAGACAGAGTCAAATCAGAGAGTCAAAATCCGCCACGCTGCTTCTGGATCCCAGGAATACTGAAGAATAACTGTAAAGCTGGGTTACAGGGGTATAGAGTGACATAAAGAGTCCTCTTCAATCCAAGACCTCTGGATGTCATTTCACGTGCAAAATCCCTGGCAAAAGACTTCACCAGCAGCCACGTGTCTAGAATGGGCATCAGTACTCTTCCATTTCTCAACTTTCATCAATAACAACATCTTTACTCCCGATCTTCTTTTTCAATGTGCCTCCTCAACCCAATTAGCATCCAAGAAATATGGTTGACGGAATAAAAACATCTGTGTGACATACATACCTATTGGATATAAAGCGACTACCTCTTACAAGAGGCAGGGCAGCCCTGGGACACTTCAACCTTAGTGTCCTTGCTCACCAGAGGTGGTGAAAGCCAGAGACCTGTCTTCACCAGCACCAGCTCACTGCTGCAGGTTCCCCCCCACCCCCTCAAACAAAAGCCAAGTTTGCTCTATCTTTAGAAATCAAAAGGTGCAAACTGTTTGTTTACCACCTGTCACTTCGCAGGTAGTTGCCCTAATACTGCCTTAGTTCTTTCCTTCTACAAGGTCACTTTTGAAGTGGTTTTCTTCCTTAACCTCTTTGAAATTCCATGCTAGACAAAGACATATTTTGGTTAGGAAATACTCTGGATGGGTCACCTAGTCTCTTCCTTTGGCTAATGGAAGCTGTGCTCAGACCTTCAAAAACAAAAGCTAATTTTTAAAGAAACAACCCAACCAGGAAACACATTGTTGATGATTTCTGATGACAGTATTGACTTTTTTTTTCCTGTTTTCTCTGCATTTTGCTTTGAGATGGGAGGTTTTGGGGTTGTTTTTTTATTTTATTAGAATAAATGACATGTTTCCAAAAGCTGGAAAAGAGTGTCTTTTAGCTGACAGCTGAACTGAACATTAAATGAAATTTGCAAAGCCATTTTTCCCATACATAATCAAAAGCTGATAGACAGGGAAACACAGAGTGCATTAAAAAAACAAAACGAAACAAAACCAAACCCCAAAAAACCCACAAGCAGACCGAGAGAGAAAGTGTAAAACAGCTATCCTGAATCAGCTCTGAGCTGCTCTAATGGAATTAGGGTCACCCTGACAGAAACACAGATCACAGAGAAAATTTAATAATGTCTTACTGCAGTCGGTAAAAGCCGGGGAGGATTTGAAAGTGCTTTCTGCCAAATTAGCACTTCTGCATCCACCGTTCACATACACGTGCCACTTCTGCTCACCTTCTACCTTCTTCTCACAGCACTCCACCAGAGCGGCTGGGAAACCTCTGCTCTGGTCCTGCTGGCAGGGAGGCACCCAGCAAGCCCCTCTTCTTGACACGCTACCACAGGCTTAACCTTTGGATGCCCCTTCAATTCCTCAGCGTTGACATTATTCACAGCTCCTGTGAACTCAATTCCAGGAGAGGCATCACAGCGCACGCCCGGCGCTAATTCCGCCAGGCGATACATATTCAACCTGTTTTATCTCAGGCGTTAACGTCTAGCTATCTGCCAGCTGTCAGGAAGCTAAGGTAGGGATGCTGAAATGCATTGCAACAACAGCAGCTCCAAAGTGGAGGTGAGGAAGGTAGGGAAGCCCTGGTTGTAGCTGCCCCGAGACACGTGGCAGCCTGCTGCCAGGGACAGCACAGCTCAGCCCTCCTTCCCAGCCCTTCATCCTCACCATTCCAATAAAAAGCCATTTTTCGGACTGTCTCAAGGAGTTCAAACACATGGATAATCCTGCTCTCACTGTCATCGTACCATAGAATCACTGAATGGTTTGGCTTGGAAGGGACCTTAAAGATCATCCAGTTCCAACCCCCCTGCCATGGGCAGGGACATCTCCCACTAGGTCAGGTTGCTCAAAGCCTCACCAACCTGGCCTTGAACACCTCCAGGGCATTGCTTTTAGCTACCAAAACGTAGGAGTGCTTTGCAGATACTGAGCCTACCCATCCCTCCGCTGCTTCCAAGCAGAGCTGCAACGGCAGTGGGGGGAAAAAATAATCACAGTGCGATCTCAGGAATAGCCATATTGCATCAGGAATCCATGTAAAGAAACTGGAGCCAACAGGATATTAGGGAACCAAAAAACTGAAGAGGGTGCACATGTGGTGTTCCTTTCACAGCATCCCTTTCCAGCTTTTGCTGTAAGGTCCCGTGTCCATGCATTATCATACCTTGCCCTTCACTTCTCTCTTGAACCAGAATTCCCCAATGCCATATTCACAACCGTATCTTGCCTGTCTGCATCACCAGTGGCAGGACATGACATATGAAGGGTTTGGAGATATTTTTTCTCCACGTGGATGCGCAGAGCAGACCCTTTCACACAGCTCCCTGCTACTGAGAGTCGGTGGCAAGATTCAGTGAGGTTAAGATAACAGAAAAGCTTTAAATTGGTAAAACACACACAGCAACACTTTTCATCCTAGGAAACACTCAGTTAATCCGTGGTGGCTGTGGCAGTTAAAAGGTCACTGTCCTCCAGATCTGCCTTCTAGATTAGAAAAAGTAATTCAGAGTCATTCTGCACCAGAGAAAAAGGCGTACATATAGATACATTTGCTTCCCAACACAGAAGCGTTCCACATCTAAGACACCAATATTTGGATCCGAGCCTGTGAAATGGAGCCAATTTTGTTAAATTTAAACAAGTGGAAGTATTCCACAAAATTAGCAAACCATGTCTACTGCATGTTATCATCAGGCCAAGAGCTGTCCTAGGATACCTCAACTCCACCAGCTTCTGCATACCTGATAGAGTGATGCTTCTCTCATTTGCGGGGCCACAACAGAGATGATAAACCTCAGGGAATTTTTATATACCCCAGAACATTAAACATATACTCCCCTGTGCCAGACTCCAAAACGGGCTACAGTGTAGAGACATAAAGTGATCCGAATAAGCATCTTTCAGCAGCACCAGCAGCCAGGGAAGAATCCTGAAGGAGAAGACAGCTGCTGTCCCCACTTATACTGAGCAGCTCAGACACATACAGACTACATTCTAATCCCTTGCCTGTGCAAATCATCCCTGGTGATCACAAAAGTAGTGAATTTCCATCTTTCTTTACAACCCCCTTTACTCTTCTTTCCAGCATCTCTAAATTTACCTTTTCCCACTCAGTCAAGGACATTTAGGACCCGCAGCCCCTTTTCTCCATTCGGCCAGGCTCCTACTAACAGGTATAAAGAGCTCCTTCAACTATAACAGAATTCCATCTTAATTAGAAGCCTGGTGACTAAAGCTGGAGTGAGAAGCTGCTGGTTGGTGGCACCTCAGGAGGTGCATCACGGTCACCTCTCTGCTGCAACCCAAGCGTCCCTGGAGCCCATGGTGCTTTCAAAGTCACAGAGTATCCACACATGTGCAAGCATTTGGAAAAACTGGTTACTGGTAAAAAAAAAAAATGGGAGACGGGATGCACAAATAGTTGGGGCTATCCTAGGAAATACAAACGAGTTATGAAAACCAAGAACCAAATGCAAAGAACGCAAAAGGTTTCCTGCAATCTCATAATTCATTTGATGAGAAATTCCTACTCTACGGTATTTTCGGTAGTTCACCTTCAGCCAAGTTTATTTCCTCTCGTCTGTGTGTTTTGTGCACAGCTTTCTCCGCTTGGCCTGGATGGGGCTAATCACAGTCACAGGGGCACCGTAAATCTATCAGGACAACAAGTGTAGACACAACAGCTTAAAGTGTGACCAGAAAGAAACTTTTTACTCCAATCTGCTAAAATACAGGTGTAGGAAAGCTACACCAGAAGGTAAAAACTCACACCCTTTCCCCAGTAGCTCTGTGTCACCTGCTGACTCAGGAGAGATGTCTCAGTACTACACAAATTACGAGAGCTGGCAAAAGAACAAAGAAAATAAAGGAACAGGGATTCCTGTGACCCCAATACTTCTCTCTTCTTACACCCCCAATTTTCTTTAGCATCTGTACACACTGGAAATCAAACTGTCAGGTTTTGATCTTGCAGCTACTACAGAAACTCTTCCTGCGCTTGAATAAATTTTGTCAGCCTTTTTAGTTCTACTTGCGCCCCTTCGCACACACAAACTGTTTATCTGCATTGCGCACATGGGAAAATTAGAGATTTGGGAGGGGTTGGCTATCCCTCAACCCTCAGTGTTCCCAGTACAAAACAAGAAGGTTTAGTATTTGCTGAAAGAAATTCTGCAAGGTATTCAAGCCTTGCAAAACCGAATATTACTTACTGTCCGCTCCTGCTAAAGGCAGCATCAAGCAGCAAAGGATGGCTGCTGGCACAGTGAGTACTGGGACACAGAAGTTAGGCACCATATTCCAAAGTAGAGCAAGTCCTCTTCAGCCTGAGGCAAGTGGTCAGTACATCCAGTGTTACAGACACAGACTTACTCCTGCAAAACAAGAGAAGAAAAGGAAAATGATCAAATACGACACAGAGATTAACTGCTGATAAACCAAACTACATTGTAAAGACGTGGTTATAGGTAGTTTTCAAGTGAAATTTCAGTATCTTTCCTGAGCGGCATAGATCTTAGAATGGTTTGGGTTGCAAGTGACCTTAAGTATCATCCCGTTCCAACGCCCTGCCAGGGCAGGGACACCTCCCACTGGACCAGGCTGCTCAAGGCCCCATCCAACCTGGCCTTGAACACCTCCAGGGAGGTGTTCTCTGGGCAACCTGTGCCAGTGCCTCACCATCCTCATCGTGAAGAATTTCTTCCTAATGTCTAGTCTAAATCTTCCCCCTTCCGATTTAAAGCCATTCCCTCTCATCCTACTACTCCAGGCCTTGTAAAAAGTCCCTCCCTAGATTTCTTGTAGCCCCTTCAGGTAGTGGAAGCATGATTCCACATGGATGCCCCCAATCCAACAAGCTGTTTTCAAGGGTCATGATGCATAAACACCCACCCACCTCCAAGTTTATCTTTATGTCCAGCCTCTATTATGTGCTATTAATACATTCTTTAGTTGTTATTCACAACAAACAGTTCTGAAGTTGCATGTTACAATACAAGAACAGTCTTAAGTTTATGTTTCTCTTCCTCCCCCATCTGCCCAAGACAGATATGCTTGATTACATACGTAGGACGGTTTGTGGTAAACTATATGTTGGTCCACCCAGCTGGACTGGTGTACATCAGACAACTCCTGATGGGTCCAAGCAGGAGAAACAGAAGTTGAACAGAATCGGCAGTCGGTTCACAGGGCTACCAGAGTCCCAGTAAAAGGTTATCAATAAAAGGATCTATAAAGGGAAGCTTTACCCAAAGTGAACACCTAAGCTTCAATCTTCCAAAAATGGCTTGGGCATCTGCTTGTATACAGAAATACAGAAAATTCTTTTAAACCCATTAAACAAATGCAATTTCTGTATAGCTGCCTTCTTTATCTTTTCAAGAGAATACGCTCATTTTAGTTTCACCTTAAAGTCCAAGGTCTGCCTATTAAAACAGACTTTAAAGGAGTCAGGAAGCCCTGTTCCCTCAAAGTGACAATGCTCAACAGGGACAGGGGCTCACTCTTTCAGTGCTGGGCATCTCAGTGCAAGCTCAAGAGTCATTCAAAAGTTGATGAGATGCTCCTTCAGTAAGCTGCAAGTTACCAAAAGCTGGAAACACAGCACTAATAGCGAGAAAATCTTATGGTGGCAGGTGCCAGCCCGAGTGGACCCTGTGAGTATCCTTGAAGCAAAGTACCTGCAGTGCACCGACTGTATGTGTCATGACCCACCACTCTATTCATGTTGGCAAACATTTCAAACCATGTTCAAGACTGGTCTAACAAAGGTATTTTTTGGATTTTGCTGATATTTTGGAAAAGCGTCGGGTTTTTTGTGTTTGTTTTTTTTAAGAATCACTGAGTCTTTGACGGAAGTAACTATCACATGTTATGAACATGTTTACTTCTGACAAAAACATCATGCTCAAAAGAATGCCAGCAATGGCAGTGCTGAGGGAAACCCGCAAGAAATCTCAAGAGAATCTACCTAGGCAAAAGTTTATATCGCATTGTACTAACGAATTGCAGATTATGATTCTTCTCCATTCTGTTATTGTATTTGCACAGTAAATCTTTCGACATGTTATAATATCCCACAACACAGAAGAAATCTTTATTTATGCAATGTCTTCTACAGCCAAGACATCTGAAAATAGTTTACAAAATAACCTAGTTCTAACCTAGATGCAGGGAGAATACTGATCATCTCATCTGACTTTTATTATCTCAATGAGACAGCATAAATCCAAGTAAGCTCAGCAGCAAGATTTTGAATACTGCAGAAGAGGCTCTTCATACCAGCTGCACGCTCGGTTCTCTTTGTTGCTCTCCAACCTCCACATCCTCATTCTTCTCTCACCAAAGAATTACTAAAAGCACCATTAACACGTCTTACACCGCAGAGGCAGACAGTTGTATCTTTATAGCTGCATAAGCTCTATCTCAATGAGAAACTCCATTCAGTCCCCAAGCAGTTTGCCCAGGGTTAGCCGCCTCTCCAGACATGGCCCACATGGGAATGGGAAGGAGTGTGTGGATTAAGAGTGAAGATTATGACTCCAAAATCTGCATGCATGGTGCTAATTTGTGCAGCCAGAGAAGTCAACCCTCAAAGTGCTCTTTAAGCAGCACTGTATCTGGCTTGACAGCAGCCCGAATCCTTAGAGGCTACTCGTTTGCGGAGGGTGGTGATAGAGCAAAACTGCCAAGAGCTGAAATTACCGTGTCAAAACTAATGATGTGTGTCAAACTCTCTCAGATTAGGACAGAGAACAAGTTTTACAGGTAGTGCTGAAAACATCTTAGGTATGTATCAGATCAGATTGGGGAAGAATAGCTTTCATAGAGCTTTTCCTCTTTCATTCACTTCCATTAACAACAAAAGTGCCTGATGTAATGGTGTATCTTGAGTGCCGGTTGCTCGGAGTCATGTGAATGGCACCTCCACTGCCCTCATTCAGGAGTTACTCTCAGGAACACAAAACCCTCAGCTAAAGAATAGCTCTGTCGCTCAATTTCTGTCTTCTTTCAGCAAATGTGATCAAGCTTTCTCTCCAGTTTCAAGCTTGACAGATTTATAACTTTCCTCCCAAGCCCATGAGATACACACGACAAACATCATGCAAAACTGATGAATTGTCAGTTACCCCACCAGATGCTTTATAGACTTGATCTTTTTACAACCGTTTAGTACTCTATAATAATTTACCAGCTGGTAGAAAAGCCAGATTTTCTTATGCAAGACTGTTGTCTGTCCCACATAGAGCACCTTTGGCCCTTAACAGGATCCAACCTCACCGCTCCTGCCTTCCATGATTACTCCGCCTATGGAAAAGTTGCCTGCATTCAATATTTAAAGCCCTTTAAATTGGAGTGTTTTAAAATTTTATAAATCTCAGTAGCTGTCATTCTCTTTTGAAACTGAAAATATGAAAAAGCCTCTCCCAGTGGTTCAGCTGTCATGTTTTTTAGAGGCGAGGTGCTCTCCCCCAACAAGATGGTCCAATATTCAAAGCAAGGTGACAAGGGGTTAGTTGAAGCTCAGTTAACCGTTAGAAGGTCAGCGCTACTCTGACAGTTTTGAACAGCAGTCTTGAACCAAAGCTAAAGGCTTCCTCTCCTGAGGCAGAAAGGCAGTCTAAGACAGAGAGCGGCTACAAACTAAATACGCTGGTAGACTTTGGTAATGAGTTGAACATACACGGAGTCAGTATTGCTTTGGTAAAACCAAGTCCAACAGCAACTAACTAATGCTCTTAAGACTATCGGTGTGTCTTTTGCTCCAACAACCTCACACCTCTTTAGGCTGCTCTCTTGCATCCAGAATCATCTCCTGTACACCAGCTGACCTCAAATCCCTTAATTTAAGGGCCTCTTTTAATCTCACTGCTTTGGCTCCCATCTCACAACTGCTCCGGCGTTTGGGAGCCCAGACGCTGTAGAAGAAGGGATTTCAAAACCACACGTCCATTCTCAATGCTATTTCTGCATCTGGTCCTGTCAGTATTATAAACTCTAGACCATGTAATCCAAAAGGAGGGTGAGGCTAAGCACTCCAGATGGCTTTGTGAAAACAGCTTTGAGTTTAGCAAGCTAAACTCCTGCCTCTGCTCCATACCCAGTGTTAGAACTACCGAGCACTAGTTTGGCAGTAAACTAGAAAGCGGGAAAGCACAACAACAAAAAAAAAAATAGCAGATTTCATTTAAATATAGCTAATTTTGCCGTGGGGCAGGTGGATGGAAAAAAGGCAGTCTTGAGAACATTTTTGAAACCTACATGGTTTGATTCTTTCAGACAAGCAGAAAAAGCTGGACTCATTTAAAACAGAGCCAAGAATACCAACAGCTCATATGGCACGAGGAAATTTTGGCAATGAGTATGTCCCACAGGAGATGGCAAAGAGATTAGAAAAAGCAGTCAACTTTAAAGAGTCAAGAGGAATTTTAAACCAGCACTGAATAGCTCACGTCCTCTATGAACTCTTCTGGAAGCTAAACAGAACTGAAGTGAGTGCCATGTGGGTCACTAATCATGAACAGCAGGGTGAAGAAAAGCATCTCCAAAGTCATCCTGCCCGTTCCAAGCCAGGGACAAAAATATTGCATTAAAACTGCTTTTTACTTTACAGCCCAAAGTATCTAAGAAGTCAGCAAAAAAGGGTTCCCTCCAGGAAGCCTTCTGCATTCATAGAACTGCCAAGCTCAGTTGTGAGTGTGACTACTAACACTGTATTTGCTGTGAAACACAGCTAAGAGACTCTCTAGAAACTTACAGGGTAGGAAGGTACGCCCAGTGCATAAGCAATGTCCTTATCTGACCTGGAGACGTTATTTTCATAAAGGAACCAGAAACAATTGTGTTTGCTTTTCAAGGCGGAAACATCTTAAAGGTTCTCAACCTGAGCCCAAGGACACAGGTCAGAAGACACCAACTGAAACGCATCCAGACAATAGCAAAGGAGACACTAAAACTGCACCATCTTCTCCCGGTTCTACCATACGTGCAACACACAACGCTCCTTCTGGACACCAACCCACAACCTTCTATTTTACCCAAATACCCCGGAGGGAACCAGTGCTCCAGAGGGACCCAACCACCCTGGAGTGTCACCCAAACAACGGTAAACAAGAAGTGACCGAGCAAGGATGGGGGACACACCACACAGAGCGATGAAGCAGCTATTTCCTCTATCAAAAATCAGAATAATAATCGGCTACAGCTCAACTGTTTAATTCTGTATATAATACCTCATCCGTGCTCTGAAGGAGGAAGAGGAAAACCATGACGCATCATATAATTCAAGATCATCATATTGCACACATTAAAAGTTGTAGAAGCACAGTTACACACAAGTTAATGACTTTTGAATGTTTCACTTCACTACATTAGTATTCCTTCAACATAGATCTCTTTGTGCTTTTCTGCAAGAAATGTAATATAAAGAGACTTGGGGAGTACAGCAATATGGCCAAAAAAGACAAAATGAGTCTCATTTCACTTGAAACTCCCACATTCAGGGAACGTATTAGAGAGATTCAGTGGGGAGGTGTATGAAGATGGCAACACTAGCATAGATTTAGGGAGGAACTTGATACCAGCTTGCAATACAGAAAGAAGGCCAAAAGTTGAAGCGACTGCTACATGAGCAAAAGTATCACCTCCAGGATTCAGGTGTAAGCAGACCTACAGCATCACTTTGAAGACTCTCAAACCATCTGGAGGGAAGGGATGAACAAAGCAACTCAAGAACTGGGATGGATAAAAATCTCTGTTAAGTCACAAGTGCTAGACAGACTGGCTAAGCAAGATGGGGATTTGATAACCATCTGTAAGGACATGAAGGATACAAACACCAAGAAAGGAGTAGAAGAGTATAATTAGCCATGGGCATACAACTGTGAGCAATGGAATGAGACAGAGTAACAGAAAGTCTATGTTGAATGTTCTCAGTAAACTCTCCAAAAAAAAAAAAAGAAAAAGAAAAAAAAACCCAAAAGAGAGAACAGACTCCAGCAGGAAAATGTTTCATTATCTGTTTGGATGGCAGTTAAAAAGAGGGTAGGAAAAAAAAAAGAAACGCACACCCCAGATATTCCATAACCTAGGAAAATACCCAACCCGAACAGAGGCAGATTGGTATGGGGAAATATATATACAATAGCAAAAAATTATTCAGAAGTACTTCAAAAAGATTCTCCTTATTTTGGCAAAGCATTAAAAATAACAGGTGTGAATAGTTTAGCAATAGCCTGGCCTAGCTACAGATCTTTGTGGTCCTGAATACGCAATCACAACTTGATCCAAGGAGAGGAGCGGAGGGAAAGAGAAGGTTTTACGCAAGCACAGCCTGGATACTCCTGTCAGCCTTATTGGCTACATTTGCTTTTGGAGATATTAATTTCTGAAGGTGTCATTCCCTACAGACTAGATAAAAAGGAGGATTTTTTCCACTGGAACAAGGATTATGAAGGGCCCCGTTAAATAACTATGGTGATAAGTCAAAATGTCCACTTAAAATATAGATCAGCCTTGAGCCTCACAAGCCCAGCCATCACTCACAGTGAGCACTAAATAAGATTGCTGTAGATCACCCTACCCAAGTGTGTAGGCTCTTAATGCCTGCTGTAAAGTCTCCTTAAAAGAAAGAAACCACTGCATATCATCCTCTCAGCAGAGATCTTCACAGAACGGGACCAGCAGTGCAACCAGACGTATGGATTGAAGATCCAGGGCAGTAGAAAACCCTACAGAAACTAAAAAGAAATTCAGCTATTCCTTAGCGATCAGCAAACTCCGCTAACGTGGAGGAAGATGCCTGTGTGTCAGCCACTTCCACAGAGCAAAAACTCCAGTGCCGCTTCTACAAAACACCATACACGTGACAATACATTCTTAATAGAAATGTCCATTCCATTACAGGCTTGCATTCAGCACAACGGAAAACGGCGTAAAGGTTAAAATTACAACGTTCCAAGTCATCCCCTCTACACCTCAACTCCTTGGCATCAAGTCCCGCACATCCAAGATGCAGAACAGAAGGTTTTAAACTAAGGAGAGGGAAAGTTGAGAAACAGGGTCCCTTCTGGGCTTGGTGCTTACAACACACCGCAGCTGACTGCTAGTACAGTACAGCTGTGGCACATCTGGCTCCAGCAGTGCCAAACCCGCTGCTTCTGCATCTCTCAGACTGACGGAACAGGCAAAGCAGAGCAGACAGAAGATCCACTGAGCACGAAAACTAATTTTAACCATAACAGCAAGAATGCAAATCGATCGGATGAGGATAATCTGTCTTTCCCTTCCTTCAAGGATTTTTGCAGGTGTCTGCTGACTTGAAATCAAACTAAATCCTAATCAATCCTAATTCAAATCAAATCAGCTTCTTATTTGAAACAACCCCCCTGCTCTATCTACGTGTCTATTCAGCTTCATTAGCAGCTGCAAAGTTGAGCTTTTGCAGAGACCTCCTCAATGTAAGCCTGTTCTCTGGGAGCTTCCCGGGCTTTTTAAGTAACCACTTGACAGTTTTCCTTTGCAGAATCCATTAAGTCCAACCCTATGAGAACACGATCTTTTAGGTATTTTGTTGTTTTCTCAGTAAGTTTTGCTTCAACCAAAGTACAAGACACAAAGAACTGCATTCTAGAGAAGTGGCTCTTTTTAATGAAAAATCCCTTACTTTTGCTATAAGTTCAGTTATGTTTTATATAGCACAGCATACTACTGGGGTCTGCTTACTTAATGCTTTTCAGATTAATAGCTTATTCCAAAGCTGCTTTTGCCTAGACCTCAATTTCTGAAATTTGCTTATCTTTTGTATTTAGAAAGACTGGGCACAATATCAGTATTTAGTCTTCTACAACATTTTTAGCTATTAAAAACTGATGCAAAGAAGTAATTTCCCTTTTTAGTAGTACCCTTTTCTTCCTTAATTGCTATCTTTAACCTCCCGTCATCCAGTAAATCCAATTTTCACACAAGACAATGGCACTGCTTTGCCTAAATTCTTCATCTATGTACAGCTGTTAGTTCTTCAAAGCCCACCTTGGATCTTTCAACTTTCCTTTCATACTCGTTATATTGTATACACTTCACTTTTTACGCTTTACCTGGGAGCTGGATTTCTGAATTTTCATCTCTATTAGCTTCTCAAACCTGCCACCTAGCTAGTGCAAATTATTCCCAGCCTTGCTAATTTAAGTGCTTTACCCAGCCTGCATTCTGATGTTCCACTGCTGGTTTCAGACTACGTCAAGGAACTGTTTCACTGGTTTACATACACACACGCACACAGAGACACGGAGAAACAGCAAGAGAGAGAAACACACGCACTGACTCTCCTTCTCTCTTTTTTCCTTTTCTACTCTTACTTTCTCCCATTTTGATTTTAGTGATGCTTTGAGTAACTCGTTTGCTTTCTCTTAAGTTGTCCTTTCGGAAGTTTATCATCACGGCTCTTGATCAGGGAGTGCAGGGATAGGATGAGGGGGTTTTAAGCTGAAAGAGGAAGATTTAGATTAGACATTAGGAAGAAATCTTTCACCCTGATGATAACGAGGCCCTGGCCCAGGCTGCCCAGAGGAGTCGTGGCTGCCCCATCCCTGGAGGTGTTCGAGGCCAGGTTGGATGAGGCTTTGAGCAACCTCATCCAGTGGGACGTGTCCCTGCCCACAGCAGTGGGGGGTTGGAACTGAATGATCTTAAGGGTCCCTTGCAACTCAAACCATTCTATGATTTTACTATTCTCAACATTCTGACCTTCTTTTTGGCCCTTCTGAACTCGACGACCAAACTCAAGCACTACAGGCACTGTCGTCATGACTGCTCATGGAGATGTATGCAAGGATCCTACAAACAACTTTAGCCTTGCTGACTCAGATAGCAGCAGCTTGACAAATACATGGGTGATTAAATAATCTTGAGTGACTGCTTGTGTCCAGATCTATTTTAAGTTGGGTCTGGAAGGTGTGCACACGCTGGTGACAAAACCTCCACCCACCGTCTTGCAGCCACTGTCATGTGCGGTGATGGGAGTGAAAAGGACATACTGCTTTAATCCTGCTAACAGAGACAATAAACGTTCTCCACAGGTGTACCAAGTGCCTGTGATGTGGCAAGTTCCCAAACACATCCCGGGTGCCATCCTTTCTAGACGTGGTCACCACCAGCACAGGAGTGGCACCACCACACCAGACCAGCTCCCAGCCCCAGGCAGCCCGCACCAGCCAGCAAAAAGACCGTGCAGGAGAAGACAGCAGGAGGCTGCCACAGGGCTGGTTTCCTCCTAACACCATCATTTAGCAGACAACTTATGCCCTACTGGAGGGTTTATATATCCAATTAAACTTTCTGTAATTCTCATCTTGTGAGACTATGAACATTTTCAACGGTAGATTTTGGAATTATTCTTTCCTAAAGGGTTTTGAAGTTAATTATATCATAGTTGTTATTACTGTCTGAACCACGGATACTGCTTGAACCCCATTATTGTGTGTGTTACTGAGGGCTAAAATAAGAAGCGCTGCTGCTTTGGTGTGCTCTGGAGGTAGCCTTTCCTACAAACGGCTTCTTTAACCTTTGCCCAAACATAATGTATGCTCAGTTTATATGCAGGTAGTTAACATAGCCCGGTAGGGTAAATAGGCTTATTACATTTATTAAACTGAATTCTCTCCATGCAGAACGCCCCCAGCATCCTCAGATCCTCTAACTCTGGAGGCATTTGGCTGTTACCATGGAAGACAGCACCCAGAAATTCCCTTCGCAACTAATAAGCAAGAACTATGAAATCACAAGTTTTATGCAATTGCCTCCTGTATGAAAAATGAAAACTGCTTCTGTAACCTACAAAGAAACCAAGATGCAATCAAGCTTATTATAATAAGATGCTAAATTTATGATTATTTCTTTTTTTCTTTCTCCTACTAAGGCCCCCTTCCTTTGTTTTGGCAAAAGAAAACACCCTCGGAGGTAGCACACACTACATACTACCCAAGCCATATTAAAGGGATGTAAATAAAAATCAAGCCCTAGGTGTAATATAATGCTTATTGAAGATGAAGAAGCCAAAGGCCTGCAAATTAAGAAATCCTGGATTAATGGTGGCAAAGTCAGTCCTAACTCTGACTCAATCCAAAAAATACATTTTCTCTCCTTCAGTAGCACTTCAGGCTAAAAATTAAATTCAGGTTTCTTGCATCCCGTTCTGTACAGCAAGACACACAAAACAACCAGACATCAGATATTGTCTCACTCAGATCTGAGACTGTATGTTCAAAACAGTTTGATGGAAGAAAATCAATTAATATATTTTACAAGTTGTCTTTGTTTGGCAGATCAAAGCAGCAGTTTCCTAGTTACTTCCTGGCTAGAGGGACTGAGATAACAGCTGCATCAAGGCTGCAGCGAATCCAACACTTTCTACAGACCAGCCATCTTCCATCCTTCACACCACAAAGCAAATCCCAGGACTCCACAGAGTCAAACAGGCCAAAACCTGATGCCACACTCACGTTTTCATGCACACATTCCGTAAATAAACTCACACGTGCAGAACGCACAGTGCAGCAACGCACAAGCACGAAGAATTTAGAGGCAGCAGACAGCAAAGCTCCCCACGACTGTGGATCCATGCTACCTGCCACCTTATTGAGGATGTGCAACCTCATCTGCTTCCGATCGGAAAGATGACAAAATGTGGGAGGCTAAAAACATTCTGCACATGTTAATGAACCTGTAACAACTGCCTCTCCCAACCTCAGAGAGAAATCCAAAATGTAGAGCTAAAGCAAAGAATTACCTCTCAGGTAAGCTGGGAGCATCACCACCCCTGCACATTCCCCACTGCTCCTTCCACCCTCTGTGATTCTGTACCTCCCATGGACCTCTATCCACCATAAAATCCATGCTAAGCATATGTGGGATTTTGCTTTTGATATCTAGCAATTTTTTACTTCCTAGAAACGGAATGCCAGCTTTGCTAGCCGGGGGTATCGACCGCATGGCAGCGATGCAGCTACTTCCAATGTTTTTGGCATTTCAAGAGGCAGCAAGAGAATCAGTTCCTACATTCAGCACGGCAAAGACTTACAGATAGGGGATATTCTTCACCCTTCAGAATAATTTTCCTCCACGACATCCTACGGCTCCAGAAGCTTCAAGTTCAGCAATTCAACCTTAACCAAGGTAGCCAAAAGAAAACAAACAAAACCCACCAGCGTAACGCTTCCACAAGAAGTTAGGTTGCTTTTGCTTTTTCTAATTTAAGCTTAAAAATTCCTTCTTCCCCAAACTTTGAGATCATTTCCTCTGTATCTCAGATCTTCCAGCTTCTACGTGTTCTCTTTCCCAGGGGAATGGTCCCGTGCTAATGGTCCGAGTCAAGATAAACCTGAATCGTAATAAAAGCTCAACCTAAAAAGATAATTACGTACCTCACACAAAACTGCCCTTTTGTAATGGAGACTTCTGCCAATAGCAGATGGAAAGACCTTTGAAAAATAAGACATCCCATATGTCGTCTGCGGCAACTTCGCAGCTTTACTATTGAAATTATCCACTCTTCCCTTCCAGGCCACCACCTTTACATGACCTTGAGTAAAACATAAAGGGGATAATACATAATCTGCAGCTTCTTGGGATACCATTCTGTAAAACCTAAGGAAAAAAAATTACTGCTAGCTGCTTTTTCAATCCATTTGTACATTAGTGTGCTGAAATGCATACTTAGAGCCATCGAAATCAGAGTCAATGTACGTTTTACAGTACTTAGGAGAAAAGCTATTTTAATTTTGTTAGTTGTCAGAATGTAAAATCCTGAAGGCAAAAAGCTTTCAGCGGAAAAGCAGAACAGATCTTAAAGGGGAAAGACATGACATAGCTTAATAAAAACCAAAGGAAAGCTTAAGCAGGACCTAGTTAAGTGCAGCTCCAAGGAAAGGAAACAGCTCCTGTTCCTCCACGTCCCTAATGCCAGTGTGGGGCTAACGACACAAGATACTTAATTTGTTCATCAAATCCAAACAAATAACATTAACAGCGGCGCAGACCAACTCCCCAGCTTCCAATAAACAATGGCTCAGAGGCCCTTAGTGACACAACGTATGAGGAACATGCTCCCAAGTTTTAAGCATTTACTTTTGGATACACAATGCCACCAGATGTCCAAGCTTTTTCTTACCTGCAGACTAATGCATCAAAGTGGCCATTCCTTCCAAAAGCTCACTTGCTCAGAGACTGCAGTTCTATGCCCATCATCGCTAGACACGTGCCCAAGCCCATTAGTTGATGTGGACCTTAGCCAGGCATGAGCAGAGGGGCTCAGTAGAGGGTTGGACCAAATTAGAGCACACAAGACCGTGTTTCTGCCAGGTCTATGTTTCAGTTTGGATACAGGAAGGCAGGACAAAGTTATCTGCTCTAAACGTTTGAATCAACTTGAATCACCTGACCAAGCTTGCACTAGTAGAGCGCTCTGCATTGCAGTAACTAAGGTAGCCCTGATCTGGTAGAACATGACCCAAAATATAGGTCCAAGGCATTTGCTGCCATTTGCACAAGAGCTTTTCTCCACGCAAGGCATCTGTGTTTCACAGAGGCAAAAAGCAAACCTCAAACAGTTGCATCTGTAGCCTACTCCCAGAGACACTTTTCTCTTTTCACCCTCCCCCCAGAACCAGAGCCCTGACTCTCCTTCCGTGCTTATTGAAGGGACCCTTTGCTGGAGCTCGCATCCCTGGTTGCTTGACCTTCAGCTGGTGTGTGGATTCTGCATCACTCAAACCCCTCAGCAACACAATGCGAAGGACACTTTTCTTTTCACTGGTGCCTTCTTTATGCGAGATCTTTACTACGGTTTTATCCTTGTGGGGTTTAATAATTACGCACATACACAGAGAGCCTGCAATCAGTGTACTTTGAATTAAATTTTAACCAATTTATGAAGTATTAAAACCCACAAAATCTTTTATAACATTTTAATTGTAGTATTACAGAACTCATCTGGTAACACCTAATTATAATTCTAAATGAGCAGCAATTAACAAGCTATTTTATGGTGCCAAAGCCCAAAACAAACAAGGTCAGGACAGCCCTGCAAAAGGAGCTGCTAGCGTTCACCCTGCAGAAGGGAGGCCAGTCTATCTTTGGGATACACTCATTCCCTGGTTTCTCATTCCCTAGTGTTAGAAACCATAGGGAATATCACCCATCAAGTACAGGACTTGCTGTACCGGCAGAACCTTGTCAGGAAATGGGTGGCTCTGCATACGCATCATCAGTATAAGCGCATTTGAAGAGACATATGCCAACGCTATGTCACTGGTGAGGAAAATAGGAGCAGCTCCAGCAAAAGCAAATGCCCCTAAATATGGAGTTGAGGACAGAGCAATGAAGGAGTCTCGCTTCTTCGCACAGAAGCCACAAAACTCTACCGTAAAAACAGCCCACCTACTGTCTGAAAAAAAAATAGTTCATCTTGGCATGGGGAACGCTTCAAATGTACCCAACATCTCTGAGAAGGAGGAAGGCTGATACTGCGGTCAGATCCACCGATCTCAGGTCAGAAATTCCAGGACATTTCCCCCCTGACCTGGATGTTGTTCTGGAAATTTCTTGGAAGAATCTTGCTCCCTCACCCCTTAGCTGGTAAGAGAAGTCCTTCTACTCGGTAAGCATCCTGGTTTCAAAAGTAGCTACAGCAGAGAAGTACCCCATCAGCAGCAGCATTTTAGGGGTCAACTGGCAAAGGTTCAAAGCCCAGAGGCTTGCTTCACAATGCACTGCTCTTTGCTGACAGGCTGGGCTCAAGCTTTATTTTATATTTTACTCTTCTTAAAGAGAAATTCTTTGGAGTTGAAATGTGAAGGGGGGGGGAAAAATCAGCCTAAATCATACGCAATGTACAAGGCAATTTTCTATTATCGGACGGAACAGAAGGTTTCTGAACAGGGCTCTGTGACAGACTCACGTATCTGTTTTCTTTGACACTTTTTCCCCTGTCTTCTAGTGAAAATGAATCTCTGGCTTCTCCCAGGAAGAACACGGGCCATTCCTGACTGTAGGAGAGGAGACAACTGGAAGGGAACTTGCCTGATGCAGCTGGTATCCTCTCTGCCTGCAGGAGCAATGCATTAGATATGTTGAACTAACATTAAAGACATGGAAACATTTGGAAAAGTATCAATGATCAGCTTCTTAAACGGAAGCAAAAAGTACCCAGGGCATTGTCAGGACTAAATCAGCAATCCAACTCCGGGAGATACTGGCAATAGAAAATGTGTTTTATGTATGCAGGTGGTTTATGAGGAACAATTTGTTTACAGCCCTTTAAAAAAGAATACACAAAGGAATTTGAATAGCTATTCCTCATGAAGCACTGCTGTTCGTAATAAAGCGTGCTCTGTCCTCCAAGCTCGCAGAGATAATTCCTGATAGATTAACCTTCTGCGTCACACCGAGGGTACCAGCAGTAAGTAAAGGGCTGCTTAAGGCGCTGCAGATTCCCTGCTGTTCCGTCGCACTTTTGTCCTACTCCTGGAAGTGCTAAAGCCTCACACCAGATGGGTCACACTGGTGTAAATCTCCACACAAAAGTATTCTGGGCTTGCTCTTCTGCTGAGACTTACAGGCTTCAGAAAACTTTGCAGGCTGGTAAACATGCCTTTGTCCAGGTTGGAGTGTCCTGTGCCTCCAACCAAGCATTTCCGAAGGAAGAATTGTCTGACGGAACTTTTACAAATGGAAAATAAACTGAAATGTACCCTCCCTGACAATGTTCATCAAAAAACAGTTAAGACTTACACCGCTAACTGGAGCAAACTGATCATCCACAGCAAACAGAAACCTCTTCTGACCAATTGCTTCTGAGCAAAGGCAACAGGAGTGCTCCACAGAGTATGAAATGGACACTTCTGACAGAGAAAATGGCCTCAATTTGTGCCAGTTCAGATTGGATATTAGGAAAAATTTCTTCACTGAAGGAGTGGTGAAGCACTGGCAGAGGCTGCCCAGGGAAGTGGTGGAGTCTCCATCCCTGGAGGTGTTCAAAAAATGTGTAGATGTGGCACTTTGGGACAGGGTTTAATACACAAAGTGGTGTTGGGCTGACAGTCGGACTGGATGATCTTAAGAGTTCTTTCCTAACCTTAATGATTCGATGACTTCAAAAGACACAAACAACCCTCCGCACATTTCTCCGCCAGCAAAAACGGAAAACCATGTCTCTTGAATACACAGCAAAGCTTCTGGATATACTGCCGTTTCTTTTACTTATTAGTTCACCACTGACTGCCAGAAGTTTGACCGTGCTTCCCGCATGATTGCCCTGGCAGTCTTGTGCCGCAAGTCCTGGTTTGCCATTACAGTGGATGAACGGCTGCAGGATCAGCCCCAACTCTGTAATGCGGCTGGGAGGAGGGTAACCTTTCGAGAGCCTAGCAAACACCACTACCCAACCCGCAAGCACTCACCCTGTGACCTCCGTGAGACGACCCTTTGCTGTCAAAACTACTGGCACAGCAGACTCATAGGCAACAACCATCATTAAGGATTAATTATGGCTACATTATGGCTTAATTATGGATTAATTGCATGAACCAGGCGAAGTTGATTATTTCTTTTCAAAGAGATCAACTGCCCTGCAGAAGCCACCATGCTCAAATCCTTTTCCATCAACTCTCCAAGAGTTTCTCACAAGTTACTGGGGGCACAAAAGCTGCAGATGCTTGGCTTTACCTTTGAAAGTGTTCTACTTGGATTTATCAAACTACACGCAAGTCAAACTTTATTTAGCTGAACGAGAATCCTGTAAGCCCCCCTTTCCTCACCAGAGAGTGGGAACAAGTAGAACAGCTAGTGCTTTCTTGCTTTACTGCATTCATTATATTAAACCAAAAGCAATGTCATCTTAACTTGAAAGGACTTCTAAAAGAGCTTGAAGCAATTCTGCTGCTGCAGCATTTTTGTATTTTGGATTAACTACAAGCCGCCTTAACCCCTCTGAGTTTGTAAACGCACGTACCCACATCCTCCTAAGCTTTCAGAGCAGTCAGCAATCCCTGAAATGTTAGCAAGCTGAGAGTTAAGGCATATACCATGTATAACCATTGTAATTTGACCTCCTCTACAAGTTAAAGAAGTCCAAGGTTTAGGTATTTTTGTCCACAAGAAACGACCGGCAGAATTTGGTAAATTATCTCAGACGTTCCTCCTGTCTCATGTGCAATTTCCCTGATTAACATCCCGGGCTCACAGGGGCGATGAAAAGGTCAAAATCCTACTATGAGAGAAAGTACTAAAACACTATGAAATGTTACCTTTAAAACATTTCCAATTGGTATTAATATAGAAAGATTTCTATCTCAAGGGATTTTGTAAATTCACGATTATCAACACGGACTTTTTAAGCTCTCTTGCAAACACAATTTTATGGCCCTTTTTTGCCAATAGAGTTTATCAGAAGCTAGGGAAAAAAAAACCCAACTTAGTTATCAACTTTCTTGAAATGAAATATTAAAAAAACCAAAACCCTACCACCAATAACTGGTTTTGTTTGATGTAGTTTGTCATTTTTGTGGACAGCTGGAAGCCTTAGGCAAATGTGCAAGAAAAAACAGCGATCTATCTCATCCATCTTTTGTTTGTTAAACCCCGAGTTTATTTAAGTGGCTTTGAATCCTGAACTACACAAATTCTTCTGAACCGTTCCACGCTCAGCAACTGATACTGGGGGGGGCAGAGAGAATCGAGAACATCCTTTAAGTTTATTAACTTCTGGAGAAGCCATCAGATAATGAACTCTTTCTTTCATCTCAACTCACACAGCCGAAGAATGGTGGCAGCTCCAGCGTGGCGCTACCAGGAGATCTTCTCAGGAACCAGATACAACCCATGCTGAAAGCACTTGTATCGCTCCAGACCCAGAAGCCTTTAACGGCCCTGTACGGGCCAGGCTCTCTTACCCTACCTGTGGAGGACACCATCTTATGAAACAATCAAAGAACTCATTTAAAATGCACTTTTAAGATTTCTTCTGACTCTGTTGTGTTTTCAGAGGGATGACCGCATTTTGGGGATGGCCGTATGTGGGCTGTAGATGAAAGGATGCCAAGCAGTGCCGAGTTCTCTCAGACAAATAGTACTTAGAGGAGATGGATGGAGTCACAAGATCAAACTGCAACTCCTCCCAGCTAAATGTTATTTTGAAAAGGGCTGTCTATACTCTGCACATTCACCCAAAAAAAACCAGAGAGAGAAAAGCCATTTTTATATACAAAATTATATCAAAGGAGTACCCTAGAGGCCACTGTATCATCCATTTTCATACTAAATTCAATAAAAATACCCACTTGTTACTGAGGTTAAATAGCTGCAGCACCAAGGGGTCTTGCTGCAGCATTTAAGACCTCATTGAGAGCATGTCCTGCCCTAATCTAGGCAACGAGGCTATTCAGAAAGCTGACATGGGCAATTTGACTGGCAATAGGTCTAGCCCCAGAGGTCCCATACATCACTGCCTGCATTTCTGCATTTCTTCTCCCTTTGCTATCTTTCCTCACACATTTCGCAGTGTCCAAGTGTGTTTCAAGACAGCTGATAGCATGTCATTTGTCATATCAATTCAAGACAACGTGAGGTAGTTAAGATGGTTCGGAAAGAAGGAGCCTAACTCTTCCAAGTTAGTTTATTGCACCTTTGCAAGGAGAAGTCGCTTCTATTCCAGCAGTGCCTACAGTGGTGTGTCCAGTCCACACACGCAAGAGAAAAATATGCATTGAAGACAAGCTCCCATTTTTTATGCTCTATGATAGAGGAGCTGTGTGTCCATGTGGATGCACGCACTGCAGCTGTCTGCATCCTCTAACTGATCCATTAGTATGTGGTCAATGACAAGAAAAGTACAGCCTTTCCTTCCCTTAAGTAAGACACTAATCTATTACAACTCTACAAGCTAGGGTAATTAATCAAAAGTCTATCATACCATATAAAATGAAAATGGCTCTAAGATGTGCCTGTTCACATCAATTAATTATTAAAGCAGCATTAGCTGAAGCTTTTCACCTGCCACTTAAAAGTCAGGGATAACATGACACGATGTGGATACAACTACACCCGCATTCACCCATCCACCACAGACAACCCCGCGGTGCCGGTACCCACTCTGCTTCTGCAGACTGGTTCCAGTTCATAGAATCATAGAATAGTTTGTGTTGGAAGGGACCTTAAAGATCATCTAGTTCCAACCCCCTTGTCATGGGCAGGGACATCCCACTGGCTCAGGCTGCCCAAGGCTCCATCCAGCCTGGCCTTGAACACCTTCAGGGATGGGGCAGCCACAACCTCCCTGGGCAACCTGTGCCAGTGTCTCACTACTCTTATGGTGAAGAAATTCTTCCTAATTTCTAGTCTAAATCTGCCCCTCTCCAGTTTGTACCCATTCCTCATCGTTCTATCACCACAAGCCTTTGTGAACAGTGCCTCTCCAGCTTTCTTGTAGCCCCTTCAGGTTCTGGAAGGTCACTGTAAGATCTCCTCTCACCCTTCTCTTCTCCAGCCTGTACAAGCTCAATTCTCTCAGCCCGTCCTTGTACAGAAGGCGCTCCAGCCTGCTGATCATCTTTGTAGCCTCCTCTGGACCCGTTCCAACAGCTCCATATCCTTCTTACGTTAAGGATTCCAGAACTGGACGCAGTATTCCAGATGAGATCTCACAAGAGAGGAATAGAGGGGCAGAATCCCCTCCCTCGCCCTGCTGGCCACGCTGCTTTGGATGCAGCCCAGGACACGGTTGGCCTTCTTTGGCTGCGAGCGCACATTGCCGGCTCATGTCGAGCTTCTCATTGAGCAGCACCCCGAAGTCCTTCTCCGCAGGGCTGCTCTCAATCACCCCAAGAGCAACCAGAGCCTGCCTGCTAGGGATGCTCGGTACATACAGCTGCGAAATCCCCATGGGGAGCCAGCGGGTGGCCCCTCCAAACAGCAATCGCAACAAGCATTTGCACATGTTTGCCTGACATTTCCACTTTTGTTTCAAAATAAAGTCCTCAAGCAACAAGGCAAGGGCTCAGTGAACGGCAGCGAAAGTATTCCTAGAAACCACCAACCGTGTTGTTTTCAGCTGTGTTCGCGCTGCTGTAATCAATGGAAGCACTTAGCAATGATGAGTACGTACCGACACAAAAAAAACACCCCATCCTTTATGCCACGGCTGTGTCTTCTTCCAGATCAACCAATGAATCAAGATCACTGACTGCACTAGGAGGGAAAGCACTGAGAGGGCTGGTGCTTAATTAAGCTGAAGTAAGTACACCCCTGCTCAGGAGCAGACTGAAATCACCTCTGTAGAACATAAGCCAAGAGCAGACGACAACGCAGCAGCTTCAGACCCTCTCATATTTTTACCACTTATGACCCGAGTTTTACTCTAATTGCACAAATTGAAGACTGATTAGCAGTTGCGTGGACATTAAATGCCCTGTTGATATAACCAAACCAGATTCGTTTTATTCAGAATGATTACTTAAGGCCATAGCTGTGAAACTAGAATGAATCAAAATAAAAACACGCATCGAAAACACACAGCTTCACCTCAGAAACAGTGGGATGGCAATATAGCCTTAGGAATAATTTAAAAGCCACATACTTTAACACCAGACTTTCTGTAAATGCAGAGGAAGGCATCTTCTTCGGGAAACGGCATAAACCCGCTACAGCGCGATTCTCATCCTTGACAGTCTCTAAAATGAACTTTTATGAGTATGAATACTGACAAAATCTACCCTAGCTACGCAGCAGGTTTCTATGTAAGAATCCATATCCGATTTTATGAGAATTTCTTTTCTTTTTTTTTTTTTTGCTTAAAAGGATTATGCACAACTCAAGATCAGCAGAAATATAGGGTCAAGTCAGAGACCAACTTCCACGAGCTGGGGAAGGCGAGCGGTAAGCGCAGCCCTGATGCAGCCCAGGCAGCTGCAGTCTAACATCTTTACAGGCAGAATGCTCCCATATAAACTACCAAGCAGGCACCAGCACTCCTGATATTGTTTGGATAGTAAATTTTAAACACTTTTGCCTCGTCTCCCATCTTTCATAGATGCTCTTCTTTACAGCTTATCTCCCGGCACAACGGCAAGAAAAGGGGCACCCAGACTGGCTGCCAGACAGCCTTTTCAGGCTTCATTTTTAATACCATGACCTAAAAAACACGTTAAATTTACTTGGCCTCCAGTCACCTCATTAAACCTGGTACCAAAGCAACTAACATAAATACAGCTTACAACATACACTTGATAAGAAAGCCATGCATTTTTTTCCCTTAGCACTTCATCTAAAAAGGTGAATCTCGAGAGGTAAGTCTCTAGCTGTTAACCAGCTATTTCCCTCTCCCCACAGAGGAAGAAACTGTGTTTTTCTCTGACAGCAATATACGGTGTTACTGTCATTACAGCTGTTTCAGAACAGCTTTAAACTACACTTGTGTTTCAGAACTACCTGCCAGAGCCCTAGTTCAAAACTTTAATCTCTCAATATATTGTTTCAAGGGAAGCTTTTAGTTTCAAATGTCCAAGTCATCAAGTACACAAAAGAAAACGCACACTTAAAGTTGGATGATACAATGCTGCTCACTGCATTCAAAATACAATCCACAATCTCATCCCTTGGAGCCTTCCAGACTCGATGACCAGATTTTGTGAGTGCTATGAGCCAGGAGCACTGGGCTGAAAAACCCCAGGAAAGGTTCCCTAAGAGCAGGGACTGGTCAGCACGAGTTTTTCTTAGACACTCTTGTTGCGATTTGCAGCCTCAGCCTCAGCTGCTGTGCCTCTCCAGATTTTACTTCGCAAGCAGATCTCAAGTCTTTTACTTGACTGCAATACAGATTGGCCAAGACTTTCTTTCCAAATGACTTTTAAGCATGATGCAGACACACTTTTTTGTGCAGATTTTATATCCATATACATGTAATTCTATAAAAATGATACCATACATGTATTTAATAGTCAACGCACTGATATTTCCTTCTGAACACTCGCCAAGTGCCTTCACTCCTGCACCTTACACTCCTCTGCCATAGCAGCAGTGACAGCAAAACACACAAAACAACCATGAAACTCTGAAAAGTAAATCCTACCACCTTGAAAAATCTCAGAACCTTACTCCAGTTACCAGGCTTCTATAAAAGCACAGAAAAAAATTATCTTACAAATATTTTCTGGGCTAATTTTACTCTTCCATTTCTTAAAATTTCACTAAACCTTTAGTTTTAGCATGACAATTTCTACCATCACTTTGGACAGAAGCTGCACACCACTAGAATTCTAGTTTTTCCACCTTGAGAAAAGACTAAAAATATACAGGTTCTCTCTTATAGCCCTGTTAACAACACAGGTTCGGCTCTAGCAGAAGAACAATCGGATAAGAAATCTAAGTGTCCATCTATCCACCGATGGTGCATAAACATTGCATTTACTAGCGCTTTCAAATACTTATTTCAGACTAACCTCTTTCTCACAGCAGTAATAGCAGAAATGACCATTTCAAAACTGCTGTCACCCAAATGTCACAAAACAAAAGGGGAAAAAAAAATGATACGCTTGAGACATCTACATCCCCGCGTCTCCTCTGGCATTTAGAAACCGGCACGCGAGGAGAATAATCTAGCTCCCGTGACTCATCTCACCCTTCAAAGCCAAGGCAGGCTCCGGGACAGAGGGGACACGGCAGCTGCACCAGGAGGTCCGGTCAACACTCCCCATATTTCTGCTGCCTGCAGCAGGTCCTTCAATTTGCAGAAGAGGATCTGGTCAGCCCTCATATCTTCCTAATTACAAACCAACAATTAGCTGGAATCTCATTGGGCTGTGCATGTCACCTGTTAACAGGGCTCCGCAGAAAAGGGTTAGAACTGGATGTGGCAGATGGAGCTATATATCTCGTCCATCTCTGGAGACAGATTTGTAATGCAAAACACTGAATTCAAGATGAGACCCATGGATACAAGGAAGCAATCAGAACCAAACTGATTAAACAAGACCCACGTCTCAGCATGGCGCATGGAATACTAAGCAGAAACAAAGATACCTCTGAGAGGGAAACAAACGGCACGCCAAGCCACACACCAGCCGGATCTTCACTGCACTGTGCGACTGTCTCTTCAGAAAAATTAGAATGTTCTTCTAACAACGACGCCAGAGACATCGACATCCCAATTACTCTGTCTCAGATAGGCACAGATGAAAACCTTGGGTTGTTGAGTTGTGTGTTTTATAATGGGGAAGCCCAGGGCTGCGATGCTGTGATCCATGCAGGCAAAACCCACGCTTGTTGCCAAGTCCTCAAGTTCAGATTTACAGTATCCCAGGCCAGAAGGCAAGCTGGATTATTATCCCAACTTCTCTCGCAACCCCAGGGACGTTACATTTCATCCAGTTACTGTGATCCTCAGCTCAGCGCCTGTTTGACTAAAGAACAACTGGATTCAGCATGGGTGGAATCCAGACTGGCATGCGGGACAGACATCAGGATGCGGAGGGACGCACTTCTCCTCCCTCTCTGCCCTCTCAAAAGACCCTGAGAGGTGTGATTTGCTTCCAGCTGGAGTACTGCTGGCTCCAGCACCCAGTCACACCTTCTCCTTCTCATTTTCACTGCTATCTTAAACGGCATTTTTACATCTTGCATTTGGAACCGGGCTTTCCTTTATCAACGTTGATCTGGCTTCACAGACCTGCCACTCGCTTTGCTCCATCGGCTAATGGAAGAAGAGAAGAATTACAATGCCCTCTGAGCTCCTGCAGCCGCTCTCTTGCAAATACTCAGCTGACACACACACACACTTCTCAGCTGCACCCCTGCTCAAATAGCCATCAGGAAAACTATAATTTAGACTTTTAACAGCTCCTCCAGTGAAACACAAAAAAACCCCAAAAACCAGCCACCCTTTAAGCTGGTTTTGCTTCACTTTTGCTCAGCAAAACGCTTAACCCCTCAGACAGCTGGAACCGGCCTTGAACATTATTTTGCTGCCTCACTTACTTACTGAACTTATTTTGCTGCATCCTACTGAGTGGATGATGTCATGTAGCCTTACAGGAATAAACGTATTCCAACACGCACTGAAAAATGAACCAAGTAAGCTATAAGCAAAGACAGTTTACGTAATGCTTTATAGACACCTTTACATGGCCCTGGGCCTCACAACCAAGTTCAGTTTTTTATCCAGGGCTTAGAGAAAAGAAAAACTTTTGGATGCCGGTACAGTGCTCACCCACTGACTTCCCAAAGCGTTTACTGCCCAGCCTGCATGCCTCAGTGAGCCAGGGCTTTTGGAAAATTCCTGTTACATGCACACACACACACACAAAAGAGCACTCTAATTATCAGCATATTTAGAGACACATTATTCAGACACTCGTATGGCCTCTAGAAGTACACTTCTTGATCTGGGTGAACTGACTTTCAATGTGAAAGCACGCTGTAGCACCCCTCCTCCTCTCCTCTCCTCTGCTCTTCCCCTGCCAACTTCTCCAGGTTTGGGAGTTTCATTTTTTATTTATTGCTTTTCTCAAAGCTTGACAGAAAGTTTCTGTTATTCCACCATATTTTATTCCCCTCTGTTTGGCAAATGATCCTTCCCCATCCTCCCACACGTCTCACATGGAATTGCTACAGCCTTTTTTTTTCTGTAATAAAAAAAAAAAATCGTATACCTTTATCTTCCCACAAAATCTGTTATTTCAACAGCAACAGCATTGCCTGGACTGAACCGAAGAAGCTGTATCTCACTATCCCTCTCGAGCGCAAGGGGCTGCAGAGCCCATCTTCCACGTCTCGTATGGGCGCTGAAAGCGTGGCAGAGCCCCGGGTGCGAGGGCTGGAAGCGATGGCTACAGCGTCCTTCTGCTCTCCTGTAAAGCACGCCAACGCTCCCGCGCTGCATGAAGAATTTGCAGCTGATGTGATTGTGTTGCTATCACATGCGCTTATAATAATATAGGCTTAAATTATCTAACAGTCTTCCCCTGCATCTAATGAATAGGAAACCCAATGATAATTTTACTAATGACTTGCAAACACTATTGCACCACCTCCTTTTCAGGGGGATGGTGTGATATTGTGGAGAAGATGGGCGAGACCCTTGCTCTACAGGCTCCTCCTAAGTGAGACTTCACGTCTTTGTACCAGGCACCATCTTAAACCTCCAATCCCAAACAAGACAAACTTTTGCATTCTTCAGCTTCGCTACTTATAAACAAGAGTCAGGACCAGTATTTTCCAATGAAATTCAGTCCTTTGGATGTGAGATGGTAAGTAAAAAGCAAAGTACCATTACAGAGTGCAGCAGGATCTCTCTTGTATAAACTTAAAAATCACTTTTGAATAATAAACCTCACCATCAGAAGCATCAAGCACAGCATGACGGTGCCGAGGGAGCAGGGAGTTGGTGAAGATAAGGTGTTCTTCCTTTCTTGAAATTTTTAATAAAAATACAGCTGTTGAGACTAAGCTTATTTTTGCTAGGAAACCTTAAGAATAAAGGGACTGCTTTTTCTCTATCCAGGTGCCTTTCACGTGCGTTAAGTCTAATCATTTGAGATTCAGCACAGATCTGGCTCTTGAAGTGAAAAAAATCATCCCTCCTGCTTCTTCTTCAAGAGTAGGGCACAACCAGCCAGCTTCCATTTAACTGAGACAAACATGACTTCAGCATTATTCATCACTCCAGTTTCAATAACGGAAAGGATCCCTCAAATTAAAAGGTTTGAAAATCTTAACTACCTCCTGTTACCTAGAGGACTGGAGTGCTCTAGAAGAAATGAAGTCCTCCAAGAGATTTAAAGGACAATGACAGACTCTTCACAGTCCATCTCAAAAGACTAAAACGCTGTTTCTGGAATGACCAGTTCTCTCCTTGGATAACATTGACAATAAGATCTAAACCCAGCCACCAGTGAACGCATTTTCTGGAAAAAGTAACTGTAGAACCTCTTCACGTTGAAAATTTAATTAATCACCAATCTTCACTTTACAGCCAGTAAATCCATCTGTTTTGAGGTTATCCCCATTTAAACTTGAAATAGTTTGTTCTTCAAAAGAAAAAAATATCTAGAGCTCATCCATAAAGCTTTAAGTGATAACTGGCAAGTCACTGAGAGCACCACTGAAAGGCAACTGCCCAATACCTACTAAGAAAGCAAAGCCACAAGTATTACACTTTTAAGACCTGACTTCATAGTCTCAAAACTTTTAAGTAAAATACTACTATTTGCACCTTTGAGAGTGTAATCATGTGCTTTAAGACAGTAGAAAATGTTTAATTTCTATTTCAATCCTTTCAACATCACAGTAGGTGATTTTTTTTTTTAAGAAGTAGAGAACTCTGCACATCAACAGGGATCACTGTTACCCACAATATGCAGTCTGAGTTTTCACAGTAGTCTCTAGTGTAACTTAATATATTCGTCTCTTATAACCGAGGCTGGAAGTTGCTAAGCACATCTTTCACCACCAGTGATGGCTTAAGCAGTCACCGTGCCTCAGCTCAGTCACCTCCCAGCTGCGTACACGCAGTTTTGTGCAGCGAACTGGACCCGGGGAACCAACCTGAGTTAAAAAGAAACACAATGGGGAAAAAGAATACAGTTCTTTTTAACCTGAGGCAGAGTGCCCCGCTGGTAGCGACCGTGCAGGTTTGTAGTGAGCAGGAGGAGATGGGCAGAGACTGGTGAAGCCCATACTGTCTCCAGAAGAAAAGTTCTAACTACACAGGGCAACCCAATTACTCCATACTGTCAAATACTCATTAACCTCTAAGAAAGATTTCAAGGCAGCATTTTGATTGATTTTCTTTTGCAAACTAATCTCCCACCCAGGGTCTATGGTTATATTTCAGTAGCATCAGAAAAAAAATTCTTAAAACCGAAGTCCTCCGCAGAAAACAACCTCTCTAGGGAAAGCACCAGCGCTCTTCCACAGCCAGAACAGTGCTCCTCCCTCTTCATCAAAGTTTCCAGGAGGTTCAAATCTTTTCCAGCTCTTCAGAAGGAGAATCTTCTGGTAAGTGTTGTGTCTCAACATAGGCGTCAGGACTTTCAAGTACTCTTTTGGATTAGAGGCGCTGCTACGGGCTTCCTCACTTCTTATGAGTGTCCTGGCTTGAGCTAAAGAAGATCCAACTCTCTAACTTTGCAGCTAAACCTCTTCAGCTAATTTCATTTTCTGAAAGTTAAGAACGTGTTTTTCAGACAGGGTCTGACTCTAGAAGTGATAACGCCCAATGTTTATCACCAAAGTAACAGGGCACTGGTGTGCAGACAGGTGGTTGCTTATACTTGCTCCTGTGTAAATCAAGGACATCCTAAAGTCCGCAGAAAACTGTTCTGCAAGTCATGGGGCGAGAAAAGGGTTGCACCCGCTTGGAGAAGTGGACAGGACCAGTGAAGCATTCCATGACATAGATGTCCGACCCAGTATAAAGCACAATGGTCAAGCTGCTTCTTTGATGGCTGACATGCAGCGAGGACATCATCCGTCCATGTGCTCCTGATTCCAGCCCATGTGTTGTTGAATGCAGTTCCCAAATCCAGCTCCCATCTGCTGCTAAGGCCAATCCAGGACTTTCCCCATGCCTGCCCTACAGCATCAGTGGTGACATTCGATTTGGTTCAGTATACTTCAGTATATTTTATTATTTCCTTATTATTATGTTCCTTTTTATTATTATTGTTCCATTAAACCTGTTTTAATTTTAGTTTCCAATCCACAAGTGTCTCTCCCTTGACTCCCCTTCCCCTCTCCCTGTGGAGGGGAACTGGACAGCTGCCCAGTTTAGCTGCTGACCTGGCTGGGAAAAGCTTAACCAGGACAATGGGATATTTACTCGATTAAGAGACTGAAGATTTCAGGATTTACAGCTAACCTGGTCTAAGTTCCTTCAAGCAGCACAGCTACATCCGATAAAGATCTATTAATGAGGATAGCCCCTTTTTGAAGAGATGCCTTTAAGGATTTGTCTCCTTCCTCAGCCAGACCCAAGACTGTCTCTGCCCTGGAGTTTGAGCCGGGAATCACAGCCGGTGGCAGGGCAGAGGCAAGACAGGACCTGGAATGCCCTAACAACCTGGGAAAACAATGGAGAACAGCCCATGGAGAGTGGATTCTATTCTTGAAAGTTCTTTAAACATTTTCCCATTTATTCTGGGAAAAGGTTCAGAGCAAAGTGTTCATCAGCAGGCTCTGATGAGAGCAATACAAGATAGCACACGCTTTGCATGTGGTCCCTCCTGAACAACAGGCATTCAAGGCAATAACCTGTACCCTACCAAAATATTTATTATTTATATAGCTTTAGTGGAATGTTACAAAGTCAGGATCATCAGAGCCCCCATCCCACCCCTTAGAGCCTACAAATTACTGGTCAATGCGCAAAAAATAATGGTGCAACTGTGGGAAAAGGATATTCGGTAAAATACGTAACATGGAGAATACCTTCTAACTCTCTTCCTTTATCAAGTGATCAAATAGAGGCATCAGAGGCTCAGATTTCAGCAACAGATGTTTAATTCTGAAGGCTTAGTCCTTCCTGGCCAAAAACTTTGACATTTCACTTAGACTGGCTTATGGATCAAAATAAGAATATGTATCCCGAGTAACTTTTGTTTTGAAATAATGAGATTGTAATCTGAGTTGCAACATACTTGTTATTCCTGTATCGCCAATGAGTACTGTCTTTATTATCAGCTTCTGAAATCCTCTTTATACAACCCAGTTCTTCAGCACAGTGCGATTTGTGCTCACAGACGCAAAGTGAGTCCTCTTAAAGCACTATTCCCAGTACAAAACTGCCGCAACGTAGTTGAAAACTGCACAAGGAAAAGAAAACAACGTGTGTTGTACAGCTTTCCTGCGCTATATAACTGATCGAGTCATTTGCATAAACCTCAGTGAGAAGTTATTGGTTTGTCAATCTATTCCACGCACTAGATTTGGGGAAAATGCATTGAAATGCCCGATTTGCTAATTCTGCCCTAGGATAGACTTCAGTAGCAGAGGCCATCCAGCCCAAGAGAAGTCTCATTTAAAGCAGCAAAATGCAACTATAAGTCTGAATTCAGTACAGATCAGCCACCGAGGAAGGTACGTTTATGAGAGCACGGGAAAGGCCGGTGATACCAGTACAAATACAAGCCAAATACCTCATCTACACCAACACGAGGTGCTACTAGGTGTAACGTAAAATCCTCAAAAATGGATATACACATACATAGCGTATACGTTATATCTTAGTATGATTGCTGGAAACTCCATTAAGGTCATAAACACAGCGATAGCTGACAAGAAGTTCAACAGAGAGTAGATATTCTCCCAGTAGGAGAAAACACTCTCAACAACTACCTCCATGATTATGAAAAGAGGCTACTTAAGTGTCTGCTGCTATTAGTGATATTGTACTGCCTGCCAGACCTGGGAGAGTTTTCACTCTGAATGCAGACTTGGAGTGCTGCTTCTTTTATCAAGGGAATATAAATGCTAATCTGTGGGGAGAACAAACAAAGCAAGTTACCCAGCACGGAGAACGGATGCGCTTATTAGCCCATGAGGAGCATTAGTAACTTCTGTTATCAGCACGTTACGGGAGAGACAGTCATTACATCATTACAGTTGTCACTGCTGAGCACCAGTGGCGTTGGGCAAGAACGTCTGAACACAAAGACATCACCGAGCTGAGGGCCTCATCAACCACACAAAGCAGAGGAGAGGAGATTAACTGCCATGGGAAGGCAAAGGAAGAATCCTGCAAACACCACTGCTGAAAGTGTTCAAAGAAAGGGGAAAGTCTACCAAACCATCACATGTGATTCTATTCCCTGAAACTACATGTTTTTCTCCTGTTTGCACACTAAAATTTGGCAAATTTTCTTCCTTTACCTGTGAAGGAGCTGATACATCCAAGTGCTTAAGGGATTTACCATTTTTCTTATTCTTTCATCCCTGCCGTGTCACCAGCATAGAGCTGCCTCTTCATTCTAAAAATATTTAATACAACCTTCTTGGGTTCACACAAAGACTTTCAGGACTATCAATAAGACTAAGGAGCTCAAGATGCACCCGCTAAACCCAGAATTACAGATAGCATCTTAGGTTTCTTGAAAACAAAGTTTTGAGTGATTGACACACAACTATTTCTAAAACAAAATAATCGCAGAGAAACAGCACTGCTTGGTGAAACTGAAAACTGCACACTACCAAAAATTAGAGGTAGTTATAATGTACGTGTGAAGGGCACAGCATTCTGAGCATTAAATCACCTTTAATTAAGTTTTCTGTGTTTGTAACTCTGACATTTGAATTCCTAACGCTACACTGAGATACCACGTTAAACGCAATACGCCAACAACTCTATTCTGAATCACCTTGAAGACTTGCAAAACAGAGCTGTGTTTGAACACATTTATCTCTTTCCTTATGCTCTTTCAGCTATTCAGTGAAACCACAATGTATACTTCTAGAGTCATAATTGGTCACCAAAGCAACAGCTTGGATGCCAAAAAGCAGGATTTCAACTTGACTGCGCAGGGCGGCGGGGAGAGAAAGGTGACCACAATGCCTCCATTGTAGCCTTCATCCCACGACTCGGCCCCACGGTGAACTACAAGTCGTTCATGCATTGAATCCAAAATGAATAACCGGGAAAGCAACTGAAAATGAGACTTTGTTTTCTTCTAACTTCTGTTCCTTGTACTAATGGACTTTAAAAGGGTTGAGGCATTAATCTTCCGCAGTAACAAGGGATGAGAAAGATGCCTAGATAGATTTGCACGTCTCCAAGTGGGCTGAAAATAAAATAATTAAAAAACAACAACAAAACATATTTCCTCTTTAATCAATTCTCTTGAAATTGTCAATATTCTATTTTTTACCAGTCCTGAGAAAGGGAGGTTTGCACCACAGTTAGCACAGAGTCCTGAGCTCCTTTCACAAGGAAAAAAACAGACATTTACATACCAGAGGCCTTTTCTCATGTCGTCAGCTATCCGTGGCTGTATGGCTACTGAAAAAATACCCACTCCTCATAATTTTATTGCTTAACCTCTTACAAAGAGCTTAGGTTTCTTTCCAGATGATGTTCTGCTATAAGGGGACTAAGAGAGGCCATTTGTTTTCAGGTCTTTTCCCTTCTATCCAGTGATGCCCTTTCCCTCCCACACTCCAAGGCAGCTGCTCACCAGGTCTCACAAACCAGCTACAAGAGGTTAAATTAAGAAATCTCCTTTGCTTGTCTTCTCTGCTTAAAAGGTGCTACATTACTCCCTTCGCAGTTCATGGTTCAAAGACGGCAGCTGCTAAATAAATAGGTACTTCTGTACATACACAGGTTAATTCAATTGTGACAAAGAAATCCTGTCCCAACTAGACCGCCGGTCGCCACAGTTCAGCCGCTGCAGAGCCAGCACAGCGCTGGCAAGCCCAGAGCTGAGGATGGAGATGTTTCATCAGCACCGTTCCTGCATGCCCATCCTGCCTAAGCACCGGCACACTTGGACCATCCCAGTGCCTGAGCAGCACTGAATACTCTTCTCCATCAAACACGCTTGCACGGCTCTTATGTTCCTGCTAAGGAGTAAAGAGGGATGAAGGGAGATAGCACTGTAAGGGCAAAACACCCTTCCAGGCAGAGGTTGGCAGTCAGCCGGGCACGCAGGAGAGGACGTCCGGTCAAGGGAGGGGATTCTCCCACTCGACTCCGCACTGGGGCACAGCCCCACCTTGGGCACTGGGTGCAGTTAGGGGTGCTACAGTATAAAAAGAATATAAAACTACTGGAGAGTGTCCAGAGAGGGGCCACAAAGTTGGGGAAGGGTTTAGAGGGGAAGCTGCGTGAGGAGTAGCTAAAGTCTCATTAGGAGTAGCTAAAGTCTCCAGGTCTGTTCATCCTGGAGAAGAAGAGACTAATCGGTGACCCCATCATGGTCTAGAGCTTCCCCAAAATGGGAGGAGGATGAGAAGGTGCTGATCTCTTCCCTCTGGTGATCAATGACAGGACCCGAGGGAATGGCAGGAAGATGTGCCAGGGGAGATTTAGGTTGGCTATTAGGAAAAGGTTCTTCATCCAGAGGGTAGTGGAACACTGGAACAGTTCCCCAGGGAAGCAGTCACGGCACCAAGCCTGACAATATTCAAGAAACACTTGGACGACTCCCTCAGACACATGGTGCGGGTTTTAGGGTTGTCCTATGCAGGGATAGGAGCTGGACTTGATGATCCTTGTGGGTCTTTTCCAACTCAGGACATTCTATGGTTCTATGGGAGCACCAGGAGCCCTGGGGACCTGCCAAGAGAGGACCTGCTCTGAGTGCAGCGAAAGCGCTTCTCTCCTACAGAAACCAGACCAACAGCACAGCTTTGTGAAAGGCATCTAGCACATGAGATTTTCCCGTTCAAAACCTCCAAGCAGCTCCCAGCTGCTTGCTCCTTTTAAACCTGCCACTGCCACGCGTCACACCTTTCTTGCGTTTCCCACCGGTAAGACGGGAGCTGCAGACTCCTGCATCAAATGCCAGAGCTGTAAAAAGCTTCCACTGTAACATTTCAAACCAACAGATTAAGAAAGATGGTCTGTCACACAGTGACCAGCATTAACCCTGACAGCCCCAGAAAAATCAGGCATTATGGAACAACACAAGGAATTAAGAGCTAGTCTCGAAGGATTTCAGAAGAGAATTGCCTACGTTTTTTTCCTCTCTGAGGTTTCCACAGCTGGATACGTGCTGAAAGCACATGGCCTTACTGGCAGAGCAAGACAAAAAACAAAGCCTATTTAATATCTCTGTAACAAGTCTGCAAAAGTCCTGGCATGCAATGTAGTCAAAAGGCAGCCCGGCCAGGATTTCTTAGTTTTCCTTTTGGGATCACCTGAAAAAGATGAGAGTTTTACCTACATAGATAACGAGCCATTACCTCACCCGTATGAGTAACGCTTAATAAAAGATTTGATTTGACCTCATTATAGCTGCATTGGAGAAAGGCATCGCAGCATCAGTAAATAATAAAACAGTTAACACCAGCGCTTGATGAAATGCTTCATCCATATCTGCCATCCCTAAATACCCCACAGTCTCCAAGTGGGATGGTTTTATTGTTTTTAAATACACAGAGGCACGTATCCCTTAATTATACTTTAAACCAAGAACAAAGGTCGCGTATAGGCTCTCAGCAAAAAGCAACCACCTAGTCACTGTATGTTCTGTAAACAACTCCCATCACTTCGACAATTACCAGTAGACCTTTAGACTTATGCATCTCTTGGCCCCTTTCATATTGGAAAAACATCATTAGAACAGATTAAAACTGCTATTTCAGTCAGACTGTTTATCTAATGCTTGAAGAAAATGCATACCTGCAATTCTCCCCTTCAAAACAAATGATAAAATCAACTGTTACTTCAGACTCTTAATGCTGGAAGAAAATATTCTCTCTAATCAGAGGCTACTAAGTCTACTCGTTCTTCTATTAAAACTATGTATTTGCATAATCACAGAACTGTTTCAAAGAAATGCTGCAGTCGTATGTGTTCAGATACGCTGGATGAGATGAAATACCTTTAATAAGAAAAAAGGTACATGAAGTATAGTTTTACAATTAACATCTGCTTTATCTTCTTTTTTTTTTTGGTAGGATGGCATTTAAGCCACATACATCTATCAGAGCCCTTTATCTCACAATGCCGTTTTCCCCTGGAGCGTTCATGTCTCACTTCAATAAAATATCAGCACACAAGGGCCTGAAACCGGCTTCACCTGCAGCAGAGACAACTCCCAGACTATCAATTTGTAAAAGCATTGGAAAAGCAGCAAGAACAATATTGACAGATGGGCTCTCCCACACTTTCCCTGTAAAAGCCTCTGCTCTGGCATCACCTTCCCCACAAATTAGCCTTTGGGGAGCTGTTGGATAATGATCCATTTCAGTCTTTCAGACCTCAAAAAAGTGGGCATTGGGTATTTCAAGTTTTGGGGTGGAGGGAGTTTATTGGGATTTTTTTCCCCCCATCCGGTAAATTAAACTTTGACTCACGCTTTCAGGAAAATGTAAACCTAGCCATCAGCATAATTCACTTTTTTCTCTAGAACTTCAATAACATTTGGGGTTTTTACTCATCGTGTTAGATGTTCAGAGCTGTCTCCAGAACTCTGAAGCTCCAGCCCATGGGTGATGCTCATCCACAACAGGCACTTGGGTGTTTGGCCACTGAAGCTTTGACAAGTGTGGGGACTGCAGTGTCACCAAGTCTACTCTTTATTTTAAATTGCTTTCATCTCATTTGCACTCCTCTGTATTTCTGAAGTAACAGACAATACTTTCGGGTCTTCTTGCAAAGAGGCCCCGCTGTAGTGGTAAAACACTAAGGACAAAAGTGAAACAATAAAATACCAACTCGGTTGAACAAGACATTGGCTACCCTACTTCCACTTCCCAAGAGGAAGCCAGGGTTCTACTCTGTGAACAGAGCCATCCGCTCCCACCTTATCTATGGACCGTGGTTTTAACCTTGAGCCAGCGTTTCTAAACTGAGGGTTCACATGGAACAGCAATGGGCTCTCCTGACCTCAGGACACTGGTGTCCTCAGAAGCAGTAGGTGTATCAGGTCCGTTGTCATTACCAGGCGTGTATAATTACTGCTATTACCAGCAGCCAGGGAACGGCTGCAAGGCACCTACTCTTCAAAGAGAAAAATGCAGCAGAGATTATTTCAGCAACTGTAAATACTTCACCATCTGCAGAATCATTGGAATTAAACAATAATTTTGAAAATGCCCATTTATTCCTCCCTGACCACAGCACGCACACAGGCACCTACGCTGACCGTAGCGCCTTGGTACCCTCAGCGTCTCCATACCTGCGGTCTGATCGACGTGCCACACAAAGCAAATACAAAGAAATTCAGACAGAGGCATGCTCATGGGTGGAGCACACATGAAAACAAACAATAAGTCAACCAACTGTTATTTTTATCCGTATGTAAACACTAGCACACAGAGAAAGTAAATCGCCTGCCCTGCTCTTGCTGTAAGACCGCAAGATAAAATACTTTGCATCGCAAAGGAAAATAAATTTCTTAAGAGCCCTGCTGAAAATCTGAGCTCCGCATGGAAGGTGAGCTGGAGCAAAACGGAGTGTAAGATATCCAGTCGTGCAAAGGGCTCCTGCAGATACAATGCATTCCGATCAATTAGGCCATTGTATAAAGGACACAGCTGCCAACGTCTGCTCTGATGCCAGGATGCAGCAGAGGGTTTGGAATCAGCACTGGATCTCTAGGCAGCCCTAAGGACTGCTTTGAAAATGTATAGTACCAGGACCAACAAACTTCAGCGTTTTGGAAAAATCCCACTTAAGTGTCCATCCTAGTGGTGGCCACAGCCCCTCCGTGAGCGAGCAGCTCCGTCAGGAGCCGCTCTGCCAGGCCAGGAGGCACTGGAAGACCCTTCCTCCTCATGCTCGGAGGCAGCAGCCAGCAGGGGCTGAGGAAGAGGGTGCTGTGGCGATGGCAGCTCCGGGGACATCCAGAGGGTCAAGTGCTCCTGGACCATGCAGGAGAGTCGCACTCCTGCCACCAACACTAAGCACATGTGTTGCAAAACTGAAATTCAGAGACTCTCTCATGTTTCACGGGTTTCTCCTTTCACTGAACTCACGGCTTGCCCTGATCTGATTCAGCTTTTCAAAGGACAACGAAAATTCCCAACTTCCAAACAAAAAAAGTTGAACAGATCTTTCCGTGCTTCAAAGTAGCTGGTTAAGCTGCAAAGCATTATTCATTCTCCACAGTCGCTGGCCATTGCCATTCCTGTAACAGCGTGATACCCATCTAACACATACAGACACCAATGTGCGTTAATTTAATCCACAGGTCCCTCTGCCCCTGGATAAAGGACTGACTTTAACCCTACACTGCTGCCACAGCGACAAGAAAAGCTCCAGAGGAGAAATGGAAAGAACTTGTTTCTCCACCTGAAAGCACCCATAATTAGTAAGTGATGGATGTCGCTAGTAAAAGTGAATGATGTTTTTCAGGAGCTCTCTCATCTGTAACTGCACTGTTTTCAGATAAAATAACCCTTTCTGTCAGGCAGTGTCAGGAATGTCTACAGCCAATCAGTCACTCTGTTATCCAGCAAAAAATATGACATTCTTGTCATAGCATCTGTAGCATATGTTGTATCAGCCCTTCTTCTTCGTGTATCCCATCATTTAGGCTCTCCAACTCCAGCAACACCAATAATTCGTGCTCTTGAGGTAAACAGATAAATTGAAACTTCCAGAAAACTCAACCCCGTTGCGTGTCAAACAGAAGGGCGTTTGAACAGAACGCCTTTTACAACAGCATAAAATGGCATTTGCCATCTGGAGTTAGTGACTACCAAGTAAGGCTCAGGAGAAAGCCTTGCTCAGCACTCCCGCACACTGCCCGGCAAAGCAGAACCATCACAAGAAACAGCCTAGAAGACAGTCAACGAGATAAGCAGGATCATTTCAGACTTGGACATGATAAAATTCCGCACTGTAACAACTTCATTTATGAGTCTTTAACAAACATAAAAATGAGGAGAACAAATATCTAATGCAATTAACTGAGATTATACATATGGCCTGAAGTCTTTGTACCACTGTGCAAGTGCCAGCCAACACTGGTCCCAGCAGGGAGGATGGGGCAGCTCTGGAACTGTGTGACCCGACAGGCTGTCAGAGCTATCATGGGAAATAACCTTCCGACCGCTGAACCTCAGAACAAGGTGGACTTGTCAGCTTAATGGCACCAGTTCAAAACCAAACCCATCAGCATGATTAAGAAAACGGGGACAGATGAGACCATTAGTCTCTGGGTACGCTTTCTGCAGTCACCTGTCAAGGAGCCTGGCTGTGATTTTAAGTGATTAAATCAGACCTCAACAGAAACATCGGTGTCAATTTCTCAATATTCTAATGCTGAAAAACTATTGCATTGAATTGTTGCTACGGTTCATGCCACAGACCACCCCTCCCAACAGCAATGCACTCCCCTCCTAGGAGTCACCTTACAAAACTTGATAGAGCTTAAGAGAGAATTAACATTTCATTACCTAAGAGCCCTTCTTGATCTTTAAACACAGCCAACGTATATTAATATTTAACCACTGCTTGTTAGAGATTGCGTATCACTATTACAAGACCATAGCTATTACTTTTGCTAAACACTAAGAAGAAAGAGAAGCTGAAGTCACTGATCACATTCTTTCTTTTTATTGTGATGGGAAATAATCAGCTTCTCTGATTACGTATATGTTTATTATATTACAGGGCAACAATCTCCTTCAAGCACCCAATCCAACCCATGTGCTTGATGCAAAGGTCTCTTAAAGGCTATGAATTTAAACACCTGTATCCTAGAAAACAGCCTGGTGCTTCTAACAAAAAAAAAAAATGCTGAAGCACTAAAGAAATTTCAACATTTGATTATGGTGTTTCCTCTTGAAGCCTGATTGAGAAAACAAATGTTCTTATGTTATTAAGAGATGCTACTCAAAGGGAAGCAATCTCAGTAATACCTGGCACTTCTGAACCACTGATTAACATTACCTGGAGGAGTACTGCCCCTGACCTGAGAGTTCTATAGTTAAAAAATTTCATCCTCTAAAGAAAAGGAGATTGGAAGTAGTTATTGAACCTCAGAATAAAGCCTCTAAAGGTCCCTAGTCCAAACCCCTACTCAAAGCAAGGCTAACTCTGAAGTCAGGCTACGTTGTCCAGTGCCTTGCCCAGTTGACTTTCAACTGCCTCCAAAGATGAAAGAGCCACAAGCTCTTTGGACCCTTGTTCCAGTGGTCTTCTGCTCTGAAGCTGAACTTTTAGAATTCCCCTTGCTGCATCCCAAGAACTTTGCCTCTTTTCACTTCCCTGTGCTCCCTCTGGAAGAGTCAGACACCACCGTCACGCCAGCCACCCACCTGGGTGACTGCAGTCAGGCCCTCCCCTCCTCCCCCAGGCTTGGGAAGAACTGCTCCCTTAGCCCCTGCCTGCACACGTCTTGCTCCAGTCCCCAGGCAGCCACACAGTCCTCTGCCCGATTCCCTCCAGGTTTGGGCACCTTTCTTGACTTGTGATGGCCAGCTCAACCTGAGTTACAACTTTGACATAAGCTGGGAGGACCTCCTGTCCATCGCTTGGTCAAGACAGCAAATGATCACTCGGTCTCCTCATCCACAGGCTGATTGGATCCAGCTCCAACCACCTCCACATCTCATCTGTCCTCCAGACCCCAACCACACCTAGGGATGCCCTCAGCCAACCCACACTCCCTGGTGTACCATCCTAGCAGCTGGGCACAGCTCAACTCAGCAGCACTGACCACGGCAGAGCCATTACCTTTAATTACAGTCCTCTTAATACACTCCAGATGGAAGCTGTCCTCTCTGCAGCCATTAGCTTGCGCATAGGTGGTGATCCAGCACACGTCCCAAAGCACTCCTTCACAGCTGTGCAGCTTAGCCACGTCCTCACCATTTTGTATTTCCTTGTTTCAGCTCATTAAGTTACACACTGCAGATTTCCAAATGCTTTTTCAATCTACCGTAGCCATTTAATTCTGAACTCCGCTTCACAATGCTTGAGCCCCTCTCAGTTTGGGCTTACTTGCAGATTTAGTAAGTATTCCCTTGTCCACATCAGTAAAGAGAACAGCAAATAAAGCTCAGCCCAAGACAAACAGGGGTGTATTCACACAATTCCTCATGCCACCCCCCTTTCCCCCCTGATTTTCACAGCAAGTTATAGGTAACTACTCTTCAAACATGGTCTTTAAACAGTTATTTGTTTACTGCATAATTAAATACATATATTTCCCTACCCCACAGAAACGCCACAAGAGGTTATGTCAAAAGTTACTGTAGTGAAAGTAACATCACAGGTACGGCTCCCCCCAGCTTTTATCATCATCTTATCCTCCAGATTCCTAGAAACTGATTAAAAATTTTGTTCCAATTCTCTAAGCATCACAGTTAGATTAACCAGTCTGTAATTCCCTGGATCTCCCTTTTTCAAAGGCAGGCATTGCATTTGCCCTTTTCAGTCCTCCAGGACCTCTCTTGCTCTTCTCAATTTCTAAGAGATGATTGTAAATGGTTCAAAGGTTGCTTGGCTAGTTGCTGATGTACCCTAGGGCAAATTTCATCAGGCTCTGACTATTTGAACACACCTATCTTATCTACTTTTTCTGATCTATCCTTTTCCTCCTCTGCGCTTTACTCCTAACACCTTGCTTAAATTAATTTTAATTAATGTGAAGACACACTCAAGCAGTACAATAACTACATGAAACGCATTTAGTATTTTATCTTCCAGCTATAATGATAGCCAAAAAAACCCAGAGTATTCATCTACCATGACTCTGGCTTTTTAGAGACGCAGAACATTTTAGAAAAGAAACAAAATCAAACCAACCAAACCATATTAAAGACTATATATAGAACCACAGAACAGTTTGGGTTGGAAGGGACCTTAAAGATTATCTAGTTCCAACCCATATGGCTTAGATCAACCCTGAGCTGAGATGTCTGAAGGGAAAATATTAAGAAATATTAATAAATTCCTTGTCTGCAAAGGAAGATTTAAAGAGAAACTTAGCTGCGCTTTAGAAGAAACTAATTTAGTGACTAAACCAGTCTGCTTTGGTTTGGTACATTAAAGCCAACGCTTCCCCAGCAGATAAAATATTAGATAATCAAAAGTATGATTTCCTGTGCCATCGTCTCAGTTTTCCAGCACTGATCATCGCCAGGAGTCGGGTACCGAATTAGACTGACCACTGATCCACACCAGCACAGTCAGCCCCACTCTGCCGCGAACGCGTAACAGGTATCTTGAAGCACATTACGATTTTAGTGCACCCACCTGTTCCAGCTATAATTTACCTTTCATCAACTGGAAATTACCATCCTCATAGCTGAGACATGGCAACTTATTACAGGAGCGCAGCTCGTCTGCTCCTATGCAAAGCAAAACAGACAGCCTTAGATCATCCTCTGTGATTTCTGTTTTGTTTTTCAGCAAAATGAACTAGACAAGGTTGTGCGCTGTTACCACATCCCCACTGAAGCACAGCAACTTCTTAAACTGCTCCATTTCCATCCTCAAAGACACATCAGTCTCTGCTCTGTGATCCCCTAGGCGGAAGATGCAACGTTAATGGAGATTCTGGCTGTCATTCTCAAAAGCAGTTAGTGATTTGAATGCCTCAATTTCTAGTGTACCCAACCTGAAACACTTTAAAAGGTCCAATTTTCAGGAAATGATGAACACTCAAAAACTGCTGGGTGGTGGTTCTCCCCCTCCTTCTCAGTGTTTAAATCCAGAATCCATTTCACTTGATGTTTCCAGCTAGAATATCCTTTTGCAAGACTAATACCCTAGTACTAGTCAAAAAGAAAGGGGAAAAAAATGTTTTCTTTTGCTGGCTATACACTCTTCCACTTAGACAAAGTACAGCCGTCTGCTCTTGAATATGGATCTGTGAGTATTTTCCACAGAATGATACAGTGAAAACATTCTCTCACAAAATACTATAATCAGCTTTCAGTGAAACCTGCTTTACTGGACACAATAACAAAGCTTGATTTCTAACACTGCCAGGTCAAGAAAACCCCACCCATTATTTCCAGCCCATGTATTCTTCTACTTCGTCTTAAAAGAAATGCAACCGTCGGTAATCCCTGTCTTGTTGCTGGAAAAACAGGTCATAACTAGCACAATCGTTGGAAATTATCCTTGAGCTAATGAACAGAAAGGAGGTACGAACAGAGAGAAAAGCCAGACCAGTGAAATACCAATAGTCTCTGCCGCCGTTCCTTATTCTATTAGTGGAAAAATTCAGACTCTATTTTTGTCAGAGGACTTTGGTATCATGCGACTGCTCAGTCACAGCTTGGCAAACCTCATTATTTCAAGCCTCTTTATAAATCCAGAGTTTTGCCTGAGAGTCTGATCGGATGTGTATCCACTCAGTGTGGTGTTGTGCCCGCAGGAACGGCACAGCCGGTGCTCGCGTCCGGCACAGCCCCAGTGCTCCCACAGAAAGCAGCCTCAGGAGCCGGTACAGCCGGTGCGGGCACTGGGAATCCAGGCACAGTCACAGCTGTGTGGGTTTTAATCCACCATCCTCCTGGGCTTTCCTTCAAACCAGAAGTCTAACCAATACTGACTGGTTTCAGCCAAGCCTATGCTGATAGCAGATACAACGAAACCGAGTTAATTAGAGTTAAATGTATCCTCAAAGGCGGTCTCGGTACCAAAACTCCTTATGCACATTAACTTATGTAGCATGTATTTTTAATGAGTTCAGCACTTGTCTCGGGTTTAGAAAACACACACACATGGCGTGGCAGCTATTCAAGCCCATTGCGCCAGAGCGCGAGCAAGTGCTGACTCCGTGGGATGACAGAGTTACGTTGCCAGTTATGGAGATTCTACCCTTATTGCATAACCCTCGGAGAGCTAAATTAATTAAATAGGTAAAGTGACAAAACAAAAGCAACCTACCAATGTGCTGATTATATAATAGAAAAGGAAATGAAAAAAGGACCAGAGGGCTAAATGTTCAATTTTGCAAATATGGTTAAACCTTGTAACTTCTCCAGCTTCTGCTGATGTTGTTTTTAATTTTGAAAACATGTATCTCTGTAGACAGCTAAGATGTACGCCTTCAAAGCAGAAATTAATTTTACTAGTCCCAATTTGGAGCTTTAAACCCCACCCTTCCCTCTCCACACAAATTCTCCAGCTCACGCCACGTGAAAGCAGGTAAATGGCCAGCAGTCGTGCCCTTTGGGCATCGATATATTAAAGTACTCTACTCATTTGTAAGATAAAATGACCTGTAAAGACTCTTAAGTCCAAACAAATATATATATAGCTGTACATAGATAATGCTGAGCTATGCCAATTAATTCAGCCAATGCCCTTTTGAGCCTGTCATTGAAATACAGTCAGAAAATACTGTTCACCATATTACAGTGAAAAGTAAAAGGTAACTCATCATTTTGCATGAATTATTAATATGTTCCAGCCAATGTGGCATTACCACACAATCAAATCACTTTGAATCACAAACTTTGCGACAACTTTTTGTAGAAATGCATAAAGCACTGCAGAAAACCCCTCTTCAATTAGAAGGTGGTATCACATCTTTTTCAAAATGCAAATAAATTGAAAAATAAAAGGATTTAACGAATTAGAGGAGGACAGCGTGACCTGATGACAACTGTTTTATACTGTAAAGTCAGAGCGAAGAGAACTAATCCTGCAGATGTCTCAGTTTTAACTGTGAGTCCAGCGCCCAGCTTCCAGTGGTAACACTGCACGCATACGAACCCCTCAAACCATAATCACACCATTTCCCTACCAACAGCCAGTTCAAATGGAAAACACCAAGTTCGGATTTCTGAATCTTTTCAAGCAATCTTCACTTTAATAAATTTATTAACTTCGGGACTGTAACATTCAAATGGAAACTTTACGTATTTTTGTATATCAAAAGAGCAACCACACAAGTTTAGTCTAAACACATGTCAAGAGACTGCTTCAGGATGCACTGAAGTCTCCAAACTCCTGAAAACTTAATCTGTATTCTGCTAATCTAGGTTACAGTCTATCTTCAGGGGTTCTCCCGTAACATCACTCCTTGATGCTTTAGATTCAGGCTGACATGATTGAAAAGGCTTCCTTTACTTTTTTCTCCTATTCATCCGAACAGCAAACGTACACTTTTTTCCCAGGTTGCCTGACCTTCCTCAGATCAGATGGACTTTATTAAGGAAATTACTTTAAAAGTAAACCCTACAGATAAACCATGACCTAGATCAGGGAGATTCTGCCCAATTTATGTTCAAAAAAAATTGATTTATTTTAATAGACGTTATTGCATGCCACTCAAACTGTGCTTTCAGCCACATTTTGTATGGACCGTTGTCTGTCATCTTTCATTTCCAAAAACCTGACTTTACATTAAGAGTGATGGAAGAACTTCCCAGGGTCAGCTGAAAGCGTACATAACTGCACACACCAGAAAAGAAGCACTACAAAACTGAGAAGCTCTCAAGAACCACTCATTTGCTGAGGAGCAGCACGACCAAGCTGCTGGCTGAGAGCCCGTGTAGCATTGTCACTGCTCTCGGTTCAGTTTTGTCACCACACCGCATCCTCCCGGGGAGGTGACTGCCTCCAACTCAGAACTGCTTTAAGATGCTTCTGAACGCAATATAAAACCACATGCAGATGATTAGTTAAGAAATGTCATCCTAAAGATGACAGTCTCCCATAATTCAGATGTTGTCTGGATTTGCATCTCATCAAGTTAACCCACCGGTGGGATGAGCTCAGCTCTGCTGCCCGCACCACCCTGGTTTCGTGCTGACAACTCCACGGACCATGTGAGGCTGCAAGGGACGGTGCAGCCGGTGAGAAGCATGGGATGTGACCTGGCTGTACCTCCGAGTACTCAGCAACCTCTCACCTCCCTGCTCCTGAGCTGCGGGAGGGAGAGGGACCCACAGTCTTCAAACTCTGCCCTTCCGTGGGCACAGTGGCCCAGAGCTGTTCTGCCCATACGCCCACATGCATCCAAACACAATCTTGCCAACCCCAGGCTCACATCTGAGGAAAACTAAGCACGCAAGGTGACACACCAAGAGGTTCTTCCCTACTCTGCCGTTCCTGTCAAACATGAGGTTTCTGAAACCAGCCCTCCCATTCACACAGTCTTTACATAACCTCTCAGGTGGCACATCCTGAACCTCAGCACCACTGCACCTGCCACTGTCCGACCCGATGTTATCCCTGCCTGGCAGGCTCTATTCCAAAAGGCTTTGAGCCCAAAAGCTCACTAGTAGGCTTTTCTCCGCTCCCCAAGACCACACCAGCAGTACTTACAAACACACGTACACAAAGACATACCTACTGCGAGCACTTCAATCCCCATTCAGTTCCTGGTTTTAGGGAAATCTTGTTTGTTTCAAGCATCAGCATCTTAGCTAATGAGTTTTCGCTTCCCTTCTACCCTCCACAAACACTGGTCTGAGTAATGCATAGACTAATTGACTGTTAAGGTCACTGGCCAGCTCTTTAATTTTATTTAGTACACTTTGCGACAGTTCATGAGTCATGAGGGCTTCATTCTTGGGGACACAAAGACACATAACATACATTAATAAAGAGTATAAACATAACGCGACGTGTGCTGTTTTACAGACTGCAAAATTAGGAAAGATGGCATTAAATATTTCTTCGTGAGGTTATCATTTTAATAATGTCGCTTATTTTAACAGACAAAAATATTTAATTGTCAGAGCCCGCTGGCATCTTCATAATTTGTAATGTTGCTGTAGCTCTAAGAAAACACTGGAAGGAGTAAAAGTCACACTCCAAATACCAACTTGAAGGAAAAGAAGGGCTCAAGGAAGACCTATCTTAAAAATTTCTTGCCTGAAGTGAAAAAAAAAAAAAAAAAGAGACATTTTTCAAGGTGTTACTCATTATATTTGATTTTATGATGTAAATTGTAATTCAGTGCATGCACACGTGTCAGGAACTTTGCAATACTTTTGCAAAGGATCAGCATTGCTAATCAGGCACTGAAATCCAATTTCTGGGAGAATCTGAGATTTCAAAGTTGAACATTTTAGCTGGCTTGGAAAGACCTTTGAAAAATAAAGTTAAACAGTAATTACACATAAATGTGCTTGAGAAACTTTACACCTGTCTTGACATGAATCAGATCTTTGCATGGATGATGAAATTCTTGGCATTGCTTTAGGGGTGGCATTAGCTTAGGCAGGGTAAGAATTCAGCAGCCACAAGCCTAGACAGGTAGGATAAAGGAGTTACTGACTCAAATAAGCACGACAGCTTATCTGTTGAAAGTCTAAACATGTTAATCATTTAACAAACAGATCTGCTGATATTTTTAGAAAGACATTTAACTCATAAGTAACTGTTAAAAAAAGGACAGCAGTAACCCTAATCATATTTTCCACAGGTCCTCCCAGCCCTTTGCAGCTTGTTCCTATTAAAACCCAAGACCAGAAAAGAGAAAATAATCAGAAAAAAAGAGCTAAAGCCAGGTAGCTGGGTTTGGGATGAGGGCAATAAAAGAAGTTGCTGGCAATCAGTGTTTGACTGCTGGCTATGCTACAGACTCCTCCTGTGACCTTTATCTCCCTGTCCCTCAGTTCCCAGTCCATAAAATGAAGGTGATAACATTTCCCTACCTCACAGGAACGTTCTCAGAATAAATCCATAAATGCCTGGGAGACACTGAGACACCACTGTGACAGAGGCCATAAAAATACCTAAGGAAAGAAAGCAAATATAAAAATAAGTGTCATAAGTGACCACAACAGCAGAGACATTCACACATTAAATCTGAAGCACAGGTTAGAACTTCACTTCATGACAAAACCCTCCATCCTGGGTAGGAGGCGGTCAGGTTCAGCATGTATCCCCATTTGGATATTTTTTAAATCATGACAGGAAGAGCCAGTTTCTCCTTTCCTACCTGGACACGACGCCATCGTGATAATCCACCACCACACAAATGCAGACGAGAAAGTGATTTTCTTTACAGATTACCATCTCAAGCCCTCCATGACGAGAACCATGTTGAAGAACCCCAATCACAATAAGAAATCCAATGTACTGACAACCCTCTTTGCCAGTCTTCTGTATCTGATATCTGCTGCAGAACTAAACTCCTGCGGTAGTTAAAAACCTACTAATTTTCAGCCTAAGACTTAATCCTGAACAGCTTTCATCCATTTGTTTTCACGCCAACATTGATCCAGCAGCTTAAACAGCCTTTCCCTATCCCTCAAGTTTATTTTCCTGATGATAAACATGAACTACACCACCTCCCAATCACAACTCCTTTTACCACCACAACAAGCAAGTTCTTGGAGTTTGCTCTCCAACGACTCCCCATCCTTGAGACGACCTACCTCCTCCGTTATCCCACCTCACTGTCTTCTGCCCAGCGGCAGTCTTGTGGCTCGCTGTCACCTTGCGACCAAGCAAAGTAAAGACGTGTTTCTCCAGCATTTCCAGCTGGTAACTCCCCCTCCACCGTCCCCCAGCTCAGAGCAAAAGGTTCTTTCTCCCCATGCCTCCTAAGGTCATGACCCTGCACGCTATCAGCATGGAGATATATCCCACTTCCATCGCTCCAGGTCTCAAGCTCCTTCTGAAAGATATCCTGACCCTTCACAGCCCTGTGTCACCCATCTGTCCTACCTACAGCGCTTTCAGCCCTCGAGGCACAGCTCCACAGCACCTGGGACGTTACAGAGAACACAGACGGTCTCCTCAAAAACACACCTCCTATTTCGAACGTCAACTAAACTCGGCAACCGATGGCTTGAGCTCAATTACACTGTTAGGCATTCTTTAGCGTGAGCCAAATGACTACAGCCCTGAGAAGGATAAGCGATTCAAAATTATGCAAATGCATAGAATGTGTTATTTATAAAGTCTTTATCATTTACAAAGTACTCATTTTGTAAACAGTTTCAGCACTCTGAAAGAGACCGTGACACGGTCTCTGACGGTTGCTGCGTCACGCAGCGACTGCGTCCTTGGTGGGAGAGGGGAGGAACGCCACTGGTTCACTCCAGCTCCAAGGTGGTACACGAGGCTGAGACAGCCTGCCCACCCGCTGCTCCACGGACTTACGGATACCTCCACCTACCCTCTCACACAGGCACTGCTTGGAGTGTCTCTCATATCCCCACAATCTGAGCTGACCAAGACAACAAAAATCCCTTCTTTCGCTTCTGGGGAGAGAGTGCAGTTCGGTTCCTCCTGGCCCAGCTCGTCAGCCGGTCAGAGAAGTGTGGGAGCTGGTAGAAGGGGAATGGCAAGCTCACCCCTTGTGCTGGCAGTCTTCTGCCAGATCAGACTGGGACGTATCAGAAACCTCAGCCAGGGAACCAGAATATACTCACCTTTCCAAGGACTCGGATCCATTTAAATCTGTGCTCTAATAACCTTGACAAACAAATATATTATGCAATTTTATGTTATGCAGCATTGACTTCAGTGACTCTGTAGCAGTGCTTACTCTACTATATTTACTTCTGGCACACGCTGGCAGCATTCGCTGGAGTCATTCAGAGTGTATTCCCGTTTTAAACCTGGAGGTCTTCCCTGCCAACATCTACGCACAATGCTCCTCAATATCCTTTTCATAACTTTGACTATGTCGTCCTTCTTTCTTCTTCCCCTGCACGCTCCCTTCTCTCCAACATCATAATTCCCGCTCCCACCCTTTCTTCTCATAAAGGGTCCAAATTTCTACCCCAGCATCTCTCCCCCTCAGTGCCAGGTCACCACCTCTCACCTTCAGCTGTCCCACACTGTCATTCTCCATCCCTCAGGATGGGATTTTAGAGGAGCATCCTGGCACCTGCCACCAGGCTCCCCAGGATTTGAGGAATGACCTCTTTTTAGACATGCATACATCCACCTTGATGCCAACGATCAAGATACACACACGAACACTAAAATGAACAGAAGACAGATTATAGCAGTCGGTTTTATCCCTTGCCCCACAACTAACATAAGGAACATTTTGGTACTGTCTCTTTCCACTCTTCTTCGTCAGCTGGTCTTTGTTGCAAGAATGGTAACCACATCTGAGTGGAATCTCTCCAGCAGTAAGTGGTTTGTGAAATCCCAGGACACACTGCATACAGAGAAGGATACTTAAGCTACTTAAATGGCAACCGTCTATTAAATGCATAAAAATGCTTGAAATTTCTGTAAGCTGACAATTCAAATTAATATCCTCCCTTAAATGTATCAGTCTCTGCTGCTAATTGTTATATTGATTTTTATGCATTTCCTTTTAATTTATTCTTTGGAAATGCTAAGGAGTTTCATATTGTTCTAACACGCAGAGTTGCAGTCCGCGTGCATGCACGGATTTCACTAGAGACTCTTTTCTCCCAAAAGCTTAAGTAAGGTCTACATTTACTTAGGAGGGGCAGTTCAAGCCAACTATTCTCAGCTACACCACAGCGGCACGACTGCTATTAAAAAAAAGGGAAACACACCTCTACCCTGAAAACAGAGATAGAGTGTAAAGAATTTTAACATGAGGGTAGAAAATACTCTCAGTCGTACCAAGCGCTATTTAATCAGCAATTTAAGACCCCTGGAAGCCCCTCACCACAAAAAGTCCTGTGCAAACCGAAGTGATGGCTTACATTCTGAATTTCTTTGCATCCGTTTGTCTGACGTGAGTATTTAAACTTGTACGCTGATTCAGTTTTGGATGTCATAGCCAACTTTATAAAACAGATGTTCTCTTTATACAGAGAGAGGGCATATAAGCATTAGGCATTTGCTGTTTAGGATTAAACATTAACAGGAAAATTTAATCAGCGGTGACGAAAGTGGTAATGGCAGTTCACTGGAGATAACCTCCTCTGAAGCATGCTGCAGTCTCCATCATGCTAATTTAGGTTGTTAAAGCCTAAGGTGACTGAAGAGAGACCATACCAATCGGATTTTAGCAGGCTAAATTACACCTTCCCCCTTTAAAACAAATAATTCCCAAAACACACCCACCTCCCCCCTCTCCCCCGAGCTAAACTCTAGCCCAGTAAGAGCAGCAGAGACGCTACCCAGAGCTTCCTGGCCAAAGGCAATGCTGCACATCCCCCTGCAGCACCCTGGAACAAGGGCTCAGCACCTCCAGCTGCACCCACACACCTCTGCCACCAAAAGCACAACCACTACCAGCACAGGTTTTGCCAGTTTCCACGTATTGAGCCCAAAAGAATATTTTGCGAAACTCTTCAAAGTTGCTTTTCCCATCTATGTTGACTGCATCTACCAATCAGACAATACCAGTAGCCATGAGAATTCCATGCAGCACTGTCAATAGCAAGGAGTTTCTTGTTTCTTAGTAAGCTTCCATGCTGGCTGACACAGCACGAGGCACCGCAAGAAGCCAAGAAAAGCAGCAACTTATGAAAAGAAAATGCAAAATGTGAAAAACCTGTATTGCAAGGTTAGCTGCCTGGGCACAGCTTTAACAGAGCTCCACAAATACCTCATTCTAACACTGACAGAGGTTAAAAACCTATTATCTTACCCAAACGATGGTGTGAACATATGTTCAATCGAACACCCCGCCCCACCAAGCTACAAAGTAGATTCTGCTCTTTCGGTTCCACAAACACAAACCACAGGGAGCATTTTAAATGAAAGCATTATGAAGATTACATTAGGCAAGTTTGATCTACTGTAAAACACTCGCACACAACATTAGGAGGGAGAACAACCATTAACACCTGCTTTCTCTTCAAACACAGCATCATCTCTGTGCATGGCTTGGCTCTCAATGGGATGGAATCTCAAGCTAAATTGCATGGCTTACTCCACCAGCAAAGGATACTTAAAATGTTTGGGACCTAGTGGCCCAAACTGATATCAACCTAGTGAGAATATGCTTCTAAAAGCATATATTCTGCTGAGCTGCTCAGTTGGCTGGTGCCCCACAGCACGGCTCCATGCCGCGAAGTTTTCACCCCAGTATGAAACGTTGTGACAAAAGAGGAGACTTGGCAACTGGAAAAGGATTACATGATCCAAGCAGTGTTGAAAGTAATCATAATACACATTCACAGGCAGACTGATTTGTTGTCTTACCAATAGCGCATTGTTATTCACAAATATTAATTAGTTTCTAAATAGCACCTGTTACTTAGCCCGCCCCTCCGCTGCATGCCATGAGGCTCCCTGCCTGTGGAAGCTTGCACGCTGCTCAGAGATTTAATGATGTTTCAGCTTCCACGGCTCACTCGCCTACCGGAAGGAGAGGCAGGGAATAACTACTTACTTATGTCTTTTCTCTGCCGACCTCTCTGGAGGATGAAACGAGCAGCTTTAATGGCCTCTGAAGGGAGCCCGGTCCAGCCTGTCTCAGATGGGAAGGATGACGACTGCACTAGCAGGTCTTTGGAGTGGAGAATCGTTTTAAAGATCCAGACTTCAAAGATCTCAACGAGGGGAGAGTTCAAGCTCAAACACTCTCCCCACTGGAGGGAGGAGAGCTTCTAATGCAATCACTAGCATTTCCAGCGATCCCTCACACTTTAGACAGAGCTGAGGCAACCAGGAATTGCCTGTCACATCCTACCGTATAAATAAATCTCCTTCTTCCAGGAGGAAAGCTGTTACAAGCCTAAGCAATTTTCTTTGGATTTCTTTAGATCACTTCCTCAAAGGATCTCGCTGAAGGTAAGAGACAGTCAATGCCAGGTACACAGGATTCCTCCTCCCCGTGAGCAAGTCAAACATGTTCCCTCCTCCTCCTAATTATACGCATCACCCGTAAGATGAGAAAGTTGGGCAGAACACTGATAAAATACAGGAGTTGGTAAGCACACTTAAGGCTGATGAAGTGACACAGAAGAATGACTAAGTACTGCCTTGGTCTCCCACGAACCCTCTGATGTAAGAGCCCTCAGACCTCTGAAACACATTCACCCCGCTCGCTGTCAAGAGGGATGACGAGGGAGGATGAGCTCTTCTTGGTGAATTCAAATACAAATGATAAAAGGAATGGGACTAACTCCTTGAGTCCAGGCTCACACCTAGCACCACTGGAAGAGATGAACCTGAAGCATCCTCCTCACAGATGCCAGCCAAAGGACTCGAACTCCAAAACCCAGCATTTGGCACATCCGTTGCCTTAGGAAGCAGCGCTGCCTTTTCAGTGCAGATGCTGTTAACCCACAGCTGATAGACTTGATGCCAAGGCACACCGTACACTTCCCAAGGAAGAGATACAACCTCTTAATACACCTTTCTACAACACCAGATTTGTCTTACCAGGCACACAGCATGATTTCACTGCTATGGTCCAACTTGAATATTTCTTAACAGCTTTTTTAAGATCTTATGCATCATGCCAGATGCTCTACAACACAGTTACAGAGTAGAACAATAAATAAATAACAGGTCTAAGGTGAAAAAACAGCAGTTTTTGTGGGTAAAATGTTAGCCACAGGACAATTTAACCTTGTCCTTAGTTAAATACAGAATGTGGCCAAGGCTCGATATCCTAAAACTCCTAATAGAAAAAAAAAATCTCTGCAACAGTCCCTGCAGATGGCAAAAACCCAGGACAGTCAGAATGTTCTGAGCGTTTGGTTAGCCTCATGTTCACGTTCCTAAGCTTATAAAGGTGGGAGGGCAAGAAGCATGCAAAAATGTCTAATGTCATTTTCTCGGTGACTGACAAACATGGTGCTGAATTTCCTAAGGACCTGAATAGTGGAAGCCGAAGTTAAGCTTCACTAGAGCTATATTTAGCTCTGCACAGATACAGATTAGGAAACACCTTCCTCCCAGTTACTAATGCAATGTGACAGGAAACAATTATTTGCTCAGTGTCTAATGTTACCTTTGGTGAATATCAGGCTTGCAGAAATTGTACATTGTATAATAAAGAAAACCAAGCTGATATTCTGCAAACTGCTGAGAAAACTCACTTGAGAAGATGAAGAAACATTTGATTTGTACATGTCTGAGCTACGCTGGTCTTAGCCACACAGACAGAGTTAGTGTTGAGGTCTCTTCTGCTTTGATACTAAACTACAAAGCGAGTTTGTTTTTCAAATAGTACAATAATTCATTCAAGAACTTCGTGGATATCCAAAGAATATCACAGTTTCTCCAAAGTGTAAAAAAAAAAAGAGCTGGGCAGAAGAACAGAACAATTAAAAAAGCCCAATCCATCTTTAATGATTTCAAGTGTCAGTTTATCTCTATGGAAAATGCAGTACAGGGTCACAAGGGAGCTCTCAGCTCAGCAATCATTTCAGACTTCAATGTCTACCAAACACAAAAGACAACAAAATGCACGATTCAAATGAAGGGCTAGTTAGACCGTGGAGAACCAAGCCATGATTGTATAGAGGAATCCCACGTGCTTCAGCAGGGCTCAAAAGGGCTGCACTCAAACAATCCCAGGCATGCAGCTGAGAAGAAACCCTGCCCACTGCAGCAAGAACGCCAACTAACAGGCTTGGAGTTTCCAAGCCTTCTAACACAGCATCCTTACACGCTGAGCAAGTTCGAAAGCATACAACACTGTGGCAGAAACAACACGTCTTTTCTTTTGCCACCCCTGCGCAAATATTTACGAGGCCCTTTACCACACTGAGTCATGAGTATTTCTAGAGCTGGAGGATCTAGCATTTCATTCTTGGCTTAAGTGATAAAGACTCAGTATAACTAGGGAGATGCACTAAGTATCTGCGTCCTGATGTGCTGGTGGCCCTTCCAGTTGCAACCCCCTTTGAGACAGAAGGCAGATGAGCCCCATCCGAAAGACCACCAACACCCCAGAGTGACTTAGCCAAAGCAGGACTACTAAATAAATACACCTCTTGCCTAATCTTCCACAGCTTTCTTCCGGAAAAAAAGAGGAAAGGAGATGATAAACATTTACTTTCTTGCTAGTGTTTTGTGAAAGATTATCTATTATTTTAGCAGGAGATTCTCGGTAGCAGGTTGAACATAGAAACACGAATTCTGGGCGTAAAGCAAACAAACCTCCCGAAACATTTCCTAAGACAATCCAATTCTGAACACTCTCTCATATTCACAGTGCCAAGCATGACTAATTTTGATGAATAAGTTACTAGGATTTCCACGGAGAAATGACACCTGCACTACTCCCACCTGCATGAGATCTAGGAACACTGTTTATATGCTTTTTCTTCTTCCGTGGCGAGGGAAAAATTCATTCCCCAAAAGCCTATAAGGTTAAGCGTATCAAAACTTCTCATACGAGCTCACCAGCAGCCATATCTGCAAACCAACAATGCCGGTTTAACTGTATCCTTGCACCCACCTAGGATTTTCGGTAGGCATTTTGCCTTGGGGAACTTCAAGGTTTGACCAGGAATTTAACTCCTGATGCCCAAAAGGTCCCTGTCTGTTTTACTTGCTGCATTTTTACTGTAACAAGGTAACTCCCACAGTGCTTTCTATATTGGTGAGAAAACCAGTGTTGAAGTCAAAGACTTATTTTATCTACACTGGAGGGAGGGGGACTACATTTCTTTCAGATACGTCCAACTACCACGTTACCGTGTTATCCAAGCACAGTTGAACCTCCCACTTCATCCCCAATACTGCCAAGAGAGCAGGAACAATCGCTAATCTGCATTGCAGGAGTAGAAGGGCATGTCAAAATGTAGCCCACAGCTCTTGCTGAGCACCGAAGGGCAGCAGCTACGTCATCTTATTCTCAGATGTGCCAGATTAAAGGCTTTTCTCTATTTCAGCGGTACTGACGCAGCCAGACTGATAGACCAATACAGGCACAAACCTGATAAAACAAGATGCAACCGAAGCTCTTCATGCAGCCGATGAAATATCAATGTATTTTCTTGCTGTTCTCACGTTATTCCTGTACACACATCACTACAGCAATGCTCCCGGTGACTAAACAGGAAACTCTGCCAAACTTTGTCAAAGAAACCTGACTGGACTTTCAGCAGTCAGGTACACGTAGGCCACGCTGACCTTCTAGTTGCCTAGAAGCTTTTATTAAGTTATTATATGAAACTATACTTCTTGGCTGTTCTCTGAAAAGAGAGGACACAAAGCCAGGAACAAGACGAACAATTTCCCCAAAACAGACTCATTTTCACCAGAAATCTCCCTTTGCACCTTTTCTCCCACTCCCCCAAAGACTCATCCACTTACCCTCTTCATCACAACGCCAAAATAATCAGGAGGAAAAGTAGGAAACTCTTTTCTGATAGGGGTTGCCACATAGCACCTCCTCTCCCCCTCAAAGAATATTGAGCTTTTAAACAAATGCATCGTGTGAATGCAGTCTCTAAGAACTTAACAGAGGTTTAATGAATGAGGAGACGAGGATGACAGGCATACAAATTACCATTAGCTACTGAGTAATCAAAGGGATAAAGACACGTTTTAGGAATTAAGAGTAGCTAATTATTAGGAATTAGGATTAGAGTTATTCTTTTTTAAGAACAAAATAACTACTACACATCAGCCTACTGTGTTTTTTCTTGCACGTACGGTATCTGACACCGAATATGATGCTCTTGTTTCATCCAAAGCATCCATTCCCTCATCAGCCACACCAAACTTGGAGTCTGCCAAGGGTAAATCCAAAGGAATGTTTCATTCTATACATAAGATCTCAAAATCCCATCTTCCCACATGGTATAAGCCACGGTAACGCTGCTGTCCAAGAAAAACCCATGCTGATACGTGGCTAGCTTGGAAAAGAGGAAAGGATCAGAACACTGTTACCGCTGCTTTGACCATGATAAGCTAGAAAGAAGCACTCTCCAAGCACTGCTCAGAGGTTTACCACCTCCTCTTTTGCAAGATTTTACTCCACATCAGGCAGACTCCTGTACAGAACTGACTTGAAGGGAGCCTAGAGGATTCAGAAGTTTCTTAAAGCAAGAGAAGACTACACTGGTATCTTGTCAAGAACAGAAGAGCAGAACACCTCTCGCATAAGGGTACAGAAGTGAATCTGAGATAATAAAGCATCCAAACAACTACACTACTACACGAACTGATACAACAGACAGTATGAAGTTGGGACTAGGGCTGTTCTTTGAGGATTAGCAGCTCTCAGCCTCCTTTGGTTGCCCAGTGGCTTACTCCACAGGATGGTACACTCTTACCGTAATGGAAAAGAGACTTTGGTGTTATGTGAATCAGACATTGCAGAATTAATGTGAAAATATACAAAGGAAAAGTTTGTTTCTTTTTCATCCATCGCAATGCGTTGCATCACTCTACCGCAACAGGATAATCTTCAAGTGGCATTAACATCTTGCTACAGCATAAATCCAAGAAAAGCAATAAATAGCACGAAGGAAGATTTCAGAGGAACTATTAAATCAAGTTCACATTAGTGTTGCCTGACCTGTGTCCTCTACCACACTGAAAAGCTGATGTTTATCTGTCTCTCTACAAGGCTTTGACACAAAGCCCGGAGATCTGTAAGAATGCATTAAAATCGGACAATTAGCAGCAACAGCCAAACTTTTTTTCGTTACCCCTCCTTTAAGAGGGTAAGAAAGAATTGGAAATGAAATAGCATCAATCTGCATCAACCTAAAAGGTTTGCTGCTCAACAGGAACAACACTGCTGTGCCAAATGAGCGGGAATTGCAATAATCATTCAGACCGGAACATCCAATCCGTGTCAACGGAGTAAAGGTGAGCTGTGGCTTAAAAACAAAACGCATGTCCGAGGGTGGAAACAGATGAACCCACTTACTACATCACACACCCATTAGTACATTCCATCTGTTATAAATGCATAATAAATGTGGATGGATATACTCACAAAATCTCGACAACCATATTTATAAAACAAAGAAACAGCTTTCCCAACTCCCATACCAGAATTATCATGAGCTATAATCCCCAGTGAGTGATCTGCTATAACAGAAAGTATTAAAATAAAGAGCACTTTAAAAAGTTATTTACAATACAAACACTATTTTTGCTTAGGAAAATAAGCCAAAATCCTGTCTCAGAGCTGCCTCTATTTCAATTTTATATAAACGAATAAAGCACCAAAAGAAGAGAATATACTGATAATAGTAAACTAAATGCATTGCATATCCATTTTGCGCTACAATTCTGCCTTTATACCATCGTGCACTGAAATATTTGTGTCTTCTGAAATTCACACAAAATTGAACAGGACAGCAAATGTAACCAGCGCATTACAATATGGATTTCCACATTAATTATAAAGGCTATATCAGCACTACATATTTAGAAGTATATGAACAGCACCAAACAGTACAGCAGCCACAATGACCAACATTGGATAGGCAGAGTTCTTATTTCTGCTAATCACAAATAGAAGAAATTCTAATTTCTTGTAATCCTATAATGTCCTTCTACAAGTGACACTGAATAAAAGCAACTCTGACACATTAATTTGTCTTTTCATATTGTTCAAGGTGTTTTTCTTCGAGAAATAAAGTACTTACTTTTAACATATACTTAAATAATGTCTTGAAGTACTTCATAAAAATTAGTTTTATGTTTCTAAAGCATCACAACATATTTTATGTATTAATAAACAAGCATAACATTTAAACGAATTTATACATCAAAATTATCCAAAATTTAATACACATTCAAAACCCACCACATTTCCTTCTCTTGCCTTCAAGAGGCAAATCACCAGGCAAAGCAACCGAAAGTAACGCACTAAACCAACTCTAATAGTGATTGACCTTTTGGCTGATGTAGAAATAGGTTTTCTCCTAATTTCAGTTTATTCAGTTAATTCCATCCAATGACTTGATTTGCTCAAAATAAGAAATCAATTAAGGAACAACACAGCATGAAGATTTGTTTTCATTTTCCAATCTAGAAATAAACATTAAGTGCAAGATGATCAGATCTACTATTTACAAAATCCTCCAGGGCCAAAACAATTTTTCAGTCACTACCCTGAGTTAATGCCGTAGCTATTTTAAACCTTGAAAGCACCCCCTTACCAATTCAAAAAGCAAAATTAAGTTTGCTTTAGAAAAACTTATTTAACAATTTAGTCTTGTTCCATGCATTTTAACCGAATTCAAATTCATACATCAATACGGTGACACATTCAGCACTTTATATATGTTAAACAAATATATTACTACAAAAAATATGGCCATGAAGCACCCAAATGCATGGTTAGACAATTATAACATATGCTTATAATGTTGACACAAGGTGTTACCTTACTGTAAAAGCCGTACTTAGCAGCAAATAAAGGCAATCTAATAATTATCAAACTACTAATAACTGTTACATTTCTCAAAGGAGAGGTTAAAGTAAGATCAAAGTGACTAATTCACATCAAAGTTGCTGCTTGATTTACATCGTTGTTTGAATCATGGTTCAGAGGATGAGATATTTATTGCAAGGTAGAAAAAAAGAAAGTGGAAAGATTTAATGAAGTGAGACAATGAATGATCTCCATTTTTAGCCTCATCCCAAATTCACCACGGATTGGGCAGAAAACTTCCTGAAGGTCCTTGAGATATCCTATAGCAGATAGTCTTTTAACTGCAGACTATTTGGATGGGATAAGACTCAAGAATGAGCTATTTTCCAATTGCTTGGGAGCGGGGAAGGCTGGGATACTTGGATAGAATACTTTGTTCCCCTCACCATGCAAGGATCAGTTCCCGCTGGTGAATAAAGCCTCCTAAGTACCTCCTACTCATCCGTGCACCAACAAGGAGCATCTCAAAGCTCTTCAGAGCACGCAGTGGGATTAAGCAAAACATCCCAGAGCTATAACACAATACGGATGCAGGGAGTAAGGAAGGAGGACAAACTCTTATCTCAGTCATAGTATTTTTCCTTTATTACAAGAATTAAAGAATTATGAGAAACATACAAAGTTAATGCAGACAAATTATTTTTTTTTATCTCGGTAGTATTTTAATTAAAACCTTTTGTCATGTCTGCTAAGCAAGTTCAAAGTGTTGCAATGCAGTAGCAATGGGAACGCAGAAGTCTTGTTATGCTTGGGGAAAAAAAAAAAATGTTTTCAACTTTTACCGAATCAGCGACTGTAATTACTACAGGAATAAATCAAATTTATAGCCAGCAAACACAAGGCTTAATAATTTTTTTTGTGCAACCATAAATGAGTTTATTTTTGCTGCGATGTGATAAAGTTTTAACATTTTCTGCATGTCAGACAGACTATTTTGATAATATTCTTTACATTTCCTCCTTATTAACAAGATGAAAAAATTGCTATTAAGATATGCACGCCATCTCAATACATCTTGTTACCGGATAAGCTTCAACAAAACCTTAAAGTACTTTTTTTTTTCAAACCACATTAACACAATAAACGCACAGACAAAATTCTTGCTTTGGTATTAGACAATGTTCTGTCCCTGTAAAATATCAAGAGTGGGAATTCAGCAAAATGCAGCAAATCAGTTGGCCTTTTCTAAAAAGTATTCTGTTCAGAATGCTGCAACAGGGAGACAAAAGCAGCTTTAATTTTCATTATTTCCAAAGATTTTTTTTTCCAGTTTAACTGAGCGTGAGACAAAAAAAATGTTGCCTTTATCATGCCAAAGACTACCTCTGCTATTTAAAAGTATTTTCACATCTCCATTTTCCCCACTAACCTTTTGTGAAGAACAATTTCTGATTGCGAGGCTATTTTCCATTTTCCTACCTCTATTCATAAAAAGAGGGGAGCGTGTAAAATGGCAGATTTGAGAGACTTTTAAATAACTCGAACAGCTCACATACATAAAACTGACTATGGTTCTGCAAAACCTAAAAGAAATGTTATCAAAACATGGGATCGCTTCGCTATACAATCATAGAATCGTTGAGGTTGGAAAAGCCCTCTAAGAGAAGTCCAATCATAAACATAATGCCACCGTGCCTACTGAACCACGTCCCAAAGCGCCACATCTACATGTTTTGAACACCTCCAGGGATGGTGACTCCATCGCTTCCCAGGGCAGCCTGTCCCAATGCTTCACCACTGTTTGGGTAAAGAATTTTTTCCTAATATCCAAGCTAAACCTCACTTGGCACAACTTGAGGTCATTTCCTTGTCCATCACTTGTTACGTGGCAGAAGAGACCAGCACTCACCTCGCTACAACCTCCTTTGGTCGGCACTGCTAACTGCAAACAGTTCAAGCGCTCACTGGCATCAAACCACAACAGCAAGTCATAAAAACAAGCGACTCGTTCTCTACTTGACTGTCCGTTTTGAAGAGTAAGTATGTATGTACTTAGGAGTTTCAGCACATATACAAAGGCTGCTCATAACCAAATAAACCCGATAGGTCCTACCTAAGAAAAACACTTCTATGAGACCACCTCGCTCAAGTCAGAAGAAGAGTTTAAACCAAGTTATTCAAGAATTTTCCGTTTAAAAATTTCAGTTTCTCCTTGACGTGGTCTGGAAAATTACCATGGAAAGACACAGTAGAAAATACTGCAGGTAGGCTGTCACCTCCAGTGCCAGGAGAGATGGCTGAGCGATGCCACCACAACGGGAAGGAAGGCTCCAAAATATTCTGCAAGACCTCTGCAGAAAGACCTTTATCAGCCAGCGACTATAAATTTACTTTGTGTGAAGGAACCTTCTGGCATAATGAGCAGAGAAAGGACATAAAACGCAATCTGTCCGCCAATGAAACCAAAAAGTGAATGTGAAGACAGAAGAGGCATCATATTTTGTTGAAATATGTAGATATGCCACTTAGATCTCAACGTGTGCCACTGCCTGACACTAAAGGGTGAAATGTTCTGATCTCTGCTGAGAATATTTATACTAAGAAAAACTCCAGTATTCCATTCAAAGTTCCCAAAACACCCATCGTCCTCTCTCCAGAAGCAGGAGGGTTGGTTGAGAGCCTTCTGCAAGGCAAAACCTGTGGAACAGCTCACCAGCATCACTCGTTTCCACCTTAGCAATGCTCACCTATCTACTTCCAGCAGACAAATAAGGACTGTGGAAACCGAATTCACTTTGTTTTCTACAGAAATAAAGTAAATAAAATCCTTCAATGAGAAGGACCACTGCAGCCTGCATCACTAGCAAAGAAAATGAAGACCGTGACCCTGCAGTGGGGCAGAGGAAGCTTTTGCTAGCAAACATACTAAGCAATCAAATCATCCAGAAACAAGTTTATTGATTTGACTCTTCCCTTTCTTCTTACTTTCGTTAGATAATTTCTGTAACCTGTAACATTAAACAAAAGCCATGCAGAAGAGCAATCGTTGTCTTTTATGATTTTTTTTTAAAGTAACAAAATAACCATCACTTTCTAATCGAATAAAGCTGTTAAACAAAACCACTAATACTCCATCAAATAAGCATACACAACTAACACAAGTTAAGCAGATACATACACAGAAAAAAATTAGGATCTGTGTAATACAACTCTATTTTCAGCAAGGCACTATGGAATATAATTAACTAAATATTTTAAAATACAAATACGAAGATTAAGTAATGCCAAGAGAGGGTACAGGACCTAAAATATTTACGCTATTTTTTTCCCCTGGATTTTTATCATCCTACTAACATAAGTTAATACATTTTGTATAATAGCGCATCACAAAATTTTTTCAACTGTTTAATCTTCCTATTTCTATTTTTTAAACATCCAGCAAGCCTCTGGGTGTATTCATTTTAATTAAACACAACAAAACCAAATGAAAAGCTGTTGCATTGTTTGGAAGAGGAGACCACTCTGAATTTTCCTGCCTGTGTCGCAATCGAGATCTGTTGGATACCTCCCCAGAGTAACCCCACCAAAGACAATAGCTGCGCCAACAGCAATTTGTCTGCATTGTGAAGGGAAATGTTTAACAAAACAAAGTAAAAAAAAAAAAGTGAGTAATTTAATATTTGTACTGTGTTTGCACAAAGAAGCGCTTATCAGAGCGAGGGCTGAATGCATGGAGTAGACCTTCCAGACGTTGTCCTTATGAGGGCACACTCCCATGCCCAGATGCAAAGGTGGACAGACACATTCCAGGACAGATTGAAGCTCTAGCTGGACAGTCCCATTCTTATTTCTCTCTTATCAATTAAAAGCATCTCTTTCTATTCCATAGAAGATGGATTTTGACTCATTTTGGTAAAGGACCCTTCCCCGTCAAAACCCTGATGGATACCAAGCAACATGACGAACCAGGTAGCCTCTTCCATGGGCTGATGGGTCCTCGCTCTACTGGGCATCCAAAGCACCACTTCTCTCTTGCCAACGTGCCTGCGTACGAGTCTTCAATCCATGCTGCATTCCCCCGCTTCCCAGGTTTTCCACTTTTTGTAAAGGTGCATTCAAATCTGTGGCCACACCGACTTAGTGGCGCTCAGCTGAAAGCAAGTAATTCCAGGTTCTGTCTTCACCTTCACCCACTGCTATTTACTCCTACAATCGGAACAGTGCCGTTCAAAACACAGAAGGTAAACAGAAAAGGCTTAAAAGGCTTCCTCCCAGTATCCAGCCAGAAAAATATATCTTCTCAATATTTATGCTTTTTCACTGCAAGCAATTTCTTCTGTAACAAAAGGTTGCTTTTGAGGTAAACTCTGCATCGGGGCAGCAGACTCCAGCAGCACTTCAGATGCTGTTAGAACAGGTTTTTCTAAAAACCTGCACAAACACGCAGGAACCGCTCATGCAAGGAAGAAAACAGGAGTTCTATGGTCTTTCAGCCCACCACTCTAATAGCGCAGGAATTCAGTGAAGACAAAAGCCAACAATACTCAAAAAAGACTGCTACCGCTTCAAAATGTTATTTCATAATACTAATAATTACTGAAAAAGCATGATCTACAGCATAGCGGTATTTGACAGAAGGGTTTTTTTTTTTTTTCTTAAATAAGCTTACACCAATGAGAAGGTTTGCACCAAACTCACTCTGTTATCTAAAAGGCAAATTAAGTTCGAAATAAACTGCATGGCAATACTTTAGGGCGGCTACTTTCGTTCACACACATGGATCCAGATGTTGACTACAAGCTAAGTTAAACAAAAAGAGCAGTAAATAAACAATTTCTAATCACACAAATTGCCTTGTACTTTCAGGAATAACCTGGAAGCAGCCTACTTCAGTAGGCTATTTAGGAACTACTTGTCTTCCAAGTCTGAAGAAGCCCAAAAGACAGGCGATAGCCTTCTCCTCAAAAACAGTCTATCCAAGTGCTGCTGCTGAAACTCATGTAATTGCTTCCCCTCCCCTTTTAGACAGCTTTAAAGTCACATTTCCTTTAACTCGATTTCTTCTATGCTAACAGAGAGCCTTTCTGCATGTTAGGTTTCAGCATCATTTTTGCATCTTTATATTAGTTTCAACTAATTTTCAGGCTTCCACTCACCAATCGCAGAAAACTGGAGAAATCATTTCCCAGAATGAATTACTTATTAAAAAGCAAACATACCAATGAAAGAGCCCGAACTAGACACTGTGCGAGGCCGTGATTTCTCCCAGTAGATTTTGTCACATCACTTTGAACCACTCTTGAACACTCCCGGTAATTTTTTTTGATCGCCAACAGAGGGGCAATTACAGAGCAGCAACAAGACACAGTTCATATTTTGGGAGGATTTCACCCAGAAACATGCCACTGATATTCACATCTAAGGTCTCTCAGGGCCCTATTACTTCTTGCTTTTCCAATAATATCCAGGATTGCTCTGTCATTTGAAACAAAAAAATCAAGCCTTAGCAAGTCACGGTTTCCCAAAATTTGCTTCCTTTTAATTGTGACAATACAGAGATTCATGCTAAAGTATTCAGTTATCTACCTGGCTAATTTTACAGCTGTATTCATACTCTGGGTGAATCACATTTAGAAAATTATATATATTATATATAAACATGGTATGACATTCTGTCAAGTTATCTTTTATTATGCAATCCTATCCTTTAAAATATCTGATGATAGTTTATACAGTCATTTGGAAAATTTAGCCCTGGGATAGATGTCTAAAATGTGTCAGAGAAACAGCCCTAATCATCAGAGGAGTTTCCAAGTTGGGGGTAATTCCCCGTTGCCCCAAACCACAGTACTTTGGCTCATGTGTTCCTGGCCAGCACCGGGAAAGCCGCTGGGACAGGATGGGCTCCTGCCAGGGCACTGAGACCAAAGTCAGCAAGCTGTCCCCAACTATCCATCCTCCACCAAACCCATTATTTTGGGGCGATTTGTCCTAATATACGAGCCCAACTCAAGATGTTACACCTTTACTACCTTGCTTCATGGTTGCCCATTACCATTCAACTTGCATTCACCTACTCTCAAACTCTGAGGAGAAGGAAGAGCTATAAAAACCAAGAAGAGTCAAAAAACCTCATTAAGTGTGGACAGAAAATGCAGAGTATTAACCCAACCAGTCATTCCCAGGTGCATCTCACACCACAGGGAGTGCACCATCAAGGGCAGAGGACCACAGGCTCCCCAAATTAACCCTAGGTAGAAAGCCCATCTTCAATACAATCAACCCCCACTCCCAAAAGCTCCTCAGTTCTGAAAGTTTCCAATCACGCTAGGAAGAAAAAAAGGCCAAAGAACAAGCAAAAACCTCACAGAGCTCAATTTCATCATTTGATAAACGGACAACAGGCATAAGAGACCTCTTTCCCAAACCTTCACCCCACAACACCCCATCCCTGCCATTGGGTATCAATGAGGCTCCACCATAGCCAGGAATCACCAGGAGGACTTGCTGCTGCTCCATCAGGTTTATTAGATAACACCATCACTTCTCCTCCAGTATTAAAACGCAGCAACTTGTCTCCAGACCAATTAGGCTCACCATAAAGACACACTCAGCGTTGCAAGAACAAATTGCGGTTTAGTAGCACTGTCCACTTTACAGAACTTTAAATTAAATTTCACATAAAACCTCAGCTTTAGATGTCCTTTAATCGGTTTCCTCTTTATGACTTCATACAGCTCTACCCAACATAAAAATTTGTCAAATACAGTAATTTCTTCAGTAGTGTTCAGCACACCAAACGCTTCCCGTGCGAGTCAAGAGATGACCCACCTCCTCCCATAGGAAAGCCAACAGAATGCTTTTATGCCTTTCTTACCAACAGTTCAGTTAACCTTATCCCCCTCTTTCTCTTCCATTTCTCGTCAGATGGCTTCCTCAGCTGAAAAATTTAATTCCTGATAAGACAACCTTTCAACCAACAGAAAATAGAGTTTTGACTAAGGGCAAATGGCTGTACCAGCAGAGGTTGTTCAATTCTGTTTAGATATTTTTCATTGTACTCTCAATCACTGTGACATCAGTGGACACAGAAATGAATTGAAGCGCAAAAAAAACCCCAAAAACCCTGCTGTGTCTGGATTCCACAGGTGCTCCTCAGCAGGCTCAGCCTGGCATCCTCTCCTCACACAGCACGGAAGCACCGGCGGCTGCAGCTGCTCGGAGAGGCTCCCACGTAAGACACATTCATCGCGAAGGTAACTTACCATTCTATTAACATGGCTTACAGATAGCTGTAAATTTTGAGCATTACAGCATTTTATGATGTTAAATAATGCATCATATGTTGCACAGACAGTTTATTGTACATTTTTCCACTTTGAAGACTTTCATGGATCCGATGCAAATTGCACACAGCTGCATATTACCGGCAGTTGACAAGTTATTAAAAATTACATTATCTGATCATTGGCGAAACAGAATGCAATAGTGACGCTGAATATTACGCTTTAACATGTGCATAAAATGGAATGTTGTGGTCCAATTTTTAAGTGCTTCCCCTTATGCAGAAATCATATTTTTTTTTAAATAAAGATCTACTGCTTTTACAGCATCTGAATGTGAACTACTGCATATTCCGCATATAAAAACCCCACTGTGAAGAGCTGTACTACACTGCAAAAACCGCCACTAGAAATATTGGAATTATCTGGCTTTCCCACAACTAAAATCCCTGAATAAATGTTCTATTAGCATACCTGTTTGTGCTTCATTTTCTGATAACAGAGCTTGGTTAAGTCTCAAGAAGCAGATAAATCACAGAGTAAGCATTAAAACTCAGGACAGTCAGCTTCCAACTTGTTTGAACTTGACTGTGTGTTACTAAGCTCAAACAGAATGTAAACTGCTGCCCTTTAACAGTTTAGATTGTACATTAAAATTTTTTTCAAGCATAGTTATTTGTATTTTAGTATTGCCTGAAGGTCCTAAACCAAGATCATACCCCATGATCCTGGATTCTCCACCATCCAGTTCCTGTCTTCAAGAAGTTGTGATCTAATATAGACAAGATGCAACAACAAAATACAGTGAGCAATCAAGGGAAGAGTGGGAAGCCATCAGCTTAAAGGTACAGTTAGTTAGTTAGTTCCCTAACTACTGAAAAATCCCTCTAGGCAGGGAGTAAATAAGAGATAAATAGGAGTATTTTCCCTAGGAGCCCTTTTAAGGAATAAATACTTAAGTAGTTCTGAGAAGCAGCTACAGTGCTTTCAGGCCTGAACCTTAACTAGTACTATGCAATATAATTTATAATCTTAAACTATAGCCATTTGTGGCAGAGGAATAAGAAGCCATCTACATTCCTGCCGTTTCCTAGAATGGCTGAAATGGAATTGTTGCAAATGATCAAGCAATAAGAACTCATACAATCCCTTGAAAACTTCTTGGTTTGTTCAGCTATTCCCATATTACTAAAACACAAAGGTCCTTAGTTTTTTTAAAAGCAGGTGAGGTCCATCTAGCCTCGGAAGGGGGAATTTCGACCAATGATTTTCACTGCATTTTCAAAAAGCACTACATTCGCCAAGGTTTCTAGTCACCTTAACTAAAGGCCATTTGCTTCTCTACCAAAGCCATCTAAGGAACCACAGGTTTCTATGAACACCCTTGCCCGCTCATTTTATTCCTCCTTTGCATGTTTAAATCTGCAAATTTAATCCGCAGGTTGAATATGCAACACTCCGTAGTTCCTTATCACCATCAACTATTTTATAAGCTCAGTTAGAGATTCTTCTGCGCTTGGAAAACAATGGGACAAGAGGTCTTCTATTTTCGTAGAATCATTAAGGTTGGAAATGACCTCACAGATCATCCAGGCTACCTCAACAAAACTTAAGCCATAAATATCGAATTGTCATATTCTGTGCAGTAAGATATTCAGGAATATAACTTGTAACATACAAAGCATGTAACTGGAGCCCCATAAATACATAAAAAAACCAAACCAAACCATGAGTTCAAGTCTTTTTCCACGACCACATTCATCTTCCTGAAAGCCACGCATTACTGACCGATTTGTTCTTCTCGTGTAAAACAGATTCTGTGTAAGGGCTACTAACAGCATTCACCATGTCGCGATGGGGATGGAGGGAACCAAAACCCACAAATCCAAGTTGATAGCTTGTCCAAGGCTTATGCTACAGCCTAGAACCTCTGTCTCCAGGACAAGAAGGTCACCACCAAACAAGAACCACCAGTGGTGACAAAACTTGATGCTTCAACATCACAGGTAGAGAGCCAAATTACCTCCACAGTTCACTATACCAAGACCTGTGGCTGTAAAGACACTGCACTGATTACAATCTCAACCGTGGTGGTTATTACTGAATGTTCATCCTCCAAGAAAGCATCATTTGTAATGCATTGAACCCAAGTTTCTGAGCAAAATATATGTAATATGGAACCCAGCCAAATGCTACGGATTACAGCACTGTCTCGAAAGCCTGCTGGCAAGGTACGCATTGCTTCAAAATAATACTAAATTATGGCATCTTCTTTCACTATGAAAATAAAATAACCTGTTATCTCTCGCTCATCTGAAGTTACCAAATATTTACTTCCCTGGCTGGCGAAAAAGCAGAACTTCTTGAGGTCCTTTATTCCCCCCGAGTTGCCATGAATATGAATAGCTGTACAGAAGGATATAAAACTAGAAAGAAAGATAACACGAAAAAATGCAACTACCAATATTTGAATAACGAGGCAGTTTTATCTGCATCAGTATATCAATTTATTCACGTGGGCTAACAAGAATATAGTAAAGCTATTCTGAAGTTGGGCCATTAAATTGCTTAGACAACCTGTTAACCAGTGCTGCTGGCAATTAGGAACGCATTTTCACTGGAGGCTTTTTGTAGAGCCATGCTTCAAAGGTTCAATCTGCAATATATTAACTCACAAAGAAACATCCTGAGAACCTCTCCTCTGTCATGTAAGCTCATTGCCTCCAACTAATTAAACCTACAGTTCATATCCTTAAGAAGTCAATGTCTTCCTGCAAGTCGGGCATTTGCACAACCACGAAAAAGATAACTTTAAGCAGCTAAGCTACACTAATCAGCACTAGGTTGACTGTAAATGTCCTTTATCCCAAAGTTGGGGGTTTTTTTGTGTAGCACATTTGGACTCAAGTGTTATTTCAGTCTTCTGCAGCACACGTGGTTCAGTACACATTCATGTATGCACATGTACGTCCATGAAAGGCAAATTTACTCAGTAACTTCTCTTTTAAGGGAAAACTTGGCATTTCTCTAGCACAAAGCCATAAAAGCTATCTGGAATGCAGATCCTAATTACCAGAGAAAAACTTGTTGAAAGAAGAGATCCACACCTCGCTGCAAATAGAGCTGTTCCACAAAGACTGGGGGAACAAGCAATGAGCTCAAAAGAAATGGGAAAAAAGGACTGATGGGCAAAGAATAAACAGTCTACGAACAAAATTACAATCACTAGAGTCCGTTCTTTTTGCACTAATGTAACGGCGTTTACCAAAAGGCTCTCAAAAATGAGATTGTTGAATGCATGATGGATAAATTATGCCAAACTGCCTGAGTACGTTGTTTCTGTCCCCAGTGAGGGCAACAGCAGCGAGATAGGTGGGATGGAGGCAGGATGGTGAAGGCAGTCAGGATGGATACAAACTACTACAAACAGAGAGGAAGCCCAACTCAACCCTAACTCAATGCACTGCAGCTCAGGGACCTGAAAAAGCATTTCAAAAACATTCATATGGGGTGTGACAACTGCAGGTCTGATGGCAAATGCATCCAGCTAAACCGGTACCAGAGGATTACAGCACAGCAAATGCAAATGTCTGTTCAAAAAAAAAAGAAAAAAGGAGGGGAAACTAATTTTGATATCTAAATGTTGGCTGATTTGATCTCAAAAGTAATGAAATGTTTCAAAACATTTCAAAAGATGGATAATTAGAGACCTGAAGGAAAAGAGGAAAAGCAAAAAACAGGGTAAGACACAACTTGGGTTAGCAGCAATAATTCATGCCACATTTTCCAGTATGTTTTGCAAATAAAACACCAGATTTCTCTAAACATGTGGTGGGTCTCATTTATCCAGCCATCAGAAAACAACATTGCAATGTTACGTAGGAAATAAGCAATTCTGTAGGAGAAAATAAAAAAACAACACAAGACTCCTAAGAGAAAGAAAGGGGCTAAAGTCAAAAGGTCAAATACGAACAAGAAATACGAGGCTGTAGTAGTTTCAATAGATTTTTTTTTTCCCAAGGGTTTATCCTGAGACAGATAGATTCTAATTATATATATGTGTGTGTATATGTATATATAGAAATGAAAGTGACTTGAAGACAAAAAGAAAACAGTAATCAAGTTTGCTGCATGTCAGTGTAGAGGATGACATCTGTCATATGCTAAGAACAGGGTAATTTTAAGGACAGGTAACAAATATAGACCCAAATACTTTGTACCACATATAAAATCATGCACTCGCGGAGAAAAAGAATTTCTGGTATAATCAGGTAGAAAATTAAGAAAAAAAGTGGAGCATTAGATGGAGGATGGGTGACACAGCCCTGAGGTACGTCTCGGAGAAGGATTTTTGCTGCGCATATTATGCCGAGGCTCAGTGCAGCTTCCTGGTCACTCATAGTCAAAAAATATTCCTCCCAAACAAGACCCTGCAGACTAACAGTCCCTAAAAAAAATTAGGCTAGAAACTGGAAATTGTTTGCTTGCCGCCCATTCAGCAAACAACAGCCACCCAAAACACAAATAATTTTGGAAGTGGTACTTGATCAGACTGTGAGCAGGACTCGCTGCAATTGCCTGCGGTAGCGGTGGACTATGTGATGTGTATTTATACCAGGGAAAAATATACGGGGAAAAATCTGAAGTGGCATTGTCATCGCTTTTCTCTTGATGAGCAAACTCTTCAGCACATACCCAAGTGAAAGAAAACTGGTACTGGTAAACCAAGAAGGACAATTACTGAAGCAACCAAAGAGCAGACAAGTGAGTACACGGTTCTCTGTATTCTCTTCTCTTCATAAAATTTCACTGAAACCATTGTTCAGACACTGATTTCATTTTAAAAGCTTCATAAAATGAAGCAACAGAGCAGGGTGATATGAACAGCAAAAGGGGATTTGTTTTGCTTCAAAAGTGTGGGGGGGAAGAATAAAACCAGACCTTTGGTGTCACCCAATGCTTTCTGAAAACCTGAAAGGTCAGAAGTATTCCTTAATTCACTAACATACACTCTCTCAGCATATTTTCCCTCATTTAGAATCTAGCTCTCAAATTAGAGCTCACCAATCTGAGCTTCGCTACAGGCACTTCAATAATGTGAAGATGGAGATACAGGAATGATGCATTTTACTTCATGGCTAAATTATTTTGGTTTTAATTTAGAAACAAATTTTTACGTCCCATGGAAAGACTTCTCTTAGATCAACCCAACGCCAGAGGCAAGTGCTCCAACAGATAACTGATTAGAGAACTAACCATTACAGCCACATTGCCTTACTCAGACTCCTAGATAACACAACCAAATACCTCCCGCGCACAAGAAAACTCACACGCCAACAGCAGGGAATCACCGGGACAGCCTGGATGGAACATTTAGCACATGTGGATTCCGGACAATTCCTTGGTTTTGATTTTTTTCACTTCTGATAAGAAGATGATAAACCTAACAGCATCCCTCTAGTAAAACAAGAGCTGTTTAGTCCCTACAAGCCTCTGCAACTCCTAACAGGTATTAAAATGGATTGAAAAGATTTATAAAGGACTAAATTCTAGTTTGTACAGTCGCACACAAGCGGAGGATAGAAGATGGTACGTACAATTCCTGCTGCAGTGGCCAAAGACACTCCTGGCCAGCCACGAGCGTGCCTCGCACTTAAACCAGAGGAAAAAGCACGAAAAGGGAACAGAAAAAATAATATTAGATTCTGGTACAGTGGGAAGAACAGGCTCCTGACCCCTCAAAACAAGTAATTCTATATCCTAAAGAAATGAGAGGTGGTTAAAATTAGCCTCTGCTGCATATTTATCAGTGTTAGCAATCATAGCTTTATATTTTTATTGGGTTGGGGTTTTTGAAGCAGAAAGAAAAAAAAAATGAATCGTTCTAGCAGCAAATTCCAGAAATGATTACTATGTAAATATCACTTTATTAATTCTAAAGTACGCCAGCAGACACACATGCTATACATAGATATGATACATATATAAAAATATTTCCACTTCTCCTATCTAATTGTAAGTTGTGCAAGTTCTCATCCTTTTCAGAAATAAACCTACTTGAAGTTCCACTGATGAAAAGGAAAAGCAAGCCCCTTAAATTGAGCTATTAAGTCTTTTGTATCTCAATCTGAAATGAGCAAAAGATGCATAATTATCCTCTATCCCAAAATAGTGGATTTCCAATACAAGGCCAGTGAACTCCTTACACTGTATATAAACAAAAAAAAAATGAATAAGTTACATTAATTGCTATTTACAGAACAACATATTTCCCTCAACATATTTTCTTAATCCAAGGGCCATCCTAGGCTGAGCCAACCCTCTAAAGAACAGAAAAGGTGGAGGTAGGAGGTAGAAAATGGAGCAAAACACCCCACCACCTGGGTCATACAGACCATTCAAGGTAAGGATGCTTTGTACGTGGACTGCATGCATTCAGTCCCCGAAGCCTTCCATAAGCTGCAGACACCACCACGAAGCACTTAATTTTGTAAACATGCTACTGCTTTCCTGGAGTTTTTCTTGTAACAAAAGCAAATCTACGCCGCCAGAAATACTGAGTAAGAATGGTCCTGCAGGAGCAGGCAAATTCCATCACAAACCTCAGATGAAAGTGCTGCTGAATGGTAATAAACACTCCGGCGTTTGCAGTCCCTCTTCCACATGCCAGTGCAGGAATAATAATATGCATAACACCCCTGCCTTGCAACGTGAACGGCACACGCGTCCAAAGGAACTGCTATGTGGCCAATACAGTGATTATCACAAGCAAAATTTCAACTATAATGGGAAGCAAGGGAGAGAAGTCAGGATATCAGTTGTCTAAAATACAGCATTAAATAGACAGCTATCACCAGAGTATCAGAACAGGTATTGGACAAGCAGCTCAAACCCATTTTCCCCTCCTTGTGTTAGGAAAATAGCTAAACTTAGGAATCTGGATTCTTGATCTCAAGCATAATATCTTTGTTTCTTCTCCTCTCTGCAGCCTCTGAGCATTTTTAGTTTCAACATGATGAAGGTGGCAGAAACAAAGAATAATTTGAACAAGCTGAATGTTCATTATCTTGTCATAATGCACAAGATTCACATGTTCTGAAAGGCTTCTATTCTTTCCTTTAAATATTTTTATTCAAATAACCTTAAACGCTGCAGAACCTGAAGTTAGACTACAATACCCAGAGGGGAACCCATATGTTCTCTCTTCCACCCTTAAGAAGAAAATAGGTATTTATATATCTGCACGGCACCGAGGCACAGCCCACCGTGCCGTTCGGTAGTGCTGCTCTATTAACTGAGTTACTGCCAGCGTAAAGCAGCCAAAAGCTGGTGGGCACGATAGATCTAAAAGCCCAGCTGAGCCCCTGCTCCTGTAGTGGCTTACAGCAGGTATTTTGAGACACGTAAAAAACAGCAGTAGTAGCAAAAACCCTTCCATTATCAGTTTTTTAAAACGGTCAATTAGGGATTTTTTCCGTGTTGCAGGTGATACTGAAAGCTTGGGATTTAATAGGCAGCAAGCATCCTCCTTTAGTTCGCTCTGCTTGATGATTGGAACACTCTGCAATGAGTTTTAAAGTATTCCTGCCAGCAGATTTAAGCCTCCTGGTTGTCCCTGGAAGCCCACAGGCAGTACAGGAGCCATGAAATTACCAAAAAAAATCATAAATAATGGGTTTTCTTACCCTCTTTTCCATATTCCCCTCAACCGAGCTGAGCCCGTTGCTCACTTGTGACTACTCAGGCTCTACCTGGGAGTTTTGAAACGTTAAGAGCTTTCAGTGGGGGACCCTTCATGGAAAGCTATGCCTGCCGTACCCGCCGACTCACCCACATCCACATATACTCATGGGCTCCTCCAAACCACTTTCCTCTTCCAGAGCTAATATTGACTCTTACCCATGATTTCATTAAGCCTATTCTTTACTATAGTTTCTATCAATATGCCCTGTGCATTTACCATCTGCAGCTCCTTGCAACACTCACCAAGCCCTGAAGGACGAAAAAAAAAAAAAGGAAAAACAAAAAAAAAAGGGGGAAAAAAATAAAGGAAAAAAAAATCCTGGCATCACATTCGTAATCTCCTGCTTTTCAGCATCAAGGCCAGCTTAAGTAATAGGTTACACACTACAGTCAGGGGCTCATCAAGTTCACATTCAAATGCTTTTAGAAATCTTGATTTAACGCCCTGTGGTCCTGATGATTTGTTACAGTTCCTTTCACCAATTAATTATAAATCCTATTCTACTGACACTTCAGTCCGAGACAGTTCCTCAGAAAGTCTTCTGGAAGAAAAAGGCTTCAATGGGTACAACTCACCCTACAGTCCTCTTGCACACAAAGAAACAGTTTAGTTTCTGCATTTACTTTCCTATCTTTCTCAAATGCTCCTTTTACACCTGGAAGGCAATTTATTTGGGGAAAAAAAATATTAGTGGCTTTTACTTGCAATTGTTACTAAGCTGATCTTTGATTTTAGAAGTGGAATTCGCTATTTCGTTCTTTCACCTTTCCAGAATTCATCTCCTTTTCCAGCTTCCTTGTTTTATGACGGCTTCCTCTTTCTGAGAGGTGCCTTTTCACTTCTAGTAAACTTCTGTAATTTGACAATATTGGCTTTTCCCCTCCCAAAATAACCCTTTTTTTTATTGGTAGCGTAAGTCAGCGTTTCACCACAGTCTTTAAGCAGTCACTGTGCATCCTGTGGCCACTTTAAGCTTTCAGCTGTTTCTTTTACAATGGAAAAAAAAGAGCAGAGAAGGAATTCTCATCTTCATAATTTTCACGTCGTTCTCATTACAGAAGCTGAATATGACTATGATGGGGGGGTTACTGCTTGAAAACTGAGAACAAGACACTGTCCAGAGACTTTACTCTGCTTCAACCTCAAACTGACCGTACCAAGACGTGATTCTCGTCTCAAGGACTCTCCACCGAACTGCTCCACAAAACAGTTGTTTACGATACTTCATGCATAATCCTTACATAAAACTTGCCTTGACAGTAAAGCAGCCCCCGTAAGGTAACAGAGATTGAGGTTTTTGTTCTTACAAGCTTTTTAATCTTCTAGCTGCATGTAGTAAATGCTACTGATGCGACAAAATAATTGTAGTCATTCAACTGAACACGATAACTATGAGATATATCCAGAATCCCAGCAAATAAGAAGTTTCAGTTTCCACCTACTACCCCTGGAAAGGTTGGATAGCCCTACAAATATTATACAAATACCTTGTGTGGATGAATACCAAGCACCGCTTTTAGGCTCACCCAAAACGCTTTCCCAGAGGAAGGCTGAACGATCAGTCCAGACTGTTGAGATTGTGGGAACACCATCAAAACCTCCAGCTGAGATCAGCACCCAGAGTAAAAATAGGTATTTCGCAAACAGACAGGAATATTACCCAATTCATACATTTCAGTTGTAAAAAGCCCACAAATAATACTGAGATTTGTAGTTGCATTGTCCCAAAGACAGGCTGCATAAGAACTACATGATCAGCACACTATTCTTCTACTTATTTTTTCCTAAGAGCAAACCATAAAGCTATAGTAATAAAAAGTGAAAAATTACTACTTCCAGAAAACTATATATTTTTGTGACTTTACTTGAATTTTCTTGGTGGTGCGAGATGAAAAAAAGCTCAAGAAGTTAGAGGCAGGCAAAACCTCTCTGGTTACTGTGTCCCCAGATTGCTCCCACCACGGTAGTTCCTAATAGGCTGTCCAATACGATAAACTGCCAACTTACAAAGCCCTGTACAAAAGTTAAGACTACAAATAAAACAAGCGCAGTTTCTGTAAAACAATTCCTCAACTTATTAGAATCTTTGCAAGTTTTAACAAAATGGTGAAGAAAAACCAAAATGGTCAGTAATTTCAGTAAAATATCATGAGGAAATTAATGAATTTATCATAAGGCTACCTCACCAGGGAAAGCTGAAAGGTATGAGATAAAACAAGCTTCCACTGTGGACTGGAATATGATTTCAAAATAAGAAAGCAAAGCTGGATTGTTTTCCAGTAATAGCTTAATTCTTGGAAGGCTGTTATTGAAAAGCAAGATTCATCAATGCGCCTTGCTATAAAATCATGGGAAGCAGGCAAGGAGCAAGCTAGTAAAATAGCTAACGTGATTTGTATGGTCAGCAGAGATTGCTTTAAATATCACACTGAGTTAAAAGAAGCCATTTTTCAAAACTGCTTTAAAGAACGGCTTTTGAACATGGCTAATACTCACTGGAAAATTAGAGTTGTTTTTTTCCCCAAAATTACTTGGGCAGAGAAAAAAAAAAATCTCTATTCTAGAAGTATAGTAAAAGCTGAATAATTAAGGAACACAATTGTGCACGGATATCAGGCGAGACAACAGCAAAAGTAGAAGAAACCACGTGAATGACTCAAAATCCAAAGGTCTAAGCTAGTCATTGAGTTTGACCGGGATGCACCAGTTGCAGAAAGCAAGGTACGGCTCTTGGGAGAAGCCAGGATCTCTCACTTGGGAAGTCCAAAGCCAGAAGGCTCAAAGGTTTTTCCTCCCTTCAAGAGATGAGGGAATAAAAGTTCAAGCAGTTAAAAAAAAAAAAAAAAAAACAAGGAAGCAACATTAGGAATTGGAATTACCTGCTACATCGCTTCTTAAGCACGAAAAGGTAGTAGTCCAGTACTTGAGATGGATACCAAGACTCTGGGTTCGCTGCCAAAGCTAATTCCTTTGAATTTCAACCCAAAACATTCTACCTCAAACAAACTCACCCATGTTTGCCTTGATTGCATGACTCTACTTTAACCCAGATTCAGTTTAGAGTACTCTTTCCAGCACCTGGCATACCGTGGTGACCTGACTGCAGTACAGCAGCCACATCTCCCCCAAGTCACGCTTTTCAAAGCAGGACATGCTCAGGGAAGGCCCACACCACAGCCCAGCACTTGCAGCATCCCCGGCTTTGCATTAGCAGAGCCATCAGTCCTACACACCAGTCTCCAGCACGCAACGTGAGCAGGGTGGGTTGGAACAAGAGGAAAAGACATTTGACAGGTGGGACCTTTGAGGGAGGCATTTGTGTATCACCAGAACAGGTAGGAAAGCTGAAGGAGGCAAATCCCAAACCTCTGAAAGGAAAAGCATCTCCATCGCAGTGCTTGAATGCCAAGAGGTTTTTGTGAGACAAAGACCCTAGGCAAAAAAGCAGCATGAGATCCAAACACCCATCTCACCCAGAGCAGAGTGGACTGCTCACATCAAGGGCAGCAAAGCAGCACTTCAAACAGCCCTTAACCATCTAAAGCACAATCTGAAACTAGAGAGAAACGTAGCTCACAGAATCACAGAATGGTCGGAGTGGGAAGGGACCTCTGAAGATCATCTGATCCATTCCCCCCTCCAACGGAGGTTCATCTACAGTAGGCTGCACAGAAGCGCACCCAGGAGGCTACTGAATATCTCCAGAGACGATGACTCCACAACCTCTCTGGGAAGCCTGTTCCAGTGCTCAGTAGGAACTCATCCCTGTTTCTGTTTAATATATTTCCTTTTTTGAGACGTTTTGAAAATACCAGAGAAAATTATTCACAGCGCCATTGATACGTTAGCCAACTGCTTATACACATCCATTGACAGTCTTCCAGCAGAGACATTGCAAACTGCCCAGAATCACTGCTACAAGTACAATATATCAAAATTAATCTGGCACCTGTGTAAAATTTGGCAGTCATACCCAATAAACCATTTCGACCATGATGTAGCAGTGACTGACAACTTGAATGGAGTGAACTGGGCACAAAGCTCCTCGCCCTACCTCATTACAGTGCCACACCAGTCAATGTACACAGCGCCACCCGCTATTGTGAATGGGGCTATTTCTCATTACATTAGAGAAACCAAATGCCCTCTGGAATCTCAAAGAGTGCAATTTGCCTGTAAAACACCAGCAGAAAAGGCCGCATTAGTAGGAGAGCCCCTAGAAGACAACAGCAGCAAGACTGTGAGCATCACCGATGGGTTGTGGCTTATGCAGCAATCGAGGAATAAACACACAGAGGAGAGCAACTCAGATATTTTAAATTTAGAGAACAAGCACATCCTTAACCAAAGCACCACCATGTAACAATGAAATATCACACGGATATGTCATTGTCTTTTTATGTCCTTGACCTTGTTGTGCTTCTCAACGCATTGCCTTGCCAGCAAGGATTACCAAAAGCTTGAGAGCCAGTAGGGAACGAGTCCTGCTCCTTCTGCCCCTCCATGTGCATTCTGCAGCCACAAAAATGTGTCCTATCTGGATAACTCATTTCTTCTTCATTTGTATTGTACAGCATTTAACGAGGTTGTGCATAATCATTTGAAGGCACGCAAATCATTTTTATTTTGTGTATTACCTAGGAAATTAAGTGCTGCCTTCCCCTTTATCTTGTTAGCACAAGTCATTACATCTTTTTCATATGCCAAGATAAATTTAACACATATTCATTGGTTTCTAAGGAAAAAGAAACTGTAGGTATCAAATTATACCTAAAACACATTTAATTCCCTCTGCTCTTTTAATTGTATGTAAAGAGGCTGATTCTACCCTGGTATAAACTTCAGCTGCCCCAAACTCACTACTAAAATGTTATTTTCCTGTCAATACCACCAGTTTCCCATTTTATTTTTGAAAAAGCTAACTACCTTTCAAAGATGCCACTTTTTTTACTGATGTACTATTTTCAAATTATAGCTCTATCTCTGTTAGTAAAACCTTATGCAACCACTGAATACAAAATGGGTTTTCCTGGCCCAAACCACCTCTTCCTTTCCGATGCACCAAGGTCTCTCCTGCTGCAATTTTAATGAAGCTCCTGCTGCTCAGTCTGTACTTTGTGGGCACACACCCATCGCGGTTCCCCACGGGGAGGGAAGGCAAAGTGTTAATCCTTGCCGCTGAGCCAGCAGAGGGAGCACAGAACATATTTAGACCAAGATTTATAATTAATTCTTTAAAAAAAAAAATTAAAAAGAACTAAAGAAGTTGGTCAGAGTCATTACAACTGCTTGGGTTTTAAGCAACATCTTCAATCAGAATGCCGAAGAGCAGGGAGTTAGATAGGGGGTTAAAGCCCAATAACAATAGCTCTTCTAGCATCGTAAAGTACCAATGAAACCTTACATAATAACGTATTTTCAATTATTAAATGAGCAAAATATGTTTTTGTTTCAGAGCCACATTGAACAGCCACAAGGGTATTCACTTTAAGCACTCAGCAGTGTAATGAATTGATCAGCTGTGAACGCTGGCAGAGGAACAGCAGCTGCCTGTAAGCACCACCTCTTCCAAGCTACTCTGCTATCTGTCAAGGTCTTGACTTCTTCTAAGGGTCCAGTGGACATCCGTCCCGAAAATAGATCCTGGCAAACCTGCCTAAAAAAGGCTACCCGAGCCTCCACTAGAACAGAAAAAGAAATCACATCTTGCCTTGAGTTTTATTTAAGGAAAGCAGGGTGTAAAGACGGAAAGAAGGCAGTCTCCAATTTTACTTTTCCAATAAAAGCAAAAGAAATGAGTAGAGAGCGCAAGCAATTTTTTCCTGCACCATCCAAGGTTTGGGTACTCATTAGTGCAGATAACTGATATGTTCTGCAATGACCATTTTAGTACCACGCTTAATTTACTTTGTCTTCCACAGTATTTCTTTTCACAAAAATGAACAGTGAGAAAAAAATACATACAAAACACACAAATTAAGAAATTCAGAGATGTAACTACGCTGTGAGTCGGTACAAAGAATGAAGCCTCAATTTACTTGACTTAGTCTAGAACATTAGAATATTCTTCCTATTAACTCCACCATCAACATTTTCTTAACGAGCGTGCCCAGACTGAATAACATTTGCTGTTAAAGTGCATGTCAGAGCAGCAATGCAATCCAAGAGGAAAAGGAAGTGAAAGGACTCGGAACTGCAAGATGACTGGGAGTATTTCGTTATATAAGCGCCTGGTATCCAAGTTATGGAAACAAAGGTTAAGATCCTCCCATAGGATGCCTCTACTGACAGCCACTCGGCCACAGAGCCTTGAGGGAGCGTCAGACCAGATGCAAATGAGTCTGCAATTAAGGTTCACAAGGTCACTTTCACTCTCTGTGTTCATTATTATGATCTCATTCTGCTGGAGCAAAGGGCGGACTCTGACACAGGCGACAGCAGCCAAACACATCCCTCTTTCCCAGCTCCCATCACAGAGGCGGATGGGGCCCACCGGCCCAGCTGACGCCAGTGGGTATCCGAACAGAAGCTCCTCCACCTTGCACTGCTCCCGACACGTCCTTGCAAGGTGGCTCCCACACTGGTTTCCTTTTAATGGAATGGGACAGATCCAGTGGTGGCCAGGAAGGGTATCATAGTATCGTTAGGGTTGGAAGGGACCTTAAAGATCACCCACTCCCAACTCCCCTGTCATGGGCAGGGACACCTCCCACTGGACCAGGCTGCCCAAGGTCCATCCAACCTGGCCTTGAATACCTCCAGGGATGGGGCAGCCACAGCTTCACTGGGCAACCTGGGCCAGTGTCCCACCACTCTCATAATGAAGAAATTCTTCCTAATGTTCAGTCTGCCCCCTCCAGTTTATACTCATTCTTGTGGGGTCCTATCCCCACAAGCCTTTACAAATAGCCCCTCTCCAGCTTTCCTGTAGACCCTCTTCAGGTACTGGAAGGTCACTAAGTGCTCCAGCCCTGCAATCATCTTTGTAGCCCTCCTCTGGACCCGTTCCAACAGCTCCATCTCCTTCTTACGTTGAGGATTTTAGAACTGGACACAGTATTCCAGATTAGATCTCACAAGAGAGGAATCGAGGGGCAGAGTCACTTCCCTCGACCTCCTGGCCACGCTTCTTTTGATGCAGCCCAGGATACGGTTGGCCGCCTGGGCTGTGAGCGTACATTGCCGGCTCATGTTGAGCTTCTCTAGGTTGTCTCAAAGCTCACAGCACAGCACGCTCCACGCAATTTAAAAAACAAATGCATTTCTGAGTGTGGTGAAGCTGTTCCAGAAACTACAACATATAAAAAGCCAGGAACCATTGGCAGGAGACACTAGGGCTGAACTCAAGTTTCAGATCTCTTTTTTAAACTATGCTTCACGTATACTTTTTGAATGGCATGTAATTATCTGATGCAGGGGTCTCCTCTTGTCCCAGTCCAAGATCACAAAGGGAAGACAGTGGATTTCCTTGCTTTCATCTCCTCGCAGATATAATGATTTAAGACCTTTTTTTCTCTTTGCCGTCTGAAGACTGGAAAATTGCAGTTTTCATTCTTCTGGTTGCTGTATCTGGAGGGAGCAAAGAGGTCTCCTGAACCTGCCCAGCACTCCTCAGCACCAGCCAGGATGGGGCTACAGCAGCTACAGCAGCAAAGCCAAGCTGGAAGGCTGCTGACTTCTCCACAGCAACCAGGGAGATGGCTGACCCGCAGCCACCCAAGGTCCCCCTGGGACATCCATGCACAGCACCAGATACACGTTGTGACCGTCCACATCACTTTGGTTTTATTCTTCTTTTTCTTTAGTAACCAACAACTACCAGGACTAACAAACACCGGTGACTCTGCAGCCCCACGCACAGCTCTGCCACCTTCCCAGAGCGACACCAGGGAGATTCTTTCTCAAAACAGAGCATCGTCATCAGTGTCAGTACGCTCAAAACCATCACTTCATCATAGCTATCCTAAGGCACTTTCCTTTTGCATTCACCTGAAATAACAAACAGCAGCAACTTTTCTCCTTAAATAGCTCATTTTATTGGCACAGCGCTTAGACACATCTGCTAGCACCAGCTAAATGTCCATGGTTTCTATATCCATCAATAGTTCTCCAGAGTACCGGCATAGTAAGGCGTTTTGTATAATCCATTCCCCACAGTTATGCCTTTTAGTGACGCATTTTTCTTAATGGCTATTGCCAGAGGCTTTAAAACATCAGGAAACGGTGGACAGCCTTGCCCGGCACCTCTGAACAGCGTGAAGGCTGTGTGCGTATGTAAATTACAGATTTCAGATGTCATTGCTTTAAAAAGAACTCTGTCTCTAATCAGATTAGGTCTGATTCTGGACACCCCAGAGACCTAGAACAAGAAGTACTGCTTCACCTCCACATCTAAAGCTTCTGCAGCATCTATCAACACAGGAGTAAACAAAGAAATAAATCTGTGATGTAACACATCGAAAGAAAATGGGCCTTTGCATTTCTGACTTTTGCAAACACATTTAGATTAGATATGCCCGTCTCTCCAAGTTGACATTGAATTCCCAAACAAAAAAACAGGTACATTATTTTTCACACAACTCTTAAGACAAAGCAGAAATGAGCCAATCGTAAAATGGGGGATTTTTCCCCCTCTGCCTGCACGCACCCAATGCACGCGTTACAGGCACTTGCTGAAGGTCTCGTTCCTTCGTATGCTTAACAGCTTCTGTGATCTACTTTGCTGTGAAAAATTCTAAACCACGCTCAAAACTCTCTCATGCCACAGAAGACTTAAGTATAGTTTCCACCACAGGGCACCTGATGGGTTTCCACATCTCTCCAGGACTCGATTACACTGAAAAAACTAAAATGCTTACACATATGTAATCTAAATTTAAGAATACCACAACATATACTCTGTCACAGCCTTCCACCTCACTACATTAACCCCACCAGATTTAGCAGCCAGCCCAAGGATGCTGAAGCCCAGACTGTCCAAGTCACCACATAAAGCTTGTGTACGTGCTCCAGTGCTTCTTACCATCATTCTGAGTTTGAGGAAAGTTCAAATGGAAATAACTTTACATCAAAACTATAAATCCTTTTTCTGGTAAATACTGCAATATTTCCTCACTGTTCTGCATTAAGTTTAAATCAAAAGCCTCCAGAAATCAGGCAACCACTCAGTAAGAGGCAGGCTCATAGCAACACTAATGAACGGCTTAGGAATAGTGGCAAAAACACAAACTTCTATGTAGGTTCATAGACAGCCCAGCATGCTATCAGACCTCAGTGGTCAAGGCAACACAACTTAAAAACACTCCAAAACACTTCTTTTCTCCAGTGAGGTAAGAGATCCTACGCTAAAAATTTTATAGGTCTGCTGCAAGTCGACTCATCATCATAGCCAGAGATATTTGGATTAATATAAGAGCTGGATAATTAATTTCCTCTATCAATTTTGCTCTGCAATGATCTCACATCTAATGATGTAAGCGCTATCTTTTTTTGACTGATGGTCTATGAACTGGCGATGCATTATCACCAGCTGTCCTATGGTTCAGCCACACAGTATGCGTGATTCGAGCTAAATGGAAAAGAGTCTCTTTTTAACAGCAAGAGATTTGAACTCAGAAACTGGCCAGTGTAACCAAAATTATCCCTAAGTCCATACTATCCATTACCCTCAGACCCCTCTGCATGCCACCCTGCTCAGGCAAGCTCTGCTACGCACATCACATGGACCAATGCAAGAAACCACCTCTTTATGACTCTAGAAAGAAAAACAGTTTGGTTATGTCCAAAAACTTTGGCCATTAGGGTCCTCTGTCAAGAGGCTGCTTTCCCTCATTGGCACTGGCAAGTTGTTTTATTTCCTAATATCTCTGTGTAATTCAATCTCTTAATTAGTTTCCAGCATGAGCCTTGCACAGCTGAAGGCTTCCCCCAAACACAACCTTAAGCCCCCTCCTCTCCCCACCCAGGTGTTCCCAGCCAAAGCCGAACAGTCCCTATCACAAGGTTGGCCAAGACTTCTGCCAAACACTTGCCATTAGGAAAGACACAGCACCTGTTCTTGCAATTATGAGGAAAACCACCTTACAGAAGACCAAGTCATGACACTGGGCAGGGAAGCAGTACCCAGCCAGGCTGATGGATGTTAAGGGAGAGTTGACTCTGCAGCAAAAAGGTTGTTTTGTTGAGATTCACGTCTTTTGTTATCTCTCTTTTATGGAATGGGACAAAGCTCTCTTTCAGAGACTACTCTTCCTCCTGCCACCGTCTTCTCCACAGGGAAAGGCTATGGCAGAGCCATCTTCTCCTGAGGTGTGACATGAGCCACGCAAAATGCCAGGACAAGACAAACTGCCCAGCTGCACTCCTCTCTCCAGCCTGTGAGGCATGTCACACCAGCACAGCCTGCCTGCTGGAGAAGGAGCTTCAGATCTTCAAATTATTGATTTGACTTTTAGGGCCGATAGCAAACACAGGTTTAGAGCTCAGCATACCGAGTTTTATGAGACTTAATGTTAGAGCACGCAGGTAATTAACCAGGGGGCTGGGTCAGCTCGAGGAGAACTGAAGAGAAATTACACTTACAAACTGTGTTTCTTCAAAGCTTAGAGAAGTCAAAAGGTGTGTGAGGACCAGAAATTGGTACTTGAGCTACAAAGCTCGCAGCGCAGTCTCAGGAACCAGAGATCTCCCCCCATAAAGCACATAGGAATTTCAGTTCCATTCTATCCCAAGTCAAAGAAATCCAGTACACGCTCCACAATGCAAATTTCTTACAGTCCCAACCATAAGCCTCAAAAACCATCCCCAGTGCCATCCTGTTTTATACAGCACACATCTGTTCTACAAGCAAATGGAGGATTACCTCCGCTATCTCAACTCTGCACTGAATTTTATTAACGTTTTTTCAAAGTTCCTGCTAGAGGCTGATGTTCATTCAAACAGTGTAAACTGCATCTGACATGTTGGTGTTGATGTGCAAAGCAACTCAAGCGAAAATCCACCACTGCCCAGAGCTGTATTACATGGAGGCTGGGGTCTCATACATCTTCATAACTATACAGGTGACAACAGGATAGCGGGATGCGCTGGGCAACGCAGAGCTAAGCTGGAGACACTATCAGCTGGGGATAATCCCCCCAGTTTCCTCACACACAGCTCCAGGAAAGAAAAAAGGAAAATATGAAAACAGCTTTCTAGCAAAGAAGCAGATTATTTTGCACTGTGGAAACGGCAGCACATCTCCTGTCCTTCAACAGTACTACCACTACTTCAGCGGAAACAGCTCTTTCTGTCATCAATAAGCATTCATCCGAAATTGTAATTGAAACTGTGCCTATGTAAACTTCATTACTCCATGCCATGCCAGAGGTTCCTTCTTAGATGCATATTAAAATCTCTATTTCTAAGCTTTTTTGACTGAACTGTTTACCAACTGTTTTCCTTACTATCAGTCAACACCTACATACATGCAAAATAAAGGTACAGGAAGAGTGTAGACAAATATTTGATGTGAACAGATTGGCCCCACTTTGCTCAGCTCACCGTATACCTAGCAAACAGTTAGAACACACAGAACTCACAAGAATAATTAATCCCCAAATACCAGATTAACAAAACACTTCCCTCAGATCATCCCTTTTATTTTAGCACCTGGCAAGTTCATACCTAAATTTAGCTCCTTTTCACATCAAATTCTTTGTACACACCACCTAGAACATTACCTCGAGAAACGGAGTACTGCTTGGACAACCCTCAGAAGACTGATGCCATGAACTGCATTGTCTTGGTTTTACCTCCAAAGGACAATCTGGGCATGTGAAGTAGCACCAGTGGTTCTCCCTGGCTAAGAAGCTTTAAAATATGTGCTACATCATGAAGACAAGTCCTGGTTCAGAAAGTTAAAAATGTTTTTGCTTTACCTGGAACAACACAGTACAACTGCAGAAGAGAAAAGCACGGGTCAATCAGCTTGTATGTCAACCCCCATGCTATTACATCTCACCATCCTTTGAGAGACGGCACATCTGCATAGCTTCACCATTGGACAAGGAGTTATAAAAGTCAGATAAGATGACTGAAAGTATACTGTGGGCTCAGCCAACATATGCAAGCGATCAAAGTATGAAATGACAAGGCAAGGTTCCAATTACATCACATACACAAGCAAAGACTCTTACCTCCAAATCAGCAAGCTCCACTATTAGCCGGTGACCGTAAGTTAGCCATCCAGGTACCTACTTTCCCCAAGCAGCTATCTGGAAACTGATGATGGACAAAACCCAAAACACCACTGTAAAAGGGGAGTTAAACCCAAAACACCAATGCAAAGAGCAAGTTCCCTGCATAGCAACTGCCAGAGTACGTAGCAGAATAAGTCCCAGCTCTCGAGGATTTGCAGCAGTGGAAATGCAACATCTTACTAGGACAACCAAAGATGATCTTGGATAAACACTACAAACCCTCATCTTAATTTCAGCATAGGAGGCCTAGAGTATTGGGGCACTACAAGCATGATCAGTCAGCAACACAGTTGTTTCAACTATAGGAAGAAATAAAATACAGGCTCTAAATTACATTAAGAAAACAAAATTGCCAGCTTCACAGCAACCTTTTACACGATGGTATTTTGAATTAAGAAAGGTCCCTTCAAATGTACTTAAGAGAATACAAGTTTTTTCATATGGAAGTAGATGAGCACATCAGCACACTGTGACTTTATCAAAATGTCACCATTACAAATCTCAGCAATGACTAACAACCAAGTACAAATCGAGAGACAATAACTACTGAATTTGCATTTACACATAAGCTCCGTGCAACTAAGACAGAGAATGGCTGCCCAAAGAAGCTGGAAAGAGTTTTTTTCTATGCCTTTCTCCTATCTTCACCACGAGAGTGGTGAGGAACTGGAACAAGTTGCCCAGGGAAGTTGTGGCTGCCCTATCCCTGGAGGTGTTCAAGGCCAGGTTGGATGGGGCCTTGGGCAGCCTGATCCAGTGGGTGGTGTCCCTGCCCATGGCAGGGGTGTTGGAATTAGATGATCTTTAAGGTCCCTTCCAACCCAAACCATTCTATGATTCTATCTGTGGAAAGTCCTTCTGCAATATAAGGTACAGATCATCATCCACGTACAGCAAGGAAGGACAGAGAAGGAAGCACTCAGCTGGAGGTGTAATAGTAAAGATAACAGAACAGATGTCTAAATATGTCTAAATTTCCCAAAATATCTCAATTAAAAAAAAAACAAAACACCAAAAAACAAACACACTTTTCTTAGTGGGTTTTTTCATTCAGACAAAGGACATTCTCTCTAGACACCTCTGCTGGCTCAGTCAAAATGACTGCACAAAGTTCCACTTCTGAAATAAGGACTACGAAATGCATTTTCTTCAATCAGGTAATTTCCTCTGCTAACACATTTTCAGGACCAGCTTCTTTTAAATACACAAAAAACCCCTGTTTGTAGCAATCTAACTACAACAAACTGCTTTCTAGAAAACATATCCTCTTAAATTTAACTTACATATTATTTAATATACCATTTTGAAAGAAAGGAGCTTCAAGACAAAGTGCCTGAGTCGCTAAAAGTTGACAAGTTCTAATACCTGCGTATCATTTCTTATATGCAGTACTAACATCATGTCTTGATTGAGGGCAGAATAAGGAAGACATCTTCAGCAAGCATTCTGGTATTATTTTAACATTAATAGCTAATCAGAAAGTTTGCATCCATAAATAACCATATACGCATACAGCACATTATCTAATACATTTGTTTTGAAATATACCAAGGCTAAACCATTGCTCAAGATAATGATGCAAAGCACTGACTTAAAACATGCACTATTTACAAGAACAAGCACCAGCTTCAGAATTTCAAGCTCAATTTTCACTAGATACGCTCTAAATTGCATTAAAAAACATATATATTGTGCTAACAAATAAAACAATTCCTCAGGAACGTTCTTTTTAGCCAGCTTTTTTAATATATCTGTAAAATACATTCACGTAAAAAAGTATATTCTGCTGTTGCGATAGTAAAAATAAATAAATCTAGACTGCTTTTGAATGAATTTTCAACATGAAGTATATAAAATTATGCTGCTTCTATAGCTTAGAGGAAGAAGGAAAAAATATAACACCACTGAATTAGGTATTACATAGAATTTATTTTTTGCTAAACAGAAGTGGATTTCACAATAAACTACTCTTTTCTTTATTCTGCACTGCTGTCTGGCAACTCTAAGCTGATATGAAGCACGCAAAAAAAGGTCGTTTTTACTTTAAACATGGTTTACGGGAAGGAATCCTGTTAACCCACCAGTCATCCTTCCAGCTAAGGATACATTATTAACCAAAAAAGTACAAATAGCAGCATAAGGTTCAAACCTCCAGTTCACACGAACTCATCACTCCTTCACTCGCTTTAAATCAAACCATAATCCAAACTAATTAAAAACTAAACCCAGGGCTGAGAAGAGAGCTTTTGTTTCGAAGAGAGCTGAGAAGCTTCATTAACCTCTTCTCTTCTACCAACTCCTCACAACAGAAAATTACCCCAATGCAACCGAAAACCCCTTTTGCTCGCATATGGTCGGGCACTGCAGCTTTACAGTGATTTTTTTCTAGTAAAAGGTCGCAGGTAAACATTACACCATTACACACATCCACAAAAGTCCTGGACTGATGGATGCCTCAGCTGTGATCTCAAACTCTAGAAACCCGTGTTTCCCAATGACACGCAGAAATACGTGATCCACATGGTTGTTCCTCACGGGAACTATTCCGCATGCATCAGCTTCACGGGAAGACCAGCTCTGCTTGGAGCAGCAGAACACCCATGGTTCCAGAAGATGCTTCACACCAGCAGGCTGGAGAGCCTGGCTGAGCTGGGCTCACCTGCAACCACCTGGCTGTTCCAGAGGAGCAACGCAACAGCCCCAGCGATGGATTCGGAGAGAGCCTCTGCTTCCACCCACCCATTTTTCATCTAGTCCCCCCTACACCTCTTACCAGCATATCCACCGACCTGCGGCTCACGTAAATCTCACGAATTCAGAGACTGATTTAGTTAAGTCAGCACAATCCCCTTCTACAAGTACTCACAAAATTGTTTTACAACTGGCTAAAATGAATTTAGAATAACGCCATTACCATAACACCACAGATATCACACCTGTACGTGTAAGGCTTCACAACCCTAAGAAAGAACAAAAATAAAAATTAGGCTTTTAAGAAAACTTTCCTGCGCTGGAGGTACTTTGACAATCAGAAGTTTGTTCTCCTCTAAACAATACTTACACAGATGCAAAAAAGCTATCTCAAACACGGGACACGAATCCCAGAGCATAAATCTGTATTTTGGTCTCATACAGTGAGTAAATCAGCATTCAAACAGCTACATTTGCAATAGCATATGAAAATGAACTACCTTCTAGGTATGTGCTGAATTTTGCAGCCTGAATGTCAATAAAGAATTTAGATTCCTTCAGAGCCAACAGACCATCCAGACTGGTTGGGTGTAACAAGTTTTTCCTCTTGTGGCAAGTAAAACTAGTTTTGGTTTTTTCCCTTCATGGAAAAAGCCAGAAACCTATGGTTTGGATTCTAAAATATTAGACGATTCTCAGTTACAGCAAGTTTAAAAAGGTTTTACTTTGAGATCAGAATTAACCCACTTCATGACCTCTTGCAACGTTGAGATTTATTTCAGCTAAATAAGAATTAGCCTCCTCCATCAACCACTGCTATCACGGCTCGGCAGCCAGTTCCAAGCTGCTATTAAACTATTTATTTGGAGAGACTAACACTAATGGGATGAAAATTAATATTTTAACACATACAAGGCCTGTTTGTGAAAGCATCAAGTTTACAGTGCAATGTCTCACTAGCTCAGCAAGACAGGGAAACACAGCGAGACCTCTAGCAACAGCTCTCTTCATTCTTGTCCAACTCCTTATCCTTTCTTACACTGTTGGATCAGTCAGTCCCAGCAGCCAGTGAAATAGCTTACCAGAACACCACAATTCCTTTACGTTTAATTTTATTCCTTTATGTTTAATTTTATAGAATAGTCATGCTGCAAGTTTCTTTGTGCTTAAGAAGTTTTCTTCTAGAAACATCTTGAAAAATTAGTCTTTCGTCCCAAAAGGACAACCAATCAAGAAATGAGCAGCAGGACCCTAAAGGTTTGTGGATTTAGGGTTATGAAATTCATCCTTTTTTCAAGAAAGAGCTGATAAAACACAGATCAGATCTGCAAGCAAAGAAAACACAACCCCCTTACTCTTCAGCAATGCCTTGCCTGGAAAAAAACAGTTAAGAACAAGATATCACAAGAGTGTAATCCTGCACCTCCCACATCGCCTGCCACGTAGGAGTCACAGGAGTTGCCCACCCTTTCCCTCCCCGCAGATGACTAACTCAGCAAACGCTTCACTGGGATGCATTAGAAGTCTTACATTTATCTGTTTCAGAGAATCTGCTGAGAACACAGGATTAACCCGCAGGCTGGGAGAGGCACGGCCGTCTGGATCGCTCCTCCAGCCAGCAAACCTCCCTGCCGCTGCCTTGGCAGGCTGCTCCGGGTCTCTGGAAATAAAAGTGCAGCTCACGCGACAACTAAACTAACCCAATGCAACCAAGCCAAAGAGAACTTTCCCATTTCTCACTTCTGATTGCGCTGGTCCTTCTTTTATTCCAGTGCCAACAACACTCCCGTTTAGCTGGTGCAAAGATCTAAAAGCTCCTCTAATTTTCCTTGCCAGCCCTCAACTGACAAAGCTGCTAATTAGGCACCGGGAGTGACTCACCACCACCACACCAAGCACGCACCGGTACCAGCACACGAGGAGCAGGGGCTGGCAGCAAGAGCGAGACCTTTCCCAGCATCCATAGCCTTTGCCTTGCCTTGGCTCTACCGCTGAAATCAGATCAAAGCAATGAGGTGGGACAGCGAAGGGTTGAACCAGAAGCATCACTGCACCGACAAAGGAGAAATCGCGGAGTGGGAGGGATCCTTTTCTGAACCTCTCAACTTCAGGAAGTCCAAAGCACGCTGTGATAAAATTGGTAACTACAAACTTTAAGGTGAAAAGCTGCTAAAACCACCGCATCTTTGATCTACTAAATCCCTTAAAAAAATTGCATCAACTGCTAATTACCTCCTCTAAACACGTTTTCTATGTTCTCTCTGCAAATTGTCTTGCTTCAACTATCAATTTTGGCTTTTCCTGTAGCTTTCTTCTTTCCTTTTTTTCCTAAATTGATATCTTTCTCTTATTTATTTCTAAGCGACAATGTCACCTTTTCACCTTCTCTTCAATAAACAGTTTGAGCTTTAAATCGCTCACTGAAGTGTCTCCCAAACTTGAATCGCTCTTGAAGATTTTATTGAAAACACTCAAAACCCTGAACGCTTTCAGCAACATGAACATTAAAAAGAGACACAAACATTCCTACAGCAACCACATCGCTACCAAAACAGCATCACCTTAGTACACTCAGATCATATTTTTCCCAGCTCAAGAAATTTTAGATCTTTTAACCACCAAATCAGTGACAAATGCCATAAAAATCTGATATAGTAAGTTTTATCCCCTTAGATTAACACTAGATACAATTCAAAATGAGGTAGAAGTGGCAGACAAAGAACAATAATGTGTAAAAAAACATGAGAACCTTTGGATTCAAGTGTCTGAGAGATAAGTCCCAATTAAACAAAGATCTTCAAGAAAAATTTCCAGCTCTCTGCTTTTGCTTTTATCACCCTAGCACTCTCTACTCTAATCAGACTTTTTTGCTCCTCCTTATACCCAAAATAAACCAAAAGAAAAGTCAAAGTAATAACATCAAATAAAACATATGAGGTTTTTTTGCTGCCTCCACTACAAGTAAACACCAGAGATGCCACTTACGAAAGTATAAAGCAACCCAAGGACGGTAAAGGGAAAATATAAAATATGCATTTACACATAAATATTTTACATGGGTGAGATAAGGCCTTTATAGTCAAACTGGGGGCGTTTTCAGGCACAATTTATTACATTTCATGCAACTTGCAGAAGGTTTTCTATTTCATATAAATCCCTGATGTGCCATCTTTATGAATGCAAGCAAAACACGTCCCTTCATGCCCATTTTATTTGCCTTAAATTCTGGTTTTGGACACTTTCAAGTCAAAATCAATGTTACACTTAATATACCCTACAAAAACAAACAGATCTTTCTTCATGACTGCTACAAGTAACACTTATAAACTTTAAAATACAGTATTTGGTTTAATGAAGTCCTAGTGATTGATTTCCGTAATCGACGCTGACACGGCTCAAGGATGACTCCACCGTGGGAGGTTTCAGCAGAGATCCCTGAGCACCAGCAGGGCAGCACAAGGCTTCTCCATAAATTACACAAAGTGGGACGATCCGTGTTTCCTAAAAGCTCTTTCTCGGAGAGAATTGCTGCTGTAGAACCAGATCTTATTTCCCCCCTTGACAGTGTTTTGGGAGATTCATGGAAAGCTCCTCTTTAGGATCTTGGGTCCACAGTGAATCAGCGGCTAAGCAGAACTAAGCCAACTATCAGGGGGTTTGACCACTATAAAAACTCCTATTTCCTCTCCTTGCCTCGACTTCTTTGATGGCAGCTGAGCAGTTCAGCCTCCTGCCACCGAGCTCTCAGCACGGTGCCTGTCGATAGCGATGCAACAAGGGTGACAGGCATCTGTCCTTTGCTGGTGGCAGCGAGCATCCTTCCAGCAGCAAAGAGGAGCGTGCCCCGCATTGCAGATTTGTACTACGAACATTTACAAATCTGCCAGAGGAATGGGATACTGGGTCACAAAGCAGGTCACCTGAAAACTCAGCGTTATGCAAAACATGAGCTGCACGCCTCCAAAAGTCATCCAAATTACTTTACTTTTACACAGCAACAATTGCCCTGGGGAGAAGAAAAAAAAAGTCACCTTGGTAAAATAATAGAGTCTACTTAAAACCCGTTCAATTTGGTTTAGGTCCTTTAAAGTAAGCTACAGCCTTTCTCTTAATAGAACGTATCCATGAGCCACAAGCACAACACTGCAGGAAAACCTTTGTTTTATTTACAGCATCCAAAGGACAAATATCCAACTATAACATACTGAGCATCCCACCTGGAAATCTCAGCCGTCTCCGAAACCTACACGTTTTATGAGCTTTGTTTTACAGCACAAGTTGAGCCAAGAAGGGATGGCTAAGAAGGAAAGCTGCAGGGGCGCTGGCAGACACGTGCTTTGTACCAGGCTGCAGGCAAGAGTATCTGCAGTTACCGGCCACACAGGCAAGAGTCTGATATTTATATGGCAGTATCACGGAAAAGTTTGATTTGAGATGGGCAACGTGGACAGGAATACGGTTGAGTTGTGTCGACAGATCCATTCACACCATCTCAAATACCACACGCAGCTCTGAGCTGCTGGAAAGTGGAGACAGCTGCTCCAGCAAGGTGCCCACCAGCACAGCCGGCAGCAGCCGCGCGCTGCCATCCTCCCCTCCGGAGGCTCCCGAACTGGCATCTGCACCGCCTGATGGGATGGAGTGAGGTTTGCTTGTTTGTTTCACAGAGGACAGGTTGCTTTTCTTTTCTGCTGACCTCTACCATCCATCCCCATGCAGAGCAAAGTTAAAGATGACGAATAAGATCCCTTCCAAAAAGTTTCTGCCAGGCACAAAGCAGGAAAACATCACTTCACCACAAACTCTTACCCAGATCTGAAGCTGCGGGAGGGTTTTGATAAACCACCGCTGCCTCCTTCTGAGGACCAAGCACCAGGAGCACCGAGGTGTTCAGGATCTCCTTTGCTCCTCCCTGCCCCACTACAGAGCCCAGGGCAGACCTACAATGGACGCGCTCCTTCAACAGCTCAGCTGGTCAACAAGTTCAGCAGTGACAATGCAGACTTCTCCGAAGAAAAGATGAGAAACCACTTTGAATGAGTTCTGACAGTGCTGCCATAATTCCTTACACATTTCAATACATCTAAAGCATAAATAACAAAACCACCCTTAAACTGAAGCACTCTTTAGTAGGGCCGTTTGGTCCACACAAGCTGAGAAACCTCTTGCACTGTATCATGGACATCTATCTCCTACAATTTGCATAATCATACAGTGTTTTGCAATTTCAATTCATCATATAAAGATAACTAACCCTGGAGGTGTTCAGGACGAGGTTGGATAAGGCTTTGAGCAACCTGATCAAGTTGAAGGTGTCCCTGCCTGTGGCCGGGGGGTTAGAACTGGATGGGCTTTCAGGTGCCTTCCAACAAACCATTCTATGATTCTGTAACTACCGACTTGGTTGGCAGCACAGACATTTTAAGATGTTGAGAAGAAAGACTTCCTTTCCAAGCAAGGAAGGTTTTTTTTCAAGCGAGTATCAACACTGTTTCGAGCTCTTCTGTGGCATTCAAAACTGACCCCAAAAATGTGCATCATAACACAGCCTGCTAAACTCCATGGAATACGCCAAAATCCGCAGCTGTTTACAGCTGCAGCATTATGCATCTGACAGTTTTATTTGTGTAACAGTTTACGCTTTCATTATGTTCTGTCACTTGCTACATGGAATTTGTGTGTAAGAGGATTCCACTGTATCATATCTCAGAGGTTTACAACAAAATCCAAATAGCCGAATTCATAGATACACCACGTCACGAGATTTAAGAGTTCACAGCAACTTCTTGTAGCCATATGACAACATCAGCTATCTTTTGCGAGTAGATTCATCCTCGAACAATATACAATGCAACAACAAAATTACCTTCAGGATTGATTAAATGCAAAATCAATACCTAGTATCATTACATCTGCCTTCCCATCATTCCATCGTATATTAAAACCATAAGAAACAACCAGTTTTCATAAGTTTATCCTCAACTCAAAAAATAGCACAGAAGCAGGCTTCCTCCCAAGCCCACCACTTAATTAACTGTGCCAGGAGTTGAACAAGCAGCAGAACTACAGCTTCCAGTAAAAGCATGTAAATAGCTAGAGACTGAGGTGCCAAGAAGTAACTGGAGTAAACAAGACTCACCATATAGACAGGATCTCCCACACACATCATGGGCTTTATTTTTAAGGCTAAACATGGAATATACCAAGAACAGTAAAGCCAACGGGCTATGGCCAACCTCTTCAGTGTTTAGGCAAACCTACATTGGCCTCCCTATTGTAGGGAGTCCTTTCTACCATCGGACAGACCATCTTCATGCTATCAGCGACCCAACAGCTGGAACAAGCCACCATCTTCAGCAGTACAGACAGAATGGTCGCATCAATCACCTTCGCTCAGTCATCCTGATCGCAAATGTCCCTTCCTCGGGAAAGGCTATTTACGGCCCCCAACTTATTTTTCTGTTTGCTCAACTGACCTTATCACTCATTCTGCTGCTAAATTAAATAGCTCTCCACCAGAAATTCCCCCTCATGCAGGCTCTTGCACGTTGGTGGTAATTAATTCATCTCTGAACCTTCTTGGAAGCAAGCCACCAACAGTGAGCCTACAGACCTCACATGATACTGTCCCTTTTTCAAATCCTTTCAGATTTTTAACACGTTTTCTAAGAGTAAATATCAGAAATGCACAGCACTAAAAGAATGCACTCTTACATCAGCTCCCTTCCAGGCAACACTGTCACCTCTTTCTGCCTGCAGCATCACCCTATCGTACAGCGCACACTGGAGAGAGGCAATCACGGCTGTCAAGCTGCAGATGCGGGCTCAGCCAACGGCTCGCCATACGCCCTGTTCCAGTGGAGTAACTGCTCTGCGTTTCGCTGCTCCCCGGGCTGTAATCGTGCTCTGCTCTCTACAAATCCACTTGACAGAAAGCTTCTCGTAACTGCAGATGATTTCAGTAATGAGTTATTTCAGCTCGTGTAACTGTGGTCTGTGGTGGAAAAGTCAAGGCAAGCCATGTCACAGCTTGTGTTAATTTCCACTAACGAGAATCCCAACAGTTGCAATAAATGGGTCCATCCACAAACTGAGAAATTAGATATCTGGAATTACTTCTGTGAAAACAATCCTCAAACTGATGAGGAAAGAAAATCTGCAATCCACACAGTAAAGACTGTCCTCATCTCAGACAAGAAGAACCGGGAAACATGTCAGCAACACAACTGGCATCAAAATATTAGAGAAGTAGTGGAAGCTGCAGTTTTACATTTCACTTCGTGCATTGCAGTTGCCTGGATAGATAAAAAAAAAGCTTTTCTATTTAACTAGGAAGGACCGGTCAGTCTCCACCTTGAGGGGATCCTACCATAAAGCATAAAACAGATGTCAGGCATTATGTTCCGGGCTTAACAAGAGTGAACACTCCAGGGACTCACCTAGAGAACGGAGAAGTAGCGACTCCTGCCTGCATCCACCAAGTCTTCTATTTTACCTTCACCTACACAGCTCCTCGTTGGCTTCAGCCAGGACACACCGCGTTGGTGCACGTTTCCTGGCTGCTCAGCAAGCAGCACGGCTATAAGGGAGTTTCATGGGAAAGCCAGAATCCCAGACCACAGCAAGCTGCCCGAATGCCACCCCCAAAGAAGTACCCATCTATTTTACCTCTTCACCTCCTCCATCCACTGTCTCGCCACACCGGAGGACCAGCTGAACTGGGGACCTACACCTAGAACTCACAAGCAGATTATGAAACACGACAGTGCTTTCCATTCTGGCTGCAAGGTGCAATGCTGCTGGGACCGAGGACGCTAATGACGACCTCGAGGAACCAAAGTTCACCCACGATTTGTTGCCTGCTCAAGTGTGACCATGAAATGAAACCCTCGCACATCAGAAGGCTGACCTCATTGTGCACTGTGTTGGACTAAATGGGTGTGAGGTTCAAAGTAACGGAAGTAAAACCTGTTCCACAGAGGAGGGGGATGAAGGCTATATTTAGACGACAGAGAAAGTGCTGACTTTTTTTCTTGCATTTCTGTCCAAGGAATAAATACTTTCAGTACGTTAGTGAGCACTCATGATCTTCGCTAGCAAACTTTTATCCACTTTAACTGATGGAAGTTGCATTACAGAACAAAATACCCCCAGAAAAGGGGCAGATCTGTGGAAATCAGCCACTTAAGTGTTATTAATTATTCATAAAGCAAAAGGCAGTGGATGAGACTGTTCACATGCTCCAAATGCGCAATGTGTATAGTAATCTGCTTTTGGCACACTAAAAAATAAGGTTCCAAGCAAATTTTTGCACTTTTGAAAGTTCTTTCCTCACTACTTCCACAGAAACCGCGTACATTAAAGTCTTAAGACGCAGAAGAGCAATAAAGTCCTTCAGAGCTAGCAACTCAATTTGCAGAGCTGTATATCTGATCTAACCCTGATGTCAAAGGCTCAATCTTTCCAAAGCACATTCTATTCAGACTGAAGCTTTCCAGTATTACTTTTATTTCTTTTATTTGCTCTATTTTGTTAACTTTAAGCAAAGTTAGATTTGATGATTTAGGAAAAAAAAAAAAATCTCAGGGTGATGACTGAAAAAAGTCTTCAACAATTTCATCCTGGTTCTTTCCTCACATGTGGGTAGGAATCTCAATGACGACCTTATCCACATTACTGATGCTTGATTTAGCTGTCAGAAGTCTGGTATTTCTTCTTCCTGCATAATTTTTCTACCATATTCATCTAAAGAGCCTCTTAAATATTCACCTACTGATCTACTCCATGTATTTACCTCATTAACAACATAATATGACTTTTTTCAGTTTTACAAATAAATAGGCATCTGGCATCTTAAAACATCAGCCCCACATCGCCTGGAGAAGGCAGCCTAATTCAGGAGCTTTGCTGAGCCCTTTCAGAGTGTTTCTTTTCCATTCAACAATTACAGGTTCCTTATAACAATCTCCGAACTGGGTCATCTAGAAGCTCTTATGAAGCATTTAGCAAGCACTAGCAAGCAGAATTACATCCAACCCATGCTGTTTCATGAGTAATTGAAACAGCCAGGTAGCTTAAGCACAGAACATTTCATCAGACTGTTGCTGAAAAGACGTTAATACTCATTTTTCCCTCAGTAGCCATGTCATTTCTTCCCCTTTACTTCATCGTCATAAATCCACTACAGTCTACATGCAGAAGAGTGGATTTAATCAGTCAGCAATGCACAATTAACTTACTTCTCTCTGCGTCAGTTCATGACTTAGTGACGTGATGCTGTGAGCGGCAGAAGTGGAAAACAGGGAGGAAGCTTGGGGTAGACGTGGGGGGCAGGGAGAGAGTAAAAAAAAAAAGAGAAGGCTTTTGTCTTAAATAAAGACAAAAAATTTCTCACCTCAGCGGTAAGTGGAGCCTCTGAAGTTCCAGCTTCTAAAACTGTTTTCACAACAATTCTTTCTACGATACAAATCGCTACCAATGTGTTACGCAGACTTACTTACGGCACTACTAAAGGCTGATAACAAATGAATATGAGAAACACATTCAATAACTCTCCTATCAGGGTTACACCACAGAACAGCCAATCTCTTGTTTCTCCTCACTGCGCGCATTCGCTGTCATTAACCATCTGCCCGAGTTGTGCATCTCCTCTGATAAAGCCAAGACTCTTCCAGGTTATCCTCCTCTTCCAAACACTTCTACTTGGTTTCAACAAAGATTTAAGTTCGAATTTTAGATTTGGCTCTACAGGGCCCCAAGAAGGCACGAAACACACACTTGAAAGATGTAGGAAAGGTGACATTTGCCTCTTGCAAAATTCTGTTTAGTATAACACGATGGCAGCTCCCGCCATCAACAGAAATCTGGGTGTCATTATGCACCTTTGCTTGACATTTGAGAGTCACCTGGTAGCTGATGATAAAACACTGATTTATGATCTGTAGACTAAATTTATTGGAGGGTAAAACTCCCCTTAGGCAGACATTGAGACAGCATGGCATACTTGCAGTGTTCTGGAGTCTCTCGAGAAAGCATCTCCTAGAAGTCACAAAGCAAATCTGCATAAGCTCAGCACTCTCGCATGCAATTTTCATTTAAACTAAGATTATAAAAGAGAATAAAATGCCATTTTAAAGGCTTCCTGCTTCCCATAACAAAATGGATGCCACTATTACAGAAACAAGTTTCTCTGTGGTTTGAAGAACAGAACTAAACAGAAAGCCTGTTGACTCATCAATTCTGGTGCCGTACCGAGGAAACAGTTATCGATAAAACAGGATTTAGAGCAAGATTCACATAAATGGAAAATTTTACTACGAATCTGCAGAAACATTTGTCTTCTTACTGTAAAAAAAAGCTTTCAGGTGTGAATGTTTAAAAGGATGCTATGAAACAAGTTGCATAATTGTTAAAGTATTTCCAGGAAAAAAAAAAAAAGAAGAGAAAAATTAAATCCTTTCTTTGGAAACTGAATGTAGAATCTTGACTTAAATTCTCCATAGTAATGATTTTGCAATTCAGTAATAAGGACAATCTAAATGTATAAGAAATACCCTTTTCTTTGGGAAGAAAAATAGTCTGGTACTTGTGAAAGTTATTGATTTTATGTAGCCTACCTAAACTACACAATTAAAATAAAATGCCATTTAAACGGACTTAAAAGAATGCAAGTGGCTTTTCTCAACTTTAAGGCAACTCAGATGGCAAAGCTCAGTGAATTCTTCAGCATTTCCATTTCTTAGGTCAGTAAGTGTGACCAGACGGAGCTGCACTTTCTGCGCCACGTTAGAGTTTATTACTATTATTAAGGAATAACTTGCACTTAAGTGCAACTGCTACACTGTAGTATTAAACCTCCAATAAAATCGTGTGTAGGGCTAATTGCTGATTCCTGTTTTAATAAATCTGTTTCTGTGTGGTCTGCACACTGATATCCAACTAAGGTCCAGGTTCAGATCGTTTTACTTTAAGTTTTTGCCTCGTTAAGTGGCTTCTCTTGTGCTGCTTCTACCTTTTAGCTTTTTCAGAATTTAGTACAAACTTACCATTCTGTCAAAGTATTACACTTTTTGTAACCTATTAGTGAAGATTAGAAGAGGAGGCTGAGGGGAGACCTTATTACTCTCTACAACTACCTGAAAGGAGGTTGTGGAGAGGAGGGAGCTGGCCTCTTCTCCCAGGTGACAGGGGACAGGACAAGGGGGAATGGCCTGAAGCTCCGTCAGGGGAGGTTCAGGTTGGATATCAGAAAAAAATTCTTCACAGTAAGAGTCATTGGGTACTGGAACAGCTGCCCAGGGAGGGGGTCGAGTCGCCTTCCCTGGAGGCGTTTAAGGAACGGGTGGATGAAGTGCTGAGGGACATGGTTTAGGGAGTGTTAGGAATGGTTGGACTCGATGATCCAATGGGTCCTTTCCAACCTTGTGATTCTGTGACAGACCCAGCATAATCCTGTACACTTCAAGAAGTGTATGGTTACATAAAACACAGCACACAATAGCTCAGTCCATGCTGGAGGCTGGACACATAGCTGCAGAAGACACTAGCCACATCCCACATGCCCATCACTCCATCTCTGCCGCTGATGCATCTGCCTGACTGCACATTTACCTGGGTAACAAGCTGATTTGTCTTGTGATCTAGGAAAGCCTTTTCCCAATTCTTCTTCCACCTCTCAGAAATCCCAGTGGATACCAGGAACAAAGGTGCCCTATTTCTTCTGTACCCCAGGCTTCCAGCTTCAGATGGACCCAAAGGCAGGGCAGAGAAGACAACATGAGATGAATGAAAGTAGACAATGCTGACAGACCATGAGAAAAACAGAAGATGAGACGGGGATAACACCAGGAAAGAAATGTAAAATGTAGTGAGGGTCAAGTCACTGAAACCCTAAAAACAAATCCATGACCAATGAATCTCAGTATTGCTCAGTGCTCAGCAAACAGCCGAGACCACACTGGCCAAAGCGGGACATGGTCATAGAATGGTTTGGGTCAGAACGAACATCAAAGATCATCCAGTACCAACCCCCCTGCCATGGGCAGGGACACCTCCCGCTGGATCAGGCTGCTCAAAGCCCCATCCAACCTGGCCTTGAACACCTCCAGGGATGGGGCAGCCACGACTGCTCTGGGCAACCTGGGCCAGGGCCTCACCACCCTCACAGGAGAACATTCCTCCCCAAGACCCCTAACCCTCTCCAGCTCTCCTGGAGCCCCTTTCAGTACTGGAAGCTGCTTTAAGGTCCCCCCGGAGCCTTCTCTTCTCCGGGCTGAACAACCCCAACTCTCTCAGCCTGTCTTTTTATGGGAAGGGTTCCAGCCCTCGGATCATCTTTGAGGCCTCCTCTGGAACCATTCTAACAGATCCACGTCCTTCCTGCGCTGACGAGTCTAGAACTGAATGCAGGACTCCCAGGTGGGGTCTCACAAGAGCAGAGTAGAGGGGTATATTCCCATTAGAAAGTTAACACTACCAAACACCAGGAGAACACATACGTTTTTATCTGTACTACAAACTCAAAAGACCTTAAAATGCAGCTGTCGTAAGCTGGGAAACACTGCAAAGTGCTTCTGTTTATTAAAAAGTCAGAGATGACTCAATTACAATACACAAGCAGCGAGAGGTAGGAGTGGACCACATAGAGGAGAAAACTTCAAGCAGAAACCACAACTAGATACTGAAGCTATTCCAGCTGAAATTGGAAAATACAAGGTTTGCCTTTCTAATTCTATCAGCAGTAGATAAACTGACAGAAGAGAATTTTCGTCCTCTCAACACCTTCACCTTGAGCTAGAGGTCTTTTAGCAAACTGTGTATTAACAAAATCAGAGTTAATGCTTTAAACCAGATGAAAGATACTGGTTTGTTACAAACAGAAAAATCAGAAAAGGCATCTAACAACACCTTCCCACCTTTATCCCACATGGGTAAAGAACAGGAATCTACTACTGCTATCAGTTATTAGTTACTCTTTGTTCACTATGAACGGCGAACTGCTGTGATTCAACCTGGATGACAATCTGTGTAGGTCTCTGTAAATCAAGAGCTACAGAGCACTATTCCGTATATAACGTGAAAAGCTGTACAAAACAGGAAAACAAAAAAAGGCAAACATTTAAAAAGCACACATTCCAAAATTAGAATAGTCCAGCTTCTTCTGGATATGTTTCCTGACCTAAATGTACTTCCTGGTACCATTTCTTCACAAAATCATGCCACAGATGGTGAACAAAACAGATGATACTCAGGCTTAAATTGCCAGTGCTTGAACCGTACACTTGCGTTTTCAATCCCAATGTTCTTTTAACAAAGCTAGTTTATGAAATTTGCAGCATGGCACTACATCCTCTAGGGAAGAAGAAAGGCAAAGCAAGTTAAGATACAATTCTCTAAGCTAACTAGGAGCCTGAAATCAATAATAAATCTGTTATTTGACAAAGATGATTAAATGATGCTCTGGAAATTACTAGCAGCATTTTTCTTCCAAATCCAATACAGTGATAACAGCATGATATGACAACACTGATGGATGTCAAATGCTCTACATTAAAAAACACTGGTATTCACATTGTGGCCTTCAAGTCTTTAAAATTGTTCACTTTTACCTGATAGCAAAAAACGTACACTTTCATTGGTCTCGTTTCATACTAGACTTTTTTGAAGGCAGGTAACACAAGGATAAATAGAAACAATATCACTATAGAAACAGAAAAACAAATATACCAAACAATCATCTTTATTAAAAACACCAAAAATTACACCTGAAAGGCTGCTTTCCAAAATCCTATTAATATTACACTAGAATTATTTGTAGAGCAATTTAGCAATTTATTTATTAAACAAGAGTAGGATGCACACTCTAATATTAGACTGCTTTTGTGTCTAGAATTTTGGTTAGAGCAGACTATTTCATGAACCCAGTGCACCTAAAACAATGTGTCTCATCACATTACGTCTTTGTTCTCTGCATCAACTCTGCCAGAACAGTCAAAATCCATGGCATTACCTACGTAGCACACAAACACCACAGCTCCTTGCTAGTACCTCGTAACACCAGGTATTTTACCCAAAAAACCCTCATGGATGTTAAATTACATGGATGAATTACACTTTATCCACCTTAGTGCACTTTACTAACATGTGCACACCTGCAAACTGTCTTCAAAAGTCAGGTCCCACATCTGTGTGGGTAGAAAAAACACGGGAAAACTACAGTAATTACTCCTTTTACTGTATCATTGAGCAACTAGCAAACTCACATTAATTCCCAGTCAGAACTTGTTTCTGTGTACTGCAAGATCTTCTTCTCATCAGCCTGTCCAGTCACATTCTGAACTTCTCAAAACTTAGGGTACCAAAAACAACCTGCAGAAATGAGTTTCACAGCTTAAGCTACACATAAGATGAAGTATTTAACCTGAAACCTGCTGTTGACCTTCAGTCCTCACATGCAGAAGAGAAAACAAACACCTCAACTGCTCATCCTTTTCTCTGTTAGAACTTTCTCAATCTCAACATCGTTCATCTCTGCTGAAGATCTGGAAGACAGATGGTTGTCCTTGCTCCATTTCCCTGAAATATGAAGTTCTACTTCGGTCTTTCCGAGACTGAGGACTATAAAACAAACGGACCATCATTCAGGGCATAAGACATACCGCAGATTAAGACAACAATGCAATTATGCCTTCTTTTTGTTTTCTATTCGTCTCAGAGTAATATATAAAATCATTTTCTTTTTTGATTCCTGCTGACCACAGCGATGATCAGTGGACTATTGTGCACAGACACTAAAGGCTCATCACTTTCATCATGTAAGACTTAGTCTGGCAAAGCAGAGAAGAATCCACTTGAGAAAATATTTTAAAAGGAGTCCTTGATGAACACAGTCTTGCTCTCAATAGATACAATCTTGGTGAGATAATTATGTCTAAATTACACTTAAAAAGTAGCTTACTCTACTGGACAAAAGTTCTTGGCAGACTGAGTTGAGAGCAATGCAAAAACATTTTTAAAAGGTAGTTCATGCTACTAAATCAAACATAAAAGTCGAATGCTGCAAGGTAAATGCTTTGAGGCAATGCAATGAGCAGCCTACTCTTTGTCGGGCTGTGAGGACAGAGCAGTGCTAAATGCCGCCTAGGCAAGGGCAGTCTCCTTGATGAATGGAGATAGAGCTCTGCTCAGATCAGTACTACCAGATGCAGAACACACGATGAGAAGTAACCGGTGTCCACATTTTGAAAATTTAGTTTGAGAAGAGTTAGTGCCGACACTGCCCCACAACTTTCAATTTCTACAAAGTGAAGCCTGATAGTGCTCATTTTTTTTTTCCTAGTTCAACATTGTTTCCTTACATTTACAAAAAAAATAATGAAGTCTTGTGTACAACTGTATTTCATCTTTTTCCACACGTGAATGACTTTGGAAAGAAAAGTCCAAGGAGACTAAAGCATCCTCCAGCACCGAGCTCAGTGAAGCAGCTGCGACGCTATTACTCACTGTCCAGCTCGTGGTGAAAACAATGCCACAGCTATGCCTCGGTGGGCAACAAAGCAGTTCGTTCTTCAAGGGTTATTCAATTCTTTGTCCCTTGGCTGAGTCTGCAAACTCAGAAAGCACAGGACGAGTTAATGTTCACCAGGACAGCTGAAATGTAACCCCAATCGGTGCCTTGTTTAAAGAATGGACTGAGAGCTGCTCAAATTCATCTCTCAATCCACAGCACGGTCTTTTACACAGAGAAGAAAATGAGAGCAGTGTAGGAGCTGAGCAGAGAGTGTGCTTCTCCAAGTGCTAGTAATTTCTGGCTGATAGGTCACTCCACAGAAATCTAAGGATTTTTCTTCACCAGTCACCCTGTCACCATAAACACATTTATTCATTAAAAAAATATGCCAGGATCAGACATTTTCCTGCCCTGATCCAAACCTCTTACCCAAGTAACATTCCTAGTTCTTAATCTCTTCCCCTCTCACTCTTTTTCCTTCTATTACCCACCCATCATTGGATTTCTCAAACCGTAGACTCTGTTTGATGTCTCCCTTACAATGACAAATGAAGAAATAATTTATTCCCATTCCCTATTTATAAGCCACACAGAAGCAAGGTCAAAGCAGCTCCCGAGACATCTGCTCCTGCTGAATGCGGCGCAAACAGAGGAGTAATGCTGCCTGATAAACCACAGCACTGGTCTTCTAAAATTCCTTTGCTCCAGTTGCTCCATCCCCAGAAAGACAGAAAAAGCCTCAAAGTAGTTTTTGCTTACTAGCACAGAAACTCATGAACGCAGATTTCGTGTGATGCACTGTAAAACACCAACTCTCTAGTTTGGGAGGGAGATTGGTGACTTGGCTTTTTCCTAACATGAGATGGACAGCTCTTTGACATTCTCTTCTTGCTTGGGGAGGCAAAGATAAGCTGCCACTTCCCCCCAGAGCACCCAGACCTACCAAACCACTTAAACTTGTGGCTGAGAGATCATCAAGGCATGCAGGATGGTGAAGGAAAACCAGTTAGTTGCCCCACCTAAGAGCCACAACGGATGCCTAGCTCAATTCTTTCTCATTTCTCATGCCACTTCTCTTACGAAGTGGTAGAATTACTTTTACATGAGATGCTAAAATGAGTCCATTAAGGGTCCACTCTGTGCTCACCACAAGTGCCGTGTCAGAGCAGAGCTTTTCCCACCCTCTTACACCATATAAATAAAGCTGCATAATCCCCTCGCAACTGGGCAGCTACTTTCTTTCATGGACATAAAACACAACTAGCCCTGCAGTTTCTCTCATCTCTTTTACTCTTCACAAGCTTTTGGAAGACCAGGAGAAGTCGCATTGTTTGAGGAGCTCTATCTTAGGGGAAATCTTCCGTAACACTTCCAAGTTCCCATCTTGCCTGTAATCAGACTGGGTGAGGGAAAAGAGGGGTTCTTCTGAATTTCATCCCATCCAGACAGTTGAAAGTAGAGGAAAGCGCTACTCAGCTGCACAGAAACCAGCACGTTCCAGCCATCCATCCATGATGACTGAAGGTGCTTGGGCTTTTGACACCAAAGTGAATGCCACAACTACACAGCAGATGACGCAGGAGTGTGAACAGATTACTTTCAGGTTCAGAAGACCTCATTCTTTTATCTTTCCTCTGTCAGACACGAAGGGCTATTGTTTCACCCATCTGTTCTCTACTTTCAGCACGCATCGGCTGAAGGACACCAAAAGCTGTACGCTGAGGAAGACTGTATAAAAAGGCTAAGCTTATCGCTAATCACCAGTTAAGAAGAACTGAGATACAAGCGCCTAGACTTGTAGCACTGTCATTTCTCTCTGCAGACTACTTAGTAGATACGTTCTAATTTATCAGCCGTCTGTTTAGACTGTCTTGCACGCTCCAGTCTTCATCTAATAAGTAGCCATCCAAGCCACACTCTGCCAGTTCTCACAATTTGCTTACGTCGCCCACTCTTCTTACACAGGCAGCTGCTAAATCTTCAGTGTCGACTCAACTGAAAATTACGAACTCCTTCTGGATAGCGCTGCAGGTCACTAATAATTTTTCTTTGACTGTAAGAGCAGTCTTATAAGGAGGAATTGAAAATAATTCGATGTTTTGTCATTCAAGTTTATTCTCACATTTCTGCAGTAACCCTTCTTCAATTTACTTAAAGTACACGGTAATTTTTAACTACAGGTTTGGACAACAAAAAAGGAGGATGAATCATTCTGGATATTTAAAGCCTACAATCAGACAGCTTGAGTCTCCTTGTATTTTGCTACGGTTCTCAAGCCAGAGTTTTATTTTCTACTTATCAGCAGGAACACTTCTATAGGGAGCACTAATTCATTTAAACATGCAAAACACTGGAAGATTTGGGAATTTCTTATATTCTACAAAGCTTTATAGATCTTTGTTTTTCCCTCTACACCAGTTTTTGCCCTCTTTGTAACTGCATATCCAGAATTAGAGGGCATTAGAGCTAAACTGGGAAGATAGCACGTGTATAAATATATCATGTAAAAATAAAACTGGGCAGATGCATAGGAAACACCCTGCAGCACGTATTACCCTTGTTTTCCTCCTCACTGCATGGGCAACACATGTCTATTGGGATGGGACTTCAGAAGCCAGGACCGCTCCCAGGGATAAACACTGGCCATACTACTGGAGAGAAGATGCTCGGGGCAAGTTAGTCCTTTCACTTCAGCAGCTCTCCAGTAACTCACCAGCCCGGTTTTATGTTGGAGCAATGCCGAAAGTAACTTTTAATTTGTACTGCCTACAACTCACAAGATGACACAGCTACAAAATATTCTCAGTTTGTATAAACAGCCTTAGATCAAGCAAAGCTTGCTGGAGAGTTGTCTCGGGTTGGGTAAACCCATTATAGCGATCCATGTTTCCTGCTGTTTGTTGGGTATGTTTTTAAAGCATGGCTTTGAAATATATTACAGCAGCAGCAATTTCCACACACACGTAACACTCCAGACTTCTGTTAACACTCAAGTTGTTGTTTTATTATGCTCCACAAAAATCAGCTTCCCGAAGAATTCAAGAAGTTACAGTACACAGAGAAAGAGCAGCGTAAGAGTCAGGTAAGAGCAGAATTTCAACCATGTCATCCAGTGGTCCAGTCTATAGATACATACCTTAAAATAAAAGTACACAACACCCACAGCCTGTCAGAACAATTCATGTTGATATAACAACACCGTCATATGTCAACACACCAGCTTTTTAGATAGCAATGATGAACAGCCTGCATCGATTCAAGTGATATAACATCGAACTGCACATCTCCAGCTTGTGAGTTCTACATCAAAATCTATCTCAAATATGAAATGCTAAATGTAGGGATTAATGATACATCTCAAAGGACTCCCAAAGTGCTGCTCCTGACCTTTACAATCATGTTAGTGGATTTCCTCTTACTCCTCCCCTATAGCAGAGCTGAAATTCTTCTACTCCTTACCTACAACCAGAGCTGATGACAAATCCCCCTGAATGCAGTATTTAACACCTACCTGGTAGGTGACACTTGCTGAAATGCAATTAGATTCACATAGAGAGGTCTTTTTATAGAGAAGTAAAGTCACCGTCAGCCAAGTACAACAGCAATGGCTCTCTCCAGGCTTATCAAAGCACTTACACACCTTTCACACAGGCATAAACATTTACGTTAAGGTGTCGTGGGGGATATCTATCTTTCCACCAAACCAACAGATATATGCTTGGATTGCCACGGGATGGTGCACCTCCTGGGCAGCCTGACATCCTCAGGGTAAGGATCAACAGCATCACCACATGAACTTTTTCAAGCCCTGCTGCTCTCACACCGGCAAACGAATGCCTTGCAAGACAGTTATGAGTCTTTTGAGAGAATTAAGGGCATGCAAAAACCCAGTCTCAGACAGCAAGTCACAAAGTGGAAAGTAAGAGCCAAGATTATAGAAAGCTTCAACAGACAGCAGGTATCTGAAACCGCAATGGCAAGATCAGCAACAATCAACCAGGAAACTACAGACAGAAATACTGAAGCATTTTCCTCAAACTTCAATCTAACCCAGAATAATTCTTACCCTGGATTTAATACTTATCACCCTGACATAGACTGACTCGTGGCCCCGAGGACTGTAGAGGTTCTATAGAAGAAAGAGGGGCGTAAAGACCAATGGAGAGAAATAGAATCAAACAATTTTCTCTCTCTTCCACTTCCAACGTTTTGAAGACATAAGAAGTAAAAGTCAACCGAGTCTGCTTGTTATTCAGTTTAGCAGTCATTATCAGACTCTCTGTTATCGGTCACAACACTACGAGACTATACCTCCATTTCTTGCCACACTCAAGATATCATCTCAAATCTCATCTCCCAGCAACCGTAACCCATGTGATGCAGCCTGTTGGTTCAGCAAGTCTTTCCTCTCAAAGAGTCAAACACAGGATGAAAGGCAAGGAGAGACTGCATTTTCTCTCGCTAGGAGTTGGCAGAGGAAGATAGCAAAATGTCCTCTGAAGTTCATTACAGGTCTGACCTCAGTGATTTCTAAACTATTGCCAGAGTACCTGTGGAAACGGAGACAGTCATTTAACGTGGGGGGAAAAAAAAAAATCAGGAAGTCATGATTTTAATTTAAACCTTTCCAACCCAAACTGCCCTTCACGACTGCTCTGATGGGCTCCTTCATTTCTGTGTCAGAAGACCCCAGAGCCCTCTTATGTTTTATTCTAATGGTCACATGTTCCCCTGATTATATCCTATTGACCACATAAAACCAGAGTGCCTGCACTGTGACAAGCAATGTCACCACAACACCTTTAGCATCTCATCTCTCCAAAATTAGTTCTTTCCATTTGTCCCCCGTGTATCTGAGGCCTCCCATGAATAGAAAATTAAAGCATGAGATCCCTAACCACTTGGACTTCCAGCTTCTCCCAAGTATCAAACTGGCTTCGCCGCACTCCTTAAAATGTAATGTCAGCATGAAAACACATTACACAGGCAAAGCTGTACTCTATTATGTTGGAAACTCTTGCTTTCAATTACGCTAACTACCACAGTGAAAACATGCAATTAGTAACACATCCTATAGATATTGTTAAGCAATGTGTGGCAGTGAAAAGAGAATTCAATTAGAGAGAGTAGCCCCACAGCAATGAAGACTCTAGGAAAAAAAATGTACCTCCATCTCAGCAACCTATAAGGTCACCAGACAGGCTTTTGCTGCAAGAAACGTGGTGGAAAACAACTGGGATCGCTCCTCCAGTGGGCAAAGTATTCCACGAAGAGAGTTGGTTTTACCGGTTCCACTTTGCAAGCACATTCATTATCCCATAACATGGATGGTTACCATGAGGAGCTATTCTAGAACACTCCCTGGTCAACACAGACAGGTCTCAACCCAGCTCCAGCCTCAAAACCAACACGGAAACCCAGGAACCCTAACTTGCCTGGGGAGCAGAGGTAGCTTATTTAAGTAAAAAAAGAAACAGACTACTTTCCTCAGTTGTGTTTGGGAATTGCACGAAAAACATCATGGAAAGCTTTCAAAACCTAATTCTCACTTCACACTTGAGACTGTAAACCTCCCAGATTTACCAGCATCACACCAAGCAGTGCCCAAGAGACGTGGCGTCTTCCAAGCAGAACTCGGCAAAGCAAAAGCCATTTCCACTTGCACAGAAGCTGCCACTGATTCTGGAGTACAGACACCCTTAGAAATATTTTTGCAGGATTTTGTAAGGACAGAGACCCGAGTAGTACCTTCTAGTCATAATATTTATCAATACACAAGGGCTCCTCAAACTGGCATTTTTTTCTGTATTATAAGGGTGCTCTCATGAGCTACTTAAGTGATCAAACAAGCACTAAAGACTGCAAGCAAACAGACCACAGCATGAACAAGCAATGCCCACTACAGAACATGTTCTCGATGAATTATTTATTACTTTATACTCACAGAATGCTTCCTTAAAATTTTAAGCATTAAAAGAAAACATCAGGTTTTTTTTCTCCCCACTATACAGACAGTTGGAGGCTCAAGTAAGACATTTCATGTCAATTGCTACGGCAGTTAATATCACCAAAATCTATGACCAACATGTCCAACCCATGGTCACCGACATAAAGCACTGCTCTCCTGTCGCTCACAAGATTGGCAGAGGAGCTGCTTTTGCCCGGCAGAAGAACCACTCTATCACACTGGAATCCTAAGTACTGAGAAGCCCAAACCCAGTGCAGCAAGAGGCAGCGAGCCATCATGACCCATGCTGTTGACATCCTTGCTTTGCTCTAGGAAATATTAGACACTAAACCAGAGTGGTGGGACCCTGTGAAACCACTCATCTTGCACATCTTTCTTTCAGTTCTACAAGTCTTACAGCTCTTCTGCCAGAGACAGAGTCGAGCTGTCACTCAAAGGGTCCAGGAAACCAGGGAAGTGTAAATCAATAAAGTACTAATCTATAAGTGTTTTATCTGCCTACCTTTGGACATCCAAATACTTCATTGCTCTTCCTTTCTTATTTCCACATTATTCCTGCTGCCACAACGATGACCTTGGGTTGCATCCCAACAACAGTCGTGCCTTGGATGACGTTAACCCCTTTCAGCCCACCCCAAGTTTTCTAGACACCACTGTGAGCGGTGGTCATTTAGCTAAGGTGTCGATGGAGGTTCTTACACTGGTATCTCCCACACCAATTCAGACTGACACAATGCTCAAATTAGCAGATCTGCCAGCATAACCAAAGGCAAGAGAAAAATACAGAAAAAAGAGGGAGAAGTTGTGGGTTTGCTTGTTTGGGTTTTTTGCTGGTTTTTCTTTCCGACTGGTTTTTTCAACAGACCCTTAATAACCCTGCAGACCCAACCATGCAGATCAGAGGTTGTCCTGCTCCACACAGCAACTGCAGACAAATTTTGGAGAAGACCTATATACATTCACCCAAACCAACTCAGTTCAGGGCAGATCAAACTTGTCCCCCATTTTAAGTCAAACCTTTCCCAAATGAGGCCAAATAAATATAATTTGCTGGCATGGATACACCCATTTTGTGCTTGGTTAAACATCAAGCAGGAAACTAAAATACCTCATACCAGAGAGAAATTCAAGACACCTTGGTTTCATTCACAGCTCAGATGAAAATTCAATGGCAAGTTATTTAATCTACTAGATGCCTAGTTTTCATGTTTAAGAAGCGTGGATTCTACAGTCCTATTTCCATAGGAATTTCCGAAGGATAAAAACCTATCCATAACTGCAAGACTCAGATACAGCAACAGTACAGGCTGATATCAAAGTACCCGTGTGGGCACTTGGACAGACAAGGATCCGCACATCTTCATGTGAAAGCAACAACAGCATAGCTTTTAAGGCAACCAGAAGGCTACCTTGAACAACCCATCAGAAAGGCAAGGAAAATAATCACCTAATAGCCGGCAACAATAACCCAATCTAGGAGACGTCACCAGCCCACATCAGATACTGGGGGAGGGTTTAAAGAAACAGTTGGAAGTCTCCTCAGTTTTCAGAAAAAGGCTGAAGTGAGAGTGGCCGTAAGGCTTCACTACGGCAACTACGAAACACAGACGTTTCTCCCTTGCAACGTTCGAAGTTATCCAACGCAAAATGGAGTTCTTCTGGTTTCGTTACGAGTTTTCTCACGGAGCAACTGGAGGGGCACAGCACCTCCCAGGCCACCTGCCAAAGGCCAGTGAGAACCAGTCACTACGGCTTCTGATCCTCCCGAGAGCATCTGACCACTTGTTGGACCAACCGGTCCAGCAGAGAGGACGAAGGACCAAGAGCAAGCAACCCACGTTCTGTTTCCCCAGCATCAGTAATAAGGACCTTCCTGCTCACACAATGGCTCTTTATTAAAGCCACGAGTGGGCAGTTTTCTGTAATGAGTGGCATTTCAAAGAGGATATGCTAACCAGAAACAAGACTCTCTTGTTCCAGAGAAAGAATTTCTGCACATTTAATTAATCAGAAACAACTACTGTACTTACACCCCACCTTAATCTGCATTCACTTCAAGCATAAACAAGACCCAGCTTTCCAAATTAGCACAGGCAAACATGGCAAGGATCTCTGGACATCAGTTTCTTGAAAATACTTGCCCAACTCGCCACAGGGATGTTATGAGTCTAAACTAGTCTGTAATATGCACCTAGATCTTTTGATAAAAGCTGCTTCAGAAGTTATATTAAAAATATTAACCAGCAACTTTAATAAGCATCCAGACCAACTCCAATCTTCCTAAAGGATCTTCCCTTCCATTGTGAATTTTAACTATTTATATTTCTTGCTTATTCTTTTATTTGGTAATTTTCAAAGCTAAAGAAATTAGAGACTATCATGATGTTCTTCGTTTTCACATACACAGCAGCACACACAGCACATACCGTAGCACGCTCAAATGCATTAACAACATCAAAATAGCTGACATTCACCAGTAATAAATGACCAAGGCCATAAGTTCTGAAACAGCAAGGTGTACCACCAACACAAATTACAGCCATCATGACTACAGGTTTTTTTCAGTATATGATTCAAATTACTTTGATCTACATATACACTTATCTTAGTTTTATAAAGCAATCAAAGAAAAAAGAAATCAAAGAAAATAATAATGTCGTGTTTGTACAAGACCTCTCTCTATTTTCTCGCCAACGTAATTTCTATTGCCATCAGTTGTCAAGTGGATTAACAGTTACTATATACTCACTTTTCTTACCATGCTGTCTGAAGCCCATGCCTGTTGTAAATAATCACCAGCCAGAGCCTTTGTATTTTATCTTTAATCGTGCATATTACCCTTTTCATAAAATACTATTTGCTTAAACACTGAAGTATTTCAAGTTTGTTCCCTTCTGCAAGAAAGCAAATTAAGTGAAATCTTGGTGGAGGAAAGGGCCCTTTAATAAACATCTGATTTGCTGCTGGATGGTGTTTCAGATTATATTTAAAATACATCATGTTTTGCTGACACCTCCCTGCACAGTGGCTGGTATAAAGCCCAGCAAGAGAGTGACTATGGCAACAGCAATAGGATATTTATATATCTATGTATATGTGTGTGTCTGTGCTTACACACACACACAGACAAACAACCCTGAACCAGTTAAGATGATCCTCCAGATTTTTCTCTGCTCTCATTTTCACAGGAACAGGTAAACCATTTCCAATGACAGAGGCTGAGGTAACAACACCAAGTTTTATATGAGGAAAATCTTCCAAGAGAAGCCTAGAAACCTACCCACATTTAGAGAGTGTACACAAACACGTGTCGACTTCAGAATGCTTTAGCAATAACCAAAAAGAAATCCAAATGTCTGCATGCACACACTCAGTGACACCATCGAAGACAGAAGCACTTCACTTTCAGGATTTATTTTGGGTTTGGTGCTTTTTTACCCACAGTCCCAGAGCATCACCGGAGCACGGACACTATTTTAGAAGAGATCCAGCCCCTCTCCCTTACCGGTAGTTCTAATTCTCCTCCTCTGTGAATATGAAACGTGCAAAGCTTCCTTCAGTCTGCAAATTAAATAGCTGCACACTGAGCCCAAATTGTTATTTCTGGTATTAATTTCTGTCTCCTGACAGATCCTGATAGGTGATGCAGGAAATTCGAGGTAACAAAGGCTTCTGTTCACAGCAATAAGGGACTCTCAGCTAGGGGGGAAAAAAGGGATCAGAATAAAAGGCTAATACACGAAGCCTATGTACACCACAGAATATCTGTGTTGAGTCCAGCAAGCAAAAAGTCTAGCAGATTCAAAGCAGTATTAACAAGTGTTAATCCTTTTACCTCTGAGCTATTCATGAGCAATATGCAAAGCTGTTCTTATGGCGTCGCGTTTGCAATGCTCCAGTTATGCTTGCATCAGCATTTCCATTGTGAATCCTGCTTTCAGAGATTTTTTACTTTGCCAAGTTTTAGTCTGGAACAATTTTACTACAAGCCTGTGACATTTTAGTCCAGGATTAGGATTTAAGTCTGGTGAAGAAACATTTGGACAAAATCTGCTTGGCTGTTTTATTTATTAGAGTGCAAAGTTAATCCTTCCGAGTTACTGGACTGGAAAATACTCAAAAATACATTTTTTTTTTTCCCCAGCTCGGAAAAAGAAAACAGAAGATTTACTCTTCCGAAGAACTCCTTGTCCCCAGATCTTCACAATCACAGAACAGATGAAGGTTAGAGAACCACAAAACTAAGGTACAACTGAAACACACCTTCCCTTGTCAGGCATTTTCTTTCTTTTACAGATGCAACAAGGGAGCCACGAAGGGGAGGAGGGAAGCAGCAGTTCACCATGGGCTGCAGGTGAAAGGTTGACACTTAAACCACGAGCTGCACGTTATCAAATAGGAGACAAACCCAAAGCATTTCACAAACTCTGGAAACTGTGCCACATTCCTAGGCAATGTAAATCACAAACGTTAAATATCACTACATAATTTATCAGGTATAAGATGTTCGTTCACAGCCTCGGAGAGCACATCTGCTAAGAGGCTATGCTACAAAAAAATCAACATACCAAGCATTTTAAGAGATATGAGCTCTCTAGATCAGAAAGTGTTTGCTGTGTCCATACCATTCTTTAAAGGCCCTTAATTCTCAAACCTCGGATGTGCTGCACTGGTTGCAGGAGCTCGGAGTCACTCAGCTTTCAAGGCTAACGTTCTGTAGCACACGTTTAGCTGCATGCCCCTGCATGCGTTAGCTGCGTGTCCGACACTCCGTAACACACAACCACCACGAGTTCCGCAGGTGCTCAGCAGCACACATGGCCGGGGTCACCGGCCACACTGCCCACAGGGGTGGTTCTCCATGGACGCATCTGCTCCATGACCATCTATTCCACAACCCAGGAGCTGGAGCTTCAGTTTCTGCCCAACTTGAAAACACGGACTGATGACTGCAAGAAAGCCCTCCCTGATGCTGTTAAACAACAGCTGTAGTTCATGAGAAAGCTCCGGTTAATTAAAACAAAGGCAAAATATACAAATAATGCCATTTTGTGAGCTTTCCAGCTAGCATCCACCGCACAACCCTCCAGCGAACAGAAAGGAACCATCACTTGGAGCTTCTCTCCCAAAATACCTACATGGTGCTGCATAAATTATATGGCTCTACATTCAAGCAGATCATTAAATGTTTACAGGTAACGTAAAGTCTTCTTCGTTACCAAAATCTCCCTTATCCATGAGGCTTCCTAACAGTTTTCTGCCATGCCTTTCAGCCTTCCTACCTGGGCTTTATATCAGTACATAAACTGCCTATTGTAAACTGGCTAAACGGTTTCAAGAGGTAAATCCTTACCACACGACTGCTGAAATGCAAAGATTATCTAAGCAGCAAATAACGGAGAACCCATTTTCAGTGATAAGCTACAAAACACAATCCTAAAACCAGGTATCACACCAGATCCATATTTAACCTTTTGACCAGACTTTCTATACCAAACAGCTACAAAAAAAACCCAAATCACCATCGAATCTTTTATACCACTTACTTCAACAGTACATATTTTATTGGGTTTTTAAAAAGGTGACAAAACAGAATGGATTTCCCGCCCATGATTTAAATAACCTATTTTAATTTGTGTCTGCTTTGTGCTTTCCAGCTGTTTTCCTACAGAAATGCTGTTCCTTATCGATTGCTTGATACCAGTGAACATTAATTTGCTTCTAAACCTACATTTCTCACTTTATAAAAATTATTTATATGGCTCATTTATGTATAAAATTGCATTAGCTGTTCGTATGTACATGCACGTGTGTGTATATGCACACACACTTATCATTTTTAGTTTCAGATCTGATATCAAGCTTAATTTCTCTCGTTTACCAACTACAATTTTTTCTTTTGACTTGTTCCAGTTGAATTTGGATGAGAACTGAGCTCAAAAGCATGCAACTGCGACTCTTAAAATATTTAAGTCTTTCAAAGTGTTCACATGAAATGGAAAGGGTATACACGAACGTATTTTTGTATTTTAAATCCATCAGGTTTAAAATAAAAATCTATCTACCATACATCAAAGCAGTTTCATCACCTTTTATTCATATATAGTAATAAATGAACTTTCCATCTTGTACAAGAAAAATAAATCTTTCAGTTGCTTAACAGTGTATGAATGAGGCCACTAATGGAATTCACTAAATAAACCAGAGCAATATTATTTTGTCTGCAGATGCAGAGTGAGCTACAGCTGATTTAACATTTCTACCAACTCTAAATCCAGGTGGTAACAAACACCTTCCAAAGCTCAGTAATTTGATTATTTTTTTTGAAGTGCTGGAAGCAGAAACATAACGCTTGGAAAAAAATAACGTAATATTAAGCTTTCAGGCCTTAAAACAAGGCATAATTTTGCATGTGGTTAAAAAGTAATACGAGGTCCATTTAATTTAATCGAAAAACTGATTTTTTTTCCAAATTTAGCAAAAAGGTGTTAATTTTCACGGACTCTTGCAAGAGCAAAGTTCATCTTCCAAGCTTCCCCAGGGCACAGCAGGTTGGTGCCACCTCTACTTGTGCATCCTCACGGTCATTTTTTAGAGTGTGAGGTCAGCCAGAAAGCCCACAGAGAAAAAACAAGTTTTCAGCTTTCAGCTACAAAGCTCGGCATTTCCAACTTCACACAAGAAACCACGCGGCAAGAAGATTTTCAACCTTCGCGTTCATTTTGACGCAGAAGTAGAGCTCACCAGCTAAGGTTCTCCTAGTCTTCAAGCAGGCGGGCGCAAAGACAAAGGAGCAAAACTCCTTCCCAAAAACATAGCTCCGAAGTAGCATGACTGTAACTATCGAGCCCATGGATGCGGTTTGAAGAATGGCTGAAGGACTAAAATAGTTAGCTATGCTACATACCGACAAATACAGTCAGCACATTGCCACAGGGATTAGAATTTTGTCTGGCTATATTAAGTATCTTATTTAATATAAAGATGGGAATAGACCTCACAATTACATTTTCTGAGAGAGTCTACAAACCGGAAAGTACCACCAGAAACCAGGAGATTACATATTATGGCAGGAAAGAAAGAAAAAAAAAATATCCGTTTCAACCTAGAAAAACACAAGCAGAAATTAATCCAACCCAGAAACCTGGAGAACCAAGAGAGATAATACAAACAAGAATTGCAGTGAAACGTATTATGAATAACGGAGACTGCAGAACTTAATCAAACAAATTCTGAGCTACAAAAGACACAAGCTGAAGCAGTTTTACCCAAACACAGAGGAATAAAAATGGTATATTCAGAAGAAATTCGGTACGTTTAAAGAAAGAATTTAAGACAGAAACTGGATGAGCACGAATGGTAGGGTATGGAAAGGAGAAAGAGTACTGATGTTCATCACAGGTCTGCAAGATTTGGTGGTGGAGATGACCAAACATTCGCAGACCAACCACCAGCATTGTCAGAACGCTGGTATCACACTCGAAGGGTTTTAGTCAGGGTGACTTCTTGTTGATTAATAAACACACAAAAATTCAGCAGCGACAGCCCACAAAGCATGGCACTTCAGAGACCTATGAGGGATCTCCCAAGAGGGAAAACTGCCCTGAATCCATTTCCTACCAACCAACAGGAACAAGTTACCAGCAGCAATGCAAGAAAATATAAGTTTTGGTGTCAAATAACCACCCGGCTTTGGCACACAGGTAAACTGGGAACAACCATTTGAAGTGTCCAGCAGAGTCCTGCAGCTTCATTTCAGGAATAAAAGCTATGTGGCATTAAAAGTAAAAGGTCAGGTGGAAGAAAGGATTAAGAGGGCAGAGATGGAAGACAGGATTAAGAGTGTGGAACAATCTACAATATAACCCAGAAGCTGAGCAAGCCCAAGCCTTCTCAAAGGCAAGGATGCAAGAATCAAGATGTGATCAATAGGCTTGACGGAGGCTACACCAAGGTTTGTGTCTCAATAAGCCTCCGTACTGGAGAAAAGGAGGAGGGCACCCTAACAAGAATTACACAGCCAGTTACAGCTGGCAGGGAAAGATAAGCACAGCATAAAAGCCAAATGAGCTAATGCCGTATGGCCATTACAAGGATAGGCTGGGTCATTAATAAATGATGAAGGAGGAAGAATTAAAAGATCAAGTAGCTTGCTACACTGACCACCTTTTAAAATCTACGAGCAAAAATAAAGAAAAGGCTGAACACTTAGAACGTAATTATGAGCTTATAAAACGTATTTTTTAAAATATATATATATACACACATATATACCCACACACAGATACTGAGCTGCAACAGGTACAAACGGCACCACGAGAACTCAAAATTTCAGACACCTACAGTGAGAAATGTCAGCATTGAAACACAGAGATCAAAACTGGGATGGGCAGCTCTTCTCCACAAGCACTCCTGGCAGTACCCACTACGGCAGTTCCACGCTTTTATCTATATTACCTCAGTAAAGCACCAACAGAGAGCCATTACCAATGGGCATTAATAATTACAAGTAAAAGCCTTAGGAAACACAGACATACATATCAGAACCACTATACAGTATCATTTATTCCAAGGAGTTGAGCCAGTGAAGACAAATTAGCAAACAAGCTTAGTAGTTATAGCCACTAATTCCTTTAGGACATTGGATTTCTATAGATGAAAGACATATTTAGACTTCAGCTTCGCAGAAGAAACACACATGGAAATTGCAATCATTTAAGCAAGCAAATTTTACTTCTCAAAGAACAGTTTTATTAATGTAGAAGCCAGCCCCTAAGACTCTTGGAAGATGATTATCTTCTTTCAAGAAAAATGAGAAATAGCGTTCATAAAGTATACACAAAATCTGATGCAGCCCATCTTTTTTTTTAGATAATTGTAGTTTGTTGATAGCAAGCACACAGCTGATAAAATACACTTGGATGTCAGTAAACCATAGATAAAATACACTCGGATGTCAGTAAACCATTTGACTGTATCAAATGATACCGTTTCAAAATAATTTAAGAAACCAGTTTTGGTGTGGACTGAACACTGTACAAAAAAAAAACCCCAAACAAAATTAAAATCATAGACCGAAACTTTTGAAGTATCTCTCAAGGATGCAGGAAATTTTCTTATGTATTCTCCTACTTAAAAATCTCAGTTAATGATACAGAACAGGAGTAAATTGTGTGTTCTTGAAATCTGTGGATGATACTAAATTTAGGAGTTGCAAGCCCCAGTGAGGACAGAGAAAGTTGAGAAGCAGGCAATTAAAAATAAGGTTCTCCTTGGGAAAGTGCAGCGAAGACATCCAACAGGAAAATAATCTGAAAGAAATATTCAGTGGGAGTGACAAACTGAGGAGCCAAGAAATTCTTACAGGGTTTGCAGTGTGATCTGGTAGCAAGAAAGATTAATGAAACCTTGGCTGCACACACAGAAAAAAAAATGCCACATCAAGCAAGAGAGAAGCAAAAGCTAAACATGCCCACTTTGGGTAGCAAGAAATATAGACAGAAAATAATCACGGAAGTCTACAGTACTAAAATGGATGCAAATACCACTGGGAAGAGGCAGGTTTAAAAAGAAAAATAGGGACAAGAGTCTGAAAGCTTCCTTGTAGCCTTTCTAAAGCCTCAATATTACGACCAGACCCACGAGAGAGACTTAAATGACCATTTAAGAAGAGTTCACTCCCACAAATGAGATTAGTAGCAGAAAGCTGAAGATGTGCTGAAGGATCTCCTGCTGGAAATACCGCGGGTTTGTTCTGCAAACACCTCTGCACGACCCGGTGAGGCAGGAATATAAATACTGCAAAGCAACTCCACGCCAGGGCCAAACAATGAGTCCAGGCAGCTCACACTGGCTGAAGGTCATTAATTTCTCAGCAAATGATTAGATAAATATTTATTTTCTTCCAAGCACAATTTTCATAACGGAAACGTATCCAGAGAAACAAAGGCAAACCTCCTCCTGTTTGTAGAGCATACGAGCAGTAAACAAAGAAAAGAAGTACCGTGCATGCAGTGCTAAAAATTGATCTTTTTCAGGTTTTTGTTTTTTTAATCAAAGAATGGTTTGGGTCAGAAGAGACCTTAAAGCCTATCCAGTTCCAACCCCCTGCCATGGGCAGAGACACCTTCCACCCAACAAGGCTGCTCAAAGCCCCATCCAACCTGGCCTTGAACACCTCCAGGGATGGGGCAGCCACAACTTCTCTGGCCAACGCGTGCCAGTGCCTCACCACTCTCAAAGGAAAACATTTCTATCTAGTACCTCATCTAAATTTCCCTTCTTTCAGCTTAAATTAATTAATTAACTGTTATATCTTAATGCAGCATGTATTTCTAACTTTAACAAAACCAAAGCGATGCGAGTAAACCGTAGCGGTACTGCGCTTCCCAGCGGGTGGCTGACTTTGAAGTTCACTCTTCAACAGGATGGATGCTGAGAAACCAAGGAGGCACAAAATCTCCTCGAGGATCTATCCTTCTCTGTGCAAAATGCACATTTTTTTCTTCCCTGCTCAGCTCGAACACTGACAGGTAGCAAAAAGCATGAAAGCCAAAGAACTGCTCAAAACAAAAGAATGCTACCCTGGCATTTAGCATCAGGCTTGTCATGGACTTTGTCTACTGGGTGTAAGGGGCAAGAGCTCTGGATTTTTTTCGGTTGCTGTAGCATCCAAAGTTTGGTAAAGGAAAAATGCAGAGCATAACTGAAAGCCAGACGATCTCAGCTGCTGTGTCTGCTTTGTTTCCCCACTCCTTTCCCCAGCCAGCCCGTCTCCCCACAGTACAGACCACTGCGTGAACACGGCATTATTGAGAACACCACTGCAAGTGTATTTCAAGACTGAGATTTGAAAGCTCACCAACACCAGAACTTTTAAATAACTCTATCAAGAGGTGTTTATCGAACACCCCTATTGCAACGCAACACGGATCGTGCCATTGGTTTGGCACAAATGGTGCTGCAATCCAATTACCTCGTGGCTGGTGATCATCTCAAATACAAGATGGTTTTGGGGTTACTTCTGCACAAGAGGAACGAACAGAAGGGTGGCAACTTTGCCAGAAATATTCCACTTTCCACTGAGAATTAGTTCAGGCGCTAGTTTTAAATATACTAATTTGAACACTGCATTACCTCAAAGATTTTAAAGAAATACATATTTTCCCTTACTAACATAACCATTTCAAGACCAACTTGTGGGTCCTGCAATCGTAAAAAAACAGGATTTTTAATTTTTTTTATATTTTCATCCATACTTCTTAATAGTAGCTACAGGTAAGGTAAATCTTTATGACTCCATTTTGTCATCTGTGGATCAAGGACGCTAATTATCTGACACGTGGCTTTTCAAGGCAGACATAATGATACACCAACCACACACACTTCCAAGTAGTCTGTCTTCTCCTGTCCCTTCTGTTCAATCATCACTTGCTCCAGCACTTTTTCCTCAGGGTGACCGCAACCTTGGTCCTGCCTGGCACATTGAGTTTTCGCCACTATATTTCCCAAGGTTAAACCTCAAGGTTTAAAAACAGTTCTTCCCTCTGAGATGACCTTCGGCAGTTGCCCCAGTTCTGAGAAATGAATGAAGTGTTCCCAAAACAAAGCAGATATTAGTAGTAAGTTGTAGCTAAAAAGAACCTATGTGACCTGCTTTAGAGACAGATACTGCTAAAAATACAGCTGGCTGGGCAAGACTTACGGGCAGACTTCTGGGATCATGCTAATTGGGCAATTCCTCATGGATTAACAATATACAGGACTTCTGCTCACCATTTAAACTATTTTCCTTCAACAGAATCATAGATTCCTAGAATGGATCAGAAAGGACATTAAAGACCATCCAGTTCCAACCCCCCTTTGATATCTTCAACTGGATCAGGTTGCTCAAAGCCTCATCCAACCTTGCCTTGAGTACCTCCAGTGATGGGGCATCCATTACTTCTCTGGGCAACCTGTTCCAGAATAGTATAAAACCATCAAGTAAGGGTAGACCGACCTTTTAATACAGTAGTTAACACAGGGGACAGCATTGATTTTAAGGAACCTGACCTAACATCCATGGAAGTCAATGGGAATCTCTGCAGATACCAGAATTAATCTAAATATTAAAACCTTTAACAGTTGTACCTGCAGATAAAAGCCTACCAAATTGTTGACACGATCTGCCAGATTCCCATAGGGAGGCTATTTCCTCTAATTTTTACTTGCACAGTAGTCTATGAAGTGCCCTTTGCTGCTCTCACAGAGGTGCACAAGATGCCCAGCCTCTGAGGATGCTACAAGCAAGACAGGTTGGTGGCGGCTGATTGGGCTGTTACAGCAACACAGAGGGGCTGGGGGAAGATGCAACAATCTCCAGAGACAACACTGCCTAGTTCATTTTTAAGTTTCATCCTCGTCCTTTAACAGTTAGGAATTGCTCAAAAAAAAAAAAAAAAAAAAAGGAGGAAGTACATTCTATTTCTACTTTAAAGGTTTTTGCAAATCCCAATATCTGTATAAATATCTAACCCTCATCTGAGCTTTAAAAAACAATCTCCCATACAAACGCCTACAACAGTCTTCCTGCATGCACCGTAAAAAGGATTTTCCTTTCACTCCTTGAACTGACTGATTTTGAAGTGTTTCCGAATTCCTCTCTGTCTCACCACACAAGAACAGTCTCCTGACCTGAACAGCCTAAATTAAATTATTGCATTCTAGGCTTCTTATGTCCCTTCTAATTTGCTTTTTTTGACGCAAAACAGTTTGCCTCCTCTTCATGTGCAGCCACGGATCACCATTGTCCTCCTTCCCCGTCATCTTTTAGTTTCTTATCAAAATCTCCTAAGTCAAATCCAAATAGCAGTTTATTATTTAGAGTATTACTGGAGTTTGGGATCCAAAGAACTTCTGTTTCAGCAGAACTTCTGTTTCAGTTCTGACCAATTTGGAGGTATATTAAATGGCATGTTTATTACTTTAAAAATTACTACATTGATTAAATTACTCTGAGCCAATGCTCTGTATTGCTAAGATCAAAAAGTTACCCAGGGAGCAGTTTCAGATAGATCAAAACGCTCCACGTGTCTTAAGACACTGCTTATATTGTTGCTTGCAACATGTATTTGCAAGCATTTCAAGTACTATAAATATTTTGTATCATGCTGTGAATGAGTCAAATGCTGTTTTCCAGGCTAAAATAAAGAAATATACAATATCGGGCAATCTTTCACTTCCCGCAGCAGTCTTTGCAGCAAATCATTAGCAGCTACAAATAGTCTTTGGAATGGGTAATACAGGTGGAAAGAGGCAGCCGTGAAACCCTGTGTGCAAGCATTGCGGCTCCAACTCCCCAGACTGGCGAAAGGAGCACACCTGATGAAGAACTGGTGAGTGAGAACATAACTACCAACCCAAGATACCTGATAGGTAGTTAGCAGTTTCAAGCTGGGTAACCACAAAACACTCTAGAAGAAAGAGCAGAAACCTCCTTAGATTTACCAGCACTGATTCTGCACGCACAAAGGCACGGCGTGAGTAGCTGGGACTGGATTTCAGCTTCCAACTCCTGTCCACACAGCGAGTCCAGGGGGAAAAGTGAACACACGTGATCTGCACAGCTTCGTGGACTTCACTCACAAGCAAGTAACCTCTGTTCCTGTCTTTAAGCAGAAGTCAAAACACTCATTTGAGCTTCATGTGTCTGCAACACGCACAACTCCCAAGGGTCGAGAATCCGTGTGTTTCAGAGGAATAAGGATTCAGCGTAGCCCTGCCAAGCACAGCCTCATGCCAAGGCACTCTGTCAGTAGCCCCATACTCAGGATGGGACAAGGAGATCTCTCGCCAACTGCTCTTCAGCATCATGAGAAACACCCTTTCAGGTGGCACAAGTGGAGAACATCCTCCCAACCACATCCCTTGGGTTGCTGCTTCCCAACTCAATCCCTAAGCACATGCTGTTGTCCACCGCAAAAGCTGCCAGGTATCACTGCACTGGAGATCTACACCACCAAGACAACCAGCCTTGAGGTTCACCCACAGGGTCTGGTTGCCTGGCCAAGCAAAGCCCTCCTGATGTCTTGGGTACACCAGGCAGCTTCTGCTCCGAGGCACAAGGCACACAAAAAGAAGACAGGTCCTCAGGCTTTTCCAGTAAAACTCAGTCCTGGTCTTGAGGAGAGAGAAGCTTGGCATGACTCCTACTCTGGAGAACAGACTGACTCTCCTCCAGGTGCAGAGCTCTCCCAGGCTCCCAGCTGAGCAGTTTGCTGCTTGAGGCCACGCTCTCCATGGGGTAAACCCTGAGCAAGCCACATCACAGAGGCACAGCGTGACCAGAAGTCATGCCCCACCAGCGTGAACCACATCCAGTGGAAGCTGAGGACAATGGGACAAGCACTGACCCACACACAGTCCTGGCAGGCTGATAGCCGCCACCTGGCAGACTGTCACCACGCTCAGGGAAATGCCACTTTCTTCTGTGCACTCCAGGAGAAAGGGGACCCAAGACTGTTAAACGTGTCTGGAAAACATCCAACACACCACAATGATCCTGAAAGAACAAAGATCTCATCAGAGACTGTATTGCAAGTCACTCATAACGAACCAGTTCCATGGATAAAGGAAGGAGCCAGTGCAAACCCCAGGTAAAATCAAGTTTAGGACTCATGACCAATGCCTGAGCACAGCGTGACTCCAAGCCATATTCCCCGCAAAAAGTAACTCCTGGTAGGGTGGCTGCAAGAGAGGTTTAGGGAACGATCTCTCCTCAAAATAAACAGCTGTCAAAGTCACAGCATGACCTGCTCCCTTCATTGCACGGTTAATGTTTTGCCAAGCTTTTGTAACTATGACCAAAATAATTTTAAAATGTGAATTTTGGGGTTGTCCTATGCGGGGACAGGAGGTGGACTCAATGATTTCTGTGGGTCCCCTTACAACTCAGGATATTCTATGATTGCACGATCAAGATAATGCTTATATATTCCACCACTCTCAACAAATTTCATTTATTTAGCCTGTTTCACCTACCTTAATATCCCCAATCCTAACACAAACATGCTAAGAGCTGAACTAAACATCTTTTTTTCCTACACTCACCTCCTATCATCAGACCTGCCTATATTTATACAGACATTTTCAAAGTCCATCATAGAAGTTACATATGTTTCTCCCATAATAGAACATTTTCCTCCGTTAACTACGCATTAATGGAATTAATCGTTAAAGAAATAAGATGAGGATTTCAAACAACATTTTAGTACAGATTTTAAAAGCTAGGCCACTAGAAAAAGAAGTTGAGGAAAATAAGTGAATTATTTAATAGCATCATTCCAGAAAGAGCTTTACTGCGTAACTATACTGAATAGAGAAGCTACTAATAATCTTCAGCTAGTTAGACACACTGAATTAGCACCGTTTTAAAAAGGAATTGTAAAGCTTTCTAAAAAAAACCCCAAAATCTAAGTTTGTGAGAATCTAAAATGCGACAGAAGCATTGGAAAATAGGCCAGATATGCCTGTTTACACAGCCTTGCAAAGGCAAGGAGAATTTCTAGCCCTGTATGAAGTGCTACTGACCTGCCCACACTAAAAAGATAATGGAAAAAGGCTACATGACATTTCACTGGCCTGTCCATGAAAGAAAAATTATTTTGACATGTAGCACTAGATAGAAGCAGTAGAGCAAATCTCTTTTGAAATGAGTATGGTAGAAAGATCTACCTAGAAAGATGAAGAAATCTGTAGAATTGTTGGAAGTCATTAATATTGTACTATATATTTTTTTTAAAGTAAACATTTTTCCCATCAATCCCAAGCGTTATCTCTCTTAGAAGAACTCAAGCACGAATCTTTATCCTCCACTATTATTGCTCATAGATGTCTATAGCATTCACAGGGTAACTCCCTTCAACTAAAGGCAGAGTTCCTTCTCATTTTGTACAGTGGTTTGGGGTTTTTTTTTTGCGTTTTATCCAATAAAAATAAAAACCCTTGAAGATCACAGCTTCTCAGAGCCTTTCGTGGGGTCTGACATCAAAAGGAGGAGCCATAAGGCATGATCCGTCTGTTTTTAAAACAAATGGGCGCATTTGCAAACATTGCTCTTTTGCACGCATTAATAACACGTTAAGGCCTTGATCAGCATTTTGCACACAAAAGCACTCATTCTGACAGAATAGAAAACAATCCACTTTGACAGAAGCAGAAGAATCGGCTTCTGCTACTCTCTGGGCGAGCACCACCTCCATGCTATCACCCACAGAAGCCAAGGAAGCAACTGCTCCAGCTCTAACACCCACCACCGTCCCCTTCTCAAGTCATTTTGGGAAAACACCAATCACAGAATGGTTTGGGTCAGAAGGAACATTAAAGATAATCCATTCCCAAGCCCTCTGCCAGGGGCAGGGACACCTCCCACTGGAAAACGCTGCTCAAAGCCCCATCCACTCTGGCGTTTGATGTCTCCAGTGATGGGGCAGCCACGACTTCTTTGGGCAATCTGTACCAGTGTCACAGGAAAACATTTCTTCCTAATATCTAATTTAAATCTCCCCTCTTTCAGCTTAAAATCACTACCCTTCACCCTATCCCTGAAATCCCTGACAAAGAGCCCATCTCCAGCTTTCCTGGAGCCGCCTGAAAGTACTGGGAGGCTGCTCTAAGGTCTCCCCGGAGCCTTCTCTTCTCCAGGCTGGACAACCCCAACTTTCACAGACTGGCCTCATATGAGGTGCTCCAGCCCTCCGACAGTCTTTCTGGCCTCCTCTGGACTCATTCCAGCAGATCCACGTCCTTCCTGTGCTGAGGACTCCAGAACTGAACGCAGTGGTCCAGGTGGGGTCTCACGGGGGTAGAGTAGAAGGGCCGAATCTCCTCCTTTGCCCTGCTGGTCACACTGCTTTTGACGCAGCTCAGGATACAGATGGCTTTTGGGGCTGCAAGCGCGCATTGCTGGCTCAATCCTCCTCCCAATGCAAAAGTGAGCAATACGTCCCCACCGGCACACTAAGGTGTCCCCTTCACTCCAGAGTAACCCAGGGTTAGAGCAACAACACAGATTAGACATTTATGATGGCAAAGAGAGTTGCAGCCTCTACCACACCATGGGAGGCAGCTCCACACTTCCATAAGCAGCAGTCTGGATTTGCAAGGGCGGTCACCGCTGCTGCCAAAGGGACTGCTCATGCCTGTTTGGGCGCTGCTGCCGTTTACCCAAGGCTGGCATCAAGCCCTACTTGAGCACAATTTGCAATCACCTTAAAGTCACTAAAAACTGTGAGGCTCGCACAGAATCTGCTAGTTTTCTTTTGTACTGCTGAGCTGGAGCCTTTCGCAAGTTGCTTTAACAATCACCAAAGTCAGTGTTGGTAAGGGAAGACTGCATCCCTGGGAGATGGGTAAGACATCCGAGTTATCTCATAGTGTGCTAGCGGTAAAAAGGAGAAAGCCTTGCTCCCTTCTCTCCAGCCGTGCAGCCCCATTCCCTTGGGCAGCTGCACCACCTATGAACTGCTTTAATCCATTAACCAGCAGAGAACTCCGCAGCTCTTCCGCTCCCCACGGAGTTATTTTTCTGCTGCTTCAGTGAAATGGCCCAATACCAAAACAGCATAAGGTAAGCCGCAGCAACTGGGAACAGGAATGGGAAAGCTGCAACTTCTTGCTTTCAGCTTTTGCCAGCTGCAGCTTATCTATTTCACTGCTCTTGCTCAAGAAAATACGTTCCACAGAAAAGGCCTTAAAGCAGAAGGCTTTCCCTGTGTTAAACAAACTGGGGACACAAAGTTTATTGAGTTCATAGCAAAGCATAGGACACAAACGTAAAAATAGATGAGCGGGGTCGCACCAGAGGTCTTGCTAGCCTAACACCCTATCTCCAACACAGCCTGTAAGCACAGGGCTAAGGAAAAGCAAGCACACAATGAGCACAGCTGCACTTCCCCCTAGGACCTTGTTTAATACTTTCACTAATAGGGATTTAGTCAGATTGGAGTGATTTGTCCACTCTGCTCAGTCCCCAGAAAGCCTTTTCCAGGATTTCCACAGGCTTCCCTCCCCTACATGGAGAATCACTTCCTCCTGCCAGGTTCCGAACCCAGCTCCTACAAAGTTTAGTTGCCTTTCACTTGCTCCTACGCTGGGACATGAAACAGCTAAACCCTGTTCAAGGCACTCATGATTTCACAGACCTCTGTCACACCCTTCCTTCAATCACCCCTTTCCTAGTCATTTGTCACATGGGAACCATTCCAGATCTCCAATGATCCATGTGGTGTTTCTCAACACTTCTGGCTGCTCTGTATTCTTCTTGAGATTAAAGTAAGAGATGAAGCAGTATTTACCATACGGACAAAACATGGATTTAGATATGGCATACAATGCTTTGTATCTTATTCTTTACTCTTTTCATAGTATTTCTAGCGGGATGTGTCCCTGGCCATGCCAGTGGCATTGGAACTAGATGATCTTTAAGGTCCCTTCCAACCCAAACTAGTCTATGACTTCATAAGATTTTATATGCTTTCTTTGATCAAACCATCAGCTCTGTGTTTAGTTGCGATGAGACCGTTATCAGTCTCAAGATCCCACCTCAAGTGGTGACAGCCAACCCAGAGTCCACTACTTTGCACAAAACACTCAGATGGTTTCCTACTACCAATGCAAACCACCTCACATTTACCTACACTGCATGCAGGTATCACACAATCCACACTATTCTTTTAAGCTGTAGCGGGGACCTAGGAAACACGTCACAAATTATTTGAGTTAAAATCTGCAAGGTATGTGGATCACCAAAAACGAGCCAGCAATAATAAGAGATCCTGTACTTGGGACAAAGTGCTGCTGAAGCGCTCAACTGCAGAGTGCACGTAGGACAGAGCAGTCCTATGAATGGGACAGCACGTAACACAGAGCTCCTTTGGGCTTTGATCTTTCAGCTATTTGAAACCACACAAAAGTTGAATGAAAAAGGTACAAGATCCCAAAAGAGTCGGATTCCCCACTTCTCCGTGGCAAGCATCTAAAGTTCCCTTTCTATGACCACCTTCACCAAAATAAACAGAACACTTCTAAGGAAAAAGGAAAAAAAAATACAAACCAAGGCATTTCTACTCAATTCCTTTCATGTCTTTCCACCGCCTCATCTAGAGTCACATGTTCAGTCCTGACCTTTCCAGATTCTCCTCTCTGCCTCGCCACACTTATTCAGACTATCAAATTCATTTAGTGAAACCATCCTATCCTTTCACACTTGACTCTTTTCACAGACAAGCAGTTCATTTTCATGCAGACCCACTTTTAACTTCAAAAGGTTGCTTTGTATCTCAGCTTCTGATGTCCCTTGTTTAAAACACTTTCAAATAAGGATCTGAAAAGCATTGTAGCTGGGAACTCACAGCGTCTTCTCCATCCCTCCTCAAAAAAAAGAAAAAAAAAATCCACTATTAAACAAAGCGAGAGGCCACTCATCCACACGCAGGATTTCTGTAGCTTGTCAGTAAGTTTTGTAGCTTGTCCGTGCACAGCCAAGGTCACCCGCAGTACTTGGAAAACTGAGCCCACAGCTGACAGGGTAGGTTGGTCTCCTGGAGTTACCTTTACAGTGATGTTTGCCTTTGCCTTAAACCTCCTCTGAAGTCATTTGTTTCCACTTACCCACGCTCGTTATAGCATGAGAACCCTTCTGAGAAGGTCCTGCAGCATCAGCGGGCAGCGTGACAACCTAAAAAACACCCAATGCCATCCCCTCCGGCAGCTCTGTGCCCCAACTGACCCAAGAACGCATTAACGGAGAAAGCCACCCTGCAAAAACACTTGCTCCTCAGGTAGATGCACGCAAAAGACAGCACTGCAAAAACCAAGTGGTGCAAATTATTTCACACCAAGCCAAACTATTCTGTTTTCCTTTCTTATGGCTCAGGCAACCACGTTTCCCACGTTGGGTGCAGATCAACACCACAACCGATACCAAACTACAAACCCTTTGGTCCATAAAAAAAACCACTTTATACCTATTCAGGGATGCTTTAGCAATCATGAAAAAAATATTTAATTAACAAGATTATATGCAACCCCATAAGGCAATTAGGTGAAAAGATACAGTAGAAAGTCTGCCAAAGTTCCATCTATTAAGCACGCCTAGAAACTACATTTGTGTCACAGCAAACTCCCATAAAAACTAGTGCAGTGGCTCTATTAATCAAAACATGTTTAACTTGGAGACCACAAATACAGGAGAATACTTGTTCGTAGCTCATGTTTAAGAACCTTTTTTCATCTAAAATATTTATAACTCAGTAATTTCAGGTAAGAAAACCATACTGAAAATAGCAGTACATTACACTAAATTTCTCATTAATTTTCCTGTGAAAGATTTGAGTCTCCAAAACCTGACTTTTAAGTTAATTATGCACAATTTGGACACTCCAAAATCAGGAATTCAGAGCTGAATGCCGTCTAGTCACTCACAGAACCTCTTTGATGAAAACATATTATAATCATGCTCTCTTCTTGCCAGAAGAGACGAAAAGGTACTACCAGCACTTTTAAAACCACATCTGAATCTCAAGAGGGTATTTTTTAGTACCAGCTTTTTCCTCCCATAAAACTCAGGAGCCCTATTTCTACCAGAGCAGCTCCAGCAACGCAACCAGAAATGCACCCAGTTAAAATTGTAGCACCCATTTCCTCCTTGCTCTCCTCAGATTTTGTCAAGGGCAGGAATTTTACTTACCCATAATACAGAGAGACACTATAGACCTTCAGAAAAAGGGCAAGACTGAGCACCTCAGCGCAAACACCTCTCCCTTCCCCTTGAATCTAAATGGAAATACAACCACTGAAAGCGGCACTGGTTTTGCATAAATTTTACTTTCTTACAGCAGACACCGCATCAAAACCACAGCAGTTAAAAAGTCAAACAATTTTCCAGCTGGCTGCAACACCCATTGAAAAACAAGCCCAGTTCGAGATAAAACCGTGTCTTTTGTATTAAAATACTGGTCAAGCTGCTGACAAGGAGATAAATTAGTTTTTAAACCATTAATGTACGTTTGCATAAAATTAAAAACAAGTCTATAGAAAGAAATTTGGATAACCGCGATACGTCTCTTCCAGTGCAATACTTCATTCTGATTTTTTGAGAAGCTATTAAAATTGGACCATCTTAGCCTGCTGGAATTTCATTTCTTCATTATTGCAATGTACGGTTAATGCAGGAGATCAGATTAGGTTTTGACAAGTCTTTTACACTTCTCAGGGCAGCATTGCTATTTCTGCTTAGGTTAGTAATTTTATCTACCAGCTAACCTTTACAGTGTTGACAATCAGCAATTAACAGTTTTCTCCCTTGCTTCCCATCCCTTACCCAGGGCCGTGGCAGTGACACGCATCCCTCGGTGCTCCTGGGAGCCTGGTTCAGCCAGACCCCCAAAAGCACCCACCTGCCCCCATGCACGGTTCCAAGATCATCCAAGACTCGGCAACAAGCAGCAAAACAGAGTAAATTCCAGAGGAGGCCATCACCTAATGAAACATGACTAACAGGACTGCTGACTGTCCAAATATTTAACTGCTCTCAAATGCTGCAGGTCAGATGGGTTAATCAAATAAACTTGCACATCCTGAGGGATTGCCCATTATTTCTGTTTTCTTTAAGTCCTTACCTGACTTTAGGCTCTGAAAAACTACCAAGCCCTGAGCAACTATGAATATTTGCATATAAAATCCAATGAAGCAGATGTCACAGTTCATCACGAGCTGAAAACACGGGGAAGGTCTTTCGAAATAAATATTTTTGCTCAATAACGTGACAACGCTCTTCAGCACACGCTGATGGGGACTGACAACACCTACACCAGGTGCCTGGAAATACAACCCATGTCACAGCATGTAACCGCACTGCAAGTTGGAATCTAGCACACGCTGCCTCTCGAACTTAACCACTAAAAATTATCAGTATGAGGAAACACGAAAACAGATGGACAAAGTAGATGCAAAGTGTTTTCAATGTACAACAATGGAAATGAAAATAAATCTAGGATTAAAATACAGCTTAGTTTCACTGATTTCTAATAGCATTTATCTCCATTCAACAAGAATTTATGCACCATTTCAACCTGATAAGAATTTAATTCTAGGTAATAAAGCTTTACAAATTGAATTCAAAGGAAAAAAAAAAACATTTCCCAATTATTTCCAGACCTCCACAACTACAGACTTCAACTAAAGAAACAGGAAAAGCTGCCACTACAAAAGCAGAACTGACATACGACCCCTGGATACAGTGGCACTAGCAGGCAGCTATAATAAAAATCAATATTAATTCCACACACTTCTGTTTTGAAAATAAAGCAATGAAATTCCTTCATGCCCACCTGCCAAAGGGACACAATTCAGACCAACTTCATCGGAGAGGATTTCTAAAGTCTTTCTACAGGCATGTAATAGATTCCAAGCCTGAACGTGCACTGAATGTTCAGTGAACCAAATAATTTTTAACAGATTCCTCGAGGGAGTTTATTTTATATTTTTAAATCACTCTGAGACCTTGCAACAACAAAGGAAGAGAAGAGAAGAGAAGAGAAGAGAAGAGAAGAGAAGAGAAGAGAAGAGAAGAGAAGAGAAGAGAAGAGAAGAGAAGAGAAGAGAAGAGAAGAGAAGAGAAGAGAAGAGAAGAGAAGAGAAGAGAAGAGAAGAGAAGAGAAGAGAAGAGAAGAGAAGAGAAGAGAAGAGAAGAGAAGAGAAGAGAAGAGAAGAGAAGAGAAGAGAAGAGGCGTTTGTGGGGTAGAGTATTGTGTTTCTTCCATGGTTCTCCTGAAAGAGGAACAGCCCTTTCTACTATAATTTCTCGCTACGGACTTTTGAAATGTCTTCATTTCGGCAAACCTCAAACTTACAAAATTGCTTTTGAAAACATACACTGAGCAATTTTAAAGGCTCTCCCTGCAAAAGTACAATATCAGCAATTACAGAAAGTTGATCTAACAACAATTTGGGAGGAATTACAAGTTGCAAGGAGGCAGCTCACCTCCTTCAGCCGTGGTTGCAAAGAGGGAGGGGACGGACAGCATTACAAAACAGTCAGACACAGATTGGGAACCCAGCCTAAATTAGATCCGTCTGCAGGTTTCGGATTAACCACCCTCTCCCCCCCGAGACCGCCAAACTGATGCCCACCTTATTAGCAAGGCCCTTACGAAGCGACAGCAGAATCGGCATGAGAAGCAACCATCCCTTCAAGGAGAAACTTTTTCCAGCTGTATGATTAAGTGTGCAGCAAAACAAGATGCAGAGCCTCAAGCGCTGCCGTCATTTGTGTGATTTCAGCAGGATTAGGCAGAGCGTGATGGAGGAAAAGCCTCAGACAATGAGTCCTTTCATACATCAGAAACAAAACCTACTGTTAATCACACCAGCGATTCAGTTTCTTCCACTAATTCCTAATCAGACATCAACAAATAAAGCGAAACACTTATTCTTGTTTTAATTCTATGAAATAAACATAAGTGAATGGAAGTCCTCAACCCGCACTGTAAAAATGCCGTCACTCCTCCACCTCCTGATATAGGCACGAAAGGCTGGGAAAGGAGCTCTTCCGTAAAATCCATCCACTGAGAAGTCCGGAGAAAAAGATTTAGAGGAGTGCTGCATTAACAAGTTAGAGAAACTTCAAAGCCACGAGACAAACTCAGTCGAAACCCTACTCTGTACAAAAGAGACCTTGAGCCACAGTCATTAGAAAAAACATCTGGTGCGCCTCTTTGATTCTCAACATTAGTCATTGGCCAGAAACAAAACATCTTTTTTTCCTTTTCCCCCAAAGCAGCAAATAATTGCAAATCCACTTCTCCATATAACCTATCATTTATCACCTCATCAGTGACTGCTTGAGTCTGATGGAATTAAACACTCAAGTCAGGCAGTTTTTGTTAAAAGCAATAATTACATTGTTACTAGAATATACAATTAGGTAATAAAAAACAAAAACAAATCTGTCTAGCAATATTTTTAATGCACTCTCAGAGAAATATTACCAGGCTGGAAACAGGCAACACGATAATAATAAAAAAAATCCACTTCCACCAAAGTATAGCTACTTCTAATTTAAAACTTCACCCACAGGCAAAAATACATAAATGATTAGCATTATAGTGTTTATTTTAATTACACTGTGCAACAAGAATCCAAGAGGCTGTTTAACACTCTTCAGATACAAAGAAAGCCAATATCTGAGAGCTCATCCTCCATTTATAACCTACACAGTTGTGTCAGCCCAACCCATCACCTAAATGTCAAAACCAGAATGTCTGCATTTCTCGTAACATCCAAAATCAACAAACAATAGAGGTATCAGCTCAAAGGGAAAGAAAAAAGAAAGAATAACAGGAGGTCAGGCGATCCCTCAACCTGCTCCTTGCAGATAATGCTTATAAGCATCAAAAATTCACTGGTCTTCAGAGCATAACTCTTCCAAGTTTAATAAGAAAAAAAGCCATCTCTAATTCAAACTTACATTTACAAATGCTCTCCAGCAACATAACTGCTGCGCTATGTATTCTTTAACCATAGAATTCACACTGCCTGCCCTGAACACCAAACGATCTAAGCAAACAAAATGCAATTCATCATTTCTAGTGCATTATAGACTTTTTTAATGTCTGAAGCTGTTGATCCCAATAACTATGAAAGTCATTTTAAGACAAACATCCGCCCATCTAGGTAGATGGTTTTGGCCACGGAAGACACTTTCCAACATTGGGGTGGGGGGCATTAGCAGAGCCTGCAGCCACCAAACCCCTCAGAACTCCTGTCCTTTTGATTCTTGGACTCAATGATCCTTCTGAGTCCCTTCCAATTATCCTCTTTATTCCTTCCACAGACGTAAGCAAGAGATTGGCGCTCAGGCATTACAGCAGTACACCTTATTACACTGCTGTACACCAAGAAAAAGCTTGAGGTAAGAAACACAGTAGGAGCCAAGCACAACTGTGGGAAGAAAAAGATCACTGCTGTAGAGCTGTTGGAGTTTGCCACGTTGCATGTCTGTGTTGGACGTGCCCCTCGTCATTGCGGGTGCAGACCCAGCCAGCCAGGCAGGTCAGCAGCAAAAAAACCCAAGCGTAACGCTCGCTGTCAGGAGATGAGCAGCTCCATGCAAAGGATGATACCTGCCCACTCGAATGCAGAGACATCCAGAGCCCGTGCTCTCTTCAGCCTCATCCAAAATCCAGCTTTGAATAACAGAAAGCTACGCTTTGCATCAACCCCATGGCCATGCTACAGGCTTCCAATGAGCTCTCCCTGTCTTCACCTGTCTGGGTGAAGAAGTAGGATGTAGCACCTACAGAGCTGGGCTAAAATTAGCAACCTGCAATAGGACTTCAGAAAATTAGGCTAATCTAGAAGGGTGATTCTGAAATGCCTTTTTTTTTCGAGCCAGAAGACCCCAAACACGCATTCTACCTTAAGACTACGCTCAAAGCATGAAGTGTCATTTTATAGGCTCCAAAGATGTCACAGAATCCAGGGAAAATTCAAACAAAAAAAAAAAAGCAGCAACACTGTTAGCAACAGACTTCAATCTCACAAGTGACAAGCTTTCACAAAATCATACAATGGTTTGGGTTGGAAGAGACCTTAAAGATCATCCAGTTCCATCCCCTCTGCCATGGGCAGGGACACCTCCCACTGGATCAGGTTGCTCAAAGCCTCATCCAACCCAGCCTTGAACATCTCCAGGGACGGGGATGCCACACCTTCTATGAGCTTCTCTCTCTTCCTTCGAAAGTTCATAATTTTCACTCCATGTCAAGAGGCAGAATTCACGCAGCACCTCCACAACCTGCTGAAATACTTGAGTCTCTAGATATAACTCTTCATGCCTGCAGTTATTAATTGAAAGCTACCAACAAGGGTACAGCCAGGAGACAGTCAATATCTAAAATGCATGTTCAAAAATGCATGCTTCCTCCTCCGGTTAAATACAAGTTTACAAGTAAGTTTTCTACTACATAATAACACAGAGATTAGAATACAGAAGACTGTAGAGGCATTTTGGTGGTGCTCAAGTTCAGTCGCAACAAAATGAGAATATATATTACAAAATTATTTCCACGCCTTCTAGTTCATAGGTTTAAGAGGCTAATTTTCTTTGTTTATGGTAATTATGTTTCTTATTTCACTGAACTTTGACATGGAAAATGTATTATTGGATTTTACGTGCATCTTCTAGTCAATTTGTGTAATCTTGCAAATTCTGTATTACAAGTAGTTAAAATACAATGGATGGTACATTCATGAGTTACAGATTTTTCCTTAAAAGCAGAGAACTATTATTGATTGCGTAACAACTACAGCTTGGATTTGGGGAAACAAATGTTACTAAATAAGATATAAACAAACATAACATCTTTGTATTTTAAGAAAATAGTAGTTTATAAAAAAGTCACTTTCTTCTTTTGCCCCCAATGTCACGCCTGCTAAGTACATAACACCTCAACACCTTCTTAACACTTTATGTCCAGAAGTATCCTTTTTATCACTTCTACGGTCCTCCTCCAAGATAAAGAGATGAAAAGCACAATATATATTTTTAAATATATACCCTAAAATCCAAACACTAGACTAATGTTTTTCATACTTCAGACCTAATTTGAATTCCCAATTAACAATCCTATCAAAACCTGGACCATAGAATCTTAGTCTGGAAAAGACCTTCATGATCGTAAAGTCCAATCATAAACTTAACACTGCCAAGCCCACCACTGAACCATGTCCCAAAGCACCGTATCTGCACGTCTTTTAAATACCTCCAGGGACGGTGAATCAACTACTTCCCCGGGCAGCCTCTTATAATGCTTGACAAACCTTCCAGTGAAGAGTTTTTTTCTAATATTCAATCTAAACCTCCCCTGCCACACCTTGAAGCCATTTCCTCTCATCCTATCACTCGTTACTTGGGAGAAGAGCCCAGCACCCACCTCACTACAACCTCCTTTTGAGTAGTTGTAGAGAGCAATAATGGCTCCCCTCAGCCTCCCCTTTTCCAGGCTAAACAACCCCAGTTCCTACAGCCAGTTCTCATAAGATTTGTACTCCAGACCCTTCACCAGCTTTGCTGCTCTTCATTGGTACAGAAAAACTAACTTGTTGATATAACAATTGCTAAAACTCCTTCAGAAAAAGAGCTGCACAGTCATCCCTCTTCCATCCCTACTCACAAAACCCTCTAGAAAAATAATGGCTTCTCCCAAACACTGTAAAACTTAATTTTGTGAGGAAGTCTAACTGAAGAATCAAGTACCATCCCACAAATAACTTCCTGCTCCTGAAGAGAAAAGAGATGTTACAAAGCTCAAGTGCCCGGCTGCCTTCAGCAGCAAGGATGATACACAAGAAAAGAATCCATACACTGCAGGGATAAAAAAGCAACCACGCTATGTGGGTCTCATAAAATAGAACAGATGTGATCCTTGAATACACATATTCAATTCAATGTCAAACATTACATTTGCAGAGGGGAAAAAAAAAAGGAAAGAAAAATAAGGAAGGGAAGCCTATGAAGCCAATAGATAATTCCTCCCCACAGTCAAGCACATGCATGTTTTGTTTGGTTTCAAGTGCTGACGGGATTTCTAGCCGTGCTTTTCCAAGAGCGAAGCCACAAGCCCAGCCTTCACATTTTTCCTCTGTTCAATTTCATCTGACAACTCTGAACTATAAACTTCTTGTGCCAACCTAAATAATTCCTCTCTTTCTCAGTAAGGCTGGAAGAAAGTACTTACCCACTTGCCAGCTGCAGTTGAAATTTTGTGCCAAGAAATAAATGTCTTTTGGGCAGGTTGTAAACTGGAAGCTTCTATGCCTGCTGAAGGACAAGAATAAGACTGAGACCACCCTATCCCTTCCCAGATTAATGGTATTGCTGCATTTCAGCTACACAGTGGATTGCACTCAAAGAAGATATCCGAAGAGAGCTGCTTTCTCCAAGTACTAAGCCCAAGTACTAGGAAATGCTTTTTTCAATTTTGGTCTCAACCAGGCTTTTTATACACATTGCTTCCATCCTCTGTTCCAATAAACTTAAATTATCTCTCTGTTTTTAATCTTTAGAAAAAGTTCTCAGATAATAGAGTCCTCGAAGGAGCAAGACTCGTTTCATCCCTTATTTTTCCCCAGTAATAGACTAGCATGTACACTGTGACATCCTATAGCAAGGACTCCAGCTCCCCTTCCTTAGCCTCTTCTCACAGCCTGAAGAGACCTTCCCCTTCCTACAGACAGTAAAAACATCTGTAGGCACTGCTCACTACAGCCCTCACAAACACCACAAAGCAAAGATTGAGGTGCACTACATCTTCTCCACAGCCAAGAAAGACAACAACTGAGGAAAGCAGAGGGGTAAGCTTTGCGGCAGAATGAATTATGGCTAAATTAGTAATTAAAAGAAGCTGTGAAGAGTATAAAGTCTTCCACCTGGGGTGAGTGGCTACTGAGTTACTTAGCTTTGCAGGCTTGGCTTCCCCACAGCTGTTTTGCATCCACAGACACACAGGTGAGGCACACAACACAATGGCACAAGACCCTGTTACTTCTACTCCACGGTCTTCTCTGTCTTCCTTCCAGTCATACAGGCTTCCCAGCTACAGGATGTCACTGCCCATTTACACGTCCTGCGTTTTGACAGTGGCTTTCAAAGCTCGATGAATCTTCGCACAATAAATCACAACCACAAAGTCAATGCATGAATAAAACCTGTGTTGTTGCAATGGAAAGTGGTCATTTCCTCTTCAATCTATAGTCATAGGCCCCTCTTCCATGCCGAGTATCATCCCATTTTCATTTTGGCAGCGACTTGAATTTTATAGTCACAGCAATGCTGCCAAAATTCTGAAACGCCAGTTAGAAACTCAACTAATACAAATACACAAAGATGAAAAAGCCTCAAGTACTCTCTCCCATAGAAAACAAAAATAGAACAAATGTTAATAAAGGCACATAAACAAATCATCACGAAGTACATTAAAAGAAAAATGTCTCAAGACATGCATCAGCACCATGAACTTGGTTTTTAATATACAGAGTAGCAACGTCTCTATCATCTTCACAAACAGAGCCAAGCAGTGCTTGTTCCCTTTGCTCATTAAAGCTCTACAACTGGTGCCTCCTGTATGCCCACATGTACCATTTCATTAAGCTCACTTGACATTAGATGAAGAAAGAGTACAAGAAAATTGCATATTCCCTGCCTAAAGTAAACTTGTCATTTAAACCTTGTGTATAGATAGAATTCGATACAGCACTGGCGCAGTGAGTCATTCGTCAGTTTGAGAGTTTGTACAACAGTATTCTTACATATGTTTTGCAATACTTTCCAGTTAGCTACCACCCCATGTAATTATAAGTTTGTACTGGAAAGGAAGCATACATTTTGTATTTGAACATCGCAATGAGGGCTGCAGAAACAAAGCTTACTTTTTAAGCAAAAGGAAATCCACGTAAGGAGGATTTCCTCACAAACTGCGTGAAAGGTGAAAGTCAAGGCGTTGCTTCTAAAGGCGAGGAAGCAGAGATGATGGGCATCACAAACATTTCTCAATGAATTCCTCCAAACAGAAACACAAGCAACCCAGGTGTCCGATTCCTTCAAAAGCTGTTTCTTGGCTACATAAGTCAAAACCACGTTTGCTGACACTATATCAAACATTGAGCCGCTTTTACGTGAAAATAATAGATGATATCACACCCTTCTGTACTGGGGTGAGATAACACATTAAAAATTTTCTCTATTATCTTGCATTTACATTTTTAAGTTGCATCAGAGACCCGAGTAATGTAACTCTCAACCCTGGCTTCCAAGAAGCACTGAAAAACACACTGAAACAGAAAGGTTTGTCCTGGTTAAACACTACCAACAACTCTGCCCAGTGGAGTTTCGCTCACTCCAGTGCCTTATAGGGAAGTTTGCAGTTCTTGAAAAGGCACAAGTCCCAACTTAACTTTCCAAGTTTCCTGCTCCAGCAGACCTCTACAGCCAGGTTTTTGAAGCTGGTTATTATTATCACTCGTTCCGACTATCTAAATTCAAATCAAAGGCATCTACCAAATTGTACATCTCCTGCTGTCAGATAAAAAAGCCAAAGAGAAAAAGTACCCTTTGCACAATTAAAAGTTAGCTGGTTAAGATTCAAGAACCAGCAGCAACAACTGGGTTTCTTCCTCTGAATTGCACATACTATGACCTACAAGAAACATTTTCTGCTTAAAAGTAATACTTAAATGGAGATCTATGGCTGAACATTATCACAAGGATTGCACTTACTTGACAGTCTGCTATTAGCCAACTCCATTATCGCTATTTGCAGTTTTAAATGTACAGATTCCGAAGTAACTGTACAAAGCCTCCATTACAAGTGGATTTATGGAAAGCCACAGCAATAATCATCCTCATTAAGCATATCTTCCCACAGCCCTGCATTATGCGGACACAAAGAGGAAAACATTTCTTCTCAGTTACCCACAAGCTTAGATCTCTCTCCTTATAATCACAAGCTTTGACTGTCTTCTCTGCTTCTGCCAATGACAGTTATCACACAATCCCAAAAGCAGGACTTAGTTCAAAAAAATAATTAAAAATACCTGCATAACTCTCAACCCACAACCAAAAGCAGACACAATGTAGGACGGCTTCTATTTTGATTTTCCAGAAACTGACGTTTTCACTGGCAACACACATGAGAATAAAGTGTTTTCTGTGGCTTCTACTATTTTGCCAACGGCTTCAACCAATATTTATCCCAAGACATATTTATGGACACACACACCCAAAGGAAAGGGCAGATGGCAATATTTGTAACTAAGCTGAATTATAAAAACTTCCCCAGCTGAAGTGAGGCATTAACTCTTTGGCCAGAAGCTCTTTTAACCCCTTCACGTGGATGGTCACGCTGCATCCTATTTCAACAACTGGGACGCAAGCCAGTGACGTAGGCTAAGGGACTTGTAAGTTAAAATGGTTGGCTAAAGGCAGAAACTGAGAACCGAAATAACCCAACACCGTCACCCACTACACATTCAGATCACAAAGCGGCCGTTCCACCAGGCAGATTTTACTTCTTGCTTTCGAAGTTCAGACGGCTGATGGGGCGCTTCAACACAACAAATAGATATCGAGGAGTCCCAGTCCTCAGCCCCACAGCGAACCACCACAGCAGAAATAATAAAAACAGGATTAAAGTACACTTGCTCCCTCCATAAAACCATTCTTGTGAGCCACGCACTTCCTGCATTATCGTAAGGAGCGCAATGGACTTCATTTAAAAAGCTGTTTTCAAAGCCTGGTAGGCTCAGAGCAATCACCCAGGAACCAGACACGGAGACAAGTCATTTGCGGCACAGGACCTTAGTAATCTCAAATTAAATTTGTCATTTCTCTAGCATTTACCTTGAAAAAACGAACAAAGGCGGTTATACAAGCAGCGCAGGGAAACTCTGTTTGCTCACTGTCCCTGCTCAAGTTAGGCACCTCCAGAGATCTCTAAACCAGCAAATATTCCACCTAACTAATGTCTGAAGCTTTGATTATCCAGTTACCTTCGGACAAAATCACTTTTTATAGCTCAATTCTACACCTGACAAGAGAACGCTTTATTTGATACTGACAACAGGGCTTCATTTGGTTACATCTGAAATAAACACGTAACTCCAAATCGCTTTAAAGCAGCTGCCACGGTCAGTCTCCTGGAAACAGAGCACATCTCTGCTTCAGAAGAGGTCTATGGGAACAGAACTAGAATAGTGCAGGAATACTTTCTTTCATTAAATTTAATTTACACCAGGTATTTGAAGTGCTCAAAGTGGCATCTTAAACAGTTTCTGGGTGCCAAAACCACCAGGAAAGCAAACACCCATTTGCAGCATCGCCTTCAGCCTCGCTCCTGCTCCAACACCCTCGGGGTACCCCGATATCCCCGGGGTGGGGGGAGAACCACACCACCCCGAGCATCCTCCGGTACCCCCAGAGAAGGGGAGAATTGTGTCAACCCAGGCAGCCCCCGGTACCCCCGGGGTACGGGAGATTCACGTTTCCCCGTGCACCCCCGGTAACGCCAGGGAGTAGGAGAATCAGGCACCCCTGGGGAGAGGGAGAATGGCATCCTCACGGGCACCCTCGGTATCCCCGGTACCGGGAGATGCGTATCCTCCCGGGCACCCTCGGAACCGGGGAGAAGCGTATCCTCCCGGGCACAGCCGGTGCCCCCGAGGCGGGGTGGAACTGCCCCCCCGCACCGGGCACCCCCCGGTACCGGGGAGAAGCGCATCCTCCCGGGCTCCCCCAGCCCAACAGGTTGCAGAGGCGGCTGCGGGGCAGGAGCTGGCGCCGGGGAGGCTGCAGCCGCCACCACCCCCCCGGAAGGGAGGGCGGGTGGAGGGGATGGCGATGCCCACCCCTCCCGCTCCGGTTTTGGGGGCCGGTACCCCGGCGGGGCTCGCTGCCCGCTCCCTTTGTTCTCGCCACCCAAGACGCCGCCGCCCGGCCGCCCCGCGCTCTCCCAGGCGGCGGATTGGGAAAGGAGGGGGGGGGGGGGGGGGGGGGGGGAGTGTGGGGGGAGCGCGATCCACCGCCCCCCGCCCCGCTGCAGCGCCCTCGCTCCTCCCGGCGAGGAACGGCTTCGCTTCGGGCCGGGACTGACTGCCCCGAGCCCGGGACGCGGCACCGGGGCTGCCCCAGCCCGGGGGAACGGCATGCTTGGCATCCCCGGGACCGGGGGCAGCGCCGGTACTGCTCGACGTCCCCGGTACCCCACGGCACCCCCGGTACCGCTCGACATTCCCGGTACCGCAGGGCATCCCACCGCATCCTCGGTACTCCACGGCGGAGCCGGCAACCCCGGTATCACACCGTATCCCCACTACCCCACGGTGGATTCGGTACCGCACGACATCGCCGGTATCACTCGGCACACTTAGTACTCCACGGCATTCCACCGCATCCCCGGTACCCGTTCGGCGGATCCGGTACCGAGGGGCACCTTCGGTACCGCTCGGCACCCCCGGTAGAGAAGAACATCCTCGGTATCGCTCGGTACCCCCGGCACCGTTCAGCGGAACCGGTACCGCACGGCACCGCCGGTACCACGGGGCACCCCCGGAACCTCTCGGCGGTCCCCACGGGGCACCGGGGTCGGTCGCTCGGGGGCGCCGATCCGCGGGGCTCAACAGGCGGCGGAGTTCCGCGGCTCCGCGGGAGCCGATCCCGCCGCACCGGGAGCGGAGCGCGGGGGAAAAAAAAAAAAGCACCGCGACCGAGTCACCTACCGGGGCCGCGGGGCTCCGCCGCCCGCATGCTGCCTCCGCGCGACACCCCGGCTCCGCTCCCTCCGCCGCCGCCGCCGCCGCGGGACCGCGCTCCGTGCGCGCCGCCGCCGCCAGCCCAGCCCCCGCCGGGGCCGCGCCCGCCGCCCGCCCGGCCCGCGCCGCCGCCGCCACCTGCGGGCTCACCTGCGCCCGCCGCGCTCCGCCGAGCCTGAGCCGCTCCGCTCCGCCCGCCCGCGGGCAGGGCTCGCCCGGGCAGGTGTGGGCGGGGAGGGCGCGGGGGGCGGTGCCGCCGGAAGGAGCGGGGATGGGCGCCCGGGGGCCCCGCGCCGACCCCGCCCCGCTGCAGCCCAACCTGCCCTCGCGGGGGGGGGGGGGGAAGACCCCCAGGCACCCCGCGACGCCCCCCCCCCCCCGGTTCTCCCCGTGCCCACCCGCTGCTGGACCCGAGGGACACACACGTTCCCGTGCCCCCCCCGCTGTCCCCCCTCGCCCTCGGGGGTGCAGCCGCCCCAGGCACCCCCCTGGCTGCCCGACCCCGACCCGCTGCCCCACAGCCCCTACCGCTGCCCACCCGCCGTCGGGGGTGCAACGGCCCCAGAGACCCCCCCAAACCTCTCTCGGGGGTGCAACGGCCCCAGAGACCCCCCCCAAACCTCTCTCGGGGGTGCAACGGCCCCAGAGACCTCCCCCCAAACCTCTCTCGGGGGTGCAACGGCCCCAGGGACGCCCCCCCAAACCTCTCTCGGGGCTGCAACGGCCCCAGGCACCCCCCCAAACCTCTCTCGGGGGTGCAGCCGCCCCAGGGACCCCCCCCCCCAAACCTCTCTCGGGGGTGCAACGGCCCCAGAGACCCCCCCCCAAACCTCTCTCGGGGGTGCAACGGCCCCAGGGACCCCCCCCCAAACCTCTCTCGGGGGTGCAACGGCCCCAGGCACCCCCCCAAACCTCTCTCGGGGGTGCAGCCGCCCCAGGGACACCCCCCCAAACCTCTCTCGGGGGTGCAACGGCCCCAGGCAACCCCCAAACCTCTCTCGGGGGTGCAGCCGCCCCAGGGACACCCCCCAAACCTCTCTCGGGGGTGCAGCCTCCCGAGGGACCCCCCCGCCCCCCTCCCCGCAGTCCTGTACCCCAACGCCATCCCGGTGCCCTCCCTGCTCCCCGCCCCCCCCTTTCACCCCCGTTCTCAGGGGTGCAGCCGCCCCGGGGACTGCCCGGCTGCCCCCGCCGATGCCTCCTCCTCCCGGCCGTCCTGGTGACCCTCCGATGTTCCCCCTCCCCCCGTCGGGGGTGCAGACCCCCCAGGGACACCCCGCCGTCCCCCCATCCTGCGTCGCCACCACCTGCCCCGCTCCCCCTGCTGCCCGGTCCCGGTGCCCGTCCCGATGCCGCCCCCCACCCGCCTTCCCGCTTTGCGGGGGGAGAACCGCATCCTCCCGGGCACCACCCGGTGCCCCTGAGGTGAAGAGCACCGTACCCCTCGGGTACCCCCCGAGAATCGCATTCCGCGGTATCGGGGAGAACATTGCTCCCCCCGGTGCCCCCCGGGGGGGGGAACCAGTCATGTCCCGTGTCCCTCTCGTTGTCCCGGTGTCGTCCCCCCCCGCAGCGGGACCCCTGCCAGGTCCCCCAGCACAAACTGCGCTTCAGCTGCTTCTGTTGCTCCTTCCCATCATCTTGGCCACGTGCCCTGAGAAACGCCACAAGAACACGCAAAACCAAAGGGGATTTTCGTCGTCCTCTGAGATGGTGGAAGGCTTTGGTCACCGATGGCGCTGATGCTCTTGGCCCCTTGCCCACCCTTTCTTCCATGCTCAGTGCTTTCACCCTGACGCCATTCCTCTCCCCAAGCCATAGTGGGATCACCCCAGTATTTCCCACTACGTGTTAGTATTTTGTTCCCTTCTGTGGTCTCCAGGATTTCTTGTGCATGATAACTGTGTTCCTCTGGGGATCTCTCGCCGTTGTCCTCTCCATTTATCCAGGGTGGTGGAAAGAGCCAAATAGTTTGCGGGGGTTCTTCCTCTGCCCCACCGGGGTTGCCTCGAACACCCTGAGGATTTCTAGGCTTTCAGGAGAACGTGATGCCTGGTCATGGAATCATAGAATGGTTTGGGTCGGAAGGGACCTTAAAGATCATCCAGTTCCAATCTCCTGCCGTGGGCAGGGACACCTCCCACCGGATCAGGCTGCTCAAAGCCCCACACAACCTGGCTTTGAACACCTCCAGGGATGGGGCAGCCACCACTTCTCTGGGCAACCTGGGCCAGGGCCTCACCACCCTCACCGGGAAACATTTCTTCCTGATATCTATTATAAATCTCCCCTCTTTCAGCTTAAAACCATTCCCTTTCATCCCATCCCTGCATTCCCTGATCAAGAGTCCCTCCCCAGCTTTCCCGGAGCCCCTCTCAGTACTGGAAGCTGCTCTAAGGTCTCCCCAGAGCCTTCTCTTCTCCAGGCTGAACAATCCCAACTCTCTCAGCCTGTCCTGTATGGGAGGTGCTCCAGCCCTCGGATCATCTTTGTGGTCTCCTCTGCACTCATTCTAACGGATCCTTGTCCTTCCTGTGCTGAGGACTGTTGAACTGAGTGCAGGACTCCAGGTGAGGTCCCTCGTGCATCACTCGCCTCTGCCCTAAACTGAGCACCTGAAGCCAGTTTTACACCCCTGCTGCATGGCAGGAAGCTCAGGCACCGAAAGCCTTTGGTTCTGGGGATAATTCCTTCCAACTCCGTATCCAAATGTTGCTGTGTAACAGCCCTTCTGTGCATTACACAGTGAGGCCACAGAGCTTAGAGTAAGTGGTGCTGGCCGGGAGCCACGCAACGCTGCCAAAGTGCCCATAGGCTCCACTCTCCGTGTTAAAATTTGGATCTGTGTCAGGATGCTCCAGAGCACAAGACCACAGGGAACCCAGGAGATCCCTACTCCAGAGCATGGATTCACGGAGCCTCCAGAGTTGTTGTCCCTGCTTGCACAGCAGCCTTGTTGGGAAGTGGGCCATGTCAACACGATCCTTGTCCATGTTACGTGGGAGCAACAGGGTTTTGAAGTTTGCATGGGAAATGGAATATTTGTGGTGTGATGCTCCTCTGCCGTTCTCATCAGACACTTAAGAACTTTTGAGTGGAGGCACTGAAATGCTGGGCCAGTCTATGGGACAGTTTTTCAAGGTATTCTTAGAAACCTAGAGATGTGGGTGCCTACACCCCTTCACAGATCTGGTTTCATGTGACTGATGCAGAACTGCCTCATAAACTTTTGGTGCCCTGGAGCTTCTAGCCAAGACTTGCAGGTAAATGATTGTCTCATGGGCGTAAGCCATTAATCATCTGAATCATGAAACAGAGAGTTTTCTCATACGGCTCCCACCCAAAGTACTGTATTATTCTGTGCACTCTCTGCCTTCATGATGTAAAAACTTCGAAGGCTATGAGTAGCGTGGCCCCCATAGGCACTGATTCCTTGTGCTTCACTGGATATGGTGTGGCCAGATTGTCATCCCTTTACCTGCCTGAGGACTCTGTGGTCACGGAGCACTGTTCTTCAAAGCAAAGGCACCCACTGAACAATTTGCTTAGTACAGGGTGCAGTGGCGTGTTGTCACCAGAGCTGTGTTCTGGGAGGAGGTGTACAAGAGTCCAAAAGCCCTGAGACTGATCCACCAGTTTGTACGTAGCACTGTGCTGTGTCATCTTGGTAGCTCTTATGGCTCTGGTCTGCCCAGCCGTGTCCGTAGTGAGTTTTTGGGAAAGCAAAGTCTCATTGTGTATTTGCCACACCTGGTTTGGAGCTCACTGCTTGTGGTAGCTCATCCTTCCCTTTGGCCCAACTCTTCAGAGTAAATGTAGACCCCTGTAGCTTGTGATGGGTGCCACTCGATAGCCAGCTGGTATATCAATACTGTGGGTTTGCTTGCCTTTAGCATAAAAAAAATTGGTATAGAAATAAAAGACCAGCCTTCTGAAAGTTTTAAGACTTGTCAGAACAACTCCCCTTCTCATTTAAGGCGTTGCTAAACTTGCTAAATACTTTGGGTTGCGTCTGTAAGCTGCAGAGCCTGTCGGAAGCCTGTCCTTTCTCCAACTGCTGTGGGGTTTTTTTGAGGGAGTATTCTTGCTGATGACTTTTCCTCACCTGATTTTACAGTAATTGTCAATTGTATTGTCAGGTTTCCTGGTCTGATTCACAAGTGCCTGGTGCAATGCTCAACTTGGTGCTCATGTAAGATAATACATCTCCATCTGTAGATCTGCTTGACAGCACAGCTTGAGGACCATATGGCCGTGACTCTGACTGCCCACCATTTTTTTCAATATTACCCCCAAGACTCTTTCAGTTCCTTTGTAAGACAGGATTATTAGAATGCTCTGTTTTGTTCCAAATAATAATAATAAAACAATCTGTGTTACCCATCTCTGTTCTTCTCCTCTTGAAGGAACTGCAGCCTTGGAGAGACGGCTCTGGTGCTTCCTCATCCGCAGCACTAGGTTGTCTAGACTGGGGGAATCTTTAAGCTGAGTATAACAACTTGTCCTCAATTTTGCTTTACTACAACTTGTACTTGATAGAAGCAATCGAAGTCAGTGGTGTAATAAAAGTGCAGTCACGATGCTGAAGTGGTGTTTCCTGGCCAAGGCCCCTAAGTTTGCTGTTCCTCAGGTTCCTTTCTATAAAGTAGGTACAAATGTCTTTCCCTTTCTGCATCGCTCATCTCAGCTGCCTGACCAGATCCTGTCAGGACACATGCTCTCTCTGACTGTGGCTTTGCATAGTGCTTAACATAGTGAAGCTCTCCTCTTGATTGGTGCCTTAGAGGTTCTACAAAGTACATAAACATGAGTCATAATTCTCATAGTTCATTTACCTCCTTTTCCTCATACTAAACAAGATAGGTAAGTTTATTGGGGGGAAAAAAAAAAGCAGCTAACAAACAAAAAACAAAGCATGTCCTGAAAATTTGTTCCTGGTATGTAAATATATTTTGGGCGTTATTAATTGGGAAGAGTTTTCTGCTTCTGACGGAATAAAATATGTCAAAGGAAGGTCCTGGGAATGGTGGTCACCAAGACTGAAACTGAATTGACCTCCTGCTTCTGCTAAGGGCCAAAATCCGGAGTACTGGTGGTAATCGGCTTGTGGAAGACTCTTCCTGAAATGCAATTGCTTGTTCAGAAAAGCAGACTTACAGATGAGTAATTATCGTTTGCAGCATGGTCTCCATGTGTTCAAGTCCCAGAAATATCAGCTCGCTGTCCTTTTCTAACCCTAAATGAATGGTAATGGGAAGACTAATATCCATCGTGTGCATGGAAGTTAAAGCAAGCAATATACAAAATGCAGCGAGCTTGACGCTGGAGTGGTCTCTGCCCCCCCTCTGTGTTTCTTGCCAGAGTTTGCTTTTCCTGTGTTTCTTTCCATCCTTGTCAGGTTCCTGAAAAACTGTGTTTTTCTGGTTTTCATTGCAATGACATCTGTGCTCAGCCAGTTCAAGAGTTGCTCTGGTGGTCTTCAGCTCTGATCCTTCACGGTTTGGCAGACCACAGGCTTCCAGGCTGTCAAAGAGATGGAGGGCAGCACCAATCACACGAGTGTTTGAGCACTTCCTAAGCTGATGTATTTATCCTCACAGGACTTCTATGAGGTCGGAAATTACTCCTGTCCCCTTTTTAGAGATGAAAACCAGATGCACGCAGAAGCTAATTGAATTAGCTAATGTCACACAGGAGCCGGTGGCAAAGCAGTGAAACGAGATCAGCCGCCGGCCCCAGTGCCATGTGCCGGGGGACAGGTCGGCTCAAACAGTTTAGAAAGCCTGGTCGGTACCCACAGGCTTTTATAGCCCTGTGGAAATGTAAAACATGAGCTCTCAGAGCACCGCAACCTGGGGCAGAAAATTCAAAGCACAAACTTTTAGATGATGGCAGCCTAGGAAGGAAGGGATGGATTTGCACTCAGATCCAAGTCAGGCAGTGACAGCAATACCAGCCTGGCCCAGGCTTGCAAAGTGACTGGGCTTTTGGACTTGCTCTGGGGAAGAAGCATTTCTTTTTCCTAACAACCGTTGAGAAGGGATTTGTAATATTGGATCAAATCTGTCAGCTGATTCCAGCCTTGTCAGAAAATTCATCTGGGGGCTGAGAGCTCCCTTCCTTGCTTTCACACATGGGTAAAAGGAGGAGCAAAAAAAAAAAAAGAGGAACAAAATTTCAGCACAATTCTTCTTTTTCTTTTTCGTACTAATTTTTAGTACCGTTTCCTTTTATATTCAATTTTCAAAGCATAGAATCGTAGAATGGTTTGAGTTGGAAGGAACCTTAAAGACCATCCAGTTCCACCCCCCTGCCATGGGCAGGGACACCTCCCACTGGATCAGGCTGCTCAAAGCCCCATCCAACCTGGCCTTGGAACAACTCCAGCGATGGGGCAGCCACAGCTTCTCTGGGCAACCTGGGCCAGTGCCTCACCACCCTCACAAGAAAAAATTTCTTCCTAATATCTAAATCTCCCCTTTTTCAAATTAAAACTGTTACCCCTCGTCCTACCCCTGCACTTCCTGAAATGTTGAAAGCACTTTAAAAGTCATGAAACAGTTAAGAGAATACTGTAGACTGTGTTTGGAGATCTTAAAAGCAATTCTATTTTAAAACTTCAGGTTGTTTTGTAAGTACGAGGTGAGGAATGCTGCTAACACAGCTCGTGTGTACAAGAGTGAGTTTTGATTAAATGCTTGTCCTTATAAGCATTGAGATGGGAAAGGGAGTGGCATTGCCTTATCTTTGCAACAAATTTATAGACCTTGTTAGCGAGGTTAAACTTTTGTGCTGACTAAACTTTTCTGGACTTTCTTTCCGCAATAAAAATCCACCTCAAATTTTCAGCTTGCGACTAATTAGCAGATGAAGTAATGTCAAATATTTCACTTTAAAGCAAGGCAAGTATCCTGAAATACTCTGCCCCAGCATCAAAATGGATTTTGCCCAAACGGCTGCTCCTCCCTTGCAGAATTCCACCTCTTACCAGCTTTTAATATTTGGTAGCATTGCAAAGCTAGTGCTTTTCTTTGACGGTATCGTCGACTTCAGGTCTGATCACAGGATTGATTCTGCCCTTGGTTCTGCGTGCAGCAGCACCCTCTGCCAACAGCCACCTGAGATAAAAAGGTAATTCAGAGAGCAGAGACTGAAAATGTAACTGGAAGAAGGATCACCCTGAGCACAGCTCTGCTGCAATAGATGACAGGCAAACAGGACAAATATATTGGATTGAGGTTTATATCCCCAAAGGAGCTGACATGATTGCTGCTTACCGAATTTCATATTTAAGTTAGAAGATGCAATCTGAAATTTTCAAAGTGCAGTAGATGGGAAGTCCTTTATTCTTACCTCAGAGTTTGAGAGCTGTAGCCCAGAGAAGGTGATGGGAATAAAGCGTTACTCCCACATCGGCTAATCTCAGCCTTTTGTGTGCGAATGCCAAGAGTGGTCTCAGAAGGGTCACGGGAGCCCTCGGGCACAGCATGGTTACTATAGTTCCGCTCTGAGGTCTCCAAAGAAATCAAGCAGAAGAATTTGGACATGCCAGCCTTCTACAGGAATGGCACAGAGGAGGGGTTTGGGGCCTGCTCAGCTGTGTATGTGGAAGCTGGGACCTCCTGGGTGAAGTATTACAGGCACCAGAGCTGGCCCCAAGTGCAACAGGCAGCTGTGAGCTCGGCAGAAGTGGAATTTCATGGCCGAACTGTACCTTTTCCTCTTACAGCCAACAGTGAATTTTTCAGTGTGGAGCTCAGCATCCGAGCTCTGTGCAGAGATTGGAATGCAGTGGCCACTCTGTGTGGACAGCATGGAAATGCCGTGCTCCTGGGGAAGGTGACAGTGCTGTAAAGTGTGACTGGGATGCGATGAACACCTGCAGTGGTGGGTACCAGCATGGAGCAGCCGTCCTCCTCTGGTCTGTGCGACTAATCCTTGCAGCATTCATGAGGCAGGATTTGGGAAGAGGCCGTAATGAAGGATACGTGATCCTTGATTTGATAAGCATGGACGGGACTTAAATACTTCCCAGAATTTTGCTACCCTATTGTGGGATGTGCCTGAATTACAGAAGTAAACTGAAGCGGTCCCCTAATGGTTTCCTTCAATTCATCCCTTTTGCCACCCCTCACCCCCACCCCCCAAAAAAGCCCAGCAAGAACCATCTATTTTGATAGGTCATTTAAAACTGCTTTCGTAAAAACAGATTTGTATTTTATGGCTTAATATTTTAGAGGCTGGTGACTGGTTAAACATCTTTCAATACCAGCACCTCTTGCTTTGGGCTTCAGCGTTGAAATAAGTCACTGGTTGTCATGATTTACTCTGTACACTATGGGACAAGTGCAAGATTTTGACAAGAAAAGATATTTGGGTGTTATTTGAGGAGACATGGGGAAAGTCACTTAACTCAGTGTTTATATAGAATGGCTTTCTTGTTTCAGAGGTCACCTCTGTTGGAATAACAGGTGCAGGCTTCAGACATCAGCTGCAAGGGCTGTTTTGTGCATCAGGGAGGTTATAGCTTTTGCTATTAAAGATAGTCAGAATTTCAGGGAATAAATTTTGTTTAATTTTACCCAACCTTTCCATCACAATTCTAGCAGGAAGGCGCGGCCTGTCAGCATAACAATTGCTTTTGTGTAGATAATACCAATGTCTTTACTAAGCGCTGTTCCCATTAAGGTGTTCAGAGCAGTGGATGTGGAAACCTGCTCCTGAAAAAATGCGTCCCAGCTTTGAAGGCAACTGTCTGCAAGTTTAAATAAGAGCAATAAATTTGGTGAGGAATGAGCTATAAACATGCTAGAGACTTTGTTCAGATTTGGGAATAAAGAGTTTCTTCAGTGCTGCTCAAAGTGTGGAATTGTTGGCTCCAGTAATCACTCTGCAAATATTGCAGAGTGGTGTTTGGGTTTGTTTTTAAAAGCACCTTGAAGTGGAGTTTCTCCAACACTGAAGGGTTGGGCATGTTCAGCAAATGAAATGGGCTGGCTGGGCATTCCTGACCATCTCTCATCCGAACCACAGCCCCTACGGAGAGCTACAAGCTTCCTCCTCGGACCAACTCCAAACCCTAGGGCTGTGCACAACCTTCCCTGTCTTTTCCCTTCTGCTGGCCTTCATCCCAACAGCTCCCTGGGCTTGTCTATCTCTTTCTACTCTCTCTGCACACACATTCACACACACGTGTGTACAGACATGCAAACACACATGTGCATGCACACACAGAGAGATGTACACGAGTATACACACAAAGCCCTCAAAGCATTCCCCTGCTGAGCACTTGCAGAGCTGCGTCACCGCTGGCCTGGGGACCGGCCATCCTCTCGGTATCTCCAAGCTGTCCTTGCTCAGACTGCTTCCAGTCAAACTTCAGAAGTACTGAACTCAACCGTGCTTTTGTATCCTTACCCCACGTTTTCCCATCGGCAAGTCTATTTAAGTGCTTTGGCATGTCCCTTGCCAAGTCTGCGTTCTATAGGTTCTTGGCTTGGGCTCATGGCTGTAGTATCTGAGCACTTTTCAGTCATGCGTGAAGTGATGTGACTCATGTCAGGCTCGGGTGATTTGTTCTCTCTCCCCATTCTCTCCCTAGGAGGAGGGCTGTCCCTGCTGTGCTGGAGTCTTTGTTTTGTTTGGGTAAAGTTTCAGTTTGTGAGATTTTTTCCTGTGACCAGGGGGCTGGGGGTGTCACCCGCAATCTTCATTCTTTCATCCCTTCGATGGGCTCTGCTGACACATTGAAGATTTTCACAATTTTTATGTTATCTCTCTGCTACATTCCTCTGCTACCAGGAATATTTGGCGCTGTCATATTTAATGACTAAACCCATCCAACAGTATTCTGTCTTCTGCTTTTGGGCGCAAGGCAGCCTTTAACTCTTAGAGGTCAAGCTGAGAACATGCTGAGAACAGAACAGTCCACACATGTCCCATCGGTTTTTACACCTTCTTCTGCATCAGTCGCTGCTGGTCATGGCAGGATGTGGGACTACTTGGGTGTTTGGACTGGTCTAGTCTGAACAGCTCTGTCTTACTGTTTTCCCAGTATCCTTGTTAGTGCTGTTCAAGGTACACCCCACCCCCAAATTCACAAAACCAGGAAAATTACAGTCCTATATATTTTTTTCTGCTTTCCATTCTGTGGGATGTAAGCAGAAAGCTACCTTCTTGAAGGTTTGTGTGGGGGTTCTTTCATTTATACTTTGTATTTTTAATTACAGTAAGAACTCCACTTTAGAAAAGACGTTGAAAGAAAAGGATGTGATCATCAGATTCATACTTGGTTTAAATGATGGACTCAGTTTCTGCTCTCCCTATCCTCCAGAAAGTTCTAAGTGAAAAAGCAAAGGAACAACAGAGTTCAGGAGGAGAGTTTTAATAAACCAAGTGATTTTGAAAAAGCAAGTAAAGAACTGTGAATTCTCAAACAACTCATCTGGGTGATCAAGAAATAAAAACGCCACTTGAAATTTCACTCTCATAAGATGCAAAATGATCTGTAAAAAAGTTGTACAAATAAGTTCCCTTGGGCACTCCTGTGGTGCTCCGTAGCATCATACACTGTCTTAGGAATTGATTTAGAGCAATCAAAACCAATAAAAATGAAACTGCAAAGAAGGGGAGACAAACCCGCTTCAGCTGCTGTGGTCGGGTGTGGATTTGCCGCAGGCAGCTGTGAGGAAGGTGAGCCCATTTTCTTCTGTATCTTCCTCCCATCCACTGCTGCTTTCCACAGCATCCAAGGCAGATCAGAGCTGCCATTGACACAAGTCCCATTTTCCTAATGAGGGGGGAACTCCACACATGGCCATGCATCACCTTGGGAATGGTCATCACCACCTGCCGCATCCTTGTCATCTTATTCCCAGCTGATGCCACGTTTTCCATTGCATTAACACAAGCAGCTGAAAGTGTGAATCAAATCAGTGGACAGTTCTGGATTTAAACTAATCTGGCAAAAAGAAAAAAAAGGCAAGTTTTAATCTTGATGCATTTGCCCTTACAGCTTTGCATGCACTGGCACTAGCACAAGGTGAAGGTGTGCGAGGGCTGGGCTGGAGAGCCGTGGCGGTGGGAAGACAGCGCTGCTTTCCACAGCAGGGCTTCTTTATGGCTTTGCTGTTAGACAACTGACATTTCTTTCTTCAGCAGTGACAGTTTATGCTGGCCTAAATTATATGCAAAATTACAGCCTAATGTAAAGGGTATTGCTTTGTGCCTACTTTGAATTTAAAAGGTTTACCTGGGTTAAAGCATATATCAATACTTCCAGCCGTAGGACTGAAAGTGCTGCATGCTTTGGTTGCTACGTTCTGTGCTGGCACTGTAAAGCAGCTGTAAATTCAGGTAGCTGCTTTGCATTACCGTTGGGGCACAGCACAGCCAGCACCGGGGTGAATCAGGGATATACTTCATCTTTTTATACTTTGCATCAGAGAGATAGAAAGAGAGAGAGCCTCTATGCCAAAGAGCAATTCATCTCCACACTCCGGTTTTCCTGTCTCTGAGCACGGCGGCAGCCCCTCACCGTAGCAACAGTTGCAATCCCCCCATCCCAACCCTGGCAACAAACACCCTCTTCTCCTCCTATTGCCTCTCTGAGTGTCTATTCCAATTCCCCAGAAGGATGCAGAGCTTGAGCCTTCCCTCCTCAGCAGGCTGGAGGCACTGACAGATGCTGGAGGGAAGCAGGAGGGACGACGGAGCTACTTGAAGGTGAGCACAGAGACTACAGGGGAAAAGGAGACACCTACAGCGCTTGACAGAGGCTGGGCTGTAGGAAGGTCCCTTACCCAAGGGACATGATCTGAGGATGGAGAAAGAAATAGGAAAAGGCCACGTGGATACAGAATTTGACAGCTCTGCTCCCAGAAACCTCCCTCTGCATTACACCTCCAGCCCACTGCTCACAGCATTCCCTCACCCTACCACCCTCTCCAGCCTCCTACTCCAGTGTGGAGCTCCCGTAAACCCAGCTGCCCTCTCCCAGCCATCCTCCATCCCACCTGCAAAACTGCTCCGACTGCTGGCAATCCTGCTGTGTCTTTGGAGGACTCCGGCTTCAGGTGGTCTGTCACATCCTTTTGGAACCTGTTTAACCCTCTTGCTGTTAAAAATGTCCATCTTAATTTCTAGTCTGAATTTGTCCGATTTCATCTTTATTAGCTTTTATTATGCTGCTCTAATCTGCTGGAGAGCCCTTTAATACTAAAAGGCTGGAGACAGCCAGAACCTTTGCAAGAGCTGCGTTCTCATTCCAGGAACTGCAGCATATGCTCCTTACAGAAAAGCTTTCCATATTTTCAGTGTTCCTTCTATAAAAACATCCAAAGTTTATCTCTCAACAGTACTTTTTTTTTTTTCTGAGGGGTAGAGTCACGCTGCTGAAACTTGAGTCTTCACCTAGAACTTTCTCCAGGTGCAGCGATTTTAGCAGAGGTTTCCATACTGAGCGAACTAGGCAAGTGGGGACTGGAGCTGAAACCTCAGCTCTGAAGCCAGGAGATAGATGTCCAGGCTGAGAGTGGATAGTTAGAAACACCAGTTTATTAGTGAAGAGTTGAGACAGCGCCACAGAGCGTGTGAGCAGTGCTGCCGTGTGTCCCCGTGCTCTTCCTTCCCGCATGGCCCCGCGGGATCCAAACCAGGCAAGGAAGGCTTTGAGGAAAGGCTAACCATGAAGGTGAAGTCCCTCAGAGTCTTCTCGGGGTGCCTGCTCATCCAACTCATCACTCACATCTTATTTATGTTTCCCTAGTGCATGACCAGACGAGCTATGAGACTCCGTATGAAAATGCCATAAAGTAAAGAAGAGTTTTTACTGCATTGGCTTAAAGACTGCATCAGTCTTTCAAATGGCGTTTAGTATTGCCACTTTGACTCTATAGATACAGCTTTGTCACGCTGCCATCATAAACTCCAGCTTACAGCTTTGACCACGAGCCTGCGCTTGGCAATGACAACCCAGCCAAGGAGGACAGACTCCTTTTCCAAGCTGAAGATACATAGCCCCTCGGAAAATAATTTGTGTGTGGAAAAAACACACATTAGTGGGATTTGTTGTTTGCATAACCCGAGAACGGTTTTAATTAAACAATAAATCTAAGAAGCAATTAGGCAAAAAGGGGTTGAGGCGGAATTGGTATTTTGAGAAAAAGCTGAGATATTGCAGTTTAAGAATCAGCCGGGCTGCATGTTCAGCAAGTGTCTGCTCCAGCACCTGTGGAACAGCCACAGTGTGGTGGTGCATAAATAGATGCCTATCAGGCGAGAAGCTCCATGGGTAGATGTGTAATTATACAACTTAAAAAAAAAATAAAGCATAATATTTATACTGCAGCCTGGATTGGCTTCAATCATGTGCATAATACATTTATTTGAAAACATCCTAATTATGTGTTTACCTGACAGAAGGAGCCATTACCGTCACCCTGGAGTGTACACCCATTTTATAAATCTTCCTGCTCTTTCCTTTACCCAAGAGACCTACACCAACTACACATTTATCATTACTTATATAAATCTGTGAAATGTACAAATAATAATATTCTTAAAGGATATCATCAAAACATTCTGTACGTCTTTTTCTCTGCATTCTTATTTGTTGGGCTTTTTTAATCATAGAATCATAGAATCATAGAAAGGTTTGGGCTGGAAGGGATCTTTACAGGTCATCCAGTCCAACCCCCTGCAGGAGCAGGGAAAGCTTTAGCTCCACCAGGTTGCTCAGAGCCCCATCCAACTTGACCTTGAATGTTTCCAGGTATGAGGCCTGAACCACCTCCCCGGGCAACTTGTGCCAGTGTTTCATCACCCTCATTGTAAAAAATTGCTTCCTTATATCCAGTCTAACTCTCCCCTCCCTTAGTTTAAAGCCATTACTCCTTGTCCCACCATAGCAGACCTTGCTAAAAAGTCTGTCCCCAGCTTTCCTGTAGCCCCTTTCAGTACTGGAAGCTGCTCTAAGGTCTCATTGGAGCCTTCTCTTCTCCAGGCTGAACAACCCCGGCTCTCTCAGCCTGGACTTGTAGCAGAGGTGCTCCAGCCCTTGGAACATTTTTGTGGTCCTTTCATGGGAAAGAGGAATCCTGTGTGGCTTTGCACCCAGGCTAAATCTACCCTCCCTTAGTTTAAAACCATTACTCCTTTTTCTTAGAGCTTTCCTGAGCAGGGATGTTGCATTTTATATGCAGGGGGAAAAAAAATGCATTCTTAACATTGTGGAAAGGATAACAAACTCCCTGAGAGATTTAAATTAGATTCTTCCCCAAATTAAACGTCCCATCTGCTTCCCTTCCCTCCCCAAGCCTCTTCTCGCCACCCCCTGGTGTGCTTACACATGGGCTTGGTTTGGTTTTTTTTTCAGTGACGCTACTTCTGAATTCCGGCAAATGCACAGCTATTCCAGCCTGCTGGAGTTGTTCCATGAAAACCAGATTTAAGGTTTGTGCTGGGCGTTGAGCAGCGCCATCGCACCTCCTGGCCAGGGGAAGGGGCAGGCTGCACCCACTGCCCTCGCTGCACCCTCGCGTGCTGCTGGGGGTTTGCTCGCGGTGGGAGGCTCGGCTGGCCGGGGGTGTGCTGACAAGAAGGGCAACAGCAGCCTGTTTTCCATCAAAAATGGTGTGGCCAGCAGGAGCGGGGAAGTGATTCCGCACCGGTACTCTACGCTGGTGAGGCTGCACCTTGAATTCTGTGTCTAGTTTTGGGGCCTTCACTACAAGAAGGACATTGAGGCACTCGAGGGTGTCCAGAGAAAAGCAACGAAGCTGGTGAAGGAGCTGGTGCACAAGTCTTATGAGCAGTGGCTGATGGAACTGGGGTTGTTTTGCTTGGAGAAGAGGAGGCTGAGGGGAGACCTTATTGCTCTCTACAGCTACCCGAAAGGAGGTTGTGGTGAGGTATGTGTTGGTCTCTTCTCCCAAGTAACAAGTAATAGGACGAGAGGAAATGGCCTCAAGTTGTGCCAGGGGAGGTTTAGACTGGATAGCATGAAAAAAAATTCTTTACTGAAAGAGTGGTGAAGCATTAGAACAGGCTGCCCAGGGAAGTGGTGGTGTCTCGTTCCCTGGAGGTGTTAAAAAAACATATAGAAGTAGTGCTTCAGGACATGATTTATTATGCAGAGTGGTATTTGGCCGATGGTTGGACTGGATGACCTTAAAGGTCTTTTCCAACAATTCTATGATTCTATGACTGTGAAGCCAGGGGTGCTGTGACAGGGTCGCTTGCGGCTGCTGGAGTTGGAGAGATGCTGCGTTGGAGCATTATGTGTTTGGTTTAAACTAAGAGCATTGGAAGTTTGGGACGAAGGTAAACAAGTACTAAGACCCCTTGCAAGTTTGTGAACAGTTGTAAGTGGAAGGGATGTGAGTCTGGGGCTCAGCAACCTTGACAACGTCTTTCTGAATATTGTCATTGTCTAACAAATTCACAAAGCTAAGGTAAACCCTAATTTAAGGCTGACACCATCCTTTACTTACAGGGCTTGCTCTCGGTCTCTGCCTCTCTTTCCCCCACCCTCTCTCTTTCTTTTTTCCCTATTTAGAGAACACATTCCAATCATCTTAAAGAATGGCCTGGCAGCCTTAACTGCACATCATGTAAATATTTTCAAACATGATATTTTGTTTAATCTTTTTCTCATCCTAATCATTAGCTTGCATTTTAGACATTTATAGTGAAAATGTATTTATTGAGATTTACTCTTTCTTTTGGGAAGTGTCTTTATTTTCAAATTAAAAAAACAAAAACAAACCATGAAGGGGGAGCCATGGTTCTCCTCGCTGGTTGCGTGTCCTGCCAGCCTGATTACACAATCTGTTATAACTACGTTGAGATCTGCAGACCTTCAGGGAGCCACATTATACAGTAGAATGACTGCTAATTGCTAGAGGTAGAACCTTGAGCCCATCGAAGTCAAGAGAAAATTTCTGCTAATTTCATAGGGAGTATTTCTGAGACCATCCTCAGCACGATAAACATCAATATTATATAAAGTACTAACTTAACTGAAAAGAAAACCCAATCTATCAGTCATATTATGTAGAGGCTAATAAACTCAATTTCTTGAGTTACCTGAAGTTTTAAAATCCTTGGGTCATCAGGATTAAGGAAAACAAAACTTCTTAATTTAAACTGACTGAGCTATTTCCTTCTAATACAATCTGTTATGCCTCTGCAAAATTTGTGATGGAAAGCTGTGTGACATGTCTGGGTTTTTTATGTTGGGGCAAAATGTAAAATGGCAGGATGGATTTGCTGAAAGGCTTAAAAATGTCATCTGAGCTAGGATTCAAGATCCAGCAGAATTTGGATACGAGCAACATTAATTGGAAGCCTGAGATGTAAGATGTATTTCAATCATAATAGCTGTCTTCCTTTGCCAGAGGGGTGGGACTGCACCTAGGGGATGCTGGGGATGGGTGGCTGGTGCCTGGCTGCCATGTCCTCAAAGAGCCATGGTCCATCCCCACCTCCTCCAGCATCTCCACCTCCTCCAGCATTTCCACCTCCTCCAGCATCTCCTAGCTGTGGTCAGCTGCCTCCGTCCTACTGCTTAGCTCCCCTGTGGACAGCATTTTGATGTGAGCCGTATCCCTTCCATATGTCCTCCCTATGACTAAATTCACCCTTCCCAGAACTGATTCCAGAACTAACTGATGAATGTACCTGAAGAGGCTACAAGAAAGGTGGGGAGGGACTGTTTACAAAGGCTTGTAGTGATAGGACTGGAAGCAATGGGTATAAACTGGAGAGGGGCAGATTTAGACTAGACATAAGGAAGAATTTCTTCACTGACATTGAAGTGAGACACTGGAACAGGTTGCTTAGAGAAGTGGTGGCTGCCCCATCCCTGGAGGTGTCCAAGACCAGGTTGGATGGGTCCTTGAGCAACCCGATCCAGTGGGTCGTGTCCCTGTCCATGGCAGGGGTGCAACTGGATGATCTTTAAGGTCCCTTCCGACCCAAACTATTCTCTGATTCTGATATATACAAATTTTTAACACCGCAGGGAGAATTTGAGAGAGGAATTGAAAATCAGAGCCATGATCAGAAGTGGGAGAAATCTCTCGCCAGTATTGACTCATTTGCATCCTTCCTTCGATTTCATATTTATTTCGAATTATCATTTCAGCTCGAGCTGAGCAGCATTTTTCGTTGCCAGAAGATAATCGCAAGCCAAACAAATTTAAGAATCAGCACGGAAGAACCTGAAAACCTGACTAATCTTCATCATTTTTTAAAAGGAAAATCAGTCAGGATGAAACTAGGAAGCTATGCCTAACATAATGAATTTTTAAAACCTTCTTTTTGGTAAGCGTATTTGGAATGAAAACAATCCTAACAGTAATAGCGGTCTATTACTAGAAATGATGAAATTGTAAAAGCACTATTTTTTATAAATCTTCATCTTCTGTCTTCAGAGGAAAAGATAGATGACATTGTCACATTAAATGATGGTGAGACATAATTAACTCTCGTTGATCACGGAAGGCAATGCATAGCACCATTTTTAAATCAGTAGCTTAGATAATTTGCATCAGAGGATTTTGTAGGAGCCAGCCAGGAAGCTGTCCAGATGATTACCGTTGGTTTTCAAGAAGTCTGGAACGAAGAAAAGTTCAGGGATCTGTTAAAAAACTAATATTGTTTGAGTATTTAAGAAGATGCACAGTTGTAGCCCCTTCATCTTGACAACTAGCCACAGCAAAGGAGCAAAATGATTGATACAGCACATTGGTGAAGAATTAGAACTGGCAAATATAACTCATCCTCACTGAATGTGTAGAAAATACCAAGCTAATTTGATATATTTTTGAATAGCTGACAAGTTCAATTTTTAAAAGTCATAGTCTATTAATACCATCTACAGCTAGACTTCTAATTGACTAACAGCAAACATTTTGCTTAATAAATAAGAAACATGCAAGTAAACATAATGATTACATGAATTGGAAGGTGGCTCCTCGACAGTTTTGGTGTGGGTTTGGCAGTGTAAAGGTAAATGAGGATGCTCACAGGATGGAGTGTGACTGAAGAGCCTGAAGCAGTCAAAGAATCATAGAATGGTTTGGGTTAGAAGGGATCTTAAAGCCCATCTGGTTCCCAACCCCCCTGCCATGGGCAGGGACACCTCGCACTGGATCAGGCTGCTCAAAGCCTCATCCAACCTGGGCTTGAACATCTCCAGGGATGGGGCAGCCACGACTACTCTGGGCAACCTGGGCCAGAGCCTCACCACACTCACAGGAAACAAATTCTTCCTATTAGCTCACCTAAATCTCCCCTCTTTCAGCTTAAAACCATTCTCGACCCCGTCTTGTCCCTGAACTCCCTGATAAAGAGCCCCTCCTCAGCTTTCCTGGAGCCCCTTTCAGTGCTGGAAGCTGCTCTAAGGTCTCCCCAGAGCCTTCTCTTCTCCAGGCTGAATGACCCCAACTCTCTCAGCCTGTCCTGTATGGGAGGTGCTCCAGCCCTCAGATCATCTTTGTGGCCTCCTCTGGACTCCATCTAACAAATCTATGTCCTTCCTGTGCTGACGACTCCAGAAGTGAACGCAGGATTCCAGGTGAGGATCACTTCCTGCCCATGCACATTTCAAAAGTTTTTACAGTGACAAAAAAAGAAAATGTAAATTGCTAGTCATTAGTGTGTGTATGGAACAAAAATTGTGGAAATACTGGCATGTGGAAAGCCTTGATACTAGATGAAAGAAGACAGTCTGCACCAAAGGCTTGTCTTGGCAAAGTGCCTTCTTCACAGTATGCCCTAAAATAGCATTTGCATTCTCCATCAAAGCCTAAGAATATACCAGAAACCATAAGCTTACACTTAATACTTTTTATAATATGTATGCAGAATGTTATACAGTTTATAGAAATGCGTATTCAGTCACTTGGTCCAGGGAGGAATTAGCCAGAGCTGTAACACATCAGTACTTTTTGGCATCTTAAAAGAAAATTTGCAACCACAGGATTGTGTTTCATAGCCACAAATGTGCCTATCCGTCATGAATATGTCTAATCCCCTTCTAAGCCCATTTATACTCTGCAGTATCTTGTGGAAATGAATTCTGCAGTTTTATATCTATGTAGTTTTATATCTATCTATGTGTCTGTCTGTCTATCTCTGTCTCTCTTATGTGGAAAAGTGCTTCCTTTGGTTGGTTTTACACCTGTGACCGATTTCAGCTGGGAGCTCGCCAGTTCCTGTGTAGTAAGAAAGTGAACAGTTTGTCTTGGATCACTTTCTCTATATCATTTTTTATTTTATAGGCTTCTATGGTATCTCCTTATCTTAGTCTGTTATGGGATGCGTAATCTTAGTCTTCCCTTGTACAGGCATAGTTCCACCACTCACTGCCCTCCCAGGCCTCAAAAAGGCTATGGGGCATCTCACCAAATGTCCATGGAGAGCAGGCAGGTGCTTTCCCAATCCTCATCCCGCAGGTCACCACTCAGGGTTTATTATAACCGGAAAAGATGAGGATTCTTTTCAGTTTATAGACTTTGATGAAATCTTCCTTCATTAATCTGCTCAATTGCTTCTTGAATGCTGTGATCCTTCATCATGCTCCGCGTCCTCTGGCAGCAAAGTGCCTCAGCTCATTTGCTCTGAATGTGTAGGCAAGGCACTTCGTGACATGGTTTAGTAGGCACAGCAGTGTTGGGCTGATGGTTGGACTGGATGACCTTGGAGGTCTTTTCCAACCTTAATGATTCTGTGAGTCTGTCTCTTCTGCTTGGCGTTGAACCTCCGGTTGCTGTGCTCATGCCTCTGACTTCTTGTATTGAAAGAGATGTGGCATTATCTCAATCCAGCTTTTTTGGACTGTTCGGGATCTTATAGACATCCAGCACTGCTGTGTCAGTTCACCTTAGGAGGCCTCATCTGCTCAGCCATCCTGTGTACTTGGGGATTTGAACAGCCCTATGTCCTCTGCTCCTCCTTTTTCCAGCTCTACTTTTCCAGTCGGGGAACCAGAGCTGCACCCACAGTGCATGGGTTTTAGGCTGACCTGATGCTGTTTGGTGATTCAGTCTGTATTTCTTCTTCAATTATTCTACTTGATTTTCTGATCTCTGCTGAACACTGGGATGACATTTCCAGGCATTTCTCTGTGATAACCTCAAAATCTTTTCGCTAACAGCCAACTCACAGACCAACACGTGTACTTTAAATTAGATTTGTGTATTCTCATTTCAGCACTTTGCAGATATCTACACTGATTTTAATGACATTTTATTGTCCAATCATTCTGAATTCTAAGATCCTTCTAATCTCTTCATGGTAAATTCTCATCCTTTAAGACTGAGTAACTGCTGTCAACAAATTTTTTTGCTTCACTGTTCAGCCTTTCTTTTCCAAATGTCTGGTGACTATGCTGATAGCACAGCCTCTCCTACTTCTCCCAGTGTATTGGCATGATCTTGAAGTAGGGAGGGGAGGAATGTGAAGAAAAAAGAGGGAATCATTACTGAGTCCAGTATCCAAGACACAGCTGTGGATTTTGAGAGTGACAGTGATTTAATCTCTTTTGTTCTCCACTCTTTCAGACTGAGACAGTTGTAGTTGTTCAGCCTGGAGAAGAGAAGACCCTGAGGAGGTCTTATAGTGACCTTCCAGAACCTGAAGGAGCTACAAGAAAGCTGGAGAGGGACTGTTTGCGAATGATTGTAGTGGTAGGACGAGGGGCAATGGGTATAAACTGGAGAGGGGCAGATTTAGACTAGACATTAGGAAGAATTTCTTCACCGTGAGAGTGGTGAGACACTGGGACAGGTTGCCAAGGGAAGTGCTGGCTGCCCCATCCCTGGAGGTGTTCAAGGTTGGATGGGGCCTTGGGCATCCTGATCTAGTGGGATGTCCCTGCCCATCGCAAAGGGGTCTGGAACTAGATGGTCTTTAAGGTCCCTTCCACCCCAAACTATTCTATGATTCTATGATTCTTTACTGAGAAATTTCAAATCTTATATTTACTTAGAGTAGTGGTGAGTGGTGAGTGGTGAGGTGGTGTTTTCAGAGAGCCTTCTGCAGTGACTCCACAATCCCTTTCACAGCAATAACAGCTCATTTATGGCCTATGGTTTTGCATGTAGAGTTCAGGTTACTTTTTCTCCTGCCATGTATTATTTTGCAGCTACAAACACTGAATTTCATTTTAAAACTCACTGAATCAATATTATGAGATCACACTCCACTCTTTGCAATCATCTTTAGTTGTGTTTAGCTTCACTCCAGTAACCTGAATAATCTTGTATCATCTTCAGACTCTGTCATCTTGCTACTCACCCTCTGCTTCCAGACTCCTTCAAAGATGTCTTGAGAAACCTGTGCGCCCGCGATGGAGTGAGGGAACCCAGCAAATGGTGTTTGCCAGCCTGCTGACGGTAGGTGGGTGGTGAAGGAGGAAAGCAAGCACTCATGTTGCCAATTTCCTGCTTTGGGGAAGAAGGTCCCTCCAACTGGCATGAACCACCGCGCTGCCTGCCAGGAGCGGTGGCTGTTACCCCACAGCTACCCTTCCAGGCGTCGCAGGTGATGAACAGCAAAGAGTCATTCGCCGCAGCGTATAACACAGGAGCAGGCAAACTATATCTGTTTCAGTATGAGCAACAGTAAACTCATTTATCTAAAAACAAATAAGGATGGATACGAATAGGGAACGAGGATTTTAGAAGCGATGACTTGGAGAAGGACTAATGGGTCTTGGTGTGTAATGGGTCGCAGATGAGCTGCCAGCATGGTTCAGGGCCAAAAGAGCTGGTGAAACTCTGGGATGTAGAAATAGAGTACCCAAGTGCTAACCAGGAGATCCCATTGCCTCTATGCTTGGATGTGGTGTGGCCTTTTTATTATTATAGATAATGATCCCTATATAGCTATATTATATAAAGATTGATTTATTAATATATATTATAAAGAACTTTATTATTTCCTTTGATATAATTATTCCTTTTGATCAAATTTCATAGCCTCTGGATGGTGAGCTCATCTAAATCTCAGCTATTGTTGTACCTCAGAAGTTAATTGAGACAGGTGAAACAGGGGAAGTGGGATCCCAGCAGGGTGAACGATGAGCAACAGTAAACTACAGCCCACTGATTGTAGGGAGTTTCCAGCAGGCTGCCACAGGCCTAATACTTAGGCAGAGTATTAATTAACTTCTATAGTAATGATCTGCAGTGGATTATTAATAGGACACTGTGTGGATGCAGATCGTCCCAAAGCTGAAGGCATTGTACGCACCAGTGGAGAAAGATAAATGAAGCAAAAGGGTCCTGAACCTCAGCAATATGGACAGGGGCTGCAGCAATAAGTGAGCTACACCTCTTTTGGGGGAGTCATTGAGACGATGAGGGAAGGAAGTCCTGTGTTTCATTCATATCTGTTCAACATTTTAAAGATTAATATGCTCTGCCTGGTCAAGAGATCACATTTTCAAGGTAAATCTCTGCGGGGTCAGGATTGCTGCTGGAGTGCTCTGAGCCCTGCAAGGAGGTATGTGCTGGACACCTGGATATCTCCAGTCCCCCATGGTACCTTTCTATACATTTGAGTATCAACATTTATAAACCTACTGTAAGAACCTGTTGTGTTGGTACAGTGCCATTTTTCAGGGTTATGGCCAAAGGAGAACAAACTGTTGAGCTCTGAATCTGTGATGTCTCTGGAGCCCAGTGTGGGAAACTGGTTTGGGTGATGTGAGAGTTTATAAACATGAATTCTGTGTTGAAATCAAGTGGAAGACAAAATGTTACCCATGGTGATACTACTACAATGAGGGGCACAGTTCCAAGATCAAAGGTGTAAGGAAATCAAGCCTTTGGGAGCCCCTTGCAGGGAATTGTGTCTGCTGGGGAAGAGTCAGTTTGGTCACCGAAGAGCTTTGAATTGGTTCAGTGCCCACGAGATCCTGCCAGCACCTGCCCAAGTGTCCCCTGAGGTCAACCTAGGGCTGTCTCAAGCTCCAAACAAAAATTCTGCTTGGGGTTGTTTGGAGATGTTACCATCTGAAATGCCTCTTCACCACTGTGTGGCAGTACTGGATACTGGATTTGTCCTCACTTATGTCCCAGCCAGGATATGCTCTTGGTTGATGGAACCCAAAACCTCCAAACAACTGCTCTAACATGGCCGTGGGGGTGGGTAGCAATGCCTGGCAGGTTTTTCTAGAGTCTATCTCTTGCCTTCTGCCCCAGATGAAGTGGAGAGGTACCCTACGTGGCCAGAACCCACCCTGGCAGCTCTCTGAAGAGAAGTTGCTCTGCAAAGGAGACACCAACCCAACTTACATGCCCCAGTGGGAGCATGGAGCATAGAGTCTCCTCCAGGACCACCAGCAGAGCTTCTCATCACAGCAAATGCACAAATCCTCCAGCTCACAGCATGTCTCTGCTCTGCCAGGTGTGATTTTGTTGGAGAGCCAGAGCTTCGAACGTCTTTCTTCCTTTTATCTGCCAGTAATTAGCAGTGAATGAGGAGCAGGCTTGTGGGCTGCTTCTTGCACCGTCTTACCTCCTGCATTGCTCCAGCCGTGTGCACAAGGGAAGCTGGCTCCCTGACCAGGGATGCTCACTGTTGAAAGTGTCTTACATCCAGTCTCAGCTCTTCCTTCTTACCTTCAGCCTCCTTGTCCTGCCATCTTCTAAGACTGAACGAATTCCTCTTCTTTCATTTATATTGTTACCTTGAAGGTATTTGTAGAATAAGACCGTGACCCCCTCTGATTCTTCACACTGCTAATTTAAAAATTATAAGTTCCTTCAGTCTTTCCTAGAATCATATAGGTGGAGATAGAGGTAGAGCTTAGAATTAAAATCCACATAGTCATGAAAAGACAATATTTACAAAGTGGTTTGGGTTGGAAGGATCCTTAGAGACCACCCAGTTCCAGCCCCCTTGCCATGGGCAGGGACACCTCCCACTGGATCAGGCTGCTCAAAGCTTCACCCAATCTGGTCTTGAACACCAGGGATGGGACATCCACCACTTCTCTGGGCAGCCTGGGCCAGGGCCTCACCATCCTCACAGGAAAATATTTCTTCCCAACACCTGATCTCAGTTTCCCCTCTTTCAGCTTAAAACCATTCCCCCTCATCCTGTCTCTGCATACCCTGATCAAGAGCCTCTCTCCACCTTTACCGGAGCCTCGTTCATTACTAGAAGCTGCTCTAAGGTCTCCTTGGAGCCTTCTTTTCTCCAGGCTGAACAATCGCAACTCTCTCAGCCTGTCCTCATCTAGGAGGTCATAACCATGTGCTTTGGTCTTGGCATCGTTTCTATTACTTACTTATATTTTTCCTAATGAAGGGACATTTTGCATGTTTTAAACACAGAACAACTTGCATTCAGGCAAGCGGATGCACACAGCAACGTGCTGCCTGCACCTCTGATGAAGAGGTATCTATCCCTGGGATTGGTGCACGCCTGACTGGCGCTCAGATGTGGATGGGACAAAAGAATGGGGTAAGGAACCACGCCAGCAGCATTGCCGGTTTTGCTGAGGGGTGATGGCAGAGCAGGCAATTGCACAGCAGCCGCTGTACAACATTCTTCCCAGCCCTCCATGCTGCATGGCATCAGCTCTGTTCAAGGCTGTTAAACTGCAAGATTATATGGCATTAGCTTGGCTCTCACCCATTAGCCTTGATCTCACTGCTTTTCAGCTACCCGAGCTATTCTTCTTTCTCTCCAAGGTTCCAGACTGCTGTTTGTCAGCGCTGGGTCTTGTTGCATTCAGCTGATGGCTGTAATGTTCCCAGGCAGATCTGGATGTATCCCAGGCTGTGCTCAGTGCCCACTGGTGACGCTGATATGAACAGTTTTACCTCATTCTCTGTTTAATGAGACTTAGATGCAAGTGCTGGTCCTGTCCCTGGTGGTAACATCACTAAAATTGCTCCCAATTTTGAAGTTTCATTTTTTATGGTTACTATCTGAGTCTGTGACTCATCAACCAATTTCTAACCCACACCAAATTCTTTAAATTGACGGAGTTTTCATTCAGCTTTCAAGAAAAGCACTACAAGTACAACTCTGAGAGGACTGGCCACACAGGAGATAGAGAAGCAGGCTGCATAATGAGGATGATCTGTTCAAAAAGGGAAGAAAATGAGTTGTAACACATAGGGTCAGAATGGTTTAGAGGCAGAGGTTCCACCTCCACACCTGCTGGATGTCCCCCTGGGTTGAGGGGAGCGTGTAGCTGGGTGCCTTTCAGCAGGTGATTACAAAGCAGCTCTGTTTACTGCAGACATCCCAAAACCTCAAGCTGCTTGTAAGGCTCAAGGGGCGTCCCACACCGGCTTCTTCGTTATCACATTTCTGTGTGCTTAACTCACAAAGTCTCTGATTCCTCCCTGGCGTGAGCTGTGCACAGGGAGGAGCTGGGCAAAGGGGAGTTTCTTGAGTTCACCCTCAAGAAACCTAATGCCACTGATTTCCTCAGCTTTTACTCCCCAAATCATACCGTCTCTCTCACATCTTAGTCCTTTCCCAAAACTAGAAAGAGCTGAGGAGGAGGGCAACACATCAGCTTCACTGTGAGGGAGGGAGATGAGTGGCAGCTCGGTGGGTTATTTGAGAATGGAGGTTATTGCAATTCTTATTTTCCAGGGACTGCACTTTAAAAGGCTATGGGTTATATGTGGTGCTGGAGCTTGAAAATAAGATGTAGAGTTAGCTTTTCCACCCCACTGACATCCAGTTCCCTTTGGATTTGAGAAGGAAAAAAAAAAACAAAACAAGCTCCATGTGCAAAAGGAAAGGTGGAGTATAAACATACCCACTCCTGGTGTTTGGGAAGGACAGAAACAGTGTTGTGTATGCAGGCAAGCAAGGAGCAGCACAGGCAGGCTGCCTTGCCTCGGAACTCCCGGCGGCTTTGTGGAGCCCTGGGCTGTAGGCTGGGTAAGGCTCTAACAAGGGGAAGCAGGAAAGAAGGAGATGGAGGGATGAGAAAAACACCCCAGTTCGCAACTCTCCTGCCAGAGAGCTGTGGGCAGGTGAGCAGCGGATCCTTGACCTGTCTCCTCAAACTTTTTGTAACGGGATGCTTGTTTGGCCTTTTCCAGGGACCAGATAACTCCTGCAATGAAGCAAAGGTTATTTTTCAAGATGGTCTTCAGAGATTTCTTTTAAAATTCTCAGGCACGCTGTGTCTGGACCTGCAGATTTACAATATGTAGGTTGAGTTTTGTCAGATCCTCTTTTACCATCTCTGTGTTTATCCTTCGCTCTTGGCCTCTCCAGCTGCTCTCTCATAAATCCTCTGCTTCCTGCAGAAGAATCCCCAATTTCTTCATTATCATTACTGAAGGCAGGTGAGAGCAGCTCTCTCCAACTCAAACCACCCTGGAATGAGCCCAACTCACCCTTCAGTTGCTGGAGAACTTGGATTTATTCCCTAATTCCTCTGCCTTTCTGTTCTTGTTTTTAAATAAAAATATTAAGGCATGAACACACAAGTATGACTACAGCAAAGTTGTCCTTGTCGAGGATGTTTAAAATACACACTTCAGGCATATACTGTTACAGGTATATGTCGTTTTGGCATTTGCTCACCTTTATGCGAATCTGATATGCTCATATTTTTGAAAGATTAAACAAATACGTCGTGGCTCTTCCCACACTTATGGACTGGGTTTTTTTTTATTTCTTGTCCCTTAACTCTCCGCTGTAATTTTGGTGCTGGTTTTTGTGCTTTCCTAACTAGGCGTTTCTCATCTGCCATTTTATACCTGTGGATTATCTTTGAATCACTACTCTCACCACAATCCTCCCTGCACGACATCCTCCCGACAATCATTGCCCACCGGTGACAGAACCATCCATCAGCTGCTTACAACTAAATGAGGACAGGACGAAGGACCTGGCACAAACCTCCTGGCTCTGTCTACCAAGTGGAGTGATGAAGGTGCGGCGGCGTCTCCAGGAAAGACCTGGAAAACAAGGGAGTCATTTCCAAGTGCTCACGATGTACGCTTGCCTTTGTGAAAAGGGTGAGTCTTGCCACTACCATTTGCAACCAATCGCCATCGAAACGATAGTGAAAATTCTGGGTGGCTTTGCTTTTCTACAGGAGCACTTGCATGTCACTAGAAATGGACATTCAGTTTCGAGTTCAAGGGGGAGAATTCAATGTTATTAACAATTGCTCTTATTAACGATAGCCTGTTGGTCACCATGGGCATGATTCTGAGAGATGCTGAGCAGTGCACATGAAGACAGCAGAGCATCTAACACATCCACCCATCAAAACAAGTATGTCAGGACTCCACAGACACTCGCATACGTGTTTTGCTACGGGGAAGGCATTGCCAAGCACCTCCTGAAGCCGAGACTTTTAAGTGAACTCCTATGTAGAGCACTCTTACTTACGGCGTTTGGTAGCCCAGATTTAGATGCTGACAGCAATAGTTGTATATCACCGCGGCTGTAGACTGAAGGGGACAGACCGGTCTGGGTATCCCACGCTCCCACTGAAGCCAGAGCAAGGCTCTTCCCCCGGGACACTCGGCAGCACTGTCTTTCTTGGATTTAAGCAGTTGCAGCGTTTCCCGAGGAAGGAATAGTCTGCAGCCTATTTTAATCCTCTTTTTTTTTTTTTCTTTTTTTGCTGCAGTGGAACTAGAAGAACAGGGTTTGTGCGCGACAGGCTCTGCAAAGCCTTTTCCTTCTGTGCCAGACCCTCGGTGGGTTTGTGTTTTGCTGTGCTTAGACATCCCCGCTAGCACAGGTTTTAGAGGACCAGGAGCCCACTGCCCCATTTTCCTCCATATCCACAGGGAAATATAGGGCACGCTGTGTCTGTCCAGTGGACACAAGAGAAAGACCCCTGCAAAGACTCTGACCATAATCTGCTCCAGCGCCAAACGCTGCCCGGTTTTCAGAAGACAACGAATGGCTCGCTCGGAGTTCACTGCCCGCTGCAAAGAGCAGGCAGGTGTCGGGCAGCGATCCCATGTCGTGCTTAAAGGGTCTCCGTCACCATGGCTTTAGCCTTTCCAGCGCTTGCTTCTCTGCCTGCGGAATGCCAGGCAATTTCAGACTGCAGCACTTCTCTCCCGAGGAAATACTAGCCATAGATTTAGGAATAGATATTGCCAAATAGTATATTGTTTTCATAAATCTCTGTAGATCTGCTTTATATCCTAGAGGCTAGACATTCTAATTATTGCTTCTATTTTATCTAAATTGGCAACAAAGCCATCATAGCTCAGCTCAGAGCCAGTACAGGTAATTCTGCTAGACAAAATTTTGACCTTTTAAAGTTCATTCTGAAGTGTCTTCTCCGCTCTCTTCATTTTTTGCCTGACTCTTCGGTTCTGCTTTTTTAGAGCTGTCGCCCAATTTAAAACAGCAGTCACCATAGCTTCAATACATTGTACCTTAAAGATGTAGGCAATTACTATGTGAAATATCTCAGGAGCAGGACTAATATCAAAGGGCATTCTCATATCCTTAGAATGTCCAAATAACATATTAAAGATCTTGTTGAAGTTAGATTTAAGCTTGTCTCTTCACAGTTTATTTGGTGAAGCAAATGCCCTTCATTTCACAGTGATTTTTTTCCCCTTTTGCTGAGAACCTGCCTGTCACAGGGCGGTTTCATAGAACAGCGTTCATGTGTTGCAGCTGCATTTAAATAATGTAAACCAAAGCATCTCCATCCTTAAGCTGGCTTTTCAATGACAGATACAGAATTAGCTCCGACTGAATTTTCTTATCCTTTCAATAACTTCCAGATTTTCTATATTATGTTACGTTTTTTATTTACCCTTTAAAAGTGGGATTTTTTTTTTTTTTTGGTTGCAGAAGGACCATTGAAGTAACCGATCTTCAGAGTTTAATGTGATATTCCCTTTCCAGACAGCCTCAGCCCAATCAGATATCTGAGAATCCTCCCGGGTTAAGCCTATTATATCAAGTGTTTCTTCTACTTTGCAGCTGGCTTTTTTTTTTTTTTCTAATGTAAATGACATTGTGTGCATCAACCTTTAAAATGAAGTGGGACTTGACTGTCACTTGTGGAGTGGCATGGGGTGAATTTCTCCCTATATGTCATCCTGTGGCATTTACAGCAAAAATATTTCTAACTTCACAATTAGGAGAGGTTCTCAAGTGGTGCATCTGGATAGAATTGTTGGAAAGGTATTAGCTGGTGCTCGCTTAAAGGCGAACAGTATTGTGTGTTATTATTCTTTTTTATATCCTAAATGCGAAGCAGGTTTTGCAACAGGCTCCTGATTAATTCCTTTAAACAGAGGATCCCTGTGTTGCATTTAAACAGTGATGTCCAAAGTGATTTGTGCCTTTTCCCCAGTCCCAGGTGAGGTGCCTGATGCTTCCCCCCCAGCACAGGAGGCTCCCGCTCCCACTCCGCAGCCCCTGCGCCCATCACCCTATGCCCACACCCGCGGTGCTGGTTCAGCACAGCCCTACCCAGGGCTCCAGTTTTGAGGCTACTTCTATCTTTTCTGATATATTCGCCAATTCTGGCCAATTCATTTTTGAGGGAAGGAAAGAAAAAGGTTTTATCCCACAAGATTTCAGAGAACAGGGTTAAAATGCGATACATCTGCCTTCTCAGAAGCCGGAATTATGGCAAATTATACCAAATATATGATATTTTGGATAGATCAAGGTATGGGCTTTTAGTGCTTGGCAATATTGCCAGATCCTGGTGGCTGCACATCCAGCTCTAAATTTTCACCCTTAACATTTTCACTGCTTAATTGAGAGTATTTACCCCACTGCAAGGGTTTGCTCTGCTGACACGCGCTGCACGTGCAGTCTTGTCTCTGCCCTCTCTGCCAAAAGGCACCCTGGCACGACTACCAGAAAGAATTATTTTCTGCTTCATTTGTGGTGTATTTGACTAAATATGGAACATTTTTCACCTTGCATTTCCAACAAAACTTAGCAAACAGGCACTCCTGCCTGTCAGAAAATGTCTTATTTCAACTTTCTTCTTTTTTTTCCCCTTTTTTAGCTTTTTGTTATGGAAACAATGCAGCGTAAATAACTGCTTGTTCTGCAGAGAGGGATTTAGAGACAGGCTGGTGACTGCCAGTCTTTTCATCCCCTCGTCTTTAGGTGAGAGCTGTGTAAAGCCAACCCACTGCCCAGGCTGAATTTGATCCCAAAAGCCTCTGGCTGAAGTTCAGGTTATGGCAGTTTCTCACAGCCCTCTGCAACTCATTTACTTAATGATCTTCTCCATACAAGCCTGTCTCTTATTAATGAGTCACTAAGTTTTCAACAATCCTATGTTTGAGCTTTAAGGTTTAAGCCCATCACGTGTGCATCCGCTGATCTGTGTTGTGAATAATTATGAATAAAATACGAGCGTTTCTTCTAAACGATGGTAAAGCCTCCTGTGCGTCCTGTGATCAACACCCAGGCTCCATCCTGGTGTAAAAGGGCTCCGCAGTGCTGTTTTTGCTGTCAGCCCCAGGATTCTGCTAATTACGCCTCTCCGGCATGGCTGTACGGGAGCTGGCAGTCCACCACATCTCCCTGTGGTTCCTCCTACCACGGTGCCTCTGTGCAGTCCTCCACCGGTTTTTCAGTCGCATACACTCCCACCAGGCTTCTGCAACGCCAGCTAAATCACAACTGTCTTCATGCATGAGAACCTCTTATTCCTCTTGCCTATTCCCTTGGTTTCCAGCCTCAACACAGAGACAGCTCTGACATATTTTGCTTATTCCCTCTCTAATACTCCCTCTAAGTTTCCTGTTCTCATCACAGATTCATTTTCTTGCCTGTGCAGACTCAGAAACCCTCAAGCGGAGCCCTAACGTGGTGAAACACCTCCTCCGGATCCCTTGGACGCTCTCCTTGCTGAGGGCTGCCTGGTGCAGGGGCTCTACAGGAGATTTCTCTAGCAAAGGAGATGAGCTCATTTCCCAAAGCGGTGCTGCTCTGCCTCCACCGGGGCTCTGACTGTTGCCCAAACAGAGACAAACAGAAAAGCAACTTCATGAAAAAAAATCTCAATCTTGTTTCCGTTTTATTTGATTCCAATGAAAGCTTTTCCTTAATTTATTTGAGTTTGGAAAATCTGAGTCTTTCTTCACATGCCCCCTCGTTTTTGTCCATCCGTGTTCCCTCCGTGGATTTTCCTTCCATACTTTTCTTTTGCTTCTTTGGAAAAAACAAACCCAAACCACTGTTTTTCTGTTTTTCTTACCCTGTTATTCCAGATCACCAGAATTAGTGCTTCTTTTTTTCCTCTTGTCACTTTTCCAGAGTTGAGGAAGTTTGGCCCCATTCCAGCTTGGAAGGGAAAAGTCATAAGGCAGTCCCCACCCACCATCCTTCTGCTCCACTCCAGAGGGGGAACAAGTAATGGGAAGGGATGGGAGAAGAAGCAGGGGAAACAACACACTAAAACTTCCAAACTTTTTTATTTCAACAAAATAGTTACGTATTCTTACTGAAAAAAAACAAAACACACTAAGGACAAAACATTACTTTTGACCTGCAGATACTCACACATCCCAGAGAGGAATCATAGAATCCCTAGATTGGAAAAGACCTCTGAGATCATCAAGTCCAACTGTACCTGTCTACTACTAAATTATATCCCTAAGCACTTCATCTGTCCGTCTTTTAAACAATCACCTCCCTGGGCAGCCCTTCCAGGGCTTGGGAAATCTTTTGGTGAAGAAGTTTTTCCTGATGTCCAATCTGACGCTGTGGGTTCTTGGAGGGATGCTTGGGTATGGCATGCACAACATCTACCTCTATGGGCTTAAGGCTCAGCACAGGAGAGTACCTGATGTTGTGTGACAGTGCTGCTTTTTCCAAGACAAAGCCTGGAGGATGCGGAGCAGAATCACTGGCAAGAGCTCAGTACCCTAGACCACCTCTGCAGTATGTCCAGCTACAGTGAACTGAGGAGGGATCTGACCCTGTGGACCTGGACTCTTCTTCCTGGAAAAAGAGGGAGAAAAAGAAACAACAACAGTCCTGAGCCACCTCCTGTCTTCTGTGGCATTCAGGCCATGGGCATTTTGAGGCCAGCACAGGCAGCCCTGCTGTCCCTGGGGTGGCTGAAGCACCCCTGTGTGCAGAAGAGGTTGTGCACAACGAGACTATGGAGCCTCCACGGAATCTGGATTTACCCAGTTCGCATGTAGGAATTTGTTGCGCAGTTGGTAAATCTGCTGCCTTCTAGTCAGCAATTCCAGCATCTCCTCCCTTCCTGCTAGGATTTTGTATTTTCTTTCCAGGCTGAATTTGTCCAGCTTCTGCTTCAGCCTTCAAATTTTGTGTGAGACAGAGACTGCTGAACTATCGGCAACTTTTCTCACTGAGATTGGGGCATCTCTCATCTTCTGTCCGTCAGGCTGAGAAGTTGATATGCACCCACTCTTGTACCAGAGCTTGTTTTCTGATGCCTGTTCCTGCGGCTTTCCTTTGCAGAACTTTGGTGTCCTTTTTAATTCTGGACACCAAGATGGAAATAACAGCCATAATAATTTCAATACTAATGCAAACAGAAGTGAGATTGTTCCTCTAATTTTGTTTGATATTCTCCCATCATATACTCAAGGAAGGTGTTAGCTGCTTTCAGCATGCCGTTGAAATTAGACTTCATGTAGAGACAGCCACCTGCAATCATTCCTGAGCCACCTTCCGAGTCACAGTTTCCAGGTCTTGTCCTGGAGATAAATGCTGCTCTCTTTGTTCCCAGGTGTCTTCCCTGTATGCAATCATATTGAGATGTATTTAGTTGGATTATGGCCATTTCACCAGGCAAATTAGAAGATACTAGAGCAGCAACTTGACCGACTTGTTATTAATATCTCTGCCAGTCACTGCATCACCTGCAGACTTCACCACCGCAGCATTTTTATGATGAGGATGATCACTGGATAAATACATACACAGCATTGCAACAGCAACAGATTCCTTGAGGGACCCTGCTAATGACACCTCTGTCCTCTGAAGTCTCCCGAGTAACCACCACAGCGAGATCTGTCTGAGACAGATTTTAGTCCATCTAGTGTGTGCCCTGATAATTCCTTCTATAGCATGGGGTTTTTTAAATCCAAATGTCACGTAGGAATAAGCAAAATGCTCTGAGGAAATCAAAGTTTGCTGCACCGGTACAGTTGCCTTTATCAACCAGACCTATAAGTATGTCCGAAAAACCCGACCCCATAAACCCCCATGGACAGACTGGTTGATGTGCAAGTCTTTGGGCTATGCCTTTAAATTTTTCTGAACGCTGCAATTACACTGACATTTCTCCAGCCTTTTGGAATTTTCCCATTTTTCTAAGATCTATTAAACTGTAGCATTGGCTTGAGCTGGCTCCTTCTTGATTCTGGAGCATCAGCTGTCTGGATGATCTGCAAATGCTGAATTCAAGGAGATCATGCCTCACATCCCCCATTGTTACAGATGGCAGGATTTATATTCCATCCACAGTATCATCTGGAGATGAATATATCCTCCTGCTTCGTTCCAAATACAGAACAGAAATATCTACTAAACATTTCTGCCTTTCTGCACCAGTCACCATCTGGCAAGAGCAAGAAGAAGCAGCGCTGAGTGCCAAGCTTGAGCAGCCCTGCAGGGAGACTCGTGCCATCCATGTGCCGGGTGGCCTTGGGACACCCCACGTCCCATTGCCCAGGGCTGTCCCAATGCCTTCCCCCACACTAACCAGTAGAGTTCCGTGCTGTGCCCTGGGCAGGGAGCTGGGACAGACCCCCGGCCCCTGCCCCAGGCAAACCAGCAGCCAGGCACCAGCACAAATCCTCCTTTTAACCCTGGGCCAAAGACACCATTACCATGTAAATCACTGGGTGAAGGAGGCTGGAAGGCAGGGAATGGGAAGCACCCTTGATGGAGGAGACTGAGATAAGGGAGCTTTATTGAAATTCAGAAATGTTTTTCTTTTTTCCCTCAGCCGCTTAAAAAGGGATGAAGCCAAATTGAGCCTTGCATGAGATCTGTTGGGGGAAATACTGCAACGTATCCAAGCAGTGCTTTGAATGTGTTTCTTGGAGTGGGAGTCACACCTCTTGTGCTTGTCCAAGTAATTCCTTTGCTTAAGTCCCTATCATGGCCTTGTGTGGCATCCTCATGCCATCACATCAGCTGGGCTTGCCCATGCTTTCCTGGGAGTCCCTCCCGGCTGCAGCATCAAGGGTGAAGAGCAGACAGCCCCATGGCCCTACAAAGCAAGCGTGCGGGTCACTCCAGAGCCCTGAGGCTGGTGTCAGTGAGATGCCAGGGAGAGGATTCCCAGCCTTTCCCTTCATCTTTTTTTTTTTAACATCAGTGTTCTTTATTTACTCCTTATTGCATATGGCAAAGCCAGAGGGAGAGAAGGAGAAGAGAAAAAAGGCACGAAGTCTGCAGGGGAGAAAAGAGAGGCGTTATTGTGAATGTGTGTTTGTCCCTGGCTGGTGGCTCAGCTCCTCCGTGGGATGTGGGATTCCCTGCTCCAAGGGCTGTCTCGCTGCTGTGCCGGGGGCTGTGGGTGCTGCTGCGGGAAAGGCTCTGCCCTGGTTGGAGTTTCACTCCTGGCAGCAGTCCCTGAGTGGAGCAATGGTGCAGGGTTACCCTGGCTGTATCCCCCTCAGCAGCAACTCAGCCCCCATTAATAATTAACCCGGTGTGGAGACAGGCATCACATGCACAACGGCATCGCAGACATCTGACACTCCTAATGGCCTCCTCGCTCGGTCTCCTGCAGCGAGGCTGGTGGCTGATGCTCCTGAAGGTCATCTCTGTGGTCCCATCACCTCCCATGGGCTGCCTGTATGCCTCATATCGCATCTCGCCACCAGGCAGAGGGCTCTGCACAGGGTGAAAACTTTGCCCCTGGGGTGGCTTTTGGGCTGAGCCACCTTCTCTACAGCTGCCTGGCAGGGGGGGGTTATGGGGAGAACCAAGCTGGGGTCCATCAACCAACCAATTGCTGGCAAAGAACTCTCTTACCTTTCATCCAAACTCGCTTTTCCACCTTGGAGAAGAAGCCCTCTGGCACAGGCTGGTGGTCCCTGCGCAGGGGCTGTGATGTTCTGCATCAGCACTGACTGCACGTGCTGGCTTTGCAGCTCTGTGCCTGGGGGAACACATCCGTGAAGCTCCTCAAGTGCTCGCGAGCTGTTAAAACACATGTGGAGATGGGAGTAACGTTGGGCACAGCAAGTCATGGAGAGGCAGGAAACAAGCCCATGGGGAGGAAAGCCATTGGCAGTGCGTGCACCCCAAAGCGTCACAAAGCAGCAGCTCGAGCATCCCTACGAAGGATGGGGCTGTGCTGAGGCTCAGGCACGCAGCCCTGTCCCCCTACACCAGAGGGAAACCTCCGCAGAGGTGTCAGCACCAGCTCCAGCCTTTAGAAAAGGGAATGCTGAAGGCACCTAACTTCAGGGGGTCTCTCTGAAGAGACCACCCTGCAGTTAGAAAGCACCAAAGTCTCTGGGAGATGAAGGGAAAGGTTCAGGTAGGGGGTTAGCAGGTGGGATTAAGGGCTCAATGGCTCTTCAAATCGATCTGACTGCACTCTAAAGCAGCCACCGCAGCTCAGTGCAGGCAGGAATTGCTCCTCGTCAGTCTAATTACACCGTATAGCAGTTCCATGCTTGCTGTCTGAGCTCACCTCTTCCCCGGGGTCACAGCTAGGGTGCCCCGTGTGTCCCCAAGGGAAACTTGACCACCACCATGTCCAGAGCCACCACCCAGGTTGAGGGCAAGAAGGTTGGCAACAGAGCTGCCACCAAAAATTCATTTGGAAATGTGGACAAACACCGCTCATCCATCAAACTTCAGTCATTGGTGAGTAGAATTAATTTTAAGCATCATTTCATTTTGAAGAGCCAGACTCTGCCACTACCAGCGACTCCCAGGTCAGTGCAAGCACACCTTCTCCAAAGCTAACCCTGAGAGCTGGTGGTGTCACCGGGCTGTCCCCCTACACCTGCACACCCCAATCTCCCAACGTCCCCAATCTCTTGGGGAGATTTTTGCTGTGCTGTGACTTTTCTCAGTCAGGAAAACTCTCACTTTCCCTAAAAAGCCTGGAAGGAAAAGGGAGGGTACCCTGCCCAACTGTGCCCATCTCCTGACAAATACAAGCAGCCCTGGGAGAAGGACTACTCTGAAGTCAACTCCACTCGTGGACATGTGGAAAAGTGTGGATGGGAATGTGGCTGAATGGGGCTGGATGAAGCCAGTGGGCTCATTCAAGGCTGTGTGTTCTCACAGATCTCATGGATACACTGAAAAGGAACAAATACTGTGTAAGTGGGGAGTAATTCCTGTCCACCCGCACCAGACCCAGTGGCCAGGATCTCTGCAGTTTAACTCTATGTCATAAGAAAATATTTCCTTGATTTAAAACCTGCCTGTTTGGGTGCTCTGCCTGTTTTGAGAGACACAGTGAAGACTGATAAAGATTCCCAGGCTATCTGAATTTTTTCTCGACCCCAAACCTGGCCGCAGCTCATCACCTTGTCCTGATGGTTCTTGGCCCCTCGCTGAGCTGGAGCAGCCACCAACCACACTGCTCAGGCTGTGACTCTACTGCACCAGCATGTGCTGCTGGAGCCGTTTCTGTTTTCTTTCTAGCACCCATCCATCCCTCTCCTCGCTGCATTTTGAGCATCACTGGCACTGCAGAGAGGAGCCCAAGGGGACATCAAGGTTTCTTAGCCAAACAACAACTGAAAGCCCTGCGTTGCGTGTGAACACAGGGGTTATTTTTCCTCAATGTATGGCATTTTGCTTCATCTGACTGCTTGTCACCCACACCCCCCCCAGATTCCTGGCCCAGCTGTGGCCCCTGGGGATGTGTTGTCTGAGGACACCGTGGGGGAAGGCAGGTGCAGAGGGGACGCAGAGGAGAGCGGGGAAGGTACTCTCCCCAAGCAGGGTTGCCATATCAACAGGTTCTCTGGCGGAGCCCCTTGCTGCGGATGCAGTGTTTCGGGATGCTCCGTTGCAAGCCCTCCCTGCTCAAACCCTGTCTCTTGCGCTGCCGCTGCCCCGAGTTCTCTTGAGTGCCCTCTCTTCCTTCCAGCCAATGTCCCCAGGTGCATTTTGCTTCTCCCAATGTTGCTGGTTTGCAGCCTGCCTCTGGCACGGCAGAGTAGATCCCGGCCGTGCAACGGCACCCGGTTGTGATCGCAAGGCAGTGGCACGAGCGATGGGAACCGCTGCCGAGGGGGACAGCTGGGACACCGGGCCAGGAGAGGGAAGGAGCAGCAGGGACTGATGGCTGTTCCCAAAGCCCTGCAGCATCTGCTCCCTGTGGTGGCAGCAGGGTTGTCTCCCTCCGTTCACAAAAGACAGAAGGGGGCTGATGGGAGCTGCCATTACTGGTTTTAGAGCAGGAAAGAGAGTTTTATCCTCTGACATCAGCCAAAACACCAGGCAGCACTGGAGAGCCTGCAGCCCATCTGAGCCTCTCATGAGTCCTCTTCTCCCCCAGTGTGGCTATGCGCCGGCTGCCAAAATCAGTGAAAAATGCCAAAATTAAGGAGAAATGCCCCTGAGCCACTGGCAGGTTTGCATGACAGAGGCTTTTCATCTGGCACAACCAGTCTGAGCAGGAGGCTGAGGCTCCTGGTGGGATGGAGTGATAATGTGGGGTGTCCTGGGAGGCTCCCCCGGAGCTTTGTGGGGGCAGAGGGGAAGGAGGCAAACACATATGTGGGGTGAATAAAAACGAGGAGCAGGATAGCGAGGGACAGTCGCATCTCTACAGATCAGGGTAAGACAGCCCCTCAGTTGATGTGGGAGGCAGAGCGGGAGGAATTTGCTCTGAAGGCACTTGCTACTTCAGATAGCTGGGATGCCAGAGCTGGGAGGGTGTTTACACTCCCCCCCTTATCTGAGCACAGGCACCGTGGGGCCCCTTTCCTGCTGAACAGGTTCTCAGTGGTGGGTGGGAGCGGGGATCAGAGCAGCAGCTCAGAACGGACCCTAAAGATCATCCAGGTCCAACCCCCTGCCACGGGCAGGGACACCTCCTGCTGGATCAGGGGCTCCAAGCCCCATCCAACCTGGCCTTGAACACCTCCAGGGATGGGGCAACCTGTGCCAGGGCCTCCCCACCCTCACAGGAAAACATTTCTTCCTAATAGCTCAATTAAATCTCCCCTCTTTCAGCTTAAAACTATTGCCCTCATCCTCTTTGTGCAGTCCATGATAAACAACCTCTTCCCATCTTTCCTGTAGCCTCATTAAGCACTAGAAGTCTACTCTAAGGCCTTCCCACCACCTTCTCTTCTCCAGGCTGAACAACCCCAACTCTCTCAGTCTATCCTCACACAGGAGGTGCTCCAGCCCTCGGATCATCTCCGTGGCCTCCTCTGGACTCCCTCCAAGAGCTCCATGTCCTTCCTGTGCTGAGGACTCCAGAACTGAATGCAGGACTCCAGGTGGGGTCTCAGGAGAGCAGAGCAGAGGGGCAGAATCCCCTCGCTGGAGCTTCTGCTCACACTTCTTTCGATGCAGGAAGCAGAAGAAGTTGGCAGCTGCTACCTGTGACGGGGGCATCCACCGGGTACTGGCACGTCTGGGTTGGCAAGGCAGCATGTGCTGGAGCCACGCAGGAGCTCATTGCTCAGCTCCCCAGGGCCCACCTCTTGGTGGACGATGCCTCTCGATGCATGTACCACCCACCCCCACAGCCCCGTGGCCCCCAGATGCCCCCACTGGGGAGGCAGCGGTGGGGACCATGGCTGTGTGCAGGGCTGGGGCAGCTGCAGCTCTGGGGAGAGCCGACAGCCGTGTAGTAATCATGGCCATCCCTTGTCTTGGCTGGTAATTGCCTGTTAGTGGGAGGGAGGGAGCTGCGGCCACGCCAGCAGGGCTCTTGCTGGGGCTAATGATGGCAAAATAGCAAACTGGGTTGGGCAGCGCTGCCAGATGAAGGAGGGAACTTCTCTGGTGTGTGGAGTCAGCTGCAGGAGAGATGGAAACACCAAGAGCCCAAAGGAGAACAAAGGTTTGCTGGGCTCTGCTGTGCGGCACTGCACGTTGTAGCCCTGGGAAACATGTGAGTGTGGCATTGGCTCCTCATGCTCCTGCCCTCATGTGTGGACTGCCATGACCTTCCTGCATTGCCTCCAGAGTTCTCCTGCCACAAGAACTTGCCCTACAGGCACCTTTTGCCCATCGATGGAGTTGTGCAAGAGCTGTGCATCAAGACACCGTGTGAGGACATGATGCCCCACAGGCTGCATGACACAGCCCATCTGTATCCCAAAGACATTGGACATGGCACCAGGGATTTGCCACAACCTGCCTGCAGGAGTGACGGGGTTTGCTGTGCCTGTAGGACTACTGCTGGCATGGCCACCGTGGGAGCAGTCCCTGCCCAGTGGGGATATGCTCTGCCCTACGCGGGAGCCCTGAGGGTGGAGGCAGAGCCCAGTAGGGCTGGTGCTGCCCCAAAGCACCTCCCTGCTGGAATAACCAGAGTGGCACAGCATGGGCTGAGAAGCCAGGAGAGCAGAGGATGGGCTGCCCAGCCCCTGCTTCCTCCCTCAGTCTCATAGGCTTTGTCCCTCTAGGCTCATAGCTCATTAGCCAAAATCATGGCAGTGCTCTGCCGAGGCGCAAGGCTGCGGTGACACATGAGCAGCCCCTGAGTGATGCTCACCGCAGCGTGGCCTCACAGCTCAACTATGATCTGCACCCTTGCACGACGTCTGCAACATCCCACAGCCTCTCAGACCCTGATACACCTCCAAAATCTTCTCTCCCAAACTGCTGCACCTTCTCCCCAGGTGCCCCAGGAACATCTTAAGCGACACAGGGCCACAGCAGAGCCTGCAAAACCCTGCGGCTGCCCTGCGCTGGGATGACAACTGCCCGCTTATTAGTCCTCTGCTTTCTCTCTCTCAGTGAGCCTTTGATCCGTGGCAGTACTTTGCCTCTCACTCCACGACAACTTAATTTCTATAGTAACCTCCTGTGCTGGATCTTGTCGAAAGGCCTTTTGAAAATCTGAATAAACTATGTCGAGTGGTTTTTCTTCTACCCACTCTTTACTGAAGTATTAGAAGAACTCTAATGTAACAAATGAGGCTGGATGCTCCTGTGCAGAAGCTGTGCTGCCTCAAGCAGAGCACATTGCAATCTTCCAGACACTTAGGTTTTGATAACTGGCTCTGCCAATTTGCCATACACGAAGGATTTTTCCTTGTGATGCTCCCACAGCGTCTGTGGGGCCACCCTTGCTGCCATGGTCCCAGGGGACAACCTGGGGACATGTTTGAGGAGAGCCCAGATCCCGCCCTGCAGCAAGCGAGAGTGCCAAAAACCGCTCCGACTTGTTACAAAATTTTAATTAATCTATGAAAATTTTCTATCTGCAAATAATTCAGACCTTATGAAATCCCAATAAAACCATTTATCACAGCTGGCAATTTGATGCTGCCAGCAGAGCTCTTGGAAGCTCGGAGAGTAATTGATAGCCTAATATAATTTTAAATTAGCGTTTGTGTTATTAATTTCTGAAAACACCTCTTTGTTTGGGCTAAACCCCACTTCTCCTGCTACCCTGTGGGCAGCAGGCACATTTCCAGCGAACTGCCTGTAAGCACCAGCTTTGCTCCTGCTGCTCTGACCCTTGAGCACGCCCCGCGCGGGGCTGTGACACCACCAGTGGGGTTGGCTGATACCATGGCTGCACATCCCTTGGGAGCACGGTGGTTCCCAACCTGGAGGGCTGCAGAGGGTGGCAGAATCAAGAGTAGCGAGTACTCACAGGGGAGCCAAGTGCACCCCCTGCACCCCTGCCTACCAGTTCTGTAAGAACAGAGGCGGCGAAAGTGGTGAGATGCTCAGTATGGGTTATTTACACTTACGCATCCATCACCTTTCGGGGACGTGGGATCCCTCTCCCTCTACTGAGCAATATCCTCGACATAAGGAACAATCTAGACATAAGGAAGAATTTCTTCACCATGAGAGTGGTGAGACACTGGAACATGTTGCCCAGGAAAGCTGTGGCTGCTCCATCCCTGGAGGTGTTCAAGGCCAGGTTGGATGGGCCTTTGGGCAGCCTGAGCCAGTGGGATGTCCCTGCCCATGGCAGAGGGGTTGGAACTGGATGATCTTTAAGGTCTCTTCCAATCCAAAGCATTCCATGATTCTATGTTGCCAAACAGCTCTTCCACCCTACTGTGGTGTGGCTGCATTCTGGAGGCAGGAGAAGAAAATGATCCCTGTACTTACATGGTCTTAACCCTGTAACACACTCAAAAGCTTGCAAAAGATAACGAATAATGAATGTGTAATGACAGCTGAAATGTGATGATCTTGCCATTCCTCCTCTACAGCCTTCACCAGTAATCCCAGCGGCAACGGGAGGGGCGAGGGGCACAGCCTGTGCTGGTGGGGAGTTGTGGGGAGCCCACAGGCGCCTTGGTGCTGCACTGGAGCTGCCTGCCCCGGCCAGAGCTGCCACCACATTGCTGTAGCCTGGAAAAGCATTAATGGTGACATGCCATGTGGCCTGGGAAGTGATGGGGACAGCAGGGACAGTGAGACAGAAGAGGCTGATACAGAAAGAGAAGCTGGCGAGATGCGAGGCGAGAGTATGTTTGATGTGGTTCATTAGTTAATGGGCACACCGGGCTTTGAAAGTGCAAAGCACTAAAGAGGTGCAAAGGATTTCGTGTTTTAAATTATTTATCCAGGATTTTTTTTTCTCTCTTTTTTTTTTTTTTCTAACCAGACGCTGTGAGGAGCAGCCGTGCGTGGCCAGCTTGGGAGCAGCATCGCCGTATTCAAGCCCAGTGGGGATCGACCTCTGCATAGTGGGAGGGAAACAAATGCAGGGTGGGTTTCCTCTGCTGCTGCCCAGCCCTGGGATTAGGGTGGGGTGAGACCCACAGGGCAGGGGGCCATATGTGTGGCAGTGCAGCCAGCACAATTTTGGCCCCAGCCAGGCATCACAGGGGACCATGAGGGGCCATTGAAGGGCAGCCCTGGGGGTCCTGGGGCATCATAGAGGCATAAAATGGTTTGAGTTGGAAGGGACCTTAAGGATCATCTAATTCCAACCCCTGCCATGGGCAGGGACACCTCCCACTGGACCAGGCTGCTCAAGGTCCCATCCAACCTGGCCTTGAACACCTCCAGGGTGAGGGCAGCCACAGCTTCCCCGAGCAACCTGTGCCAGTTCTTCACCACCCTCATTATGAAGAATTTTCTCCTAATGTCTAATGTAAATCTTCCGCTCTCCAGTTATAGGTTATTCCCCCAAATCCTATCACTATGTGCCTTTGTAAAAAGTCCCTCCTCAACTTTCCTGTAGCCCCTTCAGGTACTGGAACATCGCTATAAATTCTCCCCAGAGCCTTCTCTTCTCCAGGCTGAACAACCCCAACTTTCTCAGCCTGTCCTCATGTAGGAGGTGCTCCAGCCTTCAGATCATCTTCATGGACCCGTTCTAACAGTTCCTCATCATTCTTATGCTGAGGATTCCAGAACTGGACACAATACTCCAGATGATGTCTCACAAGAGCAGAGTAGAGGGGGAGAATCCCCTCCCTCAACCTACTGGTCACGCTTCTTTTGATGCAGCCCAGGATACGGTTGGACTTCCGGGCTGCGAGCACACAATGCTGGCTCATTTCAAGCTTGTCATCAGTCAGCACCCCAAGTCCTTCTCCACAGGGCTGCTCTCAAGCACATCGTGCCCCACCCTCTATTGAAACTGCAGAAAAAAGGGGTTCCTATAAACAATACCTGTCCTCCCACCTCTTTCCTCACCTGGGGAGCATGGCAGAGTGCAGCTGCACAAGCCCTTTCTTGGGGACCATCAAAACTGAGCCAAAGGTATAATTGATCTGGGGATTAACATTACCATGTTAAAAATCTGGACGCAACACCGTAACGAGATTTGCAATTTGTCCCAGGCAGGCAGGCAGGCTGCAGCACACTTTACCCATTAGGAACCATGTGCTGTTAGCAACCGCATTAGTGGCTCTGGGATTTAGCAGCAGGAAATCCAAGAGGTCCCTGCAGACCCCAGCCCACCTCTAGGAGAGCTGGGCAGCCGAGGGTGTAGAGGGGCTGCTTATCCCTGCACTCTCCCTGGTCGCAGCTGGACTAGACTCTGTTGGGGTCCTCCTTGCTGCTCCTGGCATTGGGAGGCGCAGAGTCCTCCCACTTGGTCACCTGGTAGTTGAGCCTCCTTGGATGTCACCTGAACAGGGTTTGCTTTGCTTCCAGCTGTGCTGAACCCCCGGCAGCCACGCTGCCCTCATTCACTACTTTATTCTTGGGATCTATTGGTTAAACAGATTTTAATCTACACAGTCTGGAGCTATTGATACCATGTCGTGCTAATTTGTTAGCCGGCTGTCAAGCAGACGAAGCAAAATGCCAAATATTAAATGAAATGTATTTTGTGAAACAGGCCAATGCCAAGGACCCCAATTCCTGCGTGGCATGCTGCTCCCTGGTGGGGCTCAGGGGGTTCTATAGATCTTGTGGAGCGATGGGTGCTCTTGGGGTGTGCGTTGGCATGTGGGACACCTGCAGGGCTCCCCTGGCTCCAGTGATTTGGGGAGAATGGGGGTTGTCTCTCTGCATGAGGAGGGACATCTGCCTACAGCCTGGTCTTTCACATCTCTGTCCCAGGTGGGGAGGATTGTATCACTACACCCCAGCACTCATGGTGTCCCCCCAGCCCACTGGGTGCCCTTCGTGCCCCTCAGTGCACGGCCAGGAGGGTGCTGCCAGCCCTCAGGCGTTGCCAGAGGATGCTCTGTGCCAGGGCTACTGTGTGAGTGCAGAGGGGTAGACTGGCTCCTCGAGTGCCGCGCCTGGGAGATTATTTATTTGGTGAGTTATGACTTTGTTTTCTCCTGTGTAAATATCTGGGAAGCACAGCTAATGTTCTGTGCACAGCCGAGGCAATTACAACCCTCAGTGCAGACCCACCGCCCCCCCCAGCCCCCTCAAGCAAATCAGCCCTGGCTATGTAAAGGGAGAAATTCACATTAAACAACCACCAGAAACATGGGCAGCACTGCCCGCAGCCCCCCACAGCCCCCCCCTCCACCCCACGGGGCTGGCGATGCTCTTGGAGAGCTGCCTTGGGCAGCCCTACATCTGCCAGTTGTGCTGGGTCGCCCCTCCAGCTGTGCCATGGTCACCCTTCCAGCTGTGCCACAGTGACCCTTCCAGCCGTGCCCGGTGTGTCCCTTCCAGCTGTGCAAGGGGCTGTAGGTGTGCAAAGTTGGTTTTTCAGCTGTGCCTGGGGGTACATCTCCAGCTGTGCAGGGCTGGCTCTTCCAGCTGTGGTCTCATGGAGCTCTCCAGCTGTGCAAGGAGGGTTCAAGCTGCCCCCCAAAACGTAGAGGAAGAGCCCCAAGCCCTACAGAGAGGGGGTACAGCCCCAGACCACTCTCCTTTGCACAGGAGCAGGGCTGCTGCTTCCATCCCAAGGGCTGCTCATTGGCATTGATGCAGGCGGGTGCTGGAGCCGTGGAGCCTGGTGGTGCCTCCTGAGCTCTGGACCCTCGACGACAGGCAGCCCCGAATCAGCTTCATTAAGAGCCATTGATCTGTTTCCTGCTTAATATATTTTTCATTTCCAAATGTTTTTTTCCAGGCTCCACAGCATTTGCAGCTTGTACCAATTAAGGCAGCAGCACAGAATGAGCACTGCAGCCCATTAATTAAACTTATAGGGGGAGATTAAGTGCCCACTCCATTCTCCCTGGCAGCTCTCTCTGAGCAACAGGCGTGCTGGGGACAGGAGCAAGGCTGAGCACTCACGTGCCAGTCGGTGGCTTGCCTTCCCTCCCTGCCTCCATCTCCACTGTGATTCCAGCCGGCCATGGACCCCTCTCCACCCTCAGCACCAGCCCCTGCCCCACGGGTGCTCACCCTGGGCACAGAGTGGGCTCTGCAGCATCGCCTGCATAGGGGGAGCAGGAGGTGCTGGGCTTCTCGGGGCTCAGGGTGGGCTCCTCTCAGCTCCACTTGGAGCAGGGATGCTGTGCTTGGTACCTGCATGTTGATGGATCCGTTCCAGTTAAGTGTAGGGCACACGGGGACGCTGCCTTGCCCTGTGCCTGCCAGGGATGGGGTTCGTGCTGGCAGAGGAGCTGCAGCACCTGCTGCATTGCTGTGCTCCTAGGGGGCTTCTACCTTCACTGCAGGGCAAGGGTGTTCAGGCAAGGTCATCCCCAGCTCCTCACATTGTCCCCACCAAACTGGCTGTGTCCCCACCAAACGTCCCCACCGGGGACAACCCTGCCCTACTCGTGCAGAGCAGCAGGGAGGGACTGGCTGTGGGTTTGCTCAGGTGGAGCTCAAGCTCGTGGCAGCCCCTCGCATCCCACCGTTGGCAGCAGGTGCCCACGCCGTGCTGGTTCCCTCCAGCAGAAACACACCGGTGGGCCACCCTAGCTTCAGGCGCTGGCACCAACACCGCGGAGCAGCTGATGCTTATACTGTCATGGGCAACGTTGCCATGGAAACGATCATATTGTCACACACTGACATCCTCCCACCCAGGGCACCTGGGTACCGGATGGCCCTGCTGGCTCCCACTTTGGGGCTGGAGATGCCAGCGGGCAGGTGACCCAGAGCCCTGCAGTGGGAGGGGATGCGGCAGGAGCTGCACGGGTGCAGCAGGGGCAGGTCCCTTGGTGCAACTAACCCACCCAGTCACCAAAGGAGTCTTGATGGTGGTGTCCACCTGCTAGTTTGGACAAATGATGGAAAACCAGAACCACGCCCAAAGCCACGAGCCTGGCGTGAACCGCGTTCTGAAGGCAGAAGCATGTTCCCCTGGACTGAGAAGGCAAACAAAAACGGACGGTGCAAAAATCAAAGATCAAGCAGGGGGATGCTGAGTGCAGCAAAACAGTGGAGGGTTCATCTGGGGTCACACCAAACTGCCGAGAGGGGAACTGCTGTGATTTTCTCATCAGACCCACTCTCTCTTTGGGCAGGAGCACAGCCTGGCAGGTATGGGCAGCAGCATGGGCAGAGCACCACTGACTTCTCTCCAGCGTTTCGCTTATTGCCATGTGACATTTTGATTAAAAACTTGTTTTATGAGGCATTAAGAGGGCACAGTAGATGGATTAAAACTCGCTCATGGACAAATTCCCTCAACAGCTTTGTTAATGGGGAGGCATCAGGGAACGGCTGTGCCAGGGAGGGGCTCTGGGGAACAGAACTATTTAGTGTTTGCTCCAACAGGCAACATGAGGATGTGAAAACCTTGCTGGCATGAGGAAGACTTGTGAAATAGCAACGAGGAAGAAGGCAGTTTGTTGCAGCATTACAGCCTGAGACACTGGGTGAGCACAGCAGAGCAAGCCACAATGCAAGGAGTGACACCAAGGAGGTGTTTAGGTGAGGGTTTAAGGAGAAATGGGGTGTCCTTCTTAAAACACATTTTACCTTACCTCTGTGTGCAGGACACATTAACCTCTGCGTTTTCTATTTGTTTGGGGATTTTGCCTTCCTTTGAGTGGTTGCTCTCAGAAGCAGGAGTTGCCCTGGCAGAAAATAGCTCCCATCCTCCCTTTGGGATGACCAGTTTGGCCATCCACTCACCCAACAGCACCACGAGTGCAGTGTAAAGGCAGGCTGTGCTGGCCAGGAAGGGGCTTACTGGGGGATGAGGAGACCTGGTGGATCCAGAGGGTGCAAAGGAAAGGAGAAAATCCATCTGTCCTGCCCCTCTGGGCTCAGCCCCTGCCCAATGTGGGGGACCCATCGGTTGGGTCCTCAGCAGCGGGGCTTAGCTGAGGTGCCTGGGCAGGACGAGCTTCCCCTGCTCACACCAGCACAGTGGCACCCGCTGCGTGACTTGGTGGTTCCCTGCCTCGTTGCTTTTGATTTAGCAGTTGCTAGAGAAACTAAAAGTTGCAGTTTGGGGAGCATCTGCATTTTAATTAGTAATTACCAGCAGCGTTGCTCTGGCCCAGCTGTTGCCTGCGGGGTCCCTGCTGCTGCTTGGGGCTGCCCACACCAGGGCATGGTTGGGATCGTGGTGCTGCGCTTGTCCCTAGCAGGTGCCAAGGGTGGCCCTGGGGTGGCTGCTGCTGTGGTGACCTCTCTGGGGTGCTGCTCAGCACCTTCTGAGGCGTTTCTCCCAGCAGCCAGAGATGCCCTCGCCCTGCGCTTCTCCCTGCACCAGCAGGAGAGCGGAGGGTTTAGCACTGACGATCCCAGCAGGAGAGGGTGACCTGCTCAGCAGAGCTCCACGCAAATGCACAGAGGGTCCTGGTGTCCCCGCTGCAGCCCCAAGGGAGAGGAGCAGTGCTGTGCCATCTGTGGCTGCAGCTGGTTTGGTTTGTGCCACAGTGGCTCTCTCCCTCCTACCTACCCAGCTGCTCCCCCTGCTAATGCCTCTGCTCATCCCTGCTCCTCCACCTGGATTAATTCCTTAAGTGGCTCCATAAATACTTCTATGATACCCAGAAAGGGGGAGACCCACCTATGCCCCATGTGTGGGCAGCAGTTCACTTGGGTGAGAACTGGAGGGAGAGTCCTCTGCCCTGCTATGACCTCCTCTTGCTCCCTTTGGGGTGATACCCACCATCCCTATGCCCACCCTCCACCCCACACCAGGTCCTCTCCTGCAATCCCCATCCATGTCCTTCCCCACATCTCGGAGACCTGCAAGGTATGTGCAGGGTCCAAGGGCAGAGTCCCACTCCCAGCTGCTCCCAATCCCATCCCCTCCCCGGCTCACTGGGCCGGCAGTTCATTGTAAGAAGGCTTTTAGGCTTAAGTGCTGCTTGGCGTGACTGGGAGAAATTGATATTTTGAGAATGAGCTTGCGAGGGGCCATGAATAATTCACGCCGGGGCGGTTCTGTTCCCATAAACAGGCTGCTAAAAAGACCAAACCCAATGCTTAACAAGGAAACCAATTTCCATCCTGCAAAGCCCCAGTTCCCACTCAGCCTCCACTGAATCTTTCATCTCCAGAAAAGGGTTCCCACACAGCGATGGCAGTGAGGGGAGCCGGCCCCTGCATCCTTTCCGGAGCATCCTTTCTGGAGCATCCTTTCCGGAGCATCCCCCCTTCACGCACTGGGATGAGCAGCACAGCCCTGGGGAGCTCTGCTGGGGTCACTGGTGGCTGTGGCACGGAGGCCATATGAACCAGGGGTCAGCAGTGTGTCACCAGCCTCATTAGGCCCTGTTTGACCTCTTTATTTCATTAGGTCCCTTATTAAGGGCTATCCTGTGGGGTAGAGGGCAGCGAGGACCCATTGCCATGGCAATGGGGACATGTAGGTGAAGAGCGTCACCCAGGGTGGCTCTGAGGACAGGGAAGGGACACCTCAAACACCAGGAGAGGCAGCAGGGGACATGACCTTGCTGGGGGCACATGGCAAAGGGCTGGGAGGGGAGCTGGACTCAGCCCCTCCAGCACAAATCCTGCTGGAGGATGTCCCCATAGAGATCCACATAGAGATCCACATCCCCCAGGAGCTGGAGGAGAAGGTCTCTCTGAGTGCACTGCAAGGATGAGCACCAAGGAGGGGGCAAAGCTGCTGGTCTGGAGCACAATATTGGCAAAGGGATGAAGGGTTTGAATAAATTTAGGCTGGAAATTAGAAGCAGATTCCTCACTGCCAGAGCAGCTGGCCCCAGCGCTGCACCACGGCGAGACTGCTCAGGGCACGAGCTCAAGCCAGGCTGGAGACAGAGCTGAGCCAAATGCAGGTTGAATGGGTGCCAATGGGATCCCAGCTTTGGGTGCCTTTCCTCCTGGGTGCAACCACCCTGTGCCTGAGAGGCTCTGGCATCCATCCAGCAAGACCCTTGTCCTCCTCTGCACTGCAGCTGGGGGACCCCCTGTGCACCCCTGGAGCATCCCCCGCTGCCTCAGTACCACGGCAGGGAGAGTGGCACCCCCTTCCATGCCTGGCAGGGACAGGATGGGGTCATCCTGCACTCTCATCCGTGCACGGGGCTGTTGGGAAGTTCCTCTGCAGTCCCACTCCCAGCGCTGAGCTGGCAGCCCGCGCGTGCCGGAGCCACTGTGCGGCGAGAGCAGCATCTGTTTGCTGCCACCCAGGATCTCTCTCTCTCTCCGACTGCTCATTACTGGATGACTTCCAAGCAACGGGGCTGGATGACACTAATCTGGCTGGTTTCACAGCAAGAGCTCGCATTGGTGAAGGGCTCTGTTGTTGCCCCACCATAGCTCGCTGAGGAATGGGGCCACCAGAGCAGACTGTTGCCCAGGTTTGCACAGGGAATCCAGAGCATCCTGGCAAGGATGGCAAATGTGCCATTTTGCCAGGGAGGCAAATGTGGGACCAAAGCTGAACCAGCATGACCACGATCACCAGCACTGAGACACCTGGAACGAGCTCAGGAAGACAGTTCTCGCAGTCCCCAGCCTGCAGGAGAGGTGGATGCCACGTAGCCCAGCTGTCCCCTGTGCTCAGGCTGGCACAGGGACACACAGGATCACCCTGACAGTGCTGCTGCTCTCATAGGGGCTGGTCTTGTCTCCCATCCAGCTGAGATCCCACAGGCACCAGGATGCTGATAGCTTGGTGGGGTGTGATGGTGCAACATAGGGAGGATGGAGTCATCTGTCTCCTCTGCAGTTGCCCATGGCTGTGGCTGCAACTGGAGTTTGCAGCGCCTTCGCTGGCCCAGCTGACTGGCAGGAGCCCAGCAGGGACTCAATCTCCCCCAGGCTGGATGTGCGATGGGCACGCAGAGAAAGTCCCTTACCCTCTAGCAACATCCTGCACCCTGGGGACAAAGAACCTCCAGAGAGGCCAAGGGCCAGGCTGGGAGTGCATGTGGGTGCCATGGCACCTTGTACCCGGGGAGCCGGGTGAGAACCTCGAGTTGACGCCTCAACACGGAGCCACGTGGTGATTAGCAAGGAAGAGCCCTAAAGCCCTGCTGCTGTGCAGGGAGAATTAGCAGTAATAAGTCATGATCATCCCCTGATGACGAGCACTTAATGTGTGCCGGTTCTGCTATCAAAGTGCCTCTTAAACCCCAATCGCCCTGTCGATAGCCATGGCAGCAGCTGATGGATCCCCGGCCGCCCAGCCAGGTCGCTCCCGGCATGCCACAGGCAGGAGCATCGATTTCCCACAACTGCGAAGAGGCAAATATTTGAAAAGTGATAAATAAAGGGAGCTGCCGGCTTGTCTGTGAGCATCAGCGCCTGGGATTAAGGCAACGAGGTGAGACTGCCCAATTAAATCCCAATGAAAATGGCTGCAAATTCAATTTTCCCCCTTGCCCATACCTACCCTGAGGGCCGGGAGGGGGGGTTGGTAACACGGGGTTCATCGATTGGCACTGCCGGGAAGAAATGTCTCTGAATTCAATTAGTGGGGGAAACACAGGGCGAAGCGCAGGGAGTGAGGCTGGGACCATGTGCCCTGGTTGTGCCTGGGGGAACAGGGCACCCAGCACCCGCTGCCAGGGTCTGCAGGGCTGCCAGGCACCGTGGTGACGGTACCCACACTGTCCTGGAGAGACGGGCAGGGGGAAACACTGTGCATCAGTGTTTCTCTTGGTTTATTACCCTTGGGGATCGGCATCCCAACAGCATCCTGCAGCAGCTGTGCCAGGGAGGTGAACATCCCGCTCATCCTCAGCACCGATGGCAACTGAGAAGGGAACAGCTTGTGTGAAACTTCCCACATCCCCAAGGGATGCCTGGCCTGGGCTGGCCCTGCAATGAGCAGGACACAGCTGTGGGTGCTCAGCAGGTCTGCAGCTCCTCCCCAGCCCCTTCCTGCGGGTCTCCAGCGCTGAGGGATGACCCTGCTGGGATGAACAGCCATTATGTCTCATTGCCTTGGAAACCGAGCAGCAGCTTTGAGAAACCTCTCCACCTCCTCCTTCTCCATCTCTCCCTAACTGAGCCCCACGGGAAGGGGCCAGGGGGTTTGGGGCTGCGCAGGCTGCCTGAAAGGTGCAGGCACGGGGGCTGCCTGCCCGGGCAAGCTGCCTGGCATCCCCCTGTTTTACTCAGTTCCTCCTCCCCAGGCGTGATAAGAAATCGCTCATTAAAGCCATGACGTTAGTGGAGTGATTGCAGGGCCCTGACTCTGTCCCTGCACTGGGGACATGGAGCAGGGTGAGGGGAGATGGAGATTCCAGCTGGTCCCTGCCACCAGGGAGAATAAGAATGTGGTGATGGGTGAGAAAAAGCCTCCCCAGCCCCAGAGCAGGGCCACCGGCCCCACTGGGATGCAGAGATGGAGCTGCTGGGGCTGCAGGGAGCAGGTGTCAGGGTCCCCAAGGGGTGACAGTGTACTCACAGATCTCACTCTCCATGCCTCCCCCAAGGGAGCAGCCTGGGCTCCCCGCGCACCACGAGGGCAGGAGCGTGAAGGTTGCAAGTGAGGAGCTGGGGGTCGCGGGATGGGGACTGTGGGGACAGAAGGACCAAAGGCAAAAGGGTCTCCCTGGCCTGCCAGCCTCATGGCACCACAAAACCGCTGCACGAGGCATCACCATCAGCCACCAGCCTGCACCCAGGGCCAAGCAACCACCCCAGTTCTGCTCTCCGGGGGCGTAGGGGGCATGGCGAGGGCTGGGATGAGGCTGCCACACGGGCAGGGAAGGCAGGATGGGGTTGGGAGGCAGTCAGACAGCTGTGGGAAGCACTGGGACAGCTGTAGGATGCACTGCCCCTGGGGAAGGTGCCCTGCCAGCTGTGGGCACAGCTGGGGCGAGCTGCTGTGCTGGCTTGGGCACAGCCTCGGCTGCCACCAGGTCCTGAGGGGCTGCTCGCTGGAGCGTGAGGGCTCAGCGGTGCGGGAGACAGAGCATCCTTCTCCCGGGCAGCCCAGGCAGCTCTGCCAGCTCCGGAGCTGCCGCGGGCAGGGCCGTGTCCTGCTGCTGGCCTTTCCTTGCCTGGCATCCGTGTGCTGTGGGGTGCAGGAGCACAGCCTGCTGGCTGCCTGCTGTACAGCCCAGCCCTCCTGCCAGATCCTAGCCCCACACAGGGCGTTCCCATAGCCCCAAACAGAGCATCCCACGGCTCCGTGCAGAGCATCCCCATGGCTTCACACAGGGCATCTCCATAACCCCAATGAGAGCATCCCCATAGCCCCAAACAGAGCATCCCCATGGCTTCACACAGAGCATCCCCATAGAGACCATCCCCATGATCCATGTAGGGCATCCCCATAGCCCCAAAGAGAGCATCCCTATATCTCCATACAGGGTATCCCCATAGAGAGCACCCCAATGGTCTGTATAGGGCATCCCCATAGCCTCAAACAGGGCATCCCCATAACCCCAAAGAGAGCATCCCGATGGTCCAAGACAGAGCATACTCCATACAGGGTATCGCCATAGAGGGCATCCCCATGAACCCATGCAGAGCATCCCCCATAGCCCCATGGTCCCACGCAGGGCACCCCCACAGGCCAACCTGCCTGCCACAGGCTCACTTTGCAATGGGGCCTGTCCCCTGACCAAGGGGCTGGCGTTGCCTCTCCTCCCCAGTCCCACCACAAGCCCAGAGCATCCCCACCTGTGGGGGATGCTGAACACCCCCCAAGACGGTGCGTGAAGGGCTAGGGTGCCCAGCTAGCTCACAGGACAGGACCCCTCATGGTGTGGGCACACAGGTGGGATTTGCTAACAGGGGCGGCACCTGCAGGTAGAGCATGAGGGCATGAGGCCACCATCACCTGGGCCACAGGAGGGAGCGGGGTCAGGGCAGGTCTCTGCCTCCAGCTGCCATTGCCCTCCAGCGATGCAGCACTGAGTTGCCTGGTAACCCTCCTCCTTCTCCTCCTCCCTGCAGCCCAGCGGTGAATGTCTTATAAGTCTGAATCGGGCTGGAAATAGATGGACAGTGCTTTTGGGAAGCCCTTCAGCCCCAGCCCTGGTGGAGGCTTAACTGGCACAGGGCTTAGGGGTTGCAGCACAGCAAGAAACCTGCCCCGGAGCACTGTGCGGCAGGTAGAGAAGCCCTGTGTGGGAACCATGCCATGGACAGGCAGTGGCCGAGACTCATGCCTGGTGCCTGGCTACCTCTCCCAGCTCCCATTGAGCCCACAGGAGCAGACAGAGCCCTCCCCCTAAAACTGGGCATCCGCCCCCAGGCTCCCCTCTCCTGCCTGCACCGTCCCAGTGCGGCTCTACACCCCAAAGCTCATGGGGCCTGGGTTGAGACTTGATATTCTGCCTGCTGCCCTACACACATTGGCAATTAGATCATAATTGTAATATTTGCATATTCATAACAGCTGAAATTAATCGCATTTGCATAATGGTAATGAAAGGGACTTCATTAATTACTGCTTTTTTCTGGGGATTTTGCATATAAATGGATACCATTAGGCAGGTTGTGCTTTGGCGGGTGCAGGGGTGGGAGGGGAAGGCGTCACCAGCCTGGGATGGAGCTGTGAGGACCAACTGGTGGCATTGCTGCCACCCCGCCCGTCCCACCCTGCTGTGTCCTGCAGATGGGCCCAGCCGTGGTGTTGGGTCTCAGCTGGTGGCTTCCTGCCCATGCCCAAGCCCAGTGCCTTCTCCTTGCCCCACTGACTCCACATCTGCCTCATCCATTCTGCCACAGACATAGACACATGGAAGGAGGATGGGCATTGGGGCTGCTGCAGTGCTGCTGCACTGCTGGGTTTGTTTTGCTCAGGGTGTCAGTGAGGCTCTGGGTGGCACAGAAGGTCCTTCCTATAGGCACTGCAGGGATGGCATCCTGCTCGGTGTATCTGGGCCCCTCATGTATGGAGGAGCTGGGATGGCAGCTCATGGCAGACGGGGCAGCAGCCTCCTGCCCCAGGGTGATGCTAAAGGCGGGGGTGTCAAGGAGTGCTGGCAGCGTGGACCATCCGCTGTGAGAAGACAGCTTCCCACTGCATCACCTGGCAGTGCTGGACCTTCCTTTGAGGTGTTTAAGGGATGGGTGGATGAGGCGCTGAGGGGCGTGGTCTTGGGAGTGTTAGGAATGGTTGGGCTCGATGATCCAGTGGGTCCTTTCCAACCTGGTGATTCTGTGATTCTATGATTCCTGGTGGATGCACAGCTCCGAGCCCCACAGCACAGCCCCAGCCTGCCCCGTGCCTGATCCAGTGTGGCTCCCTCCTGGCAGGGATGAAGGAGCAGGCAGAGGAGCAGGGTGGTGGGAGCAGAGCTTTTGCTGGCACCACCACGGCCTCTCGTGTGCCAGAGCCAGACAGGAGTGTCACCCCAGTCAGAGGAGCTGCGGTGATGGCACACGGCAGCCCTGGGGCAGCTCTGGCTACAGCATGAGCCTGTTAGGGACTGGCAGTTGCCCAGGACTGTCCCATTGTCCCTGTACCACCACCCTGCCTCAACTCTGGGGCACCTCATGGAGCCTCGGGAGCTCTACCCGGTGGCAGTCACCATCCCTGGGGCTGCCACCAAATGCCCCAGACATCCTGGCTGTAAGCGAGGATGAAAGAGGAGGCGAGGTGAGTGCTGAAGGTAGCTCGAGGAAATGGGAAAGTCGGGATCAGTGAGTGCGAGTTGGCAGTCGGCAAATGCAAGTGAGACAAGTCTCAACAAAGCTTTGGGTGGTTGGCAGAGTCACAGGAGATGCTGATTGTAGCAAATGGGGAGAGAACCAACTCTAAGCAACAGCCATGTCTGGAGACAGCAGAAAGGCAAAGAAGCTGGGGCTTCAGCGTCCCTCTGTCTGTCCCCAGAGAGCCAACATCTTGGAGGCTTTCAAAGCCAGGTTGGATGAGAAACCTGATCCAGTGGAAGATGTCCTGCCCACGGCAGGTGGGTTGGAACTGGATAAGCTGTCATGTCACTTCCAACCCAAACCATTCTGTAATTCTATGATTCTGTTTCCCAGCCTGCCTGCATGCGTGGCCGGTTCAGCCCCACATGTACTGCTGCCAACAGCAACAATAAACACACACCGGGTTTGAGGGAACCAGCTCCGACCCAGTGCCAGGAGGTGCCACCTTCAGTTTGGCCCCAGCCACGTGCTGCCATGGGGACAGCCCTGCCTTCACCTGGAGGATGCTCCAGCCACTGGGCACTTCTGCTCTGCTCTGGCCAGGGAGAGGCTTCCCCAAAAGATGGAGCTCATTGCCTCCTTATTGATGGCTCCTTCCCTCTCTCGCATGGCTGGAGAAGAGGCCTGAGGAATAAATCAGTGCAAGAGACAGATTATGGCAGCTAAAGACTCCAAATGAGATGATAATTACCGTGGTAATGACAGTGAAGACCTGATGCTGACGATAAGGAAACATCTCAGCTGCTCTTGGCTGGTGCCTGGCCAGGGGTTGGCATGGGCACAGGGCTGGGGATGTCTCTGGGGACACGGTGGCTGGGCAGCACTGCCCTCCCTGTGCCCACAGCAGGGTCTGGGTGCCTGTGACCGGCACTGCTCCCCAGCACACCCCTGCTGCTGCAGGGACGAGGATGCTGAGGGCTGAGTGAGGGGGTGCAAGGTGGGTAAGCCTGGTGGGGCCGTTTGTCTGGTTCCCCCGCCGGCTGCGTGTCAGCTCTAATTAGGCAAACTTCTGTATTCATTGCGAGCCCAGCCAGCGGAGAATTCCACAGTTGAATTTTAATGCCCTAAAAACACAGCCTGATTAATTAAGAGATGGCTTAACATGTTGACCAGGCTGCAGAGGGCTGTGCTGGGGAGGGCTGCCACGCAGGCTGGCTCCTGCATCCCATGACATGGGGCACAGAGCAGGACCCAATCCCTGAGCCCCATGGAGCTGCAGGAGGGCATGGCAGCCGGAGTCAGGCTGTGTCCTGGGAATGCCTGGCTGTACAAGCCCCTACTCCCCCAGCCAGGGAAGGTCTAAACCCAGACTTCAGGCACCCGCAGCTCAGCCAGCCAGGTGGCAGCGGGATTGTCCCCGTCCCTCCCTGCGTCTCACTCTCCCCAGTGAGGGTGAGCTGGGAGCCTTCTATTAGTTTGTTACTGCAAGGATTCCCCAGGGTGCTGGTAATGCTGCCTAACAGGCTGCCACCTCCTGCAAGCCAGCTCTGCTCCTGACCCCCAGGCCACCTCTTGCCGTGCCCAGCCCAGGTTGTGTCCCCACATGAGCCTGGGGTGGCCTCACCAGCCCACCTGGGTGCTGCGGACTGAAGCATCCCCCAAGGGGACCCTTCCTCTGCATCCCACCACAGGCACTGTGTGGTGGGAGTGATTCCCCACCACGAGCCATGCCAGAAGCATCTCATGGGATGCCTCTGGTCAAGCAGAGGGTTCATCTGAAGATCATCCCGCTGCAGCGTAACGAATGGAAAAGCAGGGAATCCGTAACTGTGGTGTAAAGGAGAGGTTGAAACCATCAGGACATAAATCAGAGGGGAAGTGATAAAGGGAGCCTCTCGCAAGGAAGGGCCAGCAGCCGAGGGAGGGATGGCAACGGCATCATAAGGCCAAAAGAAATCCTGGCAAGGCGATAAATCCTGCAGCCGCTGGAGCTGCTTGAGCGCTAATGATCACACAAAAACGCCAGCCACGTTTAACAAATATTTCTGCTCTGTATTTGGAGAGAAGCGGGACGAAATGCTTGAATCATACAAGAGTGATGAAGCCGTCTATTAATTACTGCCGGGAATGTTAAACAACATCTGCCAGCTCAGTGGGCCCAGGCACCGCCCGCCCCAGCCTCCTCCAAGAGCTGAAGGAGAATTTGGACTCCTCATTAATTTCCCGTGAAATCTTGGAATAGCAAAAAAATCCCAGTTGGCTGATGGAGAGCCCAGCCGTGCTGGGAGCCGCTGGGACACGAGGGTGCTCCATCCTCACCTCCCTGTCTTGGCTCTGCCAGGATTTATGTCATGTTCCTACCTGGTTCGATCCTCCCTGATGAGGAATAGCCATAAACTGCCAAAGGTTAGGCATCTGTTTCCGATAATATGATGTATAGATTTTCTTTTACTCGAGTGCTTTTGAAGGCTGTAAGAAAGTGAGACCTGAGAGGGGCATCCCGCAGAAATCTTTGTCACAGCTTTGGGAGGGGCTGACGTTTTTCCCTGCATCTCCCACGTGCTGCCCAGTGCCAGAGGGATGGAGGGGACAGAGGGATGCATGGGGTACTGGTGGATAAAAAGCTGCATATGAGCCGGCAATGTGCATTCGCAGCCCATAAATTCAACTGTGTCCTGGGCTGCATCAAAAGAAGCATGGCCAGCAGGGCGAGCGAGGGGATTCTGCTCCTCTAGTTGGCTCTGATGAGACCCTACCTGGAGTCCTGTGTTCCATTCTGGAGTCCTCAGTGCAGGAAAGATAGGGACCTGTTGGAATGGGTTCAGAGGAGGTCACAGAGATGATCCAAGGACTGGAGCACCTCCCATATGAGGACAGGCTGAGCGAGTTGGGGTTCTTCATCCTGGAGAAGACTCCGAGGAGACCTTAGAGCAGCTTCCAGTACAGAAAGGGGCTCCAGGAAAGCTGGAGACAGACTTTTTAGTGAGGACTGTTGTGACAGGACAAGTGGTAATGGTTTTATACTAAGGGAAAGGAGATTTAGACTGGATATAAGGAAGAAATTTTTGACAATGAGGGTGGTTGAAACACTGGCCCAGGTTGCCCAGGGAGGTGGTGGAGGTCCCACTCTTGGAAACATTCAAGGTCAGAGGGGCTCTGAGCAACCTGATGGAGTTAAAGCTGTCCCTTCGCACCCAGAGGAGACAGCTTTGGGGAAGTCTGTCTTTTGGTGAAGAATCATGAAATTTAATACAAGCAAAAACTCTTGCAGCTGCCTCTGTGAGATGTTGGGTCACACGCAGATTATTTTTTCCCAGCCTTTTTCTACACATAAAAAGGCTAAAATTTACTCACCTATAAAAGCTGAAAAACAAACATAGTTGCAAAATATTGGTGTGTTTTAGAGCAAAAGAAGAAAGCCCAGGGGGGAGGGATGCCCAGAGTGCCCCCTTCCAGCCCCAGATCACCTCACACAGCCATGGGGTGCAGGGGGAGTGGGAGAGGTCTGGGGATGCCTCAGAGGGATGGGGGTGACATGGTCCCAGTGGGACAGTGCCACCCAACCACGCTAACCTACGGTGACACAGCCTTTGCAGCCCCTGAGGTGCCAGCTGAGTCGTCCGGAAGCCTGGGGACAAACAGTTAAAATACAGAAATGTCAGTTTAAATTAAAATGTGTTTCATTAAGAGGGAGAGACATAAAACATTCCCCACAGTAACACACGCAGGGGGATTTACGGGGTACTGGAAGGACCGGTGCTCCCACGACAGTGGGTTCTGGGGGAACCGGTTTGGTTGCTGCTGCTGGTGCCGTGAGGCACCCCACGGCACTGTGCTGGGATGCGGGGGCCACTCGCTGCCTCCCCCGCCGCCTATCATAGAGGCCAGAGCCAGGTCTCCGCTGAAATGTCAGCTTGCTCATAAAACGTGCAGGAGCTACATTTTCTTTGGGCCAATAGAACTCCTGCGTGGTGGCAATGATGCTTGGCATCAAGCTGCCCTCCCGTGCCAGTGCCCCACTGGGATACATCCCTGTGGGAAGACCGGTGCCAGTGTGAGCCCACGTTCGTGCCAGCTCCCCCAAAGAGCGGCTGCCAGGCGCAAAGCCCAGCGCCAGTGCAGCACACAGCTCCAGAGCCGCAAGTGGCACGGCAGGGAGTAAATCTGCTGCGCCCTGTCAAGGTAAAGTGACAAAACACCAGCCTGCAATGCAGGAACCGCAGTTATAGCAAGAGAAAATCAATGCGATATATTACCAGAGATATAAAGACACCATTAATGCTTTAACGTGGAGCCCAGCAGCTTTGCTTGCCGCTGGCGGGGCAGGTTTGCTGTCAGGGCTCCCCGCATTTCTGTCTTGCTGCCCGGGTCACCTGCATGCTGGGGCTTGGCTGTGTGTTTATTTGCTGTCCCATCCAGCAAAGCTCTCCTGCTCCCATCCGCTGCCTCCTGGGCTTTGCCCAAGCCCGGTGCCCAGCCTCCCACTGGCAACGTGGGGTCGGAGCATTGCATGGCCTTGGTGGGTGCTTTTCTATCCCCATGGCACAAGGACCCAGTGAGGGTCCAGCCCCAGGCCAGGCAGTGCCACTCCTCATTCTGGGGCTCCTGTGCATGGCTCTATCACTCATCCGCCTGCTGGGGCTGAGCCCAGGGCGCTCGGGATCCTCCTGGGTGCGATCGAAGAGGATGACGACCCCAGTGCACCACGGAGCGAGGACACAGAAGGGCGTGTGGAAGATGCAGCGCTCTCCTGGCTTGGCAGCTGCGTGTGATGGGGAGACGTGTGGAAGAATGGCTCGGTGAATGAGGGCATGATTTAATAGCAGTGAACCATCCAGGGTTTGCTGTCTGTAGCTAGGCCTGACCTTGAGATAAGATAAAAGGGAGTAGAATACAAGAATGTGGAATCCAGCGCGGGAAAGTCCCAAAGAGTTGTGATGAGAACTTTGTTTTCGCATGCTTAAGAGCATCTGGCTAGTTGTGTGACAGCACAAGGCGCATGAACAGTGGGACATAACCAATTAGGATTTGTTTTGTTAGCGCGTGCATTATTAGGATAAGTATATAGAAGTGTAAGGTGTATGAATAAATGAGAACGATCACACTCATATTGAGACTCCATCATTACTCCGGGTCCGCCTCCCACTCCGACAGAGACGTGTGCTGGTGACACGAGGGCTGGGGTCGCTTGTGCTGGGGACACAGACGCCATCCCCCGTACAGCTGTCCATCACCGGCCACAGTTTGGATTATTACTGAGAAGTGGAGCCAAGCTTCTTCTAATTGATTAATCAATAGCTTTAATTGAGTTGAGACTCTTTCAGGGTCAGCTTGGCTACCGCTTTCCCCCCCTGCTGGCACTGCCCTGGCCTCCCACCAAAAACCCCTCGCTGCCACCGGGCTGTCCCAAAGCACCGCACGGTCTCAGGGATTGCTGTGAGCCATGGAGGGCTTCTGCTGTGGTCACCGGGGAGCTGGAGCATGCGTGGCCCCCCAGGCATGGGCTGGTGGGGGAAAGCCCGAGAACAGGCTCAGCACAAGCGGCTGTAGAATGTCCTCATGGTGCCACCTCTGCAAGCCATGGCCCAGTTGCTTGGTAGCCACGGGCTGGATAGGACAACCACCCACCCATGCAGCCTGCGAGCTGTGCCTGGAGGGGCACGGGGATGGGAGACAGGGACTGGGGACACAGGGCTGGTCATGTACCCTGCGAGCTGTGTCTGGAGGGGCACAGGGATGGGAGGCAGGGACTGGGGACACAGGGCTGGTCATGCGGTCTGCTAGCTGTGTCTGGAGGCTTGCGGAGAACCAGGGACTGTGGGTGTAGGGCTGGTTGTGCAGCCTGCAAGCTGTGCCTGGAATTGCATGAGGCACAGGGACTGGGGGTGCAGGGCTGATGGTGGGCACCCAGAGGTCGGGCCCCTCCACACTGGAGCCACAGGTCTGCAGAAGTGGAGATGAATGTTTTATGGTAAAATATGCAGAGTGTGGGACAAAAGCAAAAGTGTTTCTGGCATAATGAGGCACTGCTAGAGACAAGCTCCCCAGGAAACCAATTAGTGCGGCGCTTTGTGTATGTCAGGCCAACACCTGGCAAAAACACCTTTCCCAGGGAGGATGCCAGCCGTGAGGTGGGACGGCTGCCCCCAGCACAACCCGGTCCCACGCACCTCGACAGTGACAACAAACCCGCCTGCGTCACAGGCAGCGTGGGGCCGGCTCTGCCTGCTGGGGTCTGGCATGGGGCTGCTGACCCACACGTGCCCTATGGCCCCACACACCGTGGGCGCACACCAGAGGTGTCACAGCGCTGCACGTCTGTGGGGCAGAGAGCTGTGGGGCTGCTGGGCAGAGGCCATGCTTCTGCGCTGTCCCGGCTGGTGGGGGCACCCACACCCTGGCCCCCTCCCAGCAGCTACATGTGTGGGTTGGTGCTGCCTGTGGGTCTGTGCTCCCTATGGCTCTGTGCCGCTCTGTGGGTCTGTGCTGCCCCACAGGTCGGTGCTGCCCCATGGGTCTGTGCTGCCCCACAGGTCTGTGCTGCCCAGATGGGGTGAACCCATGGGGAGGGCTGCGCCCCTATCCTCAGTCTGGCCACGCCCTTTTCCTACTGGCTCCGCCCCATGTCACATGACCACACCCCTTTCCTGTATGGCCCCGCCCCCTTTCCTCCCTGCCCATGCTGCCTACTACTGGTCCCGCCCCTATTTTACCTGGCTCGTCCCCTCTTAACTGCCATGCCCCTTTCCTACATGGCCACGCCCCCATATATGACCACACCCTTTCCTATTGGCCACGCCCCTCATATATGATCACGCCCCTTTCCTACTGGCCACGCCTCCTTTCCCTTATGGTCTGGTGTATGACCACCCCCCTTACCTGCCCGCCCCGCCCCTTTCACGTATGGACACGTCCCCTTCCCACATGACCCCGCCCACTTCCAGTCTGAACCCGCCCTCATCCCATCTGGCACCGCACCTCTACTTTGTGCGGCTCCGCCCCATCTTTGCTGGCCCCGCCGCTTTCCTGAATGCCCCGCCCCTTTCCTGAATATCCCGCCCCTTCAAACAACGCCGCTCTTTTCCTCCGTGGCCCCGCCCCTCCCGCTCGTGGCCCCGCCCCTTTCCCTCACGGCCCCGCCTTTTCCCCTCAGGGCCCGGTCCCTCCGGCCATGGCTCCTCTGCGCTTCTCCGCTAACCTGTCGTGGCTGTTCCCGTCCCTCCCGTCCCTCCCGGCGCGGCTGGAGGCGGCGGCGGCCGCGGGTTTCGGGGCGGTGGAGGTGGCGTGGCCGGCGGGGTGCCCCGCGGAGGCGCTGCGGGCGGCGGCGGAGCGGGCGGGGGCGCAGCTGGTGCTGCTGAACGCGCCCCCCGGTACCGTGTGGCGCCGGGGCTGGCGGGGCCGCGGGGCCGCGGGGGCCGCTGACCGCGTCGCTCCGCCCTAGGGGACGGCGAGATGGGGCTGGCGGCCGTGCCGGGGCGACAGGAAGCCTTCCGACAGGGGCTGGAGGCTGCCGTGTGCTACGGGCGGGCCCTGCGCTGCCCCAGGTACGGGCGGGGGAGGGAGCGCGACCCCCGCCTCGAATCCCGCGTTCGGTTCTGGCCCCTCGCTCCGAGGAGGATGTTGAGCGTGTCCAGAGAAGGCAGCGGAGCTGGGGAAGGGGCTGGAGAACAAGGGTTATGAGGAGCGGCTGAGGGACCTGGGCTTGTTTAGCCTGGAGAAGAAGAGGCTGAGGGGAGACTTTATGGCTCTCTACAACTACCCGAAAGAAGCTTGTAGAGAGGAGGGAGCTGGGCTCTTCTCCCAAGTGACAGGGGACAGGACAAGGGGCAATGGCCTCAAGCTGCGCCAGGGGAGGTTCAGGCTGGATATCAGGAAAAAAAATTCACAGAAAAGGTCATTGGGCACTGGCAGAGGCTGCCCAGGGAGGTGGCAGAGTCCCCATCCCTGGAGGTATTTGAAAGTTGGGTAGATAAGGTGCTCAGAGATGTGGTTTAGTGGCAGATAGGAATGGTTGGACTCCATGATCCAACAGGCCTTTTCCAACCTGGTGATTCTATGATTCTCAACCTGTACTGGGACAGGGTGGCTCTGGCAGGAAGGGGAGCAGTTCTGAGTCAAACAACTAAACTTGCAGCTAAGTTGATACAAGAAGTGGTTGCAATCACAAAATGTGGAATATTTTTTATTTGAGCTAGAGTTTACTTTCATCTAAGTCATCACGTTCTCTGAAAGTTGGACAGAATGTCCCTCTGATCATGTCTCTTCTTCCTCTGATCACGTTTTCTTTCTCTGATTATTTTCTTTCTCTGATCGCACATGTTCTTTCAAGCACTGTTTTTGCAGACACTGCTCATTCTTTGGAGATCATACAATGGTTTGAGTTGAAAGGGTCCTTAAAGATCATCCAGTTCCACACCCCTGCCATAGGCAGGGACACCTCCTACTGGATCAGGCTGCTCAACCCCCATCCAACCTGTCCTTGAACACCTCCAGGGATGGGGCAGCCACAACTTCCCTGGGCAACCTGGGCCAGGGCCTCACCATCCTCATTGTGAAGAATTTCCTCATGTCTGGTCTAAATCTTCTCCTCTCCAATTTAAAGCCCTTCCACAGGGACCTTGAGCAGCCTGGTCCAGTGGGAGGTGTCTCTGCCACGGGTTGGAACTGTGTGGGCTTTAAGGTCTCTTCCAATCCAAACCATTCTATATCCTTTCCCTGTACTGAGTTCCGGTGAGGCTGATACATGCCTATATCAGCTGTGGTGTAGCCAGCAGGAGCAGGGGAGTCATCCTTCCCCTGTGCTCAGCACTAGTGAGGCCACACCTTGACTCGTGTTCAGTTTTGGGCCCCTCACTACAAGGACATTGAGGTGCTGGAGCACCTCCAGAGAACAGCAATGAAGCTGGGGAAGGGGCTGGAGAACAAGTGTTGTGACGAGCAGCTGAGGGAACTGGGGTTGTTTAGTCTGGAAAAAAAGGAGGCTGAGGGAAGACCTTATCGCTGTGTACAACCCCCCCTCCCCCGAAAGGAGGTTGTAGCAAGGTGAGTGTTGGTCTCTTCTCCCAAGTAACAAGGGATAGGATGAGAGGTAATGGCTTCAAGTCACACCAGAGGAAGTTCAGATTGGATATTAGGAAAAATTTCTTTCTGAAAGGGTTCTTTGGCACTGGAATGGCTGCCCAGGGAGGTGGTGGAGTCACCACCCCTGGAGATATTTAAAATACAGGCAAATTAGGTGCTCAGGGATATGGTTTAGTAGTGGACCGGTACAGTTGGATTTTATGATGTCGAAGGTCTTTTCCAACCAAGCGATTTTCTGATTGTTTGCACCCCTGTGCCTCCAGCCTAGGCAGTGTCTCTTGCTTGGCTGCATTAGGCAGGAACCAGCTGGTTGCAGACCCCTGCGTGCAGGGACATGGCTTTCATGTGCTTGCTGGGAGCTCACTTGAAGCTGCCAGGCACTCTCCTCTGATCCTGCCCTTTGCTGTGAAGGCTCTTGTCCACACCATGCAACAGTCTCCATAATAATCCTCCCTTTCTCCTCCCCAATTATACCCCTGTTTCCCCCAGGGCACCACAACAGTTGCTTTATTGTAGGCCACGCTGATTACAGCACAGCAGACGCTGTAAGAGATGCAATTAGCCTGGCACAACCCCCTTCAGAAAATGAGAGGCTGTTTTATTCCATGGACTTTGCATCATTCTTTCCCTTAGAAACGTAGTTCAAAGTCCTGCAGAGGGCAAGGGCCAGGCAGGCCAGGGCTGCCCAGATCCATTTCCACTTTCTTTTAATGAACAAACTGGAAAGGTTTTTGTTTCCTCTGTACACTGAGGAACTTGGAGCTCTGCACGCAGCCTGGAGTAGCCCAGCACTGGCCACCATCCCTTCCCTGCTCTAAGCCAGCAAGCAGTGAGCCAAGGTGTCCCACCTGCCCCGGGATGGTGTTGGCATGGGGATGGCTCCTCTTAACCCCTTCTTATCTCCCCAAGCCTGGCCCTCTTTTCTATCAGCAGAGGAATGTGTATTACGTCCAACCAGCTGCGTGGAGACTGGAGCTGGTGCCTGTGGCTGATCTCTCTGTGTCTGCAGGATCCACCTGATGGCAGGGCGGGTTCCCCTGGGCACAGACCGGGCAGCTATAGCAGGCGAGATGGAAACCACCTTCATCGAGAATCTCAGATACGCTGCTGACCTCCTGGCCCAGGTAAGTGGGGAACGGGTCCTGCAGCCTGGACGCCGCTCTTAGGGTACCAAGGATGGAGAAACTCCACCAGCGTGGCACAGGGAAGGAGCGCTCCTTGCTGCAGAGGTGTTGGGATACTCCACAAGGTGACATTACTGTGTTGCAGGAGGACATGATTGGACTGGTGGAGCCTATTAACAGCCGCATCACTGACCCTCGCTACTTTCTGAACACCCCACATCAAGGTAAGCCAGACGTCTCTCCCCAAAGTCTCCTTCAGTAAGCCAGACATCTCTCCCCAAAGTCTCCTTCAAGGCAGGAGAAGGATCCCCAAAGCCTGAAAGGCAGGAGATCGCCTGCAGGGAGATGCTGAGGGAGAACAGTTGATTGAGGGATGCTGGGTGGTCTCAGGGCTGCACCACAAAGCTTTCAGGTGAGGGGTGATGGTCTCTCATTTCTTGCACCCTTAGCTGCTGCCATCCTGGAAAAGGTGGGACGGCCCAACCTGAAGCTGCAGCTGGTGAGTGAGCATTGAAGACCTGCAGGACTCTCCACCCTGGAAACTTGCACAAGCCTGCAGAGGAGTCCCAGGGGCTGTGAGCTTTTTAACCCCTCCTAGGGATGCGGGGAGGGACAGGGACCATAACACAGCTGTCCTCAACTGCTCAGTGCTGAACAGCTGCACCATCATTCTCTTCTCTTTCCCACAGGATCTCTTTCACTGCCAGATCATGGATGGGAATTTGTCAGGCAACCTGGAGAAGTACTTTCCACTCATTGGTAATACCCTGCACCCAGACAGGCTCCTCTGTGGCTATGGGGCAGGGTGGCTTTGAGTTGGGGGCCCTACTGCCCCACACTCTCCTGGCTGGGGATGAGGGGCTGCTCTTCGGTCATGCCTAGAGGAGCCTGGATGCATGGCTGCCCAGGCAGGGTTTCTCCTGTTCCCTCCGTAGGTCACATCCAGATCGCACAGGTGCCGGGGCGTCATGAGCCTGACAGCCCTGGGGAGTTGAACTACAACTACATCTTCGAGCTCCTGGAGTCCCTTGGCTACTCTGGCTATGTGGGGTGCGAGTATGCTCCAAAAGGTGAGCAGGCCCATGGGCTGTGGGTCATCCGAGCTCCATGGGCAGGTCCTAGCATGGATGAGTTGGCTGGGGGCTCTGCAAAGGCAGGCATGTCCTGAGGAGCGGCAGGCAGTGGGCATCAGGGGCCCTTCCTGGAGATGAAAGCCCTGTCCAGAGCAGAGCTGCTCCAGCTTTCTGGGGGTGCCAGCAGGGGACCTTGTCTGTCACTGCAGGGGACACACTGGAAGGCCTGGGCTGGCTGCGCTCATACTGGGAGAGGCGTGGGCTGCAGCATGGTGGGACCAGCAAGGCAGCAGAGTGAAAGAAGGAAAACCTGCAATAAAAGTCAAAGCGATGGCTTAGCAAAGGAGTGCATCTGTTCTCTATGACTTGGGGCAATGTTAGGACCATTTCTGTCCTGTTGCCCTTCCCCAGGCCCTGCTGGGCCAGCCCAAGCAGCTGGACCCTCATCTGCTCAAGCACCCTCTGCAGCGTGTTGAGGAGGGCTTGGACACCACTGTAGGTGACTTTAGAGACACCTCCAGTCTGCAGAGGTGTCCAGGGAGAGGTTTCCAGTCCCTGCTGCTGAGGGGAGCATTCGCTCCTTGGGAAGGGTGCAGGTTTCCCAGTCCAGCTCCAGCTGGCGACTGGAGTTGTGTGACGAGGCCTCTGGGCTTTCCCTGTCCTGCAGTTCTCACAGCTGCTGGTGGTGCCCAGCACTGATGCTGCGGGAGGTGGGAAAAGTGAAGTGAGTGGCCGCCACACAAGGCTGCCCCAACGAAGGCAGCAGCTGGGGGCCACCTGCCCTGCTGCTCCTGCCCTGGAGCAAGCGGGAGATTGGAGCAAACCCATCCGGCCCCGCAGCCAGGTTGGCCTCTGCATCCCTTACAGGAGGCTTTCCACATCTCAGCCCAACAGCACATGCATAGAGATCTGGTTCAGTTTATTTCACATTTACATCAATGGCTTCAATGTACATCCCCATAAAACCTTCCCCTCGTCCAATTCACCTTCCTGTCCCATTTGGTGCTCTCCTCATGAAAGGAAAGGGCCAGAAATGGGCAGCCTCACTGCCCAGAGCAGAGCCCCAAAGTGCAGGCTTTCTGCCTAAAGCCAGAGTGCTGTGTGGTGCTCCTCCTCTGTGCAGAAGCCATGCTGTGTGTGCTCCTCCGCACCCTCCCAGCTGGCAGAACTCACCTGCAGATGCCAAAGCCACTGTCCCTGAAAGTCGCTCCATTTAGGCCAAGCCACCGCAGCCAAGCTCCCGCCCTTGCAGTTCGGTTCAAGCTCATCCACTATCAAACCCACCAAAACTGGCCACTCCAGCCAGCAAGTGCATGATGGAGGTGTGTATCCCCAAGCTCCTCAGTTCAGTGTCCCCACATGCCGCTCGCGGTGCTGCCTGCGGTGCTGGAGCACAGGTTTCCCCCCAGAGGCCTGTTCTTCCCCGTCGTCATCCACGGCACAGCCACGCTGAGGATCTGGTACACGTGTTTGCTCGAGGAGGTGGGTGCCAGTGCTAGAGCAGTCCTGTCCAGAGGTTGAAGCAGGCAGTGTTGATAACTGACTCCAGGTGGTGGTACGTGGACACAAGCTGTGGAAGAGGACTCTCGCTGTTCTGGGGCTGCACTGGGAATGGCTCCCGGAAAACCACGGTGAGGCTCTGCCGGGAAGAAGGAGCAGGTCAGAGTAGAGGATTCAGACAAGCACTGTGCAGTCAGTCCCTAGCCCAGGTGTGGGGCACTTCTTTGGCTGTGTCACGTAGATCACAGAATCATAGAATGGTTTGAGCTGGAAGAAACCTTAAAGATCATCCAGTTCCAGCCCCCTGCCATGGGCAGGGACACCTCCCACTGGATCAGGCTGCCCAAGGCCTCATCCAGCCTGGCCTTGAACACCTCCAGGATGGGGCAGCCACAGCTTCTCTGGGCAACCAGTGTCAGTGCCTCAGCACCCTCACTGTGAAGAATTCCTTTGTAATGTCAAATCTAAATGTTCCCCCTTCCAATTTAAAGCCATTCCCCCTCATCCTATCAGTCTAAGCCTTTTTACAAAGTCCCTCCCCAGCTTTCTTGTAGGCTCCCTTCAGGTACTGGAAAGTCGCTATAAGGTCTCCTCAGAGCCTTCTCTTCCCCAGGCTGAACTGGAAGAAGTCCCAAAATGCCAGTGCCTCCTCCTCCTCCTCCTGTGACAGAGCAAGTTTGAACCTTCTCCCAGTCTTCCTGGTGGAATTGAGGGGCAAGGACTTGCCCACTCACTCCGTCCCAGCCCCCCAGCATCTGCAGTTACACCAGCCCCAGCAGCAGCCTCAGGAGAGGAAGGGATCCTGCTGCCTCCACAGCAATGGGGGCTTCCAGGGAAATTAGAGGAAAATTTCTTCTACGGCAAAGAGTAGGAGTGTAACAAATGGGGAAGGGGAGGAGATTAAATGTAATAACTGCAATCCTAAAAATAAATGCTGGCTGCTCCGTTCTCATTAATGACTGTAGTAACGAGGCAGGGTGAGGGCACAGGGGAATGGGGAGCAGAGAACAGGATTTAGAAGAGAAAGTTGGAGGAGCTGAAGCAGAAGAAAAACAGGACTTGGTGCCTTCAGATCGGCAAGACACAAGGACTCGGTGTTCCCCAGAGCTGAAATGCAGCACGTCTAGTAGCCAAGGTCCACTGATGAATTTTAGCTTGGAGAAGAGGAGGCTGAGGGGAGACCTTATCACTGCCTACAACAACCTGAAAGGAGGTTTTAGATAGGTGGGTGGTGGTCTATTCTCCCAAGTGACAGGTGATAGGACAAGGGGGAATGGCCTCAAGATGCAGCAGGGGAGGTTCAGATTGGACAAGCAAATGCACAACCATAATTTAAGAGGGAAGAGAGAGTGATTTGTGGGCCCGTCTCAGCAGTATGCAAGGCTTTAGAGCAGGCTTGGAAAGAAAGAACCATGAGGAAAATACATTCCAGTGTTACCAAAGTGATGTTGCTAATGCTCGAGTTACCTTTGATAAGGTAATATTGCTAAACAAAGGAATCATGATCTACCTATCTGAGCTTCAGGAAGGATGCAATGTAGTGCAACATGGGAAATTGAGATAAGCTGAGAAGATCAGAATTAACACAAAAATTACGAGGTGAAGCTGGTGGTGCTGAAAGGGGATGTAGCAGGCTGGAGAGAGGTTACGGATGGAGTTCCTCCAGGACAGGTTTTGGGACTCCCATTGCCTTGTACTTTAATGAGTCCGGCACAAAGATGATGAGCATGCTGATAAGATTTGAGGCACTAATACCAAAGAGGATTGGGATAATGCAAAAAATGCCTTAGAGACTTTTGAGAGGTCACAGGAAAGGGATGAATGTTAAGCACAAAATGCAAAGTGAGGAACACAAAGGACTTCTGTTATAAGATGGGAGTCATTGGGAGAGGTAATGGAGAGTCTGGGTGTAGCTTATCAATGACCACAGGGTGACACTATGGCCAATAAGACATGACCATGAAGAGACAAATACCTTAGGCTGTAACTAAAGCACCGCATGGGGACAGAAGGATCTGCTGAGACTCCTCGGGAATACTGGGTGCAGTCCTATACCCATATTTACAAAGGTTCTGAGTGACAGTGAAACCATGGGAGAAGAGAAGGTGGGCTTAAGAGCTTGGGTTGCACTGCACAACAAAGTGGAGGTAGCAAAAATTCCACCTTCAGACGTGCAGGTGAATCTATAGACCAGGGAAGAAGCAAGTACCCACACAACAAACAGCAGTTTCAGCTCTGAGCTACCACTGGCATCAGGATGGAACTGGCCACAATGAAAGCTCCAGCACAAACAGGAAGGGCTTTCCACTATCAAGTGGCAGAAGGCACCACTTCTTTTCTCCTCCACCCGCTTTTAAGATGGATTGTGGTTTATTTACAAAAAGATCAGATATGCTGCAGCCTCTGCAAAACCCTCACTGTAGCCTAAAGTGTCTTGCAGATCCACTGCTCTCACATGGAGCTGCATGCCCTGTGCGCCATCCTGCCCCCTGCCTGGGAGCGCAGCTGAAAGCAGAGCATTTTTGTCCTAAATCCGATGAAGGCCAAGACACGAACAGGTTTGCTGGGACCCTCACAGTGCAGATCTCTCCCTTTCTGCTCAGATAGGAGGAGCCTGCAGCACCGGTGACCCCTCCTAACCAGGCTTCGGACTGAATACAGAAGACTCTTTAGCCTGGATAAAAAGACAGCTGAAAGCATGACCCAAAAGCAACTCCTGTGAAGGAAAATGGGGTCAACTGCTCACCGTTTTGCAATACAAGAACAAAGGGGCATAACATAAAAGAAGCAGGAGCTTCAAGCCTCTTCACCTAATTGTAATGGCATCACAGAGTCATAGAATTACTAGGTTGGAAAAGACCTCTTAGATCATTGAGTCCAACCATCATGAAGCAGCAAGTCAGGGGAAAGCACGGATGCCACACATTAACCAAAGGAAATAAAGCTGCGGAGAGCTATTAAATAAATGCGAAGGCCACCTCTAGCTCAGGACAGGCCTGGGCCACAGTTTGTCAGATGTTGTGACGGTAACTGGGAAAGTTGTTAACAAGCTTCTTGACTTGTTCTCCCCATGGGCACCTGCCCCTGGCAACTGCTGGCTGAATCGAGACAGACTCCCGGCCTCAGCCAATGCAGCTCCTCTTCCATTCCAAAGTTCTTACCGTCTTTCCTGAATGTGAATCGAGAAACACAAGAACGAAGCAATCTGTGAACTTCTGGTTGAGCACAACCTGTCAAGAGAGCCACAGCACATATCGCAAAGGAGACAGCACAGACCCCAGGACAGGGATATGAACAACACCCACCCAGGGACATGCAGGATGTGTGGCACGATAAAGCTGTGAAGGTGTGGGTCTGTCTGGCTCACAGGTGACACGGCCAAACCATGGGGCTACACATGGCACGAGGCTCTGGGTGTGACACGTGTCCCGCAGACAGACACTGCTGCGCCACAGGAGCACACACCTCATGCTGCATCAGTAGAAGGGAGGAGAACATCGTGACAGTGCCCACACTGTCCTGACAGCACATGGCAGGTTTGCACTGCGATGAGCCACTGCAGACAGGGACCCGGAAAGGCTGCAGGTGGGTGCTGGGCTGTGTCTTACCAGATACTGGGTGCCAGTTTCAGCATTATGGAAGTGCCGACAGCTCTGGGGAAAGCGGCTCAGCAGCACTTTGATGAGGCTCTGGTACCAGGAGACTGTCATGGTGAGGAAGCATCCCTGCAGGTATGGAAAAGGGCTGATTTCAGCCTCCCTCTGGTCCTGGCACTAGCAGTAATAATGCTACAGCTGCTTTCAGCCCCCAGCTCAGATGCATTCCTCACAGCCCACCGAGGCATGCTGACCCAGGGCTGTTCATTAGAATCACTGAATCATAGAATGGTTTGATTTGGAAGGGACCTTAAAGCCCATCCAGATCTACTCCTCTGCCATGGGCAGGGACACCTCCCACTGGACCAGGTTGCTCAAAGCCTCATCCAACCTGGCCTCGAACACTCTGGGGAAGGGGCAGCCACAGCTTCTCTGGGCAACCTGGACCAGTGTCTCACCACCCTCATTGTAAAGAATTCCCTCCTAACATCTAGTCTAAATCTTGCCCTCTCCAATTTAAAGCCATTCCCCCTAGTCCTATCACTACAAGCCCTCATAAAAAGTGCCTCCCCAGCTTTCTTGTAGGCCCCCTTCAGTACTGGAAGGTTGCTAGAAGGTCTCCTCGGAGCCTTCTCTTCTCCAGGCTGAACAACCCCAACTCTCCCAGCCTCCATAAACAGGTGGATACAGCCTCCCCCCTCCCCTGCCATTTAGGAGCCATGTTCCTGCCTATATCTTCCCACTAAGCGGGAAGAGATGTGCCCTGCAAGGCCCTTCACCTGCTCCCTCCCCAGAGCAGGACAGTGGCTGCTGCACACTGTGACTCCATCCCTGCTGCTCACCAGCTGAGGGTCAACATCAGCAATGGATTTCCCATGCACGGCGTCGAGCAGCTCTTCCAGCTCCACCAGCGAGAGCTTGCCCAGCTTCAGCTTATCAGAAGCCAGAGGCTCCAGAAGGAAGAGGCGCTTCCAGAGGTTGTCCCTGCGGCAGTGACACTTGGCCAGCTGCACCATGCTGCTGAGCTGCTTCTGGGCTGAGGCCACCTCAGAGGCCAGCAAGGGGAACAGCGGTGAGGTGTAGAAGAGTCCAGGACCCAATTTGACTTGCGAGCCCCCTGCGTAGAACTCGCTGCTGTCCTCCACGTCCTGCCACAGCTCCCGCTCTGCTGGCTGCTGCCGCCCCAGGCTTGGCTCCGGCTCTGCTGCCTCCCACGCCGCCCGGCCCACCACAGGCTCCAGCACTTCCCGCTGCAATCGTGGCAGCTGCTTGAATCGCCGCATATCGGCCGTGAGCCGGGGGAAGAGCTCCCGCTGGCTAGTCATGATGACGTAGAAACGCAAGCTGAGACAAAGGAGACACCAGTGACCTGGGGAAGGGCTGCTTCCTTCTCAGCTGGCCTTCAAACGAATCACAAGCCTCTGTCTCTGCCAGTAAGGGAGGCCTCTGTCTTCTGCCCAGACAGATACTACACTGCCTCGTTCCCCACAAGGATCCTCCCCAGAAAGCATCAAACCTGCTCATGATGTCTGAGACAGAGCCAGGCCCTCCCAGAGCCCTTCTACCCAGCCAAGAAGCTTTGGTGCCACATCTCTGGCCCCACCACTCACCGGAGCATCCGTCTCTCTGCCTCACTCTGCTCCTCAAATGGTGCTGCGCTGTGACACACCAGGAGGGACACATCGAAGTCATCATGATGACGCAGACCTTCAGAGTCTTTGTAGGAGCCTGAGCTGGGAGCAAAAGCACAGCAGTATGAAGGGGACCTCACTTTGTTCACCCTTGGTCACAATAGAACTATAAGACAGAGGGAACTCAACGCAGCAGGACTCCTCAGGAGCGCTACGGGAAATGCGTGTGCATGCACACTCAGCGCCCCTGTCATCTCAGGAAAGGCAGGCAGAACTGCTGCCTGGCACAGTCGGCTTCACTGGCACCTTGGGGCAGTGCCCCCAGGATCACGGTGTGCCCACCAGTCTCTGGCAGCTCCAGGAACTTGGAGGAGATGCACTCACCTGTTCCAAATAGAGACCAGTGCATATTCGTTCTGCTCTGTGCCTGGTGTCCCCTTCTTGTTGTCACTGCCCGTGGCTGGCCGGGCCATGCGCAGGGGTTTCATGTGGTAGGTGTTGGCGTGGTCAGCGATGTAGTTGTACAGCTGGTGCGCGGTGATCATATTGGTGGGCAGGGCCAGCGTGCCTGGTGGAGGAGAACACACTACTGTCACCAGAACCACTCAGCACCCCCTGCCCGGTGTCCTACCAACTTCTCTAGCGGACAGAGCTCTAAAGAAACTCGCCTCCCTTCTACAACAGGGCAGCAAGGACATCTTCTGGAGCAGGGCCCCTCCTGTCACCCTCTCCCTGGAAACTCAGGGTCAGGTTTATTCATAAAGCACTTCAGAACTGCTTGCCAAGTTACGAGCTGGTGATCAACCCGACTGATCACGTGTTGAGCTGCTCACCTTGGAAAACATGGTTGCGGCCAAACTTGGGGATGTCGGTGTGGTGGGCAATGAAATCCTCCAAGAAGCTGGTGAGATGGTAGCCCTGACGGAGGGTCATGTGGGAACCCAGCAGGTACTGGTGGACTATACGCAAGTGGAAGTCGTAGCTGAATGAATGCACATGCATGAGATCCCGCACCTTGTCACACTCCTCTGTGAAGAGCATGGAGAGCTGCAGAAGGACAGGGAGTGAAGGCAGGAATGTTACCAGGCACCTCACACCCTCCTGCAAAGCCCTTCTGACAGCAAAGCACGGCAGAACCAGTGCAGCCGCAGAGCTGTGTGCGCAGTGCAAACAGCAGACCTGCAGGTCTGGCCCCAGGGTATCCAGCTTGGTGGCTCTTTCCACACTTGACTCCACTCCTGGCCTCCAATAGCAGCACAGACTGATCGGCACCGCCTCCCTTTTGGCATGAGGTTTATCCCCTCCTTGAGCTGAAAGCCATGTGGCTGTGAAGGAGGACACAGCCTCTATTCAGCTGAGAGCTGCTCGGCACTGCCTCATCATCGAGCAGGCATGGGACATACCTGGAGCCCCAGCAAGTTCTGGACCTACATGAGAAGACTGACAACCTGAGTGTCCCTTGAGAGCAGCAGGCAGCACAGGGACCTGTGGGGAGTAGCTGGGTCCAGAGATGGTCAACAACAAAAATGCCAGTGCCCTGTGCTCAGTAATACTCAGTAGGGTGGCTGCTGGGAAGCCAGATCTGGTGGTGGCTGGTGTGTCACAGCTGTGCTTGGACAGGATCCCTCTGGCACACAGCCATCACCTCTGCCCCGCGTGCTGGTCCTTTACCAGGGCACTACCAGCCTTTACACCCCCACGTGGTCACGTCCCCACCACAACTGCAGCTACTGTGCCAGGGGACAGCATTGGTGAAGGCCTCAGCATTGCCCTCGTGCCAGGAGCCAAAAGGTTTAACATCTTCCAGCTCTCTTGACCCCTTTGGGCAGCTGGCCCACACCATAATCCCTTAGTTGAAGGGAGCAAGCAGGGAAAACCAGCAGGCAGGAGGCACTGGCCCAAGAACAGGCTGTCCTCACACTCTGCACCACCCACGTTGCTGCTGGTGTGAGGCTGAGGGCAACCTGCACAGGCAGGACGAGCCTGGAGAGGAACCTGTAAAGGAAAGGCAGGATGGAGAGCAAGAAATACAAGGGGCTGCCCCCTGGGTCTACTCCATCCTCTTCCCAGGCTGAGGTTGCCCACTGGGGCACGTGCGGCTACAGAAGGCGCTGGCACAGGAGGCAAGAGGCAGCTCCTGCTGCAGGGCACTGGGGCAGGAAGGGTGGTAGCACAGCCAGCGGGAGGTTCAGCCCAGCACTGGCAGGTCCCGCTGTGCCTGGCACGGCACTGGGAGGAGAGGATAGATCCATCCCTGGATGGAGCTGGGTCGCATGCAGCTCTTGCTGCAAGCTCTGGCTGCAGGAGTGCCCTGATGGAGAGAGGCACAGTGGGAAGAGGGACAATGCAGCGCCCAGCCGCGTTCCTGCACAGGCCCAGGATGGGACAAAAAAAGAGAAGGGTCAGAGGAACTCAACCACCCCATCTGGAAGAACTCGGGCTGATCCCGGTGTGTGGGAAGGCTGGCCAGGCTCCTGCAGCAGGTCCCACGCCTCTTGCCCACTGCTCTCAGGACCGTGCCCTCCTATTGGAAAACCAGGCAAAGTCTTTTCCCAAGTCAGACAGAGAGAGCGTGGATGTTCCCTCGGTGCCAGCTGCAGCCTGGTAACCCAGCGCTGCGCATGTGGGTGCTTCCCAGGAAAGCCTCACCAAGCCCTAAAGTGAGGTCCTGGCAGGCTTAGGAGAGCCTCTCCCGGCATATGTAAGATGTAGCCTTGCTACAGAGGCACCTTGGAAAGGACAGTATGGTCATGCACGCCTCCTGTCTCAGACAGCCTGGGGCTGCCCAGCCTCTAGACAGCGATGCCAGTGCCCTGGGGACAGGCAGGAGACACCCCGACACACCAGAAGAGAAGGGAGCAGCAAACCCTATGGTGTTGTAGAGGAAGGCACAGAGGCACCAAGAACCAGAGCTCATGGTGCAGAAAGCAATCTCCAGCAAAGGGTAGCCAACCGTGTTCACAGATCCCCTGCTCCCATTCCACTTCTTTCTTGTTTCAAGGGAAGCAGAGAGCTTCTGGCTTTCCATGCACTGCCTTCTCCTGGAGATAGAGTAATCTTTGCCAGAATTGTTCCTGTTCCTCCCCAGCCTGCTCCGTCTTGCTCCCTAAGTTAGGACAAGAGCATCCTCTTGCCAATCCCCCCAGTCCCTTTCACCGCACTCCAGATCTGCTCAAGCAGCGCACCATGGAGGGCCCATGTCCACAGAAGGCTCTGTGTGGTTCTGCTTTTCCATGAGGACGGAGCAGAGCTCTCCAGAACACGCTGCACCTGAAATGCCCGCTCTGTTTCAGAGATTGCTGCGTTCCCCAAAGCATCCCCTGACCCTGAGGAGCACCATCTATGCCTGCAAAGTCATTACCTGGGAATTCACAGACTGGCCCATGGGGATCCGCGAGCACTCCAGCGCATATTGCTTCACACAGAAGTAATAGCCCTGGAGGAGAGAGCACATGAGCATTGACAGGCCTTGGGCCTCGCTAAGGAGCAGCAACCCCCATACTTCACACTGTGGGCTTAGTCTCAGACACTCTTGATCCATGTTCTGTCTGCCCTCCTGCCTGAACCAAGCCGGCCCAGCCGACACATGGCTGAGCACAGAGCACCCTGCCTGGTGCTGAGCTCTCCCATCATTTATTAGGTTCCCTCCAGGCAGCTGTTACTGCTCAGAGCCCCACAAGAGCAGCAGCTGTAGCTGATGCACAGCCCTGCAGGACCATGGAAGAGGCAGGACGAGAAAGGAAGAATCCCATGTCCCTGCTGCACTTCTCCTCATCACTCACTTTGTCACCTTGGAACACTGCCCCTGAACCCCCAGAAATCACATTATTTCTTGTTCTTTCTTACCTGAAAGGCCAACTCCATCAGCACAATCCCACCCGGAAGAGCTCTCTGTAGATGATAGGTGGCTACAGCAGGGCTCGTGCTCTGGGAAGAGAAGGACAAAGCTGGAGAGGCTCTTGGGCACAGGAGAGTAGCCTGTACACCAGGGTGTGAAGCTGCCACAAGGCAGAGGTGGAAATAGAGGAGCCTCATCAACTGAGCACCCCCATAGGCAGAAAGAGAACAGAAGTGCCAGAGCTGAGCGTGAAAAGAATCCTAACAAATCCAATAAACAGCCTTTGACAGAGCACACCAGGCATGCTGCTCCCTCTACCTCCAGCTCATTCAGGACAGGGTGTCCCTAGAGTTTGAGGACACTGTGAGCCGAGGGGTGATGCTGCCCGCAAAGCCTCACTGTCACCTCCCTCTGGTGAGCTCTCCCTAGACCATCACATCTATCTGACACAGCAGCTCTCAGATGGAGCTTTGGACTGGGAGCTCAGCTGCCAGCAAGTTTCTTTGCCCCCTGTTAAGCTGTTCCAGTGGATTGCTCCCTTCTTGTTTTAACTGCAAGGTGTTGTCTTGTCCACAATCCCATACTAACATCAGCCAAAGGTGGGTACCAAGAAAATGTCAGAAAAGGGTGAGCAAATGCTATGTGCTCTCACCATCGCTGGGTGATTTCAGGAGCCACAGGAGGTGTCCAGTGACTCAGATGGATTCCTCTTCCACCTATTCTCTCTAGTAAGCCCTTTGATGAAGACCACTGTTACCTGCTGCACAAACATTCCCTGCAGCTTTGAAACTGGCTCCCAATACTTTCACTTGATGGTATCTAGATGTTATATCAAATAAAACAGCAAGGAGTCAATCCCTTTCCAGGTTAGCTGCAATTTGGTAGAGCTCTGTCCTGTTCCTCCCTAGTTACCACTTCTTTATAAATGAGTAACCTCAGCCTGCTCTCACGGTAGAGCCATTCCAGATTTATCTTCTCTGACCTCTTCAACTTCAACATTCATCTCACTCTAACCAAAGACCCTTCTGCCTCAGAGTTGCCCTTAACCACAGATGCTGAGGCTTCTCTGGCAGGTAAACTTCCATAATCACACCCAAAGACAGCTGTCCTGCTCCCGGTTCCTTTTCTGAGCCCCTCAGGGATGTTGATGTCCCTTTGAGGTTTGCCCTGGTTCCACCCAGTCCCAGGAGGGGCTCCGAGGGCTGCAACAGGACACAAAAGAAGGCAAGGAGGTCTCATCTGATGCAGCATCCCAAAGATGGTGCTGGTCTGGACAGATGTTTGGGTTTTTTTTTTTGGTTTGGTGTTTTCTCTGCCCTCTCACATCCTTCCTGCATGGAAGAGCCAACCAGGAGAACCGCTGCATTCCACAACTCGACTTCCATCCCAGTTCCACCCCTTTAACAGACATCCACTCACCTTTGGACTTCCCTCTGTTTTCGGTTTCGTGTAGGAAAATGACCCTCTTCCCTCCACACCCATCGCTGCCAGAGCTCGGATCCGGCTTGTGCTACTGGAAACGACAGCAGAGAGAGCCTTGAGCAGGGGAGCCAGCAACTCCAGGTGTGTCAAACCAGGGCATAGCTCAGTGTGTCGGCCCTTCTCCAACAACGCAGTTCCCAGAATGTCACTGACCTGCGAGTAGTGGGTGAAGGTGGCCGCACCTGGACCAGAATAAAGCCCATGCTCTGCAGGTACTGGATGTATTGCTGCAAGAAGGCATTGCACATCTCCTGCAGCCAGGGCTCCTCCTTCACCTTGCAGGGCAGCGCTTCTGCCGAGTCACAGCTGTGGCTGCGGTCTCTCCCCGAAGCTGTAGAGTCATTTGAACGGTGACGTTTCTGGAAGAAAGAATAATTTCCTAAGGAGACCTCCTGTGTCTGGGCCCAGCAGGTGAGACATGCTGGGACACCGTCAGCTGCTCTGGTTGAGTAGGGGACAGACCTCCCTCTGCCAGAGAGCACTAACAGCCTGTTCCTCAAACACTGTCCTAGCGCATGTGCCGAAACACAAGATCCAAGATTTACCCAGCCATGGACTGACCTAACAGCACCGCAGCAGACCGCAAGAAAAGGTGCCCTGGCAGAAGGAGAAAATTCACATTGCTCCCACATTGCTTCCACAAAGTGTTAGTGGTTCACAGCCGGTTCACACAAGGCTCAGCAGAGCTTCAGGATCTACTGCCCTGCTAAGAGTCCACTCCCCTCACGAATCCCAGCTTCTCACGAGGTTGAGTAGCACTGAATAGGAACAGTGTTTCCTTTTAGCCATTCTCAGTTCTCCTTTTGATAGCTCGAATACTCCTTGTCTTTGTATTGTGAGAGACTGGGATGCCTTTAACTCTCTACTTCAAGCCTATGGCTCTTTTACGTATTCCTATCTGCCTTTTTATTCATCTGCCCCAGGAGAAGTCTCTCTACCTGGGGTCTCTCCAACTACTCTCCAACCTCTCCAAGCCTCTCTAGTTCAGTGCCTTTGCCACAAGATGCTTGGTCTCACACTTACTGTCCAGATGAAGGCATTAATACACTAGTATTTTAGAAATATGTTGGAATATTACCCATAATACTAACATCCCTTTCTGATGTAGTCAAGATGGTTTGCCTTTTGTATCCAGCTGTATCCAAATTGAAATCCAGTGACTGTCAGCTCTGTGCAGGCTCTGCAGCTGGTGGACAATACAGGAGTTCAAATTTCTCTTCACTTTGTGCTGTTTTACTGGGAACCAGCTCCCAGCTCCCACAATACCTCTCATTTCACAGGCTACTCAGGTCCCTCTTGAGTTCCTTGCAGTCTTTTCTGTTCTGGCCAATCTGAACAGTCAGGCTTAGCATCTCATATGTACTGCGATAAATGATCTGGAGATACAGAACCCAATACATGACCTTGAAACCCCTGCTGCCAGCCTCTTCAAACTGAACAACCCATTTTCATTTTGCTCTGTTCCAAAAACAAAGTGAAGTTTTCATTCTGTGAAGATACTTTTCCTTTGCTCAAAAATGCTCCATTTCTGTAGCAACCTCCGCTTAAAGACCCTGTCAGAATCCTTTTGACATTTAGATAAATTACAACAGCTTGTTCTCCCCTTCTGACACACGCACAGACCGTGAACAGCCGGTACGGGATCTGCACTGGTTACAGCCTGTCAGGTTGCAACCCGTTCAGGATTCAGTTGGTTTGCTTCCAATTGTTCCAGATATTTGCTGGGTCCAAGCAAGGTTGACCAGGCCTGACTGCTGAATGCATAAAGGGAAGGTTTTGCTTCCTCTGCAGACAGCGCGCTCTGATGGTTTTGCTAGACTCAGCCCTGAATTCCCTGGGTAGAAAAAAGAAGTCAGTCTTCACCAGGGATACCATGGCTTCAGGAGAAAGCCTTTGAGGACCCAAAGATTTTCTCAGTCTCCATCTTACAGGGTGTAAATTGATGCAGGAGTGAGCTCAGAGCAATCTTGTCTTGGTAAAAGATAGCAAAGCCATCCTTCACTGCAGTGCACAAAGATCAACCCCGCTGGTGCCTGCTGACACTCACCTTCCCCTCTACCTTTCCCTGCTGGTCCGTCTGGATCTGCTGCCGGAAGGCCGGGTCAAAGAGCAAGGGGGTAGCACAGTAGTGAACCAGGCGTGAGGACTGCTTCAGGGTCTCCAGGTCTGCCAGCTGCACGGCACAAGAAGAGCAATTACAGCAATTCTTGTCCAGCCAGAGAACAAGCTGTCTGCAACACCGCCCTGCTGCACAAGTGGGATCAGCCTCTAGAGGGAACTCCCCAGCTTTGCAGACTTTCCCGTGCCGGGCAGCAAGGCCCCATTCCCAAGTCTGCTGGAGTCCAGCAACCCCAAAGGTTCAAGCAGACAGGGCTGCTCCACTGCCAAACACGACCCCTGACATACACCCTGCTCCGAGCTCCAGTGCTCCCGTTTGCCGCAGGGAAGCTCGAGGGAGGTGACTCTGCTCCTCTACTCCACCCTTCTGAGACCCCTTCCAGAGCTCTGCATCCAAGCTCTGGAATCTTCAATATAAGAAACATATGGAACCGTTGGGATGGGTCCACAGGAGGCCACAAAGATGATCCAAGGGCCGGAGCACCTCTGCTACGAGGACAAGCTGAGGGAGTTGGGGCTGTTCAGCCTGGAGAAGAGAAGGTTCCAGGGAGAGCTTAGAGCAGCTTCCAGTACTTGAGGGGCTACAGGAAAGCTGGGGAGAGACTTTTTACAAGGGCCTGGAATGATAAGATGAGGGGGAATGGCTTTAAATTGGAAGGGAGGAGGTTTAGATTAGACATCAGGAAGAAATTCTTCACACTGAGGGTGGTGAGGCCCTGGCCCAGGTTGCCCAGGGAAGTCGTGGCTGCCCCATCCCTGGAGGTGTTCAAGGCCAGGTTGGATGGAGCCTTGAGCAGCCTGATCCAGTGGGAGGTGTCCCTGCCCATGACAGAGGGGTTGGAACTGGCTGATCTTTAAGGTCCCTTCCAACCCAAACTATTCTATGACTCTACGAAGCTGGTGCTACCCGTGTGCTGTTAAAAAGCCTGCCACCCGCCTGCCAGGGCTGCACTCACACTGATAGGCATGTTGGACTGCGCCGATCTCTGCTGCCAGGTAACAAAGAGATTCTCAATCTTCATCTGCTTCTCCAGTTCTGGAGGAAAGAGAGCAGCAGCCACAAGAGTATCAAAGCCACAGCCCCAAGTATTGCCACCCCCTTTCTCTCCCACACAGGCCATCACCCATCCGCTCACAGCAGGAGGAGCTGAGAACTGTACCCTCCAGCAAAGGGCTCTTGTTCTGCTCTTTCTGAGCTCCTTTTCCAGAAGCAAGGTGAGTTAGGCAGGCTCCCCTGCTTTACCTTTTCTCTCCATGCTCTTGATTTCCAGGAACTGAGCCCCATGCCAAGACACGGGGTCAAAAGGTCCCGACTCAGGTCCATAGGGTATGCGTTTGATGGTGGTAACATCCCGCAGAGCTTCGTCAAAGGGCACCACGTCGGGATGGAAGTGCAGAGATGGCAGACTGCGGGCAGAGCTGCTCAGCCGGCCTTGTTCCTTGCTAGCTGGGGGGCTGGAGCTCCGGATCAGTGCATCCACCTCCAAAGTGGAGTTCAGGAAAGGATTTGGCTCCTAAGCAAGCAGACACAGCCATGAAAGCCTCCTTACTGCCAGCCTCAAGGCAAGGACCCACAAGAACAGAGTAAACACGGTTTTAGCCATCTGCAGACATATCTGTTTGGCCTTCACCACCAGTCCCAAGGAGAGCAGGCCTTGGCCAGCACAGCCCTCACGTTCAAAGAAATACATAGCCTCCTCCACCCTAAATAATGTCATCACAGATAAGTGCTGCCAACAGCAGAACTTGTTTCCCTTTCCACTCCTGGTTGTCTCCAAGAGCAGACAGCAAGCAGCTGGCTGGACACAGCTACAGTCAGACACGTGAGCACCTGGAGATGCCTTGCCAACCGGCATACAAAAGTGTAAAAGTCTGCAACCCCTCTCAGATCTACAGGCTGCTACGGCCCAGTTTGAAGAGGCAAGGACTGCCCTGCCCAGCAGAGTGCCCTACCTGCTTGCTGTCCTCATGCCATGGTGTGTCCATGAAGCAGTGGTGGTGGAAAAGTCCCAGCTTCTGGCTGAGCAGGCAGTGCACAATGTGGGACCGGGCATTCTGCCACTGCAGCAGGCGAATAAATGAGCAGTTCAAGTTGGCCCCCAGGTCTGGGGACCAGTTGTAGGTGTAGAGTGTCAGCTGGAGAGAGAGGAGGGGAAAGAAGACTGAAGGATCTGCTCAGAGACGGTCTGCATCCAGGCTGCCCCAGGTGCTCTGAGTGGGACTTGCTGCCATTCCAGTTAGTTTCAAACGGCAAAGCTGGGTGCACCTTGCGGGGAAGGAAAGGGCAATTATAGTGCACAGTGGGGCAGCTGAAGTCAGAGACTGCAAGGGCTGCTGCCCCCGGGACTCCCCACAGTGCTGCAGGGAAGACCAGCTCTGCTTGCAGCAAGAGCAGACACGCTGCACAGCTGCTTTGGAGGGTTCCTGTCTAGGGAAAGTTGGTGGCCTGCAGAGGCACCTTTCCTCTTCCCTTTCTAAACCCAGGCCAGTTGGGAACAGCTTTGCTTTCAGGACACATCACACGGGCACCATTGCTACCTTTTTGTCAATGATCTCCAGGAAGAGGAACCTTTGCCGGGGCGCGAGGTCTCGTCCAACAAGGCTGGGATCAGAGCCTCTCTCTGCCGAGCTGAATTCCATGGCCTCAAAACGTTGGAGCCCTTTGTGAGCTGGGAGAAGCCAGAATTATGACCCTCAGTACCAGTTAATGCCACCCCTACATCCCCCATGGCATTAAGACGGCACAACAGGATGTTCTGCCACGGTACTGCGCAGCTCGTCTGGAAATGAGCAGTCACAAACAAATTTGAGAATAAAGTCTCAGGAGATGAAAAGAGACGATGCACTGCCCACCTCTGGGCACAAGCAAAGAAGGGAACCCTGCTCACGCATCTCACCCCCTCAAGAGCCCCCAGCACACAGCCCTGCGGGCCCTGGCCTCACACTCACCCTGTTCCGTGCTGCAACGCCACTGCTGGAAGTTGCGTCCCAGCAGGATGAAGTGTCTGACAGCTCCAGGGCGAGGGCTGGCGCTCTGGCCAGGCTTGTAGGGCAGGAAGGCGGTGCCCCGGTGGTAGCTGCAAAGAAGAGCACCAAAGGTGGTTGACAAGAAAAGCCATGGGATTAGAGGCTGGCACAGCTGGTTGGCGTTTGCTGGTGCCAAACAGCCCCCTATGAACCGCGTAACTCACCAGATCTGCTCAAACACTTTGACAGTGGTGTCACTCGCCAGGGCAGTGACCAGGTTCACCACTTCCACCAGGATGGAGGACAGGAGGAAACGGGACACAATCTCTGCTGAGCACTGCTGCACTGATGGGCACCCTGCATGGAAGAAGTACTGTAGGACAAGGTGCTGAGCCATCCCAGAGCCAAGCCCATCCCACCTGGGCACTGGAGAGGGCTACCAGTGCAGAACTACTGCCCACAGCAACTCAATTTCCTGCTTTGCCAGTGAATGAGGCAGGCAGAGCTGGAAAACAAGGACCTTAGATGAGATAGATGAAGGAGGAGAAGGCAGAGGCTGAAATAACCTCTGGTTTCAGGCTCTGGCCTGAACTGGGACCTGGACCAAACTCGCAACATGCTCTCAGCATGGCACTCTACTCCTCCACTGATTCCTGTTCCCTGTCTTATTCCTCATCAGAGGAGGAGGACAGCTCTACCTTTCTAGCAGGAGACGAAAGAGGACATACAAACACTGAAGTGAGAGGTATCCTGAAAGCAGCAACAGGGTAGCCACAAAGAGCCAAATCCCACCATATGAAGGGCTTCTCTCCTCCTCTCCCTTGCTGCAAGAGTAAGGCTCTCCCATGCAGCTTCACAGCTCCAGAGCACATTGCAGAGGCTCAGATCCTCCCTCTCTGTGACACCTAGGAGCTCCTTCACTACTGCAACTGCTGTTGGAGTCCAGGTCTCTCCAAAGCAGCTGCAGTCAAGTCCAGCAAGCCCTGGATTTGGAGCATGGCAGATGCAACCACAGCCCTTAGCAGGTTTGCTCAGGTGCAGGGAGATACATGCCCACTCCTGCCATAGCTTTGTAACGCTGATGCTGGCCTCAAGACTAGTGGGACCCTGGTGAGGTCAGGAGAGAGACAGGGTGCATAACTAGGCAGAGATCAACAAGGGACGAAGATGGATGGTTTGGTTTCCCAAAAGGACTCACCCTCAGCCCCTGCGGAGGAGCTGGGACCCAAGATACATACCCAGCTGGTTCATGAATGCCATCCACTGCTGGCAGGTTTGACTGAAGATTGGGTGCATGGTACCTACATCCCCTTCTTCCAACTGGCAGGCTCGGCGCCTGGGAAGTGGAAAAGGAACCACAGTTACAATATATTGAACTCAACAGCAATGAAAGTATGAATGTGCAATGGTCTCTCTCCACCCGGCTTCAGAGCAGGCCCTGGGGAGCCCCCTTTTCGGGGTGATCCAGCCCTTGAGCTTGGTCCTTCTGGGTCAGTAGCCATGGGGGTGCCAGGCGTTGCATCTCTGGCAGGGAGAAGCAGCAGTGCTACCAGTAGCACTTCAATAAGGACCAAGCTCTGTGTGTGGAAGGCAGCTCCCTTAACTGGCTGCGTAAGGGAGAAACTGCAAGGAAAGGGGATGCGGTCCAGCTGCTTATGATGCAGATAGAGCCAGCAGGATGTCAGGCAGTGGAGGATTGTACAGCAGATGGAGGGGGACAACACCCCACTGCCTGGCCTGCAGGCTGTGCTTGCCTCTGTGCCTGTTCCAGTTCTGCTGTTGCTGTGGCCCGATCCTGGCTCAGATGCTGCTTGACGCTCTCAGTCTTGTGCCGCCGCCGCGTGCGAGCCTCTTCTGGCCTCTCCAGCACAATATCATCAGTAGTCTTGGGGCTACCCAGCTCTGAGGACTCTGCCTTGCTCTAGGGGGAAGGGGGCCAGTTAAGGCTGTGCACAATGCACAGCCCAGCTAGCACCCTGATCTCCAACTGCCCGCTATCAGCCCAGTCTCCCAACCCCAGCCAGATCCTTCCTCTCCCTTCCTCCTGATCAGATACATCATGAGGGCTTACAAAGCCCTGCTCCCCACTGATCCCTCAGCAAAGTTACCAGCATGTCCCAGAAGCTGCGGCGTCCCAGCTTGCTTGTGGGTGTCACTGGCTCCCCAGAGCTGGGCGAAGGGGCAGAGGTGAAGTGCAAAGGTGGAGGACAGGTCCTGGCAGCCCCACTAGTGGCCAGAGCCAAGCCCTTGGTCTCTGACATGGTCCTCCTTAGGCCTCCTGTGGAGACAGAACAGATCAGAGCCTCCCGCTGTGACACTGCTGTTGCTCCCATGTACCCCACCGTGGCCTTGATGGTGAGAAGGGTGAGCGCCCTCAGCAACACCCAGCAAAGTATATTCAGTTTTGGGGAGCAGACAGATCTTTAAATATCTCTTCCAATCCTAACTTCTATAATAATTCTTTCCTGAGAAATCACATTGTGCAGCTTGCGGAGAGCAGCTTCCTCCCTCCCAGCCCCCTCAGCCCCAGTTCTCCCAGCACAGTCAAGCTCCTGCAGGCCAGGCTCCCGCTCTGTCCCAGCTGGGCTCTCACCCGCAGAGTTCAGCTCCTCCAGGTCCACGGCCGCCAGAGGACAGGCAGCTTCCACGCAGAGTGGGGCCGGCAGCATGAGGAACTCCATGACAGCATCACAGAGCGCATGGCGCAGGGCCCCGCGCAGCTTCTCCGACAGCTGCAGCAGGCTGATGTTGCCCTTCTCCCAGATATCCAGGCGCACCAGCACGCAGGGCTCTGCAGGGAATCATAAACGGTTTGGGTTGGAAGGGACCTCTACAGGTCACCCAGTCCTGCAGAAGCAGGGACAGCTTTAACTGCACCAGGTTGCTCAGAGCACCATCCAATCTGACCTTGATTATTTCCAGGGATGGGACCTCCACTGCCTCCCTGGGCCACCTCTTCCAGTGTTTTATCACCCTCATTGTCAAAAACTTCTTTTCTGTATCCAAATTAAATCTCCCTCCCTTAGTTCAAACCCATTATTCTTTGTCCTGTCACAACAGACCTCACTACAACGTCTGTCCCAGCTTTCCTGGAGCCCCTTTCAGTACTGGAAGCTGCTCTAAGGTCTCCCCGCAGCCTTCTCTTCTCCAGGTTGAACAACCCCAACTCTCTTAGCCTGTCATCGTATGGAAGGTGCTCCAGTCCTCAGGTCATTTTCATAGCCCTTTCATGGGAAAGAGGAGCCCTGCATGGCTCTGGACCCCTGTGTTCACCAGCCCTCACAGGAGGCAGCAGGGAACTGGCAGCTTGTGGCCTGTTTCTCCCCCTACCTGAATGCAGAGTATCGGCCTCTGGCTCGTGCCTGCTGACAGCTGTGAGGCTTTCAAAGTCGGCGTCCTGCAGTAGACCCACGATGGGCGAGGAGGAAGGCAGCTTCTGAGGGTCAGGCCTCTCCCCGTGGGGCAGCGGGGTGGGGTTGCCGTGCTCATCCACGAACGTCAGCGCAATGCATGCGATTCCTGTGAGAGAGAGACCGAGACAGCGTCTGTCAGCCCAGCACTGGGTGCACCCTGACGAGCCCTGCCGACAGCCTGCCACCCCACACCTGGGACCATCACGTCACCACTTGGGTTGCACAGTGCCACGGGGCAGGCAGGGCCCAAAGGAGCGGACACAGCCAGGGGAGCAGAGGCCAGCTGTGCCCGTGGGGAGCCGGGGTAAGCAGCATGGTGTTTGACGCAACGTGTCCCCATCAGCCAAGAATCTCTGTCCCACAACATCACAGCAGCTTTTGCTGTGTCCTGCAGGAGCTTCCTGGGTTGTCCAGTTCCAAATTGCAAGGGGAGAGTATCTCCATTTGCCCCAAGAGGGTCTTTATGCAGAGAGATCCAAGAAGGAGCTCACAATCCTCATCCTTTTAAGTACAGAGTACAGAGCCCAGATATTCTCCAGCAGCTCCTTCAGGCTATAAAGGACCTCGAGTCCCTGCAGAAGGCGGTTGTTTCAGATTACAGGTCCCTCCCCACTGTACAAGATCTGATCCGGAGGCCTTCTCCACAAGCTCCTTCCTGAGGCTGGAGACAGAGCAGGCTGACATGTAGCATTAGCCTGGAGCTGCAGCCTCCCTGCGCTGAGAGCTACGCACACACAACAGGACAGCTCAGAGACCCAGAGCAGCAGCGTAGTGCTTGCTCCACAGCCCATGAGCTGCATGTCCCAGGCCACGCAGAAGCAGAAGGCCTGCAACAAACCAGAGCAGAAACAGGAGCTCACTCCCCACCGCCCAGCAAGGGTTGCGGTCCTGAGGTCCAACGCCCATGCTGTAACCCCAGATGCTCCCACCCCTTTCAAAGCCCCTTGCCTGACTAAGCCAGCACTCGGGTGACTGGATGGCAAAGCTGCTCCAACATTGCCAAAGGATGAGGTGTCTGGATGGAAGCCAACTCAGTCCCAGAACACTGAGCTCATACTCTTTCCTTCTCCACCCCAGCAAGGATGGGAGCGACACCAGACTCCACTGTCACAGAGCAACCAAACCGCACCCAACTGGATGCACAGCAGCGTGTGGAGGATGGGTGCCCTCCCCAGGCTGAGACAAATCCACATCTAGTAGACTGTGTCCAGGTCTAATCAGCAGCAAACCCCCTGGTGTCCATCATTGCTAATGTCATTGCAGAACTCATGCTTCCTTTCCTCCAAGACATCTCAGATGCAAGGGAGAGGGCACCGAGATGGAGAGAGCTGCTCCCAAAGAAGAGAGGTGGGCATTCAAGTCAAGACAGCAGCTTGCTTGCATTCATACTGAGGAAAGGAAATTCTACATCTATGGACACTCCTCCACTTGAAGAAAAGTACAGGAGCTGCCGTGTCTCAGGGGTGCCCTGCAGCAGGCCCCAAGATGTCCCTTCCACAGACAGGCACAGGAACAACTTTTTATCCAGCAAGCAACAGACGAGTTCGTAATTTCCTCAATATTAAAGGTAGAAGGGACCAGGACTTCACCCAGACCAGCAAACCTGCTCACATGACAGCGAGTACGTGCTTTCCCAAGCAGACTTTCTCTCTTTAAACGGTAAATGGCACAAATTCCTTATCTGCTTGGCTTGACAGCCAGCCCTGTGCCCACCAGAACGACTGGATGTTCATGTGGGTAACTGCAGACTAAGAAGCAGTTATTCTCCACTTCTTCCAGATAAACTCCCGCATTGAGCCCCTTCAGCCGTCCCCTCTCTGGCAGGTTTCCCTGTCATATCCATTCCTGTAGCTCTGCTGTGCTTCAGCTCTTGTCAGGTGAGGGCATGAGAACAACCAAGCACAGCGTCCCACATCCTCCCGGTGCTGGGACACGTAATCTAGAGAGGGAGCACCCATGGCAGTGCTTTCAAGCAGGTCAGATCACCAGCTGCAGGAAAAGACCCCTTGTTTGCACGTGTTCCCCGAGACAGCGCTCGTTTGCCAATCCCCTGCAGCTGGCTCAGTCCCTCGGGGAGGAGAGGATGGCTGCTCCTGCTCCACCAGCAGAAGGGCTGGCCTCCTCACCGCAGGGAACAAGGCTTCCAGACTTCTACAGGAGCAGAGAGAAGCTGAAATGCAACCACTCAATCACAAGAAACTCAAGATCTGAGCTCTGGGACCACGGGAAGAGGTAAGTTAGCAAACTGTAGTGCACTGGAGTCTGGCTGCACACTCACTGCATCCCACAGAGAGGTGGGGTGCCAGGGAGATCTTCCCTCCGGCTGGTGAGGGACTCCAAGCCCTCTCAGGTTCACTGAGTAGGAAGTACATGTCTAGTGGTGCCTGTTGGTATAAGGGAACCCCCACCCCAGGACACAGCCACCAAGAGAGCAGGAAACCATAGCTGAATCATGACCCGTCTTCCTCACGGAAGAGATGCCTGTTTGGACCTGTGGGGAAAAAAGGGTGAAGGATTTTTGGAGTTCGCTGCTTGCAAGCTAACAAGGCACCACATAGACCCTGAGCAGCCAGGGACTGCAGAGCTGCCGCCAGGGCAGCAGGTTCTGTTTGCTCATCCAGCCAGCAAGAAAGAGGAGGCTCAGCTGAATGGACACACATACACAAACACACAGGAGGATCAGAGCTGAAGCCACAACACAAGGGAAACAAGAACAGCAGGGACCAGAGGGGCCAGAAAGCTGCATGGGAAAGGGAAACAGAGTAATAGTTGGGAGCCACAGGTGCTACCTTGGAAGTGGGAGAGTGGAAAGAGGTGCTGCACAAGGTCCAACATGGTACCTACATAACAGAAGAACAGAAGGTGCACGAGGGGCACAAGACACATGATGGCCAGGTGACAGACCACATGGCCTGGACAAAACGTGATATGACAGCAGGGTAGGCCCTATCCAATCCCTCCTCCAGCAGTCCAGAGACAAGAGCAAGGATACTGTCCCCACAGCCTGTGCTCAGTTACACACAGCATTCAGCTACTCCTTCACGACAAGGCTACAGCAACAATTGCCTCTATTTCCCGTTCCAGCCCCACTGAGCCTCGGTGCCCCACACTTACAGAGGTCTTGCTGCATCCTGTCCCCACAGCTACTGCAATCTGGAGCAAATTACTCTGTGGGAGGCCTTGGCTCACTCCATCACACATGCAAGGGCGTGCAGTCCCCAAGGCACACACCCTGCCCACTTCCCAGCCATCAGAGGAACATGGTGTCCTGACACTGCCCCTCCTCAGTCATTTGGAGGTCTCCAACGTGGGAAGCAGCTCTTCAATGTGGGAAACAGCTCTCCAACACAGAGCCCCACACCCTGTTTCAGAAATGAGTTGAGCAAGGTACCTTTGCCACCAGTGCCTTGACCGCCCGGCTTGTTGTACAGATAGAGATCCTGGTCCGGGATGCTCCCGCTCTGGTTGAAGTAGTGCTAAGGAGGGCAAGGAAGAATGATGACAGAGACTAGAGAACTTGCCATAACCAGAGTCCCATGTGTGTGCAGAGCTCATCCTCAGACCCAGACCAACTTAAAACACTTGCCAGCACAGCCTTGGCCACTGTTGGGCAGAAGGACCCTCCTACTGCTCTGTGCAGGCACTACACATCTGGCCTTGCCTTCTATCCTTGCTACAGCCATGCTCAGGGCTTGGGTAGCTGCTCCCAAACTTTTCCTCCCCCTGATGTTTCAGTCCTTAGATCTGCGAGACCATGCAAAGAGCCAAGCTCAGCTTTGAAGGAGGTCTTCTCTGATACTCCTGGCCAAAGATTGTGGGCATGAGCTTTGTGGGTGCAGTTCTTAACACAGCAAGTGACCACTTGCTGTCAAAGAAAGGCCTGTTCAAGTTTAAACCAAGGCACACAGGAACTGCTCACTGTCTGAAGCCTCCAGGCTTCAGAATTCAGTGTCTGTTCCTCTTTGACACCACATGGCAGAGCTGGGGACATAATGACTGAGCTGCCCCAACCCCAGCAGAAGATATGAGCTGGGCAGACCGCTGCCCCAATTCACAGCTCTACTCACCTTGAAGTGGTGCTCCACGTTGCTGTCCGTGTACTTTGGGGTGTGCAGGAAGATGAGCAGGTTCTGGCGCAGGTAGTAGGCCACTGCATGCAGCCAAGGCAGGGCAAAGGGCGGCAGTGCGAACTGCAGGACCTCAGTGGGTGGTGTCCCAGGAGGCTGGATAAACTGCAAAGAGGCTTTAAAACTCAGCTGAGACCACCAGGATGCCCCAGGGATCTGACAGTGACCCAAATTATACCAGCTGGCTATGCGAAGGGAGAGTGTGGAGGGCAGAACCCGGGCACATACACAGTATCTGGAGCGAGATGTGGGCAGATGTCCCACAGGCACTCACAGGGAGGCCCTGCCATGCTGCAAAAGGGATGTCCCACCTACCCTGGCACCCACACAGGATTCACCTTGGTGAAGAAGTGCCTGAAGAAGCACTAGAGCAGGGAATGGGATGCATCAAACTGCCCTGCCCTTCCCTATGCTGGGGCAGCAGAGGCTGAGACAGGTCAAAGAGTAGGAAAGATTTATGGGATGAGCAGAGCAGATATCCAGTGAGGTACCTCCACATCTGCTGGGGTCAGCTTGCAGTTCCGCACCAGCATCACAGTGATGATGTCCAGGGTGGCCTCATCCAGACGTCTGCGCAACACTTTCACCAGCTCATCTGTGATCTCAGGCCCTGACAAATAAGCAGAGGAGCAAGCAGCTTTTGCGCCCCATTCAGCACAAATGACCACAGCTTCCCCTCCATGCCTGTTCAGGATGACCCTCATAGTCACTTCCCACAGGGCACATGTCTTTCCCAACCATCAGTTTCATCAGGCATCTTTTTTCCACCCATTCATGATCACAAAAGACTGGCAAAAGACAAACGCGCTCCTGCACGGGGAAAGCTCACATAAGCCACCCAGTCTGCAGAGCATTTGGTTGTTGGTCATGGATCCTTCCCTCACATTCCCATCCAGACAGAATGGAGAGCAGCTCTGGGCTAAAGAAAAGCAGTTTGCTCATGAGGGAGATACCTTCTCTGCTCTTCAAGCAAAGGAGGCAGGGACTAGAGCTCTATTCCTCTGCTTTGCACCAGCACAGTCCACCTGCTGCCAGGTGCTGTAACACCTACCTGCTGGGGCAACACCATGGACCATCAGCTGGATGTGCCTGTCTACTTGTCCCACAGGGCGGGTAGAGTCCACACTACGGCATGAGGCTGCATCCAGAGAGGAACGAGAACCCTGGAGAAGCAAAAACAGACATGTGGAAAGTTTCCATGTGAATTCTAGATCCATCATTGTCCTAGGCTGTCAGCAAGGTCAGACAGAACCCACCCACCGCTGCCTCACTCCACACATCTACAATATAAGTTTTATCCTGTGTAAAATCCAGGTTGCTGGAACTACCGAATTCCCCTCACTCCTGTAACCAAGACCACCAACATCCACTCCCAGAAAATTGCACTCACCGCTAGATCCTCAGTATAAATGGGCTCCTGGCTGCGTGTCAGGGCCAGCGAGCGAGTGGCTGGACTCAGGCCGCTCTCTGCTTCCCACACCTTCCCACTGTAGGTGGTTTCAGTCAGCCTGAATACAGGAGAAAGACATCAGCCCCCATTCTCAATGATGACAGCACCGTAACTCCACAGAAGATCCACGTCTTCTTTCCTCTCCCCTAGGTACCTTCTGGGGATTATTCCTTACAACGTGGAAAAATTGCTCTCTGGCTCCCTCAAAAAATCACCCTTTTCCCTCCCATGTATAGGCTTAGTGCAGGGAGAGCACGAGGGGCCTGGCGTGATACGACTGACTCATCAGCAATCAGAGATTTGCTGCTTGGTTCACAGCAGGGGCCCTGAGGCTGGGCAGACACGTTCTGCCCCAAGGAGCTCTCAGTCTGGTGGAACACACGTAGCGGGTCAGGGTCAGACCAACAAGTCACACTGGCTTCTTACCGGAGGTAGAAAACAGACTTAGTGGCGCGTTCCTGGTAGACAAACATATTCTTCCTGTTCACCACAGAGAAGGCGTTGAGCACGGAGCGAAGCGCTTGGATAGCTGCAGGCAATGTGGATGTTAGCTATCCCACACCCTCTCCTCTGGTGTGCCAAGCCAGCCAGAAGCCAGGCTCTTGACACACAAAACAAAGGGGAACCTGGGCTGTACACACCTCGTGAGACGCCCATGTTCGGGCCCATCTTGAGGCGCGAATGTACGTGGATCAGTGTACTCCACACAACATCACAAGCAAAGTGGCCTGGCATGAACTGCATGGTCGCAGCCAGGTAGTCCCGGGGCTGGTAGCTCTCCTCTACAGAGTAATCTACAAAGAACACAGAACATAGCTGAGGCCATAGAATGGAAGTCACCATCTTTTTAGTCACCTACGGGCAGCGGCACTGCTGCTGAGACACAGCCAAGGACATATCCATACCGTCTGTTGGCACAACACGCTGTCTGTAGGAAGTATAGGGCGTTTCACTCTTCCAGATGTCCTCCTCACTTTCTGCCACCAGTAATGAGTTGCATATGTGGCTGTCATGCAGGTCCTGCAGTAGCAAGCGCTGTAAAGGATGAGGAAATATTGGTTCTGTTGCTTGCATAGCCCACAGAAGATGCCACTGAGAAGGGCTTAGGGCTGGACTGAGTTCTTTGACTCCCAAGCTGAGACTCCACCAGCTGAACTGGCTCTCCAGGCCCTCCCCCAAGCTGGGCCCAGATCAGACAGCCTCCAGAGGTCCCTTATCATCTAAACCATCTCACGACTTGCAGCTCTGCTACTGCCCTCTGCAGATTTGCTACCTGGTTGACAACCCTGCAGATCTCACTGATCTTCTTCACCACCACCTGGTTGAGGCTCTGGCACTCTCCTGGCTGTTCCTCTTCTGCCTCTGCTGACGCTGCCTTCTCCACACTCAGGCTGCTTTTAGAGGGAAAAGGAGAGAGGGTCAGCAAGGCACCTGGACAGTGCCTGTCCCTGTGGGCTGGGAGCAGGAATACAGTGGGGAAAGGTGGCTGCTTTCCCCTTTAGGGAGCACCAGCCTAGTCCTGCAGCTCCCCATCAACATGGGGCAGGAAGGAGATTTAAATTAAGACATTAGGAAGAAATTCTTCATGATGAGGGTGGTGAGGCCCTGGTCCAGGTTGCCCAGGGAAGCTGTGGCTGCCCCATCCCTGGAAGTGTTCAAGGCCAGGTTGGATGAGACTTTGAGCAGTCTGGTCCAGTGGGAGGTGTCCCTGCCCATGGCAGAGGCGCAGAATTGGATGATCTTTAAGGACCCTTCCAACCCAAACCATTCTATAACTCTATGATAAGAGAATGTCAATAAGGTCCTGGCACAGAGAAGCCATGGCCAGACAGCAGGACCTTCCTTACCGTGTGTGGTAGTAGACCTCCACTCGGTCCTGCTGGATTTTTATGATGAGCCAGAAATCTGGCATGAGGGGACACCTGGGTTCCTGGTCACTTATTAGCGCCTCTTCATACTCTGAGTCACTGCTTCCTCCATCGTAACCTGCAACGTATCCTTGCTTCAGCCTCAGGCTGCCCGGCAAGCCAGCCTCCTCCCTGGGGAACGGCAGGCTTTGGATGAGAGAGCCATTCAGCAACCCTGTCCTCAGAGGGTCACCCCAGCCCTGTGTCCCCAACCATCACGTCCATGCCAGCGTCTGCCCGCAGGCTCTGTCACCCCTGCCCCAGCAGACTCACCCAGGTGGTCAGAGTCCATGCTGCCCTGGCTCGACACAAGGCTCTGCACGCGGCTGGGACGCTGCTTGCTGGAGCCTGCCAAGAGAAGAGCGTTTTGGTGGTGCAAGAGAGCACTTGCTAAGCCCCTTCACATGACGCATCTGCTGGAGAAACATCACACCACAGGACAGCCAGGCAGTGTGGGCCACGGGGAGGCTGTGCTGGGGAATGGTGCTCTCACAACCATTTCTGGAGTCATCTGGAACTTCATGTTGTCAGGGCTCGTGATGTGGCAGCACAGCCCAGTACCCCAGGTACTGTTAAGCAGTGACTTCCCAGCACCATGCCAAGAAGAGACCAACAGTGCAACACCGCTGATTCTGGAGTTTAGGGACTGGAACAGGAGTAGCAGTCACACTTCATATGCTACAGCCAAAACAGGGCCCTTCCTCTAAAAGCTCCTGAGGCTCAGCCACATCCTGCTCACATTCACAGCTCCTACCTTCCCTGCCCTGTGTTACGGAGTCAGCCAGGCTTGCTGCAGATGGTGTCACCAACGGTGATTTCTCGCTGTTGCCCTTTTCAGAGGATGAGGATGGCAGTGACTGTATGGATGTCTCTAGAGCTGCCTCCTCCAGAGAGTCATGGCCAGGTCCTCTGCTCTGCTCAAGGCTCAGTGTTTCTCCTGGGACCTGCACACAAGCCAAGGTTGCAAAAATGGCCAGAAAAATAGGCATCAAAGGAAGTCCAATTACTCCTGCATCCTTCCACCTTCTGTTCCCAGTGTTCCATACCTTCCCACCAACAGACCACCTACATGCTCTCTTACCTCATCCTGTGCACGGCTGCCTCCACGTATGGGGTTTTCTGTGTCTGGCACAACACGTGTCTCACTCTCTGGCCACTCCCAGAGACTCTGGGCTTCTTCTGGGAGGACACAGCTTGTATGGTGTAGCTCAGAGCCCTCTGCCTCTGCTTCACTGCTCCCCTCCTGGCCCAGGGCCGTCCTGGCTCCCCCTCCAGCTGGCTGCTGCAAGCAGGGTGTCCCCGAAGGGTTTGGAGCTGCCCGCCTGGAGTGCAGGCGGCTGATGGAGATGTAATGGTAGTCACTGCCTTCCGCATTGAGCATGTAGCCTGGCAAAACCATTCTTCTGAACTCCTGCAACACAGGGAAGAATAAGCACCCTGCTAGCTAAGCATAGGCCCTGCCTCGGGGCTTTCTCCTTACCTCTTTGAACTTTTCCAGAGAGTGCTCTGGTCCAAAGACAAACTGGAGCAGCACCACCTCGCTGTGGCAGCTGGGCCGCCCCTTGGAGTTATAGATGTGGGTGGCCACTCGGTGCAGGATGGAGGTGCTGATGACCTGTGAGTGGCGCAGTGCGGAGACAATCTCATCATCCAGAAGCCATCGAATCTGAGCAGAACAAGGACAAAGAGCAAGACCTAGGTGACCAGCATTTGCACCGCTCTCCCAATCCTGATCCTAGTCCCAACAGGATAAGCACAGCCCCTTTCATCACCTACATTGCCTCATTTCCTTCTGAATGTACCTAAGTAAAGATCTGTGGAAGGCAGGTCTGTCTGTCCCACCCAAACTGCAGTAAGAATTCTGTCAGGGTAACCCCACACTTCTGGGAAGCAGACGGCAAATGGCAAAGCCTGAAAGTCACTTCAGTTGACAGTTTGCAGCTTGGAGCAGACTAGGAACTGTGAAACAACATAGAATCATAGGACGGTTTGAGCTGGAAGGAACCTTAAAGATCATTCAGTTCCAACCCCCTGCCATGGGCAGGGACATCCCACTGGCTCAGGCTGCCCAAGGCCCATCCAACCTGGCCTTGAACACCTCCAGGGATGGGGCAGCCACAACTTCCCTGGGCAACCTGGGCCAGGGCCTCACCATCCTCATCGTGAAGAATTTCCTCCTTAGGTCTAGTCTAAATCTTCCCCTCTCCAATTTAAAGCCATTCTCCCTAGTCCTATCACTACGTCTTTGTAAAAAGTCTCTCCCCAGCTTTCTTGTAGGCTCCCTTCAGGTACTGGAGTTGTACACTGTGGCCACGTTGCTCCAGCTGGAAGCAAGAAGTAGGCAAGGCTGGCTTACCTCATTCATGGTGGCTTCAATAGCCTGCCTGTGCACTCCAGGGAGGTTGGAAAGTGCAGGGTGCCTAGGAGAGGGGAGAAGAATCAATCAGTCATTCTCATTCATGCAGCCACCACAGCACAGCTCCTAGGCAGCAAAAGGAGCCCACGAGGAGCTTTGCTACATCTGCAGTGCCATACCTCTCATCTCCTGTGGAAGGGAGCCGTTCCAAGTTGTGCATGATATCCTCATCTGAGCGGAAAGAGGATGGCTGCCCTGGAGAACGTGTCAAGGACACGCTGCTCTCTGAGGTGCATCTGCCACAGGATAGAAAGCAGACTGGGCATCAGCTTTGGAGCCAGAGAGCATAAACAGGCTCTAGGGGGGAAAAAGGGATCTCGACAGAAGGTGAGTCCATCTTGGAAAAAAGTCTTAGCTTTCTTAGGTTTGTGGGAGGCTCTGTAAGAAGGAGAATCCCAAGTCTCAGCACATCGAGAGGAGCCGAGACTGCCTAGCTGAGAGGGCAGGCAGAGGGCGGATGAGTGACGGGGCCTCTTTCCACCTACCTGTTGTGGAGAATGTCTGTGTTCACAACTTCAATCTCCAGGGGCAATGTCAGCACGAATATGTCCAAGGTCACACACAGGTCTCCCAAGTCAATGGTGTTCAAGCCCTGGCAGCTTTCCAGGCAGCCCAGAACTTCCCCTGAGGAGAGACCATAGAGGAAGAGAATCAAGCAACCAACAGCTCTGCTTACACATACACAGCCTGGTGGCAAGTACAGAGACTGCAAGAGGTGGCTGTCCCACAAGTCTAGACAGGCTTAGGAAGGCCACCATCCTCCACGATCCCTTCATGCTTCCATGACCAGTCCTACAGCAAGTGCGAGACCTGGTGAAAAAGCCTCTGTCTGAAGCTGGGAGACCCTGGGGGCTCTGTACAGACTGTGTTTAAGACACAGCATGTTTGTTCCAGGGGCTGCTCACCCAGCAGGGACCTGACAGAACTCCACAGCAAGGCTTACTCTTACCTAGACAGGTTGGCAGGGACTGCACGGGCATAGAGCTGTGCTGGCTACGCAGCTTCACCGAACAGGTGAGGTGTACAAAGAGTGGGGGCATCTCCTGCTCCAGGAACTCCTGTTCATTGAGTGAGTCTCCTCCCAGCACGCTGAAGGAGTCATCATCCTGGTTCACAGTGTTGGAGTCCGAGAGCGAATCTGTATCTGGAAACTCATGCTCCAGCTTCTCACGGTACTCCACCTCCAGCTCCGGGTCGCTCTCTGTGGCAATGCAGCATCCAGACACAGTTCCTGTTGACACAGGTTCCCTGTTAGCGAGCCAGGCCCGTGTGCCCAGAGACCCCACCAAACACAGTTAAGCTCTGAAAGGCATCACCACAGTGAAACTAGAGATATTTTCTGCTCCAGGACAGAGCAAGCAAACATTACCTTCCTCAGCTGCCAGTTCTGCCTCTGATCCCTCCATGTCCTCGCTGCCTTTCCTGTCTGCCTGATCCCGAGATGCCTCTTCCTGAGACAGAGAGAAGAAGGGCAGATCCTTGAAGCATGCCAGGCAGTTGATGGGCCCCCAAGGGCTCACTCTACCTATGGGTCTGCCAGCCCCAAATCCAGATCTGACACCAAGCAATGTTACTTCCCTCTGCAAGGAATAGGTGCCTGCCAGGGCAGCACAACGCTTACCTCTTTCTTGGCTGATGGTGGGCAATAGAAGAAATAGTGAGGATTTGATGGCACTGGCTTGAAATGTAAACTTCCAATTTCCAGGAATTTTTCCTAAAAGAGAAATCCCAAACATGAAGCAGACATTCCGCTCTGCCCTCCTGTAGGAGCCAAGTCAAGCTCCCACCTTTCTCACCTGGATAATTTTATGCAGGTCAAGGTGTGCCTGGCAGGGCTGTCCGATTTCCAGCAGCGAGAGGGGAAACTCTGAGCAGCAGCTGGTGCCCATGCTGCTCTTTGCCTCCTCTGTGGGGCTAGCGACATTATGGGACTCCTGTTCGCTGTAGTCCTCCATTTCCGCACTGACAGGATTGTAGACAGGTCAGACAGGCAAATCGAGAATAGCTTTAGGTATTATCTACCCTGCAAGCATCGCACCTCACAGCTCCCCACATCTCCTCTGTGTAACATGATGACAGACACAGTCACACCCCTGCAGCCCCAGAAATCCTCCTGCCAGCCACTAACCTAGATAAGTGCTCAGGCTGTGTGAAGCCAGGCCAGGGGCAGTTTAACCATGCTCATTCCACGGCCAGGTACTTTATACCATGCTACACACCCTCCCTGGGAAAGAGAGACTTCATCTCTGAGTATCAAGACAGGCCTGGAGCAATCTGAATTACTGCCACTTGGTGCAGGGCACCTCACATGCCAGCATCTCTCGTGTCTTGGCAGCACAGAGCAGAGCACAAAGCTCAGCCCCACACTCACGCAGCAGTTCCAGAACCAAATCAGTTCCTATAACTCAGTAAAATCAATCTGGGGAGTGGGATGACATTTGATCAAAGTACTCCTCAGCTACTCAAATTACAAGGGTAGACAGCAGATCTGGGACCAAAGTGCCACCAGCTGTACATCCTTCAGCAACGTTCATACAATCTGTGTTGGGGCAGCTGATTCAGAATAGCTTATAAACAAAAAACATTCCCACAGTTTTCTCTGGGAAAGTAGCTCTTGAAGGAGAAGTCATCTGACTTTTCCAAACACTGCATGTTCTCTGAAGCCACAGCCTCATCTCAATGACTTACAGTGTAAGAAGAAACAGGTTGAGGATTCCCAACAAGTGCTAGTGAGTTCACACAACGGAAATGAAGATGGCCAAGCACAAAGAGGACAAAGGAACTAAAGAGAGTGTTTCTTCAACAGACACTATGGCACAGTAAAGTACTTTTCCCCCTCCTTAAGTTTCCAGAGGGAACACAAACCTCAGAAATATCCTAAGAAGTTTAGGATCAAGCATATTCAATTCTGCATTGATAATTCTCTTGTGTCTTTTTCCTAGAATTTTAATAATAATAATAATAATAATAATAATAATAATAATAATAATAATAATAAAGAAGACACTTTACTCATTAGAGAAAGGTAACAAATGTTTCACCAGAGTCAACAGTAAACTCAAACGAGTCAAGGAGCAGGAGATGGGTAATTTCTCCAGAAACAACAAGTCTGGGAGTTACTTGCAGACAAACTGCCCTCCAACTCAGGCCAGATGGGACAGTAATGAGCTAAGAGCACAAGAGAAAGCGAAAGGATGGATGTCACCAGATAGCATAAAAACCAGAAGGTCCTGGTGGGTGCATCACAGGAAGTATATGTCCTTACCCATGGTTCTATTAGACGCTTTAGACGCTGCCCTACAACATACCATCTCGCAGGCAGTAGAAGACGCTTGAGGACAGGTCTGTCCTGGCCCAATGCTAAGAAGAGAAGCAAGACCAAGGGTGGGCCCCTACCTTGATTCAGAGACCAAGACACCCCGCTCCTTAGAGCTCTGCTCCTCTTCTTGCTCTATGCTTCCCACCTGGAAGCTGGCTGTCTTGGAGTGTGTACGGAAATGATGGTGGCTCTCTCGGAACGAGCGGACATGGCTGCACACCGTCAGCAGGAAGTTGGTGATATCAATCTCTTGAAGCAGCTCCTCACAATAGTCCATGGCTGTAAGTAGGTCCTGGGAACTGATGCTGTGTGACTGCTGGAGGCTCTTGAACAGCCCTGCGGATCAAACACAGTGCCTGAGTGCCCAGCCACGAGGATCCAAGGCCACAGGAGTCAGGTGATGGCCAGATACAGACTTTCACCAAGTCCCAGCACAGAGCTGTGGTCAGCACAGGTGCTGAGAGACAAGGCTCAGCCAGGATGCCTAATCAAGAGAATCACAGAATTGTTCAGTTGGAAAAGACCTTCGAGATCAAGTCCAACCGTACCTGTCCACAACTAAACCATATTCCTGAGCACCTCCTCTGCTGATCTATTAAATACCTCCAGGGACGGTGACTCTACCACCTCCCTGGGCAGCCATTCCAGTGCCTAAGAACCCTTTCAGTAAAGAAATTTTTCCTGATATCTAATCTGAACCTCCCCTGGCACAACTGGAGGCCATTCCTTCTTGTCCTATCACTACCTGGGAGAAGAGACCAGCATCCACCTTGCTACAACCTCCTTTCGGGGAGTTGTAGATGGCGATAAGGTCTCCCTTCAGCCTCCTTTTCTCCAGGTTGAACAACCCCAGTTCCCTCAGCTATGTGCTAGCCCAGGCTTGTGTCACGTCAGAGTGGTTGAGGGACCTGCCGCTCTGAAGGTGAGAGGAAAAAGTCAAAGAAGGTGCCCCTCCACAGCACTGCACAGGGTTAGGAACAGCCTATGCAACACCCACAGGGAATGCACAGAGGCCTCTTTACACCCGTCCTGGTGGGAGATCAGTCCCACCACTCCTCTCTTCGTTCAGTCTAAGATCACAAGAAAAATGAGACCTTGTTGTCTTAAAACAAGATCCAGGCCCAACCCCAACCCTGTCTCAGCTCCCATCATCATGGTGCTCCTCACCTTTCACGTAGCACTGGTGGGAATGCTCCTGCAGCAGCGTGCAGTAACTCACCAACTCCTTATGCTTGTGGTCTAGCCAAGCAGCAGTAGGAGGACGTTCCAGAGATTGGGACCTGGAAAAGAGAAGCCGCAGCCTTCAGCACCAGTGATGCATATTTCAGACTATAAACAGCTCTGGCGCCAGTAAAGCAGGGCCCCAGGGTACACACAGGCCACGGATGCAAGGAGGCAGAGGCCAAGCCAAGAGAATAAGGCAGGGCTGGAGCCAGCCTCTTGTCAAAAAAGCTCCTCTGTTTCCTGTCTAGCAATCAAGTGTGGCTGGTATTACCTCAGAAAAATGTCCCGGGGAGGACGGTGCATCCGTGGGCTGACAAGCTGTTCTCGTAACAGCTCCAAAGAGCAGCTGTAGATATAAATGGGGCAGCGAAATCGGCGGCACTCGCCGAGCTCTGACTGTGAGTTCTGGCGACAGAAGGAGATGTGTACATCTCTCCGTGAGGGACCGCTCTGCTCTGTAGGGTCACGGCTCACTTCTGCAAAAGAAACAGTTCTGAGATAACAGATCTTTGATGGGCTCCTTGTTCCTGGTCTACAAAGTCATAGCCCTCATAGCAGGACCCAAACGTAGGCATCAGTTTTACAAGCTTCTCACCACTCAAACCTCAGGGGCCGTTCTCCTCATCCCAGCACCCAACCACTCAGCCCGGTGCTTTGGCCACATGGATCCCCTTCTGGGAGAGCCATGATTGTTCATCACCACCTCCAACACTCTCTGCAGCAGCACAGCCCTCCATCCTCACTGCAGGCCTGGCTGACTGCATCAGGGGCTGTGCAATCAAATCCCATAGACCTCAAGACCTGTCCTCTTCACCCTAGGACAATGTGCTGCTGTAGAGCCAGCCTGGACCACAACACAGGGGTCACTAATTTTCCAGTGCAGCCCAGTATTGTCATTCCCATTAGCTCGTATCTACCTTCAACTTCCTTGCCCAGGGAGCCAGCTTTGGGCCATGAGCACTCAGCTCACATTACATTCCCTCACCCCACCATGAACATCATGACAGTTGACTGAGGCTTCACTGGACCCCTTGTCCCGACTCTGCTGACTGCCAGGCAGGAGCTGACGGGCTGTAGCAACAGTTGTTGGCTTGGAAATAGCGAGGATACTAATCCTTTAGCAAGGCGTTGCCCTGAGGATGGTACCATGGGCTGGAGTTATGCTGAGGGTAGGTAATGGCACGGCAGCATCCCCTTCTTCAGCCTCAGCTCTTCCTCGCTCTGCACAGACAGGTCCCAGCGTTTCCTCTCCAGATCGACTCTCGTCTTTTGGAGGTTTGTCCAACCCACAAGCCATCAGCTTCTGTACATCTGGAATAAAATAAAATAAAGTCACCCTCTGTCCAGTGAGAACAGTTTAACCCCTCCATTTTCACTCCCAAGAGGGCAGATGTCCCCGCTGCCTCTTTGTGTGTGGGAGCAGCTTCCCTGAGTACTTCCAGCTGAGCCTGGCAGCCTTCACCAGCAGCTCAGCAGAAGCCAGACCAGTGCCAATGCCCATAAATTGGGACTCTCGCAGACCATCCCATTAGCAGTCTCTTTACTCCATTCATTAACAACCCTACTGGGAAAACAGTTCAATGCTTGCAGTCAGTAAACGACTCAAAAGCCACATCCATTGTCTGAAAACACTATGTGGTCAGCACCACGTCCAAGGAGAGGAGAGCAAGACATTCACCATTCTGACTACTCTGTTCCTGGCAATACAGTGCCAAAAGACTGGCTTCAGGCTTCGCTATTCGGTTTTCTCTCCATCCTACCAGAGCTGATTCTGCTCTTGCTCTTTTCCCAAGGAGGCATTCGGGACTGCTGCCTCCTCTCACTCCCATGACAGGTGCCCTCACCTGAGAAGGTGGCTGGCAGGAAGGTCAGGAACACGTGCTGCGGGTTGACCAGCTTGGCATAACATCGCCACTGTGGGGGAAAGGGCCCCGTCGCGTCACTCAGGGTCACGTCATCGTCAGGCAGCTCTGTGTTGCCGACGCTCTGATAAAAGAGCAGAAGCTGGATAAGCTCAGAGCACAGGCCTACCTTGAGGCACTTAATCACACACAGCCAATTCCTCCATGACTGCTGGTTAGCACAATGCTGAAGTGACCCTGGCCACCCCCTGCACCATACGTAGAGCAGCCAGGCTCCAGGAAACACTGAACACACAGTCAGGAGATGCTTAGCCAGCTTCGCTGGGGCTGATTCTGACCTCCAGGCAGTGACTGCCATGGGTTCTGAACAGCCTGGCACAGCATCAGTGCTGCTGTAGTAGACTAGGTCCATGGTGAACACAACTATCCACACACCTACCAGATTCCTGCTTGACTTCAGCTACAGCTTAAACTGCTGCCAAGCATGGGGAAAACACCAGCCTTTTAATCCGTTCTCAACCCTTCTACTAAGTCTCCCGCTGTTCAACAACTGCTGTGTCGCTCTCTGAGGGGGCTCAGAAGGAGGACAGAAGTAGTAGTAGTACCTGCAGGGTACTCGTGGAGCCAGTCACATCCCTGGTGCCATTGCTGCCAAGGAGATGATAGGACGCAGAAGCATCCTGCTGCTCCAGGGTTCCTTTCAGGGTTTCTTCTGAAAGAGAAAGAAAACACAGAGAAACCAACCTGAGAAACACCAGCTGAGGAAGACGCTTGAAAGCAAGGTTGTTGAAACACCTCAGCTCCTAGAGTAACGGCTGCTAGGCTCCTGGGCCTTACCTCTGATCACAGGGAGCGTGAAGGGAGGTTGATGGCCATCACGATCCCGTTGCAGAACCTGCTCCATGAAAGTCACATGATCGGCATCAGCCAAGGGAATATCCCGGTCACTGAGGTCATGCTGCAGGCAGCCATGGAAGAGGTTTAGTAGCATTTCATTGGGCACAAACGAAGAGTCCTTGGTCACCTCCTCATTCTCTGCTCCAAAACAGAACCACGGCAGCTTCAGAGACAGCATCTCCAGAGCCCAGACCCCCAGGAGACAGCCAGAGACACTTTCACATAGCCAGGAGTTTCTCCCAGCACTTCTGCAAGGCTAACTTGGAAGGTCTTGAGGAAGCCCCAGAATTCCAGCATCATTAGCTACTCTGCACTTACTCCCTCCAACACTTTAACTGTTCTGGAGATGTCTGGGGCTAAAGACAAGAAACCACCACCACAGAGCAACCATCTAGGTTTTCAAAAGCAACTCTTCCAAAACTGTCCTCCAAAGAAAGACAGCCCTGGGGCTGCAGAGATGGGAAGAACAGCACTGAAAAGAGGCATGGTAGCTCTCATGCCTACTGCCCAGGGAGACAAACACACAGAGCAGGGTGTCCATAGCCATAGAGAGAGGACAAGAGGAGGAACCTACCTTTTGTCAGCATTAGGAAGAACATTTCAACTTGCTGGCACCTGGGCAACAGCTTCATGAGGTTGAACTGGAATGGGATCTCGTGCACTCGAAAACCAGCCCCCATGTCTGGATCTGCAACAAGAACTGGGAATGTATTGTGGCCATAGATACCACATAACCCTGTCTCCCAGGTCACCTCTGAAAGCATGGTGTCAGGCCTAAACGCAGTGCAGGTAGCACAGGTGCTCAAGCAGGGTCACCTAGTCACCTCTCCAACCTGGGCAGAAAGCCTCAATGTGTTTTTTTGCCTTTCCAGAGTGAAGCCATTTCTCTGGCAGCTTAGCACAACCGAAACAAAGTGACGCACAGCCATCACAGTCTAGAAAGTCATTGTCAAAATACCTATTCTACCTTCCAGACACCTCTAACAGGCCCCAAGATATCCAGGGCCTAGCTGTCTCCTACTCCATCAAACCTGGTAGGACATATACTCTGGATTTACCTTCAGTAGCTTTGGTGTCTGAAGGAGGGCAGACCCAGTCCTTGTTCTGGCACAACTGGCTGATGTACTCAAAGGTCAGCATGGTGGCAATACATGCAAGGTCCCGAGGGTAGAGCTGCAATAAGCAGTCAAGGCTCAGCTGTAGGCAGAATTATTACCCCCCAACTGCAGGAGAAAACAGTCTAAAAGCAAGGAGACGAAACACCCATAATCCCATCCCTTGACTTGTCCTATTCTCACTCGTTGCTCCCTTCTTCTCTACCAGCCCTTTAGCCTCTTTTTGCCTTGTTCAGGGGGTGCACTGGCAGTCCTTCCTGCAACTGCTGCTCTGGCTCAGCTTGCTTCCCTCCAACGGAATGGCTCCTGACAGAGTGATTTGTGTTTTCCCACCTATCTCCCAGAGCAGCATCGCACCCACTGCCTTGCAATCCAGAAACCTTTCCTGTCCAGTAGCCCAGTCATTCTTTTACAAATCTTAGGCTCCTTCTCATCTCTTCTGGACCTCAGTAATTCACCCACAGTGTTGCAGTGCTCTTGCAATAAACCCTTGTCCTTCCTTAAAAGAGCCCATGCCTCTGCCCCTTCAGGAACTCACTGCCTTAGGTATTTTCTGGTAGGGCAGGCCATGGAGGTGCTTCCAGTTCTCGGCAGTGCTGTAGACGTGGCCGCTCTGTGGCTCTACCCAGCACTCAGTGACCAGGTTCAGTTCTGTGTCCATCTCAATGGCTTCTACCTCCGTATCATTGTCATCATCGGTGGAAAAGCTGGAGGAAAGACATAAAGTAAGTGCTGCGAGAGAGCACAGAGCCAGACGCCCAACGCAGCTCCTCTCAGAGCTGTGAGAGCAGCCACACAAGTTTCAGGTTTGCCGGCAAAGCCACAGCAAACTGGTTATCAATCCGTGACAGGTAGTTAGTTGTCCACACTAGATGATGGGAGACTCCCTACTTGCCACACTGCCTTCAAAGGGCAAGTCTGGAGCCGTGGCTCCGCTGCCAGCCCTACCTGGGAGCAGGGCAACAGCCTCACCTGTCCTTGGTGGAGGTGGAGTGGGGTGGGAAGAGGATGTACTGGACGACACAGGTGTGTTTCTCCCTGCCACTGCTGCTCTCACTTGAGCTGTTGATCTGCAGGGGAGACAGAGAGTGAGCCCGGCCAGCAGTGACAGCCCACACCTACCCAGTGCACCGCGACACAACACAGCCCCATCACCCAGTTCCACTAGCAGCAGTGGGAAAATGAGACCTGTCCCAGCCCCAAGAGCTCCTCTAGAACAGCCTGTCCCTACCAACACAGCAGCTCTAACTGCAGATGAAGAAAGGTAAATACCCAACCCGCAAGCTCCTTTACTTCAGGGAAGGAGGCAGGTCTCCCTGCATATGTCAAGCATGTGTACGAGAAGTGGATGGGAAACCCCTTCACGGGAAGGTGAATCCACATCTGAAGAAGCAACGAAGGATTACGTCCATACTGCAGCACCCAGGCTCACCTGTACGGGCAGCTCCAGCACCATGTTGATAATTCCATCCCCGCTGGATGCAAAGTGGAAACCCTCAGACAGACGAACCCTGGCAACAGAGAGGCAGTCAGATGTGGAGCACATCTCTACTCCTACTGCAAGCCTTAAGCACAAGAACAACTGTACCCTTCGGCCAATAACACCTTTCTTCCCAAGACAGGGAGCTGTACACAGAGAACGGAGAGATGTGACACTTCGCATACTCCAGGCACAGTAACATCTCTTGCCCATTTGTATGTTTTCCAGGACTCTCCTTTCTCTTAACTGCAGCTGCAGAACCGGGTAAAGCACTGACCACGCAGCTCCAGAAGTTGTGTGCAGGACTGAACCCCTCTGCACAACAGCTCCAACTGTTACCCATAACAAGCCCTCAGAACCACCCTGCTGTCTCTGCAGCCCCAGGATCAGGTGGAGAAAGCAGCTCTGTTCAGATGTGTGACTTACTCTGTGAGTGTGGAAAGGAGCTGGGCGACAGCAGTGATGGGCACAGCCGGTGCCAGCCCCGACTGGACACTCCAGATCCAACGTTGGTGGTATAAGTAGCGGGACAGCGAGGCCAGGGTGGAAGAGGCAGTACGATTGGCCACCATAGTGAGCGGGCCAGACACTGGGGGGTGCTCCAGGTTGAGAATGAAGGGGGCTCGATAGTCAGAAGGAAGCTTCTCATACCTAGGAGAGAGTAGAAGCATGGCTCGCTGAGGTGGAAAGAACACTCTGCTCAGGGCCAGAGCTGTCTGGATTCACAGCCTGCTTGCACACCCTCCAAGATCCTGCTCAGACAGTGGAAACTGAATTTACTTCTACATATTAGTTAGGAGTAACACATCTGCCTGCCCAGTGAGGCCCTCTGCTGTGAGTCCCAGTCCTCCCAGACTACAAGCACCAGCATCACAGCACTCTCATCCTGCAAATGGCAGCACTGTCCACAGACTCTCCTCTCTCCCACCTCCCATGGATGGTCTTCATCTCCATCATTACCTGATGAGCAGCTTCTCCAATGGTTTGTGCAACACGACGAGGCAGGGCCGGTCTGAGAAGGCTGACTGGGCCCCTGCCACTGGTGGAGACTTGGAGGGAGAACTACTGCCAAACATTTTCCTCTTTGCTTTTGGAGTTGCCTCCTTGCTCTGGACCCTGTGAGGAAAGCGCAGCTGCAAGATTCGGTCCCGTAACTCCTCCACTATCTGTCATGGCAAAAGCAAAAGGTAAACATGACCACCTTTGTCTGGACACATAAGTACTCCAAATTAGCTTCCAGAACAAGAGACTGACTAAAAGCAACAGAACACTGCTTGAATACACAGATGAGCAGGAATTAAAAGCCACTTTACTTCTGAGGCACTAGCAAGACAAAAATCAAGATGACACAAGGCCCACAGTTTAGCAACTACAACTATTTTCAAAAGCAGAAGAAAGGTCCAAAAAATCCCAAAGGCTATTTCAAGGCTGAAGAAATTGCCTTCCGTTACTCTGATGAAAAGCAAGTTAACTACATGCTGGCTCCGCCACAAAACGTGTCCTTATTCCTCTCCTCCTTCTCTCCTCTTCAGCCAACAGTAAACGTAAAGTAGAATATGCAAGACCGAGTCAGACTGTTCCCACAGCTGATGCATTCCCTATCACGTTCAAGTGTTAAACCTTATGGTAAAAGATTTCAAGAACTTAGGTTATTTTTCAGGATAATTTTTTCCAAGATAACTTTCCAAACAACTTCCTGATTACTTTTCAGCTTTTAGCAGCTCTGAGCATGGTTCTACTCACACCAGCACCTGATCCCCACAACACTCCAGTCTTTTATTTGAAACTTCCACGTTTAAGTTTCTTTTAATGACCTTTATTCAACTCCCTTTAATTTCTATTACCATTGTAGGCAAACAGGAGAACAGCAGTTCACCATCTCCCTCAACACTATTTCAGCAACTTTCCCTATCATTATTCTATCTTTTTAAAGGAAAGGAGTGTCCCCAAACCCAAAAGTTAAGCAGAGCTCTTTTCTGCACCATGACTTCACTTGTGTCCCCTCTGTGGTTTCATACTGATAACACAGAATCCTTGATGGTGTTTAAACTCTCAAATCCAAAGTGCACTATTTTGCACTCATCAATACTGGCTTCCAGCCACCATTGTGCTGCTTTGGTGTCCACAAAGTACATGGGTTAAAAGGCCAGAGAAAAATCTAATAGCTTCGTGCCACCTGCAGATTTTCCCAGCTCACTGCCTGCTGCCTGCCTGCAGCTGAGTTCCCTGGCCTTTGACCAGTACAAAGACTGAAAAAAACACAAACAGATTCTGCTTTGATGAGAACAGAGCACTTTTTCAATTTTGTAGAATCATAGAATTGTTTGGTTGGAAAAGACCTTTGAGATCATCAAGTCCAACTGTAAAATTTCCTTGCCTTGTTCCCTAAGACAGTTTCTGACACCCTGTTTTTATTCCAGTTCTAGAGCCATGTCCCACATGGAGTCTCACCAAAAGTCAGACCAGGTGCTTTCCTTCCCTTAAACACTGGAAACTCAAATAGCTCAACACAAAAACCCCTTCTCCTTCAACAAGGTGGGGTAAGTTGTACTGCCAGCCTCCACACTGGGTAACTAATCAGCCCTATGGCAGGCAAGAAAAAAAGACAAATATCATGCATGATACAGTTTATGATCTACACAGAGCTCCTCGTGCAACGATCTAGTGCTTGCCTGGAGGAGCAGAGTATTGTGCCTGTCTCACATTTTCTTCACGAAACAGGTATTGACCTGCCAGAGGGAACTCTTTCATAAAACCTGTCACTTGGCATTAGAAGCCCACGTGCTGGCTCAGCAACCAGGGCCTAAGGCCTGGATCCTCCAGGATCCTCCAGTATGCCAGAGCATTTAGTGTTATCCAGGATCATTATCTCAGAAAAGGATGGACCTTCCCACGTCCTAATCTAAATCTCCCCTCGTTCAGCTTAAAACCATTCCCCCTTGTGCTATCCCTGCACTGCCTGATAATGAGCCCATCATCAGCTCTCCTTCAGGTACCCTTTCAGTACTGGAAGCTGCTCTTAGGTCTCCCTGGAGTCTTCTCTTCTCTAGGCTGAACAACGCAAACTTTCAGCCTGTTCTCATACGGGAGGCACTCCAGCCCTCGGATCATCTTCATGGTCTCCTCTAGATCCGCTCTAACAGATGTTTGTCAGCTTCTTCTCACACTAATCTAACACCAAAGCTAAATGAGATAAACCAAAGATTTCTTCCATGAAGACAAAAAATCAAGGTTTAATAATAAACCTCTTGTTTATATCGAAAGGTTGGCGGAGCCTAATAGCAGGATATCTTTCTCATACTTTCTGTTTTACCTTGGAACATTTACATTTGTCTCAGCCATTGAGGCTGAAGAAACACACCACAAAAAACCTTCTGCACTTGACTAGGGCAGCCCTTTTCTTTTGATACAAAGAGGCAATTAGAAGTCTATCAAGCGGACTTGCATCTCTTTAAAATATTTTCTGGGTATTACATTTTTTTCTCTCCTTGTTCTGCTCGTGGGGCATTGTTTGCATTTTAACTGTAGCTCCTCCGATACAATACAAATGCCCAATTCACCACCTGCTGAAGCAGATAGCCTAAGGACCATGTAGTACATCCCTCACAGAGGCCTTTACAGATGAGTCAGACAAGTACCTGCTGTTCCTGACAGACAGTATTGATTGCGCTTTGGTCAGAAGGATCGACTAGATAACCTGTGAGTCAGTTCAAGCCCCACAGTTGAATTAAGTAGTGGGAAAAACACTCATGTGACCAGCTATTCTATTGATCTTTGAGTCTTCGAGTTCGGATCTTTCACAGACTTAACACAGAAAGCTTTGTCCAAATTGTCCCCTTCTGTTACAGTAAATTCACACCTATTTAAGCTTTAAAATAGTAGTTAGTTATTAGAAAACATCCACCCACAGCATCACCTCTAACCTACCCACCACTTCCACAGCCAGAACTTCTTGCTTGGCTCCTATCCCAGGAAGCAGCCAGGCAGCTCTCACCTTGTTCCTGGCCTGTGCAGGTGTGCCAATAGGGAACCCCAGCCGGAGAACCATGCAGGGAGCTTTGGAGATGATCCGCACCACATAAAACGAGGAAGGTGTGGGATCCTCAGAGCTAGGGAAGAAGGATTAAGACAGGGCTGAAATAGCATGGATCTTGCTGCTCTGTTGTGTCAGACCAAGTGGAGGCCTGCACCACAGAGCTCAACACTCCATGCAACTTGGCAGCAACACATATCAGTTCTAGCATGCAGAAAACACCCAGCTGGCTTCCCTCTCTCTCTGGGCTGTGCCTGGAATGCCGTGGCAGCAGTTCAGAACACACAGAGTTTCACATCCACCTGTTTTGCTCTTATTCCCTTCTCCAGACATCAGCTTTCAGCCCACCACAGTGTACTGGTCTAACTGGATCTTTGGCCTGGCCATATGCCCGACTCCCAAACACGGGACTGCTTCAGAGCCACTCACCCATGGATCAGTTTGACGTAGGAGTAGCCCTCCACCAGCACAAAGCTGCTCCAGTCCCGCAGCAAGGAGGTGAGCGCCGAGTGAGAGATACGGCACTGGATGGTGCTGTAGCGGCCGTTGTTGCCCGGTGTGTGCAGATGCTTGGGCACAGGCCTGCAGTGTGCAGCAGAAAGTCATTTCAGAGCTCAGAGAGACTTTGCTACATCCATTCTAACTCATCCTGTGACTGGCACATCAGCCTTATTTCTCCACAGCAACCAATATCCAAGAATCTCCCCTCCCCTTGCCTCTTGGTGAGAGCCACACTCCACGAGCGCACAGAGATCCTGCTCTCCACGATCCAAAGAGCACACCCTTGTACTGGTTCTCTCTCTCTCCATACAATATATGGCTGTTATTCACACAATTCTGCAACTAGGACCAGCCTCAGGAAATCAATGCTTTTGGGGAAGATGTTTTCCAGCAGCAAACAAAAACACGTGGGGTAACTCCAATGGGATCATCCATATCCCCTGCAAGCAGGAAATCCAAACCCAAGAGGGACCTGAGAACCAATTTATGCTCCTGACAACAGCCTTCCTCTTGACAAAGATGACTTCCCAACCTTTGGCCCCTCTGAGGTAAATAAGCCTCCCTCATCCACCAGGTCCCACTAGCAAGGCCCTTCCCTTGGCCACAGGCACCTGCAAGACAGCTGCAACTGGATGGAACTGAACATCATCTTTCCCAGGCTGCCCCACGCTGTGCACGCCAGCTCAGCCCTGCCAGTTACGTACGTGTCATGCTCCAGAAGGAGGACTATACGATGCATGTGCAGCCACCTCTGCCAGAAGTTGGCATCCATGGAAAGGATAGGCTTCCAGTAGGAGGCAAACTGGGAATGACTTGAGTCAGAGCCACTGTGCTGCAGGGACAGCACCTGAGAAAATGACAGGGATGAATATTCAGCAAGAAACCATCTGGTTCAACCTAGAGAGAGCAGGAATTTCTCTAGTGTCTGAGCTGTGCTTGTGCTGGCCTTCAGGCTATCGGCAACTGCCTCTCAGCAGAATAACTAAGTGCATTCACATTGAAAGAGGCAGCAAAATGTAAGCAAAAATACATTAGGTTCCTGAAATGTCAAGTTAATTAGGAATTTAACTACTTAGCATCAAGTAAATCAACCACAGAAAGGACAGCATACGTAATGGTGTGCTTTCTGAGTCAGAGAGGGGATACACAGCTTGTGCCAGCAGAGCAATTAAACACTGAGATAACTCATCTGAGAGTGCTTTTGCAAACAGGGCACGAGCAATGGGTGGCATTGGGCAACTCTAATGTGTTTATATGGTAACACTGTGATTCCACCTACTACAGTAGCTCTGCTGACACAGAAATAAAGGGGTGGTTAGCCATAAGATGGGATGCTCCAGATACGCTGTGGAATATGCAGCCCTCCACAGTGAAAATGTACCAGGAAACCTAAAGAAATAAAAGGCTTAAGCAATAAAATTAAAAGGATATTTCTCTTAAACCGAATCATAGAATCACAGAATGGTTTGCGTTGGAAGGGACCTTAAAGATCAGCCAGTTCCAACCCCCTGCCATGGGCAGGGACACCTCTCACTGGACCAGCCTGCTCAAAGCCTCATCCAACCTGGCCTGGAACACCTCCGGGGATGGGGCAGCCACAGCTTCCCTGAGCAACCTGCGCCAGTGCCTCACCACCCTCGTTGTGAAGAATTTCCTCCTTATGCCTAGTCTAAATCTTCCCTTCTACAATGTATAGCCATTCCCCTTAGTCCTATCACTACACGCCTTTGTAAAAAGTCTCTCCCCAACCTTCTTGTAGCCCCCTTCAGGTACTGGAAGGTCGCTGAAAGGTCTCCTCGGAGCCTTCTCTTCTCCAGGCTGAACAACCTCAACTCTCTCAGCCTGTGGGAAGTGCTTTGTAACCCTCCTCTGGACCCATTCCAACAGTTCCATATCCTTCTTATGCTGAGGAGCAGCCCTGGCTTTCATATCTGCCAGTCATCTTCTCTACCCAATGCCAAGGACACTGCTAGCAGGGAAAGACAATACACTAGCACGTCTACACAGTGAACTTCAGTGAGTCTGAATTGTGCAGCAGAAACCATTAGCTCATATTTTGTTTAGTTTCTGCTGTACAGATGACAAGTATCTCTCTTGCACCTTCCACATCAGTGCTCTTAAACAACTATTCAGCACATCCTGTATCTTCACATTGCTGAGCTACATCACCAGGGAACAAGACTGTCAGCAGCAACTCCACACGTGTGAGGTATCCACTGCAAAAGCATGGAAAAAATAAGTGTGCCAGCCTCCGTGCATCAGTCTCACACGTCCCGTCGCTCCGGGAGAAGGTTTCACAGCACATTTAGGAGACTTGCTGTGAGGCTCAGAGGTGTAGCTGCAGCAATAGAAACACAGAGTGATGTCTCTGTTAGGAAAAAGCGTGGGATGGGTTGTTCCCAGGCACCACACTGAACCTGAACTCCGTTACTAAGCAGGACAAAGAGCAAGAGATGAAGCCTGAGAGCCACAGCAGATCTTGATTGTCTGTTGGGACTTAGCATCCCCTGGTGCAAGACAGAATAGGCCAGAGGGACAGCCTATCCCATGTTAAATGGGAGAGAGAAAGAACATACCGGGGTGGTGGAGCCTGGCGGGATGTAGAAGAGGGGCACCCCATTCTTGGTGCTCTCGGGAATGGTGAAGTGTTCCGGGACTGTGTCAAAAGACTGCAGATGAACCAACATCTGATCTGTCTGGTTGATGCTGAAACAGAACACACAGTCAGCCACAAAAGCCCACACTCTCCTCCTTGCTGCCCCAGTCAGCCCAGCGCCTTCGTACTGGGAGCCCATCTACACCAACACAGCTTTCTAGGGCAATGCTGGGACTCAAAGCCTGATTGCAAAGAACACGTTAACGGAGTTCTAGTGTTAACAGCCTAATAGGTAAGGAGGATGATCAGAGTTGGGAATGAAGAGCTACAAAGCGAATCTGCCAAACTGCAGGGAGTAACAGGTCACCCTGGCCAGGAAACATAACACACAGGCCCTTCAGCTCTAGAGACATGAGGTGTTGCTCATGGTGTAAGAACACACCGCCTCCATGGGATGGCAGTCAGAGTTAAGGTTTGCATGAAAGGATCAGGACTCAGAAACAGCAATACCTTCATGCGAATGAATCATACAGACTAGCTCACAAGCCAGTTTGAGTCTTTCCCTTGGCTAGACAGCAAGCTTGCTGCCAGTCATGCCTCTTCCTCAGAACACTTTCCTTTGGGACCTTGGGCTGGGGTGGCCAACCGTACAAGTCATGCCCTAGTATGCCCAGGAAGGAATTTCTTGGTTACTTTGGACACTGTGAACTGCTGGGGATGGTCTTGGCTCACCTCTGCAAGGTGTTCCAGAAGCGCCGGATGACTGTAGTGCGGTACAGACTGGTGATAGGCTTCCTCATGGTACAACTGATGTCATGCAAGATGTCATAGCTTCCCTCCATCGTCACCTCCACCCATGTGCTGCGCTTTGTTGGATCCAGGGGCCAGGGTGTCACAGCTAAGTACTCTATCCTCATGTTATGCTTCCAAAGCAGCACCAGTTTCACCTCCAGCTGAGTCCCACCTGCATGGGAGCAGAAGAATGAAGTTTAAGTGCTCGTTTGATACGCATCTGAGCTTCATCTCTGACCAAGGACTCTTGAGTACTATGGGGTTGTTCGATCACTATGAGGACAAAGTAATCTAACAACTGTTTGCTTTATCTGAAGTCATTTTCTCTCCTTTCCAACAGAGGGAGGCTTTGCTTACACAGCAAACTGGTGAACAGTTGTTCAAACGTGCACATAGTAGCCACACTACAGAAGGCGACTGAAACTCGGAGGAGGTGCTGATATTTGCAATGGGCAACTCTTCACGGCATCTTCGTTGGTTCCAAGAAAACTTTTGCTTAGCACAGATGAGCAGGGCCTTTGAGCTATAAAGTTTTCTCACCTTCTCTCTGCAGAGTTAATTTATCCCACTGCAGAAACATGGACATTTGGACATGACAGGCCCAAATCACAAACAGCCTGGAAGGCCAAATTCTTAAATCAAACTCCATGTTCTTCCTGCACAGACAGTATTTCATGCAATGCAGAACTTCAAGTATCACAAGCTTCTCACCACATGTGCCCTCTTAACTTCTTAACTTTGAGAGTAGAAGAGAAGAATGAATATTCTCTTATTCTTCAAACTGAACACTGTTTACCTTTTTCTTTAAGCCGGACATCGCCATCTCCAGCAGGATTAACACAAACATCTGACAGCAAGCCTCACTGACCCAGAGGCGCAGAAAACTGTCACGGTCCTGCTGACTGTGCGTGTGTATTTGTACCAAAACAACCCAGGGAAACACATGACCTTCTATAACAGTGCCACGCTGCTCTTTCAACTGCGCAATCATCTATTCTGATGTCCAGCCTGCTCTATAGTTTGCCAGACTTGCAACATTAGTGAGATAAGTGATTGGATGTGCTGGAAACTGTCCGAACAGGTCACCAGCCTGGATCCTACGTTTCCTGCAGAGTTGCATTTGCTGCTGTCACAGGTACATCGTGATGACCCTTCACAGGCTGATTAGACTCTGTTTTAAAGCCACCTTGCCTTTTGCTCCCATGATCCCTGCTGGGAGGCTCCCTCAGAGCACTCTTCCCTCATGGATATTCAGAAGAAACCTTCCAGAGCACATTCCAAATTCATGCCTGGTTGTTCTTTTGATTAAATTGTTTTTATTCCGATAACTACAATATTGTTTACTCCATAACACTGACAAGCAGCGTGCACTAGGGGGAGAAATCCTCACTCAGTTTCAGCTGTTACTGTGCAAGTCAAACCAAGCCATGGCCACCAGCCTTTCACAGAATATCCGTTCCCCTTAACAGCCTCAGACCTTTCTGCACCTTGAGAATTACTCTTTCCTGAACAAAGACGGTCAAAGGTGTATATTCTATTTCACCTGCACTTCATCTGAGGGATTACTAGGATTTATTTAAGGTCACTAATATTTTCCACAACAGGTGATTTATGTTACTGTAAAGCATTCACCAGGGCTGTACCATCTGTTGTTTCTGTATGAAGACTGTTTAGTTTATCAGAGAGGCTAAACAAGATTTTATTAATCTGTTTCTTTCCATTTCATACTGTCACTTCACTTGTACTGCCTCAGTGCTCATCCGCTGCTTTCTGCACAATATCTGTTCTCATAACAAAGCCTTTCTACTTCATCCACAACAAACACAATAAGTAAACTCCTACATTTTTTGCCCAGATCATTAATGAAACTATTTCCTACTTCCACCTGTGTTTCCATTAGTCATCCTGGCTTCACTCCTACAATCCAACACAACTAAAACCAAAAACACAAGCAAAATATTTGCTTAGCTTGAAGTCATGAATCTTTAGCTTGTTCTCACTGCAAAACAATCTATTTCTGGTTCTTGACTTCAGAGCTAATGAAAGTTTTTGCTGCTTTGATTTCTTTCATAAAGCCCAGCTCTGGTTTTAAGAAAATTCACTTTTGTCTTCCCAATTCCTGACACTGAGAACAGCCATTCTCGCTGGCCAGCTTGTGCCCAGCTGGTTTTTGTGCTGCACGGAGACACAGAGAAAGATGAGGCTTTCAGAAATGCCCTCCAGGCTGTCCTCAACACAAAATGGTCAGTGAGATTTTTTTTTTTGTCACTGAGGGCAACCTCTGACATCGTCCCACAAAGAAACAGGAGCAGAGCTGAGCTCCATCGTACTCCATGGCCCCACAGCTTCTCTGACACCGCTTCTCTCCCTCCCATACCTTCCAATTCGAGCCCTTTTGCAAGCACTCCTGCATTCCTAACTAACCATAGTAGCCTTCCAAATGAGTAAATATCTAAAATCAAACAGTGAGTGTGACCAGAGCACTTATAAATATCACAAACAACCTCTCCAGGCAACTCAGAGCACAAAGCTAGCTATTTATTCTATTTTGCCTTCGGCAAAGTGAAGCATAAAAGCGGCAGTGTCAAAGTCCACAACTGCACTCTTTCCTTTTGCTTCACAGCCAGCTGGCTCTTTAACAGTCTTTAGTGTGCAAGTTTTGGCAAAAGCTTTTGGCAATCCAGGTTAATTAACAGTTCTTTGTTATATACTTCTCTACAGAATGGCCCAGAGAGGCTCAATTAGCTAAACATGCTTTTCCTTAGCAGAGGCAGTGCTGACCATCTAAATGTCTTGATCATTAATAAATTCTACTTTAAGATGTTAGTTCAACCATTTTTCTGATCACAGCCAGCAACTTCCCAGTGCATTTAGCCTTTCCAAAATATAAGCAACATTATCTGCTACTATTCTGAAGGCTGGCATAGGAATACTCCTTGTATTTTTGATAGCTCGGATGTTTTACTTTCAAATTCCTTGAAAAAAACTTCATCAAAATTCACAGAAAGCATTTCTGGCTCAGGGAGCTGCCAGAGCTTGAGAGTGCTCAGACAGAAGAAAAAAAGGAAAGGAGAAGTGAGATACTATGTACATTTACCCTATTGTTACTCCTCCCTGTGCACCTGCCCATAGCTATTGACCACAGAAGGTGACTCTGACCCAGTGCAGCTGCTCTCTGCTCTTGTGAAAACAGAAGACCAATCCATTTAACATTCCAAGGGCTACAAGGTGGCAGGAAGATACCTAGAGGAAAGTGCAGGAAGCATAGTGAACATGTAGTGATACTTCTGATACATTCTTCCAGAGTCCAGAATTTGGTGCTTTAGAATATCTTGAGCCAGGGGCTGTAGCTACACTTCTGTGCAAAAAGGTACAAAGTGAATTTGTCTGATTGCTTTTTGAATGATTCACACCTGCGACCTCGCAGTCCCAAGAGTACTTTGCCATTTCTGACAGATTAAAGAAAGGCTTTTTCTCCAGTGTTGTCCAAGGTGCAAGTGAATTGGTGCAGAGCACGATAAAAAACACTACTGAGCAGAGCTTGGACAGGAACTGACTTGTCAGACTGTTTCATAGACATTCCAAGACAAGGAAAGTGCAATGGATTTAATCTGCTTGCACTTAAGGGAAACATCTCATGCCACACCTACAGGATTAATGAAAGCAATTTGCAGGCATTACTAGAAGAACTGGGAAACCTTAGTAGATTCTTACGTTTTAATAGAAAACTCCTGAAACAAGAAATTAGGGATATCCTGGAAGACCAATCTCAGAAATAATCCCACCTAATATGATCATTAGCAGCCCTTCCAAAATACTCGTTTAGATCCATTGGTTTTGTAAGAAGCATCAAACCAAAACAACTGCAAATCCCAGTCATCACTCGGGAACAGTGAGCTGAACCGAGACCAACTTTAGGAGTAGTATTGTGTGAAGAGCAGCACATTTAGGGACTACTAAAAAACAAACAAAACCCAGTAAGACACCCCTAAGTACTCATCACCTGGAAGCAAAAGTGCATGAAAGATGCAGCGATTTCTGTGCCAACAACGGAATAAAATCATGGAGAAAGCTCATGTGATTCCTGGTCCATCAAATACAAGATTTTACTGGAGAAGCAGGGAAGTATTAGAATTACTGAACAAGGCACTGATAAAACCACATTACAACACTCTTATCAACTGTTTCAAGAAATATGAGACCAAACTGTGAGAAGCGAAGAGCTGAGGGGGCAAAGTACTACTAAGATAATAAATAAACAGAACACAAAGCTTGCCCTTACAAAAGGAGGCTGAAACATTGGCCTGCTTAACCTCCCAGAAGGAACGTGATAAGGAGAAAAGCATTGTTCTTAAATACATTTGTGCAGCGCCAGAGGAGGATAAACTTCATTAAAGATAATAAAGTCACAGAGGTCTAATTTGGTCTGAGTTTAGAAAATAAGTCAGAAAAAGAGCAACGAAGCCATGGGACAATCTCCCAAGCAGAGCAGTGGCATAAGATATTTACATGGTTTTAAGACAGACCACAATAAATTAGTAGAAAACATCATATGGCAAGTTTGGAATGCTTTTGGAGTTATATCACAGACTTCGTTTTTCTGATATAAAAACATACTGTGCGTACTAATATCCCCCAAAAAACAGTGAAGGCACTGGATCACTATGTGTTGTACACACACGTTTACGCTGTATTTTAAGGATCCCACCCTCCAGGCTTTCAGCTGGTTATCGCAAAAGTCAAGAGTAATTTCCTCTCTTGCTTGCAATTCATAACTTGCATTTGGATTTTCTCATCTCCCCTTCCGTCAAAGCACTGGCCACTAGTCACCGCTGGAGACGGAAACTCAGTGGGGTTTACCAGCACTCCATGGGATACTCACGCCCCTCAAGATCCCTACTCCATGGGGAGTGGGATACTCTGTGGGTACTTCTCACCATCCAGATGTCCTAATCTCTTATTGAGTCAGAGAGAAATCAGGACTGCTGGATGGTTTTATGTTCTTCTAGAACTGGTCATGGTCCTGACTGACCTGGCATTTTATCCTAACGATATCCTTGTTTCCCCAATTTATTCCTTTGGAAGACTGGAGGCATTAAATCTGTTGTACTGAAGAGCTTAACTTTGTGTTAGTATTTTGGAATGCATCTAGCAAAGGATGATAAAGGAATGAAAAAAGGAGAAATACAGAGGAAATTCCAGAAAATTCTGCAAAACCCTAAGTTTTGTCCATAGTTTCCCTACAAATGTGGCATCTCATTTCCAAAATAAGAGAGTCACAGTCTGTGTCGCCCTCCCCAGGCACTTATAGCCACAGAACATAAGCCTGGTAAGAGCAAAACTGCACAACACCAGACAGTCCTCTGTCAGGCCATTGTTCTTGAAAACAAACTTCAGAGTTTGGAGGAGATGGCTCCTTCCTCCACAATACCAGCCACTTTGCTGAGATGGCAGACCCCGCACTTTCCTGTTGAGAACAGACTCCTGCCCGAGCCTCCAGCCCCCAGTGCAGCGCAGTCACCTTTCGTGATGTTGACCTCACGGATGCTGTAGCCCTCGCGCAGGCGGACTGAGACAATGCTCACGAGGTCTGCGTGCACCTCCTTCTCAGTGTGCTTCTTCCTCCTCATCGCCAGAGCAGGATTGCTGCTTGCAGACACCAGGTGCTCATTGAACAGTCTGTGCTGGGACACTGTGAATGGCAGAGATGGGGTTTATGAGGGAGCTGCTCCCCTGCTCCTCAACTTACAGCAACAGCCCTTCCCAAGTGCTTTACAAAAGCTGCCAGGAATGCTCGCTGGCGTGAGGAACAGTACATCCTTCAGGCACCACTTACACCCACTCCTGATTCTGCAATGCAGCAATCAGGCCCACTACTGCTAAGAGGTAGTGGGAGGCTAAGAGGTCTGGGAGAGAGGCAGAGCTGTGCCCTTCTTCCTCTGGCACTGTCTTTGTGACAAGGCACGCGTTGGAGTTACACATTCAGCCTGGACAGGCAGCAACCACACAGCTGCTGCAGCAGTGACACAGCAAGCTTCTGGCCTTTACCTCTTTCCCTGGAAAACTCTGAATTCTCAGGTTTTCTGCAAGGTATGAGAATGTGGAAACCACTTGAGTTTAAACCACTAACACCTGATCTTTTTAAGATTCAACATTTCCAAGTCCCAGGCCAGCTCTCTTCAAACTCGTCACTGAACGAGGCTTCTGCTGCCAAGTTACAGAACGCACAGATGGCACCAGCGTCTCACCTGGGAATGAAAGGGTTTCCACATTTTACTGGTAACTAATCTCTCCCGGCATACTCTCAGCCACTAACATTAACAAAATAGAAGAAACTAAGAAAGGCATTTAGGACTGTTCTCACGGGTCTAGTTCAATCCAAACTGCCATCTGCAAGCTTGACTAGGAAATTCTCTCCAGAGCTTGTCAGAAGTGGACTGACACTCCAAGCAAAATGCTTTCAAGACCACATCTGCTCATTGCTTTACTCATTCTTCCTTCTCCTGGCTCTTAGGATGATTATTCCCTCTGGCCCTTGGACCTCAACAGTGGAAACCCACAAAAAGCTCCACAGAAACATGGAGGTGTCAAGGTCCGCAAGAGCTAAGTGGAGGACCATTCACAGTCATTCATTATCAGGCTTCTAGTTTTCTTCACTCACGCAGGTTTTGTCATTTGCTTCTAACACAGCGAGGTAACAACATTAAAAATAATACTCCCTTACAAAGTCAACAAGTTGGAGATGTATCTATTCTCTTCCTCTTTTTCTACCACTCATTTAGCTTTTCTTTTTGCAGAACCTGATTTTGGAACACAACTTGACAGCACCCTGTTTGTGTTGCAGGCCAACATGTCCTGCAACCATCCTGTTCCCATTCCTGCCATTTCTTGCCATATTCCTCTGTCCTGACCCCATTCCTTTTTCACTCCCTCTCTGTCCTGCTGCCCACTCCAGATTATTTCACCATCTCCCTCCTACTCCTTGTCCTCATTTTCCCTTCTCTGTCCTGCTCCCTCTTCCCGCCTTTCTTCTTCCGTCCTTGATGCTTCTTTCTCCATCTCTGTCCAGATCCCTGTCCCTTTTTCTTCCGTCTTTTTTCTTGTCCCCACCTTTTCTCTCGCTCTTCCGAGGAGGCCTAGCTGCAGCTTGCTGAGTGAAGTCCACAGAAAGGGGAACAATGCAAAATGGTACATGCATTTTCTCTGATCCACCCAATTCCTGGAACCAGGAGGGGAATCACAGATGAGGCTGCATGGCCCAACAGTGCCATGAGCCTACCAGGAGGCACGGATCTCTGTGGGGTCCAAGATATTGAGCACCCTCCGTGTCCTCCTTCTTGCACAGGCACAAGCATGCAACACTGCCCATAAGAGAAGGTAGCACTCTTGCCAAAGCGCATAGACTGCTGCCTTTACTTTGTCTCCATAATACTCAGAACAGCACGGAGGGCACAGGAGAGAGTATCAGCATAACCAAGACTTGGGGAGTCACCCCAAAGAGACGTGCTGTAAGATATCCGCCTGCTGGAAGGAGGAGATGTGCATTCCTCACCACAGTAGTATTCCGGATTCAGGGACTCTCCAGTACGCAGAAAGGAGTACAGTAGAAATGCCTTGTGATAAACGTTCAGGTCCAGGCTCAGGGGATCCAGCTCGGGGCATGTGGAGAGGTAAGCACCAAAAGTGGCCATGGCGATGAATTTCATCAGCTCCACATTGGGAACGTGGCCAAAGCTGCAATCGTATGAGTAGACACCGCCCACCTACAGGATGGATAAAGAAGATACCTGAGAGAGCACAGCACTGCTAAGGACAAGGGAGAGAAACAATAAAGGCCTTGACAGGCAGAGAAGTCCCCTCTGAAATGAACACAACTGACAGCAAATCATCTCCTTCCCTCTTGCAGGCAGCTGCCCGCACGTTCGCTGCTAAGAGCAGACATACCTGTACAAAGGAGCAGGCCACCGTGCCACTGCGGAGCTGGTTAAGTAAAGTCTCGCACACAGACACATCAGGGACACTAGTCACACCATCTGTAATTATTATTATACCTGTAAAGAAAGCAGTATTTTAGGACATTCTCCATCTCATCCAGATGCCACTCTCCAGCTATATCCACCAGGGATAAAATTCAGGCAAGGCAAAAGTAGAAAGGAAGATTGTGACACTGGTTTATAGCTTTCAAGGTGTTCTGGAGCTGGCAAACTTGCCAACTAGGTACAGTGCAGCCCTCAGGCTGACCACAGCTCTTCACACCTTGGGCTGTGTGAGCAAGACACAGCTGTGCTTCCCAACAAACTCCCTAATGCTGACACATGGCACGTGGCGCAGTGTTGTTCTTCCCCCATCCCATCACCATAATTTGCCCACAGAATGCAGAGCAAATGTTGCTCTTGAGATTTCATCCCTAACAGAAGAGTGCAGGCAGCAGTCCTTATAAAATTACTAGCAGCCTAAGGCAGGAGGAATAAAGCCTTTCACAAAAAAATGGGCAACTCTTAACCCCGAGGATAAAGTCAACCTGCACTGGAGTTGGAGGGCAGCAGCTGCAGTGCCAGGATGCCCTGCCGGACCATGCTGATGAGGCCAACATCAGCAGTGACAACAGACACACTGGGCTTCCTCCCAGATGGCTCCTGACCGTCCCCAGGACTCTCTTGGCTCAGTGGCGACAAATCCACCTGGAAAAGTTAAAAAAATAACAACAAAACTAAAACACAACATCCTATGGGGCTGCCTTCAGCCTAGCTCTAGTTTTGACTCTCCCACACAGTCTTCAGTCTAGCAGTCCTTCGGTACCACAGCTCTAGAGCACTTCAGCAAACTATCTCTAGCTTCAACTTCCAGGTGCTCTCAAAGCCCTGGTCACTTGGGCCCCTCAGAGTAGCTGGGCAAGTCTGCTTAGGGGTGGAGGAGCTCAGAGCTTTATTATAAGCTGATTTCTCATACTAGGGGAAAGGTGAGACACTTTGGGGTCACTAAAGCTCCTCTCCAGAGCAAAGCAGTTCCCAATTAAAGAATGGTGAATACCTCTTCTTCCCTTGTCATTTAGTAGCAGCTACAGCTAGGCAGAATCTACTTGAGTAAAGCCCAGAGACACTGGAGAGGCAGAGACGGCGATGCCTCACCTAAAAAGCACTGCAGCAGAGCAGGTAAGGAACCTTGTAATGGCAGTCTAGTGCCTGCACATTTAACTCTATTCAAACAGCACTAGTTACACAGTGCTGATATAAGCAAATGTAGGTAGGCTTCTCTGCATCTTCGACAAAAAATATCCCTCAGGCAAAGATTGAAATTTGTATAATTACACTGGTGAGGAACCTATTGTGTTCATAGTCCCCTCATCTCCAGAAGGTTCTGGCAGTTCAGTCTTGTAATAAATAATTGCTTCATTTTTACTACTAATGCAAAGAAGATGTGAGACCCTCCTCTGCAAAGCTACAAATGATGGGAGTTGAGTAAAGAAAAGCAGAACTAACGAAACTTCTGTTTTGCAGAAATGGGAGCAGTCTGTGGCTGCGAGCAAAAAACCTGACTATCCATCATTTTAATTTGCCAGATGTCTTCAATTCAGACACTTGTTGACAATGATACAGCTAATGCAACTTCAAAAGTACAAAAAGTTTCAGTCCCTGCCTTTCCCCTGGGGCCTTCCACCTCCACCCCACAGCCTGTGGCAAGACTCGACAGTCCCTAGGACCTGTGAGTGCGTCTCTTTGCCCTATTTGCATAGAAGTTCCAAGGTAGTTTACTATGAGAGAAACACTGCAGCAAGCAGGAATGCACACAAAGCACTGTACAATCACCAGCAGGACACACTGGTAAAGGTATTTACTTCCTGCAATCTTCTTTCTCCTCTAGGACTGACAGCCTTAGTATTCAAAGGTATAAATTCCAGCTAGAATATTAGATCAGAAGCACTTCAGATACGCAACTGCAGTAGGCCACCAGTAGCCTCTTACTCATTTGATTTTGAGATTTTTTTTCCCCAAACTCTAATAACTAATGCTCAATAAGTAGCAAATAACCTCAGCCAGGACAGTGACAGCTTTGCCTCCAAGAGGGGGCTTACAGGTATGATCGTGACTGTCACATCAATGTGGCAATATCACAATGTAACCTCCACATTCCTCTCCAAGATCACAGGAGACGATCTTAAGAAATACATAGACATTCTGAATATCTACAGAATCACACTTTGCATTTCATCTTAAGATGTATTTTGCAATGCTATCATTAACTCACTGATACTTATGTCCTTGGCAACTAAACAGCACCTGTTAGACATTTCAGAGTTTTAGAAGCTGCACTGGCTGTTTACTCAGTTTCACGGTCAGTTTTCATGGTAACAAGTGAGTATTTTCATTCAAGAAACAAGGGCCAAAGGCATATTCACAGCTATTTATAGATTAATGATACAGGCATAATCACGCCTCCCAACATCTTCTTCAGAAAGAAAGCACACTGTACAGTTTGTCCCATGGTGTGCAAGAAGTCAAACTGCTTTATTGTACAATAATTTTGGGAAGGGTAACCGTTCTCATCAGTCCTTCTAAACACTTATTGGTTCTGCTTTCCTCAAGTGTTTATTTCTCATTACTGCATCCCACAAAGTTCTCTTACAAACTCCTTATCTGTTCCTTCTCCAGACCCACACAGCTGTTCCTTTTCCCACCCCACCACAGAGGGACCTCAAAGCACATACCTGCAGAGAGCCAAGAGACCCCAACTACCTCTGCTCTCCTTACCTGCAGTTTGGGTTCATATTGTTGCTGGAGCATCTCTGCCACTTTGTTCTCGAAGGCACATAGCTGCGTGTAAACTTGGTTCAGAAAGGCCTCTCGCTTCGTCTCATCCAGCTGACAGCCCTGGAATAGCACCTGGCCCAAAGACACACACATCAGCCATCAACCTGGGGTTTTATAGTACCCCCATAACAGGGCACGGGAACATGGTTCTGCAGAGGTTCAGAAGTTCCTGACAAAGTACAGGCCCAGCACAGTCCCCTTCTCACTATTCCTGCTCACTGCCAAATGCCTGTGAGCAGTGGTGTTTCGTGGCACCTAAAGCCCACTCTACAGCAGATGCTCACATCACTCTTTGAGAAACCTCCTCTTGGGCAAGAAAGCTGTACTTCTGCCTTCTTCCAGGATAAGCAGTAGTCAGGAGAAAGCAATGTGGGATCATTGCTTGAAGCCATTAACTCTGGTCTGATTGTTCTAATCTAACCCACCTACAGACTGATCCAATTCTCTTCCACTAATTGGCTGGATAAAGGAATGGCAAATTGAAATAAAGAAAAGAAAAATATTTAAAATATAAAATTTAAAATAAAAAATTTAAAATAAAAAATTTAAAATAAAAAATTTACAGAGGAGGCCAAGTGATGTGACAGAGGGAACCTGCTACCATAGAAACTCCCCAAGCTGACAGGTGCAACGCTTGTGTTTATAGGCACCACCACTCCATAGGCACTCTCTGCCCACAAGCAGCTATCCCAGGACAAGGAGGCAAAGAAGACAGGATGTGTAGGCAAAGAACTCAACAGACAGCTGGGACGCTGTGTCTTATCTACATTCCCTCAACCTCACATGGGCAAGACCTCATAGTGACACGGGAAAAGTAAATGATTACAATACAGACAGGCTTTCCTGGATGAGCAATACACATATATGCCTTTTTCTCCATAAAAGGAACATAAAGCTCACCCAATTGTACTCAGAGACTACAGTTCCCGGCCTTATACAATAAACAAGTCTTCAGAGAGATCCAAAGAAGAAAAACAACTTCAGAGTGCTCAATTTAGTGTAAATAGGGGAGGCAAAGCATCACAGGTTCTGCAGGATAGCTGGACAAGATGACACACAAACATCACTGGCAAAATGAGAAGTCCCTGCTACCCTTATTTCAGTAGGATCTAAGAACAGACAAAACGGCTGTGCTTTTAAAGCACTATGCAGACCACTAAAAGCTGCAGCCTCGCAGGAGGCTTGGGGAGAGGCAGAGGGGAAGTGAATAAGCACAGCCTAACAGACTCCTGTTACCACCCACTTTCCCTGGTATCAGCAAAGGGATGAAATACACCAACAGAAATGTGAAAATACTGCAAGGTGGAAGGGATCAAACATCAAACACCACACTGGTACCATAAACCAAACTTCAGTTTACTAAACCGAGTAAAATCTCATTAATAATTGCAATACTGGGGCTGGCTACTCTCGCCAGCAAGGAGAAACATATTCATACCAGTGCAAAAAGTGTGTAAGGATTGAAGGAAGAGGCAATTATCTTTGAATAAACCATTGCTACACAGGTGGAGCAGGCGGACAACCTTTTGGGCACATCAGCTCTTCCTGAATGCCTTAAGCTAATTACAACAGGCCAAAAAGAATTAGCTAACAGACATTAAGAAAACCCCAACTGAACAACAAAAAGGAGTACACATTTGACACGAGGGAAATATTCCCTGCAGCCCAACTCTGAAACTGTAGCTGCGGGGCACATCTTCTGCTGGGCCCTCCTCCCCAGGGAGAAACCTCAAAGGAGAAGCTGTTCACACACACTTCCCCGACATACCGGACTGCATACTTTAATGAGAAAAGTCTGCAGCATCACAGATAACAGAGCCCAGCTACTGGGTGATCTTGCTTTCTTCTGTGTTCATGAGAAGCTCACACAGTGAGCTGCTCATGCCTTGAGCCAAAGGAGAGGCTGAGCTTTACCTGATGGGACTGCAGGCCAATGATGGAGGAATATGCCTGGATGGTGACGAAGATCTCTGGCTGGTAGATAATGTCTGAACCAGGGATACGAAAAGGTCTCAACAATCCCACCAAGCATCGCGAAAGGGCATGAAACACTTCATCAAAAATTATCTCCCCTGTTGAGTCATCCTACAGAAACAGAGAAAGGGAACAGCTTTTTCATCTTCTAGGACTTACAATCTCATTGCTGGTTGCCTCCACCACACAGAGCCAACAGCAAACATCCTTTTGCAATGGCAGCTGGATTAAAATGATATCTACCCATAAACAAAGGTCATATACTGAGCGTTCAGCAGAGAAACGGGATCTAACATTAAGCTGCCTAGCTAGGTGCACTGCATGCTTCCTTCCTGGGAAAAGCAAGACTTCTACAAAAGTGAAAACTAACAGAGAGAAGAACAAACCATCTCAGCAAACAGAAATGGGCCCAGTCTTTTAACGGTGAACACCCCAAAGAAGAAGTTTCTGCACTTACCACAATCCCTGTGGAAGGGCTCAGATCAAGCTCAATCACAAATCGGTACTGGCGGGCCAGGAAGGTGACTCGCGTGGAGGGCACGAGGAGATAGGGCCTGGGCTGGACGGGCTCATCTGGCTGCCACCCGTTAGGCAGGATGCTGAGAACATCTAGCTCATTTTCTGACTTCACCTACAAGAGCAAGTAAATGGTAAGCAAGAGAACATCAAGCTAAGCCAAAGGACGAATCAGAGGAAGGAATCACACAATTACAGGATGCTCTGGTTGGAAGGGATCTTTACAGTCCAATCCTCCTGGGAAATCTTTAACTCCATAAGGTTGCCTGTAAGAGCCCCATCTAACTTGACCTCGAATGTTTCCAGGGATGAGGTCTCCACCACCACCCCGGGCAACCTGTGCCAGTGTTTCGCTACCCTCACTGTAAAAAAATTCTTCCTTATATCCAGTCTAAATCTCTCCTCCCTTAGTTTAAAACCATTACTCCTTGTCCTGTCACAACAGGTCTTGCTAAAGTGCTCCTCCCAGCTTTCCTGGAGCCCCTCTCAGTACTGGGAGCTGCTCTAAAGTCTCCTTCTCTTCTCTGGGCTGAACAACTCCAACTCTCTCAGCTTGTCCTCATAGAAGAGGTTCTCCAGTTGCCAGATCACTGGGTTAGCATCTCTCGCAGGGTCTGGCTGCTCCTGAACAGCACAGAGCCCTCATGCCACCTCAAGCTGTGGTGACACCACCCACCCCTGGGCACAAGTGCCCCAGCTCACCAGCTCGGGCTCGGGCACAGCCCAGATGACCTGGTGGAGCCGGCTGAGGACCCAGGCAAGGCGCACATTCCGGGAGATGCGATAGTCTTTCTTCATCAGCAGGAAGACGTGCCCGGCCTCCTCCACCTGCAGCAGCAGCCCAGCAGCCCAGGTCACCCCAGGACTTGGTGGGCACCCCAGGAGGGCATCCCAGTCAGCTGTCCTGCTTGCCCCGGACTGCCTTCACTCACAGGCTGGGCCAGCCCCACTGCTCCCCATTGCAGCCCTGTGCCCCACGCTGCAGCCACCCTTCCCCTCGTTCCAGCCCCGGCTCCCTGATCCCCACTCTTCTCTCCTGCCCTGGTTCCCCTATTCTCCCCCCCCTTGCTACCTCCTAGCCCCACCATCCCCTCTCCTCTCACTGCCCCTCAGCTCCCCTATCCCCCTCTCACCTCGCTCCCTCCCATCTTCATGATCCCCTCTCTTCTCGCTCCTGCCCCGGCTCCCCAGTACCCTTTCCCCTCACTCTTGCCCCAATTACCCCTTCCACTCTCTCCCCCCCATCCTCCCCTCCCTCCTGCCCCAGTTCCCCGATCCCACTTCCCCTCCCTCCTGCCCCATCCCCTCTCTCCTCATTCCCACCCCCCCCATTCTGTGTCCCCCATCCCCTTGCTGCCCACCCAGCTCGAGGATCCCCTCTCCCCACTCCTCCCCTAGCTCCCCTCGACCCCCCTCTCTCCCTGCTCCTGCCCCTGTTCCCCAATCCCCCCTCTGACCCTCTCACTGCCCCCCTGGCTCCACAACCTCCCCTGCCCTCCCTCCCCCCCAGTCCCCTCTCCCCTCACTTCTGTCCTGGCTCCCCAACACCGCTTCCCCTCGCTCCCTCCCAGGTTCACATCCCCCCCTCTTCTTGCCCCCCAATACCTCTTCCTCTCACTCCTGCCCCAATCCTCCCACCCCCCTGCCCCAGCTCCCCTCCCTCCCTTCTCTCTCTCCAGCCCCGGCTCCCGATCCCACTCCCCCCATTTCCCTCCTCAGTCCTGCCTTCATCGTCCCCCCCTCCCTACTCTCCTCCCTCAATCTCCCCCTCCCCTCTCTGCCCCCCTCCCCTCTTTGCCCCCCCATCTGCTCCCCCTTAACGTCTTTGCCACCCCTATCTGCCCCCTCACTCCCCCCACTGCATGCTCTCCTCTCTGCCCCCCCCCAGCTCCCCTTCCCCTTCCTTCGCCCCCTGCTCCCCCTTCCCCTCTCTGCCCCCTCGCTCCCCCCACACACTTTCCTCTCTGACCCTTTGTCCCCTCCCCTCTCTACTCCCCTCTCCCCTCCTCTCTCTGCCCCTCTCCCCTTCCCTCTCCCTCTCCTCTCTCTGCCCCTCTCCCCTCCCTTCTCCACCCCTCTCCCCTTCCCTCTCCCCTCCCCTCTCTGCCCCTCTCCCATTCCCTCTCCCCTCCCCTCTCTGCCCCTCTCCCATTCCCTCTCCCCTCCCTTCTCCACCCCTCTCCCCTTCCCTCTCCCCCTCCCCTCTCTGCTCCCCCTCCTCTCTCTGCCCCCTCCCCTTCCCTCTCCCCTCCCCTCTCTGCCCTCTCGCTCCCCCCTCCCCATACTCCCCTCTCTCCCCTGGCCCCTCTCTGCCCTCCCTCAGATCCCCCCTCCCCTCCCCTCTCTGCCCCCCTCTCTCCACCTCGGCCTCGGGCCGCTCGGCGCCCGCCATGCCGCCGGCCCCGCCCCCTGACCCGGAAGCGGCGCGCGGGGCCGGGGCCGCCATGCAGGTGAGCGGGGGCCGGGAGGGGACCGGGGCGCCTCCTCCCCGCGGGCTCCACGGGCTCGAAGGCGGGAACCGCTGGGCTGGGAGAGACCGCAGAGATCATCCAGAACAACCGCGCCGGTTCTCCGCTAAACCCGTCCCGGAGCATCCCGGCACCCGCCCGTTACACCCCGCCGGGATGGGGACGCGGCCGGGCCGGGGCCTGGGGAGCCTGGCCGTGAAGATATTCTTCCTGAGGTCCGCTCTGAACCTGCTCTGGAGCAGCTTAGAATCATAGAACCACCAGGTTGGAGATCATCGAGTCCAGCCATACCTATCTGGTACTGAACCAGATCCTTAGGACCCCCATCCACCCGCCTTTTAAATTCCTGTAGGGATGGGGACTCCGCCACCTCCCTGGGCAGCCTCTGCCACTGCCCAAGAACCCTTTCAGTGAAGGATTTTTTCCTAATGTCCAATCTAAACCTTCCCTGGCACAACTTGGGGCCTTGGGCAGCCTGATCTAGTGGGAGGTGTCCCTGCCCATGGCAGGGGGTTGGAACTGGATGATCTCTAAGGTTCCTTCCAACCCAAACCATTCTGTGATTCTATGATTTCCTTTCATCCTGTCGTTATCTGGGACAAGAGACCAGCATCCATCTCATTACAACCTCCCTTCAGGGGGTTGTAGACAGGGCTGAGGTCTCCCCTCAGCCTCTTCCAGGCTAAACAACTCCAGTTCCCTCAGCCGCTCCTTGTAACACTTGTTCTCCAGCCTCCTCCCTCTGCCACAGCCTCCTCCCACCACCTCTGGCTTTGGAGGAACCATAGAACCATAGAATCACTGAATGAATGAAAAGCCATTCTGGTGCTGCTGCAGGACAGGCTGAGAGAGTTGGTGTTGTTCACCCTGGAGAAGAGAAGGCTCTGGGGAAACCTTAGAGCGGCTTCCAGTACTGAAAGGGGCTCCAGGAAAGATGATGAGGGGCTTTTTAGCCAGTCCTGTTGTGACAGGACAAGGAGTAATTGTTTTAAGCTAAGGGAGAAAAGATTTAGACTGGATATAAGGAAGAATTTTTTTACAGTGAAACACTGGCACAGGTTGCACAGGTAGATGGTGGAGGTTCCATCCCTGGGAACATTCAAGGTCAGGTTGGATGGGGCTCTGATGGAGTTAAAGCTGTCCTTGCTCCTTCAGGGGGTTGGACTGCATGACCTGTAGAGGTCCCTTCCAACACAAAGCGTTCTATGAGTCTAAAAGCATTGCAGAGGGTAGTGGCGGGTTAATGGGTTGTAAAGATCCACCTCCTTTGGTTTGCCTGAAACCGCTACCTGCTGGCTTCATGTAACTCTTCAGGTTGTCCTACTGGAAAATGGATTATGCAGTGATTCCTTGTCTCTAGGATCTGTTATCTCCTTGTTTCAGCGACTCACACAGATCAGTCTCTTTCCTTTTTTTAGCTGCTGCATCCATGGAACTGATGAATATTCTTGATCATCCTTGTTGCCTTTATTTGTACATATTCTTACTATATCCCTTTTCAGTTGGAGGGACGAGAGTGGCACATGATATTTGGGATGGAAATGAGGCATGCGTTTTTATGATTACATAATGATGCTTAGTTTTCTGTTACTTTCCTAATAAATCCTGTTATTGCTTTTACTTCCTTGGCTGATTCTTGAACCTTGGGCAGATGTTTTCACAGGTTACCCTCAGATAATCCTGAAATCTTGTTTCTGAGTGATAACGTTATTGGCTCCGAGAATGTCATTGTGCACGGAAAGCCAGGACTGGTTTGGGGTTTTTTTCCCTTTGTTTTCACCCATGCATTTCTTTACATTTACCATCTCTGAATTTCATAGAATCGTAGAATAGTTTGGGTTGAAAGGGACCTTAAAGATCATCTAGTTCCTACCCGCTGCCATGGGTAGGGTCACGTCCCACTAGATCAGGCTGCCCAAGGCCCATCCAACCTGGCCTTGAACACCTCCTGGGATGGAGCATCCACAACTTCCCTGGGCAACCTGTGGCAGTGCCTCACCACTCTCATGGGGAAGAAATTCTTCCTAATGTCTAGCCTAAATCTGCCCCTCTGCAGTTTATACCCATTGCCCCTAGTCCTATCACCACAAGCCTTTATGAAGAGTCCCTCCACAGCTTTTTTGTAGACCCCTTTTCAACTTTACCTCTCAGTTGCTCCGTATCAATAAGTCCTTCAGCAACACTTCCCATAAGCCCTATCTTTAATGTCTAGGGGCAATTCAGTGTTGCTAACAAACTCCTTAATCTCCCCTTAAAAAATCCTTAATCACTTTAACCACCTTACTATAGCACACGCCTGCAACAGGCACAGCATTCCTTGGAAACACCGGTCAGCCTTATTGCAAGCATGCTTTGCAGCACTTACATCGGCTTCTAGCTCTTAATGAGAGTACGAAAGAAGGAGGCTTGGAGTGCGCTGCTGCTGCGAGAGCAATGCGTGTGCAATAGGATTTCATTTATCCTCCTGAGGGCTTTTCTCAGAGACGCGCAGGCAGCGGGCCAGGGGGATCGTCATGGGTGCGTATTCCTGGCACCCCTGCAGGAAGGCGCTGGCTACCGGCCCAGCTCAGCATACAAGTGTTAGTTGAGCTTCTTGCACAAGCACCGTGCACACAAACAGTTGTAGGTTTATTTCTTAATTGCACAGGAACTGACTAATGCCATCCCAAGATGGAGGAAAGTGCTTTTTCCTCAAGGTGGAACACTCAGAAATTCACTTTGTGAATCCACTCCCTGGACTAGAGATTAAATTTTAACAAACTTGAGTTGGCCATTTCTTCTAAGGTGGTTAAGTGAAGGCAAGTCTTATCAGTGATTACTAAAAAAAAGCCTTTATAGTCTCGTCAGACTATAAATAAACGGTAAATAATAATTTATAGTCTTTTCAGACTATAAATAAAATAGAAAGTTCTCTTGTGAACATGGAATATACCCGGTAATCTCTCCAGTGAAGCTCACGCTGGTCCAGCGTATTTAAACAGAACAACAAACCCAATAGCAAGCGTGCCAGCTGCCTGAGTCACCCATCTGCTTTCCCGGTCGGCATTCCCTTTCTATTGTTTGATTACTTTGTCCCACCCTACTCATGGATTATTGTTGTACAGTTCATGACTTACATGAGCCGTTCATTAGGGCTGGGACTTCAATTATATTTTGCGCAACACTGTAGTATGAATAAGTTAGAAGAGATAAGGTCCTAGAGAGTTTTTGCAAGAGTTGAGGATGTGCCTTGGTGTCTTTGGCAAGAGATCTCCTGTCTTGACACTTTGTATGTCACCATCCTTCCCCAGCCACGGAAAAGGTTATTTAAAGAGTATAATCCAGAGCAAAAAGCAGGAAGTGATATGTGTTGGTGTTTGCAGGCTCTGTCACAGCAGGGCCTCCTGCAGCTGGTAAGGCACAGGTAAAGAACGAGCTGCCAGTTTCTTCAGCAGGTGGAAGTGACACTTGGTCAGAAAGAAAGTCAAGACCAAGGTGAAGGGTAGAAACTTTTGGAGTTCTTCAGGCTACAGACCTGATACTCATTTTGCAAAGAGCTTCTTTTAGGTGAAGACATCACTGTGCCCATATCTGCTGTCTGAACAGGTTGAGGGAGTGGTAATCTTCTTTGAGTTAGGTTATCTTAAAAGGCTCACAAAGGTGGCATGAGCTGACTTTGATAACTTTGCCTGATGTAGTAAAAAGCAGATATAAGTGATAATGTCTTCAGTTGGTTATCTAGATTTTAAAGAGGACAGCTAGTCAAAAGTTTGTCTCAGGCACAAGTGCCTTGCCTAAGTGTTCTGACCCAAGGGGAAGGGGTCAGCGTGAAACCACAAGATTTTTATCTTCTGCTTTCCCTGAAAAGGTGGCTTTCTGTAGGAGAGACTGGACTGTGGATGCATGTGTGTGGATCCTCAGCATCTTGGAAAGGTGTCAAGCTTTGTCCTTACTCCTTGTATTTCTTGCCTGTTTTCAGAGAGAGGAGAAGCAGCTGGAGCTGACCCTGGAGGCGCTCATCAGTCAGGTGGCCGACCTGAAGAACTCCTTGGTCAGTTTTATCTACAAGCTGGAGAATGAGTACGACCGACTCACGTGGTAAGGTGTCTCACAGAGCTGGGGGCACTGTCAGTTGCCGCTGAAGCTGTTCCAGACTTGGCTCAAAGGACCACAAAGTATAATTAAAAAACTAGTGGCCTATTGTCAGTCAGGTTTAAATGTGTTTTTCACGTTTCCGCTGGAGGAAACACTACACATCTTCCACCAGAAAACCAGTTGAAATCCGTTGGTTTCATGCTATGTAGTAAAGTAGTCATGCTAACAGCCTTTATTCTAGACATTTCATAAGAGCTAGATTTGCATCTGCAGTGACTGGAAGCTTCTCAGACAAGATATCTTAGAGACCTACATACACTACAAAATGAGCAATGGTTCTTTCTGCATTAATTGGCCTTTTTGGCTTTTTCTGTCTCTAGTATAAACTGAGCTCTTGTGTTTTGCTGGTTCTGCGTGTTTTGCCAGACAGTTTGAGAGACATGCATGGTGACATTCTCTTCCTCGTGGAGCACAAAGATGTTGTAGCTACAGCTTGATAAACTATACAATCTCTTAGACAATGTCTGCCACTGCAGCAGAGCTTCACAGGCAGTTACTGTTTATAGTTAATGTTGGAGAAGGCAGGAAAAGTAGTGAATCCATCAGAGAAAGGGAACTGAAGGGGACCTCCTTGACAAGATTATCAGCTATTTTGTTTCATTATTGCTCAGTCTGAATAGCTGTGCTATAAATATTGTCTCTCCTGGCTCTACTGCTTGGGAGTTAAATTGTTTCTCAGACCTTGCTCTAGAATGGCACTGGGAGAGTTAGCAATAAGGAAAGCATTGCTGCTGTGTATGTTACTAAATACAATAAATAAATTATTCTAAATAACTGCCACTTCAGTGATGCTGCTTGTGATGTTTGCAGCATTTGAGCTGTTTGCAATAGGGACTGGGATCTGCTCGCACCTGCACGTTCAGCCCTAGGTTCTACTATGTACTGTCCGGAGCAGACTGCTCTGAGGAGTACTTGTTATTTCCTCGCTTCTCAGCTATTTGCATGAACAAGAGATAAGCGCCATCTGTGGCATCCCTTTCCACGTTCTGTCTTGTTTATTTGTTTTCCCAGGCCTTCAGTTCTGGACAGCTTTGCGCTGCTCTCAGGGCAGCTGAACACCTTGAATAAAGTGCTAAAGCACGAGAAGACCCCACTGTTGCGAAACCAGGTTATCATACCCCTAGTGCTGTCTCCAGACCGCGATGAGGAGATCATGGTAAGAAACTTCCCTCTGAGTATTTGCCCTGGAGTATCAGAAATTGCTTGTGTGTCTGCTCCAGCTTTCCATTCCTTGTGCTTGGTGTTCCTCAGCCCTGGGTGTAGAGAAAGAAAAAGTGATGAGTATTTCTGCCTGGGAGCTGCTTTGCTGGGGGACTTTCACCAGATACACTTTACAAGAGGTGTTCCTATTCATGAATATGTTATTTTCATTATGTTGTGGCTGATAGGGATAGCGTCTTGTTGTGTAACAGAGGTGTCCTTGCAAGCTCCTGGTTTTCTCTGCCACAGCTATTCTGTTTCTGTCATCTGTTTGCATCTGGATTTGCTCCGTTTGTCATCTGACCACCATGGGGTGTGTTACAAAACCTCCAGTGTGCGCTGGCGGCGTTTAGTCTCTGCTCGAGTGAGAAAACATTTCAAGTGATCATGGCCACGCTGGTGGGATGGCACTGCAGACCCCGTGGGTTGTTCTGACTAAACGGGCACTGTGCAAATTCCTAGACAAATTGTTGAAACTTCTTCATACACGCCAGATCGAGGTTTCCTCACAGCACGTTGATAGCTGTGTTCCAGCACCGCGGCCTCTGCTGTGGAGCTGTCTGAGTGCTGGGCTGGAGAAGGAGGCTCTGAGTGTGCCTTGTCCGACTATTGCAGCGGCAGACAGAGGGGCGCGTGCCGGTGTTCAGCCATGAGGTCGTGCCTGACCATCTTCGAACTAAGCCTGACCCTGAGGTGGAGGAGCAGGAGAAGCAGCTGATCACAGATGCAGCTCGAATTAGTCCTGATGTGGCACAGGTAAGTGAAAGAGAGTTGGATACTTCTGCTTTTTAGCCCTAGGGCACTAGATGCCCGTTTACTCTGCTTCCTTCACCCTTACATTGGACAGTTTTCTTTTTATTTGCTGTGTCCTTTTCTGTCTGAGATTTCTACAGCTGATCCTAGCTGAGACTCGGTTTCCTTCACAGTATCACAAACCAAGGGTCTCCAGCCTCCTGGCTGTTCACAAGAGATGCCGTCAGACCACTCGGAGAAAGGCGAAAGTGTTCCCATCCCCATAGTGCCCTCCTGCGTGCATTAGCACTGGGCTCTCTAGGCTTTGCTACCAAAATGCTTGTTTGGTTACGCAGACCCTGGGAGGAGAAAGCTTGTTCGTTCACCTTGCTGACTTGTACTGAGTTGGAGGTATCTTGGCAGTTTCTGATGGTTTTCCTTTTGCAGAAACAGATCCAAAGTCTGAACAAAATGTGCTCAAATCTGCTGGAGAAAATCACTAAGGAGGAGCGTGAGTCTGATAGCGGAGGTATGTCACTGAGGTGGACATGCAGTACACGGTCTAAGCAGCAGGCATAATAGGTAAATCAGAGAGCCCGAAGCATGGGACATGCAGATGAGCAACTTGGATGAGAGTATTCCAGAAGATGCAAGATTGGCTGTCCTGGAGCCACCTAATTTGAAAAGGGGTCCTGTGGGTGGCCTGCTTGTGTGACCTGTGCATGGCAGGAAGGTAATTCCAACCCTTTGCCATATCCCTCTTTGAGGAGGTGGTAAGTATTTACCAAGAAAACATCCTAATCAACTTGGATTAAAGAAAATAGCTGTGAAAATGGAGTGGCAGTGAATGGGAAATCCCTTGGCTTTGTTCTGAATGAGTCCGCAACGTGTTTATTGGCACGCTTTTTTGTGACATGCTCTAGATAGTGGCTGCTTCAGACTCATGGTCAACTTTTTTGTATTGTCATTCTGATGCTGGAGGTTGTTATTTTATTGGTCTCTGCCATCAGCTGTTCACTATTCCTGGGAGCGTTACGCACAACTCTCAAAGGGAGTGGGATTTTTTTGTCTTTTTTGACACACAAATAATGTGAGTAAGGACCAAAGCAAAGGTTCTGCATGGTCTTTGGAATTAGTAGTATAACTGGGCAGGTCTGTGGTAGAAAAACTTGCAGACACCATGGTGCTCATGAGCTCCAAAAGGAGGGGATGTTGCCTGTTGCTTATCTAAAGCACAATGCTTGTTACCTGCCATTGGACTGAGCATGGAAGGGCCTTTTGTGGGAACATTCTTATGGGCATGGAAGAGTTGGCTTCCTCTGTCCCCCTTCTCGGAGTAGCATATGCTTGCTCTCAGTGGAGAATCTCTTGAGTGACCATTGTCCCTAGATTTTGCACCTTTGACCATGCTGAGACTCTTGTAGGACAGCTTGTTAGAAGCTGATCTGTATTACATGCACCAAAATAGCAGAAAAGGAAATTGAGGACAAGCTATGCTACTTTTTAGACTGGATTGCTAAAATGCTTCAAAATCACTTCTTTTTCTACAGGTTTACGACAGAACAAGCAGACTTTCAACCCTGCAGATACCAATGCACTTGTAGCAGCTGTGGCCTTTGGGAAAGGACTGTCAAACCGGAGACCCCCTGGGTCTGGAGGATCCGTCCAGACAGGCCAACCAGGAGCTGCTGCCATCATTGCCGGTGCCTCAGGCATGCAGCAGGTCCCAATGTCAGGTGCTCCAGCTCAGCAGCAGCCAATGCTGGCAGGAGTGCAGATGGCACAAGCAGGACAACCAGGTAAAGAAGTTGCATATCTGAGGGCAATTGAAATGCAGGGAACAAGAAAGACAAATGCAGATGTAGAGATCATTCCCTAGTCACCCTATAGATGTAACCGAGTGAGAGGCTCTGGCCTTGATGACATGAGTCAGGTTGTAACAGTCGAGTAATCCCTGCTTAAAATTGCCAGAGGTTGGAATGGATCCCAGCCATCCAGCTTCAGCTTCTTAACTAGCTGCAATACCATTTTTCATAATGGACTTAGTGAACATGGGAATCAGTGCAGAAGGAGATCATGGTGTAGTTTTGCTGACAAATTTAAGTCATGGGTAGGCAGTGAAGTGGAAAAGTTTGATGATAATGTGTTATTTAAGGTAAGAAAACCCCAAAAGCTGTCTGTAAAGAGTCACAGAAGAATTTCATATATCAAATCACTTCACTTAGTAGATTACATTTGTATTAAATATAAAGTAGGTAGGTAAATTTCTGGATGAAAAATCAGTCAGCAGTTAATCCTGAAGACTATATCCCTGACTCCGAGTCCCTGAGCCACAATGCATTAGAAGCTTAGGGGGTGTTCTGTGGAGGTATCACTGCAGGCTTGCCCTGTTCCGATATTCCTCCTTAAATGTCCTCTGCTGTCAGGAATAGGTTTGGCTTGGGGGACTGACAGGGTTAGGCCCATCCTGTCATTCTTATGTTCGTGCTAACTGAGATGCTGGATATCAGATATCCTAATTGATGTTTTCTTGCCTGCATAATGAGTGTTGCTCAGAAATGAACTTGAGCAACAATATTACTCTTGAGTTAATTATGTATTTAAGTAATAGTTAGAAAGTAATTTCCACTGCGATTTGGAAACAAAGATGGCCCATGTGACTTCTGGCTGCATACCCCCCGTCTCCAGGTTGGGAAGAGAGTCACTTCCATACATCAGGCAGAGTACACTGGTGGCAAGAATGCTTCTCCAGCCTCTTACCGGGAAGTTCCCTTTTGTTAAGAGGAGTTGTATTGGGTTTCACCAAAGGCTAGTCCCGCTATCCTGCTTTTGATAGCACCCACACAGCTGAGGCTGAAAGAAAACAAGAACAAAGTGTATCCTGACAGCAGTTGTTTAGGTTTTTTTAAGCCAGAGTTTGGTTTGAGAGTAGTGGGTACAGTAGCAATTGGTTTCTGCAGTTCCTTTTTGACTTCTACAGCACCTATGTCAGTATTTCCCACAGCTTTATCGCATATTTTGCTTAAAACTCCTTCCTTTTTATGTTTAAATCTTTTCCCTGATAATTTTGTTGAATGTTTCCATTTCACCCGTGCTGTGAGAAATGGCAAATAATCGTTCCTCGATTACTTTCTCCCTACTAGCTTTCATTTTTTGGAAGTCTGTTGTGTCCTTCTCCCTTTGTCCATCTTTTTTTTCCCTCTAGCTTATGAATCCTATTTTGTTTAATATGTCTTTGTGTGAGAATTGTAACGTATCTTGAACCATCCTTATCACTCTTGCCTGCACCTTCTCTGTTTGTTTTCAAGACTGGCAACACCAGAACCGCTCCAGTATTCCAGATGTGGGTGAAGCACCCAGTCCTGTTCACTTTTCCTTTTGGAGGAATGTCTAACGGTGTTTGTCTCCTGGTTATTTGCACTCAGATTGCCTGCGAATTCATTGCAGGCAATGACCCACTCAGGATGTGTTTGAGAAAGTTTAATAATTTTTATTCTTTTAGCCATTTGCTCATCAAATCTTTTCTTGTCATGCTGCACAATTTTCAGAAGCTGTCCTTTTTTTTTCTGGTCTAGTCTGAACACACATTCCACTTCCTGAAGGAATGTTCTTTGCACATTCCTCTGTGCTGCTCTTGAACCACTGTCTTCTTGTTTTTCTGATCATCTCAGTTTTGCCTAGCACTGTACACGGATTGTAAGCTGCCCATACAATGTCTTTGAACACACTCCCATGTATGATCGATATCAGCAAAGAGTATAAAACCCATGAGGTGAATGTGGTTAAGAGAAAGTGAGAGATCTGAGGGAGGCTTAGTAATTTAAATATACACCCTGACTAAAAATAATGCTATCAGGAAGAGGATACAGGCTCTTGTGTTTGCCTGTGACATGGAAGCAGAGATCAGTCTGGCTACTTCTTTGCCAGCAACTCTGTGAGACTGAATGAGTCCCACAGTCCTGTAGGAGCCTTGTGACAAAGAGAAAGGCTTGTTTAAGAAAGAACAAGGACAGAATTTGAGGGGATAGCGGAAGGCACAGGAACTGTCTAGGAGATTCCTCAACAAAGGAAGATGCCAACTTGTAAGAGATCAGTTGTGTTAGGTCAGAAGCTGGAAGATGCTGTAGCAGGTAAGCCTAGTGTGGTACCTGGAGTGGAACAGGAAAAGCCAAGACAGGCTTGTTGTGACTCTTGCATGTGCCTCAACAAATACAGCTCCTCTCATATAGCTGATTTTGCACCGCTTTTTCTTTTTTCTCTCTTCAGGAAAAATCCCGAGTGGCATAAAAACAAACATCAAGTCTGCTTCAATGCATCCATACCAGAGATGAGCTGAGATGAACCAGACCCATGGAACAGCAGTTACCAGTATTGTTCCTGCTGTGGCCACCACACCTGGATTCCTTCTAGCAATTCCTCCCTTCACATACCTACACCTCATATCCAGGGAGACAGGGGTTGTGAGGCCCTTCCCTGGGTTTTATTTAGCGCTGCGTGGCTTTTGTGGAGCTGCTAGTGGCGTTGTCTCCTGGATGGAAGTATTTGTTGAGTCAGAGTGGAGGACTTTGCATCTGGTATTGATCCCATCTTCTTCAGGTGTGGCCCAGAGGGCAATTACCCTTTCCTGATACAGAACCTGAAGAGCTGCATGGAGTGCTCTAATTCTTGTTTCTGCTTGTTCTGTAGGGATGTTCTTTCTTTACTCTCTCTTGTTGAATAAAGACCTTGTTATGCAAACTGTGGGACACTGGTGTCCATCTCTTGAGTTGTAAGGGCTCTCATTTCCCTTTGGGTACAGCTACAGAACAGCTCCAAACTGAAATGCACAGAGAATGCTGGAGGCTGAGTGCTGGAGCTCCAGGATTATGGTAAAGAGCTGTTACAAAGTGAGTCAGCAGAGTACAAACATAAGCAGTAAGCATCTTGTTCACTGAAAACACATTATGACTATTCCCCAGAAACCAGAATACACGGAAAGACTATTACAAGGCCTACAGCAAGAAAGCAGCATTTCAGGAACAAGAGCAGAGTTTTCATATTCTGGTGCTGCTGTAAATCCCAGATGGATCTGATTTCCCTTCCATAGTTCACTGCTTGAGTTTCTTGGCTACTTCAGAGAAGTATTTAAATCTGCTCAGGACCGTGGTGCCTCTGAATAGTCAGGCAGTGAGGTCTGGTCCATTTCTCTTTGGAATAGGGCATTGTGGAGCCATCCCTGTTCTCCTTTCTTTACTGTAACATCTAATCTGCCTAACAGAAGATTTCTCCAAGAATAAGAATCACAGAATTGTTTAGGTTGGAAAAGACCTTTAAGATCACCAAGTCCAATTATAATATCAACAACAAGGGTGAGGAAGCGTGTTCATGGACCATGTCAATACATACAGTGCTATCCTAAAGACAACTGTAGTGTCTCTTGCTTCACTTTTGACTTGTGGTGAAAGCCAGCCCTGTATTTACTCAATAGCATCTGTCAGCAATCTTCTGGGTGAGGAAATCTCCACTCAGCAGATACAGCCTGCAGCTGCTCCTGCACTGCTCGCCTCTGAGTTAATCAGATCCAGCTTATTTGTGGAGGCTGTGGGCCCTTCTCCCAAAACAAAGCTGTGACTGGGGCAGCAATTGACCCATTTTGATGTGTGGGCCCTTGAAAAACACTGAGCTGGGGAGTAGAGAGTAAAGCTGGAAGCACAAGCAGCTTATACGACAGGCAAAGCCGCTCCACTCCAAACGGGCGCAGCAATGTGTCTGCAGTGCACCAGCCCGGCCAGACGGACAGGATTGCTTTTTGCTTCTAATGAATGTGGATCTCCTGACTCGGGAGCCACTGGCTGCGATGGGGAGCTGGAGGGAAGGCAGGGGCGTGCTGCTGCCTCCAGTTTTATCCCTGATGGCACGGGAATCGGAATCTGGAGGGCTGAGCACCGCAGGATGGCTGCTCCCTTCTCTTATCTCCTCCTTTGGTTGAGAAGGAAGGCAGAAAGCTGGCAGAGGAACATGTGTCACATCCCTGGCGTTCATCATACATGCAGCCTCAGCTCTAGGACGCTGCTTCACTTGGTTCCTTCAGACTGGCTTCCTTATAAAGCTAAAATGTCTCTGCGCGGGAGTGCTGGGGCAATTCGGGCAGCCTGGGACGCGGGCAGAGCGTGGCTGCCTGCCACCCACGCCAACCTGGCTCTGCCGAAAACGCCTCCAGAGGGGCAGGCCAGACCTTTCACACACTTGGCCAGGAGGAAGGGAAATACAGGCAGGGTTTTTTTTCCGCAGATTATAGAGCCGGGGAGGCCGGCTGGGTTTGCCAGCGTAACTTCCTGCATGACACAGACTGCCCTGAATTAGGTCTTGTGTAAATTAGAGCACTGTTGTTAGGAAAACAGTTGATCTTGGACTGATAGGTCTCTATTACAGCGGCTGGTAGCTTGTGCTAAAGGTTGATTTTCTTATTGCACCTTATACGTAGGCTGCATTTCTTGAATTTCCTTCCAGTGGCTGGATCTTTTCAGCCGGGGAGCAAGCCCCGAAGTTGTTACTCCCAGAGAGAGGAGTCGGATATTATGATCAAGCTTTCCCGATCCTTTTTTACGATAAACTGAACTGATGGAAGTCCCTTTTGCTTTAAGGCATATTTTCCATTTTCCACTGCTTGGCTGATGTCCAGATCTTCTTATGCATCTGCGTCCTTTGGGACAGTGCGCTGGGACACACTATTCTAGTTGTGGGAATAGGAATTTCAAATGCAGAGCGACTTTAACCTCTTATCCAGTCGCTGCCAGCGCTTGAATGTTTAAACAGGGAACAGAAACAGGACTTTTACCCATAAAGTCACGGTGGAAATTCATGGTCCACTGCTTGTCACTGTGACCTGTAAGTCCAATGGGGATTCACTATTCCCGGGGCTCTATGTCAGAATAAAAGCAGAGCCCTGCTGGGTGAGGGCAAAGGCTCGGTTTGCACTGCCATGCAAGAGCCAAGCAGGGGATCAGAGAAGCACGCTCCCTGCCAGCATGGGATGTGCTGCCACGCTGAGCCCTCGGGGCTTTTTCCCCTGCCTTTTCCAATCCCTTTTTGAACTCGTCTCTTCCTAGTAGGATAATTTTGGCAGGGAGGAGGCTTAGCCCTGGCACAGCCGGTGCTGTCAGGCTGTCTGGGCCCCAGCTCACGTGTGGGAGTTTGATGGAGAGTACACGCACTGGTTTGTTTTGGTCCCTCAAGCTCCCTCCTCGGTACTAGTGAGGCTCTAGCGCAGAGGATGGACACCTTCTGCCACACGGCCCCACTGCCCAGGGACATCAAGCGCTCCAGATCACTGATGTGCCCCCGGCTCCCAGGACAGCGTGCTTTCATAGAATCATAGAATGGTTTAGGTTGGAAGTGACCTTAAAGATAATACAGTTCCAGTCCCCTGCAATGGGCAGGGACACCTCCCACTGGATCAGGCTGCTCAAAGCCCCATCCAACCTGGCCTTGAACACCTCCAGGGATGGGGCAGCCACTGTCTCCCTGGGCAGCCTGGGCCAGTGCTTCACCACCCTCACTATGAAGAATTTCTTCCTAATATCTACTCAGAATCTCCCCTCCTCCAATTTAAAGCCATTATCCATCATGACTTTCTTTCCTTCCAGGTCATCAGCTTTACACTACTCAGCACTCCCTGCTAGAAACACATCCCTGGTGTCACTTCCCAGGGAGCAGCTCCTCTGCTGCCTTGCACTTGGCCAGGTCAACGGTGCTCTTGCTGCTCGGTCGCACATGCCGCCGCAGCAGCCAGCTCGCGCTCCGATATATGCAGTGCCATGAAAATGATTGTGTTAGTTATTGTCTGTAATCCCTGATGATTGGTATTTATATTTCTCTGCTTTAAGTCTTTGTCGATAGGATCACATATTTTTCGGTCATTATTTTGCATGGAATGACTGTCGAACAGACACACCTGTTTACAAGGCCATCCTGTTTTCTTTTTTAAGATGCTGGCACAATATCAGCTCATTCATTCTCTGGAGTTTCTCCAGGCTTCTTTGTCTTACCGAATGTCAGCATGAATCATTTGGATTTTTGAATACAGGTTTATTTATGAGTTTAAGTTCTGAGATGCAGGGTACCTGGCTTGCTGAGTTTTTAACATTTGCCTTATGCAACTGGTGTTTTAACATCTTCCCGAGCTACTGCTAGAGTGGAAAGCCTTTCACCCTTGTGACAGGAATGCTTCATCTGGCTTCCTCCCAAAAGCAGGAGGGAGATATTTATTGTGTTTCCTTCCTGCTCAGCTATCGGCAGTCCCACCGTTCCCAGCCCAGATGATGCATCCAGCCTGGTTGGTGTCCGCAGCCTGCCCTGCCGCTGCCCTGAGCTTGCTCGCCTCTGGAAGCCGTGAAGCTTGGCGTGGTGCCACCACTTCTTTCTGCCTCCACTAATCAGCACGACTAACATCTGCCATGTGTTTGCTCTCTTGTCCTCTCCCCAAGCAGAGATGTTCATACAGGTGTCTTCTTTTGTTTAAAAAAAGAAAACCACAACACTTCTGTTTGTTTTTTCAACCTACAGATCTTTCAAGTGGGTGTCATTAAGCCTTTACGGTGGAGGCGAAGTACATACGGTGTGAAAGGAGACGAGACTGAAAAGATCACGGGAACACTTGAGGGAGGGGAACCTCTGCAGGTTTCCACCTAAGGCAGGGTCTCAGCGTGGGCTGGGAAGCTGGTTTCCATCCTCCTGCTAGGATGGGACCTCTCTGACACAAACATCTGGGACCAAAGAAAGTCTGGTGGTTGGGCTGAGGGAGCCTGGGCACTTATTTATGCTAAGAAGCAACATAATGAGGTGTGTGCTGCCAAGAGGCAGTAAGCCAAGTCTTGCATCCACATCACTCCCAAAGCAGCTTCACCTGCAGCTCACAGAAGAGAGCAAACTCATGGAATCAGACGCAAAATGTGCCTTTGAACTGGCTGTTGAAAAGCTCAGAAACTGCTTGAAAGTCAAAGGCACAGAGAAAATGGCCAAGTGGTGAAAGGAGAGAACCCAGGTAGGCTCTCCATTTTCCCCTGGGCTCCTCCATGAGCTTGGTGGCCCCAGGAGAGCCAGAGCATGTCTATGTGACAGCTGGCACCTACAACTGAATATACAGATGCTTCGGAAAAATCCCATGGAGCTCCTCCTTCCAACCGAGTACAATGAATCTTCATCTGGCTTAGAAGTAAAATATTACCACTTTGTACCTCACGTAGATGCTGTGGTAGTAAGAGTATGCGCTTGAGAGACAGGATGTTTGGATGTATTTGTAACGCAGAGCATAAAAATAGTTCAGACTGATGTGAACTCAAAGTTTATTTATTGTCCTTATGATGCCTGGAGCTCTCTGGCTGGATCCGTGAATATTGCCTTGGAGGAAACCTGCACTTGGAAATTAATGAAACCTTCTGCACTTTGCACATGAAGAAGTGCATTAAAATAATGCAAAGTGTTCTGGCTGGCTCCTCTGAAGGAGAAGCTTTTGTCTTCTTTTTTTTTTTGTGTGTATTTTTTACAGAAAGGAAATTACTGCTCGTATTTTTCTGAGGCACCTATTTTACAAAGCCAGAGGATCCAGAGCTGTGGTTTCTGCAGTGGCTATCTTGCTGCTCAGATTCTGTCACTGATTTACCTGCTTGCCTTAGGGCTTCTCCCTTTGCTGCTGGTGCATCCAACCAGTTCCTTCATGGAATGAGCAGCGGAGCTAAGGGTCTGCTTGGCATGGCAGCTCCTTTCCTCTGAGTAAAGGCTGTGCCCTTCAGTATTTACGCTTTTTTTTTTTTTTCATTGAGTGTTTGCTGGCCACATTTTGGGCCTTTCAAAGGGGGATCATTGCTGTATTGTGAAGCTACAGCGTTTCCCAGGATGTTCCTCTCCTTCCCCGAGCGGCCAGCAGGAGCAGGGAAATGATTCTCCCTCTGTACTCAGCACTGGTGAGGCTGCACCTCGAATCCTGGGTTCAGTTTTGGACCCCTCGCTACAAGAAAGCCATTGAGGTGCTGCAGCACGTCCAGAGAAGAGCAACGAAAACGATGAAGGAGCTGGAGAACAAGTGTTGTGAGGAGCGGCTGAGGGAACTGGGGTTGTTTTGCCTGGAGAAGAGGAGGCTGAGGGGAGACCTTATTGCTCTCTACAACTACTGAAAAGGAGGTTGCAGAGAGGAGGGTGTTGGTCTCTTCTCCCAAGTGAGAGCTGATAGGACAAGAGGGAATGCCATCAAGCTGCATCAGGGGAAGTTTAGATTGCATATCAGGAAAAATCTCTTCACAGAAAGGATTATCAAGCACTGGAATGGCTGCCCAGGGAGGTGGCGCAGTCACCATCCCTGGAGGTGTTTAAAAAGTGGGTAGATGAGGTGCTTGAGGACGTGATTTAGCAGTATACAGGTAAGGTTGGAGTTGATGATCTCCAACCTAATGATTCTGTGTTTCCCCCTTCTTTGCCTATTGCCAGATGGCCTTGGTGGGACAGGTCTGTCTCCCGCTGTCCTGTGCCGGCCCTGGGCTCTGCCTGCCCTGGCACAAGCGTGGAGGTGTGCAGCTCCCACGGGAACTGGGCTTTGAAGTGTGGGATGGATGTTTACACGGAGTTTATTTTTGATGCTGAGGCAGTACTGAAGCCAGGGTCCTGCTGTGTGGGATGAGCGACATGGCTCTTGTCTTCTGTTCTGCTGCAGCAGCGTGGTGGGACTTCAAAACCAAAGAAAGAGCTAATGGCAGTAGCTAATAAAGGTCTGGCTTGTATCTCCCCTGAGAAATGCGTTCTGTGTAAGTGGAGCCGAGAAGCCATAATTTTGGCTATCTCATTTTTGTATCTTTAGGTTTCCACCAGCATCCCAGCGATAGAAACAGCCACAGTCATCATCACCATCGCCATAGCGCAGCCTATTTTGCTCCAGTCAGCAGAACAACGTGCCAGGTCATGACTCAATCGCGTGGGGCTCTGGGGGAGGTCACCCCGTGGCAGCCCCACGCCGCAGAGCCCAGGGCTGGGCAGGGAGCTGGGCAGGATGGGTCTGTGGGCAGGAGAAGCCAGGCTGCTGAAGCCCCGCAGCAGCTGCAGAGCCAGGAATGACTCACGCCACACAAAACCTCTGTGGCTGCATCCACTGTCGCTCTTAACCGTATGTATTCACTCACATAGGGAATAAAAGAAAACTAGGAATAAACAGGAATGCTCCAACCCACATTTTGAGCACGCAGCTTCCTCTCCTCCACTTCTTCATGTCCTGTGCTTGCTGTGTCTTGCTGGAGTTCGAGTACAAGCTGTTTGTCCCCTTACGCAGTGCATGCATGAGGGCATCCAAAGAGGTTTGTAATGTTCACCATCAAGAAGACTTTTTGGAGAGGTATTTGCAGAAAAGAGGCCGTTGCATTCTCTGCCCACTATCTCAGAGCAGTTTTCTGCATATCTCTGTTTCCCTTCTGGTTTTATCTCTCTCTTCAAGGGAAGTTCGTTGCTGCTGGCTATCTGAGAGAAACACCACAGCCCCTCACCATGGGAGCTGCCCCACTCCTCTCCCCAGCCCACATGCCCCTCAAACCTGCCAGGCAGGCACAGGAGCCCACGGCAGGACACGAGTTCTCTCATCCCTCCATTTCCTTTTCTTCTCCACCCACTGTGGGTCTCGGGGGCATCCACTGTGTCGCTGACTGTGCTGGTGGAGAACCTCAGAAGCAGAGAAGATGCCAGGCAGGCTGGGGAGGATGGCAGCCTCTGGGGAGCAGGCAGCTCCTCCACCAGCCTGCAGCCCGGACGGGCAGGCAAAGCCCAGCCCTGGCTGCAGCTAAAACACGGCCTCATTTCACAGCAAAACAATCCTTCTTTGTGCAGCCTGTTCTCCCAGAACAATCCTCCGCTCTGACAATGTCCTTTCTGTGGCTTAGTCCCTGCAAAGCGAAGAGCAGCGGGCTCAGCCTGATGCCCAGTAGCTTGCACCCACAGCCGAGGCGCAGCATCCGCAGCCCCAAGCTCTGGCAGCCTCTGCTCTGGACTCTGTGGCCACTTCAGGTCTAGGCAAAGTCTTCCCACAAAAGTCTCCAGTGAAACCTGGAGCATTTGGGAGGGTTTTTTCTTCTGGCTCTGTTCGCTCCATGGCATCACTCCACCACACTTTAGGAGGGCAGCCCTAGGATGCAGTTGTGGAGCTTGGCATGTGGGTGTCAAGCCACCAAATCCGACTGTAATCCCAACTGGAGGGTGGAGAAGTCACCCAACTTTGCCACCAAGCTCTCCCAGGCTCCAGGCAGTCTGGGACAGGCTGCTAGAGCTGATCAACTCTCTGAATCACAGAGATAGAATGAAATGGCTTCAGATGGAAAGGGAGATTTTGGGGATGGGCAGGAGCAGGGCTTTCCCATTACCTGCATTTTCTCTCTCTTGAGGAACACGTGCCCATGAGACAACCTTGAAAGCTCCCTGAGAAGAGGTGGCTTTCAGGTCCCTACAAAGACAGAGCTCACACTCACACAGCTGCCGTGGTCTTCTGCCACAGCACGCTGCATGTGGACAGTCACAAACGCTTGCACTGGAGACCAAGGACCTCTGTTGTGCTGCACATGTTGAAGCCTGCAAACCTCCTGCCCCTCTTCAGCCTCCTATCAATCCATTCTGGGCCTCGAGCTGGCCCTCTTGTCCCTCCTGCCATGAAGAATGGGCTTCTCCAGGCTTTTAGTCTCCACAGGTGCCTTGCTCTGTCCGTGGCCCTGCCCAGGATTTGTGTGGATTTGGAACAAGCAGTTATTCCATATGGTTATCCTATAGGATGCAGACACAAACGAGGATGCTTTAGCCGGTCCAGAGTGGTTTGAGACTTCTGACTTGGCAGGACCTCGCGGTGTCACGCGTTGCTGAGGTGATTTTGTCAGCCCATGGAGGCGGGTGCCAGGCTTCACGCCAGAGAGGCTGCTGGCTTTTATGCAGCTGATAAAGAATTCTCTTCCTGGCAGGAAACCTCAGTCATAAGGCTGCCCACCTCAGCCGCCAGGCAAAGTCCAGCAATTAAACACACCAGGGTGAAAGTCTGCTATCAAAGCATCCGTGCTCCAATGCACCCACGGTGCCTCTAATGTTCCGGGTGACGTGTCTACCTTTTATCTCACAGTGTGCTTTTTTCCAGGTGATGTTTTAAGGTAAAACTGCAGCATCATTGTTACAGCAGGGATTTCAGCAGGGTCATTTCATGCCTACTGGCTATGGAAATGTTGGGAGTTGTTTCCTGGTAGCTTAAGGGTCTTCTAAGACCTTCAGAATCCAGGACTGAAGGTATTTCTTCTCGATAAAGGGGAAGAGGGCAACACTGACAGTGATGGGGTAATTGGTCTTTACTACCAGGATGATGTAATCAGCATAAATAACAGACAAGAATTTGCATAAGATGAGTCACTTAATGTTCATATCAACCATGGAAGGAGGCAGCACATCAGCGTGAGCTTAGCTAAGCACACGTGCCCAGGCATGGTCCATCTGCACATCTTCAGTAGTTGAACTCGCAAGCTGGCATTACAGCATTTAATAGTCCTTCAGGCACTGAGTAGTGTCATCTGTCACCCCCTTCAGATGCCATGAAAGCCTTATTTCTTTCAGCTTAGACAGAGCTGGTGTAGGAGGATTCCTTGGATGTTTCACCGCTGCCAGCATAATCAACAGAGTCACAGAGAAGGTGTGCAGCGAGGATGTGTGGTTGATACTGCTTTAGGGTCCCACCTCTGGACAAAGGGCGAAGGCTTAAACAACGTTAGGGAGCCAATTGACAATCAGTGTTTTTATCTGATCACATGCAAAATCGCTGGCTTTTCAGGATTAAAAAGAAAATAATGGGAAGAGCTGGAACTGTCTTTTCAGTCCCCAGGTGTGGGTGGATTTGCTAGCTATGAGTGTCAAATACTTTACTGAAAAATTACAGGGCCAAGTAGCGTGTGTTTGATTTCACTAAGTTCATTTGGTCTTTTTATTATCTTTCCGGTTTTACAAGTCGAACAATATCAATGTTTTTGCCACATAAAAATAATTCAAATTTTTCAGTATTTTTTTGAAAAAAGTTGTATTTATAAACTCAATGAATAAGAGTATAAATTTACTATATAAATCAGACATGATCAAAAGGATATTTTAATTCCCCAGAAAGCCAGGATTTTGAGAATTACTATCTCTGTCATAAAAACTGAGAAAATTTGCACCTGGAGGTGCAGAAACGTCTCTTTTCCTCACCCAGCTGCATGGTGATCCTAAGTCACTCTTTAAAACTGGCACAGGAAAAGGTGTAAAACTGAGAAACGGCACCAGCATCTCTCATCAGATGCAGAAGAAATTATCGTTACTAATCCCTAAAGTAATAACCTTTCATTGAACTTCATTCCTTTTTCATTGCTTAGTTCCTCTAGACCTTCCCATCTAATAGTCTGATAGTCCTCTATGCTGATGATGGCTTTCACCTTCATGCCTTCAGACGTTACATTCGTTCGTGCTCGTTTTTTGTAGCAAGACAGAGCAACAAGAAGAAAGAGAGGCACATCTGGCTCTGCAAGAAGGAAGGAGAAAGCAGAAGACAAGACTAGTGGAGGGAACAACAGAAAGGAGGAGCACAGAGACTCACACCCACCTCCATCTAATTGGATCTCCTTGTCGTGAAGGATCAGCCAAGACCCTCACTAAAGCTACAGTGGAAATAGTGCATTGTTCTCCAGGATAAACAATGGAAGAAGGATCTTAAGTTGTCCAAAACTGGAGACTGGTGCGTGCCAGGCTGCTGCCACCAAAAGCACAACAGCCAGGTTGTTTCCTGAATCACAGGTGAAGAGTTAATGACCTCTAGGGCTTTGCCAGCTGCAGGAGTGGTTGGTGCAGGAAGAGCACTTGTGCAGGCGTGTGACATGGTCATCTCTGGTTCCACCATCCAGATCGCAGCCAGAGCAACATGCTTGGCTGGCAGCAAAGAGCTTCTCTGCCAGATTTCAGGTCGCACAGGCAGGATTCAAGATGGAAGCAGAAGATTATCCATTAATAAATGTCTCCCTCCAGACACTTCGGGAACATCAGGCTGTACACAATGGGTCACATCTCTCTGGCCTTGTCTCCCTCACCTCCCTTACTTTGGAGGGATTTTCTTTGCTACGTGTGTTTGTGCTGTCCTGCTTCCCAAGAGGCCGGAAGGCAAAAACCCAGATCCACAACATGCAGCAGATTAATCAAGTCCCTGCCTGTCTCCAGGGGTTTGGAGAAGACTCTGCATCACCCCCAGGCCAGTCGTAACTGGGCCAGCAGTGCGCCAGATCCACTTGCCCACAGCCAGGGTGCTCCAGCAGAGCAGGGTCCTCACGCCAGCTGGAGCTCCTGCAGCTCCAGGGATGTGATGGGAAGGGGGAACACAGAGAAACTGCAAACATACGTTGAGCATGAGAAGTAAATAAAGGTAGACTCGCAGACAAAACTAACCCACCAGAGCAAGTGAGTGTGAAAAGAAAAAAACAACTAATAGAGGAGAAATAAAATGGAAAAACATATTTGATCAGAAGGAGAATCAGAAGAGGTGGTAGCAATGGAAAACTAAAGAGCAAAGACCACACGGGAACAACGGTGGAGACAGCAGATGCAACAGGGGAGTAGAGTCCGAGACCAAGAAAGAAGAGAAAGAGATTATATTCAGAGTTGAAGAAAAGAGAGTGACCTGGAAATTTATTCCAATAGCAGGAAGAGGTTGGGCTGTTTAATTTGGGGCTCTTTGTTAGAGCCTAACAAGCCTGCTAGCAAGGGTGGATCCGGAGGAGAGAAGGAATGCTTGGAGAAAGCTATGAGATGTGAGATACAAGGTGGAAAAGTACCTGGCAGGGAATGTGAAGGAACCCACTGGTGATCTCTCGTTCATGACAAACAACGTAGCTTAGACTATCTCTGAACCGGATGATGAATCAACTGAAAATAGAGTGATGGTGCAAAATAAAGGAGAACAAGAAAGAAATGTAGTGAAGAATAGCAACAAGGCTGATGCCTGTACTTAACCAGGGAGAAAGAGTGATCCAAGCCTGCCAGTCTGGTGTTAATAATAGTCAATTAAAGAGTAAAGCAGTACATGGACAGGAAGTTGAAAGCAGGATAAAAGATCAGCTATTATGTCTGACTAACCTGATAGTTAAAAACCTTTCTATAAAGCTATAGGCCCTGTGTGGACTTCAGGGAAGCAGCTGGGAATGTTGAGACCAACTGGGAATCTCGGTAGATGTTGAGGCAGAAACAAGCATGGGAATTTCATGTGGGAGGGAGTGATTAAGGTCAAGATAAAAGCAGAGCCTGGTGAAAGGGCTTATCAGGACATGCAGAAGGTTACTGCTGAGGTACTTTGTGGATGTTCTTATAAATTGGTTTCCTTAAGACTGGCACAAATATTAGGTGTAATCTGATGAAATCAGAATATTGTGGTGCATTGGCACTGCAGGGGAAAGTAAAGGAAAGCTGTAGTACCAAAAAAGGCATGGAAGTCACCGGGAGTGCAGTTCTTTACTTCATTTGGGGGACTTTATGAGCTGCAAGCACCTTAAGAAGAGTTACAGGAGTAATCAGACACAAAGTGACTCTGAACTGTTATTGCAAAGCAGGATTGAGAAAGGTGAATGCAGCCCTGGCTGTATGCAGGCAGGGAAATCTCACCAGATGAGTACAAAGCCTGTGACCACTCCTGGTCACCTCTCTTCAGTAGAGGGAACTTGAATAGCAGCATGGCCAGAAGAGTTACCATGGCATTAGGTGCAGGGACAGGCTGGCTGGTGAGAACGTGCTGGAAAAGCTTCTTTAGTCTTCCAAGTAATGGCTGAGAGGGAGATGAGATTGCTGTATAAAAATACATTGGAGCATAAATACCTATGCCAAGGTGAGGACCTATGTGAGATAAAAGGCAATGTTGGCATGGGAGCAAATGGATAATAACTGGCCGTGCATCAAATTAAGCTGGAAATGAGATGATGTTTCCTATCTATTAGAACAGTGAATTCTGAAACCACCTTCAGATCAGACAAGTGCGAGTTGAAACCCAGCCACCCTTTAAGATGAAGCTCAAGAATCTACGAAGGCACAGAGGTGATGATGGGAATAGCAAGCAGTCAGGCTTAACGTCTCTCCTTCTGTCTCGTGTTTCCAAATGTTCACAGTAGCTGTTGTGGTGTCACTGGGAAAAAAAATGAGCCACTTCTTTATTGATCTGTAGTTGGCTGTTTCCTAACATTTTAAGACCGGAGGTGTCCATCTAGGCCATCCAAGCCGGGGGCCTCCTGCTGACACCAAGCTCTTCTGAAGGTGTGTTCATCACCACCTGTGAGTGACCAGGATGCAGATGATGACCCAGGCTTTGCTTGTATATGGAGCTGTTGGAACAGGTCCAAAGGAGGGCTACAAAGATGATCAGAAGGGCTGGAGCACCTCCCATATAAGGACAGGCTGAGAGAATTTGGCTTGTTCAGCCTGAAGAAGAGAAGGATCCAAGAAGATCTTATAGTGACCTTCCAGTGCCCAAAAGGGGCTACAAGAAGGCTGGAGAGGGACTGTTCACAAAGGCTTGTAGTGATAGGATGAGGGGCAATGGGTATAAACTGGAGAGGGGCAGATTTAGACTAGACATAAGGAAGAATTTCTTCACCATGAGAGTGGTGAGGCACTGGCCCAGGTTGCCCAGAGAAGCTGTGGCTGCCCCATCCCTGGAAGTGTTCAAGGCCAGGTTGGACGAGTCTTTGAGCAACCAAATCCAGTGGGAGGTGTCCCTACCCATGGCAGCAGGTAGGAATTAGATGATCTTTAAGGGCCCTTCCAACCCAAACTATTCTATGATTCTATGCTGCTTGATGGGGTGGACCTTGACCACCCTGTGAGAACCTGCAGGATTGGGACTTCCATTGAAATAACCTGGAGAAGACAAGGATGACAGGGGACCTCACTGCAGTTTACTCCTTCCTCACAAGGGAAGGAGGAAGAGCTGATTACTCTGGTTACCAATGATAGGGCCTGAGGGAATGGCAGGAAGATGTGCCAGGTGAGGTTTAGGTTGGATATCAAGAAAAGGTTCTTCACCCAAAGGGTGGTGGAGCCGTGGAACAGCTCCCCGGGGAAGAAGTCATGATGCCAAGCCTGGCCATATTCCAGAAGCATTTGGACAACCCTCAGACCCATGGGGTGAACGTTGGGGTTGTCCTGTGCAGGGTCCGGGGTTGGATTCGATGATCCTTGTGGGCCCCTTCCAACTGGGGACATCCTGTCATTAATTTCCCACTTTTCCCCCCCTATTGCTTCCCCTCCACCCCCTCAGCCTCCCCAGGCAGCTGCCTCCCTCCTCAAAAACAGCCAAACCCGCCCCAAACCCCACCACGACCACCCCTAACGACACCAGACCGCCGCCCACCCCTAAGGAGGCCCTGCCCGAAGGGGGGAGTGGGGGCCCGCTACTGGATGGGCGGGGCTAGTGAGTGGGCGGGGCCACCAAATACAGGGGCAGGAGTGGGCGGGGCTACTGAAGGACAGGGCCCTGGAAGGGGCGGGGCTACTGAATGGAGGGGACTACTGAGTGGAGTGGGCGTGGCTAAGGAACGGGAGGGCTCCGTCGGCAGCTCTGATTAGTGCAGGGAAGAGATCACGCCCACTATAGGCGGAGCTTGTCACACAGTGGCCAATCAGCAGCGGGGAGGGGCAGGGCAGGTTATTTAAGCGGGGGCGCCGCTGTGGTGGCGGGTAGAGTGGGGTGCGGCCGGCGGTGAGTGCGTGGGGGCGCGGGGGAGCTGCGTGCACGGGGCGGGCCTGGCGCGGCCGGCGCGGTGGGCGCTGGGTCCAGCCCTGTGTGGTGGGACCGGGCTGGGACTGCGTGGCGTTTCCCAGGGGTCCTGTTGGGGTTTTGGGGCGGGGGGCTGGGAAGGAGGCGCCTGTGATGGGTGGGGGCGAGTGGGGGGCAGCTCCTCGAAGGGAGCTGCTTTCTGAAGGCTGATGCGGAGCAGCTGGGGCTCAGCGGGTTTATCTGCTCGGGGGCTGCAGCTCTGCCTTCCCGGCGTGGCCGTGGTGAGGCCATGTGCTGCCTTGGCACCTGCTGAACCGCCCGCAGGAGCGGAAGAGGCTGGAGGAGCCGCGTCTATCTCTGTCCTTGTCACCGGGGATGCTCTGAGTGGTGTCACCCAGAGCGGGTGTGTGTGTGTGTGTTGTGTGATGAATGTGGGGAGGCCGTGGCCTGATGGGCGGGATGGATGTTGCGACATGGCTGTGGTGAGGCTGGGTGCGGCTGCCACCGGGTGGGAGGGCGCTGGGGTGGCCGTCACCCTCCCTGCACAGGGGGAGCAGCGGCGGGGGTGTCTGGCAGGCCGGGGGCGTGCAGAACCCTGTGCCAAAAGGAGGAGGAGAAGTGGGGTCTCAGAGAGGCTTAAAAGAACTGGGGGGTCATGGTGGTGGGTGCAGGGAGATCCGGAGTTGCGGCGAGTGCAAAGAGTGCTGCAGCGTGGGGGCTTGTGACAAGCTGGAGGCGTGCAGACCTCCTGTGCCAAAAGGAGGAGGAGAAGTGGGGTCTCAGGTTATTTGTGTAAGAGGAGTTGAGGGATCACGGGTGAGCACGGGGAGCTGAGGATCATGGTGGGTGCAGGAGCACTACAGCAGCAGCGTGGGTGCTTGTGACAGGCCAGAGGCGTGCAGACCTCCTGTGCCAAAAGGAGGAGGAGAAGTGGGGTCTTGGGTTGTTTCTGTAAGTGTTTAAGAGGAGCTGGAGGTCATGGTGGTGAGCGCAAGGAGTGGGTGTTTGTGACAGGCCAGGGGCATGCAGAACTCCTGTGCCAGAAGGAGTAAGGTCTCAGTAATAAGGGGGTCTCAGTAATAAGGGGGTCTCAGTAATAAGGGGGTCTCAGTAATAAGGGGGTCTCAGTAATAAGGGGGTCTCAGTAATAAGGGGGTCTCAGTAATAAGGGGGTCTCAGTAATAAGGGGGTCTCAGTAATAAGGGGGTCTCAGTAATAAGGGGGTCTCAGTAATAAGCAGAGTCTCAGGTTGGTTTTGTAAGTGTTTAAGAGGAGCTAGGGATCATGATGCTGGTGGCACGAGGAGCTGCGGGTCATGGTGGGCGCAAGGAGCACTACAGCAGCAAACATGGGTGCTTGTGACAGGCCAGGGGCGTGCAGACCGCTGTGCCAAAAGTGGGAAGATAAGCAGAGTCTCAGGTTAAGTGTTTAAGAGGAGCTGGGGGTCGTGGTGCTGGGCGCAAGGAGCACTACAATAGCAGCGTGGGTACTCGTGACAGCCCAGAGGTGTGCAGTCTCCCGCTGTGCCAAAAGGAGGAGGATAAGTGAGGTCTCAGGTTAAGTGTTTAAGAGGAGATGGGTGTTGTGGTGGTGATCGTGGGGAGCTTGGTGGTCACAGTGAGCATGAGGAGTGCTACAGCAACAATGTGGGTGCTTGTGACAGGCCAAAGGTGTGCAGACCCCCCAGTATCAAAAGGGTGGGTCCCAGTCTAGTTGTGTAAGTGTTTAAGAGGAGCTGGGGTCATGGTGGTGGGCGCGGGGTGCTGGCTGTTGCGGCAGGAGGAGCTGGGACTGTGGTGGTGTGACACAGGGAGCTGGCGCTGCCTGGAGCTGGGATTGTGGAGTTGTGGGGAGCTTTCCCAGAACCCCCAGCCTGGTGCTGCTGCCCCTGAGCACCCTCGGGGCTGCCCAGGCGAGAGCGTGGTTCCCATTGCACAGCCAGGCTGCCCTCCTTTGGGGCAGTCACATGCCAGAGCTGCCCCCTGCCTCGGCTCGGGATGCTTTCCCAGCTTGCCAGGAGGAAAGGACTGTCCTTGTTGATTGTGGCCCTATTGGGGACAGGGCCTGCCTCCCTCTCCGGGTCAGGACCCGGTGGCTGCGCGGGGACTAGGGGGTGCGGTGGGAACGAGCACTCGTTCTGTAGGGGGGGCGATGGGAGGGTGGCAGCGCTGGGGCTGGCTGAGCCCCCGGTCACCGGGGCGGGCTCCACGGGGCCAGCAGCCGCCCCTGTCCCCCCCGGCCTGGCCCGCCCCGCGCTTCCGGGTCCCGGAACCCAGTGGGAGCCGAGCCTGCCCGGCCAGGGGGAAGCTGCGGGGCTCAGGGCTGACCCCCTTGCCGCCTGTGCCACCCCCCGGCCGGCGCGGCTGCGGGGCTGGGTCGATGCTGCCCCCCCTCCCCAGACAGCAGCAGTCGGGGGTTCAGGGCTCGGTGATGCCCCCGCCAACCAGGGCAGCAGCAGCGTGTAGGGCTCTGTGTTGTCTCCCCCTAGCTGGCAGCAGCAGGGTGCAGGGCTCGGTGCCCCCCCCAGCAAGGCTGGCAGCAGCAGGGTGCAGGGCTCCGTGTCCCCCCTAAGAAGGCTGGCAGCAGTGAAGGTGCAGGGCTCGGTGCCCCCAACAAGGCTGGCAGCAGCAGGGTGCAAGGCCCGGTGCTCCCCCTAAGAAGGCTGGCAGCAGCAGGGTGCAGGGCTCAGTGCCCCCCCTAAGAAGGCTGGCAGCAGCAGGGTGCAGGGCTCGGTGCCCCCCCAACAAGGCTGGCAGCAGCAGGGTGCAGGGCTCAGTGCCCCCCCTAAGAAGGCTGACAGCAGCGGGGGTGCAGGGCTCAGTGCCCCTCCTAAGAAGGCTGGCAGCAGCAAGGGTGCAGGGCTTGGTGATGCCGCCCTAACCAGGGCAGCTGTTAGCTGCAGGGCTCGGTGCTCCTCCAGCCAGGGTGGCAGCAGTAGGGGCACGGAGCTTGTTGCTGCCCACCCAACCAGCAGGGTAGCTGCAGGGGCCTTGACGCTGTGCAACACCCCCCCCCCCCCCCCAAGACCCCATCCCAGCTGGGAGAGCAGTGGGGTGTGTCGCTCAGTGCTCCCTTGGCTGGCAGTGGGGTGCCAGGCTTGGTGCTGCCCTCCCCCACCGGGAAGGGCAGCAGTGGGGTGCAGAGTTTGGTCCTTATTAAGCCAGCCAGTTGCTCCCACAGCAAGACACCATTCAGGACACCTAGTGAATGGTGATGACCAGCAGCATAGGTTAGGTGTGGGGAGCATCGCCGGGGCTGCTTGCCTGGAGATGGGGGAGCTCTGAGGTCTATGCCAGGCTGCCCTAGCCGGGCTGCTACTCAGGCAGGAGGAGGTGGGCTGCACTGCCTGGCTCCTGGGAATCGCTGAGGGGGGCTGTGGTCTGCTGGGGCTTCCCTGCAGCAGAGCAGCTTTCTGCAGTGGAACTGCCTGCTTGGTGCCAGAGGGCTTTTTCTCCTACTCAGCCCTCAGCATCAATGTTCCATTGAGATGGCTCTTCCCTCCTCCTCTGGGCAGGGTGGCAGTACCAGGCCTCCCCCGCTGCTGCCACACAATGTTAGCTTTGAGTGCCCGCTCATGTAGGTGCTTGGCCTCCTTCTGGCCCTTGTGCTGGAACGCAGGTGGGAGGTTAGTGGCAGCAGTAGCCTGGCTGCAAGCTCACCTCAGATTGGTCTGTGGTGATACATGGGGGTCTGTGCTTGCTGGGTGACTGCAGGTGTAATAACTGTGGCCAAATGCTGATCTGACCTTTTACAGGCAGCACTGGACCTGATCTGTAGGTCTCTTATGTGGGTCTGTTCCTCTGTTGTAATGAAGGGGCAGTTAGGAAAGCTGTTTCTTTTTAATCTCTATCAGGCTAGATGAGACAGCATAAATACATAAGCATTGGAGGGGAGGAGAGGCTTTGGGGGTGGCAGTCCATATGCCCGAGTGCTCAGGCTGCTTCCCACAGGGGGACTGCCAGCTGCTTTCCCTGTGACTGACCATCTTGGTTCTGAAGTCCTAAGGGCAGAAAGAGGCGGAGGGAATACTCCTTCCTATGGTCAGTGGGCAGTAAAGGCACTTTCCTTGCTAGTGCATTCCCTCAGAGCATCTCTTCCCTTTCAGATGCCTGTGGAGCAGCGCATCCATCCTTCTGTGCTCCCCCAAATTGGCAACCTTCTCTCCTTTCAGAATGCAGCCAGGGCAGATTCCTAGCTGGATGGAGCTGACCTTCCCATCAGACCTGCTAGGCAGCTTCCTGAGGGTGATTTAGAGCACCAAATGTTTGGCTGAGCCCTCGGGGCTTGATTGTGGCTGCTGTGTCTTAGCTCTTTCCTAGGAAGCCCCTCTGTCTGATTCGTGGGTGTGAGCTGCTGCTGACAGCCTGTTCCTGTCATAAGCAGCACCGTGCCAGCTGTTGCAGCATCTCCTTGCTGCATCTTGCTGTGGGGATTAAGCCATGCCACCCACACAGCCTGGGCCACTGCAGTCCTGCCCTGCGTTGTATTCTCACTTCTGTTTCCTCAAAGTCTGCTAGATGGCGGTTATTATGTGGTCCTTCATGGCAGAACTGTAATATGAGAGAAACTACTGTTAAAACTAAGGGTAGGGGATGAAAAACTCCCTCTGTCCTTGGTGTCCTGCACCATGTTTTGGAGGTGAAAATAAGTGAGCGTATTCAAGGTGCATAGAGTCTCCTTTCTCTCCTGGTGGAGAAAAGCTTGGCATCCTCAGGTAGCTCTGAAGCTGGCATCAGAAGCAGGTGGATTGTTGCATGCTTGGCTTGGCACTGTCCGTGAAGGTTGTGAGTGAATGCTTTCCCCTTCTCTGCTGGAATAACAGCACAATCAGCACTGGGGCTGGGATCCCTCCTTTAGGAAGAAGCTTACAGGAGATAGTTGGGAGTTGGTGGCAGTGATAGCCCAAGAGATCATCTGTGTTTCTGTGCTTTTCTGTTGGATTTGTGCTAGTATGTGTCCTGCTGGCTGTCAGGTGGTGGGAGTACTTGGGCTGGAAAGTCTGGTTCTTGCTAGTCAAACAGGTGAGACAGCCTGGGCTCTTGCAGGAAGGAGCTGATCCTAGGAGCCAGGGCTCATCCCTGCAGGAGCTGTGGTGCTGCTATTGCTCATAGATGACAAGTTGCGGCTGCCATGGCCAGCTCCCACCAGCAGGCCTGTGTCTGGATGCTATCTGAAACTTCAGTGGCTTGGGGATGGTGGAGGTGTAACTGGGTGTGATGGTTCTTGATTTCCCTTGGCGTCTCATAGGGTGTTTGATTTCTGGTTGATTCTTCCCTGTGGCATGGATCAGGGTGGTAAGCTGTCAGTGTGGCAGCAAGTTCTCCAACCTTTCTGCAAGGAGATAAGCTGTAGATCAGCTCAGCTTGCTTGTTCTCATGGTTTGTTAATAGATGTGCTCTTTATATATATGCATATTTATATCTCATGTTTCTTCTTTTTAACCCTAAGAGGCCTTTGCTGTCAGTACAGGACAGCAGCAGGAACAACAGCCCTGTCTTGGAGTGGTCAATCTATACTCTTGTGGAGATAATGAGGCCTAATGCCGTTTCTTTTGTGCGTGGAGGGCTGTTAATGCTGTTCAAGGTGGTACCTGTTAAGCCTTGTGCCTGTTGGGATCTGTGGTGCATATACTGTGCTGCTGGAGTCTATCTTTAGTGTTCTCAGAGAACATCCCTTTCTCTCGTTAGAAGGTGGCTGTCTGACTGCACTACTTTCTTGGTGTAGAGGGCCAAAGCTGATGTCATTGTGAGTTCCAGGAGTGACTCCTTGTCTCAATGAGAAGTGGCTCTGGGTTCACTCTTGGGCTTCTTGAATGGTCTGGATAGAGCTGTTGGAGGGATTTTAGGAATCTTTCCTTTCTGCATCTTGCTTTGTAGACTTTTGATGCCTATTGATGTATTGGTGTGCCTGTCCAATTAATGCACAGCCCTGGATGGGACAGAGCACAGTAATCACTGCTGTGTAATGATTACAGGCACTGCAGGAGCAGAGGTGAAGGGGGAGGTACTTACATAATGATTACAACCAGAGGTGAATGCTCTGGTGCAGATAGGAGTGCTCTGTGTCCCTCTGCTAGAGGGCTTTAGAAGGCTTGACCTACTTCTAGAAGCAGGTCTCAGGAGCTGCTTTGCTTGGTTGAGACCTGTCTGCCTAGTTCTGTCCCTCCTTAGTGAGTGTGGTCTCTATGCACCCCAGGGGGCTGCTGGCTGCCATCCCTTCAGAGGGTGCCCAGCCTTCCACCGCATTCCCCCTCCCCTGGGGCTGCACAAAGAAGTGGACACAGCTTGGTGTCCTTAGCTTGGGAAGGAAATACCTTATTTTCTACTTCAGTGGGTATCTCACCCTCAGTTTCTTTTTCTTCCTTTGCTGCTTTACTCCTTTGTTCCTTGCATATCAGACTTTCTTCCTAATGTTGTCTTTTCCCAGCTGCTCTCATCTGTGCTGATATCAGTGCCCTGAAAATGCAGCCACCGGTGTTGAACGTGATAAGGGATAAGCCTACTGTAACAGCTTACCTGATCAGCGTCGGGAGGTGTTGTCCCCGAAAAAAAATACTGTGCTGTGCATACAGACCTTTAGCTGCAATGTATGCTCTTGAGAGACCTTGAAGTCTGATTACCTTTGTTTTTGTACAAGGCTACCAGTAACCTACTGCGATGGGCTCGCTCCTTCCTCTGAAGGCTTGCAAGGTGCCACGCTGCTCAGGCTCTTCAGAGCTTGCCTGTTAATCTGGGAGTCTCTTGCTCTCTGTGCTTCTAGCAAGCATGGGAAAAGGAGAGCTTAGTATCTGTAGGATGCTATCCAAAGGCCTCTGGGGTTTACAGCCATTGCATGAGATGGTGGTAGCGTATTAACACACACCTGGTGAAGATGGGGAAACTCCTCAACTTCAGACAAGTCGTTTCTGCCACTTGGAACCAGTGTGCCAGGAACAGCACCCAGCCAGCATGACCCTCCCACCAGGTGCAAGGGCAGCTCTCGCAAGAGCTGTTATATATCAAGAGTTTGAGTCCTCTATGAACACAGTCCTCCTGTACTGAGTTAAAAGCACACTGATGCAGAGCATGTGGTGCCAGGGTGTTAGCCATGTCCTTTGGCCCTCAATGTAGTTGAGCCAGAGGAAGTGACAAATCAATGTGATTCAAATAGGAAAACGTATCTAGTGGTGTTAGCATGAAGTTTCCTTGTAGACTTCATAGTATGATGTGGGCTGAGAGGATTGGTTGTCGTCAAACTCTGATCGGTCTGTCCTGAATCCTCAGAGCCAAGGTGCCAGGCTAGGAGAGCTGCTCCCCGGCTCTGCCTTAATCTGCTGGCATGGCTTTCCACACTTGAAACACAGCAGCTCGTGTTCTCCTGCCAGGCTGGTCTTCTGTGCCCTATGAGCTGGTGCATAGGCATCTCTTTAGGCTGTGATTTCTCTTAAGGGGGGAAAACATGACTTTAGTAGTATGTGGACAGCAGTGCCTTAACTGAATCTTCAGTCAGATGGCTGCAGTCATTAGCAGTGATGCAGGTGGACTTGAGTAGGGCTCTCCTGCTGAGTACTCTGCTGCATATACATTCATATGGTGTCCTGAGATGCTGTGTGGGAAGCAAGGGTGTACTGTCTGGTTGCAGGCCCCTCTCCCTTTCACCTGGACACAGAGCAGCAGAAGGGGAAGATCCAAATCTAGTTTTGTGTGCTTCATGGTAAACTTCAGTCTTAGAGCGATCCTACTGGGAACAGAGTTTTGCTGCTTAGGGCTGGCCAGATTCCTTCTCCTTGGCTTGCTCTGACTGCCTTGCTGCTCATGTGTTGTTAAGGGTAGACATGGCTTTGCATTCCCCATCTTCACAGTGAGGGTGGTGAGGCACTGGCCCAGGTTGCCCAGGGAAGTTGTGGATGCCCCATCCCTGAAGGTGTTCAAGGCCAGGTTGGACGGGGCCTTGAGCAGCCTGGTCCAGTGGGAGGTGTCCCTGCCCATGGCATGGGGTGTGGAGTTAGATCTTTAAGGTCCCTTCCAACTCAAACCATTCTATGATTCTATGATCTTGCTGGATTTGCTTGTGCCTAAGCTTTTCCAGGAGCTGCGACTGACTGCTCTTGGTGAAGGTTTGAGGTGCCAGCCTCAGTGTGTGCCTTGTGCAGCCCTTTCTGTGCCTGGGCTGGGGCCACCGGGCCACAGGTTGGTCACTCCTACTCTTCTTCCACAGTGGCAGCTGCTGCTGACAGATGCTTCTGAGCTACAGATCCCCATATCTCTGCCTGGAAGCTTACTCTCTGGGTGCATGGAGCACTTGCTAGTGAATTTCTGGAGCTCCAGGAAGCTGAGCAGGTGCTGTGGTGAGGAGCTCGATGAGGAAGATGCCTCTTCCTGACAGGCTGTGGAGCTCACCAAGTCTTGCTGATGGATTATAGGTCAGGGATGCAGCTTAGTTTGATACCTGGCCAACTGGTTAGCTCCTGACCTTTGAAGGCTGATACTCCCTTGTGAGCCCTGCAGGGGCCAGGCCTGCTTTTAGCCAGTTCAGTGAGGGCCCTGTGCCAGCTCTCTTGGGTGGCAGCTCTGTGGCCACCTACCAGACTGTTTTGGTGCTGCTTGTAATTAAACTAGTGGGGAGATGAGGGTGGCGTGCTCTCACACTTATTACAGGACTGACTTCTGATTTGAATGCTGATGGGGTAGTAGTGTTGGGTGTTGGACGGCTGGGGCTGAGTCTGTTTCTTGCAGATGGCTGGGGAGAGATGCACCCTGCAAGGCTGTTAATAAAACTTACTGAGTTGAGCTCTGATCTCTGTCAGTGCCATGGATCACTGTGCTGTGGTGTGACTGCTCTGGGGCTGGTTACAAAGGGCCTTGCTGCTCCTGCTGAAGTTGCACTAATTGGCTGTACGGCTTGTTTGAAATATGCAGTGTTACACATAGCCTGGCGTAAGCAAGTGTCTAATCCTTGATGCTAGTTACTCGGGCAGAATGCTGGCTGAAACTCTGGTTTGCAAATAGTGGGAAATGTCTCTCTGAGATGGGGAAGTGACACCCTGTTGATGAGAGGTGGAAGGAGATGTGTTGCAAGGTCTCTAGGTATCATGCAGGGTGTGTTTGAGCCCCAGGGGTTCATGGTGCGTTGGGATGCTTGGACCTGTTTATTTGATTTGTCTTCACCTATTCACTCAGCTTTGGGTTCCCCATCTCCTTCCAGCTTCTTGCTCAAGAAAATTGGGATCTGGGAAGAGTCAATGGAGAGTAAGTGTCTCCCCTGTGCAGAGTGGGTGGATGCAACCACTGAGCTGGAAATGCCTGCAACATGATGCGTGGTGTAGCATGGAGGGCAGTAGGAGCAGATGGATGGTGAAGCCCTCTCAAAGCGCAGAGGAACACCGAGTGCTGGTGTTGTGCACAGAGGAAGTGGCAGGTGTGAGTTCAGGTTCCCAGATACATGGTTTGCTGGAAACCCCTTGCCTGCAGCAGAAAGGTTGGCATGGAGGCATATCAAATTGCATCACAGAGTGGTATGGGTTGAAGGGACCTTAAAGCTCATCCACTTCCAAGCCTCCTGCCTTGGGCAGGGACATCTCCCACTGGATTAGATTGCTCAAAGCCTCATCCAACCTGGACTTGAACACCTCCAGGGAAGGGGCAGCCATGACTTCCCTGGGTAACCTGGGCCAGTGCTTCCCCGCTGTCATAATGTAAAATTTCTTCCTTAGGTCTAATCTCAATCTGTCCTCTTTCATGTTAAAACCATTCCCCCTTGTCCTATCCCTGCATTCCCTGATATAGAGCCCCTCCACGGCTTTCTTGTAGCAGGTTCTCCCAGAGCCTTCTATTCTCTAGGCTGAACTACCCCAATTCTCTCAGGCTGGTTATCTTTCTGGCCTTCTGGACTCGCTTCAACAGGTCCGCATCCTTATGTTGGTGGCCCCAGAGCTGAACACAGGACTTCAGGTGGGGTCTCACAAGAGCAGAGTAGTGGTTCAGGCAGGCCAGTGCACTTTGCATCCTTCTGCTTAATTAAGGCAATATTTGGGCCTGCTCTACAACTCCCCCTTTGCAGCTCAACTACCAGCACTGCTCACCTTAGTAGAGAATCCTGTGCTAATGCTGGGTTGAAGTGGGCTTCTCCCACCACCTGCCTGGTTGAGGGCTGCTGCCAGGTGACCCTTGCCTGCCGTGTGCTTTGTGCAGCCTTTGGCAGGTCTTCCAAGGCAAAACTAGGGTGTGAGTCCTCTTGAGTCTCCAGTGTCCTGGAATGCTGAATTGTTGTAAGCTAGGGTCCTAGTTGGCCAGTGGTGCTGGAGCCTTGCTGAGACCGGGGTCAGCAAAGTAATCCAGAGAGCCTGAGCTGAAGTATTTCCCTGCAGTGTGAGATGTAGCTCTAAGGCCCTGGGTGACTGATGACTATCTTCTCATCCTAGCCTGCCCAAAATAGGCAAGAGCCCTGCAGGAGCTCTTGTCTCTGCCTTGGCCCTGTAGTAAGGCTGACTGATTCAGCTTGATAAGATAAACACAGAGCTTGAATAGTTGGGTACCTGTGCTGGGAACTAACTCTTGAGGGCTCCTCAATCTAGCAAATAAAGGTGTTGCTGGATGTAGTGGTTGAAACTAGACAGACGAGTTTAGAGCTTGCTCTTAGCATCTGTCAGGATTTGTGTTCACTGTTTCCCACAGCTGGAGCCTTCAAAGGCTCTTGAGGATGCTCATCCCTGCTGTGCTTTTCTGGCCTCTGCTGCGCATGGAGAGTGGGTAATCTTGGACCAAGACCTTAAATATTATGGGTATCGCAGTAATACTGCAAGTATTACTTTCTATTAAACCCCTTGAAACCTCTGGTGGGGAGGTGAGCATCTGTTCTGGTGCTGGTGCTCTTGAGGTGTGGGGATCCATCCTGAGTGGGCTTTCCCCTGTTGTTGCAGTTGGCTCCAAGGAGGTGTGAGGAACCACCTTCTGTGCTTTCTGAAGGACAGCAAATCTTTTGAGCTCTGTCCCTGGGATGTGTGGCTGTGTGGGCTGCTCTGGAGCCCTGCTTGAAGGAATGGGGGTGTGGGTGAAGGGGGAGACCTGTTCCACCCCACTGTTGCAGAGAGTGGCACTCCCTGGTCTGGTGGAGCACACAGGATATGACTGGGCAGGCTCAGAGCCAGCACTGTTGCTGCACTAAAGTGCTTTGCAGAGGATGGTGAGCCAGGGTGGTGTGTGCCAGCACCCAATGAAGAATGGTGCCAGTGAAGCCTGTCACGTAGGCCCTTGGTAGTGCTGCACAGGCGATGTCTGCTGCCCTCCTGCCTGGGTCCCAGCTAGAGCAAAGAACTTTGAGCTCTTCCTCTTGCAGCAGAGCTGGAGGAGCGATGCTAGTGCTGGCTGGGGGCTTGAGGTGGCAGTGGCTGCTGGATATTCCCAGTAAGGCCCCCGCTGGGGGAAGGTTGCTCTGGCTTCAGCCTCGTAGCTGCTTCTCTAGGAGAAGCCATGTGCTTTGTGGTGGTGACAATAAACCTCCTGAGGAGGTTGGGTTGGGTACCTGTTTCCCCAGGCCTGTACGTGGGCAGTGATTCCTGCGTGCCTTCCTGGAGGAAGAGGTAGGTGGAGTGTCTCTTTGGTAGGAGCCCTGGGGAATGCCTCCCTCGCAGATGAGTGAGTCAGGGGAGGCTGGGGCTGTGCTTTGCCTCCCTTCCTGCTGTTCTGGTGTCCTTTGGGCTGGGCAGAGGCTGGGGAGCACAGGGGCTGGGTGAGGGTGTTTCAAACTTGCCTGCAGCAGCAAGAGCCTGGACCCTTCCTGCTCTTCTGGCTCTGTCCGTCTGGATTGCTGTCTGGCATGTGCTCCAGTGAGCATGTGTGGGGAGTGCCAGTCCTTCCTGTAGGCCTGCATCCTTCTCCTGCAGCTCTCTCCTCTAACTGGGGATGCTCTCTCCCGTTTGGAAGGAGAATGGAAGTCACTGCCGAGTAGGCTGTGCTGACCTCTGAGGTGCTGGGTTATGGAGCGGTACCTCTTTGAAAGAGAGTTCTGTGTATGGATGTGAAACAAGCAACTCGGCCACCAGAGACTAGTGTTTGTTACTGAACCAATGGCTTCTCTTCCTCGTGCAGCAGCTCTGCCAGTGGTGCTTTGTTGCTTCTCTGGTGGGGATCAGTGGACAGAAGCCCAAAGCCGATCATAAAGGCACTGCTCTGTGGCGAGTGTGGACCAGCTCTATGTCTCCCTTGGAAACCTTGTGCTAGAGTCGGGAAGAGTAGTGTGTTGGGTAGGTATGGATGGCAAGGCTGGTGGCAACATTGTGGTGCTCATGGGTGATAATGCTTCAACCTGTACAGCAGGAGCAAGACGTAAGGGGCTGGAGACAGGGTGCTGAGGATTGAAGCTTTCCTAGTTGGCTTGAAATGTTAGGATCCTGCCTTGGAAGGACTGCTGGTAGTGAATGGTGAGGTCCCAGTGAGAAGTAGGGAGCATATGGCCCAACTGGAAAGTGGATTTTGGTGTGTGAGATCAGCTGAGAGCATTGCTGGCCAGGTACAGAACTGTACCTCTAGCTGTGCTTGAAATCTGCTGATCTGCAGGGCTGTGCTCTGCGTGCTGCGCTCTTGGGAAAACAGCTGCCTGATCTGCCCTTCCTCTCCACAGAGATACTGCCACCACCATGGAGGGGATTGTGACCATGTATCAGGACTTCATGAAGAAAGCAGGTGAGTGTTTGGCTCGGCCCAGCTGCAGGGCAGGTGGCACCACATGCTTTAGTGCCACAGGCCCAGGGGAGGGGTCTGTCACCCCTGAAGCAGTCTGGGTATCCTGCCTCTGCCCAGATGCAGAAGCAGCTCTGTGGTTTTTTTGGCTGCTTGTTATGATGCTGCCTCACCTCAGTGCCCATGCAGGCCCTTTTGGTGCACTTCTGCTCTCCTGGGCAAAGAGTCTCCAGGCTGCCCTGCAGCAGACTTCAGGCTGGTGTCACCAGCCTCTGCTCCCAGGCTGCCCTAACCTGCACTCCTGTGAGAGCAGGATTGCTGTATCCTTGCCTCTGCTGTGGCAGGAGCATTGCTTGCAGCAGGCAGGGATGAGAATGCTAACTGCTCTGCACCGTGGCTCTCTCCGCAGACCCCCGCATTGCTGATTATCCACTGATGCAGTCCCCGTTTCTTGTGATGGGCATCCTTCTGGCATATGTCTACTTTGTACTATCCTTGGGTCCTTGGCTAATGGCCAACAGAAAGCCTTTAAATCTGAAGAAGTTCATGGTGCTATACAACTTCTTTCTGGTGGGACTCTCAATTTACATTGTCTATGAGGTGAGTTGTTGGCAGTAGGCTTTGTGTGGCACGTATAAAGCAGTCTGTGCTGACTGCGTGGGTGATGGGAGCGCTTCTGCAGGCTGTTCTCTGCCCTTTGGTGCAGGGCTTGATGTGTGTTGGCCTCACCCTGTTGATGTTCTTGTTGCAGTTCCTGATGGCAGGGTGGCTTACTGGGTACACCTGGCGATGTGACCCTGTGGACTTCTCGCAGGACCCCAAGGCCCTCAGGGTGAGTTCTTGTCCTTCTGATAAGGATGGCCTGGGATGGCCTTTATTCAGCATTTGTGTTTGGACACCAAGGTCATAGCTATCTGCCTCTCCCAAGGCAGAGGACTTAGTCCCTGGCTCTTGGTTTCACCCCAGCGTTACTTTATGGAGACCCTTGGTTGCTCAGCGCTTTCAGGCTGAGGTAGGTCTCTAATGTTAACTTGTTCTGTTACAGATGGTCAGAGTTGCTTGGCTCTTTGTCTTCTCCAAGTTCATTGAGCTGACAGACACGGTGAGTGAGCTGCTGGGGAGGTCTTGTCACTGCATGTTGGGCAGGGAGCTTGGGCCCCTTGTACTTGGGGTTGGTGCCTTTTCTTCAGCCTTTCCAGTCCAACCAGGCAGTGCTTCTGTCTGGCATGGTTGCTGTGGACTCTGGCGTCTGCAATAGCCAACTCTTGGCATGTTACAGCTCTGGAAGCTGTGAGGTGACCTAATGTGTGGTAGTAGTGAGCTTGGAGAAGGAGGAGAGCATCACTGAGATCAGCCACTGAATTAGTGGCTCAGCCTGCTTTAGGTGCTCCCCAGGGCTGCAGGGCTTTGATGCTATTGGGTTCTCATTGCAGGTTATCTTTGTCCTGCGGAAGAAGAATGAACAGGTCACATTCCTGCACCTCTTCCACCACTCTGTTCTGCCTTGGAGCTGGTGGTGGGGAGCAAAGTTTGGTCCAGGTAAGATGGAGACAATCTGGGTGCACAGCCTGGAGAAGGGATGTGGGGTCAGCCCATGCATGCTGAGAAGGGCTTTGTTTTAGGTATTGCTGGGCTCTCAGGACCTGCTTGTAGTTCTAATTGCTGTGGAGGGCCGATTTATGCTAATGAACATGTGTCTTTGCAGGGGGAATGGGCTCATTCCATGCTATGGTCAATTCCATGGTGCATGTTGTCATGTACTTCTACTACGGGCTCTCAGCAGCAGGACCTGCCTTTCAGAAGTACCTGTGGTGGAAGAAGCACATCACAGCCATCCAGCTGGTGAGTTTGCTGTGGAGCAGAGCATATGCCGTCACCCTCTGATGCGAGGGGCAGACCAGCCCTCGTACCTATGAAAGATCCAGCCAGCAGCTGTATCTTTCTGCAGCCTCTCACCCGGTTTCTAGCAGTTCTGGCCCACTGTGGGCCTCTGATAGCCCTACAGCCTCGTCAGGGTGAGGGCGATGCTCAGCCTGCAGCCACATTGGGAGGGTGAGAGGCATGTGCTGCCTTGAGACCTTGTGCGTGCTTCTTCCAGCTGCTGAGGCTCTGCCTCATCATGAGGATGTCTGCTGTAGGGTGGGAAAGGAACTTCTTAGCTTAATTTACAAAGGTCTCTGGTGGGATCCCTGACCCTGCTCCTATAAATGACTTGTCGCTGCTCTGCCTTGCTCCCAGGCACAGTTCGTGATTGTCTCCATCCACATCTCCCAGTATTACTTCATGCCCAGCTGCCAGTACCAGTTCCCCATCTTCATTCACCTCATCTGGATTTATGGGACCATCTTCTTTATCCTCTTCTCCAACTTTTGGTACCAGTCCTACACCAAGGGCAAACGGTTGCCCAGAGTGGCTCAGCAAGCAGCCCAGCACAACGGTAGCAGCATCCACGAGAACGGCGCTGTTGCCAACGGGAAGCTCAAAGCCAACTAGAGGGCAAGGCCCTCCCAGAGCCAATGAGAGCCCCGGGGCAGAGGCAGCTGGGACCTGTTCCTCTGCTCCTGGGTGCCACTAGCCAAGTCAAGTGCCTACAGACTGTTGTACCCCTGTGCCCAGCCCTGCTGTCCTCTGTCTGCATGCCCAGCCCCTCTGCTCTGACCAGCCACGGGCAACTTCTCCTGCTCCTGGGAGGGCTCGTGCTGTTTCTCAGTGTTGCTGAGCAGGGAGGCAGCTGCCTGCATCACAGCTGTGGGGCTGCAGTCCCATTCCAGTGTTTCCAAAGGAACTTCCCCTAAGTGCCTACATCAGGCCCTTCTGCCTGGGGTCCATTTCCTTCTGAGTAGGACCAAAAGAAGAAACCAACTGGTTCCTGTCCTGGTGCCCTCTCCTCTCCCCTGTCTCATCAGCGCCTGTGTGGATGAGCAGACTTGTCCCTGGTCACTTGCTGCTGCCAGTTCAAGTGCGAGTGCTCCTGCTCTATCATGCCTTGTGCCACCTCATTCCCTGCCACAGTGCTGCATTGTCCCTCTGGTCCCCAGGTGCCTGGGTGTGGGGGTCCTGCCCTGGTGTGGCTGTGGAGAATGCAGGGGCAGTGTATGGGACAGGAGCGCTTGCTCACACCTTGCCCAGTGCAGTACACGTGCCCTGTGCCTTGTATGTAGCAGGGACTGTGACAGCCTGAAACGCCTCCCCCACGTAAGCCCAGGTTGCCTTGCCTTTCTGTGCCTGGGCCAGGGGCTCAGTCTGTGCTTCAGCCACACTGACCTGAGCCTGTACAGCAGCTGGTGGCTTGCTCGGGAGTGTGGAAGGCCAAGCTCAGCCTTGCCTTGGACCACTTCCATTTCTGCAAACTCAAGACCTGAGCAATAATCGCCCCTAGAATCAGCTCCTGGGCTCTCCTGCTTTGGGACCAGCCCTGCTGTGGCCTGGGGTGAGCACAGCACAGGATGGTTGTAGTGGGCCCTGCTGTGGTGCAACAGTGAGCACCTCTTGCCTTTGTGGATCCAACCGGGCCTGGGTGAAGGTGTAAGCTGCCCTACAGCGGGGCTGTGCAGCAGCTCTCCTGGGCCTGGTGCCAATCACCTGCTCTGGCTGTAACCAAAACCACGATGGTGGCCTTGAGGATGAGGTGAAGGAGTTAGGCCCTGTCAAATTGGGCTGCTCTTCTATCACAAATAAACAAACAGAAGGAGAAATGGCTCTGCCCTCTTGTTTTTCCTGGCCGTTCCAGGTGCTTGATCTTGCCAGTGTGGTTGGAGGCAGGGCTGGGAGATGCAGCTGGTGCAGCAGGTTTGTGTGTTGGTGGGAGAGGGCGATAGCAGCGTGCTGATGAGGCAGATGGCAGATTGGTTCCAAATGCTTTGGTAGAGCAGTTCTCAGGGCAGGAAATGTGTCAAGGCTCTCGTTGTGAAAGTAACTCCACCCCATGAAAGAATGGCTGGGGTGGAGCGGGGGTGTGGGCTGGGACCTGGGCCCGCTGCCCAGGAGGAGCTGCTGCTTTTCAGAAATCCTGGGCAGCTGAGGTGTAGCAAAGCAAGGAATGGAGATCCTGGATGCTCAGCAGTCTGTTTTCTGCATCTGCTGAAGATAAAGCAGCTGCTATCTGCCAGCACCCCTTCCCTGTTCGGTGGAGAACACGGCTGAGGCTGGTAGAGGGAGGTTTATGTTGCTGCTGTCTTGCTACAGCAGTGCATCTTCCTGGCTGCTCCCTGCCTCCTGAGACAGCCTGGCTTCTCCTCAGCGCTGCTGCCATGTAGTGCTGCCTTCCCCATTGCCTTGGGACAGGCCTTCCCGAGCAGAGAGGAGATCTGAGGAGCAGATTCAAGCCTGAGATGAGGGGTGGGTAGCCAGCTGGGCTGCTTGTGGGTGCAAGGAATGTGTTAAACCTGCAGGAGTTTCACTGTTAGTTTGATTGGGGTGTGGGAGAGCTTTAGTGGATGTCCAGCCAAAGCTCTAGAGCAGGGCTTGGTGTGTGGGAAAGCTCTGACCCCATCTGAGCTGCTCTACACCTCAAGGCCATGCTCTGAAATGTAGGAAAAACAGCTTTGAGTGAGCTGAGCTGGTATGACAGATGGACCTAACTGCGTGTGGGCATCACCCTGTCTTATAGGGCCCAATGCCCTGTATGTGTGAAGCCTTAAAATGGGATCAGGCTGCACTGTGTGGTGTCCTCCCAGTTGTTGCCAGTTTTCCATGGGTGAGGACTGGCAGGCAGTTTTGTTCTGGTCCCTGCTGAAGGGGTGGGTAACATCAGAGGTCACTGCTTCAGAAGCTGGAGGTGACAGTCCAGCTGCAATGGAGCTTTTTCCCATCTAGCTGCCTCCTCCCCTCCCAGGTGCCTCTTCATAAAGACAGGACTGTCTTTGCTTTGGCCCAAAATAGCAACAATAGTTTAAACTACTTATGCTTGGCATTTTAAAATGGGCTGTTCACTACATGTGCTCTGCTCTCCCTTCCTCCAATTGTTCCTGTTAGCTGTGTTCTTTCCATGGCCAAGGCACTTGGTAATTTATACCCTGTCATCGTCAGTTTGGGCCCCTGCTCTGAACTGAATTCACACCTTATATGGCAGCAGTTCCCAGCCCTGTTCCTCCTCGCTCCAGGACAGTGGGACCAGTGTAGGGGGGCAAAGGAAGACACTGCCATCACCTTCCAGTAAAGCTCACAGGACTCTGAAGGCATGTGTAACACAGCTGCTGGGGGCGGGAATGTGCTAAGGAGAGAGGCAAGACAGGCTCTGTCTGAGAAAGATAAACTGTTATTACATGGGAATGAAGAAACTACACCAGCTTTCAGGCATGTAAAGCCTTTCTTCCAGGATCAGGAACCACTGATTAAGGGCTTAATCTGTTGTGGGGCCTGAGAGCAAGTCTGTGCCAACTCCTAGCATCAATTTGCAGGGTTATGGGGAAAGGGTGCTACAACAGGAGCACAGCTCTGGGAAAGAGTCTGGCTTGCACGTGAGTTTCTGCCCCCTTTGCCAGTGGATTCAGCTGCTGCCTTAGGATTTGCTTCTGAAGAGGATGGAACTGCCTCTTCCTCCTCACTTGGACAGCCCCTGCTCTTCCTTTGGTGGCGAAATGGGGATGCGCCAACAACTGGGAGGGTGTTGGACTCTGCTGCTGCAAGGTGCTTATTGAGAGTGTACCCCCATATCAGCAAAGGCTGTGGGGTACACCCTGGCTGAATCAGCACAGCACAAGCTGGTGCCAACACTGCTCACCTTGGAGGACTCCAGCCCTTTTAAAGCTCAGGGGGCAGCACAGGAGCCTGGTGCCAGGTTCAGCCTGGTACTGTGCCGAGAGGAAGGTGAATAGTCAATAATCCACCCTCAGCTGATCACAGGGATGAGAGGCACAGGCCGAGGTACCAATCTGCCTGGTGGTGCTGGTGCAGCTGCAGGACAGGCTCCGTGGGTCTGGTGCAGCTCCAACACACAGAGGAGCACAGCTGCTGTGGCTGTGCTGGCTCATGCTCAGATAAAGGTTCAAATATCACACTCCCTGCAACTCGCACCAGCATAACTAAGCACGGAAAACCTGCATTTCTCCAAGTGCTGGAGAGGTCAAATTCTACCAGGTGTCAGCAGAGCCCTGGTACCTGCTCCCCTGCATGCAGCCTCAGCAGCAGGGGAGGACAGATGGGGGCTGCTGGAAGAATACATGACTAAGAGCCACATACGGTATTGATGGTACTTTGGGAGTCTCTTAGGTAACGTCTAAGCTGGCTGTAGTAACGTAAACTAACCTTTTGTTTGACACCAGGCTTCGCATCCTTGCCAGCCCCTCTCTGGCCTTTGGAGTGAGGGCAGCTGTGTGGTTCCTGCCCCTCCTTTTTTTCCGATAGTATTTGGCTCCTAAATTCAGTACTGAACTCAGAGCAAAAGTAGCTCTGAACAGCAAAAGCTATTCTACCTTAGCACCATAGGAGCTGACAACATTGGCCATAGCACAGAGCCTGCATGTGGCAAAAGAAGACCAACAGCTCTGTGCAGGTGCCACTACAGCTCAGACTGCCAGATCAAGTCCCCAGACGGCCCTGCAGAGATCGCCACGGCTGGTAGGTACCTGCAGAAGCACAGCAAAGCCCACCTGGCCAAGAGGCAGAACATGGGAGAAGCTGGAGGCATCGACTGTGCTTTTACTCAAGCCTTGCTTTCCTCACCCCCATGTGCACCAAAGCAGGCAGCAACTGGGCAGAGGGCCCTCCCTGAGGCAAGGGCCCATGTGGAACTGGAAGCAAAAGGCAAGTCAGGGATGCTTCCTCCCAGCCCCACAGCAGGGGTGGAGCCTGGGGAAGTGTCAGGTTTGATAGCTGATCAGGAATGGAGGGCAAGTAAGTCCTCCTGGCTAAAGCTTCCCTCCATGGATAGAGCTGCTGCACTTGTGATCAGCATGAGGATGTGGCAGGTGACACAGCCACCTTACCTAGAACAGATACAGAACTACAGCCACAGCCTGGCATCCTCCTTCTCCTAGGACTTCAGGGCTGTGCTAGACTGAGACTGCCTGTAACATAGCTCTAAAGAACAAGAGCTCCACCCCCTGCCCCAATCCCAAGTCTCAGAAAGGAGGAGCTTTGGCTTTATGAGCCATAGGCTTTTCTTCCCTCAGACTTCATAAAAAAGTCAAGTTAAAGCACTTTATTAACGTTTAAAATACTGTACAGTGTGTAAACCAGACTTTCCCACTCCCCACACCAAACTCGTGCATTTATCTGATGCTCTGGTGAATGATGCTGCTTTTGATGCTGTTCGCTTTCTCTTTCTCCTTTTTCTTTATGGGGTCCATCTCGAAACAGCGCCAGAGCCTCAGTGTTTCATCAGCAGCTGCTGAGGCCACTATTGCACCATCAGGGCTCATAGTCATGTTCAAGACTCTTGCAGTGTGACCTGAGGAGGAGGTGTGCGAGTCAGGAATGGGCTGATCACTGCACACCCTGGTCCCTCTGGTTCTACTACCACGGTGACATTTACTCCTCTTATGCCCCATGATCCCCACCGGTTTGCGGAGGTGTCCCCACACTATGCCAGGGCAGCAGGAATTCCCACCCTAGGCATGCATTTGGAGCAACAGCATTCTTTTGGCAGCCCCAAGAGGGCATTCCTTGAGCAGCACACACCCCTGGGCACCATCCTGTATCAGTGATGCTTCCAGGTTAGACCCTTGGTCTGCTCAGACCAAGGATCACATCTGCCTCCGGCCTCCAGCAGCCCTCCCTTCCCCAGGCAAAGGGCCCAGCCTACCTTGCAGCTCTGTGACCTTGACCATTGTAGGGTACTTCCATATAACCAGCTGATTCTGTGCAAAGCCATGGCCTGAAATTAGTTCCTTGTAGTTCGTTGACCATAGGATAGAGCAGACCTGGCAAGAGGCAGGAATACAGGTAAGAGAAGCTGCTTGTGCTGATGCTCAGCACCCAGAAATGAGCATGGTCCCCTCCTCTCCCATGCCTCTGGGCTTCACGAGCCAGCATCTCTGTCCAGGCATCCCACCAGAAGGTGGTTATGTCCAAGCTGACATTCATGTCTCACCTGGGAACGGGCATCAACAGCACAGAGGCAGGTGCCAGAACACACATTCCAGATGCGGATATGCCTGTCACTGGTCCCACCTCCAGTGGCCAGAACACTGGATTGCCATGGACACCACGCCACAGCCTGCAAGAAGAAGGTTAACCCTAAGACATGCAAGGAGCAACCTGTGCTTAGGCAGTGCCACACATCTGCCTTGCGCACAAACACCTGCCCACAGCTGCCCTGTGCTCACCTTGACAGCGCCTTGGTGCTGAGTGAAGGTTTGGACAGGAGTAAGTCCTCCACTGCCCCCGTGGATACTTGGCCAGATGTTCACTAGATTGTCATTGCCACCACTAGCAAGGTGGCGGCCATCTGGAGACCATTTGAGACCACATACCTCCTGTGTGTGGCCAGCAAGCGTGGCTACATGATGCTCAGCCACTCTGACATCATGGTGATGGATGTGGCCGCTCCGTGCCCCACTACAGAGAGAAGGATTGTGGGGTCAGGCTGTGTAGATTTTCATGAAAAGCCATTTTCATGAAATAACAGCTCTACGCTGCCCTTCACATCCCACCAGCCGCTGCTTTACCTGGAGAGGATGTAGCTCTTCCAGCTTAGGCAGCCCACACGGGAAGAGTGGCTGGTCATATTGCGAAGACGTTTCTGCTGCTGGATGTCCCATAACTAGAGAATCATAGAATCAGAGCATGGTTTGAGTTGGAAGGGTCCTTAAAAGCCCATCCTGTTCCAGCATCCCCTGCCATGGGCAGGAACACCTCCCACCAGACCAGGCTGCTCAAAGCCTCATCCAGCCTGGCCTTGAACACCTCCAGGGATGGGGTAGCCACAGCTTCCCTAGGCAGCCTGGGCCAGTGCCTCGCCACCCTCGTTGTAAATAATTTCATCTTTGTGTCTGGTATAAAAGTCTTCCCCCTTCCAAGTTAAAGCCTCACCCTGTCACTCCATGTCCTTTTAAAAAGTTCCTCCCCTCACTGCTTTTGATGCAGCTCAGGACACGGCCTTCTGGGCTGCAAGCGCATGTTGCCAGCTCATGTCAGGCTTCTCATCAATCAGCACTCCAAGACCTTCTCCACAGGGCTGCTCTCAACCACATCATCCCCCATCCTGTACTGAAACCACAGATTGCCCTGACCCAGGTGAAGCAGAGCAGTGAGTTCTCCAGAGGATAAGGAAACCCCAGTCCCATTGCTTTGCCCTAGGAACCTCACTGCACAGGGTCTAGCATTCAGCCTTGTCAGTATGGGAGCAGGGATTGATTTGTATCTCAAACCTACAGAACAGAGGAGAACTCGAGGCATCAGAAACCCCAAAACCAAACTATGCCTTGCTGCTGCAGCGGCTCACTGGCTGTGGACATTTCCAGCCCACACCAGTCAAGTCAGAGCACATTGCATCCTTCTTGTGCCAGCCAAGCCTTTGTCTCAAGGCCCCACAGCTCCAACAATCCCTCAACACCTCCAGTTTTCCTCCTGTACTCACCTGGACCTCAGCGTTACTTGTGCCAATGGCAAGGTAGTTTCCTTCTTCAACCCAAGACACAGAGGAAACGTACTCAGCTGTGTGCTCCATCTCCATCAGCTTTATAATTTCCCCTGTGGTGTGGTTCCACAGATAGACGGAGGTGTCCAGAGCCACTGCCAGGAAGTTCCGAGTGCTCCAGTCAATGAGATTCAGATCTACAGTTTGGAATAGCAGTGTCATTGTGCTTCCCTGAAGAACTCTGCCCTTCCACCAGTGCTGATGCTGCACCTTCCACCAGCACCAAGTGTGCATGCACACATGCAGACACACAGGCAGGGAAGGAGCTGCCTTCTGGGTATCACCATGCCCAGCTTGGGGGTCAGGTAGCCCTGAGACAAGTCACCTGCGCAGCACTCAGGACCACTGTTCCCAAAAGGCTACACAGGGACACACCAAAAGTGGCCCATGGCAGTCCGAGTGCATCAGATACTGCAACAGCCCAGGCAGAGTTCCAGTTCCTTGGACCACACCATCCTAGGAACTGCACTCCGCTGCAGAACCATCTCAGTGCCCAGCACTCAACATTGTGGCCCACTTACAATAGTCATTGCGGATCTCCGGGGCATCCAGGATCCGGTCTGGCATTGACGGAATATATCTGGCACTCTTCTTGCTGGATGAAGGCGTCATCTTTTGACTGTAGAGCACTTTCAGGTTGTTCTGATAGCCTGTGTGCAGAGAAACACTTTTGTTAACCCAAGTTACTGTTTCCTCCCAGCTAAGCCCTGCACACCCAAGATGAAATCCTTTCTAGTAAGAATGGAGTCCCGAGAGCGGAGCAACTCTCAGAAGAGCACAGGGCGCTAACAGCCCTGGCAGTGTGAGCTGCTGAACCAGGGGCAGATCTAGGTCTGAAATTCAAAGGCACAAGTTTAACTGACAAACACTTGGTTTTCTGTATCCCATTACATTTAGCGAAAGTTAAGGTACAAAGCAAACAGCAGGGAGTTTGAAGCTTTTGCAGACATCAGGAAGGTTTGCCACTTGCAGTACCAGGAAGCATCAGGCAGCTTTTGTCAATCAATTCACTGTAGCTGTTACACAGCCCCTGGAAACCTAAGGATTAGAGAGACTCCAGTATGCACAGCAGCTCTGAGGAGCCAGTTGATCCCTCCTGTGTCCACATATAGGGTCCTCTGTGTTGCTGTTCCCCTGCCCGGGTATCTCCAACTGAGTGGACTCAGTCTTACCTTCCAGAGCATTCTGTGGCTTTCCACTGAGACGGAGGATCTTTGACTCTTCTATATCAAAGCCATTCAGATTCACTGCCCAGGCTTTCTGGCGTTCCTACAAAGACAATCGACCCTCAGCAAGATGCATTTGAAAAACAAAGCCCATGCTTAACTTAAAACTGCACCTGGCACAGTACACACCTAAGCCTCCTTCTCCTAGAATCAGGAGGTGCACAACCATGGGATTGGGAGTCAGCTGCATCCATCTAGCTCAAAGTGTTTTTTCCTCACACTGGCAAGCAGTCTTGCTCACATTCTCATACAGAAGAGTGGCAAGTTTAGTGTGTCCTTGCCAGCGGAGAAAGCCACAGCCACAAGGAACCAAATGCTTCATAAATAGACTTCAGAACACAGTATATATATTCCACAATAGCTCCCCATGTAGACACTGTCCTGGAATAGCTACCAGCAGCAATTTCACTGGGGACAGGCTCACAGCTTTGTCTCTCTGTTGCCTGCTCTATTTTAAAGCCTCTTTAGCCCAAAGTTGTGTTTTGCTACCAGAAGTGATAGAGGCTCTCCCCTGTGCCTAGGGAAACATCCCTACAGAACAGCTACACTCACACTCATATGTACCTATTCCATTCACAGGCCCTACAGCTTCTGCTTCATCCTAAGCTCTTGAGGGCCAGAGCTGGGAGCAGTGATGTTGGTGCTGTCAGCCTCATGCACTCACTTGATAGAGCTTAGTCTGCTTCTCTATGAAAGGCCAGGAAGGATCAGCTGTTTGGCAGTGACCACTGTAGTAATTGTAACTTAGAAACATGCTCACCTTCTTGGTAGGCGACTCCTCAGCAGGGTCATTCTCTTTGGTCAGGAGGAAATTAGCCATCTCCATCCGCATGGTGTTGCGGTTGGGAATGTAGCGATCCGGCCCAGCATTTGTTGGAGTCTTCTGGGTTTTAGATCCAGATTTACCTGCATTCACATGGATAAACATTGTCTGACAGCTACTGAACAGCCTGTATTGAAGCTTTCATGAGACAGCAAAGCCAGTGCTTTTCCACACCACACCTAGCAGACAAGCAGGACTCAGAGCTTGGGCCATCCAAATCACAATTAACTTGTATCTGTGTCCCAAGACTAATAGCACTAGTTGAGGACTGTCAACAGGCAACTCCTTAGGTCTAGCACAGCAATTACAGAATTCACAGACAAAGGGAGGATGCAAAACGACTGTAACAGCCTATAAAGCTATCAGAAACCAGTTCCAACAGACAGCTGTGCCAGAAGGGCTCAGCAGCTCCTCCAGCTTCAGTGCTTAGAGCTCTGCCCGCCTCCTGCTGGCGAGGAGAATGCGGGCCACATCCCAGGAGCCAGGCAGTGCAGCGCACCTCCTCCTGCCCGAGCAGGAGCCTGGCACAGACCCCAGAGCCCCTCAGCTCCAGGTGATGCTCCCCACACCGACCCTCTGCTGTCGGTCATCCCCACTCACCGGGTGTCCTGGACGGAGTCTTGCTGCAGCTGTGGGAGCGATTGGCCGGTTTCATGGGGGACATGCCGATGGTGGGGCTGCACCCGGGGCCGCTGCCCTCCTTGGCTTTGCGTTGCCAGCGAGCGGGCGGCGCGTTGGGGATGGTGGTGTCCAGCTTGAGCAGCCCGTGCAGGTCTGCCTCGAACACGAACTGCGCCATGGCCTGCGGGGACAGACAGGCTGTGCCCCCCACAAGGGCTGCTCCAGCCCAGGGCTCCTCAGAGCCCCCAACACCCAGGACACAGAATGGGATGGAGGGAACCTTAAAGCCCACCCAGTTCCACCCCCCTGCCATGGGCAGGGGCACCTCCCACTGGATCAGGCTGCTCAAGGCCCCATCCAACCTGGCCTTGAACACCGCCAGGGAGGGGGCAGCCACAGCTCCCCTGGGCAACCTGGGCCAGGGCCTCACCGCCCTCGTGGTGAGGAATTTCTTCCTAATGTCTAATCTAAATCATCCCCCTTCCAATTTAAAGGCTTTCCCTCACATCCTATCACTCCATGCTCTTGTAAAAAGTCCCTCCTCAGTTTTCCTGGAGCCCCTTTCAGCACTGGAAGCTGCTCTAAGGTCTCCCTTCTCTTCTCCAGGCTGAAGAACCCCTCTCCCCCTCAAGGTCCCCCTCTCCATCCTCACTCTCGACTCAAGCCCCAAGGTCCCCGTTTCCTTTCCCTTTCCCTTTCCCGTTCCCGTTCCCGTTCCCGTCCCCCGTCCCCCGTCCCCCGTCCCCCGTCCCCCGTCAGGCCCGACCTGCCCCACTCTCACCTTCAACCGCAACCCAAGGCTCGCGGCCCCCCCAGCACCGGCACCGCTTTTAAACCCCGCGCGGCCGCTCCTCCCATTGGCTGCTTCAAACCCAAACGCCGCTTGCGGCCACGGCAACCGCCGCGCACCGCCTCGCCATTGGCTGCGGCCGCGCGTCGGGGAGGGGCTTAAACCAGTGGGCGGGGCTTCACCAACTGGACGCCCCAGTGGGCTGGGCCGCTATCACTGGGCTGCTTCGTGGGCGGGGCTTCAATGAGTGGGCGGGACTTCCACCGCTAAGGGACTCCTTGGGCTTGGCTTCTACCGCTGGGCAGCTCAGTGGGCGGGGCTCCGGCTCCGCCGGCAGCTCAATGGGCTTGGTTTCCCTCAGTGGGCTTGGCTTTAAGCACGGGGAGACTAAGTAGGCGGGGCTTCGCTCTCGGCTCAGTGGGCGGGGATTTCCCCGCCGGACGGCTCATTGGGCGTGGCTTCACCAGTGGGCGGGGTTCAAACCAATGGACGGGGTTCACAAGTGGGCGGGGCTTTTTCCGCCGGACGGATCGATGGGCGGGACTTCAACAGGCGGTAGGACTCCAGTAGTGGGCGTGGCTTCCTAAGTGGGCGGGACTTGAACAGCGGATGGGACTTAATTGTGGGCGGGGTTTCCCCCCAGTGGGCGGGGTTTATCGCTCGGGCTCCGCCCCCCGGAGGGTCGAGAAAGGAGAGCTGGAGGCCGGGTCTCTGCGGGGTTCCTTTATGTCGGGCTCGGCCCCGAGGGCGGCCCGCGCGGGTCCCAGCCGCTGAGGAGCAGATAGGACTGGTTGGCGATGTCGGTGCCCGGCAGCCGGCTGGCAGCGAGCTCCGGCGGCGAGCGCGGCTCCCCCCGCGGGCCGGGCAGCACCTCGAGCAGGCAGGGCAGCACGGGCTCCTCCGGGGGCTGCTTGTAGAACGCCTAGTGGGGCGGGACACAGAGTGGGCGCCGTGGGAGCTCTCCCTTTCCAGCAGCTCCCCCCTTCCAGCAGCTCCCCACTTCCAGCAGCACCCCTCTTCCAGCAGCACCCCTCTTCCAGCAGCACCCCTCTTCCAGCAGCATCCCCCTTCCAGCAGCTCTTCCCTTCCAGCATTTTCCCTCCTTCCAGCAGCACCCCCCTTCCAGCAGCTCCCCCTTCCAGCATTTTGCCCCCTTCCAGCAGCTCCTCTCCTAGTAATTCCCCCTGCCTTGAGCTGCCCCTGGAAAGCTGACTCCCCAGAGATCTGCCCTCCAGATCTACCCTGGGAGCTGGTCCCTTGGGAGCTGCCCCCCCTGGAGCTGCCCCGTCCCCTCACCTGGCCATGCTTGCTGCTCTCATGGAAGAAGCTGCCCAGCGCACGGTGGAGGTCAGGGACAGGTGGCCACAGCTTCTGCTTCACATTGCTGGATGCGAGGAAGGGGGTGTCAAAGGCAAAACCCAATCCTGGGGTACCCTGATGCCCCCCCTGGGCAGGGAGCCCAGGCTGGGACCCCCTCTCGCCTGCCCCCTTACCTGTAGAGCGAGGGGAAGGTGCAGCGCAGCCCCAGGAGCACCCCAGTAAAGACCAGCGGCACCACTGTGACACTCGGGATGATCCAGTCTGCATCAGAGGAGGAACGCTGACACTGGTGTCCTCCCAGACCTGCCACCACTGAGCCCTTGGCAGCCTTACCACCCAGCGCTCCCCATCCCATTTCCAGCACTCTTGATCTTTAGATTTTGATTAGACATTAGGAAAATTCTTCACCATGATGGTGGTGAGGCCCTGGCCCAGGTTCCCCAGGGAAGCTGTGGCTGTCCCATCCCTGGAGGTGTTCAAGGCCAGGTTGGATGGGGCTTTGAGCAGCCTGATCCAGCGGGAGGTGTCCCTGCCCATGGCAGGGGGGTGGAATTCGATGACCTTTAAGGTCCCTTCCAACCCAAACCATTCTACGATTCTGCCCTTGGCTCTGCAGCTCTGCTGGACGCAGCCTCCGCTCCCAACCTGCCCCTTACCCGCATCGGCCATGGCGTCAACTACAACAGGTTTGGACCAGGCGCTCCAGCTGCCCTGGTACGATGGCCCGCTGGGCTGGGCCCGCACCTGGGCATGGTAGCGGGCACCTGGCCGTAAGTCCAGCACTTCTTTCCTGGCTGCCCTTGGGATCTGCAGAACCTGTGGGGTAGAGCCAAGCTGGAGGTGAAGGCTGCGCTGGGATGGTCAAAGAGCAGCGCTGGGATGTGCGTCCATCCTGCCATGTGCTGGCAGCAGAGGTGGGCAGGGCTGCTCATGAGAGCCCTGGCTATGCTGTACCTTCCAGTCCTGGCTGTTCTCCACAGCATAGCGAACTTGGTAGTGCAGCTGCTCTGCCAGTGCCTCCAGGGGTGGCAGCCACTGCAGGCTCAGCTGGCCCTGGGACACTGAAGCCTGGATCAGCTGTGGGGCATCTGTGAGCACTGTTGGAGACAGGGATGCATTGCTGGCATGGGATGCTGCATCCCCCTCCAGCCAGGCATGGGCAAGAGCAGGGGCTGCGGTGGTGTTGGGACTCACCGGCCTCGTGGAGCCAGAAGGGCTCCTTGAAGTAGCTGAGCGTGGATTGTTCATGGGGCTGTGTGACATTCACCAGGATGGAGATGGCACTGCCAGCTCTGGGTTGGAAGGTGCAGGCATGGGTGCCCTGGATGCCCACACTTGCCTCCTCACACCGCTGCCACGTCTCTTCCCTGTGTGAGGAGCAGGGACCCAGTCAGCCCCACCATGGCATTGCTGCACCCCTTGCCTGATGCCAGCCCTGCTCTGAGGCCACCCTGTCCCCACGGCCAGCACTTGCCCAGGAAAGACAGCACTGCCCGTGGTCAGAGGGACAGTGTGGTTAGGAGTGGTGGTAGGGAGGTGTGAGGTCCATGGTGGCAGGGCACAGGACCAGCTGGCACAGTGATGTGGGATGCTGAGCAGGGCTGGAGGTCCCTGGGGTGTGCCACCCCTCTGCTTGTGCACCATGTCCCTGCTGTGCCCCCTTACCTCGTGCCAGCCCCACTTGGAGGTGGTCGATAGAAGAGCTGGTGGGAGCTGTGGGGCTCTGCAGGGTCCCTGCTCCACTCGCAGCGCACGTGCCGCAGGTCAGGGGTGCTGCAGCGCAGCCCGATGTCTCCTGGGCAGATGAGAACCAGGGCAGGGAGGGGGCTGCGTCCCGCTGGTCCCCCAAAACCTGTGTGCTGCACCTCACCTACCCCAGGACCCCCACCCCTCGCAGCCCCAGGGGTGGGTGCCTCCCTGGCAGTGGGGATGGCTGCTCACCAGAGGAACGGGGTGTCTCCGCGGACACTGCGTGTGACCAGGGCCCCCAGACGCCATCCATGGAGGTGCCATCAGGCTTGCTGCGCACCTGGATGTGGTACCTCACCCCTGGCTGCAGGTCATGAAGGACCACCCAAGTGTTGGCCTGGACCAGCCCCTGCAGAAGAAGAGCCAGGCTGGGGAGTGGCTGTGGCCCCCAAGTGTCCCTTGCTCGTCCCTGGCCCATTTATGTACCTGCCCCACTCCCGGGGAGGCTGCGGCTGCCCCGGCCGTGGGTGCCTGGGTGCTGATGCCCGGCTGCCTGGAGGAGTCCCCAGGGTGCTGCCCGCTGGGGTCCAGCGTGGTGCTGCAGGGCATCTCTGGGGAGCTGGCAGGGCAGCGCTGCACCTCGTAGAGGAAGAAGTTCAGGTAGTCAACGAGCGGAGGCTGCCACGACACGTAGAGCTGCCCCGCAGCCCCAGCCCAGCGGGCTGTGATGTTTGTTGGGGGAGCAATGAGACCTGTGGGGAACATGCTGAGCGTTTGCCCTCCTGTGGCAACCTCCACTTGGGCACCCCCTGGGGGGCACCCAGCATGCAGGGCACGGGGTGCTGCAGCCCCCTCAGTGGGCAGAAGGGCAAGAGACCCAGATTTTGGGACTGTCCCGGTATGATGCGGAGGGACTCACCCACTGCATCCACGCTGAGCTCCCGCCAGTACTTGGTCTGGTTGGTGGTGGCATCCAGAACGCGGAGGTGGAGCTGGATAAAGAGTCGTACATCCTGGACGGGGAAGATGCAGACATGCCGCTTCCCAATGGCCCTATGGTGCCACGTGGAGACCACACAGGCCTTGGGCACGTCTCTGAGGAACAGAAAGTGGGATCCTGCAGCACCCCATGCTTACTGCCCGAGACCAGGCTGCAGGAGAGGGGACCTGGGACACAGCACCGAGAACTCGGTGTCGTCAGCTCCTTCTCTATGTCCCAATCTGCTGCTGCAGGACACCATCCCCATGGGGCTGAGGGACAGCCAAGGTCCCAGCCCTGCCAGAGGGTGTGCAGTGGCTGCTGAGTATCTCCCGTGGGCTTTCCACCATCTTTCCTTGCAGCTGGGAGCCACTAGGATGGCACAGAGTGCTGTGGCACCTTGACCTTGCTGCTCTCTGTAGGGATGAGTGGGAGGTTGGACTGTGTCCCCACCACCTCCTACCTGCTGTACCAGTAGTAGAAGTGGCACATCCTGCTTGTTGCCTCCTCCTCATCATCATCCCAGAAGCAGGTGAGGTCCTCAAAGGTGCGGGAGAAACAGAGGATGTCCTCAGGCACCCCTGCCAGCAGCGCAGCATCTGGGAGGAGTGTGGGCATGAAGGAGCCCCTGGGCACACACCCATCCCCATCCCACCTGTGTCCCCCTGTCCCATGCCTGCTGGCCAGCTTGCCTTCCAAGTCAGTCCCTGCAGGCATCTGGGGCAGCATGGGCATGGATATGGGTATGGCTGCAGCACAGGTGTCCTTTGCCAGCTTGGCACAGCAGGGAGGGATGTGGCATGCATGCTGGCTACTGGCTCGCACGGGGGTTCTGGCTGGTGGCAAGGCTCCCCACCAGCCAACCCCACTGCTCCCCCCTCCCCGGTCCTTTGGGACAAACAAACATCCCAAAATAGTCCTGCGGTCAGAGAGGGGCTCGGGGCCTGGCTGATCCTTGGGCGATCAGGGGGAATCACCTCTGCCCTGTTCACGCCGGAAAGTGAGCGGAAGTGAGATAAGGAGCAGCGTCTTCCCAGGGAGAGGGAAAGAGCCTCAAAGCATCGGGGCTGGCGTGGGGGCCTGTGGCCCTGAGCAGGGGGGATGCTCAAACCCCAGCACCCCAGCCTGGGGGGCTCTGGATTTCTCTGCGAGCCACCCTTCCCGTCATTACAGGGATGAGTGGGAGCATCACGCCCTGCAGGATCTCCATCTCCAGTATGAGTGGCTTTGCTGACAATACGGGTGCCTGTTCTCATTTGTCAGGGAAAAGGCGACAGCCCCAAGATGCAGATGTTGAAGCACAGGATGTTGCTGTCCACCGCATTGCTCCAGAACTCCTTTCTCCTCCACAGCCTCCACCTTGGGACCTGCTCCAGCCTTCCTTCTCTCCCTCCTGGGATGTGCTCTCTTCTCCAGGGGCTTCCCACAACAAGCTCCTGGGCAGTGCCTGGCCCTGTTCCATGGGCTGAATGCATCTGCTGCCTGCTCTGCACCCCCTGTGTTGCTGGCTGAGCCCACAGTGGGTGAAGAATAAGGGACAATGCCCAAATATCCTTGCCAACTCCTCGGTGTGCCCCCACTCTCCCTGTCCCTTCCCTTGCGCTGACTCCCCTGCCTTGTTTCTCCTTTCCCAGCCCTGTGTTGCCTTCCTCCTTTCGTAGCCCACGTCTCCTCCCTGCAGACCGCAGCCCCCCAACCTGCTCTTCCCTTTTTGTGCCCTGTGGGAATATAATGGAAGATTGTCGAGGAGGAATTGTAAAACACGCTGAAGTGACCTTGCAGCTGGGATGTAGAAAAATACGTAAATCACGCTAGTCATTGCTTAGTCTAGTGTGCTTCACAAGGACAACCTTTGTGTTTAGGTAATGTAGGCCTGTGATAAACTCAGGGCAATCTTAGAAAACAACAGGCTTGAGGTTTCTGCCCTGCTGTAAGAAAGGTCAAAGCACAGTGGAAGACACTCTGCCTTTCCCTGATAGGCACAGGAAAAGGAACAGGTTTGGGATTCACACATTCCAGTAAGGGAAAGTTGCCCAGGGAAGTAGATGCCCCATCCTTGGAGGTGTTCAAGGCCAGGTTGGATAGGGCTTTGAGCAGCCTGGTCCAGTGCGAGGTGTCCCTGCCCGTGGCAGGAGGGTTGGAACTAGATGATCTTTGAGGTCCCTTCCACCTCAAACCATTCTATGATTCCATGATTCTATGATTCTATGCCTGAGCTCCGTGGTGCCTGTGCTCTGGTCTGCGTTTCCCCTGACTGGGTGCTGTTTTGAAGTTCCCCTGGTTCACAAGGTAACAGAGATAAATTTACTCTTTGCATTTTATCCGTGGCTTTGTGGTTGTTCCTGCATCCTGCCTGTGTTTGGCTCACTCTCTCCCCATTGCCCCCACACCCCAGGCCTCATGCCTGGTCCATGACCCCCACAGCTCCCAGTGTGAGGGTATTGGGTGCCCTGGTCCCCAGTGGCACAGGGACCCATGGCATCAGTGGGGAGCCACACTGGTCCTGTGGCTACCAGAGCACCTTTGCTGGGCGCAGGTTGTTTCCTAGGAAGAGCAGCCGCAAGCTCTGCAGCCCACATCAGTCATGCGTGGTGGGCTCAGGGCACAGCAATGCAGTGTTGCAGGTGGGAGGAGGACCAGCCCAACCCCAGCATCCCTCCCATTGCCCCTACAGGAGGGACTCAAAACATGCTACCAAGGCTGCCATGGCCAGAGAACTGAGGTGGGCTGGAGAGGTCAGCAAGAGGTTGACAGGGTTTTGGTCAGTTATTGCTTTTTATGCTGTTATAGAAAGCGTTAAAACAGCTAAGGAGGGGCTCGAAGAAAGCGTGGAGAGGCCTGAAATGGGAGAAAGCTGGGAAGCAGTTCTGCTGGGCGCAGCAAGACAGGCTGGGACCAGCTGCCAGCTGAGCTGAAGATGCTTGGTGGAGCAGTAAGGTCATGGCAAGTCCGGAGTAGGAGCATCGGGGTTAGCCCAGCAGTGCTGTGGTGTTACTGTGGTGCAGAGCCAGCCTGTCAGACATCAGCTTGAATTTTGCTCAGGCCATCATCATCATAACTCAAAGAGCTTTGTGTGAGTGAGGAGCCCCTCTGCTACCTCTGTGGGGCTGGGAACTGCAGGGTGCCATCCAGAGGGCTATTTGGGGATAGCCAGGTCCTGCCCACAGAAAGCAAGGACATGCCTTTGCTCCAGGCACCCCAAGATGTTCCATGGGTGAGAAGGGAGCTCCATTGCCCACCCTGAACACCCCTGACATATCCTCCTGGGATCCCCCTCCCCAACCCTGCAGGTTCTGGCTGCCGTAGAGTGCTTGCTGCCCACGCCTGGCATGCCAGTCCCTCTCTGGCCCACCCTTTGGAGGAGAACATGGCCCCAGGGACCTACCTTGGGGTGTCACTGGCTCAGGAGTTGACAACGGGCTGTGGAAGCTGAGCAGGACAGCAGGGAGCAGCGAGAGCAGCCAGCCCTGGTGCAGACAGGCTGCCATCCTGCAACCCGTGTACCGGGGCTGTGTGTGCTGTGCTTGGCCCTTCCCAGCGCCCTGGGAGCTGCTGTGGCTCTGCCGGGTGACACCTTTATCTGGGAAGTGGTGGCTGTGCAGCTCAGGAAGCCTGGCTGGAGGCTCCCCCCACCCCATCGCCTGCACTTCCCCGTGCCCAAAACCACCGTGCCGCGGTCTCCCCACCGCCAGCCGCAGTGCCAAGAGAGGCTGCTCCTATCAGATAGGAGGCACGTCCTGCTCTTGTGGCCACCGACACACTGGGAGGCTGGAGTAGGAAGAAAAACAACCCCTGAGATGGGAGGGAGGCCCCCATATGGGGTAAAACAGAGCAGGACAGGCTCTTGGGGGCTGCAGGCACGTTGGAGAATAGGATAAGAGGTGGCTGCTCTGGCTCCATCCCACCGTGTGCTGTCTGGGTCTGCTCCGTGTGTCCCAGCAGCGCTGTTCCCATGGCTGTACCAGGAGAGCTGAGGGCATAGGGAGCATTGGCAGGGCCCACACAGCTACCAGTGGTGCCAATGCAGGAGCAGAACCACCATGGTGGGGTCCCACAGGCATGCTCAACCTCATGCTAATCCACCACTGTCCCCCTGCATGGGCGACTGTAGCAATGTCCCATCCTGCCAGGGCACAGCACCGTGGCACAGCCCGGGGAGCACCAGCACAGAGAGCCACAGGGACACGCGTCCCCACCATGCCGAGGGTGGCTTGGCTTCTCCTTGCATTACAGCCGAGAACAGCACTACAGCACTGCAGGGAGACAAGAACAGCAAACACCAATTTGTCACAGTCAAATTTTGGTGTTTGTTTCCACTTCCTTCTCCATCCATTTACTGAGCTTTGCTGTAAGTGAGGCAGAAAGCAGAAAGCCCTCAGTGTGCACAGGGCTAATGGCACTGCCCCAAATGCTGTTCCCCACCAGTGGTGGAGGAGGGACAGAGTCAGTGGCACAGATCTGGCTGCTTGTGAGAGTCAGTCCCCATCACCGTTTCACTGGGGACCTAGTGATGGGGCAGAGAGGCTGCTTGCTAACAGCTGTGGTGGACACTAAGGAGCACTAGAGGCCAGAATGAGAAATCAAAATGTTATTGACAGGGTTGAAACACCTTCTGGGGAAAAAGGACTCTTGTCCAGAAGGGCAAATGCAAATACCCCCTCTTTCAGCTGGGATACTGGGCTACGAAGGAGCAGCCCTTGCTTCCTGTGGACTGCAGAAGACAGCTAGACCATCTATGGATGGTCCACCTAGGGCTTAGCAAGCTCAAGCCAACAGAGACGAAGCCCACCCGCTGTTGATGTTACAAATGGCAGCAGCGCAGGATGAGAGACTGCGGCCTGGGGCAGAAGCTGCCCATGTGAGGGTCAACGCAGAGCCCAGGCGATCCTTGAGGAACCGGCATGTGAGGGAGAATCGCCCCAGCAGCATATGTTCAAGCAGGCTGGTGGAACGTGACGGTCCCTTTGCAAGATGTGGCTCAGCACAGTGCTAGGCAGGTGCCAGCTGGCCAGGGTGGGAATGGTGTGGAGCTGCACAGCCCTGCAGGGACCATCTGGAGGAACGGGGTCACTCCTGTGAAGAGCGGCCAATGGAGAGGAAGCTGCAGGAACAGTTTTGAAGCATGCAAGAGGCAGCGGCACAAAGGAAGGACACAGTCTGTTCTCCCGTGGGGACAGGACAAGGTCTTAAATTGCAGGAGGAGAGATCCCAGATGGATACTAAGAAAACCCATCCCCACAGCATGATGAGACCTGGGGCTTCTCTGTGGGTGCTGGGGCATCCCTGGGGATCATCAGAGGACCCCAATGGGGACAGGATCCCAAGGAGTGCCCAACAGTGCAGCAGACCACTGGGGCCCTGCATTCTGTTCGCCAGTGTCATCAGAGGGGCAGACCTGGGCCCCCATCTCCACTCCTCTGGACCTGGCTGCCTGTTGCACGATGTTTATTGTCCATAAGGTAGAGCTGGCCCCTCCGAAGAGTTACTGCAGAGCTGGAGGCTGTGCTCAGCCAACGCTGTCCCTTGGTTGCTTCCAGTGGCTGGGGTGGCCCTGTCCCAAGGCTGCAGCAATGCTCACAGTGCCGCTGGCAGTTCTGCAAGCCTAAAGCCGCAGGGCAGGCAGCTGCTGGGTCGCTGCTTCCCCTCTTGCTCCAAGGCTTGGGCATTTGTGTCCGTGGGTTCAGGTGGCCCTACCTTGGCTCCTGAGAGCCCCTCTCCTGCCCACTCTGCTGCAAATGCCCATCTGCTGCTGGTCCTTGGGGGCCGTCCCAGCCTACCCCCTGGCAGCGTGGGGCTGTGTCGGTGGCTGCAGCACGCCTGCATGGCTGGCACATGCTGGGTAACAGCCAGAGAGAGGATGGCACAGTCCTGCTGCCGGGAAGGCGCTCTCAGGAAGGGGCACTGGCATTTATCCGCTTGGCCGTGGATGGGGACAGGCAGTCCCTTGTCCGCCCAGCAGTGTCCCAGCAGGCTGGAGCCAGCATTGCCTCTCTGCGTGGTGCCAGCGCAGCCTCATGCCTCCTCGGCGGTGGCATCAATCCCTGCGTAGGTGAAGTTCTCAAACAGGGCCATGTTCACGTAGGCCTGCGGGAAAACCTCAGTCAGGAGCCGATTGTGACTGTGTCCACATCTACCTTCTCACTAGCACGCTCGCAGGTGCTGTGCCTCGGAGGGAGGTGATGGGGATCCCCACACCCAAAAAATCTGATGCTGGGGTTACCGCCATGACTGGTGGGGTCACACAGATTCTGCTGCTGGATGTCTCTGCCCTGAGCCCAAGGGATGCTCCAGCATTCAGACAAGCCCGAGCAGGATGGGCATCCCTCCTGCTGATATGCCACCACTCACCTTCCTGGCCTCCAGCATGCGGATGAGCTGCATGGAGATCTGGGCGAAGGGCGGGCGCTCGTAGGGGCGGTCACGCCAGCACTGCCGCATCAGCTCGTACCTGGGGGCAGAGAGACAGCGGCACAGCGTAAGTGGGGTAAAGGGGACAGAAAAGCTGTTTGCAAGAGATGGGGGAAGCAGGTGGGAAACCAAAGCTCAGCAAGCGTGCTTGGGGTATGGGAGCTTAGCTTATACGTCAGCCCTACTGAAGAGGAGAATAAAGCAGGAGTTACTGCAAGCTGGTGGGGCACTGGGGTCAGGGGAATGTGGGTGCCACGGTCAGCCAGGGCTCTCTGCCCACTTACACTTCATCATCACAGTTCCGTGGCTTCTCCATGCGGTAGCCCTGGGGCAGCTTCTCGTAGAGCTCAGCACACGTCATCCCGCAGTACGGTGTCCCCCCTGCAACCAGAGACACAGATGGCTGCAGCCGGGACAGTCCCTGGGGTGTCCCCTCTGACAGAGGGTTGTCCCCTCTGATCAGACCTGCAGGGACTCGAGTGGAGGCAGGGGACACAGAAGAGCCTTACCCAAACTGACGATCTCCCAGAGCAGTACACCAAATGACCACCTGAAAGGGCAAGAACCAAGCTAGTGATGGAGCCTTCAGCCATGCCTCAGTGATGAGCATGGGGCAAAGCCCAGGGTGGAGGAGGCATCCAGGACTTGAGCTGAGCTGGCAGATCCCCAAGGAGATGCAGCAGCATCACCTCCAGCCCTTGCAGCACCCAGAGCAAAAGCATTGCTGCACTGACCACCCCGAAGAGGACCAGAGGCAGCCACATCTGTGCCCCAGGTCTGGTGCCCCTGCCTGCAGGACTTACACATCGCTCTTGGTGGTGTACACGCTATAGTTCAGGGACTCGATGGCCATCCAGCGAACCGGCAAGCGGCCCTGGGGAAAGAGAGAGCTACTGTCAAGGAAAGGGGGATGTCCTGTGGACAGAAGGCAGCTGTGACCCAGCCAGTCCCAACATGGTGGGTCACTCCTGTTGATGGCGGGGGTCCTGCCCACTGGCATCGGTGCAGGCCCCATGGAGATGCTTCACTCCTGCCTCACCATTGTCTTCTTCACATAGACCTCCTCGCCTCTGGAGAGGCCAAAGTCAGCAATTTTTGAGGCCAGATTTTCTCCCACTAGAATATTCCTGGCTGCCAGGTCCCTGTGAATGAACTGAAAGAGAAGCCAACAGTGAGCACTAGCCACATGCTCCCTCCTGCTGGCCAGGGGTCTTGTGTCTTGGAATGGAGTCCCCAGAACCCAGGGAAAGAATGTTTTGTTGGGAACGTACCTGCTTCTCACTCAGGTACTGCATCCCCTTTGCTACATCTGAAGCAAACTGGAGGAGCTGCTGGGAGGTGAGGGTGGAGGCAGTGCCGTGCTCCTTGGCAAAGGCTGGGTCTGTCTCCAAGACTCGGCTTTTGCGGAGGAAGTCAAGGAGGTTTCCATAAGGAGCATACTCAATGGCGATGTACAGGTAGCCTGGTGGGCAGGAGGAGGTTGAGCTCGTGGGGCTTTCCTCAGCAAAGAGGAACACACAGCTGGGCAGGGGCCGTGGGGCTGGGGATAGGGGAGAGAGGAATGGCCCTCACCCTTGTTCTCACAAGCACCCAGCAAGTTGATGATGTTGGGGTGATGGCCCAGTTTGCACAGCACCTCCAGCTCCCCGGCAAAGTCCCGATGGTCGTTCTCTGAAGCAAATTCTGGAAGCAAAGAAGGGATGGACACCTCAGTCTTACAACAAGGGCCCTTCTTCCGCTCCCCCATTGATGGATCCTCTCCATTTTCAGCCCCAGCATACAGCTGTATCCCCCAGCCCACTCTGCCTGACTCCTCCCATGCTCACCTTTCAGCATCTTTATGGCTGCATTCATTTTCAGGCCATCCTTTTTGATCATGGCTCTGATGACCTGCCCGAAGTTCCCCTCCCCTATCATGTCCTCAAACTTGATGTCTTCCCACTCCAGGATGGGGTAGCTGAGCGGCTCAGGCTGTGGTTTGGGCCGTCGGGTCAGGGTCAGGGTTCCCGAATTGAACTGCAGGATGGTCTCTTCCCCCTGGCAGATGGAAGTGGATGAGGTTAGAGGCACCGGGCACCTCTCTGCCCGCGCAGCAGTCCCGGCAGGGCAGGCGTCGTGGGCAAGGGTGGGCTCCGCACCCTCTCCGCGTGGAAGTGAGGTCTGGCTGTGTCCGGACTGGAGGCTATGGAGCGTGACCTGGATCGGGCTGGGACGTGGGGAGCTGGGGACACGGTCCTGGAGGGGCAGGCGGCACTCACCGAGCCAGACTGGTACGTAAAAGTGCGGCGCCGGTGGAAAAAATTCTTCTTGATGAGGAAAAGTGCCAGAAGGGCAAAGAGGATGGTGAAGCAGGTGACGGACACGGAGCCAATGATGGCCAAGAGCAGCTGCTGGTCTATTCCTGCCTGCTCGGTGCTCTGGCTGCCCAGGCTGGGTGGCACGCTTAGCGCTCCTGCCGAAAGGAGGGATGGAGGGTTGTGGTCCACGGCCACGTCCTGCCCAGGCTGCATGGGTGGCCAAGCACCAAGACAGAAGCTCTCTCCCAACTCTGGGACCCCATGAAAACACCACAACCATATCCTCAGCTACTGCTGCCATGGTGGCACAAGGGTGAGGGTCACTGCCTGGTCTCTGACACCAAACCTGCTGGTTTGTGGACCTCCAACCATCCTTGGGTCCAGCTACCAGCTCCTCCCATGCCGGCTCTGCCCTGCTCCTCTAGCCCCTCACACCCTGGCCAATGCAGAGCCACTCTGTGGATACTGTGCTGTCCCTATGTCATCTCTGCCCCATCAGAACAGGGAGGAGCGTGATTTCTGAGGAGACCCACAAGTGTTTTGGCCTTGAGCTGCTGCTTCAGAGCCACTCTCTGAGATTACTACAAGCACCCTGGTCATTCTTTGCTGACCCAGATGCTGCACCCATGGTCCAGCAGAGTCGTGAGCCCTCTGCCTGCTGGAACACCCCTCTCACCGTCCCCCAGGGTCTTGGCTTTCACGGGCTGGCTCCATTCCCCTGGGACATGGGAGTTGGCTCGGACACGAAACTGGTAGGTGGTGCTGGCATTGAGGCCCCTGACGATCTTGGTGGTCTCAGTGCCACTGTCGGTGTCGATCCACTGGGGCTCGCTGGTACCCCCCACCTGCTGCAGCTCCACAATGTACTTGGTGATGCCCCCGTTGGGGTACTCAGGGACCTGCCAGGAGAGCCTGACAGCGGTGCTGGACACGGACTCTGCTGAGAGCAACCGTGGTGAGGAGGGCCCTGGAACAAAGAGAGGAGAAGGTCAGTCCCAGGACAGAGCTCCTGGCACTGCAGCAGCCGAACGCTTCTGCGAGGATCAGATCCCATGGATGGCAATTGCAGCCAAAGCTGTGTCAGGTTTGATGGACCACCAGGAAACCCCAGCCCCTGCTTGGAGGAGGGACAGGAGGAGCTGAAGCTGCTTTCCAGGTACAACAGTAGGGCAGGACTGCACCCCAAATGCTCCCAGCCCCAGAGACTGCCAGGCTAGATGTCTGTGTGCTCACTTGCCCTTGGATTGTTTTCTTTCTTCAATCCTCCCTCACACATGAAGTTTCCACTGCCTCCTCTCCATCTTCACAGCGTGCCCATATCACTAACCTCCAAACTCCAAATCACACATAGCTCTTGCAAGCAACAAGGGAGGAAAACCTTACCTCCTCCAAGGCTGATGCCCACCAGCCCTCCTGACACACACCGAACTTCACTGAAGGCCTCCTGCACTCCTTCCCTCTTAGCTGCCAGAAATGTTGTTCAGGCTGATGCTCCACCTCCCCACAGTCTCCCACCCTTATGAAGAGCTGCAGGCATCCATGCGTTTGCCCAAGTGAAGGATTGCAGGTCTCCCCAAGCCCTAGTGGCCATCCAGCAAAATTACCAGGAGGATGGGGGTCAAAGTGAACCAAAGGGAAAGAATGTTTTTCATGAGAAGTATAATTATATCAAGAAACTTGTTGCTACGGGGTGTCATAAGGCTGCAAGTACAGACAGGTCCATCAGGGCTTGGGTAAGGGTGCATAGGACAGGTCTGTGAACATCACTTGTGGTGTCCTGAATGTCACATTCAGCTTAGGATGTTTCTCAGCTGCTTGGTGCTGGAGGCTGAGGGGTCTAGCAGGGAAAGGAGGACCCATTTTTCTCCAGGCAGCTCTTCATGCCCTATCAGAGATGGGATACAGGAACAGCTGGACCTGGGGATGCTCACTGTCATGACTATAACTGATTTATTATTGTAATTCCCTGCAATAATTGCCTGTGTTCTACTGGACCCACCTTTGCTATTGATCATGACCTTGTAGAGGTCAGAAGGGGGTCCCAGGCTGGTGCAGTGGTACACCAGCACCTCCAGCCCGTATTCCTTATTGAACTCCAGGTCTCCGATGCGGGCAGACAGCACGGAGATGGATGTGATGTTTTTCTCAGAGACCAGATGCCTTGCGGAGTCAAAGAGGTGGACGATGAACCCATGTGCTGGCTCGTGGTTACTTGGCAATTTCCAGGTAACGTGTAGTGTGTTTTTCTCCTCTATGGACCAACCTTCTATCACAGGCTTGACTGTGGGCTCTGTGAACAAAAAGGCAGCGCAACCTCACAGGGCATCAGCCCAGGGTCTTTGCAGACCCTGCACCATGCAGGGTTAGGTGTAGGATCAGCGTTAGGGTCAGGTGAGGGAGATGGAGGCTCACCAAGGCACTCGGTCACCATGACAGCCTCGGGCCCTTTGCTGCCCTCCCCACCATCCCCTGGCCGGCTCAGCTGCACCTTCACAATGTAGGCGGTCACTGGCCTGAGGTTCATGAGGGTGATGTTCTCGCTGTTGTCGACTGTTGGCCAAGAAACCATGTCAAAGCCATGCTCATGACCCACAATCTGTCCTGCCACTGGCTTCTTCCTCAGCATCACCAGAGGGGTCCCAGGATGGAGACCTCTGTCTGCCTCAGACCCCTACTGGCTTGGGCAGCCGTGTCCTCCTGCCCAGGTCTTACCTGTACCCTCCACTCCTCAGCAGACACATACCCACAATGGATGACCACGCTGAGTTGTCGTCCTTGGGCTTGTAGAGTAGCTTGATGGAGGTGATGGGTCCGTCACCAGAGAAGCAGTCCACGGGTGACACCACGAGCTGGCGGCTCTGCTTGGCCAGCAGCCGGGGCGGGGTCAGGGGCGCTGGTGGCACTTGGCAGGGAAGGAGGGAATGACACCAGTGGGACTCGGAGCAGAGCATGGTTACATCTGCCAACTCTTGACTCCTTCCAGCTTTGTCAGGGAAGTCTTTTATCACCACCCAAACCTGTCTGCTAGCACTGTTGCACACCATGGGTGACACCCAGTGCGGTGGAGGGAGTTTGGCATTGCCACACTGTGCCATCAGCCTCCTTCATCGTCCCCAGCTTATCTCACTCATGCTCTCACCCATTCCTCACCTCGGATATTGACCTTGACTTTCCGGCTGTCCTGGCCCCCGGGTGTGGAGACGCGGCACTCCCAGAGCCCTGTGTCTGCTTTCGTCAGGTGCTGTACCTGAAACTCGCAGGTGATCTGTCCCGGCTCGATGATGGCTTTGATGAGCTGTGAGCACAAAGGGTGCCATCAGCCCCCCAGCTCAGCCCCCCAGCTCCCCACACAGGCCTGAAGCTTCCCAGCAGACCAGTGGGGAGATGGATGCTTTTGACCGAGCTGGCAACATGGGATGTTGGTGGGGGCAAGGGCATGGGGGTGGTACCTTGAGCACGGTGCCATCAGCCTTGCGCAGCTCCACGCTGTCGCTGGCGGGAAGTGGGTTGCCAGTGGCCACGCAGCTGACAATGGGTTCTGAGCCCAGGTTGAACTCTAGCTCTGAGGCCAGTTGGATGATCTGGGGGTACCGGTCTGGCACACAGGAATTGGCATTAGGGCTGGCCCCCAGGCACAAGAGAGGATGGTGCCTTTGCCCTGTCCTGGCTACAGCCAGGCCCTGGTGCCAGGGGGCCGTGCCAGGTGCTCCAGACCAGCCCTGGTCCCCACCCTATGTGCCAGGCTCAACAATGCTCCTGGCACAGCTAATCCCACCAGGGAGCTAAAGGAGATGATCCCCTTGCAGTGCCCTCTTTTCCATAGACTTGAGGGCTACTTCTTCAGGAGAAGGGGCGCTGCTGACCCAGCTGGTGACACCAGTGTCTGATGCACCCCCCAGTTACTGGTGAGGAAGGAGCCAGAGCCCACCCAAAGGTGGAGGATAGAAACCCGCTGCAGCCCTGTGCCGACCTCACCTGACTTCTCACAGTGCTGCCCGTGCCAGCCCGCCGGGCAGACACAGCCACTGAAGCGGTTACAGCTGCCTCCGTTTCGGCAGGCGCATGCCAGGGCGCAGTCGGGGCCATAGAATCCGGGGGGACAGGCTGCGGGAAGAGGAGAGTGCACTGCTGCCCCTGGCCACGGTGTAGGACCACAGGGACAGAGGCCATGGGCAGCCGGTGCAGGCAGGGAGAGGCTGGGAGAGGTTTGCACAGGTTCTGCTCCTGCTGGGGAGCAGAGCTGGGCCCCGGAGGAAGCCCAGGCTGGATGGGTGAGCTGATGGACACCCATACCCCCATACCTTGGTTGCAGCGGGAGCCACTCCAGCCTGAGGCGCAGGAGCAGCCGTAGGGGTCTGGCAGGCAGAAGCTCAATCCCTTGCAGCCCTGGGCTCTCTGGCATGTCTCCTGGCAGTTGCGGCCAAACTGGCCTTCCCGGCAGGCTGGAAAAACAAACATGGTCTGCCTTGTGTATTGCGTGGTGACGGCTAGGGTGCCTGAGCCCCGTGTCACCACCCTGAGCAGGCAAGGGAGCTGTGTCCTGCTGAGAAGGTGGATAGCCCAGCTCTGCTCCAGAAACAGGAGGCACTGCTGGTGGGGAGGTACTGGCAATGCACGTGGGATTTTCAGCCGTGGTATCCGGGTCTGCAGGTGCAGCGGGGGCACCATGCATGCCCTGGGCACCTACCTCGCTCGCAGCGGGTGCCCATGAACCCGGGGGGGCAGATGCATTCACCAACGTGGTCATGGCAGACACCACCATTCAGACAGTTGGGACAGTCCTTCTCACAGGATGGTCCCCATTTCTTCGCGGGACAGGCTGTGGGGAGAGCGGAGGGGGCACAGGGTGGCTCCGGGATGAAGGCAGTGTACCTGTCCCCATGTCTCGGGGAGGCAGAGCCCCACTCACCTCTCACAATCAGGCGGTAAAAGGCACTCCACAGAGGGCTGTCCCCCATGAACGTGGCACTGTAGACACCGTTTTCGCTCACGCTGACGTTGGGGAGCGTCAGGGTGACAAGATTGCCCCGCACCTCGCCCCGGTCTGTGGTCTGGTAGTAGGTGCCTGCAAGGGGACAGAGGGTGACCTGGAGCTCTCCATGCCCTCACAGCCCGTGCCGGGCACCAGCTGGGAGCAGCCCCAGCCCTGTGCCTGCTCTAGGGGCCACTTGCCATTTCTTTTCCACATAACGTCTGTCTCCTTTCTCTTGAGGACCCTGGCAGAGAAGGTGGCTGGCTCAGCGATGTTCACAGACTGTGTGGCCTTCACTGGGAAAAGGTGGGCTGTGGAGGAGGAGGAAGAGAAACAGGCTGAGCAGTGGTCTTAGCCCCAGGGCACTCACACCTAAGGGCAGTGCTGGCACCCCCAGACCATGGCCCTGGCACAGTCAGCACCCACCACACATTTCTGCTGGGACATCATGACCCCTCTCCCTGTCCATCCCGTGTGGGAGCCAGGACCCCTCAAGCCTCTACAGGGATCGATGCTCCCTTCTCGGCCCCTCCATCCCCTGCAGGCAGACCCTGAAGAGTGCGATGGGTCACCCTGCCCTCTGGCCAGCCCCAGCCTGGTGAGGGATGGTGGTGGTGGCATCCTGGGGAGGTGACAGCTGGGACAAACCCTCACGGTGCCCCCTACTTGCTGCCAGCTTGGGAGGTGTGGAGCGGCCACAGGCAGCGATGCAGGGCAGGCGAGGGGTGGCGAGGGGAAACAAGCGTGCAGAGGTCTCCACGCCAGCCCAACAGACCAGTACCTCTGTCATGACTGTTTTCCTGATGTCCCAGGTGCAGCAGCAATGAACACTCAGTGTCTTAATGTGAGTCAGCCAGAGCCCAGCTTGGAACACAGAAGGGCTATAAATATGCTAAAGCCTGGGAAACCAAGCCCTGGGTGTGCCAGGACAGACACAAAAGAGGGCACAAACAGGCGCTGGCTCTTGGCTCCTGCCAGCTTGTGCACGCTCAAAGCAGCCACGCCGAGGAGCTGGAGCCAAGAAACATCCAGCCCCATGTCCTGCCCCGGTGAGACCAGGGGCCGGGAGGAAGCGGCGCACACGCCGTGGACACCTGGAGAAGGGCACTACAGGTCACGCATCCTGGTAATTCCCTGGAATCACCTCCCCACCTACCATTTAGTTGGGCTCTTTCTTCCATGGACTTTGCAGTCCCTTGTAAGGGGCACACAGATGTGGCTCTGTCTCACTCACTGGAATGAGAACCCGACACGTTCCCTGGGGATCCCCAAACACAGTGCTTTGCATTCACCTATGCTGAATTTTATCTGTGACTGCATCACGGCTCAGCAGTGCCTGTAGCCCTCGCAGTGCTCAGCCACCCCCTGTCTCTCTGGGCAGTTTGGGGACAGCAGTCATAACATCCACTTTTTCAGCTGTTTATAACTACAACTGGTGGCACAGGTCCCTGCAGAGACCTCATTCCACACCGATGGGGACTTCCTCGCGTGACAAGAGTCACAAGTTAATTCCTATTCTTCCTCCCTTTCTTTTAGTCAGTGATTTATCCATGCAAAGGCCTCCCCTGCATTCCTTGGATGCAGACTTGCTCTCAAAGAGCCTTTGGAAGGGAATTTTCCCAGTTTTTTCCATGAAGCTGAGCAGACAGTGTCAAGTGGCTCATCCACAGCATCCTCACCACTGCCATCCTACTGCAAACTCACATTGCCACTTTCTCAGGGACCACATAACCACAAATTCTGCTCTTTACTACAAATTCTTCTAGTTTGCCTAGTTCCAATTTGGGTTTATAAGCCTGTGACTCCCTAACCAGAGAGCTTTTAGGAAAGGTTGCTGTCCCACAAGCATCGTTGCTGCCTGTCCTCTGCTCACGCTGCACAGGCAGGGCTCAGCCCTGCTCACAGCAAGCCCAACCTGGCAACGCCGCTCTGCTCTGTTTGGCTCTTGATTGTCCATGTCCTGCTACCAGTGCTGGCATTGCAGACAGATTACCTCAGTAACTTTCCCAAAGTTCTCTATTGCGCACAAGGAAGCAAAACTAAAATATTTTTGGTTTTCTGCAAATGTCTTTCTGCTCTGGATACTGTAAAAAGTTGTTTATTGCCAGATTTAAACCCTTCTGATGTTGCTCCTCAGGATCTCTGCTTTGCGTTGTTTTTACAGTAATCCTTCCCAAGTTTATCATCCTTCCTATGATGTTCTTCATGCATGACCTTTTGGGAGATGCCAGCTTTCCTCTAACAGCATCCCCACCCACTGCTTCATCACCCTGGCCTGCTCTGGTGCACTCTTGGACTTAACAAGAGAGGCGATACGTGCCAAGCCTCCCTGGTGGGTTCTGCACACAGCCCTCCTTCCCCCTGCAAAGATGTCATTTTATTGCTTACTTTTTCCTTTATTTTTTAACCTCTTTTCTAAGCTAAACAGAGCAACAGCAGCTTGTTTTGCACTTAGAGAAATGCCATGCTTTCGACACTTGAAACTCCTGCAGGGGCTTGGACCCAGACACTGACCAGCTCCTCCACAGCACTGCTGCCGAGGGGGGTGGTGGAGGTCCCAGCCCTGGAAACATTCAAGGTCAGGTTGGATGGGGCTCTGAGCAACTTGACGGAGTTAAAGCTATCCCTGCTTCTACAGGGAGGCTCACTGGGTGATCTGTAAATGTCCCTTCCAATCCAAAGCATTCTATGATTCTGTGATTCAATTATTCTAATTCTATGTTGACCCAGGAACAGGGGACCGGCTGGAACCCCCACCAAGATGGGACACCCTCTTCTGCTGAAGGAGGCCCAGAGCTGTCACCATCTTCTGTGACACATATACAGGGACATCAGGGGGTGCAAAGCACCTTCTGTGCTCCTCACCTGCCCTGCCACCAGCCATACCACCCCCCATCCCTACTTTGTCTTGATGCCTCTGCCTCTCTCCTTCAGTGCTGCTCTGCTTGCCCAGACCAGTTGGCTCCATTTCCAACAGAACCGCTGACATTTTTCAGTCAAGCGTCTCGCCAAGGGCACTGGCTTGCCCCTGCTCCTTAGGTGATGCTCCAACCCCACTGGCAGCCTCTATTCCCCGGCTTGGAGGCACTAGAGCTGCTTGCTAAAGCTGTATTTTATCACAAGCAGGGAAATTTTTATTCCCCTCGCTCTCATTCTCAGCAAAAGGTCAACTGTTTTAGCACAAATTTGATGAAAACATCTAGAAAGCATCGCGTAGCAAATGTGTATGACAGAAAACGTCAGTCCTGATAGTTTTGCAAGGGGGAAAGCAGAAGTCGAAGGGGAGGGTGCTGCCCTGAGTGATATCCTTGCCGCTGGGCAGTGCAGGGAGGCCCTTTTGGTTTATGTGGCCCAAAAATGTGGGAGTGGGAGACAAGACCGCAGTGCTGCAATGGACTCCGGAAGTGTCTCTTGACAAGACCCCACGGCTGAAGTGGCAGGGAGGCTCTTGGAGATGCACCCCGGCACAACCTCTTCCCTGGATCCTGTGGCAGTGCTGTGAGACTGGCACAGTTCTGACGGCCTCCCTCTGCCCTGGTTAATGATTTCCAGACCCTCACCACCTCCTCCAAGGGCACTTGACTTCCTTTTGGACCTTGCCCCGCTCCCGGGCACCGTTCCCAGCCCACTGGTTGCCCGCACTGCCACCTGTTCCCACGTGCCTCCACGGGGTTCAACCATGTTCCTCAAGATGAACATCCCTCCCCTCTCCATGCTGCTGGTGCCAGTGGACCCTTTGCTGAGACTGCAAAGTGCAGGGCATAGAGCTCCCACATGGACCTGGATGGCAGACAAAGGGCTGCCCACCACCCCACCAGCTGCTCACCATTGTGGCTGTTGTGCACGTAGACCACCTGGCCCTGCTCGGTGGGGGTGCGCCCCAGGCAGTAGAGGATCCCCACCAGGTCAGCCATGGAGAAACCTCTGGCCTGGACATAGTTGCTGCGGTTGCGGTAGTTTTGGAAGCCTGTCTTGGGGTGCGTCATCACGATCTTGTTCTCCCTCTCGATCTGCAGGTAGCTCACATCCCGTTCCCCCATGATGCAGGAGAGGTAGAAGTCGGAGTGGGACAGGCTCTGCACGTTGGCGATCAGAGTGATGTCCAGGACGGCCCCTGGAGTAGGGGAGCACAAGAGGGCGTCATGGACACAGGTGTCCCAGCCCTGCCTCAGGGCCAAACCCTCCTCATCCAGATGTCACCCCATCTCTAGGACATTTTCCAGGATGTCCACCCCATGCCAGGAGCTCTGTCAGGGCACAGCCAGGTTGAGTGCAGACCCATGGGGATGGCACGGCAGACATTTCCACTCTCCTTTTGGAGATCCCCATGGGCTCAGACCCCCATCATGAGCCGAACATGCAGCAGGATGGGGGTCCCAGGGGCCCTCTCCTTCCACAAGCTGCCCACACTCCGGTCCCGTGCTGGGGAGGGGCACTGCGGGCCTCTGAGGTCTCCAAATGGCCGATCACAAAGGGATGTTTCCTCCCTCCGAACTCTCTTCTGATGGCACCACTGAGCTCCCACAGCTGCCCCATCCCATCAAGCCTCCCTGGGGCAGAGGGAAAGGGGAGATTTACCTGCCAGCCATGGGAGGAGAAGCAGAAGATAAACCTGGAATCCCATGTCCTTGGAGCGTGTCCCGAATCTGGCAGAGGTCAGAAAATCCCAGGCATGTCCAAGCCACGAGGATCCAAGCCGGAGTCCGTGGCTGCCTAGAGGCTCCGTGTGAGCGATGGCTCAGGACTCCTGCTCCCTGCCCGTGACCCCCATCTCGCCTCCGCCCTGCTGCTCAGTGTCTGGGGCAGCCAGGGTCACCTCCTCTGGCACATAGCCTGGGCACAGCCAGGAAGATGTCCCCGTCTCCACTTGCTTGGTGGCCGCCCCGCTGTTCAGGATTGGGGCTTGGTGGCAAAGAAGCCAAGAAGGTGCCTTGTCTGGTGGCAGCTCTCCCAGGGGGCAGAAGGCCACCCCTTGAGGGCTAAAGCTGTGTGCTGAGGGCTCCCTCAGCCATGCCGAGAGGTGTCCTGACCCCGCTCCTCACTCGCCGTGCGGAGGGTCTCACACCTCAGCCTGTGCAGGCAGCAGCATCCCCATCCCTTGGATGGAGCCCTGAGGCCGATGGCTGTGGGAAGGGCTCTCTGGAGCAGGGAAAGGAAAGGGGCCAAGGGGCCGTGGCTGGCGGCGGAGCCAAATCCTGTTTCCCATGCAGCGTTTCCTGCTCTCCACCCATTGTTTGGAGACGGCCCTGACTCCAGGAGCTGGCGGGAGCTGCCCCGTGCAGGCTGTCCCCTGGCGAGTGGTGTGCAGCGATGCTGTACACACCTCGTGGCACCTCGGCCTCCCGCCACCATGACCTGGCGCTCCGATGTCCCACCGTGTTGTGCCGGGGCCTGGCTCACACCCGCAGAAGCCCATCACGGGGTTCAAAGGGGCTGAGCAGAAGCACAGGCAGGGTGATGAAATGCCAGCCTGCATGGCAGCGTGGACACTGCCAGAGGAGAAAACCTTCCATGTCACAGTAAACAAGACTGGGAAGAAGCACAAAGCAGCAGAACACCTGACTTTCCTGAAGTGCTTTGCCAAGACAGTGCTGGCGTGGGTATCGGCACGGGCACAGCACGGCCCCGCTGTCCCTGTCCTGTCCTGGGGGGTCCCGCAAGCACCTCTCTGGCCAGGCTGTCCCAGTCACAGAATCATAGAATCATAGAATCATAGAATCATAGAATAGTTGGAGTTGGAAGAGACCTTAAAGATCATCCAGTTCCCACCCCCCTGCCATGGGCAGGGACACCTCCCACTGGATCAGGCTGATCAAAGCCCATCCAACTTGGCCTTGAACACCTCCAGGGATGGGGCAGCCACAGCTTCCCCGGGCAACCTGGGCCACTGCCTCACCACTCTCATGGTGAAGAAATTCTTCCTAACGTTTAGTCTCCAGTGGGCACTGGGCTCTTTGCCTGGCAAACAAATTCCCCAGGAATCCCCTATCAGCTTAACCCACCAAACCCCGCGCTGCTTCAGGAATCGCGCTGTTCCCACGTGAAAGCTGAGACGGTTGGGGAGAGAGCCTCATGTTTTGGTGTGTCCAGAGCCCGTGTTGTATCCGGCCAAAAATCTAAAGCACACATGGAGAGGAAGTGGAAATCCATTCATCGCTTCCGACTATTTACAGAGCGCTCTGGGGCAGTGCGGTGCCCTTGGTGTGCTGAGGGAGGGATGGCAGCAGGCAGGGGGTCCCCCAGCACAGCCATCCCACCTCGCCACGACAGAAGGGATGGAAAGGATACAGAAAAGATGGGAGATTGTTTTGCCATGGGTCATGTGCAGATGAGAGGCCCTGGTTTAGGAAGACCCTTGGGGCACTTGAGGCACAACTGCAATGTTAATGCTGAGTGCATGGTGGGCCATGGAGGATCTGGGCAACCATGCCCTCCTGCCATCGATGACCTCCTGAGGCCCTGCAAATTCCCATTTGCTTGGAAACTCGGTGCCAAGTGGGGTCAGAGACTCATCAACATGTTCATAGACTCATAGACTCATAGACTCATAGACTCATAGAATAGGTTGGGTTAGAAGGGTGGATCCAATTCAACCCCCCTGCCATGGCAGGGACACTTCCCACTGGATCAGGCTGCTCAGGGCTCCATCCAGACTGGCCTTAAACACCTCCAGGGATAGGGCAGCCATGACTTCTCTGGGCAGCCTGTGCCAGTGCCTCACCACCCTCATCATGAAGAATTTCCTCCTTCTGTCTAGTCTAAATCTTCCCCTTTCCAACTTACAGCCTTTTCCCCTTGTCCTCTCACTACACGCCTTTGTAAAAAGTCCCTTCCCAGTCCCTCACTACAGACGCAGGAGTGGGGGGAGGTACATGAGTAGATAAATAAATGGCTTTTTCCCCCAGTTCACTGTCTGCAGAGGACACTGCACACTGAAAGCACCTGAATTTCTGCTGAGTCCACAGACCTCAACCTTTTTGCTGAATCACAATGGACTAAAAAAAAAAAAAAAAAAAAAGAGTGACAAAAATACCCCTTTTTTGTTGTCATTTGGACATTCAAATGCACGGCACCGCATGCCAGAAACCATAACGCACTGATACGTTTCCTGATAGGAAACGCAAACGCCCTGCAGATCCACTGATGGGCTGGGCTGCCTCAGCAAGGTTTCCTAGCCCTGCATTTCTGGACATTTGTTTTCTTTTACACTCCCAGCGGGTCCTGGAGAGGTCCTGCATGTCTGGGTTAAGGGGTGCTGCCATGCGGCATAAGAGCAGCCCTGGAGCGGGCAGGCAGCCCACCTGGTCGCATCGGCAGGGCAGATGGGGAGCAGGGAGCTGCATGGCTGTGCTTGTGTTTGCCGCACACTCACAGGACCAAGGATGGGCTGCTGGGAAGCCTTTTCCCCAAGGAAAAGGTGGGGCGCATGGCCATGGAGGAGACCTTTGGTGGCTGGGGAAAGTGGAGACTCTCCGTCCTGGCTGCCACCAAGGTGGAAACTGCAGAGCTGTGGTGCTCTTGTTGACAAGTGGCTTCCAGCTGGTGAGCAGGAGTGGGAATGGGAAGCTGAGTGCAAGGAACAGGGAGTGAGAAAGAGTACTGGGGGCTCCCTCTTGCTGCAGAAGCACAGCTGAGTGTTGGAGCTGCCAGCAGCTCCCCCTGCTCTGTGGGTCTGCCAGCCCTTGCCTGCTCACTGGCCCCAGCTCCCACGGCCAAGAGAACACATCCCACCCAACCGTATGCCACAAACCCCCTGCGGGATGCTGCTTTGACTTGATTTCCCAGATTTTGTGTGACTCCGCCTGCAGGCAGCACTGTTGATGAAAGGCGGGTCTGTGCAGGGGGTGCTGGAGGTGTTGGGGCACCCTCATCCTCTGGGACGTTCAGAAGAGCCCTGGGTGCTCCTCAAGGAAGTCACATTGTTATTGTCCAGCTCCCTGACGCTGGAAAGCCCACACCGCAGAGCCACTGCTGGCCTCAGGAACGTGCCTGCTTGCTGCATGTTTTAAACACCTTTCCACTTGAATCCCAATAAGGCTTTTACTGTAAGAAACATTCCTGCTGCTTCAGCCCCAACTCCCACAGCCGAGGCTTGCTCTATGCCTCTGCCCTGGATGCACGGAGATGGGGAACAGCTGCTCTCCTCCAGCATGGCCCCAATGAGGAGGGTTCCGCAGGGGTGTCCCCCTCTTTCTCTAGCCCCCAGCACCTCCTGGTGCTGTGTTTTCCCCAGGCAGCCCCCACGGCACTCTACAATCCATCAGGCAGATGCCGTGGTCCCCAGTCCCAGGAGGCAGAGGGTAGGAGGTGGCAGGGCATGGTGGTTAATGTATAACCAGTCCCGCCACCTTTCACCTGCACCAAGCGTCGGGAAGGAGCGGGACTGTGGTCACAGCCGGGCTGGCTCCCAGGTGGGCTGTGTGGTTGGGGCATGGGGACTCTGTGTGGACTCCGGGCTGTGCGGCCGTGGCCACACCTTGGCCGGCACAGCCGGATCCACCAGCTTCCCAGGTTTCCCTGAGACTTGTTTTTCTGCCTTGGCAGTTTCCTGGAGCCAAATGGCTCCTGCCTGCCTGCTCGGAGTGTGCAGCCTCCTCTGCGCCTGGTCAGTGGTGATGGGACACCCCTGCGCCCTGGACCACCAGGTAGGGCAGCTGAGGGGGCTCTGGCATGGGCAACAGTTGAGGGTGGGCAGGGGTACCTCACTCCGGTGCTGCCAGCATGGTGGGGGTGGTGGCACTGTGCCACCTGCTCTGCACAGCTCAAGACACAACGAGCTGTGATGTTTCTGACTCTGAAGGGCTCTTGGCTGCACCGTTAATGCAGCTGCCCATAGGGTGCTGCATGGCAAGACGCAGTGGGGCGCATCCCCAGGGGGCTCCCAGCTCCTTGCTCTCTTCTTCCAAGTGCAGGGATGAAATGACTGAGCCACGCTGGCCAACCGTGGGGTCAGGATCCCCAAGTGCCTGATGAGGAGCAGGAAATACAACCAATCCTTCCTGTGGGAGCAAGCGTTGCAGCCAGCAGTTTGGCTGCACCGGGCGGGAGCTGGGAGGAGGCAGGAAAAGCGGCTGTCGCAGGTGGATGGCACAGAGCAGCGCTGCCCGCTGAGCTTCCAGATACTCCCTCAACACGTGTGCCTTTTTCCCCAGCTTCTCCAAGCCCAGCCCTGTCTGAGCTTGGGACAGGACCAGGACCTGTGCAGTGCCCCTGGGTCTCAGGCCCATTATAGCTCTAACCGATCCATGTCCTTCCTGTGCTGAGGACTCCAGAGCTGAATGCAGAGGCGAAGAAGAGAGCAGCTAGCTGGAAAGCAGCTAGACCTAGAAATCCAGGACCACGCACTGCAGCAAACTTCCAGCATGGCAACTCTGCCTGCAGGACCCAAACTCTGGATCAAGCAGGAGCCTGTGGCTGCCCAGCAGAGCTGTTAAATTGCCAACCTGCTCTCTGGTAGCTTCAGTTTGGGCAGCTGCCCTTCTTCCACACAAAGCCCAGGCAGGAGTAACACATCCTGGGGACTACTCTCCAAAACCAGTTTGAATTTGGCCACCCTGTTTTGGGAGACAAAAGAAGATCCATCCACTTGGGCAGATCAATCTATCCAACATGCGCTGCTGGCTTTTTAGGAAAACAAATGGTCTGTGGTCTGTTTTATTTACCAGTACAGATGGAGCCAGCCCGTACTAAGCTGCTGCAACCTGCACTGTGTCCTCAGGAACAGGGGAGGGCTGGAGGTGTGGGTACAGCATCCTGCACAGGCTGTGGGGAGCAGCTCCTGACATGGGTAACTGGTGCAGGTGCCCCCTGCTCCTCAGCCCAGTCTGCTGCTGGCTGCCCACCCTCCCGGCAGGCAGGTCTCACCTGCTTCCCTGCCCCAGCTGGGAGGATGCCCTCGTGTCCCGAGAAACCTCCCTGGGGGCTGGAAGTGGGGATAGCGGAGAGGAAGAGGAAGGGGGCCTGTGAGCTGAATCCAGATGGCGACTGCCCTGGAAAGGGGGACAGGAGGGTGACATCCTGGTCCCTTCACACTCATCTCCTCTGTCAGGGTTTCTCCCCGGCATTCTGTGCTCCTTCTTTACTTCATTTAGCTGTTCTCAGCCCTAGGCTGTCCCAGGTTGCCCTGCTCATCTTTGTTTATCCTGGCCCACACCAAACTGGCAGCTCATGTTCTTTACAACTCTGTGCCTTTGCTCTTTAAACTCTGCAAGCATAATTAATTAAGACATTTGAACTTCCGGGGGGTCTTGATCTAGAGATCCTCCCCAGCACGGAGAACTCATTTCACACGGCACCTCTTTTCCCAGGGATGGGCCGACTGCAGCGGGAAGAGCCTCCTACATGTTCCGAGTTCTCTTCCAAGCAACATCACTGGTTTGGATCTCTCCTTCAATTCCTTGGTCATTCCCATTCATGGGACTCTCTTAATGCCTCTCCCTTCCCTGCGGTCCCTCAACCTCTCCAGCAATGCCCTGCTGGCGCTGAGCCCAGCAGTCTTCTCCAACCTCGAGGCACTGCGTCTGCTGGACCTGAGCAGCTGCAGCATTGCCTACCTCCACAGGGACGCTTTTAAGGGACTGGGAAACTTGCACACATTGCTTCTAAGGAATAATAATCTGCAGGAGCTTGAGGTCCCTTCCTTACTGCCGCTGAAGGCCCTTTTCCACCTGGACCTGCAACACAACGCGCTAGTGTCTCTGGACGCTTTGAACCTGCAGCTGATGGAGGCAATCCCGCAGGTCCGACTGGGAGGGAATCCCTGGGTCTGTGACTGTGCTGCGCACCCTCTGCAGCAGTGGCTAAAGCGCAGGCAAGGTGAGCGGATGGGAGCGGGTGGCAGGAGAGGTGTCAGCCAGGAGGAACCCCTGGTGCAGGGGTCTCACTCGATCCTTTTGCTCTATTCCCTGGGCAGGCTTGGAGATGGTTCTCCATGGATCTCTCCCACCCCATTGAGGGAAAAAGAATTGAAACCTGTGCCTGTTCCTCACTTGCAGTTACACGTGAAACCAAACATTTCTAGGAGCAGCAGACAGATAATTTAGGCAATCTGCTGGGAAAGGGGCTGCATGTGCAGTTCAACCCTTAAATCTGCCTTTATGTATCTGCATGGAGTGTCCACATTTTCAAAAGCTGCTGAGCACTTGGCAGCTCCTCCTGTGAAGCAGGATGAGGCTCCAACCCTCTGAGCCTGGATCCCAGGCAAAACTATCTCTGTGACACTGCAGTTTTTATCAGTTTCCATGAATTTGGCATGATCCAGTTAAAAGGAGCCTCCTAATCATGGTCACCCACTTGCATTGTTCCTTGGTCAGGAAATTCTTCTTTGTTTGTGCTTTTTGACTTTCTGAGGACTGGCCAGGCTGGAGGGCAGGGCCAGGAGCACCTTGTGATGGATCCCATCAACCCAGGAGCAAGCAGGCAGCACTTTCTCTAAACTGGATGGGGGGATGGAGGAAGACCTCCCTGTCCCACCTTAGCCCATGTGTCTCTTAGCTGTGCAGGTGACCTGTGCATCACCCCTGGGGCTGCAGGGCCAGGAGGTCGCAGCTCTGGATTTCCAGGACCTAGGCTGCCAGATGAAGCGGCGCTTTCCTCGGGGGGTCAGCACGGTGCAGCAGATCACAGTGACCCACAGCAACAGTAAGTTGTGCAGCTTTGGGGGGTGTCCATAAAGTCTAGCTCTCTCCTACCTTCTGTAATCCCCGAGGGAAGAGCAGTTGGAGATGCTGTGCTGTGCCCTTATGTGGCAAGGAGTGGCTTAGGGGGGAGGGTGGCCAACACCTGGAGATTTTGGGGGCTTTGCAACAGAAGTAGCAGATGCCACAAGGCCACACAGCACAGACTCCACGGTGATGGTATCAGAGAGTTTTCCCCACAGTATTCATGCACCCTCGGCAGCCAGCCCTGAGTGAAGAGCATCTCTATTGCTTCTAGTGAAAACAATCATAGAATCATAGAATTATCGAATGGTTTGGGTTGGAAGGGACCTTAAAGATCATCTAATTCCGACCCCTCTACCATGGACAGGGACACCTCCCACTGGATCAGGCTGCTCAAAGCCCCATCCAATCTGGCCTTGAACACCTCCAGGGAAGGGGCAGCCACAGCTTCCTTGGGCAACCTGGGCCAGGGCCTCACCACCATCATCGTGAAGAATTTCCTCCTTACGTCTAGCCTAAATCTTCCCCTCTCTGGTTTATAGCCAGTCCAGTGCTGGCTGCATAGTGATGGCTGCTGAGGACCACCAGGTACGCCACAAGCTAATCTGTCGTGCCCTGATGTGCCTTTCCTGTGTTGCAGCCACCACACCCCCCACTGGGAAGGGGGGAAGGAGCTGGCCATACCTGGTAGGATTCCTGGTGGCAGCAATTGGCATCTCCATCCTGATCGCTCTGGCTGCCAAGTGCAAGCTCTTCCACAAGAACTTTGCCAGCTACCGCCACCGGCCGCTGCCTGAAACCAGCTCGATTGGAGGTAGCCCCATGGAGGATGGCAGCGGCTGGGACAGGAGTTCTTCAGGCCCAGGGGACAGCGAGAGCCACCGCATGCCTGGTGATGCAGACCTGCAAGCTGAGGATGATGACGGCTTCATCGAGGACAACTACATCCAGCCAAACGAGCAGATGCAAGAGGAAGAGGAGAGGGAATTGCACCTCTCCATCTGAGCCTGCAGCCCAGCCACCACTGCTGCAGCTTCTTGCTGTCCCCCCACCTCCATTCCCTTCCTGTCCTTTCCCACCTGCCCTCAGCTTTTGGGCCCACACGGCTGCAGGCAGGAGGAAAGGAGTGGAGAGGAGTGGGGAGAAAGGGTGGGCTGGGAATGGTGGTAGAGGCTGAAGGCGGCTGGCCCCACAGTTCCCCAGTGTGACACCAGCAGGGCTGTGCTGGCACAGGGACACCAGACCTGCTGCTGCTCTCCCGGCCCTGCTTGGATGCCGAGGATGAAGGAGATGGTGCTTACCGCACCTGGGAAGCCTGGTGGAGTTGGAAGAGGAGCCTGCCACGGTGCTCCTGTGGGGTTTGGGGAACCAATCCCGCTGCCCCACGGTTTTGCACCCAGCATTGCTCTGTCCCTCAATGTGTTGTCATTCCAGGGTGTGATTAAAGCATGATTTAACCTTACCTCTGCCTGAAATGTTTTGTTGCGGGGAACAGAACATCCCAGTGGTGGTGCTGGGAGAAGATCCCCAGCTCCACAGATGGGCTGCAGCTTGTTTTTGCCCGTGCTTTCACAGACCATATATACGTTCCTCATTAACTGTGCCCATGAGAGAACGGGTCTGTGGCACAACGCTTGCTCTTGGGCAAACAAATCAGTTCGCTGACTTGGTGCAGTCAGCCCCGGTGCATTGTCACAGGGTTTCTGTGCACGTTGCGTCCCGCTTTGTTCCTTCCCAGTTTTCTCTCTCCCCTCTCCAGCAAGACACACTAGAACGACATGTACCTTCCCCACACCAGCTCTGCAGAGCTGAGCAACCTGTTGGCGGCGCGGGTTGTGGCGTCAGGCAGGCACGTGCGCTGGGGCGAGACAACCCTGTCCTCTGGCACTCGTTTCAGAGTCCTGCCTGTATCTCGAACCATGCAGTTATACGCACATGATAATTTTTGCATTCCTGTCATGTTTGTAGTATGATAAACAACACATGAGGCAGGCAACTCCGCACTTCTGTTGTAGCTCATTGTGCCCACGTGGATCACGCTGGGGTTAAAAGCAGGGAGCAGCAGCATTTACCCTTAGCAAGAGATTCGCAAGGCTGGTACCGTCAGGCTGGGAAGGTTTCCCAGCGCTACTGTCCCTGATAGCCCGGGAATCTCTCCATCATGCTCCAGAGGAAGAAGCATCATCACAGGGATGGCATTTCCTGCAGCTCTGACACACGGTTAATTGCCCCATCTCTCTCAAACCTCAATTTCACTGTAAAATGTCTTTTTAATTCTCTACCTATTAAGACATTTATAGAGCACAGTGCATACAAAAGTGAATAATACACGTCAGAGAACGTAACTCAAAGGGGATGACTGAGTCAGGTGTTGGATAGCTGATACAAGCCAGGGACTTAAAGCACCTTTCAGAGAGGGAATGTAACATTTGGAGCCAGGAAGAGGAGAACCTACTGCCTTGTTTTAGTGGTCAGCCAGTTTTCACTCTTCAATGCCTTATTTCTTAACTGAGCTTTATTTTTGCAGTCACTGCCTTGTGTTTTGTCTTCTGGATTCTGGCATCTTAACAGCTCCCTGTAAAATACAATACATGCTGGAGTTGTTGGAAATACCTAACATCTTCCAGGTAAGGTAGGAAACAAATCTGAGAGCTGAAGTAATACATTTCAGTTCTCTTTTGGGAGGTATTCTGGGCTTTTCAATGTACTTTTCAATCCTATGGACTCGTGCTAGTAGCAGTGTTTTACTTCTGGTCTCAGCAATGTCTTAAAAGACATTAAAATACAACTCCTTCCCAGGCTTATTAATCCAGGATATCTCTCAGTCTCATCCCTCAGTGCTTGGCAGCTGGTTGCTTGTCTACTTTGACCCTGCTGGGAGGACTACTCATTTATTCTTTAACAGAGCAGATGAGGTTATGTTTTAGGTGGGCTCGGGGCTGTGGTGGCTGCTCTGCCCCATCCCCAGGGAGCTGCAGTGCAGGGGGGCAGAAGCCTGGCAGCTCACATGGGGTTAAACGTGTCTGGCATGTAGATCTGAGAATATAATCATAGAATCATAGAATCACCAGGTTGGAAAGGACCCACTGGATCATCAAGTCCAACAGTTCCTAACACTCCCTTAAACCATGTCCCTCAGCACTTCATCAACCCGTTCCTTGAACACCTCCAGGGAAGGTGACTTGACCCCCTCCCTGGGCAGCTGTTCCAGCGCCCGATGACTCTTTCTGTGAAGAATTTTTTTCTGATATCCAACCTGAACCTCCCCTGGTGCAGCTTGAGGCCATTCCCCCTTGTCCTGTCCCCTGTCACTTGGCAGAGGAGCCCAGCTCCCTCCTCTCCACAACCTCCTTTCAGGGAGTTGTAGAGAGTAATAAGGGGATCAGAGCAGAAAAGGAGGAGCCTCCTGAAGGTGGTCCTCCCAGGAAGGTGTTGGGATTGTCAGCTGGCAGAAGGGAGCAGTAGCAGGTATGCAGGCAGACTGGTTCCAGGCTCGATACAGGTAGCAGCAGCCGCTGCGAGGCTCAAGGCATGGCCCTACCGCAGGGTGAAACAGCTTCTTTGTAAACAAACCAGCTGGCACGGACATATTCTGGAGGCTTTGCATGTGTCTCATGAGCTTGCAGGGCCATGGCACTGGCACAGGTTGCCCAGGGAAGATGCAGCTGCCCCATCCCTGGAGGTGTTCAAGGCCAGGCTGGACGAGGCTTTGAGCAACCTGATCCAGCGGGAGATGGAACTGGATGGTCCCTTCCAACCCAAACCGTTCTGTGATTCTGTGACCTTAGGCTCTGTGACCAGCTGTGTCTAGGTCCTTATGCAGAAGCAGATGCACGCACACCTGGAGGTGGGAGTCAAGCATCAGGAAATAAGTACACGCATCTGGGGGGGACTGTGGTGGCGTCACCCCGTGAGCTCATGAACCAAAACCACAGCCACAGGAGGGACCCTGGGCTGTCACGATTTCTGCCTGAGCAGAGGCCAGCTCTGTACAGACCGGCCACCTCCCCGGAGAGGCCCACAGCAAGCATCGGCCTTCCAGACAGTCGAATTCTCAACACTTTATTACGTATATCCACGCACAACACAGGAATGGAGAATGGAAGAAGCCGGCACGGCTGCTGCAGGAGGCGAGTCAGTGGCTGGGGCAGCACAGGATGTCTGTCTGGGCAGGTGGACACCCCAACCACCATCTTCATGGACAGCCTGTGCTCAACCGCTATTTCCTCAGGCGCTGCCATGGCCCACGAGCATCCTTTTGTGGCACAGCTCATGGGCACTTGGGGCACATTTTGAAAGGTCTAGGGAAGGAGGATTCACATTGATATGCGGGCAGCGTGGAGCTCTGAGCTGGGCACAGTCACGCATCTTCACAGAAATGCCCAGATGTGCAAAACAGCTGGTGGGCAGGCAGCTGCGTCCCGTCCACACGTGCAGGCTGGGGGAGCTGCCAAAGCACTGATGCAGGCAGAGATGCGCATGCACCAACACAGACGTGCAGAGCAGCAATGACAGATGGTGCAAAACTGTCCAACCCTGGCCTGTCCCTCCCTGTGTACGCACAGGGGTCCCTGCTCGACCTGGGGACAAACAGCCCGTAAGGGAAGAGCAGCTCTTTGCATTGCAAAGGATTTAGCAAAGAAGAACCTGAGCTTAGCAACACCCTCTGAACTCCTGGGCAGCTTAAGGGAAGGGATGAAGAGAGCGAGGAAAACATCAGTTTATTGAAATCTATAGATGAGGTGAAAGTGGTAGTGCAAAATGTAGAAACAATAAATTCAGAAAAGAAAAGCCAAAAATGATGTTCCCGTAGTTTAGGGAAAATAATCCAAGGCTTCAGGAGGAAAGAAAGCCAGCAGGAGCAGGGGAGGAGCAGATAAATACAGAAGTGCCTTCATGTGATCTGTATGCATCAGAGATAGTATGAGCTGGAGCTGCAAAGGGATGAAGTCCTCACTGTCCAGTGTATACCTGGTGAGGTTCCCTGACGCTGAACTCTGACACTGCCCCCGACGTAACACGGACGGTGATTCCTGCTCTTTCTGAGGGAATGAGCTGTGAATTTGTACCACGTGCCAAAATCCAGTAGCTCAGTTTTCTTCCATTACAGAAGGAATTTAGCAAACAATGAGCAAAAATAACAGCCAAGGCAGAGCAGCTCAGGTGAGGGGGAGATGGGAGCAGACAGAAAGATGAAGAGGACATTGCACAGAAGCAGCTTCGCCAGGAGGTTAGGATATATGTCTATGGAAAGGGTAGGGAAATGCTTCATGGGTCTATGCAGGAAATGAAAACTTTGACACGTAAATTAGCTTTAAGTCACAGGAAAAGCTCCCAGGGGGAGTTGTTAGTCTGCCTCTGGGAAAGGCACCTTGGTGGTACACACCTTGTAGAGATAAAACACCAAAAAAGCTCCAGGTAAGGCTCCAGCAGTAGCAGAAGAGCCTTTCTGCCCCACAGCAGCTGCAGCACTTGGGAGAGGGAAACAGCATGGGAACACCCAGGCACTGGGATGAGCCGCACTGCTTCTGCTCGGGAAACTCCTGTTGAAGGGCAACAGTCCCAGCCGGGGGATTCAGACATCCCATCGCCATCCCCCAGTGATTGCACCTTGCTGTTTGTGGCTCACACGGAGCACGCTGGTGTGATATCAGGGCCCCAGCACACAGCCCACCCTTTGGTCACCGCAGGAGATGGTGAGCTGCAGGAAGGTAACATTGGAACAGATCCTGGTATTGCAAAGACAAACAGTATTTCATACAAGGTTCAGCCATGCAATGACTCTGGCACACAGAATCCCACGCAAATCCCATGCTCGCTCTCACAGACACACAGGTTCCTGCTCAGGAGCAGCCCCTGCACCCACCCAGCTCCCTTCGCTTGCGCTGCATGCCTGCTGGCTTACAGAGTATCTCCTGCCATGCATCAGCTGCTAGAGGTTCTACCTTGCTCAGGGTTCCTGCAGCCTGGGAGGGAGAGGATGCACAACGCAGGGCATCACAGCCTGCCCGGTGTGTGCTCACCTTCCCAGGCTCCGAGGCACGAATTGCTGGTGCCAGCTGAGGCACAGGTCCGAGCTGGCAGCTCTGAGCGGAGCACAGGGAGGTTTTACACCATCTGCAGTCACAGGACAACACACATCACAGCCCTGGGGTCAGCAGGAACCAAGCAAATACCGGTATCCCCAGGGGTACAGGGCAGGCTCACTGTAACTCTGCCGCAGGCAGCAGCTATCACAGAGGCTTTGTGGAGATAAAAACGCCACCCAGGGATTGCTGTGCTCCTAATGTGCCAGGTCACAGAGCCCAGCCAGGAACCCCAGATCCCCGCTGCGCTGCCGGCCTGGGGCAAAGCAACAGCCAGTCATCTCCGAAAGAAGCACAAGGCACACCGCAACGCTCACCCTTCCTTGGGGAACGGCCGGCACAAGCCCTGCTGGTGGGTTGTATGCAGCGAAGGTCACACAGAGGTGTCCTGGGTCAGATCAGGTTGGCCATGCTAGAGGTGGGAGGAAGCCGCCTGTTTGCAGCGAGGCGGCCGGAGATGGTGAAGACACGGATCTCACCGGTCTCCAGGCTCCGAGGAGTAGCCTGGCGGCAGGAGGTGAAGAGCAGATAGAGCAGCAGGCCGAGGAGGACGGCACAGCCTGCAGTCAGGAGGACAATCCCACTGGTGAACATGCTGGCCAGCGGCCGCGCGGGGCTGAGCTGCATGGTCGTGATGGAGAGGACGGTGAGCACGAGCCCGCAGACCACCAGCACCAGGGCGCTGAGCAGCAGCACCAGGCAGTCCAAGCAACCCCCGCTCTTCAGGAGCTCGATCTGATCCCGGCTGCGGATGCAGTTCATGTCCTGGATTGCAGAGCTCAGCAGCTGCTTCAGCAGCACGAGCAGGGCCAGGAGGCAAAGCGTGGTGCCCACCGCCAGCCGCCACTCCCCAGACCGGCTGCTGGTGCTGTACAGCAGGATGATGCCCCCGATCCCGCAGGCCAGAATCAGGACCACAGCCACCCCATAGCACAGGATGGACTTCTTGGGGTCCTGGAACCACCAGAGCTCCACATGCTCCTCCAAGATATTCCTCTGGATGTGATCCATGTCCGCAGGGGTCCGAGGGCTGCTCAGCTCTGCCAACTCCGGCATAATGGATGGTGGGATGAGAAGGGCACAGTGGGGTGGTTGCAGAGATGAATCTACAACCCTATAGTGAAGTCGAGGGTCAAAACAGCTATAGCTGTGAAGGTAGCTGCATTTCCCAGGTGGGGATGCTTCTGTCTCATTCTTTGGAGCCTGGTGGAGCTCCCCTCTGCAGCAGAGCCACCTGGAGAGCTATGGTCCATGTGCTGGGGCTGAGCCCACTCTCCAGGCAGGGCTGCAGGACACGGTGGAGCATCCTCAGAGCAGCCTCATAAGAGAACAACCAGGGCTGAGTCTTTCCTTTCCTGCGCCTTTCATCTGAAAGAGTCAAGAAGAGAAGGTATTGTTAAACAGAGACCCTATTTCCCTGCACCAAACGCTCCCATGCCAAACCCTGGGCATTGGTTGCTCCAGGCTGGCCTGCAGACCTTTCCCTTTCCTCACAAAACCCCGTGCGTTCCAGCAGAGATCAGCCACGTACATCTTCCCAGGAGACCTCTGCGCACTGTGGGAGGACCTCAGCGTGCTCCAAGAGTGAATCTCTCGCCTCTGCAGCCCCATGGGCCCTGCTCAGAGGCTACAGGCACATCGCTGCCCGCAGGACTCTGCCGGCAGCTGGTGCTGGCAGCAGGGCAGGGATGGAGCAGAGGCAGGTCCCTCCTGGGATAAAGCCCCATTCACAGCTCCAGCTTCACATGCTCCCTCATCAGCATCAGCCTCTTGTCACCAACTGGCTCTGCCGCCCAGAATGACAGCGGGAGGTGGGGGTCAGGATCGGGGCTTAACCCTTCCAGTCCAGTCCCCGGAAGAGTGCGAGCTGCCCTGGCTGCCTGTCCTCAGCCCTGTCCCTACCCTTGCACCACCAGCCTCCCCTCCCAAGTCCCCTACAGAAAGAAACGTCATGATTGCATCTCCATCTTTCCAGCGAAGACGGTCTCTTGCCTGGAAAGAGCCCTCTAACAGCCGGGACATGGCACCCCGCAATTTTGCTCTCCTCTCTCCTCCTCCCGGTCCCTGAAGGGCTTCACCACTGGAAGGGAGCAGGGGAAGGGCACTGGTGGCTGCTGGGTGGAGGCAGGCTCCGTGCTGCTGTGCTTCGCTGCGCTCCCCTTAGCACGTCGCCTTCCTCAACCCCCGGCCTGACTTCGCAGGCTCATCACCTGCCCTCATCAAAGCTTCTCTGGGTACAGTTTTACACCAAGCGTTGAAGCCATTTGTGTTTCTCTCACACGGCCTCCCACCCCAGCATGTGAGGGCTCCAGCTGGTCCCACAGCACCAGAGGGACCCTCCAGCACAGCTGGTACCCAAAGCAAGAAGAGGCACTGGGGAGGATGGTGCAGGAACATCTCAGGTATGGCTGAGCCCTTGAGACGTGGAGAAGACCCTGGAGAACCCCCAAAATGCCTCCCCAGTCACCTTCCGGTCAGGATGATGCACCTTCGGCCATCACGAGCACATGCGCACAACCTGCTCAGAGTCCTGCAGAAGCCCAGGGACAGGAACTGATGCAGATCCCCTGTGTCACAGAGTTGTGTCACTGCTCCTGGGCGGGGGACAGCCCCACACAGAGCACCCTGCTTGGTAGAAATGACTCTCCAGGAGTCTATCAGCCCATGCCAAACGCACTCTGCTTGTCTTTCTGTCCTGCTCTGCGCAGCGCCGGGACTCTGTGATCATTACGGATGGGTGGGGACAATTTGTGACCTCCACGCATGGCAGCTCTTCACACACCAAAGATCTTTCCTCCCACAAGCTCTCCCTGTCTCCAGATAGTCTCCACAGGCTGCATCTCCTTACAGCAATGTCTTTGCTACCAGCAAACGCCTCTAAATCCTCCTCCATCGAGGACAAACCAGCGTGGGGAGGGGGGAGAGGGAGGACAATAGTGTGGGGGTGCCTGAGCCAGACACCGCCTGACAGTGTCAGGCCAAGCTCCTCCTGAGTCACTCCCCGGCTGTGATGGAGCGTGAGGTCACTTTGGACGTGGCTCAGGGCATGCTGCCAACTGACAACATGTGTCAAGGAAGTCTCCAACCACTGTGGGTTTGCAGTCCCGGGACCCATCACACCCTCTGTTATTCCCCTGCACGGCTGCTGCTGCTGGAATTGCCTGGGCTGGGACACAGAAACCCACGCTCCAGAGAGCACACTTGCCTGGAAGCCCGGGGAAGATCATCGGCTACTGGTTAAAGAGAGAAGAATCAGAAAGCACCAATTAGAGTGGGAAAAAAAAAAAAGAAAAAGCTGTGGTTGAGCATACTGATTTGTGCCTGCTGGGATCCACTTTGGTTTTGCATGAGACAGCAGATACCTTGCACAGTTTGCATGTGCCCAGGGCACAGGTCCCTGAGAAGGTCAGGATGTCGCAGAGCGCTTTCAAAGCAGAGGAGTGAGAAGGCGTTGATCCTGGAGATGTTTCTGCAGCCTACGCAAAGCAGCTCGGTGCTAAGCACTACTTCCTCCTGCCGTTCCTTCTCCAGGCACAGAGGTGCCTTATCTCCTCCTTACCAGCGAAGGGGTGACTCTGGTAGATAGCAGGTTTGTAGATTAGATTTTGAACTAAGAAAATGCAAAGCTTGAAGAAGTGCAAAGTCTGCAGCCTTCTGCTGCTTGACCAAAGTTGTGCGCCCAAGTTGTGAGTCAAGCAGTAAGCAGAAACACCACAACAGCACAAACCACAATGAAGGAAAACGCAACCAAAAACCAAGCTACAGAGCTGCATTCTTTTGTTACTTCTTAAAACTTAACCATTTCAATTTTTATTTGCTCAGAAAGAGGTCAGGGAGCAAGATAAAACCTCTGGCTGCAGAGCACAACATGGTGTGACCTCTACAGGCATGTATGTCCTACTGTTATATTAAGCTCTATGAAACAAATTATTTGGAGAGGCAAAGGCTTTCGTGGTTTCATGTGCCTGAAAATGTTCTGGAAATACCATCTTTTGCTCTTTAAGCCTCCATACTTGCTTGGGCTTCTCTAGACTGCGAGGGTTTTTGTTGCTAATGATGGTATTTTTATTAGAATAACAGAATAGTTCAGGTGGGACAGGACCTTGTGAAGTCTCCTGGTCCAACCACATGCTTTTAGAGAAGAGTCAACCTCAAAGTCAGACTGTAGTTCAGGGCCTAATCCACTTGGGTACTGGATGCTGTCAAAGATGGAGGATCCACAGGACCCTCTGGGATCACTCCAGAAGGAATGCCATCCCAGAGGGGATGGCAGTTCTGGAGTCCTCATCACAGGAAGGACAAGGATCCATTAGAGTGAGTGCAGAGGCCACAAAGATGATCCGAGGGCTGGAGCACTTCCCGTACAACACAGGCTGAGAGAGTTGGGGTTGTTCAGCCTGGAGAAGAGAAGGCTCTGGGGAGACCTTAAAGCAGCTTCCAGTACTGAGAGGGGCTCCAGGAAAGCTGAGGAGGGACTCTTGATCAGGGAGTGCAGGGGTGGGATGAGGGGGAATGCTTTTAAGCTGAAAGAGGGGAAATTTAGGATAGATATCAGGAAGAAACATTTTCCTGTGAGGGTGGTGAGGCCCTGGTCCAGGTTGCCCAGAGAAGCTGTGGCTGCCCCATCCCTGGAGGTGTTCAAGGTCAGGCTGGACGAGGTTTTGAGCAGCCTGATCCAGTGGGAGGTGTCCCTGCCCATGGCAGGGAGGGGTAACTGGATGATCTTTAAAGTTCATTCTGACCCAAACCATTCTATTATTCCAGTGTTTAACCATCCTCACCATGGGTAAACAGATTTTTCCTTAAATCTTACTACAGTTTCCAATTGCTCAGCACGTGTATGTTGTCTCCCATCCTTCCTTTACGTCCCTCTTAAGAAAAATCTGTCTGTCTTTATGTTTTAAACCAACTATCCTGGGCTGTAACCACCACCCCTTGGAGAAGAGGCGCAATGAGATCTCACAGCAGCTTTGCTGGTTTCTTGCCATTATTCAGCACGGATCAGATCAAGAGAAAGGGAAGGATGTGTATCCCTGCCCTGCCATGAGGGAGAAGGACAGCAGATACCTCTTCTGTAGCTTCTCTCTGGGCTACGTGCTGGATAAGCCCTAACACAGTCATTTGGGGATCTTCAGCCAGGTCACCCGTCAGATTAGCCAGTCTGACAACATGTATCACAGGTCATTAATCTCTATGATTTACTTTATAGTGAACCCCGTACCTCTCCCCTCTTTGCGCGTAAGAAAACAAAGGAGAGGACCAGCCCAGTCACACAATGTTTTCTGACTGAAGGCCACATCTCAGGAAAAAAATTGACAGACTGTCCTTCCCTGCTGCTGACTGGCAGCTGGGGAGGAAGGACAGGAAAGTGCTGGGAATGCAGGAAAACAAAAAGGTTAATGTCTTTCCTTCCCTCCCTTGTCCTATTCTGACAACATCGAACCGGGAATCGAGGATCATCATCAACTCGTTTCTGGCCACTCCTGGCTGCAGGTGTGAGCGCTGCTCGCCTGCCCTCCTCCTGGGAATGGTATATGTATTTGTTTATTGAATTCTAGACTCTTTATGTCCGACTGATATCTGACACGCGGGCCATGGACTGTGTGTTAATTAACACTTGAATTTCAGAGCCATATACAGCTCAGCTCTTGAAATACTCCCCACTCCCGGCTCTCTCTGACCATGAGACTTTGCTTACCCACAGCGTTCGGGACGGGAAGCCTTGGGATGGGACAGGCTCCTGAACTGCTTCCAGCCTTCAGGAAGGTTTTATGCAGCTATGTGGGCTCCGTGAGCATCACAGAGACCAGGGGAGTCCGGCAACATTTGCTGTAAAGTGAACAACAGTACACAAAATTATTTGCACAAACAATCTAAATGAGAGTCAACAGAGCTTCACAATCTCGAATAGGCAGAGGCCCTCTCCTTCCCCTGTTTCTCCAGTCCACCACAGCTTACTCACTCCCTAGCCAGGTCTGGCCATAGCCTGTTTGGGATGGACTTGCCACCACTTTGCCTCGCGTTACCACTGACCCAGCCTCACAGAAACTTTTAGCCCAGAATAGGCATAAATATCTTTCCATCCTTTCATGGATTTTTTCCTGCTCCCTAGTATGAGAATGAAGGTCACATATCTTGATTTTTGCCTGAATTACTGCCAATGCACAAAGCAGAAGCTGGGAATGTCATGTCGCTCAAGGTCCATCTGTGCCCCTGCGAGCAGGGATGTTGCTGCCCTGGGAAGTTCCATTCCCTCCTGAGAACTCAGGAGTGGGGATAAGAACCTGTGGGGAGTGGGAGTGATGGGTCTTTTATGTGGCATCTGTCTGGTTAACACAAAAGCCTAACTAGAGATCCACACTCCTCTGGCTGCTACATTAACCTCCATTTCCCAGTGCTTCTACTTTCCAGGGCTGCTCAAAATCCAGGCAAACCTATGCTCTAATCTCTGTCTGAGGAGAACCCACCCCCTCTACCCTGCCCGAGGGATAATCTTTCCCAGAAGCGAACATTCCTCCCACCAGTGCACCAGATATATCCCTGCACCAGATATTCAGGAAGCCTTGGAGAAGCCCTGGGTGGTGGTAGACCATCCATCCCTTCCTTTCCCCAAGCCTAGAGGCTCTGGAGATAAGCCTGGTGGAGGGCTTGTTCTAACAGGTTCGGTGTACAGCTGCTTTAGACAGAAATCTAGACAGTTTGGGGATGCTGCATCATAATTTTGTGTAAGAGACATCCATCATCCTGACCCCACAGAGCCTGTCCCGGTGCACCTATGCCGAGGGATGCCTGGGAATCCTGCAGGAACTAGAATATCCAGAGCTGAGAGGAAAACACAGTGGTGCAAGGAAGGGAGGCAAGGGGAAACAGAATGGTGCAATGGAGAGGCAAGAGGCAGGATCTCTTCAAAAGTAACTCTGAAGCAGCCCCCAAGCCTGCCAGCGGCTCCTGGTGAAGAACAGCCGTTCCGCACACGCAGGGATCGCGGGGAAGAAGGCTCACTCACCTCCAGCACACGCTGCCCACAGGCGACAGCCCAGCAGCGTTCCCCGCTCCTGGCTGGCAGCAATGTTTTTTCTAGGCTTTCTTTCCACTGGATCGAGCTATGGAGGGACCTCACCGGGAAAACGTCTTCTCTTCCTCTGGCAATCACCAGCCAAGATGCAGGTGCTCCTGCTGGCTCCCCTTCCTGGTGCGGTGCGGGCGGCAGCACCGGCGATAGGCTGGAAGCCTTCACCTTTCGCCCCGGCAGGTGCATTCCCCAGCAGGGAGGCGTCTCAGCAAACCTGCTGCTGGCCTTGGAGAGGCTCCAGCGCCACGCCGGTGTGAAGGCACTACCCCTCCCACCCTCCGCGGGCAGGATCTGACCACGCACCGATCCTGGAAGGTGGCTCATATCCTCCCGGCTGGAGGTGAAGGGGAGCCAGGGAGCAGCTCCCAGGCAGCAGGTGAGAGGAAGCCTGCAGCCAGCTTGGCAGCACTGGGGAAGACTGGACACATTCAGCAAGTATTCGCTGGTTGATGAGAAGTTGGACATGAGCCGGCAATGTGCACTCGCAGCCCAGAAGGCCAACCGTATCCTGGGCTGCATCCAAAGCAGCGTGGCCAGCAGGGCGAGGGAGGGGATTCTGCCCCTGTGCTCTTCTTTCTTGAGGTCCCACCTGGAGTCCTGTGTTCAGTTCTGGAATCCCCAACATAAAAAGGATATGGAACTGTTGGAACAGGTCCAGAGGAGGCCACGAAGATGATCAGAGGGCTGGAGCACCTCCCAGCCGAGGACAGGCTGAGAGAGTTGGGGTTGTTCAGCCTGAAGAAGAGAAGGCTGTGGGGAAAATTTATAGCAGTCTCCCAGTACCTGGAGGGGCTGCAGGAAGGCTGGGGGGGGATTTTTTTACAAGGTATGTAGAGATAGGATATTGGGGAATGGCTTTAAATTGGAAGAAGAAAGCTTTATAACAGACATTAGGAAGAAATTCTTCATGATGAGGTTGGTGAGGCCCTGGCCCAGGTTGCCCAGGGAAGCTGTGGCTGCCCCATCCCTGGAGGTGTTCAAGGCCAGGTTGGATGAGGCTTTGGGCAGCCTGACCCAGTGGAAGGTGCCCCTGCTCAAGGCAGGGGGGTTGGAACTGGATGAGCTTTAAGATCCCATGCAGCCCAAACCAGTCCGTGATTCTATGATTCCATTTGCTATTGTGTGGATTGAAATAAAATAGCTCCTGTACAACCATGTAGGTCAGGGACATTGGGTCACATCAGGACTGGATCTCTGCATGGCACCAGTCCAGGCGGGCACTTAATCCAGACAAGGTGCCACTGTGCCTTTTCAAACTGCGGTGCCATCTCCCCGTCACCAGGCAGCCACAGTACCCACCTCCACGGGAGACAGGGGTATCAGCAGAGCCCACCACACTGCCGAGAAAACAGCTACCTGGTAAGCTAGCAGAAAGAAAAGAGTGTTTTGAGAGGAATTAGGGAAAGAGAAAAGGACTTCTTTGAGAGGGGAAGAGCAAAAAAAGGGAGTAGTAGGAATGTTGAAGGTAGTGAGAGAATGAGACTCCCAGATGGGGTGCACGCCCTCCTCCTTTGCGGCTGGGCTTAACGACAGCAGAAGGGATTGCTCCTGTGGGTCTGAGCAGCTGGAAAATCTGGGACATGTAGGGAGAAGAGAACAGGGCTGAGCAACAGCTCTTTCCCAAATACTGGAAAGGGAGGTTCAGTTATTAAGTTGCACACTAGTTTTTTAGCAGGCTATGAGAAGGGAAGCTTAGGATATGCTAACACAACAGACAGCAATTAGTGCAACAGCTTCAGGGATTTATCTGAGTAAAATCTGACAGATCTTTCGAAACTTGCAAAACATCGTCTATCCAGTGGCTGGTGTCCCAAACCTAAAACCAAAAACTGGGATGTGGTGGATTTCCCTATACAAAGACCCTTGAACTTGCCCCTACCCAGAAAAACTTGTCCCTTAGTTGGGCCAGTTAGCAAACATGTCATCCAAGGGGAAACCTTATTGAACTTTAAAAAATAGCCATATATTCACTCTAAAAAGTGGGCTGTAACTTTTTAAGAGCATGAGATGTTTACCAGCTCCTTTAGAGAGGTACCAAGACAAACAGACAATGCAGCGCAAGAGAGGGTGAAAGCAGAAAGTGTCTTTGCACCCCAAGAGAATCCAGAAGACCATCAGCATACAAACCACGATCCAGCTACAGCTTAATTGTGAGCACATTTCTACAGCATATGCGTGGGAGATTGACCTTGGTCTGGTTTTCCCACTACAGAAGGAGCTTGTACATCTATTTTATTCCCAGCAGGTCTCTGATAACCCTCAGCTGAAACACTCTGCTGTGCCGGACTTGCAATGTTCTCCCTTAAAACAATGTTTTAGCTGCCCCTTCACCACTAAGAACAAGTTCAAAATCCTCTTGAACCTACAGCTCTGCCTTGGCTTTGGACTGCCTTTAAAAATCTTTCTAACGAGGGTTACAGGCAGGCATACTTTTAATCGTATTAATCTCCACTTAGAAATCATTCTTCACTTGCGTACGCCTCTTTTTCTTATTAGGACAAGGTTCTTTTTCAGAAAGATTGATTCCATTTCTTTAAGCCACATCTATTAAAGAAGTGGCTTCTACCACTCCATTTATTCTGACAGAGTGAGGGGAAAATTATACCACACGGGAGTCTAGCAAATTAAAATGGGTGTGTTCTGAAAATTTAAGAGGGAACTAGTTTCTAAAACATTTGCTAATTACATTAATTACATCCTCTTTCTGCACAGGAAGTATCAAGATGAGGGGAGGGGGAGAGGAAGAAAGGGTGTTAAACTAGCACATTAAGAGAGTGATTTCATCATAACTTCTTTCTTTTCCTCCTGTGAAACCTATGTTTCATACGGGTTAAAGCTGCAAAATGAAAGAAGTTAAGATTAAAGAAACTTAATTCATAGACAAAGCACTCAACTGAAGTCTCTCAGGTCACAGGAGCTCATGGAATCATCTGTTTTGCTGCAGTGTTAGCCTGTAAATGAGTCCAGTATCCCGAATGGTGATGCAGCTTACAAGTTATCCAGCCTTGGTACCACCATCTTCTGTATAATATTATTATCAGTCTACAGAAACACTTGTCACTTCTCTCCAATGCAGGATAGGAAACAGAAACAGTAGCGCACTGGCTGATATAAAACCACAGACCCACACTCAACCAGTAGCTTAAACTTCTGATGTGTGTGTGCCGTATTCCTCAGGGGGACGGTGAGTCACCCACAGACAACAAAGGAGGACAAACTTACCTCGTTCTCCCCTCATTATTAAAGAAATTACTCCCTCCTTTCCCTATACAAGAGTGCTTTGCAGAGTGATCTTTTAAGAGAACTTTACTAAAAATATGAGCTAAAAGGATCGCAGATGTTGGAAACAGGGCGAGGGCTGTAGCTCAGGTATGCTTGACCCCTAGTGAAAGGTTGCCCTCACAAGGTAATTGATCTTTAGTCGTTGACTGGATACTTGCTTGGATATCACTGACATCTGTCTTAAGCGCAAGCAACCCTTTGTATGGACGTAGACGAGGTCTCTGGGGAGACCTTAGAGCAGCCTTCCAGTACTTAAAGGGGGCTACAGGGAAGCTGGGGAGAGGCCCTTTATCAGGGAATGCTGGGGAACGGTTTTAAGCTGAAAGAGGGGAGATTTAGATGAGAGATTAAGAAGAAATTTTTTGCTGTGAGGGTAGTGAGGCGCTGGCACGAGTTTCACAGAAAAGCCATGGCTGCTCCATCCCTGGAGGTGTTCAAGGCCAGGTTGGATGGGGCTTTGAGCAACTTGATCCCGTGGGAGGTGTCCCTGCCCATGGCAGGGGGTTGGAAATGGATGGGCTTTGAGGTCCCTTCCAACCCAAACCATTCTATGATTCATAACATAGGCAATTCAATATGGGAAAATAAAAGGCTGATGTTTATTTTTGCAGCACAATGATATCAAATTAGAATTCTAGCAGCAAAGGCTTGCAGAATTTGACCAGCTTTTCTGAACTAGGACACATGCAAGAGAAAGGTATGTACCTGCCCTTAGCAGGAAGGCACAAAGATCAGTCTTGCGCTGACACATTGTTTTTTTCTCGTAGCTCCTACGCCTCATGGAAAGGGCAGATTCCAGGAAAGTAGAAAGAAGTGAAAGCTGGTGCCTTGTATTCACAGCAGTAAGTGCTGCACAAATGCTTCTAGAGGAAGAGTACAGTATTATGGAAGTCTAACCTATGCCGTTGTATTTCGGATCTTGCCAGGAGACCACAATGGTGTAAGGCACTCTTGAACCAGGTCACTGTTGCTGTGTCTTGAGAGGCTGAACAGCAAGGACTTGTCCCTTCTTCTGGATTTGGTCTCGCAGCTGTTCAATTTCTAGTTGCTGCATTTCTATGATCTTCTCATTTTCCTTCTCTGCATTCAACCTCAGGACAGCTGGGCTGGACAGCTGATCACTGGTGGGAGCTAGAAGATAAAATCAGAGAGGACAGAGCAGAGTAACAAAGGTCCAGCTTGCAGAATTCTTCGGCATGGACAAAAAAAGGCATTTTTCAGGGCTGAAGGAGTAGAGCCAAATAGTAAGATTCTGCAGCATTTAGCAACTTCTACAATCAACGTTACAATATAACAGGTACCACCAGCTAGACAAGCTGGAATGATGTGGAGACAGTAACACAACAGAGACAGTAACCAAGGACAGAGTACTGATAATATGGAAAGCATAAAAGAAGCACTATTCACCTGTGTCTTGAATTGCTTGCTTTTTCTTGGTTAATTTTAGTGCTGACTGGAGGTCATGTACCTGGGTACGACTCATCTCCAATTCTTGCCGCAAGTCATTAATTTCCTTAATCAGACTCACATTTTCCTGCAAAAACAGTACGTCCCATGAGGAAAAGCACAGGTACAATCTGGCTCAGCAATACTTCATATTCTTGGGAAGGACACAGCACCACACAGAATCAGTATCACAAGGAGAAGATACAGGGCAATCAGTACAGTATGTGATGTTTCAGATAAGGCCACGGTAGATTTGCCACAAAACATGACAGTATTCAAACCATATTAGCTCAATAAGCTAATATTTGTTTTGCTTTTCTGACTGCAGCTGCACTCTGAGGTACCATTTCCTTTGCCAGTTCACCGGGATGCTCAGGGCCCTTCCTGGATTGATCCAATTAATTCAGAATTAAAGCAAACACTTCGCATTTCTCCCTCCAGCATGTATTATTTTGCTGTTCATTTGCCAATATATGTCTGTTCACTTAAGTTATCTGTATCTCCTTGCAGTTCTTCAAAGCCCTCTTCACCAGTTCTGACAGACATCCACTTCCAACACTCCTTCCAAATTAAGAAATACATAACATAGACCATATGGAGACTTCAGATACCTATTGCTAACGTGCTGTTACAATGAAAAGCTGGCCCTGTCTAAATCTTTTGTTCTTTTAGTCAGTTTTCAACCCATAGAAGTTCAATCCTCTAACTTTTTTAATCGCCTACCACAAAGCATCTTGCTGAAGGAGTTATGGCAGGGCAAGGGAATGTGCTTTACCCATTGTTGCGACAGACTGAAAGACTTCAGCAAAATCAGTATGGGCTGATAGTAGCAAAGAATGGTAAAACTGTTGCTTGGAATACAGAAACAGGAGGACCATTAAATAAATATTGCTTTTCTGAATTCAATAGAAGTGGAATTATATATTTGCCCGTTACAGTGAAATACCTTATCACATCAACAGCTAGCACAAATGTTACACAGCTGCCATCATACCTGAACCAAGAATAGCAATGATTTCAGCTACCTATGCTAGTTTTTTAGCAGTTTTGGAACACAGCACCATTCCAGCCCCTGGAACTTCATCATAAATGGCAATATTTTAAACAGATAAATGGCCAAAAGGCATACTTTGGGTACCCACTAAAACAAGACAAGGTAAGAACGAGGATTAATGACATTTTCCTATGAAAAAAGTGTCTTCAAACCTTAATTTTTAAAAATAATTTTGGTTAATAGAGATAATTAGGTTGCCTTAAGAGATTTATGTAAGGCACATGGTTTGGTTCCTTACAGTATAAAGTACTGGTACCACACAGCTGAAACCTGTTTAGTAACAAAGCATAATGCTTACTGTGATTATTTGTATATAGATGCACTCAAAAAGTTCAAGTTGGCAGTGATAACTCAGGGTTCATGTACGTGGCGAGATTCTCAATGCCTCACATTGAGACAAGTTCACCGAGTGTGCTTTAGTTTCCCCTCAGTCTGAAGACATTGACTGGAGGAAGATTGTGGAATGCGTTAAGGACTGAACTAATTCGGCAAGATCCATTGTTCTTGCAGGGGTTGCGATGGACAATCCAGCATGAGTTGGTGAGCTTAGGCAGCCTGCTCTGAAACCGTAATATTTTGTTGATTCCAACTTGTTTAACTCAAGTCTTCAAACACAGATGAAATTTGACTACTAAGCATTTATCCCAGAGCTTGATCCTCAGAGGAACACACAAAGAGGAGAACTTCCAAGAATCAGTCAAGGAAATTTTCTTTTGACCAGCTTTCAGGGTTAGGTCCCAGCATTTCTTTTCAGGTGTACTTTAGTCATGAACATTATCATAAGTTTAGTCCAAGTGGTTGAATGCTGTTATCAGATGAAGACCTTGCTTTTGCTCTATTAGACAGAATAATACATAGTACCTTGTATGGGCCTATCTGGACTAGATAGAAATGTCTTGTTTGGTTTAGTGAGTGATAAAAGGCCACTGATTTACACTGATACTGTTTTTCACTGAAGACACGTACTATCCACAGAGATTAGCCTTTAATTCAATCTTTGCGTTCCAGCAGAATGCTTGCACTGCAATGCAATCATCATGCAATGGATTAAAATAAATCTTCCTGGGAAAACCTGTTGTCATGGATATTGTAGCAAAGTAACAACTCTCAGAAAGGGGGCTGATCAAATGTACGGAGGACGAGGCCATCGGTACAACTGCATATAATGTCTGGATGCAATCTACAGCCTACGAAGTCCCTACAGTGTTGACAGGTAGGACGTAGTACGGAAAAGCTCATCCTATACATGCTTCAGTTCAAGCGTTACTTGAAGATTATTCGGTGTGTTTGTTCTTTATGTTATCCAAGTGACCAAAGAAGCCGTTACAAATACAGAAGGCTGGAGGGAAAACTAACAGACTAACAAGAAGCAACTTGCAGATTGGCAAGAAAATTAAAATTATCTTGACAGTTCTAATCACCTGTTGCAGCAGTCACCAGTGAAATGCATCCAGTCACTCAAAGAGCAACGTACAGCTCTGAAAATGTAAGCACAACTGAGGAATAATAGAAATACAGAGCTAGAAGGCCATCAAGATATCATTCACTTTTTCAAAGCAAGCCCTAACAGAAGCTGGTCTACTCTAGTCTTAAAAGCCCCCCGTGAAGGACTGGAAGACTGTGATAATTCCTCCTGGCTATAAAGTCTCATTAATTGACTAGACTTCAGAGAATTGCTTTTTTTTCTTTGAAGAAACCAGGCTGGTTAGAACCTTTGATATCTTCATCTTCCAGATGTTTTATTAATTTGGTTTTAATCATCATCTTGCGTTAGGCTTACTGATCCAAGACATCAAGTATTATCATTATGAGCACCATCTGTCACCCCATTCCAGCAAGGAAATTCTCCAGGTAATTTTCTGAAGCCACCTCCTTTTGTGCCAAATAGAAACATCTAACATGCAGAAGGAGTAAAAAATTGAAACAGGGCCAGGGAAGAAGATCTCTGCTGCCTGAGCTGAAGAAGCACATGGATAAATAGCAAAGAACAGATGAATTAGGAGGGAACTGAAGTCTAACGATCTGGAGGAAGCATAATAAAGTAACAATGCAGAAAGGGCTGGTTAGGGGAAAAGGAAATGCTGACTAGGCAGAAGGAGATCATGGTAAAAAGAGACTTAAAAGAGTTGTCCTCTCAGGATGTTTGGTGTGGGGCTTTAGATCCTCTCACTCCAGATGAAAAGAAATCGAATCTTTGGCCCCAGCAGTCACAAGTTTACCTTGTCTTGTAAGGAACGAGGATTCTGAGCAAGAGATCTGGGGACGAATAGGTACATTCGTCATGTGTTTCTGAACTTCCTCAAAAAGCCTGGATGTGAAAACCTGAAAGTTCTTCTGAATTCAGTCCAGTAGGCATAGGACTACATGGCCAAAAAAAGTCATTTTTTTCTTTTTCTTTTTCTTTTCTTTTTCTTCTTCCAAAGTTACTTCCTAAGCTCCACTACACAGCAAGTATAGCTTGCGCTCAGACAAGTGCAAATTGACTATGATGGCAATTATAAATAGTTGGAAATAAAAAATAAGTACATTAATTCTGTAAAAAATAAATATCCAGGCAGCAGCGACCCCCTAGCTCCTTCTACATTAGGGAAAATATCACAAAACAGCAGCAATTTCTGACTTCAGAGATCTTGTACTTTTTGTCCAGAGAACTGTGAGAACCGTAAGAAACCTGGAGGTGTTCAAGGCCAGCTTGGATGGGGCCTTGGGCAGCCTGGTCCAGCGGGAGGTGTCCCTGCCCAAGGCACAGGGGTTGGAATCAGATGTTCTTTAAGATCCTTTCCAACTCAAACCATTCTATGATTCTATGAGTGGTTTCTTCAAACCATTCTATGATTCAGAAGCTCAATGAACACCACTCTTCAATGGAAGCACTGGAAAAACTTAGGAATTTCGGCAAGGAAGCAAACCAAAATTATTTCAAAATCCTAAGAAACCATAGTATCAAGGCTGCTAAAGTGGTTTTTTGTGCGGCTGCTTCCTTTTCCCCTCTCCATACTACAAGGAAAAGGATTCTTACCTGCACAATGCGTATGTGAGCAGCTTCATGAAGTTCCTGATCCTTCACCACCTTCTTTTTTAAAGCTTCCAAATTCCTCTCAAGATACTCTTGATGTCTCATGTATTTCTGCTGCAAATCTGTGTCCACTGCTTCAACCTCCACCTGAGGGGGCACAGCACGTTGCCTCAATAATTACTAGAGAAATTCATCTGCAAGGAGAAGGCAAAGGCCCCGACTCACCATGTCTGATTGCTGCGCATACTTGGTGTAGAGCTCACGGATCCCTTCCTTCATTTTTTTTGAATCCTGAATTAGGCCCATACAATTATGAAGATCTGCTTTAAATCGTTTGACGAGAGTTTCCATATCTTGCTTCTGCAAGAATGATGTAGGTACAGTCTTATTTGGCTCATCAGAGCACTCTATCATGTGCAATATTCTAGAAAGCCTCACAGACCTGGAGAAAGCCCTCATGTACTTTACTTCTACTTAAGTTTCCAAAAATGTATCATTAAAAAGATTGCTGGGGATGTAAGCACTGCACACATCTAATAGCAGTGGTAGGTTTTATCAGTAATATTAATCAAGGTACTTGCATTAGGTAATGTAAGTGCCAGCATCCCGAGATCTCATCTGAAAAACAGTGTCCTATCATCATGAATGCTATTCCTCACTGTCCTTCCCCAAACAACCTGCATTCTTATTTAAGAAACAGCACACAAATAGTTAATGAGAGGAGGACAGAGACAAACACATATTAGACACATGCACAACTTGATTTCACATCGTCTTCTCATTCTCACGTGGTTTCCACCAGGCCTCTCTACCTGCTTCCTCAGCCCTGCACTGCCAGCTCAGCCCCCTCACTCTCACTCTCGCTCCCTCTTCCTCCCTCACGTCTGACGTGCTTGGTGTCAAACACAAGGGGTTCTTGTCTCCTCCATTCATAATCCCACCCTTCATTTTATCCTACTATTGCCTACCTATTGTCGGAGGTGGCAGCCTGTGTGCTGCTTGTGTTTAGGCCAAGTGCCCGCAGATTGTAGCGTTGGGCAGGGAAGGGTAGTCAATTAAAGCACACGCCTCATGGCTCTGTTCGACCCAGGAGAATACGCATTGATTGAACAAACTGACACCTAAATAACTGGAGTTTTTAACATATCAACTCTCTAAACTGCTTGTTGGCTTCAGAGTTTTCTGCCTTTGTCCCCACTGATGAGAGACTCTCCTGGTCCTTGGACACTGATTCCCTGAAGTACCTGTTTGCTCAGGTTAATGCTTGTGCATTGTTCCATTCCCCCCAAACTTCATCACGTAAGACCTGCACTGTGGTTGCACTCTGTACCTTCTGCCTCTCTTTGTGCATCTCATGATCAGTGGCCTTTAGTTTCTGTTGCAGTCGTGTGATGTTCAGCTTTAACTGTACGCTCTCCTTGTGGAACTGGTCCAGCTCCCTCTCCATCTGAAAGGAAATGGGGGAGGAAATCAGGACTAAAAGGAGACATGAAAAAACAACACATAACAGGAAAACCAGAGACTGGAAATACAGACTTGAGGGAGTAGATCCCCCTTCAGGTTGAATTACAACATGTGAAAAGTCAATTTTGCAACAACACTGCCCTCTGTCAGAATATATAGAAAGCACAAAAATGGATATTCAACTCCTCTTCGAGTTACAGGCATTTAAATGATGTGATGCCTCTTCACCTGCTTAAGTTGATCTGGAGCTTTAATATTCCATCTGAATAAAAATGGGTGAAACAGAAATTAACAGGAATTCCAGTACTGGAAAGAGTAAGTGCAGCAATAAGAACCTGATACTGAAAAGAAACAAATGCATTGAACGGCTGTGGCTACATAAGTGCAGTAGAACACAGAGAGAAATACCAGTAATACAACATTTACTGGCATAAGACGGTGACCAGAAGAGAGAACAGGGCTTTCATCATGCCACTTTGATGTACATACAAATTATTCATTTGTTTGCATTTTATTTAAAAGGCTTTTGTTCTAAATAAAGAAACTTATAAAAACTAACACAATAAGTTTCTTCAATCACAAATAAGTCACTCCAATGAATTTGCTGCAAGCGAAGTATGACTACATGGATATTTTGCACGGATCAGCTGACGAACAGTAATTTGTCCACCTACCTAATGCCTAAATAGAGTTATGTTTGCCTAAATCTGCAACTTTTCTAAGAGAAGTTCACTCTCTCTTCCTCCAGATCAGCAAAGGCAGTGTCTTGCAAACTCTACAGGGTATGTGGAGGGCAATAACATAAGGACAAGACCTATTTTTAAGCAAAACTGATATTACTCAGAGTTCAGAAATAAATGCTGAAACAGAAGCTCAAATAAGTGTGTCGATCACTGACAGCATGTGAGAGAAAATTAAATAGCAGCTATTGTGAGCAAGTATTTTTATTAGCTGTAAAGATATTGAATCAGTGCTGTGTATCCTTGAAACAAGCCAAGGAACAAACAGGGCGGAGTCATCTTTGCATTCAGACTAAGGGCTTAAGTCGCAGAGGGCAAATGAGAGTCTCACCTTGCGGATCTGCTCCTTCATTGTTTTAATATCATTTTCACGTGACTCTGTTTGCTTCTTCAACTCCTCTATACTGCAATCCAGTTTGCACTTGAGCTTTCCCAGTTCCTGATTTTTCTGTTTTAGGTCACATATATCCTTCTCCTGGCAGAAACAGGTGAAGGGATTTAATCAGACACAGCACTCTTGAAAAGATCCCTAGGACAAGACCCTGGTAGATGCAAAACTAGCAGTCATAGAACTCGTGTAAGACTGAACAACCACATCAGTTGCACATCTACACAGGTGTTGAGGGAGCAAATAATAGACAGAGCACAGATCCCAGAGCAGGCCACAAGAAACTCTACATCCCAAACTTGAGCTCCCCAAGAAAAGCTTAGAAAGTCACAGAAACTAAAATCCCAAACTAAAGACTGCCGATTCTTTAATTTAAAACTCAGTTTCCAGCCATGTGCTATTATCACAACACAGTAGTACTAAAGTCAGGAAGGGTGACTTTAACCTCAGCCAATTGTCTTGCTTCTCACCTTGTCTTGGATAGTGTCGTCTCTCCCTTGAATCTCTGTCTTCAGTGCTGAGATGTCCATATCCAGTGACTTAATGATGCCTTGCAGCTTCTGCTGTTCCAGCCTCAGCTCCTCAATGCTGCTGTTCTGCTCATCGAGCTGTTTCAGCTGGCTCTTCAACTAGAGAGGCGAACAAGAAAAAACGTAACAAGTCTCTAAAAGTTGTGCACAACTGAGCCACACTAGTCTGTAAGATACCTCGTAGATGGCATGGGATAAAGGATATCGAACTAAGATAAAATGAAGAAGCATCACATCACTTAAAGACCTGTAACTCAAAAGGTGGTTGAATATCCATTATTCCATTTTTTTATATATCCTGACAGAATACTCAATGCACTACAAGGAATTAAGGAATTTGTATCCAGAAACAAGATGGGGATGGATATTATACACAAGCATCAGCACCAAATAACACTTAAGCCATGGAAAATTTTTAAGATGATCGCTTGTTATATATCTCCAAAGATGTTCAAAATTAGACTGGAAGAGTGCCTAGTTCATAGCTCTTGGGCTTAGTTCACAGCTCTTCATAGCCCTCAAAATCCTTGCATCAGTACTAAGATCTGTGAAGCAAAGAAAGTTGAAACAAAGGAATGGTGCTGGTCAAACTGTGAGGACCCATGAAGAAACACCTGGTGTCTAAAAGACAACAGAACTGAAGACAGAACCATGATAATAGAGGCTATGAAGGAAAAGAACTTTTCTGTCTCTAGATCGCTACTGAAGAAATTGAAAAGAAAAAAAAACCCTCTAACATCCTTAGATCCTTAGGTAAAAGTAGTACTCGGGCAGTAAAAGAGCTAAAAGGTTTTACGCCTCCTTAAAAATTGTAGCAAAACCAATAAAAAATGATGATGCATGCAAACCACAAAGTGTTTATTGCATTGCATGAAACAGTAACTATTTTTCTAACAAAGCAATGCATTGGATCTTGGAAAAATGAAAAGGTTCGTTTCTTTCCCACCATAGGATAGACAATACTACTATTTATGATTTAAAACTATGTAAGATAAAAGAAAGTGTACTTAAAAAAACCCCACACCTCCTACATCACCTGTCCCTAACCATATCAGCAATGCTATTGGGATACAGCTGCTTCTTCTGCCCAAAGATTCTAAACCATTCAAACTGACATGAGAAGGGGCTACTGTTTTCCTATGAAATGTCACATAGCTACAAACTAAATTAACGACTAAACTGACATGCGATTAATCAAATTCAAGCCTTGGCTATAGGTTTTCACGTGCAGTCTGATCCTACCACAGAATAAGAGATACCCTTTTCTTCATGATTCCTATTTCTCCTTTCAGATGCAGGTTTGTTTCCGTTTCTTCCAAGAGTTGCCTCTTATATTTGATTTGGATTTCCTGGATTTCTTGGTCTCCATCTTCTTCAATTTGTTTCTTAATTTCTTCATGTGCTTGAAGCTGCTGCCTCATATTCTCCATGGCCTGCAGTTAAGGAAAGCAAACTTTAGAGAAGATGGCACTAACAGAGCAATAAAGAACAGAAGTCTTTATTTGTGACTGTTTCTCCTGAGAGGACCTATTTTTAGTGGACTCTTGAGTTGCAGCAATATCATTTAAGGCAACCTAATGTCTTTGGGGATTAAAGTAACTTTAAAAACTGTTAGGAGAAACATAAAAAATATTCTTAAGGCTTGGATGCTTCAACTTAGGAACCTGGCCCAAATACAGACATCAGCAAACTTGTTCTGGCTGCAGAAAACACAAACATGCGTAACACTTGAGAAGATCTTTTAGAATTGCTGTTTCTGATGTGTTAGGACCGGTAACCACTCAGCTTTACATCAGTCTCTGTGCGTCTCTCTTCTCACACTCTTTGCTCACATTCATTCCAAACCGGTATTGCAACACAGGGCTGCAAACAGTAATGTTGATAGGATTTATTGACTTTAGATGTGGAAGCTATCAGTTATCTGGCTGCTCTTGGTCAAGCCAATTGTTTGACCTCAATATGCAGTTTTTGAAGTACTCGGGATCCTTCTCTCTGCTCCCCGAATTAGGCACGCAGGAACCTCAAGGACTCAAGAATGGAATTCACCATTTTAGAAATGTTCTCTCTTCACTAGAACAAGGTGACTGAAACTTTCTTTCTTCGATTATAATAAATGTATTATCGAAGCCACACTAATAAACAGGAATTCTTGGATCTAGGAGAGAGGTGAAGCTGAGAATGCCCAAGGATATTAATCTTAGCAGGTTACATACTCGAGGTATGAAGACCAGAAAAGTTGGTAGCACAGCTGGATTTTCCTCATTACTATTTTACTTGTCAATAAATTCCCCCAAGGTTACAGGCAGATTAGGATTTGCATGGAAGGAGACAATCTTTCCTGTCCTAGGGAACATTTTATCACAGTTGGAGATAAACTTAGTCAATAATTTAAACTGCAAATCAAGTCTCCTACCTCTTTCAGCAGAACAGATTTCTCATTAAGTTTTTCCTCATAATATTCTGTTAGGTCCTTCACAGCCTTGCTTTTGCTTTCCTCCAAATTGTGCAATTGTTCCACATAGTCCTTCAGCATCTTCTGGAATTTCTCTTGCAGATCCTGGTATTTCTCATTTTCCATTAATAGTTTCTGATTACTGTCAGATTCTGGTAACAGGAAACATAAGGAATGGATAAAAATAACAGAAAAGATGGGTGCATCCTACCCTTCTACAGTCACCAATGTCTTATTCTCTACTGTCTTTTTTTTGGCAGTAAGTTACACTAGAAGCACTTCACTACTCTCTTCATCAGATATACAGGGGTTATCGACTCTGTGGCCATACAAAATTTTTCACTAGAAAACCATCTCTTGCGTTTCCTGCTCTTCCCTTTACTCAACACTTCACTAATAATGCCTGTTTCAAAGCTGCCATACACCTTTCTCAGTTGTGTCTCTGAATAATCTGCTGTATCTCTGCTTGCTGCATCGGGACAGAATGTTGTTCTGTTCCAGCTTGAACAAGTCTAAAACCTACACCAAAATCTCCCACTCTGCCTTTACAACCGATTAATAACAGCTAATTCACGCAGTCCCCTGAGATGACAACCACAGCAGGCTGTACAGGGACAAATGTTACAGAATATGAGTATGCAATGGACTCATTTCTGGGTGGACTTGATTTTTTGTACTAATTTGCAGTGTTTGTTTTATCTTGATAACAAATCTGGGGTCAAGGTATTTCCACGTTGTGTGCATTGTACATGAGACTTCTTGCTGAAGTCTCTGACTTCACTATTCTTACACAGTGAGCTATAAGATAAACGAGAACATTACTAATCTCAAACCCCAAATGTCTAAGATACAGTTCCCATGTGCACGTTCTCATAATGGTCATGTGTGTGGTGCATTTTTGACAAACATCTGGTCTGCAACACCTCTATGACATACACACATTTTTCCTCGTACTTGTATTCTAGTAATCTCTCCCTGTGACATTACTGGCTATGAATCTAATGCACTTCCTCCAGACTCTCGTTACAAATGCTCGTTATAGTCTAACCTAGCTGTTGCACCTCCCTGGCCTGTTTATTCATCAGCTCAGACAGTTGAAACTGGTGTTGTAGCTCCTGTTTTTCTTTCTCTGCCTGTAAAATCTGGGGAAAAAAATAAGAAAAATACATTTTAATTTGAAACTAGGCAAAGCAGTGTCAAAGTTGTTTGTGCTCTTGCCCACGGTGGGGAACACATACACAACAGAATTTACATTTGAAGTTTCTCAGCAAAATTCAGATGCCACGTGTCACTAAGACAAGTTTCCTCAGAGATGAGTTTGTTACGATGATGGAAAGCTAGGGGAAAGTAGGAAATGGAGTTCACATAATGCAGGGTACTGTATAATCTTAATATTATATTAACAAGAAAAGTTTGTGAGCTACAAAAGCTTCTACTTCTTTGTGTGCGCCTGCCTGAGAAAAGTTTGCAGTTCCACAAATTGTTGTACAGATATTAAAGTTCAAGATGTTTCCTGTCTCACTTGAAGGAATCCTGAAGTCCTAACACAGACATTTGTTTAGAATGACATAAACCTAAGTTTTGAATGCCATGTGCTTGAAACGTCCGACTACCACCACAAATGACTTCATCTTCTAAAAAAGCACAAAGAACTGGAATAAGAAATGTTGGGAATTGTACCGTAAGTACATTTTTTTCAGTTTCTTCTCATAACGACTGTGTGGGTCTTGCATAAGCAGAAATACTGTTTTCCTGTTGGACACAATAACTAGAAAGGTTAGCCCCAAGCCTGTCCAAATCTGTCATTCGGTTTAATCTTAACATGACACTTGGAGAGGAAGTACAATTTGCCTGCCTAGAGAACTTCTACTCACCTTCAAAGGTGTTTGCTTGCAAGCCTATCATCTACACACCTCAAGAAGTTATGGCCAAGCACTACCTATGAAAAGACCTGAAGAACTGCAGAAGAAGACCAGCACAGATAAAACATCTATAAGAAGTGAAGTGGTAATAAGTCAAGCTAAACAAAAATAAGGAAAAATAGAAAGGTTAAAACTCGGGTTATTTAAATGCAAAAAGCACAATGAGAAAAGCTAAAGAGCCTGAGGAACTACTTGAGGAAAAGATTGAACAATTAAACTTCCTCAAAAAAATCAAAATCAGGAACCTGTCAGAACATTTGCAGGGACAAAAGACAAGAGCACTTGAAAATGACAAGACCATACAAGAATGAAACAAGTGAGTAACTTGGTAACTTGTTACTTCTTTATATGGAGCCAAACTGAAATAATACTCCAAGAGACTGTGTGCAGCTCAACAAAATAAGCAGCAACAAATCACCACGACAGGACAATATTCACCCAAAAGCTTGAAAAGAACATGAGGCTGACAGAATTGAATCATGTGATATGTAATCTCTCACTTCAAGCCATCTTACTGCCAGAGAAATTGCTATTGGATCACTTGCCTTCTAACTCAAAAAAAGGTCCAGAAATACAGCAAATTACAGGTCAGAAATCTGGTGTGTACACCAAACAGATGGACAGAATAGAATAGCAGTAACGGACACAGACAGATAAGACAATGAGAAGAATTATCGTGGCTTTTTGCCTTTCAGGGAAGTCCTGCAGTATGGCCACAGAGAAATCAATAAAGACATGAACAGAAGAAATCCAAGGAATATATTTTACTTCTGTTTTCAAAGCATACAAGACACTTCAGCAGACATTCTTAAAAAAACGGCCAGGGCAGAAAGAAGGTGGCATTAAGAAGAATAATTGTTGCATCCTACAGCAGCTGCAACCTTGTATGTGACAGAGCTTTTAAGGCACAGTCCCATTTCTACTCAAGGGTGATATAGCGCACAGATCCTTGCTCTCAGGCAGCATTTATTGCTGGAACTGTTTTTAGGTGAAGATACTTACAGGCTATCTAGGCGAACTCTTGCATCCCCTTGTACTTATAAAGATAGTTGACTCAAAGGTAGCTTCATGCCTTACAGATACCAAGAACACCTTTGTCAGAAAGGAATGCTTCGTTTTTCAGACGCTTTAAGGCATTCATACACATGTAATGCAAGCTTGAATTCAACTCTTCAATAAAAGAGTATTTGGTTCTGCAACATGAATCATACCTGGTGTTTGGTTTTAAGGAAGCCTATTTCTTGAGTGAAATTATCTTCTAATTCCTTTATTTTTGATTCACAGCATAGGTCCTTGAAATGCAGCTGGTAATCATTTTCTATCTGTAGCTCTTTCACACGAAGCTGTAGGTCTAGCATTGCTTGGCTCTGTTAGGACACAGATGAGAAGGTAGTTTTAAAAGAGAGATAATTTGCCATTAGCAACAGCTTGGTAAGTACCTTCCATTCAGATGCACATATTTATGAAAGACAGCCTTTGCAGAGAATTTTCAGACAGACCAAGAAGTTTCAGAAGAAAGGCCTCTTAGTTATCTTACAAGATGGTCTGTAGAAATGCAGATTCTGATTTCTCTTTTCCATTAAAATTGCTTTCAAGAGACCGGGGAAAGTGTCAGAGAAAAGTCTAAACTTTTCTGCACACTCACTGTTCATACAATGCAGTTTTCACATTGACAAACCGCTGCAGTTACTTGCTGTAAGCTCTTTTCATTACAAAAGTCATGCAAGCTCTCTTAAACAGAAGGCCATGTAGGAACACCGAGTCCCAAGCATCACGCAAATGTAAATCATAAGTTGCACACTAGGAATCTCATGGTTCATGTTCACGAGTTGCTCCTCCTACCTTCTCTTCTATATCTGACCTGATGACCAGCACTTCCTCAGCATATTCAGCTTCCTCTTCATATTTCACTATATCACCTACTTTATCATTCACTTTCCAGACAAATATAGAGCCGTCCTCTGAGGCAGTAAGCAGATGCTGGTCATTGTTTGTTATGGACATCTTAGAAGGAACAGAAAACAAAATAATAGTAGAGACAAGGAAGAATGGAGACACAGTTTGATTTTATACCAAATTTTTCTCCCTACCCACGTACTCCCAGTCATTTCTACCACTGAGAGTCAATAACGGAAATATTAACATAGCCCCACTAGCAGCATTTTGATTATGTCCTCTACTCTTGCTCCACCATGCTTCATACAATGGGAGAAGAGAAGAGAAGAGAAGAGAAGAGAAGAGAAGAGAAGAGAAGAGAAGAGAAGAGAAGAGAAGAGAAGAGAAGAGAGAACATATGGAGACATTGGATCTGCTTCTGCTCTCAAAGCTGCAAGGAAGGTTTTTAAAAACCTGGAACAGAAAAGACCTTCTAGACAGTTATAGCACAGCCAGTGAATTTATACGAAAATTCCAAAGGCCTCAGCCTTAGTTTTAACATACTATGCTATGAAATGGGAAGGAGAATTAGTACTAAGGAGATGTGTGCAGCTGGTATTGCAGAGAAAAGAGAGTACGTTACCTTTGTAACAGCACCTACATGGGCCTGATACTCGTTAAAATCCTCCTTCAAAGGTAATGGGTATTTCATAGCTCGAATCGTCCCCAGAGATGTACCAACAAACACCATGTGCCCGGAATGAGAAACAGCTACTGCAGTATAAACAACATCAAAAGCAGGCACTTCATACTGGATCTAAAGAAAAAACAAACCAAAGCGCACAACCCCTCACATTAAATTCCGCAACAGTATTTGATCACTTATTGCATGAGTAATTGTTATACCTCTGCTTGCAGCAAACAATGCAGTTAAAAGAATCTAATTAGTATTAAGCTTTATAGATATGCATTATTAAAATTTCAACCCAAGTTCCACAAGTTGATCACTTCTGAAAGATGTAATGGTTATCACATACAATTTGCTACTTTTCTGGACAAAAGAAATGCAAGACACTTGTATTTCAGCAAAACAGTTGATACAAAATTACCAAGATGATTTGTTAGCTGGATTAGAAGATTTCTAGGTAAATCCAACTAAAGTTAGAAAAATACAAAACTTACAAAATCTTAGGTTTCATTGTAAAAGACATAAGAACACAAGGAAAGTGTCAGTAAATACTGCAGCTATCAAAACCAGACTGATTCCTACTTAGCCAATGGATGACAAGGAAACCAAAGCACTAGTCCGCTTCCCAGAGAATTCATCAAAATCCCAGAGGGCTTCTTAACTCACCAAAGACTCCGAAATTTCTTTGAGAGTTTGGTCAGATCCAACAGCAAAGATGATTTTGGCATCAGGAGACAGGGCAATGCTGCTGTAGATGCAGGACTTGAGCACGCAGTCTGACTCCCTTTTACCTGTCAACAAGTTCCACTCATACACAGCACCATTTGTGTCACAGGAGACAAATTTCGTATCATCTGCGCTCCATTTTACTGCACATACCTGGCAAAAGCAAAACATGCAAAGGAGCCTGATGTGGAAGTTATAGACATAAGGCATGGAGTCGTTTTATCAGTAAATCCATGACAGCTTTGGAATCATACTCCTAGGTCTTACTTAAAAACCCCTGGATGATTCCCAACTAATTCCATCCTAGCATTAAAAAAAACCCAAACCCAGTAAGAACTACTTTGTGTACAAAATGTCAGGAAAAAGCTCATCTAAATACTGAGTAGTACATTTTATTTTTATCATTTATTACCAATAAATCATTCACCTTCAATTTAAGGACAGACTCTTCAGATGTATCCTGTGCATAAATTGACTCCTGACAAAAAACCCCTGACTTCCGTATTTCTGTTTCTAATTTTTGGGCTTGTTTCTGATCCAAAATTGTACTTTACCTTTTCAAAACGCATCTTACCAACTAGTTCATACTTTAATGAGTTGGAATGGGTTTGTTTACTAACCTTGCCACTATGACCTTTCAGATTATGAATATTCTCAAAGGTGATGCTGGAATAAATTCGAATCACATTTCCATCAACTGCAGCGAAAAGATGTCCTCCGTTACTGAATGAGCACTACAGAAAGAACACAATCACCCATTACTGTAGATGCAGTGGATAAAAAAATCATGCATTGAATTCCAATGACATCATCTAATAGCAGAATGTTACACGAAAAGAAAAATCCATAACATAATTAGCCTCTTACTTTCTTCATTGTTGTTTTCCTCTGTGAAATTCAGTCATAGAATGGTTTTATTTGGAAGGGACCTTAGGAACATTCAGTTCCAAACCCCTGCCATGGACAGGGACACCTCCCACGAGTTCACGTTGCTCAAAGCCCCATCCAACCTGGCCTTGAACGCCTCCAGGGATGGGGCAGCCACGACTTCCCTGTGCAACCTGGGCCAGGTCCTCCCCATCCTCACAGGAAAAGATTTCTTCCTAAAATCTAATCTCAATCTCCCCTCTTTCAGCTGAAAACTGCTACCCCTCATCCTATTCCTGCAGTCCTTGAGTATTTCTGAGCAAATTGCTCCTCCTGCTGCTTCCCAGGTCCACAATTAACGCTTTGACCTCCAGGCTCATTTTCCAATAGTTAGAATCCTTTTCTCTGTGCTTTCAGACGCTAAATCCCACTAGGATCTCTTGGAGGGTTCTCTATCTTCTGTCACATTCTTCACCCCACTGTTCCCTGTAACTCCCCAGTTTAATTTTTCCATAACTCCTTACCTCGCTACATTTTCTCACAGAAAACTCCTTGAAAACACGCATGTCGTCATACAGTAGACTTATATATCGTAGTTTGTAAGAAAACCCAATCAAACAGAAAAGGCCAGTGGGATGAAGCGATATTGTGTATGCTTCCTCGTGATATTTCTTACACAGTTCCAAAGTGCTGAAAGAGAAAATCATGGCACAGTATGGAACAGTCCCAACTCCCTATGCATGCTTGCCAGGACATCATCTGGCCCAGCAAGGACACCTGGAGCTACAATCTGAAGCTGCCTTGTCCTTGAGGAAATGTGTTGGCATTCAGTTAAGTAACGATCGCACAGATGTTACGGCAAACAAAGGCAAATCTGAACTTTCTGGTTCACAGAAAAGGTGTGGAAGGTGCAAGAGCAAATCCTTGATTACTGTAATACAATGAAGAAGGTAAATGAACCACTGATTGCAAACCTACAAAAAATCTCTTCTGAAATTTGCTTTTCTCCCCATATAGAAGCTTAAAAAATGGAGTCATTTGGCTTAAGAACTACAGCTGCAGAGCAGGAGATGGGACAACACCATCTTAAGACAAAGCTAAATGAAACATTCCTGAAGGGTTTTTTTGCGAAAACTCATGAAAACTCAGACACAAAAATGGCTTAATAGGAAAGGCTCGTTTTAAAGGCACTGCCTATTCACACCTCCCAAATCATGTCATTAAGACCATTTACATCCCACACCACACAAGAATTTTATCAGAATAACATTCTCCTTTATATGAAATCACTGCTGTTACCTGCTAAATACAATACACAAAAAAAGCAAGAGGTAATAACAAACACAAACAACACTTTACTTCATATTGTAATTCCAGATGCGGACAGTTCTATCCAGGGAACAAGTAGCAAGAATGGGTTTCCAAATACAGACGTCCAGGCCAGTGACTGAAGCAGAGTGCACTGAGAAATTCAGATAAACGAAATAAGCTGCCTCCTTCTGAGAAGCAAATAGAACATAAAAAAATCACCAATATTTCACTGCAGGCAGTAAGTCAGGTAAGAAATCTATCAGAGCTCTTTGCACACAGTAATCAAATAGATTTGAGGAAACAACTTAACCCTTTCACTGCACCAGTCTGATCATTACAATGTTAAAAACATAACAACGTCAAAATCAGTTTTAACTTTATAATTAACAAATCAAGAAAAGTGATGAAGGGAAGATGTAGGCCCCATAGTTCTCATATACTAATGAGAGCGGAACATAACTGTAGTGTCCAAAGAAATGCAAGTCAGATATATAAATAAAACTGGACCTGGATGAATTCTGTTCAGATCTTCTGGTCAGACAAATATTTAAAAATAATCAAGTGTTTAGTGCTAAGCAGCTTAAGCAGGATGTTTAGTTATTCCACGCTGGAAGTGAAACACCAATAAAATCTTAGGCTGTGTGCAGAAAAAGGACCTGTAACAAAATAACCCTTCCTGTAAAGATCTTTCTATATGTCTGCATGTACCTTAGGTATTCAACTTCATGCAAGTCTATTTCATAAGGCATTTATCTCTTGTCTTTGCATTATTTAATTCCTATTAATTCCTTCAGAGTAGGGAATGTTTTTCATTATGTTTGCCCTTCACAAAGAGGTTTCACTTCTAACTACTTCAACAACTCTTATTTTAGACTAACATGAGATTCCCATTACTGTTTCAGCTTTATCATTGCATTAAAGTGTTCATGTAATATAGTGGAGCATAAACTACTACAGTTAAGATAAAAATCTCTCTGCTAAAGCCTTACTTAAGTGGTTCAGCAGTGACACCCCCTTAAACAGCCTTAACAGTGTCCTCTATTGATCTGCTGCATAACATCAGATATTCGTACAGGGCTACTGAGATACAGCTCTCAGAGTAGCACGCAGAGCACTTCATATGATGAGTTTTTAGGGCTTCATATGCCCTTTGATAGATTTTATGAGAATGCATCCTAGAAAGCCAACCTGAATAGCCTGTGCCATAACAATTACAGCCCCTACAGGACATGACGACTGTGGAATGCGGTAAGATTGCACTCACCTTCGTAAGATTGGTGGAGAGCATAGTAAACATGTAAAGTTGATTTGTACTTGTGCTAACAACCATTGTTTCCTCAGAGGGGCTGAAGCATATGCATATAATGTCCTCTCTGTATGACTGTTCTGCCTCACTGCTGAACATGTCCTGAGGAAGCTGAACAAAAAAATGCATCCCATGGGATAGTCCAGATCTCCATGTTTTAGTACACTCTCACAAACTTTTGCTGTAATGCTATTCTACTAAGCATATACATAACATCAGTAAGACAACTTGGATATTTCATAATACCTAACTACTGCAAGGTAGAAAAAAGTGGATAACCTAACTGTATCTATAGCATTACAGCTGAAAAAAAGTGTCAGAGGACATTTCAGCAGTAATCTTAAGTGCTGCATTAAAGAAAAATGAAAATAGCAGCAGAAAAACATTGAGGAAAAAAATCTAGCAAGGGGCAGTATGAAAACTGCCTGAAAACTGAATAACAGCTCTTTGCAGTGCATCATTCAGGTCGGTAACAGTCCTATGACAGGTTGTCGTGCACGGAGAAGGTCTGACCTTTTAGGTCCAGAGTATGAAGGCTTGACCAGGTCATCAGAGTAAAACGTTCTTATCCAGAGACTGCAGTAAGTCAATGCATACAGATCACTATAGAACAGTTAGAAAGCTTACTCAATTACTTAAGAGTGCATGTCTCATGGCAGCTATAATAAATAGCTGAGAGGAGAAAAGCTTTGCTTTGGAAAAAATAAGGCAGCTGAATTCTTCAAAACTGATGTACACTACTTCTTAGCTCAAAAAGACTCCGTAAAGACAAGTTTCTTGAAGGTTTCCTGAAGTTTAGCAACTGCAAAGCACATTTTTCATGTGGGAACACGCACAGCTACCCTGCAAAAGGACCTCTGTCACTGAATTTCAGAGTGAGCTCTGGCAACTCCCTTCCTTTCGACATCACGGGGACAGTTAGCTAATGCTTACAATGTAATATAGAGATCTGCTAAAAATTATTATTAATAACTGAATTGGAAGCATCCTGTCCTGTCTCAGTCTCTACAGCATAATTGCTTGGAAAAGCTTTTTTCTCCCTACCCAGATTTCTTGACTCTCCTTGTAGACTTCCTTTTCCATGGTCTTCTCAAACAGAAGAACAACTCCTGGGCTAGAAGAACACGCAAAGCCTTTGGAATAAGCTGCAATTGCAGATATTTGAGGCAAAGAATCCTGTTGTGAACCATCATCTTCAGAGGCCAGTTCACAAGAGACATAAGACGACCTGCAAGTAGGAAATAAATAAAGATTTAAGAATAAAGAAAGGCAAATCAAAACACGTTTATCATCAGGAACCAAAATATTATAACCCATCCATAAACTGGACAAGAAGGAAATAAGTGAATGGCCTGCTTTAATCTATGTGCATGAGCAAGAAACTACTAGTAATAGTACTTAACAAAGATTTACCTCTCACATTCTTCTGTTGTTCCATCTTCTAGTTTCCTGGGTGGTTTTCTGTACTTTACACTTGTCTCCCAGTGCAGCTCTCCAGTTTCAAACAACACAAGTTTGCCTGTGTCAGTGCCACACACAACTTCTTCCTCGGACAGCCAGGTATGGCACAGGTAGTTTTGTGGCTCTTCCTTTGGTAAATTTATCTGCTTCAAAGTTCCTTCGTTGTACTTAAAAAGTTTAAAAAAGCCATTTCCAGTGACACAAACCAGTGTGTTGTCTCCAGGACTAAAACTCAACTATGTAATGAAAGAGAGAGAAATTATTTTACACAACTATGTTCACAAATAAGGAAATGCTATACCTGTTCAGAAGACTTTCAATACAGGAAAACAAACAAGGCAAGAAGGTTCACAGAAACTTATAGGAGTTGAGAAGAGACTAAGAAAAAGCCATCATAACTACATATTGCAGTTTTTCCCCTTTCAAAACTGCATATATAAATTTCACCTGATGCTACAAATACATTAACTTTAATAAGCTAAGACACTATCTGAATCACAAGGCAATACCGAAGAGAAAGTTGTCTCTGCCCTTCAGGATTAAATGAGAAAATAAAGCCAAAATACATATTTACTGCTGATTAGCAAGTTTTTCAGCCAGGAAGATTCCTGAAAAGCAGGACTATTCATTCCTAAAGGCTGGGAATAAATTCTGTATTTCCATATTTCAGGCAAACCTTGCCCATTATTCACATTAATTCACATAATTAGGAATTTATAGGTGAAAATACTACAATAGCCATCTCATGAACAACCGCAGTAGTAGTTAGACCTCATTTTTCATGCTTAATGGGTCTCTAGACAGCAGCTGTCTTTACAGTTACTCTCCTCTCTTTAGGAATCGAACTTATGAAGTCAGTAGTTCACCCAACCTCTTGAAGCAGCACCCTAGAAGAAACAGCAAGTAAGGTCCAACTAACCAATGTATTGAAAGCCTCTTATCTCCCTGCAAGAAAGATAGTAAAAAGGGCACGCAAAGCACGATGCAGGAATTGTTTGAACACCACCAGTGTTCACTCTCCCTGGGCTACTCCTCTGATCTGTAGAAGGAATAGATCACTGGAAGGACAAGGTGCACGAGCATGCTGAGAGCTTCCAAGATGCATTACACCTACTGAGCACAGCCAACGTACTGAATAAGTGTTTCTGCAGGGGCAACTGAACTGGCCACATCCTATAGATCTCAGATGATTTGAGAGAACCTCATGTGATATGGACACAAAAATGTTCATGAGTCAGAGCAAAAGTTCCTCCAGCCCAGCATCCTATTGCAGTGATGCCAAGAAAGTTCAGAGAGACTGTAAATAAACTGGAGTCCTGCATTCAGTTCTGGAGTCCTCAGCACAGAAAGGGCATGGATCTGTTAGAGTGAGTGTAGAGGAAGCCACAAAAATGATCGGAGGGCTGGAGCACCTCCCGTACAAGGACAGACAGAGAGTTGGCCTTGTTCAGCCTGGAGAAGGCTCTAGGGAGTCTTAAAGCAGCTTCCAATACCAAAAGGGGCTACAGCAGAGCTGGGGAAGGGCTCTTTGTCAGGGAGTGCAGGGACAGGATGAGGGGGAATGGTGTTAAGCTGAAAGAGGGGAGATTTACATATTAGGAAGAAAAGTTTTCCTGTGAGGGTGGAGAGGCCCTGGCCCAGGTTGCCCAGAGAAGTGGTGGCTGCCCCATCCCTGGAGGTGTTCAAGGCCAGGTTGGATAGGGCTTTGAGCAGCCTGATCCAGTGGGAGGTGTCCCCGCCCATGGCAGGGGGCTGGAACTGTATTATCTTTAAGGTCCCTTCCAACCCAAACCATTCTATGATTCTCTGATGTACAGCATGGAGTCCTCTCTTCCCTCGTGGCCACAGCAATCTGTGCAAGGACTGAATTTGCGTGCTGTCTGGCACCTAGTTTTTGTTGAACTGTGTTTGATCCTTGATCGATCCACTTCTCCGTCTTTTTTAAATAGTGCAATGGGTTCCCAAAGCACTTGTGAATCAAAACGTTAAAAACAGGCCATGGAGCTGCTGTCCCCACTCAGTTTTGGAGGCAGGCGTGTGCAGCCTGGTGGCTCCGGAGTCGTGAGGGTTGCAGCCGTTACCTGGCAGACACCACCGCCCGGGGCTCGAATGCAGGCCTTCGCCAACAGCTGCTGCTTCTTCCAGAGCCAGAAGGTGAGGTGGCCCTCAGGGGGGGCCATGGCGGCTGCCAGGTACTGGCCATCGGGGGAGAAGGCCAGTGACACAGACTCCCGCATCGGTAGCCCCTTGGCCACCAGCCTCCTCCGCTGATGTGACCCCGCCAGCGCGCACACTAACAGGGCTGGCTGCTCCTCTGCCAACACCTCGGAAATGGCCAGGAATTGCTGGTCGGGGCTGACGGCCAGCGCCTGCACGCCCCGGCTCTTCTTGGTGCCTGCGGGGAGGACAGGGGTCAGGGTGGGGTGGATCAGGGCTGGGAGTGAAGTTTGGAGTGGGGTCAAGGGTCAAAGTTCAAAGCAGGGCTGGGAGCAGGGTCAGGGAGTGGAGTTGGGAGCAGGGCTGGGAGCGGGGTCAGGGAGTGGAGTTGGGAGCAGGGCTGGGAGCGGGGTCAGGGAGCAGGGCTGGGCAGTGGACCTGGGAGCGCAGTTTGGAACAGGGTCGAGGAGAGGAGTCTGGAGCAGGGTCGGGGCAGGGCTCGGGGAAGGGCTCGGGTCGGCAGCGAGGTCGGTGGCACCTGGGACGAAGCAGTGCGGGCCGGGCCCCAGGCTCCGCCGCACGCACCCCGCCCCCGCCGCGTGCAGCACCTCGCGCTCCCCCAGGAACCGGACCCCGCCGGGTACGCACGGGCGGCACCCGAACACCGACACGGGCTGCAGCTCGGCCGCCATCGCGACGCCGCTGCCTTGGCAACCCCGACGCCGGCGACGCCGGAAGTGGGTGCGCTCACGTGACCGGAAACGACGGCGAGTGTTTGTGTCGGGGAAAGCAAGAAGCACGTGGCGGAGCCATAAATGCCCCGAAATGGACCGAGACTCGTTCTGGAATTCTAGAGAGCGGGCTGGACAACGATCTCCATCGCTCGCGTGCGGCCAGACATGAGCTGGGACAGAAGAGATTTCCCACTTAGAATCATAGAATGGTTTGGGCTGGAAGGGACCTTAAAGATCAGCCAGTTCCACCCCCTGCCATGGGCAGGGACACCTCCCACCAGACAAGTGATATAGGGATTTAACATGGAGGGACCACTTAGAGATATAATAGTTGCATTAGTTTTGTTTAAGTATTGCATGATTACCTGGACACTATATACTCAGCGTGTGTGCCAAATGTATCCTGTTATTCTACACACTGAAGGCCAAATGTATCCTGTTATTCTATACACTGAAGGCCAAATGTATCCTGTCATTTTATACACTGAAGGCCAAATGTAGAAATTGTGTGTATTTGGCCTTGTCCTTTGTTCTGTGCTAATTTCCTGTTATCCCTGAACCATGCATACTCAGCAAACGGACTGTGGTCAGTTAATACCATAAAAGGGAAATACATAGGATTGTGAGCTAAGGAGCTGACTGCGCAGATGCAAAAGCTAGAGGTTCAAGGAAAGGACAAGTGAGGAAGACTATGCTCGACCACCAGAAGACCCCTGAAGACCACCAAGGGATAGGACTGCGGCTGCGCAAGGACATTTAAATATGTAAATTGATTTCCTGGAAAAATCATGAATATGTGGATGAGTTCTGGGAAAAGTAATGAATATGTATACTTGAGCTAGATAAAAGCAGGCAGTATTTGTGATACGGTGCACATGTTCGGAGGAGTGATCCCCCATGTGCCCGGCGCTGCAATAAAGAATACCTGCTGCTAGATCGTGTCTGTCTTTGACTCAATCTGGCACCCCAGATGGGACCATCTCTGCTCGGCTGCAAGACCCGCTGAGAACAGGACTCCCTTGGGTACCCCCGAGATTTTCTCGGAGGGACTCCTCGCCTCACCCGGATCATTGCAGGAGCAGACAAGGACTCCATCCGCTCTAAAACTGCACAGGTATTCTTTAATGTTTGTTTTGGGACCGGTCATTTGGGTAGCTTTCCATAAGACATAGAATTAATCTATGTGGGATAGCATTTGTTATACGATCGTATTTGTTTTCGGGTTGTTCAAATAATATTTGTTCTTAGTTTTGTTTTGTTTTGCTTTGGCTCAGAAAAAAGGTTTGGATAACGAATTCAGAGACAAGATTAATGGTTTTGGAAACTTATTGGTATTGGGTCCTTATCATAGGAGTGATTTTAGTGATTGTGGGTGGTTTGTGTTGTTGTAAGAAGTGTCCTGTTTGGTGTATAGTGTAAAAGTATAAGAATGGGAGGACGGCAGAGTGGAGGAATTGTGAAGAAGAGCCCGTTAGGATGTGTTTTGGCGCATTGGAAAGACGTTGGAGGAGTTCCGGGAGGGAATGTGAATAGGAAAACGCTGATTAAGTATTGTAATCAATGGTGGCCATTATATAAATTAGAGGATGGCGAAAAATGGCCATTTAATGGGACCCTGCGGTATAATACCCTGTTGCAATTAATGTTGTTTTTACGGCGAGAAGGAAAATGGGATGAAGTAATGTATGCAGATATGTTCTTTACCCTAAGAAATCATCCAGAATGGCAAAAAGAATGCGGGATAAATTTAGCCCCCCAAGACCCTTTAGTGTTAGCTATAGAAAAAGAGCAGAAGAAAAACGGAGGCAAGTTAAAGAGATGTTGCTCGGCTTGTAGCATAGGACAAAGGTGCATAAAACTTAAGGAAGTAGAAGAGAGACTGGAGGACTATGTTTCCCCGCCCCGACCTCCTACCCCTCTTGGACCTCCTACCCCTCCCAGACCTAGACCCCCTACCCCATCAGGAGAGTCAGTTGAGGATGAAAATTCAGAGAACTCAGGCGAAGGAGTAAACAATGATACTCCTGGTAGTGCGAGCTTTTCCCCTATCACAGCTCGTACTCGGAGCAAAGTGGGTCCAATAATTCAAGCCCCATTACGGCAGGCAGTGGGGACAGCAGGACCTACCAGAATTAAAATCCCCTTTTCAATGAGTGATCTGGATACTTGGCGGGAGACCGTAAAAGGATATCGGGATGACCCCGAAGGGGTGGCAAAGAGATTTGAACTCGTTATTAAGAATCAAGACCCTGACTGGAAAGATATAGATTTAATGTTAGATGCACTAACGGAGACTGAAAAACAATTAATAATCAAGAGTGCCCGCACTCAAGTCCAGATCCAGATTACGGCTGGGACCCTCCCAGGTACGGTTGAAGTCCACGTACCTAGGGACGATCCTAATTGGGATCCAAATAATGATCAAGAATATCGATTGTTGAAAAGATACCAAGAGTGGATCAGAATAGGCATTGAGACTGCCGTACCAAAGGCGGTTAATTGGTCAAACCTGTATGAAATCAAGCAAAATTTAGCAGAAACCCCCACTGAGTTTCTCGACAGACTGAGGACAGCAATGAGAAAATATACTACTTTAGATCCGGTGTCCGATACGGGGAAGCAGCAGTTAGTGTCCTTGTTTTTGGGACAATCCTCAGAAGACATCAGGCGAAAACTTCAGAAACTGAAAGAACCTGATATTAGGGACTTAGAAAAATTACTGGAGGAAGCATGGAGAATTTACAGGAATAGGGAAGAACAGAGTAAACAGAGAATGGGACAAATGATTGCGGAGGCAACAGTAGCAGCCTTAGAAAGACCAAGAGGCAGGGGACAGGGGAATAGACAAAGGGAACCACGTCAAACGTTACGACCAAACCAGTGTGCTTATTGTAAAGAAATAGGACATTGGAAAGGGGAGTGTCCCAAATTAACCAAAAGACCTCCTGTATTAGCCCAAATAAGTTCAGATCAATGAAGAGGACCGGGGGAATCTACCCTAGCAGATCCACTGGTTAAAATTGAGCTAGGGGAAGAAAAGAAAGAAGTAGATTTTCTCATTGACACCGGAGCCTCATACTCAGTACTAAACCAAAGGCTAATGCCAAAAGATAAGGATTTCATAACAGTAATTGGGGCCACTGGGCAACCAGAAAAGGCTTATTTTTTGAAACCACTTAACTATCGATTGGGAAAACAAATCGGAATACATAGGTTTTTGTATTTACCGAATTCCCCGAAGCCATTATTAGGACGAGATTTATTAGAACAATTAGAGGCAAAGATTGTTTTTCAAAAGGGAAAGGTCAAATTTCAGGTACAAGAACGACAATTAGTAGAAGTTCTAAGTTTGGCATTGTTACAGACTCAGCATCACTTAGAAATACCCACAGAAGTCTTAGATTCAGTATATCCAGGAGTATGGGCTAGTGAAATACCAGGAAGGGCTAAGAATGCTAGCCCCGTAACAATTAGGTTAAAATCAGAAGCAAGGCCGGTAAGAATTAAACAATACCCTTTGAAGTTAGAAGACAGGAAGGGAATCAAAGAAATAATTGATCGGTTTCTACAATATAATTTGTTGACGGAATGCGAATCAGAATATAATACGCCTATATTACCAGTTAAAAAGGCAGATGGGAAAAGTTACAGATTAGTACAAGATTTGAGAGCGATTAACAAAATAGTTGAGGACATTCATCCTGTAGTGGCCAATCCATATACGTTACTCACCAAGTTAAAAGACACGTTACATTGGTTTACCGTGTTGGATCTTAAAGACGCCTTCTTCTGCCTACCGCTGGCTTCGGAAAGTCAGAAGCTATTTGCTTTTGAATGGGAAAATCCCGAATCAGGGAGAAAGACACAATTGACCTGGACTGTATTACCCCAAGGGTTTAAAAACAGTCCTACAATTTTTGGAAATCAATTAGCTAAAGATCTAGAAACATGGATCCCTCCGGATGACAAAGGGGTTCTATTGCAATATGTGGATGATCTCCTAATAGCCACAGAAACTAGAAAAGAATGTGTTCTATGGACTATAGGACTCCTTAATTTCCTGGGACTAAATGGATATAGAGTTTCTCAACAGAAGGCTCAGATAATTCAGCAACGAGTAACATACCTGGGACTGGAAATCTCGGAAGGACAACGGGAACTCGGAACTGAGCGAAAAGAGGCAATTTGTCGCACCCCGGAACCCCAAACTGCAAAGGAACTACGAACATTCTTAGGAATGACAGGTTGGTGCCGCCTTTGGATATATAACTATGGTGTAATGGTGAAACCTTTGTATGAACTATTGAAAAGGAACCAATCTAAGATAGACTGGACCACTGAAGCAAGAAATGCTTTTAAACAGCTCAAGCAGGAACTGATGAGGGCTCCGGCCCTTGGTTTACCTGATGTTTCTAAACCGTTTTGGTTATTCTCTCATGAAAGACAGGGAATGGCTCTTGGAGTATTGGCTCAGAAGCTCGGTCCTTATAAGCGAGCGGTGGCTTACTTCTCCAAACAGCTGGACGAGGTGAGCAAAGGATGGCCGGGATGTCTGCGTGCGGTAGCTGCAGTCGTAATTAACATCCAAGAGGCCCGAAAGTTCACCTTGGGGCAAAAGATGACGGTGATGGTCTCTCATACTGTTTCAGCAGTCTTAGAACAGAAAGGAAGCCATTGGCTCTCGCCCCAAAGGTTCTTGAAATATCAGGCTATATTGGTAGAACAGGATGACATTGAAATAACTGTCATTAACATTGTGAATCCAGCCTCTTTTCTCAGTGGAGCTCGGGAAGAGCCAATATCTCATGACTGCATAGAAACCATCGAAGCTACCTACTCAAGCCGCCCAGACCTCCAGGAGACTCCCCTAGAGGATGCTGAGGACTCATGGTACACTGATGGGAGCAGCTTTATAAAGCAAGGACAACGTAGAGCAGGGTATGCAATAACCACGACCCAACGAATAGTTGAAGCTAACCCTCTTCCTATAGGAACCTCAGCACAGAAGGCAGAGATAATTGCCCTTACTAGGGCTTTGGAACTCGCAAAAGGGAAAAAGATAAACATTTGGACTGACTCAAAATATGCATTTGGAGTAGTTCATGCACATGGAGCAATTTGGAAAGAAAGAGGACTATTGACGACTCAAAAGAAACAAATTAAGCATGCGGAGGAGATATTAAGATTACTGGAAGCAATTAAACTACCAGAGAAAGTGGCCATTATGCATTGCCGAGGACACCAGAAGGGGAATACAGATCCAGAGGTGGGAAATCGATTAGCTGATAATGAGGCTAAGCGAGTGGCAGAGGAAGCCCAGGTTTGTGCTTTGATACCGGGCGGTAAACCAATGAATCTTGAGCAACCACCTAAATATTCAAAAGAGGATCTAAAATTGATTGAAGACTTAAAAGGTAAGCAAGGAGCAGAAGGGTGGGTTCAGCTGGAAGATGGCCGGATTGTAATACCATTCAATATGACGTGGCCATTGGTAAGGGCAGAACATACCAAGACACATTGGGGAGCAGATGCATTATACAAAGAATTGACCAAAAGAATAATAGGACGCAATTTATATACTACAGTAAAGCAGGTGACACAACAATGTGAAATCTGCCAACGGAATAACCCAGATACAACTAGCCGGTTAAAACTAGGAACAATTGGCAAAGGGAATTATCCCGGGCAACAGTGGCAGATTGATTTCTCTGAACTCCCAAGAAAAGGGGGGTACAGATATCTTTTGGTTTTGACAGACACCTTTTCAGGGTGGCCGGAAGCATACCCTTGTAGGACTAATAAGGCAAGAGAAGTAACCAGGATATTGCTAAGTGAAATTATTCCCCGCTTCGGGATCCCAGCAACAATATCCTCAGATAGAGGACCACATTTTTGTGCTAAGATAGTTCAACAGGTAGGGAAAGCATTAGAGATAGATTGGCAGTTGCACACTCCTTATAGGCCTCAGGCAAGTGGCCAAGTAGAGAAGATGAATCACATGATTAAGCAACAGATAGCAAAAATTAGCCAGGAGGCGAATTTGACCTGGCCACAGGCCTTACCATTAGCATTGCTCAGGATACGAGTTAAACCTCGAACGAAGGAAAATTTAAGTCCTTTTGAAATATTATATGGAAGACCATATCAGTTTCAGTTTAAGGGTGAGGAATTAACTCAGATAGGAGAAGGATATTTGTACGAGTACATGAAATCATTACAAAGACAGTTAACAAAAATTCATAAGAATGTCTTAGGAACTCGAGCAAGAGGATTAGATCAGCCGCTTCATGCCTTTGAACCCGGTGATTATATATATGTAAAGAATTTTTCAGGACACCCTTTAGAAGAGAAGTGGAAAGGACCATACCAAGTGCTGTTGACAACGTTCACCGCGGTGAAGATTAAAGAGCAACCAGCTTGGATCCATTACTCAAAGATAAAGAAAGCTCCAACAAAACCATGGACTACTACCCTTGCTGGACCTACCAGATTGCGATTCTCCAGATTATATTAATTTCTGGGGGAACTGAAGCCCGGTGGGATTTAAATATACACCTTTCTTTGACAGAAGGTATCTCACGAGTTTTAAATAAGACAAACTGCTGGATATGTACACACATGCCAGAATATAGTGGGAAAAGAATCTCATTAATAGGTATTCCTATACCAGGCAATGAGTCATGGAAAACATTCTGGGAAAACACTTCTTGGCCTAACTGTACTTACAGAACTCAACCTTTAGAAATTCATAGCCCCTCAGTAAGAGAACCTTATTGTAAATGTGTGCAAAGGTGCAATCCAGCCAAAGGAATGGATAAAGTTGGAGGGTGTGGGAATACCATTTATGTAGGAAATCACACCGGATGCCATGAGACCAACTACATTGGAGCCTCCATCTCTATTAATACTACACTTTGGCCAGTCCCAGAAGGAAAGGGATGGTATTGGTTATGTAATGATACAGCATGGAAGGTATTACCTGAAAATTGGGCGGGGACGTGTACTTTGGGAGCAGTGGTTCCAAATATAACCATCCATGATTATCTGTCAAAAGGTTGGCTCCAGACTCATATTCGGAGAATTGAGCGAGGAATAGAAAATCCCTTAGTAAAACGGCAAACAGCGTTTCACTCCTTTGCTAGGTGGTTTCTCCCATGGTTGGGGGTGAGTGAGCTTGAAAAAGCGATAGTAAATATTTCAGCTGTAGTAGAAGAGATTGAAAATAGAACCGTAGATGCAATACAAGCACAACAGCTTGAAATAAACAGTCTAGCACAAGTAGTGCAGCAGAATAGGATGGCATTAGATTTGCTATTAGCATCACGAGGAGGAGTATGCACAATTATAAATACGAGTTGTTGTATGTATATAGATCAGAGTGGCCGAATTGCTACAGATATAAGTGAAATATGGGAACAAACAAAAATACTACATGAGGTAACTAAAGATGATACCACCTGGGGATTCCAAGAAGTGTGGAAAAAACTCACCTCATGGTTGCCTAATTTACAGTGGCTAAAGCAGGCCTTCATTGCTATAATAGTTATTGTAATCTTAGTAATATTAGTTTGTATATCAGTTAAGTGTGTCCTATCCTGCGGCCAACGGACTACCGAGAGTTATGAGGCCTGGAAGAAAAATAAACTAAAACATCAGGTAGAAACAGGAAGGTATTTTAGCAGAACCTTGGATAATAAGGGGGTTGTGTAATTGCAAAAGAATTTGCAATGTGCATAGAAAAGGGGGGACTTGATATAGGGATTTAACATGGAGGGACCACTTAGAGATATAATAGTTGCATTAGTTTTGTTTAAGTATTGCATGATTACCTGGACACTATATACTCAGCGTGTGTGCCAAATGTATCCTGTTATTCTACACACTGAAGGCCAAATGTATCCTGTTATTCTATACACTGAAGGCCAAATGTATCCTGTCATTTTATACACTGAAGGCCAAATGTAGAAATTGTGTGTATTTGGCCTTGTCCTTTGTTCTGTGCTAATTTCCTGTTATCCCTGAACCATGCATACTCAGCAAACGGACTGTGGTCAGTTAATACCATAAAAGGGAAATACATAGGATTGTGAGCTAAGGAGCTGACTGCGCAGATGCAAAAGCTAGAGGTTCAAGGAAAGGACAAGTGAGGAAGACTATGCTCGACCACCAGAAGACCCCTGAAGACCACCAAGGGATAGGACTGCGGCTGCGCAAGGACATTTAAATATGTAAATTGATTTCCTGGAAAAATCATGAATATGTGGATGAGTTCTGGGAAAAGTAATGAATATGTATACTTGAGCTAGATAAAAGCAGGCAGTATTTGTGATACGGTGCACATGTTCGGAGGAGTGATCCCCCATGTGCCCGGCGCTGCAATAAAGAATACCTGCTGCTAGATCGTGTCTGTCTTTGACTCACAAGGCTGCTCAAGGCTCCATCCAACCTGGCCTTGAACACCTCCAGGGATGGGGCAGCCACAGTTTCCTTGGGCAGCCTGGGCCAGTACCTCACCACTCTCATAATGAAGACGTTTTTCCTTATGTCTAGTCTAAATCTGCCCCTTTCCATTTTATACCCATTGCCCCTAGTCCTATCACAGAATCATAGAATCACCAGGTTGGAAAAGACCTCTTGGATCATTGAGTCCAACCTTTCCTATCTGCCACTAAACCATACCCCTGAGCAACTCCTCTACCTGTTTTTCAAACACTTCCGGGGATGGTGACTCCATTACCTCCCCGGGCAGCTTGTTCCAGTACCTGATGACCCTGTGAAAACTTCTTTCTGACATCCAGCCTGAAGCCCTGCCACAGCTTGAGGCTATTCCCCTTGTCCTGTCCCCTGACACCTGTGAGGAGAGGCCAGCTCCCTCCTCTCTACAACCTCCTTTCAGGTAGCTGTAGAGAGCAATGAGGTCTCCCCTCAGCCTCCTCAAGGCTAAATAACAGTTCCCTCAGCTGCTCCTCGTAAGACTTGATCTCCAGCCCCTTCACTAGCTACTAGGCTTTGCGGACAGTCCCTCCCCAGCTTTCTTGTAGCCCCTTTCAAGTATCGAAAAGTCGCTATAAGATCTCCCAGAAATCTTACGCCCTTTCTATTACTTTCCAGGGACTCATTTAATGTCATTATGAACTTCACAGCAGCCAAATCTCCTGCCGATTTTGGAGCTTTGGCTCCAGCTCTGCCTGACCTTGCATTGGAGATGGGGAGAGGCTACAGAGGTCACACCAGAAGATACAACTATTCAGCACAGACCAGACTGAACACACGATGTTATGAGCTCCAAAGAACGACCAGTGTCTGCAAAAACACTGCTTGAAAGAGAACATGCGATCAGAGAAAGAAAACAAGGGATCAGAGGGACCTTCTGTCTAACTTTCAAAAAAACACAACGACTTAGATGAAACTTCAGCTTAAATAAAACACGTTCCCGCCCGCGGTCCCGGCGGCGCTGCGACTCCGCGGCCAAAGGGGGTGTGGCCACGTGACCGGAACTAGCAGCAAGGAGGGGGCGCTCACGTGACCCGATAGGGGTGGGGAGTGGGAAGCGCTCACGTGAGCGGAGGAGGCAGTGGTGCGCACGTGACCGGAAGCGCTGGCGCGGTGAAGGGGTGGTCACGTGATAGGAAGTGGCGGCAGCATGGCGGGGTGCGGGACGATGTCGGACTCAGATTCGGACTCGGAGGGCTCCTCTCTCTCGGACTCGGAGGTGAGGCCGCGGCGGTGCTGGTGGCGCAGCTCCGCTCCGCCGGCGCGGTCTGAGCCTCCTCTGCTCCCCGCAGCTGCAGGAGGCGTTGCGGAGCGGCGCGCTGAAACCGGGGCTCAACGTGGTGCTCGAGGAACGGCCCAAGCGGCGCAACGATGTGGTGAGCGGGGCCGTCCCGGGCGGGGCGGGAGACCCGGGACGTGGGCTTACTATCCGGTCCCGGCACTGTCCCCAAGCCAAGTTCTGACCTCAGTCCTGTCCCCGCGCCTCGTCCCGAGCTCTGACCGCAAGCCCTGACTCTGGTCTTGTCCCCGACCCAAGTTCTGACGCCAAGGCCCAGCCGCGATCCCAGCCCTGTCCCGAGCGCTGTCCCAGCGCCCCGTCCTGAGCTCTATCCCCAAGCCCCAGCTCTGTCCCTGTCCTTAGCTCTATCCCCAAGCTCCAGCTCTGTCCCCTTGTCCCATCCCGAGCTCTGTCCCTAAGCCCTGACTCTGGGACTGGAGTCACAGCTCTGGCTGCTGCCGTTGTGGCTGTGTAGGGCCCCGTGTTCGGGTGCTCACCTGGCGGCCTGTGGTGTGAGCCGGGGCCAGTTCTGTGCGTCGGTGTGCAGAGCTGTGGTTCATTAACAGGATGGCCTAAAGCAGTGCCTGTCCGAGTTCAGGCAGCCCCTGGCATGGGTGGAAAGGCTGGATGTGACTTTGGGCCAGGTCCTGGATCCCGTTTCACAGAATGCTTCCAACAAAGACGCTGTGGACCCCGAGAATGATTTCCAGAGAGAGATGAGCTTGTGAGTATCAACACCTGAGATTTCTTGTAGGGTCCGGGCATACTGCAACGTGCTTCGAGTCATGTTGAGGGTTTTAAAGCAGGAAAGGGATAGAGCCAGACTCGCTGGAAGTGAGCCTAGGGGTAACACGCCAGTCATAGAATCATAGAATTGGTTGCTTGGAAAAGACCTTTGAGATCATGAAGTCCAACTGTACCTGTTCTCTACTAAATCATATCCCTGAGCACCTCATCTTTTAAACATCTCTAGGGATGGGTACTCAACCACCTCCCTGAGCAGCCGTTCCAGTGCCTGAGAACCCTTTCGGTGAAAGGATTTTTCCCGATAATCAATCTGAACGTCCCTGGCACAACTTGAGGCCATTCCTTCTTGTCCTATTACTTCTTACTTTGGAGAAGAGACCAGCACCCACCTCGCTACAATCTCCTCTCAGGGAGTTGTAGACAGTGATGAGGTCTCCCCTCAGCCTTCTTCTCTTCAGGCAGTGCTGTGGGCAAAATCAATAGTGCTGCTGAAGGGCCTCTACACCCATGCACACAGCACGGGCAACAAACAGGAGGAACTGGAAGCCGTTGTGCAGCGGGAAAGCTATGATTTAGTTGCCGTCACAGAAAGATGGTGGGATGACTTTCGCAGCTGGAGTGCAGCAGTGAGTGGCTGTAAGCTCTTCAGAAGAGACAGGCAGGGCTGGAGGGGCTGCGAGTTGGCTCTGTATGTTAGGGAGAGTTTTGATTGTACAGAGCTCAATGATTGTGATGATAAGGTCGAGTACTTCTGGGTAAGGATGACGGGGAAGATCAACAAGTCTGCTGGGAGTCTGTTACAGACCACCTGGCCAGGATGGAGAGGTTGACAAACTGTCCTGTAGAAACACCTGTCGGTTGGACTGCATGATCTTGAAGATCTTTTCCAGCCTTAGTGATTCTATGATTCATGTCGGCATGCTGTAAACTGCTGCACTGCATGTCACCAGTGTCGTGCCACTCTTTGCCCATATATTTTACATTTGATAGTTCTGAATGTGTTCCAAAATAACTACAAATTAATGCTACTATATTAACTTGTCTTGTAATAAATAATTTCCCTCCTTGTAGCAGAATTCTATCCTTTGCTTATTTCAAAAGTTCCTTGGTTGCAGCATTATGGGTTTAATACAGGATATGGATTTTCCTTTGTGGATTTGTTTTGGTGGTGTTACAGTTCTCTTGATTTGTTTTGCCTTTTATAATCCAATGTATAAAACTGTAACAGGAAACAAGATAAATGTATATATGTTAGATGTAAGCATTGATATCCTACTGGCATCTAAATTGCCTTTAGAAGCACTGAATGTTGTCGGGCACAGGTTGTTGATAGAATTCTAGAGGGATGCTTGTTAGATCATGAGATCGGCTAGTTTAGGGGGTTGGTTTCTGTCAGCACTGGGATGCCCCGTCCCCAGTGATGGAGCTGGTGCTGTGCTGTCTCTCTAGTTACCGGCAGGCACAGGCAGCCGTCCTGGAAGCCCTCCCCAGGCTGCGTAAGCTCCAAATTCCTACTCGTCGCCCAGATGATTACTTTGCAGAGATGGCCAAATCAGACCAACAGATGCAGAAGGTATGTGAAGGAATGATGGCTTTCTTTGCTCTGTTATGTGTTTGGTTTAGCCTGTGTTAGGGATTAACTTGAAGGTGTGATGTGTGAATATTTACCTTCATCTCTTCGACAAATGCCTGTGACAGTGTTTGTGTTTGGGACAGAAAATTTCTTCTTGTTTAGGTATTTCAATGCAATGTGGGTTTTCCATAACAGGTTGAAACATGAAGTAGAAAACCATTATTTATATTCTATCCTAAACGTATTTAATATTAAAAACAGAAAATTCTTTTCCAGTAAAGTTGGCTGCGGTTAAGCTGTTTGTCCTAAGACTTGCAGTCAACTGTGCCATGAACATGATCCTTTTTACCTTTTTAAGAATCACCCTTTGTTTATAGTCAGTGTGTTTTGGTTCTCTGTGATTTTATACTGCGTTATTGAGTTAATCTGTTATGGGCATTGTGTCAGATTTGTGTAGGAAACAAGAATTTCACCAACTTGGTTCTTGATTATGGTCTGTTTGAGATGGAACATAGTAACGACATGAAAGAAGCTATTAAGTCTTCCACGTACACCTGAGTAGGTTAACAATATGTGACAAGACACCCTTGTTTACCGGTTCCACTAGAGCCTGTTATACGGCTTTGTCTTGTCTCTGTGTGAATTGTGTCTTTTATACCAGATTTTGGCTACAGATCAGTTCAAGAGTTTCTGTAATAACTGTTGCAGCCTTGAGCTGAAAGAATGTTATGCCTTAAAGCATTATCTGATGGAGAAACATTCTTTTTTACACTTATGGATAGTTCACATTATTAATGATTTCAGGACTGCACAGTAATCATAAAATTATCATTTTCTTTTATGTTACTAATAAATTTTCTTCTTTCTATCCCCTAATAAGATTCGGCAGAAGCTTAAGAGCAAACAGGAAGCAATGGAGAGGTCTGAGAAAGCGAAACAGCTCCGTGCAATGAGAAAATATGGCAAGAAGGTGAGAAGGAGCTACAAAAGGAACCTATCTGTGACACTAATCTAGAGCCTGAATGAGGAGCTTGAAAAGTGAGACCATAGGAGGCTGGCTAAAATATGTGGAATCTGTCTAGTATTCTGTCTAAGCTGCTTTGAAGGACAGAGCAAAAGATGATATACCTTGAAAAGAAAAAAGAACAGGTGGGACACTACAAGGAGCAACACTAACATTCTGCTTCTCATCTCAGGTGCAAACTGAGATTCTGCAGAGGAGACAAAAGGAGAAGAAAAATATGTTGAATGCAGTCAAGAGATACCAGAAAGGTAAAGCTCACTTGTCTAAGAGAGCAAACATGTTATAGGAATAGAGATATGGGAGCAGCGTAAGGCAGCATGATATGTAGTGTCAATCTGCAGTGCTGGGCTTGAGAAAGCTGGAAAAGCTTCTGCTGTGCAGAATCCTACACCAGTGGCAGTGAGAATCCTCCCAGGTGGCTGCTCTTCAGTGAGGGTGACCTGTTGCCGTTACTTGCTTGCTTAGACTGAAAATCAGTATTTTCTGTGGTGCTAGCTGTTATGTCTTTGCTCTTGCAGGTCTCTCTGACAAGCTGGACTTTCTAGAAGAAGAGCAGACGTCGTCTAAAGGGAATAAAAAAGGCAGTGCAAGTCAACGGACAAAGAAGGGGTGAGACCAGAAATGAAATATATTTAAAGAGACTCTGATTTTTTCAGTCGTTTAAAGGATCTTTTTGTGGAATAAGAGACCTGTTCTGATTAATGTTTATTAGTATAAGTCCAAGGTGGTTTTCTGTCCCTAGAGAAGAAAAAAGCTGTGGCCAGAATGGAACGGAAGCTGAAACGTGCTAATTTCTGCCTCCTTAATAAGGGGGGAAAGGTTTATGGTGGCTGATGGGAGTCCATCAGCAGATACGTGTGCCTTCTTGAGAGCTTCCTGAGGAAAGGAATATAGGGAATGATGGTGTTTGTTTGCTTTTCAGGCCAAATGCCAAAAGACGATACAAGAACCAGAAGTTTGGCTTCGGTGGGAAGAAGAAGGGCTCAAAGTGGAACACAAAGGAGAGTTTTAATGATGTATCCAGCTTCCGGTCAAAAGTGGCTCACAACAAAGGCCCAGGAAAAGCAGGCAAAGGCGGGAAAAAAGCCCTCAATGTAAGTAAAATGTTGCATGCGGATGATCCTGGTTGCTAGAAAGCCAGCCGCAATCTGGGAGGGAGAGCTGAGTGCATGATAGGTGCCTCCAGCATATGGAAGTGATAATCCCTGTCTTTGGGAGCTGAGCGTAATTCAGTTGCAGACAGTTATGGAGAGAAGTTCAGTATCTCAGCAGGGAAATGGGTAGTGGAGTTAACAAATAGCGTTTGTTGGTGTTTGTGTCCCAAAACCTTACTCTCCAGAGATGCTGACAAATATCTTCTCCTTGGTATCATTCCCCAAGCTGTAGAGCTAGAACAAAGATTGAGCGTGTGAAAATAAAGATCTGGATCTGTCTTTTCTTTTCTTTTTTCTTTTTTTTTTTTGTAGAAGAGACCTGGAAAGAGAGCAAGGCAGAAAATGAAGAGCCGAGCACGCTAAGAGGACTGTGCTCCCTCCCTAGTGGGGGTTACTCTGTTTCTTTGTGTGACGAGATGTGTTTCTGCTGTTGTCAAGCAGCTAATGGTGAAGCAAGACGGATACTTCCAAGTGGCAAGAAAAACAGTCAGTGGAAACTACTGCCTTATCACTTAATTTCTTCCTGCGGTCTGTTTTGTGGAAGGACTGTTTTTTACTTAAACCTTTGGGGTGTGAACGTATTAAATAGTTTGCACAGAACTCTGTCTAATTTGTGTTTAGTTGCATTATGAAGGGTGGCTGAAGCCTGCCCTTTGCTCCCTTCATGCTGACAGCTTTTTCCAGAGCTACTGTTGACGTGCACTCAGTGAACTTGAGCTCTGGGTCATGGTGCTAATGTCAGAATAAGCCTGTCAAGATGTTAGTGTTCTTTAGAGTATTTGTATAGATGTGTTTGTAAACAGCAGTGAGACAAGTGCAGCAATCTTGTAAGTAGGTTTATTTTCGTTAACTATGGTCAGGCTGCAAATCTGGGCAGACTGAGGTTCTATTTTCCCTTTTCTTGCAGTTTTCTCTTGAAAGAACTCTACCTGACTCGCCTAATAACTAGCAGGGCCTAATATCAGATATCATTAACTGCTTTTAAGTTGTGTGGCTTTGTCACTCTACTACCGCGGGTTCTAAGACTGTTCCTCTCCGTGCAAGTCATTTAGTTAGTGTTCTCAGTTTTCCGGCGTGGGAAATGGAGTCTGCGATCAGTACGATCCACTTGAATCTGGGGAAGAAAAATGATGAATAACACACGTGATTACTAGAATTAGTACTAGTTGTCCCTTCTGAGAAGGGCGATGCAGGTGTTAGTGCTGCTGAGAAATGCCCAAATGACAAACAAGTACGGTACTGTTTATTGGAGAATATACTGCTCGCTACTTCGTTACAGTAGAACGTGGTGGAAAAAGGAAAACTTAATGTAAGAAACAACATCATGAGTCCTGACTCTGTAATTAACTCGCTTCCCTACACGCAAATTTAGTTGCTTCTTCTGCCAGCCTAATCCTGCCAGCAGTATCTAACAGTGTAAAGCCCTGCTTGGAGCTCCGTCTCCAGCCTGGTAACTTGTTTAAATGAAGTGTAATATGTGAAAAGTTGCAGAAGAGGAATATCCTATTTCTTTATTTATCTTCATTTTCTTTGTAACAGGCCAAAATTAATCAAGTTCATTTGCCTTTCTTAAAACACTAATCTACAAAGTCAGTCATCATCACAGCTCTTCGTTTGTCAGATATGATTGATGTCTTGCCTTGTTAATAAGATTTCTTTTCCTCCTGCTTATTCACGCTTTCCCAAATGGATTCTCACTGGTGTATACTGCCGCGAGTATCCTTAGCTGATTATTAATTTTATGGTTCTGCTTGCAATTTGTTTGAAAGATACTGCACAGCAGCACATTTCTTTCCACAGTACTTAGGTGTGTCACTTCGCATTGCTCACTACGCTGCTCCTCAAGGCTGAATGCTTTAATAAACAGCCGTGACTACATATGTGGCATTAGGCAATATATGCTTGGGCTTGACTGTCACTGTGGATGTTTTGCGTGCAGTTTTCCTCAGGGAAAACTGTGTTCTCCCTATTGTGTTCACAAACCTACACCAGCATGAAGAGCCCTCTTAAGTGTAAATTTGTAAAGCTTGTTGTCCATGAACAGCTCTGCTCGTTCCTTGTCAGTCCTGTTTTCCATGTCACAAATTATTTCCCGCCTGAATATCTTTCAATGTGATGGGCTGAACCTCTCTGAATCCCACAGTGCTGAGCCCTTGAGCTCGGCGCTCCTACTCACCAAAGGTGTTGTGTTCCAGCCGATTTCTTGGCTTTCAGTTTGTGGCTCTGGATATTTCTTTGTTGGCTCCAGTGCTGCATGGTGGATAATGTTCAGAAACGTGGCTGTTGGTTTAAGAGACACAAATACAAATGAAAGAAAGTATGTTTAAAAACAAGTCACGTGAATGTATGCGAGAATGAGGCATCCTGATGCTGTCCAGGCAACAGCAAGAAAGCCAGGGCTGGAGAAAACTTCTGTGCTTCTGCAAATGATCATAGAATGGTTTGGATTGGAAGGGACCTTTACAGGTCATCTAATCCAACCTCCTTGCAGGAGCAGGGACAGCTTTATCTCCATCAGGTGGCCCAGAGCCCCATCCAACCTGACCTTGAATGTTTCCAGGGATGAGGCTTCCACTGCCTCCTCATGTCACGTCTCCCAGTGTTTCACCACCCTCATTGCAAAAAATTTCTTCCTTATATTCAGTCTAAATTTACCTTCTTTTAGTTTAAAACCATTACCCCTTATCCTTGAGCAACAGACCTTGCTAAAAGATTTGTCTCCATCATATTTAGAGGCCCCCTTTATGTACTGAGAAGCTGCAATGACATCACTCTGGAGCCTCCCCTCCTCCAGGCAACAAGCCCAACTCTCAGCCTTTCCTTACAGGAGAGGTGCCCTTCCTGGACCTGCTTCAACTGGTCCATGTCCTTCCTGCAATGAGGGCTCCAGAGCAGGACACAGGATTCCAGGTGGTGTCCTGCCACAGTAGAGTGGCAGAATGCCCTCCCTCACCCTGCTGGCCCTGCCTCTTGATGCAGCCCAGAATGCAGTTGACTTTCTGGTCTGCGAGTGCACATTGTTGGCTCGGGTCCAGCTCCTTGTGATCTTGTAAGAGGGCGATGTTTCTACTCTAATTTATCTTGATGAGGTTTCAAGATCTGCCTGCCTACACCATCCCCTTGTCATCCCTGTCTTCTGTATTACAGCATCTTTTCTTATACTACATCGGATATCAACCAGCGCTCCATGTTAGCCGTTACCTTTCTCAATTGCCCGAGATCTGCTGCCTTTCCTTGTTTTGGTTTTGGTTTTACCCTCTAGCTCTTGACTAGAGCAGGCCAACCTTAACCTTAACCAGCCAGTAAGGGTTTAGGATAAAACTGACATGTTAGAAACAAGGGAGCAGTTGCTATAAGGGTTCGTCTTGTTTGTGCTCTAAAACAAGACTCAGCAGCCATTTCAACACTTACAGATGGAACCTGCAGTGACAGGCACCATAGATGCATAAAAAAATGTTCCTAGCTTTGTTTTCTGTTTTCCCTGAAAGAGATTTAGATTCTCAAGTGGAATCGTATAGTCTGGTAACTAAAAAATAAAAGCGAGATTGCATGAATGCAAGGTTGTACTGATAAAATGAAAAGTAGTGGGAAAAGGCCCTAAAGTGGAAAAAAACCTGCCTTGCGCTAAACTTTTTTATGATTTTTGTTAAACTTTATTATTGTCACAGGGTTTTTTCCATGTGTCATCTTTTTGACTAATTGGGATTTTTTTAATCCTATTTAATGTATTTTTTGAATGTAATTATCACAAGCTGTTCGGAGATTTCTTACCATCTGCTGGCTCTTCTATATGATCATGCCAAGACATGGGCTTCTTGGTGATGACGTGAACTGGAAAGAAATGATGCAGGTGGATTACTTTAATGTGAATTTAGCATCACAGCCACAAATAGGATATCTAACATTGCAAATGTTCTTTTTGATTATTCCCCAGTCTGGGCTCAGCTACTTCACCAAAGCCATAAAGGAACAACAGCATGTGAACAGAGCACAGTGAGCACTGACTAATTGCAACTTCCTATGAAGGGAAGGGATTCTGGTCTCTTCTCACAAGTAGCAATAGGACAAGAGGGAATGGCCTCAAAATGCACCAGGGGAGGTTGGGATAAACCGACGGATGTGATCTATCTAGACTTCTGTAAAACTTGACACAGTCCCCACAACACCCTCTCTCTCAATTGGAGAGATATGGATTCGATGGGTGGACAGTATGGTGGATAAGAAACTGACTGGATGGTTGTATTCAAAGAGTAGTAGTCAATGCCTCAAAGTCCAGCTGGAGATCCATGACGAGTGGTGTCCCTCAGGCGTCTGTACTGGGACTGGTGCTGTTTAATATCTTCATCAACGACATTGACAGCGAGATTGAGTGCACCCTCAGCAAGTTTGCAGATGACACCAAGCTGAGTGGTGTTCTTGCCACACAGGAAGGACGGGATGTCATCCAGAGGGACCTTGACATGCTGGAGAAGTGGAGCTGTGAGAAACTCATGAGGTTCAACAAGGCCAAGGGCAAGGTCCTGCACCTGGGTTGGGGCAATCCTCAATTTCAGTACAGGATGGGGGATGATGTGATTGACAGCAGCCCTGCAGAGGACTTGAGGTGCTGGCTGATAAGAAGCTCAACATGAGCTGGCATTATGAGCTCGCAGCCCAGAAGGCCAACCATATTTTGGGCTGCATCAAAAGCAGTGTGGCCAGCAGGGTGAGGGAGGGGATTCTGCCCCTCTATTCATCTCTTGTGAGACCCCAACTGGAGTCCTGTGTCCAGTTCTGGAATCCTCAACGTAAGAAAGATATGGAGCTGTTGGAACAGGTCCAGAGGAGGCTACAAGGATGATCAGAGGGCTGGAGCACCTTCCCTGTGAGGACAGGCTGAGAGAGTTGGGGTTGTTCAGCTTGGAGAAGAGAAGGCTCTGAGGAGATCTTATAGTGACCTTCCAGAACCTGAAGGGGCTACAGGAAAGCTGGAGAGGGGCTATTCATAAAGGTTTGTGGTGGTAGGACCAGGGCAATGGGTACAAACTGCAGAGGGGCAGATTTAGGCTTGATATAAGGAAGAATTTCTTCCCCATGAGAGTGGTGATGCCCTGGCCCAGGCTGCCCAGGGAAGCTGTGGCTGCCCCATCCCTGGAGGTTTTCAAGGCCAGGTTGGATGAGGCTTTGAGCAACCGGTCTGGTGGGAGGTGTCCCTGCCCATGGCAGGGGGTGTGTGGAACTGGATGATCTTTAAGGTCCCTTCCAACCCAAGCTATTCTATGATTTTCGGTGTGCCCCGGCTCACCGCGGCGCCAGGGGTTGAGTCCGAATTGCGTGTGCAGCCTTTGGCCCCGCAGCTCCTTCTGGACTCGCTCGCTCAGCAGCCGCGCCTCACACACCGCATCCCGCTCGGCGCAACGCCCCGCCATGGCCCCGTCGCGCACCCGGCAACGCGTCACGTGGGCTGCGCCCCGGCTGCCGATTGGCCAGGACGGGGAGCCCTGACCCCGCCCCCGGCCGCGCCCCTCCCGGCCTTCCATTGGCTGTCGAGTTAAAGGCCCCCGCGGTGATTGGCGGCCGCTGCACGCGGCGTGTTTGAATGGGCTGTGGGGGACAGTGGCACCGGCAGCAGCAGCAAGAGGGGCAGCAGCGAGGGTACCGACAGCAGCGGCATCGGCAGCAGCAGCGGGGACGGGGGCAGTGGGGGCGGGGGCAGTGGGGGCGGGGGCAGCAGCCGGGGCAGCGGGATCATCATCATCAGTAGCAGCAGCGGGGGCGGCATCGGCAGCAGAAGTGGTATCGGCATCATTATCGGCAGCAGTGGGGGCAGCGGCATCGTTAGCGGCAGCGGAGGGGCAGTGGGGGCGAGGGCATCATCATCAGCGGCATCGTTATCAGCAGCAGCGCGGGGCAGTAAGGGCAGCATCATCATTAGCAGCAGTGGGGTCAGTGCGGGCGGTGGCACCGTCAGCGGGGAGGCAGGGGCGGGGGCAGCAGCGGGATCGTTAACAGCAGCGGAGGGGCAGTGGGGGCTGTAGAGGCCGGGGCGTCATCATTATCATCATCATCAGGAGCAGCAGCATCGTTAGCAGCAGCGGAGGGGCGGTGGGGGCGGTGTGGGCAGCAGCAGCGGGGCGGCAGCATCCCCCCGCATGGGGGACGCGGAGCTGCGCTGCACGGTGGCCGTGGAGCAGCCGGTGCCGGGCGCTGCTGCCCCGCACCGCCGCGTGCTGCGGAAGGCTCGGGTGCTGCTGGGTCGCAACGAGCTGCGGCAGCCGGTGCTGCGGGTGTCCGGGGGCGGTGGCGGCGGGGCGGCGCTGAGCTGGGCGCTGAGCGGGGACGCGGTGCGGGTGTTCTCGCGGTTCGCGGGCGAGGGTCGGGCGACGGTGCGGGTCGGGCCGGGCGGGGCGCAGGTGCTGCTGTCCGACTGCCCCCCCCACGCCCTGCGCCGCTTCCTCCGCCTGCTGCGGGACAAGCTGCCCGCCGCGCCCCCGCGGCCGCCCCCGCTCCGGCACCGCCCGCCGCCCGCCTTCGAGGCCATCAGCCCCGTGCGGGACACGGCGCGGCGCGCGGCGGCGGCGGTGAGTCCCGAACACCCGCCCGCTGCCGGGCACGGCTACCGGGCACGGTTTCGGCTACCGCTGCCGGTTACCGACGCAATTACCATTCCCGGTTGCCTGTACCAGTTACTGGTCCAGGTTCCTGTTCCCGTTCCCAGTTATTGGCCCCGGTCATCAGTCCCAGTTCCCATTCCCAGTTATTGGCCCCGGTCATCAGTCCCAGTTCCCATTCCCAGTTATTGGCCCCGGTTATCAGTCCCAGTTCCCGTTCCCAGTTATTGGCCCCGGTTATCAGTCCCAGTTCCCGTTCCCAGTTACTGGCCCTGGCCATCAGTCCCAATTACCAGTCCTGGTTCCAGTTACTGGTTACCATCCCCAGTTACCAGTTATCAGTCCCAGTTACTATTCCAGGTTGCCATTCCCGGTTGTTGGTCCCAGTTACCAGCCCCAGTTACCATTCCTGGTTACCAGTCCAGGTCCCAGTTACCGTTCCCAGTTACTGGTTACCATTCCTGGTTACTATTTCCAGTTATCAGCCCTGGTTACTGGTCGCAGTTACCATTCCCAGTTATTGGCCTGGGTTATCAGCCCTGGTTACCACTCTTGGTTCCCGATCCCAGTCCCTGGTTACTGGCTGCAGTTCCTGGTCCCTGTTCTCGGGTCCAGGTGCCATTTACCAGTCCCACCATCTGTCCTGCAGGTTCCCCGCATGGAGAGGCGGCCCCCGGTGATGCTCTCAGCGGAGCAGGAGGCGGTGCTGAGCGCCGTGAGGAGCGGGAAGAGCATCTTCTTCACCGGCTGTGCAGGTGAGGGGTCTGGGTTGTCCCCTGGTAAAGTCCTTTGGCCTTGCTGCTGACTGGCCGCTTCTCACTCCTCCAAGGCACCGGGAAGTCGTTCCTGCTGAAGAGGATCGTGGGCTCCCTTCCTCCAAAGAGCACTTATGTTACAGCCAGCACGGGAGTGGCAGCTTGCCACATCGGGGGCACCACTCTCCATGCCTTTGCAGGTAATGGTCTTGATACCGAGAATCCTAGAATCATAGAATGGTTTGGGTTGGAAGGGACCTTAAAGATCATCCAGTTCCAAGCATGGGCAGGGACACCTCCCACTGGATCAGGCTGCTCAAAGCCTCATCCAACCTGGCCTTGAACACCTCCAGAGATGGGGCAGCCACAGCTTCCCTGGGCAACCTGTGCCAGTGCCTCACCACCCTCATCACAAAGAACTTTTTCCTGATGTCTAACGTGGATCTTTCCCCCTCCAATTTAAAGCCATTAAATGCTGGCAAATAAACTCTCCAGGCTCATTTTGGAGGTTTAGAAAGTAAGCATCCTTTATTATAGAACCAGATGCATGAAGGATAATTCCACCAACAAGACAAGAGCTGCTTACAGAATATATTTCCCATTCACGTGCATATGTTTAACACTTCCCAGAAGTCTCAGGCGCATTCTATTGTTTCCAAAGTCTAACTTTAATGTTATTATGAACTGCACAACAGCCAAATCTCCACTAACTGGTGCGGTACCTGTTCTGCCTGACCTTAGGTTCTTTAGATGGAGAGAGACTGAAAACAAGTGGAAATGATTACACAAGATGATGCATCTGCTCAGCACATATTATAGTTAACACAAGGCATTATCATTTCTCAAGAGAACAGTGTCTGAAAAAAACCATACTATTTGAAAACAAGTTGTCTGGAAAACTGTCTGCATCTTTAAAAAAAATAGTTACTTAAGTGAGACTTAGCTGAAGTTAAAAAACTGACTCTAATTGACCTCAAACCAGAATATTCCGCTTTTGCAATTGTAACTACTTCTTGCACCAATCTGCCCAATAGCGAGGGACTGGAAGCTCTCCCTCCCTTCCAAAAGAGTGAGTAGCTTCCCAAAGCTTTGTTCTCTTCTTCCCTGCCAGGAATTGGCTCTGGGAAGGCACCACTGGAACAGTGCGTTCAGCTGGCAGAGCGGCCAGGGGTGTGGCAGCACTGGCTGGCCTGCCAGCACTTAATCATCGATGAGATCTCCATGGTGGATGGCAAGTTCTTTGACAGGCTGGAGGCAGTGGCGAGGTGAGTGATTATCAGGTTGAACAGCTATCAGAAATTAATTACCCTGAACTTCCAGGTTGCTTCTTTCTTCTGGTTATGTGAATGAATACAAGGCAACCACTGGCATAGGACTGTAAGGACGCATGGAATCAGAAGCGTGGGCAGAACTTTGTCTTAAAATAGGTTTTGGTCATAACCCTGCTCCCCAGCTGTGTCTGTTTCTATTTTCAGAGCCAAGAGTTGTCTGTAGGGCTGAGTCCAGGATACAGCTGTTGGTGCTCTACCCAGCAGTTCTCTCTTGCAGCTGTAGTATGGCAGCTACCAAGGAACCAAGGGTAGTAATGACACCTGGGGTTGATGGGCAAAGAAACATGAATGCTTTGTAATAGCATTGCTTAATTATTAGAGTTCCTCTGCCACAGCTGAGGATAACGATCTTTTACTGCACGTAGTGTATGATCGAATATAATGACAAGGAAGTAACTTCTGAGACCACGTTCAGGTCCTGGAGGGCACTCAAAATTTCTCTTCTCTTCCTTCCTTCTCAGGGCAGTGAGAAAAAGGGATGAGCCTTTTGGAGGAATTCAGCTAATCATCTGTGGGGACTTTTTGCAACTACCCCCAGTCTGCAAGGCTAATGAAGAAACCAAGTTCTGCTTCCAGGTACAAAAATGTCCCTAAGCCCCTTCCGATACTTCAAGTTTGTCTCTTTCTTAACGAGAGAATGGTTTGCCAGGCAAAAAGCTGGAGGAAATGCATCCACATAAACATGGAGCTAACCGAAGTGCGGAGACAGACTGACAAGACCTTTGTCTCGCTCCTGAGTGCAGTCCGTTTAGGCAGGTGAGGAGAACCTCTGCTCACTTTGTAATCCCTGCTCCCTACTGATGGAGCAAAGAGCTGTTTGTCATTTCTTCCCTGTGCTCCATCAGGGAGCTGGGGGTGATGACTACAAATGCTTTAATCAATGTAAGCAGGCGTCATGTGTGCTCCTCTGCTAAAGAAGGACCTTTTGTAGAGTGTCTCTGCAATTTCTGCTAAGGAATGCAACGCATCCCAGGCTGGCAGTGACAAGGGTGGGTCCTGAGGAGGACACTTGCACTGCTTTTCAACTTTGTGTAGTTATTTTCCTCTGTCCTTCTCTCTACAGGCTTGGGGCTTGCACAGCCTGATCCAGCTGTGTGCAGGTTACTGCTGCTCAAGACTTGTTCCTGATCACTTTAAATAATAATCACCTTTTCCCGGGTACCAGGTGCACGGAGGAGGTCACCAGGCTGCTGATGCAGACGGCTGCTAACAGGTCTGAGCGTGATGGGATCTTGGCTACGCGGCTCTGCACCCATAAAGATGATGTAGAAGTGACTAACGAGAGACGCTTGCAACAGCTGTCAGGTGAACTACTTGGAGGAAACTCCTAGCTTTGCAGCTGAGCTCTGCGTGGATGCAAGGGGGATACTGCGGTGTCAGGAGGAACTGGTGTTCTGTCATGCGCAGCAGCAGCAGTTCAGGCTGTGTATGTTGGAGTTGAGCAGCCTGGGGAAAAACCTCATAGCTTTTTGCTTAAAAATCCATACTGTTACTTCTTGGTGTGTAATGGGCTGTGAGCTCGTTACTTGCCGTGGAGTAAGGTGGGTCGTTATTGCCTCCATGTCCTTGCTGCTTCTGTCTATAGCCTCTTGGGAAGGTTGTGCTCTATGCAGCCACAACTTGAATTCAGGGCTGTTTTATTCCTACCTCCCTATTTCTGGCCTAGGATTTTTCCTTAGTCTTTTCTGGAGATCTGGTGTTGGCAGCAAGTGAAACTGTTCATGTGCTCAAACTGGTGACTGCTCAGTTCCTGTTTCCTACTGGCCTTTGATTTCTGATCCTTCTCATGCTCTGGGAGATATTTTGGGGAGAGAAAATAGTAAGTATTGTGCTGTTAGTTGTGACAAGGTTTGTGTGAAGATGTCCTACCAGGAGAGCAGAATAGGTATCAAAAGAGGAGTAGCTGTTAGAAAAAAGTGCTGAGCCTCCTGCAGGGCTGTGTCAAATATGTTCAATGGCTGCAACTTGTCACGTCTTTCTTTCCTTAACAGGAGAAGTGCACACTTTTGAGGCTCTGGACAGTGACCCAATGCTAGTGAAGTTGATTGATGCTCAGTGTCCTGTGGGTGGTAGAGTTGAGCTAAAGCTCGGAGCTCAGGTGAGTGAGTGTACACACATTTGTGACAGACCAGCGCATCAAATGGCATAAAAAACAAAGGAATAGCAGGTAAATTTATAGAATGCAGATTCTGTATAGAACAGCTATGCCAGGCCAACAGAAGCTTAGTCTTTGTATCCTTTCTGCTTGGAAACTTATCCAGATGGAGAACTGATTTGATTTGAGTACAGGTCCATGTCTCGTGGACGGTGGTGACCACTGTGACTTTGACACACACCTCCAATGAGGTTTAGAAGCTATCAAGTAGCAAAGACAGCAGAGGCAGTCCCTGCCTGCAGTCTCAGCTCCAGGTGCAGCAGCCTCCTGACCTGTCGGAGCGTGGCAGGTTGGCAGGGCTGGACTCCTTGCTGTGAGCGAGGGCTGTCAGAGTGGAAAGGATGCACACTTGTGCTTAGGAGCAGCAATGTTTGCCTTGGGATGTTGTTCCTTAGGCGTTCCCAGAACCTAAATAGGTCTAGGCTGGTTGGTAAAGGGAATCTGTTCCCTGGATCTGAGCTCAAAGCCGTGGACAGAAGCAGCTCAAGTGAAGTATTTGGTGCTGCAGAAGGATGTAGCCAGGAGTCTGAGGAAGGAAAGGCTGTGGAATAGTTTCAATCAAATTGGAGATGATGTTGTATCCTGCAATAGGGTGATAGGATGATGTGGTTGTGGCCACATAAGCTGTGCTTATGCTTTCTGGCTGGAAGCTGAGCTGTGAGTGGTTGGACAGGCCATAAAGCCAGCGCACTCGGGGATTTTTCCTTTTCTCTGTAGGTGATGCTAGCTAAGAACCTGGATGTACCTCAAGGGCTGGTGAATGGAGCACGAGGAGTTGTTGTAGGATTTGAAAGTGAAGAGAAGGGTAAGTAAACTTCTTGATCTGTTATTGAGGGATGTTGGGGAGGGGAGGAAACCAGAACAACTTATCATTGACTGCTAATGACTTGTTAATTTTGTTTACTGCCTGATAAGAATAATACCAGGGAAAGTAGAGAGAAGGTCTTCTCTGCAGTGAGAGCTGAGATATTATGCAGTGCATCACCTGTAGCTCTCTCTAGGGCCTCTTATGTTTTCTTGTCCTTATTCTCTAGATGTGTATGCTTATTTGGATTTACTTCTGTTGAAGCAAGTCTTGGTATCTTTTTTCTAGTTTTGTTTTGTGTTTATGAGAATATAATGTTCTGCTGACTGCAATGGGTGTTTTTCTTTGCACCTCAGCTGATAAATTATCTGACTTTAATTCTCCTCCTTAAGAAGGTCACAAATGTAATTTCAGGACATTCTATTTACATGTGTGGGTTTTGCTTTTTTTGGTGTGGGATTTTCTTTTTTTTCATGCAGCCCTACAGTTCATGAAAGACTGACATAGGGAAGGAGGAGGGGAAAAAATGTTCTTGGGCTGCTGGCTTCCTGGCTGTTGAGTATCGGGAATACATCCATGTTTCTCACCTGCTTCTATTCCTACAGGGCTGCCTAAGGTTAGATTTCTCTGTGGGGTCACACAGATCATCAAAATGGAGAAATGGGTCTTCAAAGGACCATCAGGAATTCATCTGAGTCGTCAACAGTTGCCTTTAAAATTGGCATGGGCCATTTCCATTCACAAGAGTCAGGTGAGTGTTCTTATACAGCTGCCTTTAGACTTTTATGCCATCATAAACTTTATTTTCTGAGTGAGCTTACATTGCTGGTAAACCAGGAAGGAAAACTGAAAGGCCCTTGTTGTGGGTGAGCTTGTGAGCTCTAGGTTTGGTGTATCTTTAGCTGCAGAGAAGGCAGCGCCTCTTCTCCCATTTGTGATGCTTGTCTATAGCAGTCGTGCTTGCCCATCTGTGACCCCAGGGTTCCCGTAAGGATGCTGCAAGCGCTGTATTTGGTGCTGGACTATAAAGTGTTGATTGCTGTGGGTTGAGCAGGGGAGTGTTTCCCTGATGGCCATCACCATTAGTGACCCTGAGGTTTGCAGTGTACCTGGTGATGGGGCGGGAGTCGTGCTCTGTGGGTGCACTTTCCCTTCACGTGCATGTGATGCTTTTTTTTTCAGTTTAAGTAATACGTTTCCTACCTTTCCAGAAGACTTTGTACACTTTGATAAATTCTCTCATTAAGAGATGCACGAGTTTGTTCCCACGTCACTGTTCAAAGCAGTCCGTGCTGTAAATTCTGCTGCCTCCTGGCACATCTCCTGCTGCAGACAGGACTGGTCAGACCTAACCCAGACTGTCCCAGATGGTCTGTCCGAGCACTGCTTGGGCCTGGCTACTCTTCCAGTTAATCACTAGAAATGAAACCCACGGAGTTTCTTTCCCCACTGTACCGGGTAGATAGGATTTGTGGAGTTTTATGCGAGAGGCTCATTGGAGTTGGTGGATCCCACTGCCTGCTGACTGTTGAAAACCATCCTTTTCTTTCTTCCCCTTCTCAACCCCCCGTCTTTTAATCAATTACATCGTCAATTACACCATCCTCTGTTTTTATCAAACCATACGCTGAGGATGACAGACTCTCAGGACAGGTTAATGTTGACACAGCACGATGTTCTTTGTTTGTCTTGTTTCAAGCTTCTCCCTGTCTTTGATAGGGCATGACTTTAGATTGTGTGGAGATCTCCTTGTCTCGCGTCTTTGAAAGCGGGCAGGCTTATGTAGCCCTTTCTCGAGCTCGCAGCCTTGAAGGTCTCCGTGTTCTGGATTTTGACCCCAAAGTGGTGAGAGCTGATCCTGCTGTATTGCAGTTCTACAGACAGCTGAAACGTCATCAACTTCTAACCCAGGTAAAGAAAAATCTCATGCTGGCCCAAGGGAGGCTCGAGGCTCTTTAGTCCTTCTCTTCCAGTAACGACTGAAGGTGCACACAAGAATCTCTTGGGTTTTTTTCTCTTTTCTCCTCCCCAGGATTCCTTACACTCTCAATCAGATGAGAAGGAGAACTGGAAATGCAGCTGAGATGCTCTTCTAGCCTCTGCGAGGCAACAACACGGAATGCTGCTTTGCACCAATCTTGTTTTGAATATATCTGACAACGTTGATGAAGTCAAAGGAATTTTTTTAACATTTCCTTTGTTCCGCTGACTCCAGATGTGTGGAAGTCTTCGTGCCTCTGAAATTCAGAAGATTTCTGTTGCCCCTTTCTGGGCCCGCAGTCTTGAGTTCTTCTGTGTCACAGATGCAACTCTAGCAAATGCAATGACTGAACAAGGACTTATCTGAGGGACCTTCCTACACTTCTATCCTGCCTGCCTGGTTGCATTTTGTTCTCCACATATGCAGACTGAAAGTTGTGTGTTTTTCTTTCAGTTATGCCATGGCTGAGACAGAGCAGGTGTCCTCTTTGCCTGGATGGAGTAGACCTGTTCACAAGAGCTGCTGACACACGGGAAAGCAGTGCGAGGTATCTGCAATGCACAGGTTTGATTCTCCTGCAAGCGAGGAGCTGCCAGGAGCCAGGCTGTCACTTTAGAGCATGCTGGGGTGTTCGTGCCTTCCAGATGTTTAACATCAGGAATTTTTGCATAACTTCATTCCTAAGCTGAACTAAGAGTCTTATAGAGTGCCTGTTATGCTGATACATAGCCTTTTAATTAGTCTGTTGTGTTCAACAAGATATAATTTTATTTTTTTAACCTTTAGAAATGAGCTGTTAAAAATAGGAACAAACCCTATATCTTATACCCATGATTATGGAACTACATGAATAATGAAGATCCATTACCCCGCTAGCAAGAAGGGAGTGAGAAGAGATGGGTGCTTGTGGGAATCCTTGTTTAAACACAAGGTTCGCTCAAAGAGGGGGAGTTTCTGCTGGAGATGACCCATGTGACCGAGAGGTGGAAGTTGAATGTGCAATAGGCAATAATAGTGAAGAGTGTGTGAAGTGAGCTGAAACTTCACCCGTTTCGGCAAAAGCTGAAATATACTGTCTTTCCAAAGCCTTAATAAAGGAGAAACTTTGGTCTTTGTATTTTAGCACACCATTTAAGCTTTATGTAACCTGTACAGTTTTAAATGTTTACCAGGTGGTAATGTGAAATATCAACATCCTGCTGGAATTGGTCTCTTGCAGATTATGTCTCTGTAACAAAGCTTCTGCAGTTTGAATGAGTTGAAGACTGCTTCTTGGCAGCTGTTCTCCTTAAAGCCAAGGGAGGACGCTGACTAGCCAGTGGTTAACGTAACAGAAAGCAGACCGGTGGGGGCATTTCAAAATATATTTTTTTTTAAGTGGGGTTTGTTTTTTCTGTGCTTGGGTGGTAGGGTTGGAGGAAGAGATAGTCGATGACAGAACTGTGGGAGTTACTTAGCATTGCTTACTCTAAGAAAGGGTTCTTAATGTATCTGCACATGGTTTCTTTGAAGAAGCCTTGTGGGCAGCAGATGGAATTACCTGAAGCTGGGGCTGAAGTCTGTGGAAGACGAGACACTTCCCCTCACACTGCAGGCTGTTCCTGGCACTACCTTTGGTCTTTCAAACTCTTCATTCCATTTGTGTGTATAAATATTTATATTTTCTAAACAGCCTCTGATTCTTTGAGCTCAACTTAGGTTGTTTATCTGCCCTGGGAAGGAACTGAAAAATAACCTTTCCACGCCCGTGGCCTCGGGAAGGAGGGTGTCAGCTTCACTGCTGGAGCAGGTGAGCACTGGGGTGGCCCCTCAGCCGGAGGCTCCCAGAGGCTTTGCCAGACCCAGATTAGGACATGGACTCCGTCGCAGCCTTGCAGCCACAAGGGAGCTGGGACAAGGGTCCCCTTCCAGCCCGCAGACTCTGTCCCTCAGCTTTACTGGTGGCATTATCTAGTTTGGAGGGAAGGAGGGAGTAGAGGTACTCGGTTTTCAGCCCTTTGCCTCCTGTGGCAGCTGGCCTCAGCCTTTCCTAGCCACCTCATTCCCTTGGCCGCACGTCATCCCTACCCTGCTGCTTGTCCCCATCGTGCAGCGCTCCCTGTCCTTGCTCCTGCTGCTGCTCCGTGGTGGCTGCCCCAGCCCAGCCTCTCTGCTGTGCCACTCGTGCTTCCTGTGCTGTTCTACCTGACCCTCGACACGTGTCTTCCACCTTCATTGTTGCAGTTGAGGTTTTTGCTTTAATTCACAGCCCACCCGCTGGTGTTGTGTCCACCTTCCCCTTGTGCTGGTGGCCAGAGGCTGTGCGTGCCCTAACCGTCATGGGCAGAGTGATCTGTGCAGGTGGGGAAGCCCAGTGGGTCACCTGAAAGCCCGTGAGCTTGTCCAGGGGGTTGGGTTGGGGCCAGTTTGCACTCTTGTGTGTTTTGGGAGGTGGGGTGCTGCGTTATGAGGGGTTGGTGTTGCATTGGACATCGAAGCGTGGGGTCTGAAACGCTCAGAGATGTCAAAGTGAAGTTTGAGATGTAGAGAGTTAAGAAGAATACACCAGGCACTTCCAGTCATACACAACACGTTGATTTATTGACAGGTTGTGTAAGAGTAAGGAGATAATGCAGGTTCGAATCCTTTAACTTCTCTTGAAAAGTTCCTGTACCACTGTAACAAGAAAATATTTCAGGGAGAGGGTGAGGGTGTGAGAGGGTTGACCACGTACAACGCAAATAAACTTTTAATCGTGATCTTATGAAGTAACTCACTTCCGATTTCATGAGTTTAGGGACTGAAATCTTCCCAGTTGTACAGGGGGTTCTGCGTGTGCCGATTTGAGGTAACGCTTAAACAGAACTTAAAGCTGGAGAGGGTAATAAATATTTCACGTTAGTATTAAATGTACATGAAGTATTGTTGTTGCCTTCTTGGAGGTGGAGTGGTGAGAACAGCATAGTGGTGGCTTTTGAAGGCTTGGCAGCTGTCCTGAGGCTTTAAGGGATCCGTCTGTGTAAATTTTGGATGTTCTTGCTCTCTTTCAACTAAAGCAGGTGTAGGGATCAGGGCTGAGGCTGAAAGAGTGCTATATAAATCCTAAAAGAAGCAGTCAGGACAAATCTGAGCTGCCAGGTTCTGTCCCGGCTCCCTCGTATTCAGGGCTGCGATGAGGCCTTTTTAACAGAATAATGCTTACACGTATTTGAGGTAAAGAAATCAATGCAATCAACGTTTCCCCGTCTTCCAATTACTCCTTAAAACGTTAATCTCTCTTGCAGAGGGACATTAATTCGTTTGTAGCCAGGACACAGCTCATCACAGGAGCAGTTATCTTAAGGTTTTTTTATTGCAGTGACTGTACTGGAAGAACAGAGCTTCTCATCCTCTCTCTGTCAGTAAGTAAAATGCAGAAGATCTTAGGAGTAAGCAACTCATTATGTGAGGCCACCGCAAGACGCTTTCAAAATGTCTGGTGATGCAGTTGTTTTCACCTGCTGAGGCAAGGTGGTCCGAGCAGGGTGGATTTTTTCAAGGCCAGTTCACATGGCTTGTGACAAAACAAGAAGGGTGACTGTGGCCTGGAGTGCATCAAGCATGGCATTGCCAGGTGGTCAAGGGAGGCGATTGTCCCACTCCAATCCATGCTGGTGTGGCCCCACCTAGAGTCCCGTGTGGAGGACCTAAATTTACTGGAGAGCATCCACAGAAGGGCCACAAAGATGGTGAAGAGTTTAGAGGGGAAGCCGTTTGAGGAGCAGCTAAAGTCACTCCGTCTGTTCAGCTTGGAGAAGAGGAGAGTAAGGGGAGACCTCATTGTAGTCTTTAGCTTCTTCATAAGATGAGGAGGAGGAGCAGGCTCTGATCTCTTCTCTGTGGTGACCAGTGATAGGACCTGAGGGAATGGAGGAAGATGTGCATGGGGAGGGTTAGGCTGGACATTAAGAAAAGGGTCTTCACCCAGAGGGTGGTGGAGCTGTGGAGCAGCTCCCCAGAGCAGCCGTCACAGCACCAAGCCTGGCTGTATTCAAGAAACATTTGGACAATGCCCTCAGGCACGTGGAGTGAATGTTGGGGTTGTCCTGTTCAAGACCGGCAGTTGGACTCAATGATCCTCATGGGTCCCTTCCAACTCAGGACAGTCTGTGTCTCTCAGCTTATTCAACGTAGAGCTCCCACTTTCCCCCTGCCCCAGCATGGATCTTCCTCACAGGCTGCAGTCCCTCAGGAAAGAATCTGCTCTGCCGCGGTCTCTCAAGGGGCTGCAGGAGAGTCTCTGCTCAGGCACCGGAGCTGCTCCTCCACCTCTGACCCAGCTGCTTTGCAGGGCTCATTTCTCACATGTTTTCCCTCGTTTGTCACAGCCATGCAGCGTTTTCCCCTTAAATCTGTTGCCAGAGCTCAGCTGTGCCCTGCGGTGCGGCTGCTGTGGAACTGGCTGGAACTGATTGGAATCAGCTGGAATCAGCACAGGGAAGCCCTGACCTCACAGATTCCCACCAACACATGAACATGGGAATCTGTTGCACTGAGTATCAAGTGCGTTCACTTCCTTCAAAATTACATCTCTGTCCTCTCCTGTAGATGCCTGGAACGTTTATGTGGTTGGATATCCAGGGATACAGAGGTTCTGCTGGAGGCACTGTGGTGGGTAGAAAGGGAAATAAATGGTCAGTGATGGAGGAACACCATCTCGTGTGGTGGAAGGTGGAGGTAAGAGGTGGCCTGCAGCAGTCCAGCTGAAACAAGAGACACCGAGAGGGCACACAGCACCGCAGCTATGGGTTCACTACTGTCCTCCAATAAATAGGAGGAAATGAGTATTGTCCCTCCTCTTTCACAAACAGAAGAAAAAACATTTAAATGAGTTTTTTTGCCTCAATTTAACTGCAACTATAATGAAGTGACTTAAACTACGAGTTGGATTCACGATTGGTATTTCTGTTACTACAAAATACAGCCATTCTCTTTTCAAATACATTAAGCCCTAAGAAACTGCTCTATACTGGCTAAAGCTTCATAATACGTCTATGTGTTATTGGAAACATAATTCATATGCAGAGTGTTATTAAAACCTTACCAGCTTCCAGTTTAAATCTTTGTACAGTGATTTAAATCCCTTCTTATTCTTTACGTGACATTTTCCTAATAATTGCACATGACTGTATCCTTGCAGTCTGCACGCAGAAGTCCTGTGGTGGGCAGGAAAGGCAGCAATAGTCCTGTTGGTCTCAGATGCTGTAATAAGATTGTGCCTGTGAATTAAATTTTCTTATCCAGAATTACTCTGAATAGATCAAACAAATGCTACTCTTAAGTAACGGAAATACGGTATGTTATAGGCTATGCTCTGAATGCTAACAATGCCATTTTTCTCACAGATATTAAGTTTCTCATTTTGTATTATGCCAATCCATGACATGCAATTGTCTTCTGCTGCTAAGTCTAAGCAGTTCTATTATTAGAATGAGAAAAAGACCCAAATTACTACAGATTGCATTTAGATCCGTAAAAATCTTTCTCTCTTTATTTCCTGTATGATTACTTTATGCTTGTTTCTGTTACAGATTATAAGGATGTTGGATGGCATTTTTTTAGCTAAATTACTGACTAGTACATAAGGTCGTCCTGCACCTGGGTTGGGGCAATGCCAAGCACGAATACAGGTGGGGAATGGATTGAGAGCAGCCCTAGAGAGAAGGACTTGGGGGGTGCTGGTGGATGAGAAACTCAACTTGAGCCAGCAATGTGCTCTCGCTGCCCAGAAAGCCAACTTTATCCTGGGCTACATCAGAAGAAGTGTGAGCAGCAGGGTGAGGGAAGGGATTCTGCCCCTCTGCTCTGCTCTTGTGAAACCCCACCTGGAGTTCAGGTCTGGAGCCCTCAACACAGGAAGGACATGGGTCTGTTAGATTGGGTGCAGAGGAGGACACAAAGATGATCTGAGGGCTGGAGCACCCTGTATGAGAACAGGCTGAGAGTTTTGTTTGTTTAGCTTGGAGAAGGCTCTGGGGAGACCTGATAGCAGCCTCCCAGTAATTCAAGGGGCTCCAAGAAAGCTGGGGAGGAGCTCTTTGTCAGGGAGTGCAGGGAGAGGACGAGAGGGGGACAGTTTTAAGCTGATAGAGGGGAGATTTAGATTAGATATTAGGTAGAAATGTTTTCCTGTGTGGGTGGTGAGGCCCTGGCCCAGGTTGCCCAGAGCAGTGGTGGCTGCCCCATCCTTGGAGGTGTTCCAGGCCAGGTTGGACGGGGCTTTGAACAACCTGATCCTGTGGGAGGTGTCCCTGCCCATGGCAGGGGGTTGGGACTGGATGAACTTTAAGGTCCCTTCCAAACCAGCCTGTTCTGTAATTTATGAAATCTGGTTATAAAAAGAAAATAAGTTGATAACGAGTCTAAGCTAAGCTTCAACAGTTGTAATTATGGAATATTGCACTATCTGAAATTTTTTGAAATCTGTTATGGTGTTGAGAAGGGGGCTGTCAGACACGAACTTATGAAAGGTCTCCTGGGATGAGAGCTGAGGGCTAGGTAGACCTAAAGAGCATCTTAAATATACCATGTGTCTTTGTGTGGAGAATTGAATGAAGCCTGTAATGATTTTACTGTGAACTGTTTATTACAATCTGTTTTGCTAGAAGGTAGAGCTATGATAAAGGTAATGCTGACAAAAGTTTTATTAAGATTTTATTATATGAAGTTTGGTGTTTTAGGGGTTTTTCTCTTATTTATTAAAATAATTTTGTCAGCTGGCAGGTGACTAAGCATAGGAATCACATTTTCCATCTACTCTCTCTAAATCAATAGGCTGTATAAGTTTGTAAGTACATAATATTAGGGTTTTTTCCAAGTTATTATTAACACCATGAGAATTACAAGGGAATTTGCCCAGACTTTCACTTGGGATTGGGAGTTAGCCCAGGTCTTCAAAGATTCTGGATCCTGCTTTGTTTATCGAAAGATCTGTAATTCCCTATCACCAAATATGAGCTTAGAGAGGAAATGTTGTATTTTGCAGATGATGCTGGACATCAAAGTAAAACCACAAGTAAAGCTTCTTAAGATTATTCCAGTAGCTAATGATTCACAAAAGTGAAGCAACACATATCTCTTATTATCTCCAGATGGAGACTGGACATACATATAATAAATCAAATATTAAAAACCTATGGATTAATATAAGAATAGCTTGGCTTAAAAATATCTTTTAAAACATGGAATTTATCTTGGAAGTGGTCATCTTGGTCTTCAAATTGTTCTGTGAAAACATTCCAGGTAATCTACCTCCATGTTTGTGTTGGGTTGGTGGGATGCCTTGTAATAAAATACTTGACCATAATAACAGCAGCTATTTCAACTGATGCTTTGCAATACAAAGTGAATTTTAAAATAGGTTTTGAATCTGAGCAATGAGCTATTATTTAATTTCAATGCATAATGCATTAGGCAGAGGGATGGTACCAGAATGGATTTAATAATAAAGAAGGAAGTTTTGAAATAGTTTGGTTTTCACATCTTCTCTCCAGATGAAAGAGACCTTACAATAACCTTAGCCATTTTACTTGTGATTATAGCAAGCTATGGCTATTTTAACACAGAACTCACACTTAAAATAGAACACATCAGATGATTCATTTAGGTCAAAATGACAAACTTTGGTAAAATATCGTCCCTTTGTCTTCATTAACTGTAATTATTGCTGTCAGCTAAATTTTTGGACAATGCATTTTAGAAAAAAAGGATAAAAATCACTCAGTGTACAAACAATTTCTAGTTCATGCTAGAGATAGAATATTACTTTTGACAGATTGCTGCGTAGTCTTGTGCGCTCTCAGATCTCAAAACAGCACAAGGTCAAAAACATTGTTTCTGATGACCTATGTATTTTACTAGAAATATTGTCAAAAGTAATGATTATCAGATTTTGACACTTGTCCTGGGAGCGTCGTCAAGGACCTCTATGAAGTAGAACACATCAGAAACACCAAGCAAGAAGTCATAAGTGTAGTGCTCATTCAGGACCTCCAGGAGGCACAGACCATCTTACAGTGCTAAGTTTCGGGATCAGGGCACTAATATGAAAATGAAGTATTATCCCTTTGACAACCTTTGCTATGGCTTTGGGGAGTTTAAAAAGGGAAACAAAAAAGCAAAAAAAAACAACAAAAGCATTTATGTGTGACTGAAGAGGCATTGAACTGTCAATGGACACTGAGGCTAGAGGGAACCTCAAGCATGAAGTCTGCATTTGACATTGCTTTTCCAGCAGCAGAAGGCCTTGATGAAGAAAGACGTTACAACAACTCCAAGAAGGGTACTGGGAGCAGGATATCAAGCTAAGGTGAAAGCTACGTAAAAAACTGAAGATGAGGAGAGCACATGACATCTGAAGGACTGTCTAGAATCAGAGAAACTGAATCATTAGGAATATCCAGCTCAAGGCACACAGAGGTAATGGATTTAGAATAGAATATTCTAAATAGAATAATTCTAAATAAATAGAATATTAAATAGAATATTCTAAATAGAATAATTCTAAATAAATAGAATATTATTTAGAATTATTCTAAATAAATAGAATATGTTTCCAGGTTCGATGGACCTATGGGGCTTTGTGATAGTTAAAGTGAGTCCAGAGAAGGTCACGAAGTTGATCAAGGGGCTGAAACACCTCCCATATGAAGACAGGCTGAAAGAGAAGGGCTTTTTATCAGGGGCTGCAGGGGTAGGGTGAGGGGGAAAGGTTTTAAGTTGAAAGAAGAGAGATTTAGGTTAGATATTAGTTAGAAATGTTTTCCTGTGAGGGTGGTGAGGCACTGGCCCAGGTTGCCCAGAGCAGTGGTGGCTGCCCCATCCCTGGAGGTGTTCAAGGCCAGGTTAGATGGGGCTTTGAGCAACCTGATCCAATGGGAGGTGTCCCTGCCCATGGCAGGAGGATTGGAACTGGATGATTTTTAAGGTCCCCTCCAAACCAAACTAGTCTATGATTCTCTAAGAGATCTACGATGATTTAAAAGTATCTGAAAGAGCAGCAGAAATCTCAAGACCATGACCATCTTTCAGCACCTTCAGTCCAGCTGTGGAATGGCTGGAAGTGTAACAGCAGTGGTCACAATGCCTAGGAAAAAGGGCTGGGAGCAACAATGAGACAAAGCCATTTTGGTAGAGCTTGCAGAGCTTTGATGGGCCCAGAAGGAAGATAAGCTCACATTGAAAAGGAGCTGCCGGCCGTGTTCTCTGCCACAGAATGAGTTTGTCAGCTCACCTTGGGGCACCAGACGGACATGCGGTCTGTTCAAAAGCCATTAGGGAGCATTATGGTGAAGGTAGTGCTGAGGCAGCCAAAGGACTATAACCCTTGTCAGATGCATACCAGTCCAATGAAGAGATGACAGGGTACACCCTAAATATTCATGGCTTGGGGTGGTTGCATTGCGCAAGCTGTCCAGACTACAGTGCAGACAGCTTTTCAGAACAGAAGAATCTGCCAGCATGCTTTACTATATCCTTTTTGGCACTTAGGAAGTATGCTTTGTTACAATGGATGTTTTGAAGATGAGGGTAGGGGGTGGAAAAAGGCATTTCCAGGACATTTAAGAAGTGACAAAATATAGGTACTACGTGTAGGCAAATAGGTTACATGATATGATGATGATATGTCTCCAATGACTTCTTATGTGTTAATAGATTTCAGTCCAAACAAGTGGAAAAAAGCACAAACAACATGATAGCACTAGCCAAAAGGGAAGAGGTAACAATCAGTATGGAGCCTAAAGGGAGGAGAGGATATTTCAAAGGAAATTAGTTTCGATTCTGCAATGCTTCCTGATCTTCAAAAGGCTCTACTTTACTTTTACAAGTATGGAGCCCTTTCATTTTATTTCCAGAGCAAGGTTGATGGAGCATATTTTGGCTTTACCTCCTGGTTCATACAGAACTCATCGTGGTTTCTCTGAAATGTTTGCTGGAAATCAAGAGTGAATTCTTTGCTTACATGCTGACAGGGGAGATAACCAGTTCATATCTGTTTTTTCCTTTCTTTAGGGTTTGGCTGGCAGTTCCTTGTTTATTTTGGAATTCCAATCAGAGACATGTCCACATTTCAAAGATAATTTACTTGTGCTAAATCCCCAAATCAGTATGTTCTCTCTAATGAAAAGACAGATACATTTTTTTTTCAGTATTTGTTTTGCATATTTTCCAACAACCGAGGGCAAACTAATGCTACTTAACAAGTATTTTGATAGAAAACACTGCTCAGAGAAAGTACTTGAAAACCCAACTCTTCTTTTAGAGAGGAAAGAAGTTGATCTGATGTTATTGAACACTCCAAAGTAAAGAGCTGCTGTTCCATTCACTGTTTTAAGGGTAGGATTATTATTTTTCTCTTCATAATAATAGACGGTAAAAGCAGGGGGAGAGTGCATATTTTGATCTTAAATGCTGTGAGTGACATACTGCCAGGAGAAAACTTCACCATCTACTTTAGCTGCGTGAACTCTAATAGCAGGCTGGAAGCTACCATTGTTTTCTATCAAATAAGATTTTCAAGTCAGTTCTACCGCTCCTAAGCAGCATAGAGGCTTAATTGTTTCCGTATGCTCCATTCTACAAATGTACTAAACATTAACAGTCCATTAGCTGCCAGTGTGCCGGACTGTTCCTCAATAGGGAACGTCTGCTGTGTTTTAATTGTCTTAATTTCTGCCTTGAATAGGTATTTTCCCAGAGCCAACTCATTATATCTCACAGTCTGAGTGCTATCCCAACTAATCATTTTGATACTTAATACCTTGACTGCCTCTTGGAGCTCCTTAGCCAAGGGGTTCTTTCATAACTTCTCGGTGGATATGACATGCACCTGGAACTGTACAGATGCCAGTGTGAGACAAGTCACGTGGAATGCCTGAAGGATGTGATAAATATTGCATGCAGTGCAAATGGTGTTGACAGAGATATCTGAGGGAGAGTGGAATTCTTATCTAGCTGTTTGAAGGACTTGGTATGGAAATGCACTACCAGTAGTGCTGTAGGAATTGCCATATTGTGTCAGATCATCAAGTTGGAATTCTTGCCCTGAGTGATGCCTACTGTTTTATATTCTGGTTATTCAGAGAATAAAGGACTATGCCTCTATGACTGTGCCCATCTAAGTCACACAAAGAGAAAGGAAGAGCAATAGATTCCTCGCTGATTTGGGTGGGTTTATTTTTGCAATCTGTAACCTCCTTCCTTGAAAGATATGAATACGGTATCCTTGAAATACACACATCAACACAGATGCAACAGTTCTAATCACTGCACTTTAAAAAAAACCAAACTAACTCCCCCCCAAAAGCTGTGCAAATATTCATGTCCAATTTCTTTAACTATATTTGGAAGAATTTTTACCTGACCCATCTTAAATTTACTTATCTTTAGTTTATCAGATATGTTCCCTATCCACCAGCTGAAGAAGGGCATAATTTTTTTATCACGTTTTATTTTCCAGTGAGTCAGTTAAAACCCTTTAAGTTGTTTAAAGTGACTATTGTTCAGAAAGACGTGCATTTTCTTGACTTTTGCTGGCCTTCTCTTGAGTTTCTGTTGGGGCTGTAGTTACTGGGCAAGGTGGATCAGACTCATAAGGACTGCAACTGGGAGCCTGGATGTAGGGAGTAAGTTGGATGTCTTTGGCCTGGTCAGACATAACCGGTGTTTAGATTTTTCCTTCTTATATTTTAAACTAAGCAAAAGTAGTCTCCATGTAGCTTATCAATTTGCTGATTAGCTCCTCTTCAAAGTGAGAATGTTACGACTCAATGACATGTGAACATCCCCTGTAGGTATCAGTGGGACTTTTGCATGAGTGTTTGTAGACGGTTTTATGATCCACAGTAAACATTAATCACATGCAAACTTTAGTAGCACCATTATTAAGTTCTCTTTTATCCTAGAAAAAGCTGCTTTTTCGAAGTATCTTTACTTTTGTTTTCTATTATGACTTTTCCTTCAAGTTCTTGCAAGGAATGTTGAGGATGTGTAGGACCTATACTACATTTCATCCAAATTTATGTCAAAGCATGTCAGAAGCTATGTATATACACATAAGAATTAGACTATTGGAATACAGGTGTCTTGCAGTTTTCACCAACAAGTGTTTGAAAACAGTAACAGCCAGTGAAAATACAGAAAGACATGAGGAACTTGGGGCCCGCTAAACACAATATTGATTAAATTCATAAGATCGCTTCCTGTTAAAGAAAGCTTGCTTAGGCAGCTGCAATAAAAAGAGAGGAAAAGACATAGATATCGACCCTGGCTTTATTTTTCAGTACTCAGGTCTTGTGCTTTCATTCTCAATGTTCAGCAGTGTTTGCACTAAAGCTTTATCGGGATCTGTATTATTGAAAGCTTGTCCTGGAGAGAAGCTCACAACACAATCACCCCAATGGTGTAAATTTAAATGCAGCCTATTTGCATAAATATAGGAAAAACTTGAGGCATCTACATGCTGCAGCAGAGATAGCTTAAAATAACGTATTCACAAACCGCTCAGCTCTGCTAACAACTGATAACCAGCATCGATGCTTAACACAGCAAAGTAATTATAAACATTTACATCCACCCCCTCTCTACAAGGAACCAAAAACATTGTTCTTTCAAAATGTTTTACTGCAATGTATGAGGCTTGGCTAGATGTTGGTGTGATGAGATAAGCTATTTAATTGGGGCTTTAGCACACTAGTAACATGCTTCATGGTACTTGGGATTCGGTGGCTAGGGAGCCATTAAAGATTATCTTTCCTGAAGAACTTGAAAATGACTTGTCCTTTCCACTTGCTTTCCCCTAAGCCTGAATATCCTATTTACCTTTTGGAGTCTCCTTGTTTTTCTCTGTGTCCGGTCTCGAAGGATAAGCTTATCTAGGAGTTGTTCTCCCAGGTTAAATACATTGCCTCCGTGTATTTCTCTAGCCAGATGAAAGCCTCCACTTATCTAAAGGGGTTTGAGGCTGTATTAACTTGTGCTTCTGCTCTTTCCACAGAACTCTGCCTGCATTCAGAAGGCAGCTACAATCAAGGAGACTTTGGGAATTCACTGCTTGAAAGGTTTACAGCGTAGGTTATGCTGCAAAAAAGAGAGAAGAGTTTCGTGTGGATGTCTAGCGACTCTCAGAGGATCTGGGAGCATCCCCCTTTCCAAATACGTACAATCCAACTTTTCTTATTAAATGGCGGGACAGGGGAGACACTCTTATCTTAATAATATTGGGAACACTATGCTTTTAATAAGTTTTTAATATTTAGGAAGAATTTAGTATTTTAATACTGTATATGCTGCATGATGAATATTACTAGAATCATCTTGATAGAGCTGTAGCTGTCAGTGAGTGAGGCAATTACTAAGTGAGGGCACAGAAATAGTCTTGAATCAAGACGCTGCAATAAGATGTCAGATTTATAGATATTAGAGAGAATATATTTCATAATAAAATATAATTTATTATATTTATGCAGACTTGGAAATTGCTGAACAGCTGGGCAGTCAAGTTACAGAGCTGTGTGTGTGGGTATCTGCTTGTTCTTTATCTTCTGCAGTCACAGGATTCCTGCACCGTCCATTTATAGAGATGGGTTCTACCAGTTGGAGAACATAGCAGCCTTCCCTTAGGTGCTTCTACCAAGCATCTGTTCATCAGTCACCCTAAAATCGCAGCTCTGAGACACTACTGCCCCACTTATCAACTCTTTACCCTCTACAGTTTTTCTCACCCCAGGATTCTTGGAGTGCTGAGTTTTCTGCCTTTCTGAGGAGGGGGACATGGAGGATATAGAATCATAGAATCACCAGGTTGGAAAGGACCCACCGGATCATTGAGTCCAACCATTCCTAACACTCCCTAAACCATGCCCCTAAGCACTTCATCCACCCGTTCCTTAAACACCTCCAGGGAAGGTGACTCGACCACCAACCTGGGCAGCCTGTGCCAGTGAACTTTTTTGGAGCTTCAGGCCATTCCCCCTTGTCCTGTCCCCTGTCACTTGGGAGAAGAGCCCAGCTCCCTCCTCTCCACAACCTCCTTTCAGGTAGTTGTAGAGAGCAATAAGGTCTCCCCTCAGCCTCCTCTTCTCCAGGCTAAACAACCCCAGCTCTCTCAGCCGCTCCTCTTAAGACTTGTTCTCCAACCCCCTCACCAGCTGAGGCTTATTTTGTTGGCTTCAACTTGTTTTCCGACAATGCTTCCCTCTTGCGGACAGTTATTGTCTTCCATTCTTTCATCCCACTGGCAGGTTTTCTGTGCCTCAGGATAGTCTTTAAATCTAAGAACCTGATCTTCTGAGGTGCTGATCTCCTACCATTCCACCTGGCTTCAGTTGGCATTTTGAGTGCTCAGCAGTACTGAAAATCAGCCTCCCGGGGTGTAGCTGGTGGCGTGTGCTCTGTATTAGCACTTGCTCTGGCTCTCTTGTGCTGGTTTGCTGCTCTAGTAGCTTTGAATTTTCTTAGGTCACTAAGTCACAATTCAATTCCTACTAGAGTTTATGGTGGTATGGGAAAAGTTTGACTTGTGTGAGGCAAACGGAAAGTATGTACTGGGTCTGAGTTCCTATTTGTTTTACCCTTCCCTTCCTGTCACCCTCTAAGTTAGCGACCTGAAGGGTAAACTCCTCTACAGAAGAAGCAAAATATTTTGTTTTAAACTCTGTTTCCATGACGTGATGAGTTGTTCATCACTACTGTTTATACAAGCTTTTTGAATTTGAACTCAGAGGACTAACTGCAGTTGATTTTTTTGTTCTCAATTTTCCCTAACATAATTTTCCTAACATGTGTCCAGTTATCCAGATTCTGTTCACAGAAAGAGTCATTGGGCACTGGAACAGCTGCCCAGGGAGGTGGTCAAGTTGCCTTCCCTGGAGGTGTTTAAGGAATGGGTGGATGAAGTGCTTAGGGACACGGTTTAGGGAGTGTTAGGAATGGTTGGACTCGATGATCCAGTGGGTCCTTTCCAACCTGGTGATTCGGTGTGTGTGATCCAGATCACCACCACATATGACCCATAATCCAAGGCTGACCAGGACACTTTCTAAACCAGCTTGGCTTAAATGTGTAGCTGCTTGTGTGAACAAAGATCAACGTTATTCTGCAGTGGAGAGGCCTAACGTGGCAAGACCTCCTTCTGCAGTTCTGCAGTCACATAGTGAGGTCAAATATGCAGAAAATTAGGTCTAAGTTTCCTGAGCCAGATGTGCAAGATTCATAGGAAAGCTATCAGCTTGCTTTGAGATATCTGTTCTTGGCTGTGTCAGACGCTGAATTTCTGCCTCTCATCAGGTTGGTAACTGGAGGTAGCTGAGAGCGCTGGCTGAAGCTATCTGTGCTTTTTCCTAGAGACCAGATTATCTCCAAAAGCTGGGCGCTCAGTGCAGTGGCAAGTGCTAAGGGATACAGAGAGATCCTACCAAATGCCTACGGATCACAGAATCCTAGACTGGTTTGGGTTGGAAGAGACCTTAAACATCATCTTGTTCCAACCCTCCTGCCATGGGCAGGGAAGATGATGCTGATGTGAGCAGAAGGGCATTCATTTTTACAAGGATTTTTTCTGAATGCTGTGAATTCAGCACAAGGAGGAATATTATTGGGTACAGCTTACCACAACATCCTTCTGAGACACACCAGAGCTATCCCTGAAACCCACAAAGGACAGACCAACTTGCTGATCTCCACCTAGGCCTTTTTAATATGGCACCAAACCAGTTGTCCAGTGGATTATTTCCTTTGGAGCAGCCTGTACATGCAGTGGTAGGATTGGCGTGGCTAAATTTCTCCTTCATCTGTGCTTTCAGGTAAGTTGACAGTTAAGAACACAAAAGGCAAGAATATAGCAGAGCATTACTAGCTTTCCTAAGGTTCTTGTGAGCAAAAGCTACCCATGAGGAGTGCCGGATAAGTGTGTTTGCCTGGCTCAGCTATATTCCCTTGCAATTCAGCACCATTTTTTCTGCAGGAGTTAGTTGTTTTGGCACGCTGTGTAGATGCAATATTTCAATCACATAACATAGAGGATGTAAACTAATGGGATTTTAGATTCTTTCAATAAAGTGTTACTGAAGCTGGAAGGCCACAGCGAAATGGCAGTTGGGCAACTGCCTGTAGCTATATAAAAGAGATGGTGGGATGCACAATAGCTGTAGTGATTGCCTGCTTAGCATACACTAACATAATTCATCCCCTCAACAACTTTGTCCTGTGATGAAGGCAAATTAAATGATGTTGCAAACATTGCTCAGAGAGACAGATGGCACTGCAGTCCTCTAGCTGTGAGTGTCAGTATGGGACAAACAGTGCATAGAAGCCGGGGAAAAGGCAACCTTTAATTGCTATCTTTTTCTTTGTATTTATCTATTTCGGCTGAAAGCAGTGCCCTCTTAGGGAATCAAGATAATTTCAGCATGGACTCAAGTGGATACATAAAAGGGGAGTTGAGATTTCTACACCATAGAAACATATTAGAAAAAAAATCCTCTGTTTCTGCCACGTCTGAATCCCATGAAACATCCTTAATTTGCACTAGAGGGGCTTTCTATTCTAGTGTCACGTGGTCTGTGATTATTGCAAGAAAAAGCTACAACACTCAAGCCACAATCTAAAATCAAGTGGATTGGTCTGACTATTTCTTGTTCTCCACGTATGCACTGATAATGATAAAAAAATCCTTGACACTTCAAAAGCAATTGATGCCATTAATGTGCTGTAAAAACAATTAATCAAGCTTCCGCAGGAAAATTATCTCTGTGTCTTTTGCCTGTCACATATTTCCCTTTTGCAGTCAAGTTTTCAGTCCTGCGGATCTGAGAGTCAGTTTGTATGAAAGAATTTGGGAGGGGATTCTGTTATGTAGCAGGGAGGGCAGGGAGCTGGCAGGGACGGCAAAAAAACCCTTTATGTTAATTTTTCCACTTAGATTTTGGCTATTGAATGGACCAAAATAAGGTAAGTTTGGGGCTAGTTTGGTATGTGAATGACACCACAGTGATTTTCTGTGGATGGCTTTGTGGTTAAGAGCAGCATTCAGCACTGCTAATCCAACCCCAGATGTGCCAGCCCTTCCTCTCTGTGGCAGGAGCTGGGCACACTTGTCTCATCTGTCCTAAATGATTCATTTATAGAGGACTTTTTCCTCCCAAGTGGTTGAAGCTCCTCTAATATCTTGTTATTTTTCCAGAGTGAGGTGGCCTTGCTACATACAGCAAAGTTGCCTTTGCTAAACTTGAGCGGCTTCTTGAACTTGGACTCGAAAGAAGAGTTTCTCATGGTATCTGCAGGAAAGTGGTGAACTGATGGCATCATCGGCACACTTGGATTGCCTAAGTTAGATTTGAATTGTCCACACTGGTTTTCTAGTATCTACTTTAAAATTAAATTAAAGATGAAATGAGATACTGAATGGGGCCTCGGCAGTAAGCAATAAATAGGGATGGGTTTGATGGGAAGAAGAAGCCAATACATAGAGATTGAGCCAGGGAAGGAAAAAAGATCCTGATTGGAGGAAGTGACACAAATGAACTGTTTGTGCAAAGCCTCAGATTAACTGTAACTGGAATTGCGAGATGACTGATTGCACAGAACGAAGGCCTGGAGCCACAGATATAGTTAAATGTCTGACTCTGGTTGCAGTAAATGAGTTACAAGCCTGTCATGTTTTATCAGAGTAAGAGAACACAGGGGAGAGTTTGACCAGTCTACCAGGCTCCCCTCAGCAGTGTCACTGGGACAAATCCCTTCTATCCCTTAGAACAATTAGTAAAGCTTCTGGAAACTTGTATATGCACAAACTTTATTACATAAATTTGTGACAGGATAAGGGTTCAATGGTAATTGGTGATAAGCTGCAAAACCAGGTCTAGAATGATATATAGTCAAGATTGCAAGCATAGATAAACACTAACAGCTGGTGTGATGTTATAAATAAGCGTGCGTAACCAATAGGCATCCCTATGGGATGGGAAGAAGACAGGGTCTGAGGGATTGGCTGATTCCAGAACGCTTAGATGAAGTCTTCCCCCAAAGTTTCCTCTTTGTGTTTCATTTTATAATATTTATGCACCTCTAGGTAGAACTTGAGTGCCTTCAGTCATACATTCTTTTACTTCTGATGGGTGAAAAAAATCTCTCACTTTGCATTTAAAAGTATAGTCAATAAAAATTTAGGGCACGTGCTCAGCTGAGGAATGTCATTATTTGAAGGTGGGTAGACTCCCACCAGGATGGAGGTGTGTTTTTGTCTTATAGTGACTTCATAAGAAAGTTCAGATAGAGGGCACTTCTGTATCATGGTTGTTGAGTCGGCAGCTGCAATCCATCTTTCCTGATAGGACCTATGTGGCTATCTTCACAGTTCCATGCCCACAATGGTAACGGAGCTTGGCAGGGCCATTGTATAACAGCACTCCATTCCAGTGAGACAGAACGTACCAGTCAGCCAGAACAAGCCTCTTCCATGGCAACCACATTCCATTCCTGGGAGCAGCAACTGTACCTTGCTTTACTAATACAGCAAAATCCATCTAACATGGTGGAGGGGGACTTTGGAGAAACTTGAGGTTCTTATTCCTCCCCCTTTTTATTTTTCCCACACACGCCTAAATGCCTTTGAAAACCTGGTCCTTAAGAATCTTAAATGTGTTCAGCTGTTGCAGAATTTGTAACTCCCTCCTAGTTATTAAAGAAGTGAACAGGTAGGACATGACAAACACGCTGGCTTTGGCAAAACAGCTGCAGCAGCTCCGGCCAAGCTCATCACAGCTGCCTCCAATTGCCGGGGAAAGGGTGGGGTGGGTCCTTTACTACTAAATGCTTAATAAGCAGGTGGGCCTCCCTGGTCTCTATAGCTTTGTCTCAAGTGAGAGAGCTGCTTTCTACAGGGACAGCTTTTCACTTGGTGTTTGCGCTATGGAGAACGAGTTGGAGGCTTATCTGGTGGCTGGAAAGTGGAGAAGGAGCAGGACGTGTTTGTAAAGGTTGGTTCAAGATTTAAGTTGTGTTGATGAGCTGTTGTTAGTAGCATCTCTGCTCTCAAACGCTGACACATTTCAGAATGTCTTTACTCGTGTGGGCTTTGCTGTTTCTAAAGTAGTTCTGGTGCTTCATGATGCCTCTGTGTTCAGGACAGTGAATGCATGCTGGATTTTTTTCCTTCTTTTTTTGGACTTACTTCTTTCTTCCCCCTTAGAAATTCTTTCTCTTTGTTTTAAATTATTGAACTAATGTGGGCTTTGAAGCGTTCTGAGGATTAGATTAAATATTTGTGTGGTGCTTGCTTTGGACATATAGAATGCTATTTAAGCACTAAAATTTAAACATGGGCTGGGATGGAAGTGCTGCTGATGGAATTTTCAGAGGCAGCTCATTAGGTAACAGAGTTTGTTATTGAAAGTAAAATGAAACCCATGGAAAGGTCTTCCAAAAGTAGAAGAGTGGAGAAAACTTCTTACTGACTTTGTCTAGAATAAAATAACTTTTTTTTTAAATGGATATTTAAAAACTTTAGGACTCAATCAGGATTAGTAGACCTATATGGAATATTTAAGGGATAGTAATGGGAGCAGCAGTTGAAACCTGTCATTTGGGACTATGGCTTGTGTTGTTGCTGAGGGCAGGAATTATTCATGCTTCATATTTTTTTTTTGTTTTAGTTTTGATCCACCTATGCAAAATAAACACAACAATCAAACCAAACTTTTACTGCCTGCACTACGGTGCAGAGGGTGAGGAAACGCAGATAGGAAGGCCTTAGATGGAAAGGCTTGATTTTTTCCGCTGAAATAAATACTGTTCCTTAGAACTCTGTAGATATGAGTGGGTTAAGGCATTCTGATAAATATACAGTACCAAGGCTCCAAGAAAACACCACAACTTAATTCCAGCTCTCTTCAGGGAGGAATACAAGTGTACAGAGTTGGTGTTGTATTCTATGCAGCAGGTGTGAGAGCCACCCTGCAAATTTGCTTTCATTAATAAATAGTAGTAATGGAAACTTAATTGCGTGTGTGAGGACTGATGTGGCGTTTCTAGTTCCTCCTCTTTAAAGAGTGAACAGTTCCAAGTCTGCTTGAAGAACAGTATTGATGACTCTCTTGCAGAATGTGCAATAAACACTTAAAAGGTTTTCTCTGTGAGCTGCTTATGCAGACCCATTTCAGAAGGTTAAAAACTTCTGACTTGACTGGAGTTTTTCGTTTGGTTGGTTTTTCTCCCCCCAAGAACTGAGAATATTTCAGGCTACTCTGAAATGAGTTTTTATGTTCCCCAAAGCAAACTGCAAAATCAATTATTTGCCTGGCCCTAGCCTTAATGTGCATCATCTGCTATTGTGTGTAGTCTCGGGAAGACAGTGCTCCTCTGATGTGCTGGCATATCTTCAAACCTAAGTGACAGCCTGTATCAGCTTGATTTTGTGATTTACTATTTACACATCAAGATGGAAGCACATCTCTTTTCTATTTGTTTCAGCAAAAAGCTTTGTTTCACATAACAGTGTTTTACTGCACTTCACCTGACACGCAATAATCCTTGTAACACATTCCGAGTAGGATGCTGTAAGACAGTTTTAAAAGAAAGGGGAAAATATGTTTTCAAAGGGACCAGTACTTCTAAAGGGTGAATGAAAAGCCAATGAGTGGTTGTTCAGGATTTCTGTCTCCTTTTCCTTTTCCTTTCCCAAGCGATTTTGTAGCCGTGTTTTGATGGAATACAGTTACCAGAACTGTGAAGCAAAGACTGCCTATGCCTTTTAAAAAAAATGATGTTACAGTGCAGAAGCTGTCAATAAAGAGATGTTTTCTTTTCTGGGGGACTCCTTAAAATATAAAGTGGAGTGAAAATCTGAATTTTTGATTTGATACAGGCTGAGGCATAATTTAAGCTCTGTCTTTGCCGATCCACTAGAGAAACAGATGCGTTGTGTGAGAGTGCCTTAGATTTGGAAATATCGTAAGTGAGATTATTGCTGCATGAAAACACCTAGGGATGGTCGGCAGGGGTAGAAAGCATGATATTGGCTAGCAAAGCCAGGTATCAAAATAAAGAGAACTGCATGCGGTAGGCTTTGCGAGACAACTTTTGATCTTTATGATATGATGAATGTCTTCTTACAAATCAGGGTTTCAGATTAAACTGAAATCTCACCTTGAAACTAAGTAAAGTTACAAGTCAACACAGCTGATCTAAATTATTCCAATGCAAGACATTGTTATTTACATTCCAGCACCATGTTGTGTGATGACCAGTAGACAACATTATGCCAATAAATTGCTGCACGTGAATTTTAGCTGTTTGTATTCACATTGATGTATTTAGGTGGTTACTTAGCCCTGTATGCCTTCACATGACGGTTTGTAGATGCACTGTACAAATATTTATGTTCTGGTACATGTCAAAAAACCAATGTATTGTGATTGGTATGGTGAAGACCTTTGAGAGTTAAATGTATATAACAGAAGAGGTCATGTTTAATGGCAAGACTGAGAAAGGCTTTCACGATAAATTATCTTCTCTCGTAAGCTGTATAGGGAAAAGGGCACTGATAAATGGTGACAACCAGGAGTTGGCCTTGGTTTGATTTGAAAACGAGAGAGTGGAGAATGTTACAAGTACACACCCATATGGGATGCAATGCAGTTGTTTTATTGATGGATGAGCCCAAGTTAAAAAGAAGGTAGTAAATTAAAAGTCAAATCAAGTTGGCAACAGCCTCTATAGACTGTGGAGACAATCATCCTTTCAGTGCCAGAGGTTTAGCTGGAAGTGCTGGTGCAGAGTGATGGGGGAGCTCGAGGGTGCACTGGGTGTCTGTTGGTCCCTGCACAGACCTGGTCAGGCTGTACACAAGGCAGGTCACATAACTGATGACTAGGAAGGAACAGTCGAGAAAAAGAGCTATATTGGTGTTCTGGTGGCTGGTGTAGAGTGAGGCCAGAGCACTTTTTTGACCTGCGCTGTTGAAGATGACAAGAAGAGAATTGGTTCCAAAGAACAACAGTTCAGTGGAGTAATTCCCTCTTCTCTGATGGATTACCCATGTGTACGTCGTGATCTGCTGCCCCACTAGGACTGTGGATGGTGGTCAGTGTAAAGTCCAAATGATGCAGTAGATCAACTGAAGGGAATTGTGGCAAATGGAATGGAAAACCTGGAGGCAATCTGAATGTCTCCTTAGCATGAGGAGCCAGGCTAGAGCATTACAGAGGGGTGGTACCTCCTTCCTTCTTGTCTTGCATCCTGTTTGGCCAGTTACTGGCAATAGTTTTGCCCTGTATTGCATCCCCCCAGAGCTACAGAAAAGGCAGTCATCCTTCTGGAACTGAAGGATCCAGTTTGAAGATTGACTCTGACCATTGAAGGTTCATTTATTTATTTTAAGCACATCCATTTCTCTGTGGTTTATCTCCTAATAACTTGAATACTCTAGTGAGCAGCAACTATCAGAGTGGGAATTTCTGATAGACAAACCCATTCCATTATCTCGTTCCAACAAGCAATAGCAGAGTGGCTCTCGGTCAGTGTTTGATGTGCTGCTGGAGTGTGCTTGTTGTGGTGTGCAAATGCAGATGCCGAGCTTTCAGAGCTCTGTTTTTGTGTCTGCTCTGTCCTGGGTTACAGCACACAGCCAGAGCAGCTCGGTCAGCCTCTGGGCAGGAGACCGTGCCCTGTGCTCCCTGGTGTTTCACAGTAGATCAAACCTCTCTTATAACGCCACTTCATTTCCATTGTACAGTTATTTTCCTGGCTCTTTCCAGATGACAGATGGGATTTTAACTGTCATGGTGTTACTGTTTCTTTCTTCTCTTAAATCCATACACTAAGATTTAATTTGTGTGCTGCTGAGCCTTGTGAGGCTGATGTCTTGGCTGTGTTGCTGTGATCCCACCATAAGCTCAGTAGTGAAGTGTGTTCTGCTTAGTTTTGGAAGTGGACAAGGAGACACCAATGTCACCCAGCGGTGTTGGCTGAGAACAGTCTACTAGAAATGAGAATGACATATTTTTTTCTTCGTAATTTCCACTGTCCCAGTGGTTTAACGATCGCGCCAGCATTTATCTTGGTTGGATGACTTTGCTTCCTTCTCTTGTGTGATGCTGGGAAAGTCTTTGTAGTTATTATATCGCATTCCCTGATGCCTTCATATCTATTTTACATCCAATTTTCTATCTGTCTGCCAAGGTCACGTCTTGGTCCTCATCTGAGCATTAGATGTATTTTGTTGGCTTGCATTGTGCGCTCTTCTCTCACACACAATGTCATCTATTGAATTATTGCGCTACGCCTTTACATGACATTTTTTGCTCCCCTTATCACCTGCAGCTCAGCTGACCCTGTACTCATAACACTTTCCATTATCAGAGTTCTCTCCAGAGTTCCCAGGAGGGATACCCTGAGTTTATCTTCTCCTCCTATTCTACGTGGTATTTCCCTTCCAGCCCCCCCTCTTCGTTTTTGTTCTTGCTGTGGCTTGTTACGCTGGATAGATCACTTCTCTTCTCATTTTATGCTCTTCACTTGGGATATTAGCTTTGAGCTTTGCTTATTTATTGATTAAAATCTTTTGTAGTCCTTGTAAGGATCTGGGGCATTTAATCAAATCTAAAGAGATGCTGTCTTCTGCCTGCAGCCCTTACTACGTCTGTGCCTTCCCCTCACACGTGTGTATCCACTCCCTCACTGTTACTTTTCACGTTACCAGCGGTGGCATCACTTGTTCTCAATTGAAAAACAAATTCTTGGTTTCTGATCTAGTCCCAGGTGGTGCCCTCTGGTCACAAATGATGTTGCCAGGGCTCAGCGCTGGGTCCAGTTCTGGTCAAGATCTTTATCAATGACCTGGATGAAGGGATTAAATGTACTCTTAGTAAATTTGTGGATGACTAAGCTGGGTGGGAGTGTTGATCTGCTGGAGGGTAGGGAGGCTCTACAAATGGATCTGAACAGGCTGGATCAATGGGCTGAGGACAATGGGCTGAGGTTCAACAAGGACAAATGCCAAGTCCTGCACTTGGGACAAAACAGCCCCACGCAGTGCTACAGGCTCGGGGAAGAGTGGCTGGAAAGCTGCCTGGTATATGAGGACTCGAGGATGTTGGTCAACAGCAATGAACATAAGCCAGCAGCGACTCAGGTGGCCAATAGTGTCCTGGATTGGATCAGAAACAGTGTGGCCAGCAGGACCAAGGAAGTAATTGTACTCCCGTACCCAAAAAGGGTTCAATAACATTTCCTTATGAGAGAAATCTCTTCTAGCAGTGCTAACAGATTCATTTGGCGTTTACCTCACTAAAAATCCATGCACTTACTGTGAGAGAGTGGCTGATGTGACCACTGGGTGGAGTTCATTTTATCTGTGTGGGTCATTTATGCTTTTGTAATCAAATTCACTAAGATCACAGCCTGAAACAAGAACAGAAAGAGCCAAGCTAAGCTATGCTCTTTTGTAATTTCATCATATGCAGGCACTAAATATACTGTCCTGTGTTCAGAACCTGTTTGAGAGCAGATCCTGACCTCTGTGAGCAGTCCCATCACTTTATAGCACATTTAGCAACTTCCTAAGCACTTCTTGTTTGCTTTCTCAGTGGAATGAATAATGGTAGTGTTTACTTGCATTTCAGCCACAATTGGGGAACTTTCTGACTAATCTTGGACTAGATGAATTTAGACTGCTCCTGTAAATAGATTCATGGTTTATTTGACAATGTTTTCCAGTGATTCCCACACATCATTGGAAATCCTTGCATGGTTTTAGAAGCAAACTGTAAATGTGTGCTATAAGCAGAAGCAAATAGAAAAATAAATGAGTACAGAAAATGTTTAAAGCTTTAATTTTCCCTCTGTCACAGTGAGATCTGCTTGTTAACAACCTTAGTCTTTTCTCTCAGGTTCTTCCTCTCAGACTTGCAGAGTCCTGATTTGTTGGTTCCCCCCCCCCCCAAAGGTTTCTTTGCTATTTTTGTGAACTGTAGCATGGAAACAGTAAAGCAGAAATGTTTTCTTTTGGACCTTGTTTCTTAATTTCCAGCTGAGATAATTTCCTCTGACAAGCCATGTTCCCCAGCTGTACCAGAATTACTCTTTTTCCGGCGATTATTTACCTGAGTGAATTAATACGATGCTGTGGAGGCAATCTCCAATGCTGTTCTGGCTTGGTTGTGGTCAGTCATCCTTGCTTCTGCTTTGAGCTGGTTTGGATAGAGGGGAGTTGTGGCAAAGGAGAGCAGGAGTGGGGGGGAAGGATCTTGCCTCTATGCAGCTCTTCTCAAGCAGAGACTGAATTGTATGATGAAATTCCAAAAGCTTTCCTCGAAGCAGAGCTACTGTCTGAAATGTATTTGAAGATAAATTCTCCTGCCCCTCCGCTGAACTTATTTTGTGTAACTGTACTTGTTTTGAGAAAAGCTTCAAGCCGTGTGAATAACGGCTGCCGTCTGAAACCTGGACAGAAATAAACACCGTAGAAATGTAAATGCCACCCAAGTGGGTTCAAGATGCTGATTTGAAAATTCAGAAATTTGCTCTCACTTACCTAGAGCTTATTCTTGGGAGGCTGTGTTAAAGGATGGGAATTTCACTTGAGGAAAACCATTTCCAATTCTGTTTGTGAGAACAGAAATAAATGAGAGTCTGTCAGGTCTTCAGGCTGACGTCAGGGCTGCGTATTTAACCCCACCAGTCAGTGGCCTTTACCTTTCCAACACAGATGTGCCGTCCCCTTGGAGGAATTGCTGATGCTTTGCTTTGTGGGATTTAAAAATAGTAACCAGGGAAAGAAAGGAAGGAAGGAAATGCTCTCAGAGTTTCAATAAGGGTGATTTCCTGTCTGACCTCTGGTTTTTTTCTGTATTCCCTGCTCCACTCCTTCCTCCCCGCTTCCATTACCCCAATATCTTTTAGTCCTGACTGAAACTCGATTAATGTTACAGTCCTTAGACTACAGCAGCAGCAGTAACTGTGTGGTTCACAGGAGGGAAGTGTGACTGCAAAGAATGATGTTCTTGATTTTTCCAAAATCAGAGCTCTTTAATGGTTACTATTATAGTAGACTAAGATTTTTACAGTACCGCAGCAACATGTGATTATCTTTTTTCTACCTTATCCTGATAAGAATAATCTTAACTTGCAAAGCAGATGGTCCAAGAATACAAAGGTACGACGGAGCTGTGACTTGAAGCTGTCCTTCCTGTTGCTACTAAACCAGTTGCCTCTCAGTTGTTCGTGACCTCACCTGGCAGTCAAGTTTATATCTCCCTTTGAAGGAAAACTCTTTAAGGACTGTGATTGATATCAAGAAGGACACAAATATGGTCCTGGGCAAAGTCTGGTGCATTTGGCTCTTTCTCCTAATACTTCATTAAGTGAATTAAATTATAGGATAAATCCAACATAATTAAATCTCTCCCCACCCCCAACTCTGAAATTATGCAGCTCTACTGTAGGAGCCTTTAACCGCAATAGATAACTAATAAAATGGAGGAACCCTGTCTTTGCAGATAGATGTTGCACTTAGTTGCGTATAAAAGAAAATCTAGGCTATCCGTGTACTCTGACGCTTTCTGCTGTGAGCAGCCATCCTGATTGCACGTGGACTCCAGGGTTTAAATTGCACCAGTCCTTAAAAATCATTAATTTACTTTGTTCTGACAACTCCTTGCTTCTGTGACTGCTATATGAGATGTCTAAATGGGCATAAAGTCAATCTTAGCTTCTAGTGCATATATTTTTCCCGTCAATGCAATCTGGCTCTGCAGTTTCTCCAAATGCCCTTGTAAATTTTATTAAAATGGAAAACCAGACGCAGTAAGCTTATCTCCAACTATAAAGCATTTTCTTTATCTTGTACTGCAGCATTTTAGAGAGACAACTGAGCTAGGGGAAGGTTTCTATCACATCTTGATAAGGAAAATCCTAGAAGGCTTTGAAAATAACATTAAAAAAAAGTTATAGAACTGTATTATGGTGTGCATGATAAATCACAGCTGTTTGTAATTTTACTACTTGGATTAGCAGAAATACTGTAATTTTACTGAGATTAACACTAATTCTAGCAATAAATCTCAGGGTGAGGGCAGAAGGGGGGTGGAGTTGCAAGTGTTACCTGCCTCAATGTTTCAAATTATTTAAATTATTTTCTGTTTCTATATTTCTACAATATGTTTATTCCCACCAGTTTATTCCCACCAGTTTATTCCCACCAGTTTATTCCCATGGTGGTGTTCACCTATAACATTTCTTGCAGTTTTGTGGCAGGAGAATCAAGTAGTTGAGTAATTTGCAAACACTAACAGCTGAGCTATTGGTAATAACAGATGTAGAAAAAAAGATCTGCTGATAACCAGCTTGAAAATATACAAGTGGGAAAGCTCTTTAGTTGTCATGCACATTAATGTTAAAGATCTGAATTATGAACACATTTCACTGTGATGTTCTCAAATATTTTTGGCTCCAAGTTCTGATTCCTTTGCCATTGGCTGTAACTATAGAGTGGTATTAGTAAACGTGTACTGAAACCTATCGGAATGTTTGTATTAAGGTCTTTAAATTGTAGTGAGGGAGGGATGGTCATTATGAAGGTTTGTAAATGACTGTAATTGCAGACCTGGTAAACTTCTCCTGGAGATCCACAACTGCTGTTAGAGTGAAAACCATAAATTGAATCATCTTTGCAAAATCTGGTATTGTACACCAAAGGCCACTGAGTCAATGATATCCTTAGAGTGATGAATGGAAGGGTTAAATGGCTTTAAGGAAAAAAAAAGGGCTTTTTAAAAATAGTCAGAACAAATCTGTGTGTCACCCCTGTAATGGATGTGTGCACTTTCAGCCTGGAGAACAGTTAATAGAGGAGTTAATGCCTTTTCCGAAACTCTAAAATGACTTTTAACAAAACATCAAATTCACCAGAAGTCATAAATCATCAAAATTAACAAACATGCCACTCTTCTAATTATCCAGGGACCATTGTATGGACTGTTAAATGGACTTATTCTGAGACTTCTTTTATCTGAAGTTGTTTGGCCTCTTAAAGCAATGGTTTGAGGTTTGGTGTCACCCTTTCTCAAAGTTGGCACAACAACGATGTAAATGCTTTCCGTAGCTTCTGACTGAGAAAGGAGACATAGACAGGGACGACTTAACCTGTAACCTATTAAAAGTCAGAGCTGAGAGATTCAGCAGTCAGCATTAAGGAGATTGGGGTTTGTCACAGGGCAGGGTTTGCCTTTCTTTGTTGCTACCACGTACCAGGGACAGGCTGTGTCTTGTACTCAAGGTCTAGAAGAGATTGCTTCAGTGTGAGTTGTTGGATTTTGAGCACTGGTGTCTTAGATGGTCCTGTAAGTTATGGGAGTCAGAGAGCTTTACTGGCGACCCCATTGAGTGCCACCGTAATGGCAGGAGATGGAATCTGTGCCTTTGATTTCTGGGATACTAAAATTAAAATAGTTTTATATAACAAACTTAGGCATTCAAATTTTAAAAAGCCAGGCTGATTACCTCTACAATCTTAATTTGATCAAATTATCTCCTAAATATTATGCATAGTTTTTAATAACAAACCCCATGTTGTGAATCATGTTCTAATGGCTCCCAACTTGTCTATACTGATGAGTTGGCCCAACGCAGGTGGAGAGCAGCTGTTTAATGTCCTGTTTGCTTCTCTTTGCCCAAGTGTGGCCCTGTGCCACATGTTAATTTACAGTAGTGAAAGCATTTCCTGAAGAGAGGGTGCCTCGTTTCCTCAGGGACGCTCTTATGCCATTCACTGTAATGCAATATATCCACATCAAAAATTATTACTGTTTTATAGGAAAGAAAGTGAGTCACAGCAAAAATAGATCAAGTGTCCATTTATGTTGCTGCACAGTATAGGGTGCCTAACATTTCTTTCTTTTCAGAGCACTTAGCATTATGTATCAATTAATATGCTCAAAATCTCACTCCCATTACCTTCAATTGCATCTGCAATACCCAGTGCATTGGTGAATAAGCCCTTATTGTTTCAAATTGAGAGCTCAGAAAATGATGAGAACTAATACTAGTGCCTAGCTATTAATTCAGAGAGCACTGCAGAGGGTTTCTCTTAGGGACAAGCACAGAATCCACATCTTCACAGCTGCTTTCAATGACTTAAATAATTAGACTACTTCTGCAGTTTTTCCTTAAGACCATTTCTTATTCACTGGATACTTAATTTTTTTCCAGTAAGTGAAGTGGTGATATACACGGAATGCTGATTCACTCTTGTCTTTTGTGAGTTCCATCCTTTGAACTAGGAAAGAGAAGGGGCGGGGAGTGGGTGGGTAGAAAGAATTATAGCAAAAAAAAAAAAAAACCAAAACAAACCCCCAAAATATACTTTGTGGAAGAATTGTGCAATCCTGGCATTTAAAAATGCTGAGATCTGTATGCCCAGGTTAGTTTTAAGTTGCACAAAGTGAATTCCTGTATTTCTTTATTCCTTGTCTTCAATTCTACAACTCTAATTGCATGTTTTCAATAATATCATGAGTGTAATTCACTTTTTCTGTTTAGATTGCTGATTATTCCAATAAAGGCAATATCCAGAAGTTCTCTAAATCATCGGGCACCTTAAATCTCCCTCTAAATACATCTTTTTATCTTCTAGTTCAGTGTTACACAGCAGTGTAGAAAACTGTCAGAAGTCAAACTTGCTGTCAGTTACAAACTTGTAACACTGTTAATTAGAAGTATTGCATGGAATATATTTTGTTAGGAGTCTGGGAGGACAGCTATCATGTTTCAGAAGATATAGAAACCTTTTTCTTCATAATATGTTTATGGTTTGAGATGAACTCTCGAAAGTACAGCAAAGTTTTACTACTGGCAGTTTTCATGGGTGAAAGTAGCTTTAATAACAAGCCAGACAGTTTCTTCCCTCTAGGGGGGTGATTCTGCCCCTCTATTCCTCTCTTGTGAGACCTCATCTGGAGTATTGTGTCCGGTTCTGGAATTTCAGGATAAGGAGATGGAGCTGTTGGAATGGGCTAAGAGGAGGCTACAAGCATGATCTGAGGGCTGGAGCACCTCCCATCCGAGGACAGGCTGAGAGAGTTGAGATTCTTCAGCCTGGAGAAGAGAAGGCTCCGAGGAGACCTAATAGTGACCTTCCAGTAGATGAAGGGGCTACTGGAAAGCTGGAGAGGGGCTGTTCACAAAGGCTGCCATCAGAAGATGGGCAGTTCAGATGATAACAGAGCTTATCCCATAAAACCAGTAGCTGACTGGATTTTCAGAGGCAGCACAGCAGGGGACAGTATCTGCTCCTGCAGTTCAGGAGAAGGTATTCTCCTCAGTTGAATTGCTGGATTTAAATTTTCCATTCCAATTTAAGGCCTTCAATACTGCGATTGAAGTCATCACTGGTTCCTTCTCCTAAGCTGCTTTTATGTGAACAGCTGTATTCTCCAAGATAAAATCTCGTTAGAGGGCAAACTGATATGGGCGTATCTGAGTGTGAAATAAGGTTAATGTTTTTGTGATGTTAGAATTATATGTTATAAAAGTCGTGAGAGTGTGAGGCATTGATAACAGGAACAAAGGATGTAAAACGTTAACGGTGGAAAACTCTAATCTGCCCTTGGCTGAAGAACTTGCAAGAAATGCCTGTCAACAAACCAAGTTCGCTGGTCAGCAACCTTACCTTTAAATCACGGTGCATTTTCAAACGCATCATTTAGTTTTTGAATGCCCTTCAGAATATTATTGATGGGTTTTCTTCTCCTGGAGGCTGCAGTAAGGTATACGTTTGTTTATCTTGCTATTTTTATACAGATAATACAGCTGGTGGCATAAGCAGACACAGCACCCTTCAGAGTTACTCAGCCTGTTTTAATTAGGAGAGAAAGAAAGGTGCCTGGGAAGATGGACAGTGTTCTCAGAACAAATTTTTTTTTGCTACACTTTAAATGCCATTTAAATTCTGTTTGTTCTGTTAAAAAATCACAAGTCGCAGATGCGGCGTGTGCTTTTTCATTAATATAAAACAGAACAAATTCTGTTTTCGCTAATATAAAACAGAATCTGTAGTTCGGCGTAAAATGATTCCTGTTTAAAAATCAACCTTGAAAGCAGCAACTTGAAGCTCTTGGATGAGTTTGGATCAAAAATAAAATGACGGTGTTCTGAAGAGATTACTGATGTGGAGGGCTTGCTTTGTTCTGCTTCCAGGAACTTCGACAGGCTCTTGTGTGTTAATCTCTTGAAAATTCAGGCATTTAAAATATTGTAGGCTTTTTATTTTCTTTTAAACAGTACGTATTTATAGACAACTTTGTTTTGTATGTACTGCAAGTATAGGATAGAATATATTCTTTATAGGTATAAAATAGCATAGTGTTTACCTTATTGAAAGATTTGTCTTATGTTGGAGAATAAAGGGAAAATATTTTTTCCTAAAACTCTTTGGTTTAGCCCACACCTTTTTGTTGGTTTTTTTCTTTCAAATAATTTTTTAAAAAAAAAAAAGTAGGGAGGCAGGGATTTGAGTCTGTTTATATGTGTGTATTAGAAAGGGGCTGGTGGGGGGGAACCCAAGAACATGCAAGGTCTGCAAGTGCTGTGTGGCTGTGCTAAATTGTTACCATGACGCTGAATAATAGTGAGGTGATGAGCTGAATTTCTAACAGTGTTAATGGTGCCGAGCAATCCCTGTCTCCTGCCAGTAAAGCGGGCAGAACTGTGCCACAACTAAGGTTTTTTTTTAGTTTTTTTTAAATGAAGCATGATTGTTGTACAGCTGAGTGAGGAGCGGAAGAATCGTGCTGTGAAAGAAGCTGGATAGGGCTTATATACTTCAGACTGGACTCTCACTAATGCTTATACAGCATGCTTACGTTAAACTGTAAGGATTTTCTGAAAAGAAAAGGTAGAATTCAGGATGTATCGAGCCTAATGTGTTCTCCTCAGGTTCTGGACTGCAGGCAGTGTAGCAGGAGTTCATCTGAAATGAAGTACAATGGCTTGATTTAGCTTTTTTTCTTACCTGAAAAATCAGGTTTATGAAAAGGTTTATACTAAAATGATATGTAACATTTAGATAACCTGATAAGGTTTCCTGTTTGAATCATAGTCCGCTGTCTTTCTACCATCTCATCTTCTACCTCTGCCATGGCTTTGGGCTGCTGAGTAGCTTGTATTGCTTACTCTAACAGTGAGCCTCATGAAGTAAGGAAAAATTGATATAGAAGACCGGAAAGATGTGTTGCCTGGATAAAATTAGAGCAGATCTGTTACTCCACCACTGACTCGTATTGCACCTGAAGGGTGAGAAATGCCAAGAGAAATCTTGTGTCATCTCTATCTGACAAAATTCTATAGTGGCAGCAAGCGTAAAAATAGTTTCTTCCTTCTTGGCACACTTTCATTAGATGAGACAGTGTCTGATTTCAACAGTTAGTGAGTAGATGCAGGTTTCCAGGATTTCTCTAAGCAAGTTCTTCCAGAATACAGAGCATGGGACTAACAAATTGACTTAAATATTTAAGTCTATTACCTCTCTGTGAGGTTTTGGCTTTGAAGTCCTTATCATTGGTGAAAGTACAGCTTCATCAGCTACTTGATGGCCATTCACCCAACAAACCAGTCGAGCGATGTAGCACAGCCGAGCTCGGCAGAACTTTCTGTACTGGCAGAACAGAGAAATTCTTATCTGAATGCTGGTATTGTGTAACTGTATTAATCTTAGCAAATTAAGGTTTACCCAGCCTCCCCCATAAATAATTGATTTATTATGACAGAATTAGGTTTTTAAAGCCTAGATTTGGAAAGGGTTGCTGGCCAAAAAGCACATTTTCCCCAAGGTTGCATCTCTGTAGGGATGTAATGGCAGGGTTTGAACTGGATGGGAAATTTGCAAAGCCTTTGTCCTGAGAACTAGAAATAGTGACTGTGTGGTCTGTCACAATGATTCAGGCTTGAAAGGCAGTTTCATACTGCTTTTGACATCCCTACCAGGCAGAAACAGCGGTGTTTGTTTTGGACTGAAAGGTGCAGGCGTGACTGAAATTAGTGAGCCAGGTTTGACCTAAAGCTGAATTCAAGAACGTTTTCAGTTCAAGTAAAACACTTCATGAGATTCATGCAAAAGATGTGCTTACAATGTTTCTTTGCTTTTATCTTTTTGTGGCTGCATTTCTTCTTGTTTCTCTGCGGTGAGATTAGCTCAGCCTAAGGCTCAGCTTTCTAATACTGTTTACAGTGATCTCAGCTACAGTCACACCTTCCGCTCCTGTCCCTGGGAGCAAATAAAGCAGAATCTCATATCCCTCCTCAAAGGAAAGTGTGTATTTGTCTGAAAGGTATGAAGTTTTCTCCTCTCTAAATTAGGTTCTGGAAGAAAAATACAAGCTTTGCCTCTATTTGCAGAGAACAGACAGTTTCACGTGGCTTGCTTGCAAGCAGCAGCTAAAACAACAGCTGCTGGTGCTGCAGGGATCTCTGGCTGGGAATGGTCAACAGGAGCTCTGGGACCCTCTGCACACTGTAAGCAACTTGTGAGCACTTGGAACCCTTTCTGTATTCCAGAAAAATCTATTTGACTGTATTTCACAAAATTAAGAAGACTTAGCGGGACTGTAGCTACTTGTTGGACAACTAAAGTAATTACTTTTGTTATGCCCTGTGTCATCCAAGCATCCCAGAAGGAATACGAGGTGGTTGGATTGTGGCAAGTGAAGGAGGTGGGGAGGGAGGGGAAGGAAGGACAGCCGAAGAGAAGTAATGATGAAGTATCTTTAAGATAAATGTACATTTACAAAAGTCTAAAAGTTAAGGGTCATCATATTTTGTCTGATACGATATTTAGAATCAAAGCATGTCAGAGAAATACTTAAAACACCTAACAACATCTCTGCCTTTCCTTAAGGAGTATAGTTCACTGGAAATCCCTTAATGCTTTAGACGTATCTGAAACGGTTGACCTTTTCAGGACAGTTTCTCTCCAAGTCTCATTCCTTTTATTCCTTACAGAGTTGGAAAGAGGGGATGGGAAAAGGATGTAATATTTTTCATTTGTCTCAAACTTTCCCTGTGCCCACCGCACAGATGGAAGGAATAATTTCAGTCCCAGAAAAAAAAACAGATTCTTGACTACTGGAGAGAGAGAAAAAAGTTATTATTTAATTTGGAAAAAAATGCATAATTTGTATGTATTATTCATTAAAAAACAGAGCTTTGTAAGAGAACTCCTTATGAGAGGCATAAACTGCAGTGGTGTAACGGTTCTCAGTTAGAAAAAGACTATAGGTCCCTCCTTCACAAGCTTCTTCCCCTGATTTGTTGTTTAGATATTTCCTTATGTTGGATAACTCATAGTTAGAAACCTCAATATGGTGGTTTTTTTCCTTATAACTCTCCCCAAGAGCATTACAATTTTCAGCTCAAGAGCTTTGGCTTTCAGCTGTAGTTGAGCAAAGAGACGGATTTCCAGTGATGAGAGAGGTTGAAGAGTTTGCAGGACCTGTGTAAAACTACAGCCTTCTGGAGGAGCGGTGCAAAGGCCAGACACCAACTGGCATCTCTTTTGGAAGCGCACACGAAGGCAGGCGAGGAGTGTGAGCTGGAAAAAGCCTCCTTGGTCCCTTTCTCTTCTGCTCTTGGGGATAGCTTGCCTTGTGTGGAAATGAGGACAGCAAATTCCTTTAGTTTTGAGGTATTTAACGTCTTGAGGGATTGCACCTGGGTAGGAGAGGCTTGCCAGGCAGGGAACAGTTTTCTGGATTCCACGTATTAAGGAGCTCTGTGGTGAGCAGTCTTGTAACGTGAACTGGAGTGTATTAGCTGCATGTAAACAGGTACCCTGAGTCACTGGAGAGAGGATGAAGACATCCACTGGAAGGAATTTATTAAGGGAGAGGCAGAGCTTTGGTGTGTATTAAAGCAGCAGGAGCAAAGCAACGTAGCACACAGAGAATAACGGTGAAGGTGCCAAGTACAGAAAATGCAAAGGGTTCCAAGACGTAGTAATGAGAGGTACTGGGAAAGTGTAAGTGGAAGAGAGAGGCTGCAGGAGAAGCAACAAAGTGACACTTTTATAATATAAAGAGCATAATATGTAAGTGAATAATCCGAATTTAAGGGGATGATGTAAAGTGAAAAATTTCTTCAACAGCCGAGTGTATGAATCTGCAGTTAACCTGACTGCAGTGTAGGGAAGCCCAGAGAAAGTTGAGAGCCTTTACCAGACTCGCACAGATTAAATAAAACAAACCCCAACCCAGCCCACGTTTTCCACTCCCTGTGATGTATGTCAGCCCTCTACGCAAAAAGGCACATGCAACACAATGTAAGCAGCTCTGATGGGGCATTTCTGTCAGTGCTGACAACGATTCTCTCTCGCAGGGAAGCAGTTGCAGCCTTCAGACAAAGGGAAGCCTGCCGTACAATAAAAAAGGCTGAACGTAAAACAATGCCTCACACTAACGAGCAGCGTAAGGATTTTTAGAGCCCAAATAATAGAGAGAGTTCGGAATTTTCTGACCAACTGTCAGCAACTCTCCCCTGAGAACACTTAGGGAGTTGCCCAGGGATTAATTATAAACACGCAGCTTGATTTCCAATGGTTGCAAAACATCTGGGAGATACAGATTGCCATTAGTACTTATAGTATTGCGTGAGAGCGTCCTGGAGCTTACAGAAATACATGCTGGAGCCATGAATCAAACGCGGTCATGTGATGGAGGGGAGGTACCGGGCTGGATCCCAGCCAGTGCTCGGAGCCGATGGGTGGAACAAACCGGGCATAAAAAGACCAATATGACTAACGGATCCTGGATGCGTGGTACCCTTGTCTGGATCTACAGGAATGTAGGCTCTAGCAGTTCTGCAGCTCTACCAGCCTTTTGCCTGACACTGGAACTGCTGCTCACAAAGTAGAATCCCGCTGCTCTGTGGTAGGAAGGATAGAGAAAGAACATGGCCTGCATTTTGAAGGTAAATCTCTATCTGTTGCTTGAATGCATCGTTAGAGAGCCCCTCGCTGCGCAGAGGCATGGATTCAGTATGGTCTTATTGCATCTTCGTTGTCTATTTGAATACTGGCATTGTTTGGCATATGAATACGGAGAGATTCTGCAACGTACAGCTGTGCTCTGCTTCCCTCTGCCATTCTTTTCCTCTTTCCCCGCATTGTCAGAACTGCGAGCGATCGGCTAGCGGGAAGGGAACTGTGTGCCGAATAATCGGGGGGAGGGGGTGGTGGTGGTGGTGAGGAGCTCTGGTTTGTCTCAGCTGACTTCGAGCTGGATTCCTTCAGGAGCAATAGCATTCGGACAACAGACTTTCCAATACAAAGGACAAAGTGGGGCAAGTTATTTTCATTTTCTGACCGTGCAGCATTTACTGCTTTCAAAGCAAAGGTTGCGGACGTAAGCAGCTGTCCCAGTTGCTCCTTAAGCACACACTCCTCTGCTGAATTTATCCAAGAGCCACATGCTCTGCTCAATTATAAATAATACTTAATTACACTTGCTAATTAAGCAACTTATTTGGCAGAGGTTTTTTTTTCCCCCTTCGTGCCAGCAAATAGAAGTGTAAACTACCATGTGATTGTATGCTTTCGCCAGCCTCCTCTCCTCACTGAGATAAAAGTATTTGCTACCAGCATGTCGTGGAGATGGAGGGAGCATCACTAGCACAAAGTATTGAATGAAAGGGGAGGAGACGGAAGTGCAGCCAGCTGAGAACAAACAGCATTTGTTTCCTTAGAGTTGTCACTTGCAGGGAGTCACTCTCCTCTGCCTGGCTTTGAAAGTAGGTTGTTTCAGATTCATTTTCTTTTCTGTGTATACCTTGAATACATTTGCACTCTGCTCCTTTTAGTAATTAAAACTGATCTGTGAATGCTTTGTTATTTTAGCCTCATCTTCTAACAAAGGGTTGATTATCCCAAACTTTGGGGTGGTCTCTCGCAGCCGTTGATTTCAGCCTATCAGCAAAATGCACACATTGCAAAGCTTCAAAACAGTCCCCAGATAATAAATATTCGTTTCTCCTTGAATCCAATTCTTATCACTTTTTTTTTGCATTTGAATTTAGAAACAACTTCTTGTTTTGCTGCACTGTTTCACCCTTTCATTCGTTCCCTACTAGCTGCGCTGTGATACTGGGATGGTTTTTTGAGGCTTCTTCCGTGAGTGTGTGCGTTGTGGCTGTTAATAAATATGGCAAAGTCTGCCTCAGGTGAAGAAACTTCCCTGAACTAGCAGGTTCTGCTGGGAGATTAATGGCAACAAACTCCTGTAAGGAGACAGCACTGACGCAATCAAAAGTTAAGTTATAACTTAAATGAGGAGAGAGGACCTCTGTGAATGGCTTTGCAAAGATAAGCACGTGCACTCCTTTTTAACCACTCCCTGAATGACTTAGCTTGGATCTGCAAGTCATCCAGACCTCTTAACTTTTTTTGACTGTGTGGAAAGATCACATGCAAGATCTTCCCTCTGGCCCCAACAGTTAAATAAGAATGTCCTTTTACAAGGGAGCTCCAGTGTCTCTTTCCCCCTCCCAATGCTTCCTCTGCACAGTCTGGTGACACAGCCTGCCAGGAGCGTGACTTCTGCACGGCCTTTCTTTTAAAGTTTGGATTATAACACAACAAACATCTTCCCTTTGCACAGGCCTGGAGATCCGTTTGGTTGTAATTCTGATGATTAAATCAATAGATAAACCGGTATTTCTTGACAGACAGCCCTCTGCCAGCTTAATTCTTAATCTTGTTAATACAGGCAGGTGCAAGGATAAAAAGTGAAACAGATCTGTGAAGATTAGCTTTGCCATAAGGCAGGCTGGACTTTCTCAGCCAGACATCCCATAGTAGTGATTTGAATGTCTAGATTGAGATGTTTAATGATGTATAAGTTTTTAACGTAATACCTATCAGGTGCTTTTTAACCTTTTACCGCAACAAGGAAATTCAGAATAATCGGTATGTTTTGATGCGATACCAGCGTAATTCCTTCCTGAAAATACAAACCTGTTAGCTACACTCTTCTCCTTCCTTCTCTCAGGTTTGCCCTGAATCTTGTTTTTTCAGTCAGTAGCCTGCATGGAAATATGAGGAGAAAAAAAAAAAGAATCCCCAATCCCCGGTTATCATGTGTATAGATTTTACTTAAGTGGTGGCGGTGCAGTGGTGGGAAGCCAGAACACCTGTGTCCATGCCTCTCCAACCCCGAGTGCCTCCATGGCACCTCCTTGGGGCTTGCCCTGCCTCCTCTCCAAGGTTTTTGAACTTCCCTCCCTTCTCACTCGTTCCTCTCTCTCTCACCAAGATATTGAGACTTTGCAAGTCAGAGTTCTGCATGCGTGAGAGTTAATATAAGGGAGAGCGGGTAGAGATGTCAGCAAAGTGCAAAGGACAGAGGTGGCTATTAATAATTAACAGGAGTTACTTACAGTGGTTAAGAGTGTATTAAAAGTATATCACCTTTAGATACCGAGACCACCTTTTACTATGACTACTGCGCAAAGTAATCTCTGTGTAGCCCTTGTAGAAGCGCTTGGGAAGGCGATCCTTCCTAGGGCAGGTGCTGTCTCTGGGTATTTGTTGTGTGCTCTCAGGTAAGCCTGGGGCTGTCACTGCTCATGGCTCCAGAAACTCTGTCTTCCCAATCAGTGATGGGATATTCTCATTAAAACCAGTGAAACTCTGTTTCCTGTGGAATTCTTTCTTCCATTTGAGGAAATGCAGAGAAAGAGGCGAGCTCTAAGGTGCAGGATGTGTTTTCAGTTTTTTCCATCACCTCTTTAAAAACTGTGCTGGAAGCTGCATGAAGCCTAGGCATTTTCCTGGAAGCAAACAGTTGGTCTTGTGCTTGTTACTATGGCAGCTACGTTCCACTTTGCTGATTACTAGATTAACGGAGTGATTACTATTTGTGTAGTCACTCTTATCCTTAAAGGTGTTGAACTCCTGAACTTCCACTGTATCAGCCACTGACCCTTTAAAATGATGACAGATGTTATTCAATAAATTGCTTCATAGAAATGCTAGGTTTTGCATAATTGAAAAATGATACTTCAGTGTACTTGTCATCTTACGATAAATGCAACATCGAGTGATAATAATACTCTGTGCAATGCTGACATCCTCCACAAAGGACTGGACAGTGATATTTTAAAGCAAATAGAACAGGCAACTTAGTTCACTCATGCTGCGCTTTGCAGGGCATTACGCCTTCCCCTACTGACAAACCCTTATGGAGGTTTTGAAGATGGTGATGGAGGTGGATTATATTGTCATCACAGTTTTACCCACGTAGGTTTAATGTGGTAGAGCTTCATAAAATAAGTCCACGTGTGGTGGATCCATACAGTGAGGACTGAAAGTGTGAAATCTAGAAAGAAGCTTCTCTCTGTTTTGTGTGCCGTGTATTTATTGTGCTGTGAACAAAAGAGATTTCATGTGCCTACAGGCTGGACGTGACCCTCTACCAGCAGAGATCACAAGTGAGTTGAACCCTTCACTGACATTCTGTGGTCTAAAGACTGTTTGTGCAACGTGAGTCAATGCTCATGGTATCACAGCTGATTGAGAATTCTTCTCTCAAAGTAAGGAGGTGGCCAACTAAAATCCACAGCTTCTTTATTTTTTTTAAAATGATGCAAAGTTTGAAAGAACTGCTTCGTAATATGTAAATTAAGCATTTCAACCAAACCAACCCCTTCAGCTCCTGCCCATAGCATTTTTCTGCAGAATGCTGTCAAAGTTGACCATACCTGTGTCTTCACCTATGACTGTTTGGCAAGTTTCCTCTTCGTTGTTATCTCAGCTGGTTTAATTAAACTCACAGGCTGCATTTTCCCCTTAGTTCACCTGGTAAGCTATTTTTGGCAGGAATTTTCTCTGAGAGTGTTCAATGCCCTGTGTCTGATTGGGGTCTTCAGATGTTGTAGTAACACAGATAACGTTGCTATCAGCAGGCATATGCTCCATCTGCACTTTTGAGACTGAAATAGCAAAGCTGATCTCATTCTATTAAATTTTCCACTCTGGCAAGTAGCTGCTCAGTGGGGAGAGGCAGAGGGTCTGCAAGGATCCAGTCCTGGTGTTTGGACACTTGTCATTTTGTGTATTTAGTTATTAACTTTTTGTGGTTTTGGTTTGTTGAGGATTTTTCGTCTCTGTTTTTTTAACCCCTATGTGCGTGGTTAAGATTGTAGACATTTGCTCTCAAGTTTCTACATCATCTGAAGTATATTCCTTGTTTCATCTCTGCTCTGTTTTGCAGGGGAGGCTTTGTGTCTCACCTTAATTCCACTCACTGCTAGGGATTTGCAGGATGCAGGGCCTTCCATGGAGGTGACCTCTGTATCCTGCTTGAATCGGGTCCTAGAAAATTCACATACTCCCTCAGCTGTTAAATCGACCGCAGCAATGTTTGTGTGGCATCCATACATTTTCCTGTGCTGATAGTTACACTTGGATCCTATTTGATTCTCATGCTGTGCTCTTTCTTCTGACAAGCAAGAGATGGAGACATCCTAGGCAAAGAAACAAAGGTGATGTCCCTTCCTCATGGGAGGATGCCCATCTGATGGATAATTTCCCAGCAACGTCTCAGTTTGCTGCAGATTCACTGTAATATGAGCTTCCTTCTCAGATTTTCTTAACCTGATGATAAATATTTTTGTGGGCTGTGGTATTTATGCTGTGACTGGGATCATTCCTAGGAACATGTGGCTATGTCTTTAGGGATGGAAAGTGTAAATACGCAAAGATGCCCCTTATGAGGTGTGCAAAAATGAATGGGACAGTAACAGGCAGGTGCCACAAGGGGTTACAGATAAGAATCAGAATTCCTGAGGCAGCAAGCAGGTTTCTTGTCGAATCACTCCATCCTTGTTTCTTATGGTTAATGCCCTCACTTCCCCCAACAAAACTAGCAAAACTCCATAGTTTGTTCTTTCTGATGCTCCTTCTATACTGCATATTTCTATTTTAAATACCTTTCATTAAATTATTGTTTCTGACAAAAATGTTTTTTGTAGCTCTTTGTTTTTTTATCGCTCTGTATTGTTTACATCCAACTTGCTCCGAAGTGAATGAAGCTGCATTAATGAACCTGCAAATGGGTAGGGCTAGGATTTGCTAGATCATAGTCCAGGGGTGCTCAATTACCATGTAAAATTTTATGGACAGTAATACACGGAATTTGTAATGTGTTTTTTATTATGTTGGCTTCTCAAAAAGTTAAGGAAAATTAAATTCTAAGGAGTACAAACCCACTTTTCATTCCTACTTGCAGTGATCTTAAACTAAGTATATGTTAAAGACAATATATCAGCCCTCTCCTAAGCAGAAGGAGGTGGCAGTCTGGTTCTGCAAGAGGACTTGCTTTTCTTGAATATACTTGATTTTAATGTCCGCGTAGCTAAACCAAGACAATCTCCAGAGTGTATGCATACTTGAGCTGGTTTGAAACTGGAGTTTTCTGTCTGAATTCATTAGAGGTGTAAAAACTAAAACTACAAGACCAGCACAAAACTAGGAGCCATCTCATACATAATTTTACACTTAAGTATGTATGTGATAAAGCTGTCATGGGGGAAAGGGTTTTGTTCTGCAGTTCATCTTTAAGCAACGAAGCAGGTGTCATCCAGATGTTTTATGCTTTCCCCCCTGCCAGGGATACACAATTGTTGTCTGCATTATCACAAGTATGGGATCATATATTAATGGTAATCTCAATATACGACAGTTCGGTATCTTTGTAGGTTTGTGCATGAGCTTCAGTGTATATCTCTTTTTTTGTATTTTATTTTTTATTTTGACATGTCATGAATACCAGATGACTTGGCGTGTCGCAATATGGCATCAAACATCATAAGAAGTGGCAAATCCTTATAACTTTGACATAAAATATCAAACCCCTTGAGACAGAGGGCAGATGTACTCTTACTTATTTTGAATCACAGAATCACAAGGTTGGAAAGGACCCATTGGATCATCGAGTCCAACCATTCCTAACACTCCCTAAACCATGTCCCTCAGCACTTCATCCACCCGTTCCTTAAACACCTCCAGGGAAGGCGACTCGACCACCTCCCTGGGCAGCCTGTTCCAGTGCCCGATGACTCTTACTGTGAAGAATTTTTTTCTGATATCCAACCTGAACCTCCCCTGACGGAGCTTCAGGCCATTCCCCCTTGTCCTGTCCCCTGTCACCTGGGAGAAGAGCCCAGCTCCCTCCTCTCCACAACCTCTTTTCAGGTAGTTGTAGAGAGTAATAAGGTCTCCCAAAGAGTGAGATGAGATGGCAGATGGCAGGCAAAAAGAAACATACCTTGTCTTGTGACAGTAGCTAAACACCTGTGATAGATTTAAGCTGTACTTCAGACCTCCTTAAAAGATCCTGTTGTTTATTTTGGTTTTTGGGTTTTGGTATTTTTAATGTGTGGCTTAAAGGGTGGGAGTAGGAAGAAAATTTCTGTGTATTTGTTAGGAAGGGAAAGGTCAAATTCTCGCGTTTGGAATGGAAGGTGAATTTCTTTATCTTCCTGGTGATTACTGGATGAATATAATTTTTTGGACCATTCTCTTCCCCAGAGTGGTTTTACTATAAAGTAAAGAGCTATTTTGTGCAGGAAAAAAATAAAATTTTTGATTGTAAATATAGTTTAGATTTTTAGTTTGACTTTTAGATATTAAACTGATAATTTATTTTGTGGTTGTTATTCATGACAGTTTCCCAATACTTTCTTCTGCCTATCAATTTCTCCCATTCGTGGTCCATTTCATAGCATAGAAGGTTAAAAGCGTGCACATACATAACAAAGAAGAGGTAGAGTTGAGACTTCTCTGAGGTCTCTCTGCAGGAGGTAGGAAGAATTGGTCTTTGTGGGGATTTGTAAACAAGGTGGGTATAGGCAGTTCTATTTATCGGACGCATTCCCAAGAAGTAAAGCAGAATTCTGCTTTGGGCCCTCTCATCTCTTAAAGCTGAGCGAGCTGTTGCCTTGCTGTTGTCCACATCAAATGCTCATGCGGAATGAATTTGCTGTTCTTATTGGAGGAAAAACTGCACCTACTGCTTCTTGTGTGGTGGTTCTTGGAAATAACCCGTGCACTGCTGAGGTAAGAATGATCACCAGTTTTCCAGCAGGTTCAGTGGTTTCCGCAGAACTGGAACAAGGACAATGTGTGATTGTGATGCGTATTGTGTTCCTGAGTTTGAGGACAGAATAAAACTTGACTGGACGAGGTGCCAATTGCTGTCTGTCATCTCAGAAAATGTTGAATGTTAAACTGAATATCCCTTTGCTCTTCCCCTCCCTTCCCTTCAAGAATACCCCATGTTTATGCAAATATTGCATTCACGCTATTGCAAATACAATTCTGTAGTGGTGTCACAAGTTTTATTGATTAAGATATACTGGTGCATTCGTATGCTTTTCAGGAGCTGTATAGTATTTTTCTTTATTTTTTTCAAAATCAGTCAACCAACTGAAATTGTTATCAGTACAGAAATTATATAAGCGAGGTTTGTATTTAAAATAGTGACAGTTATTTTACTCCTTATCATTTTAGCAGAAGCACCAGGAAAACATAATTCTCATTTTATGTATTTGAAATTGGATAAAATGCCATGCTGGATGTTCTTTTTCATCTTTACTATTGAAAAGAACAACAGCGAGGCAGGAACTGAAATGGAAGGATTTGGGAAATAAAACTTTGTAAGTGATGCCGTTCATGAGTAATTGCTTGTGTTGTCTAAAGGCAGTTAATTCCTATTAAGCAGTTCTTGTATATCTGTATGGCGTGTGTGACATCTTAAAGTTAACATGGGATCACCACACTTGCTAAAAATTCTTCTTATGAAAGATAAATTTTGCAGCAATTTGCATTAGCAATAGGCAATGGAATGCTCGCCTAGGCGGGTAAGATGGATGTGTGGAGCGGTTGGAAGTAATCAGAAAAACATGTTTATTTCATGGGGATAGCAATTTCTACAGAAGAAATGCAGAATGAATTATTTATAGATACCACCTTTTCTAATGATGCATTCCTTGTTTGTAGGTTTGGTGTAGGTTTAGGTATCTTCAGTCTCTTTCTAAAATCATTTTCCTTAAAATGATAGATAATCTCTCTACCATCACAAGTTTGCCACTCCTTTGGCAAAGGAGCATGTAACAGCATGAGGTGTCATTCCATGAGTCTTGGGGTGTTAATTCTAAATAGAAAAATCCAGAAACCAAATACTGCTTTTTCCTTTTTTTTTTTCTTGCAAGCTTCACAACCTCTTGTTCATCGGCAGTTTTTAGTTTCTTATAAATCTATTGTTTACTCAGTTTCGAACATAATTTTCTTTCTGGAATGATGGGATGATATTACTGTACCATTGTTATTATAAGAAATAATAATGTTTATTAGCTCTTTAAGTCGCATATTGGTATTATTACCAATAAAACACCACCTGGTGTATTTTTAATAACTTATTATATTGTTTTACGTTAGGTTAAGAAATTATATGCTTGTGGCTTATGCGTGTACTCTAAATTGCTAAGATATGGCCCTTCTTCTTGAGTGGAAGCCTCTTTTTTTTTTTTGGATTAATTCAAAAAGACTGGAAGGCTTTCATGTTCTAATGTGTTCTGTTCTGCTGGTGGGATGCAGTCACACTGGAATAAATTTCCTATATGATTCTGTTTGTTCTGTTTTGGCAGAAGAATAAAGATTTTAATTCCAGTTTGTGGGTCCACACTGGGCCTTATGTGATTATTAAAATTCATTATAGTTTTACAAACCTTTTCCAGCTTAGCCCTCTCAGCCACGTGAATAAGTTGGTTTTTTTACAGGTTGTTGTGTGTCAGCTGGTCTGTTGTACCTTTCCTGTGTTTGCCGTTGGCTGTGGCAGGGTAGTCAGGTAATAGTTCACAGAGGAGAGCTTTCTGTTAGTGCTGCTTCTGTGGAGATGGAAAAAAAAAAAAAAGCCTTTGCATTTTAAAAGCAGAATGCAGAACGAGACTGACTTATTCTCCTGTGGGATCCCGGGGAGCTGTGGAATAAAACTAGTTGAAGACACATCTTTTTGTAATTGGGAGGCAGAAGTTTTGCCAGAATAAGAACTTTTGTAACTTTTATCCATATGATTAAAGCCCATGGCGGGGGGGTGGAACTGGATGATTTTTAAGGTCCCTTCCAACACAAACCTTTCTATGATTAATGAGAGAATTTCAGACAGTGGTCTCTGCACGTTTCTACCTTTTGGTTTTTTTTTCATTTCCTTCCACAGGGCATAAAAATATCTTTACAGAAAAAATTAGTTTTACCCTATTAAATGCTTTCTTTGAGTAGGGGAATGAGGAGAGCCATGGAATCTTTTAAATAAGATAAAAGAAATAGCATCTTTAGGAGTACTTCTTGAACTGTCCTTGCTTTAGTGTGCACGTTCTCTCAGCAGGCACTAACAGCTCTGTACCTGCGATCACGACCTGGCAGTCTGTCTCTGCAGTTCACAGCTTTTATTATAAGTGCAATTCATATGTGTTTTTCCCTCACGTTCGCTGCCACTTGCCCACACACCTTTCATTAAGCCAATTAAAGTATGTTAGTGGTTTTTACCAAGTCGCTTCCAATGAAACCAGAGAACTGAAGGCCTTGAAATGGCACCGAAGCTTCCCTGGGTTAACCACACATCCTCTTGAGAATGCTAAGTATAGAGTCTGGGTCTCTGTGTCTGTAACCACTGCCTTAACCACAAGAACAGACCCAGATAGTCAGCGTGTGGTCACAGGCTCGGGGAGAAGTGACTCCCCCTTTCCTCAGCGTCACTCTGGAATCGGAGACTGGAACCTATGACAAGCTATCTACTCTTTCCCCTCTCTTGTGCCAGCATTGCTCTGTGTGAGGCTGTGACAACATAAGCAGAATACGGAACGGGATAAGAATAACTCTTCTTGCTTTCCAGAGAGCAGCAGGATAAGGGAGGGGCTACTGCCCCTTGTCTCTGCTCTTCCAAGACCTCACCTGAAGTCCCGCTTTCTATTCTGGAGTCCTCGGCACAGGAAGGACGCGAATCTGTTAGAGCGAGTCCAGAGGAGGGCATGAGGATGATCTGAGCGCTGGAGTAAACCTCCCATCTAAAGATGGGTTGAGAGAGTTGAGATTGTTTAGCCTGGAGAAGAGAAGGATCCAGGAAGACCTCACAGCAGCCTTCCAGTACTTGAAAGGGGCTCCAGGAAAGCTGGGGAGGGGCTCTTTGTCAGGGAATGCAGAGATAGGACCAAGAGGTAACGGTTTTAAGCTGAAAGAGGGGAGATTTAGATTAGATGTCAGAAGAAATGTTTTCTCCCATGAGGGTGGTGAGGCACCAGAACAGGTTGCCCAGGATGCCCCATCCCTGGAGGTGTTCAGGGACAGGTTGGCTGGGGCTTTGAGCAACCTGATCTAGCAGGAGGTGTCCCCACCCCTGGCAGGGGCGTTAGAACTGTGTGATCTTTAAGGTCCCTTCCAACTCAATTTGTTTTGTGTTTCTGTGGTTGGTTAGTTTCCAGAGTATTGTAGAGATTGCATTGGCCTCTGCTGAGGAGGTGGTGCAAACATGTGAGAGCAGCCTGGGAGAGCAGGAAACCTTCATGTGGATACTACTACCCAAAAACTTCCGGCAGTAGTAGTAGCCCATACTGTTAATTCAGTAGGAGACTGGTTGCCAGAGTTTAGGCAGTGAGCCTCGCCTGGATCTAGCCACTGCTGAGGTGGGAACAGAAGCTATATGGGAAGTTTTATAGCAGAAATGCAGCTTTGCGTGCATGCCCCGGTGCCCTGAGTTAGAGAATGAGGCAAATCCCCTGGTTCAGTGTGATGAATTAGTGCCTTCTGGGCACTGGAATATGGTTTTATGTGCCTAGAATAGAAAAAGGGAGCTCATCCCTACTTTGTCTGTTCATGTACCTCTGTAGCCTTTTCCAGCTATGATCCCTGAGGTGGCTGCATGCTATCTAGCTTTGCGACCTTTGAACAATATGTCATGGTCACCTCCCTGCCCATATATGCCACCACCTCTTTACCTGCAGTCCTGCACAAACTCCATGTAACACAGAATATTTGCGTTGATTAACTTCAACATTTGACGTTGCTTTCTCAATAATTGATTTGCTTAGTAGTGTACTCTAATAGCACTAATGCTACAGTTTTAGATAGTAACTGTACTCAAAAAACCCAGTAGTCAGTTAGTGACGGTGTCAGTTGCACTTATGCTTTTAAGGTCTTTATTTCTTCAGCCATAGTCTCCTATTCAGGATATGAGCATATATCTATATCTCTAAAATGTGTTTTGATGGTTCTATGTTTCCTTTTTCTGCAGACTACTGATTTTATTTCTATTACTATGTCCTACAGCAAATTTTTAATTAAAAGAATGACTACCTGCAATTGTATAAGTCGGAGACTTTGAAGAAGCCATTTGAAGCACAGTCTACTTCAGTTTGTTGTATAATGTGACCAAGTAAGACTGGACAAAATTTCCCTTGTTAGGTCACAAAATGACTGCACTATAGTTGGCCTTAATTGAAGGAGTGATACCGAATGTCTCAAAGAAAGAATAAATATTAAAATTGCTTGTGGTCCTGTATCTGGCTGGTCTCTGAAGATATTTTGCTTCCTGTTGTTTACCTAATGCCGTTGGTGTTCCAAGTTTGACAAGGTGCCTACAAGGCAGCATGTTCATCTGCTGTCTCTTGGGGTGCTTGTGCTTTTGAGGTGCGTGAGGTGAAGCTCAGCTGGTGTTTTGTTAGCACGTTGCTTTCTTTGCCTCTCGATGCGTCTGGTATTTCAGGTGAAGGCTGGAAAATGAATGCTTCTGAAAATTCAGATCTTGGTATTTGTTACGCTTGGTAGCACTTACGAATTAACTGTAAGATTGACTGGACTGTTTTCCTCACTGAGGTCTTGCATGAGACCTCACTACTCCCCGTTCATCAATTCTAGTGAGAGAAGCTGACTTTGGTGTACTTTAACTGCAAGAGCTGTTAGAGCTACGGATTCCTATTTTCCCTTTTACTTCTGATCACCAGTTTCAAATCTGCCTGAGGCCACTGCAATGAGGAACAATTGTCCAGTGAAATGGGCATCCTCCCACAGGCAGATATCGTGCAGGTCACAGACAGGTGGAAATGGACTGCGGCTGCTTTTTAGTTTCAAATTCTGCATGAAAACATTGAGTGATACTGAAAAGAAAATGGAATTTAATGGACTTACTCTTTTTTAGTTTTTCTGTCTGCTTGCCAAATCTTGCTCCCAAACGGAAGTTCTCAGGCCCTTGAGAGTAAGGCCAGAGTTGAATTTCCTTCTGGCCTTCAAGGCAAGGTATCATGGATTTTTATGATTCGCTAGTGGCACCATTAAGCCTCTGTATTTGTATTCGTAAAGTGTCTTGTGAAGCACTGCTCTAAAGCATCTTATGGGAAAAATCTTATCCACTTATGGAAAGAAACGTGCTTGTAAGAAGGAAAATGGAAAACTCATCAGTAGTTTAGATAAAACTGCAGGAAACCTACTTGGAGGGGTGTGTGCGTAGAACTGAAACATAATAAAAACCTGAACATCCAGTTGATTTAAACTTTATTTACTGGGAGGAAACATTTATTTTCTTATACCAACTGAAAATCAAGTTTGAAATTGTTGTTCAAGGTCTGCAGTTCTAGCATCATGAGATGTGATGACTAGTCATGTGTTTCTTCACTCAGCAGAGTTCAATCTATAATTGTGTACTTTATTAATTAACTAAACTGTTTATTGGTATGTTATACTAACAACAAAAAAATTGCTGTTTTCATGTGTCTTAGAATGGCTTCAGTTAGAAGGGAACTTTAAAGGTTATCTTCTTGCTTGGACCAGAAATTGTATGAATGCTTTGATCTAGTACCTCCCTTTGGTTGGGTACAAGATTGTTTGTTTTGAACAGAGTTTAAAACAGTCATTAACAATCTTATACAAATGAGTTATGCTTCGTTTTTCAAGTCAACACTTGGGACCTTTCACATCCCAATGAAACGGGAAGAATCGCTTCACTTGCGTAGTGCTACCGTGGTTTTACCTCATCTCTTCTACCATCTGTAGTTGGGGAAAAAAGTGGGGTTGTAGGATCTGCATTGAATCATGAGTATGGTATTCCTGATAACTGGAAAGGATGGAGCTGTTTTGCATGCTCCTGTAACTACTAGACAAGCCGGGTAGAAAGGAATGTAACTGGTAACCAAGTCTCTGCCTAGGTGGTGTTCTTTTACATACTCTTTGAGTAAAAAATACAAACTTTTTTTGTGCTTTAGCAGGCTTGCTTCCTTTCAGGAATTGAAAACCATTTATAAATTGGGTAAGAAATCTATTAAGCTTTAGAGAATAAGCCAGGTTTTGCTGATCTTGTGTGAAAAGTTCCCTCTTAATATTCCATTTATGTGACTGCAGACTATGATAATAACCTAATTAGTGTGATACATGTACAGTATTGTTATGTATATGTGATGTACTTGCTTAGTAGTTTCTTTTTTTTTTGTAGTTTTGTTAGTCATCTATTTGCCGTGCAGTCCTTGAGGAAAGGTGATGAAATATAATAAGGGCTCTATCCAAATCTGAGGGAGGAAGTAATTAAACTTAATTGAAGTAATTTCTTTACAGCATAATAGCAGATGAAAAAGACTAATTCAAAGACGATTTAGGCAACATATGCTTTGAAATGCTAGCCTGCAAATAGATAAGTATTACCATCATTTAAATAAAGTTGCATGGAACTGTCTTCTGAAACTTGAGTCTGGTGATTGGATCTAGTAATAGGCACTTAGGTTAAGTTTTGATAAGAGTTGTCACTTCTGTTTCTTAATTTATTACACTCTGTCAGTCAGAAATGAAATCCCAGTGGTGCTGTCCAAGTCTTATCGAACAACTGCAATAAAAGTGGGAATTAACCAGGGCTGTCCCTGAAAGTATCCTATGATGGCAACATCATCATCAGCCTCAGCTGGAAATTATAGGAAAAACTACATTAATAATTCTGAAATCAAATTACCTTGCATTACTTGGGATGGTATAAGATTTTGTGTATCTTTGTACTGTAATATTCATATGAATTTTAAAGCTTCATTAGGTTTTATAGCAGAAGCTTAAATCTGCCTTATTTCTGCAATAAACTGGAAAACATATGGGTTGCTGTTGTGTAGGGGACTTACAGTGAAATTTGCATAAAGAACCAGGTAAGAGAACAGCAAACGTGCTTTATTTCATTGTAGAACTGATGCAAACAGGAGTACCTTAAACATAAATCTGAAATTTTATTTTCTTACTTTGTAGTGCCTCAGAATTGTTAATTTCTTCCCACTCACGGAATGATTCTATATATAAAAAAAGATGTCAAATATCTCAGCTGACTTAACAACTCTGTCAGAGTCTAAAGCAGTGAGGTGTGAGTACATCCTTTCCTTCCCAGAACCACAGCAGGGGAGAAATATAGCAGTCAGAGCTGTGAAAGACACCTGTCCCTTTCTGAATTTGGCTGGGGATTCAGGCGCTCATGCGCTGCGTGTGGTGGTAAGAACTGAGGAGAAAGCAGGGCTGTTCCTGGCTGCATATGGATGGGGAGATGGACTTTTCCAGCACTGGAATAGTAAAATGGGATTAGCCACGTACAGACTGAAAGATGCCTACCATTAGGAGGCAATAACAGGATGGTAGCCTGTGCTTTTTTTCTGTTTTAATTTCATTGTTGTTAATGAAGTACTAAATGTGTGGTTGAGTAGGGTAAGATTTAGTGCAGAACTGCGAGAGGGGACTGCACTTTGAGCGTTTTCTTGAGGTTAATCTGTATCTTAGACTGTTGGTAACTCATGCCACTGGTGGGGATTTTATGGCGATGCAAGAGGCTGCATCACCATATGTTTCTGATCTCTCTTCCTTGTGAGAAGAAAGATAAGTTGGCTCCTGCCTTCAGTGTTATAACACTAGATTGTTTGTTTGTCTGTTTTATGTGTTTTGGTTCACAAAAAAAAGGATTAAAACAATTTTTTGTTGTTTCTTGTTCTGCTGAGAAAAGCATTGTTCCATGAAAGCCAGCTGTGGGAGGGCTTGTTGGGTGACATCAAACGGTTGCCTCCCAGGCTCTCCATGTCCTAAGGGATCTGCATGAGGTAGTGCTCCTTTGCCATGGGAGCAGGGCCAGAGGGGGCATCAGTGGATTGCACCCGGAGTGGTTGAATAAGTGAGGCTCCTGAAGGCATTTCTTGTAATTACAGCCTGTCATCTGGCTTAATTACAGCCTTTCCTCAAAAATCTTTAACTACTACATGGATTTTTAAGGCTTGTCCCTTCACTGGTAAAGGTAGGCATGCAGTTGAGATTAGGGGTTGTCCCTCTTTTCCTGCCGCAGGCCAAGAGTGATTCTGAAGTGCGGCAATACAGATGGAAATGATTTCTTGGATCAACTGCTAGGCAAATTTTTTTCCTTGTCCTCATTCCCTAGAACAAATTGCAAGTGTGTCTCTGTGTGTATTGGAAGTTGGGGGTGTGTTCACGCGCTTGCTTCCTATAGGAACTAAAATTAAAAGTGAAAAATCCCAAAGCCTGAGGTTTCTCAGAATAGTGGGAGGCAGATAACCACCCACTAATGTCCTAGTTGTAAGAAGAGTCTGAGGGAGCTGGAAAAGTAAAGACCTAGGGATGTAGATTCTAGCAGTCTTCTGTCTCCTGAAAGGTTTCTGCTTCAGAAACTGTCAGCCTCTGGCCTGGACAGGCGCACACTCTCCTGGGTTGAAAACTGGTTGGATGGCCGGGCCCAGAGAGTGATGGTCAATGGAGTTAACTCCAGCTGGAGGCCAGTCACAAGTGGAGTTCCTCAGGGCTCGGTACTGGGTCCAGCTCTGTTCAATGTCTTTATCAATGACCTGGATGAAGGCATCGAGTGCACCCTCAGCAAGTTTGCGGATGACACTAAGCTGGAAGGAAGTGCGGATCTGCTGGAGGGTAGGGAGGCTCTGCAAAGGGATCTGAACAGGCTGGACCGCTGGGCTGAGACCAATGGCATGAGGTTCAACAAGGCTAAATGCCGGGTCCTGCACTTGGGGCACAACAACCCTATGCAGCGCTACAGACTGGGGGAAGAGTGGCTGGAGAGCTGCATGGAAGAGAAGGACCTGGGGGTGCTGGTTGACAGCCGACTGAACATGAGCCAGCAGTGTGCCCAGGTGGCCAAGAAGGCCAATGGCATCTTGGCTTGTATCAGAAATGGGGTCACCAGCAGGTCCAGGGAGGTTATTCTCCCTCTGTACTCAGCACTGGTGAGACCGCACCCTGAATACTGTGTTCAGTTCTGGACCCCTCACCACAAGAAGGATGTTGAGGCTCTGGAGCGTGTCCAGAGAAGAGCAACAAAGCTGGTGAGGGGGCTGGAGAACAAGTCTTACGAGGAGCGGCTGAGAGAGCTGGGGTTGTTTAGCCTGGAGAAGAGGAGGCTGAGGGAAGACCTTATTACTCTCTACAACTACCTGAAAGGAGGTTGTGGAGAGGAGGGAGCTGGCCTCTTCTCCCAAGTGACAGGGGACAGGACTAGAGGGAATGTCCTGAAGCTCCGTCAGGGGAGGTTCAGGTTGGATATCAGAAAAAAATTCTTCACAGTAAGAGTCATCGGGCACTGGAACAGCTGCCCAGGGAGGGGGTCGAGTCGCCTTCCCTGGAGGTGTTTAAGGAACGGGTGGATGAAGTGCTTAGGGACATGGTTTAGGGAGTGTTAGGAATGGTTGGACTCGATGATCCAATGGGTCCTTTCCAACCTTGTGATTCTGTGTTAGAGAAGTTGGAGACAGGCTTTTCTTAGAGGACCGTGGTGGAAAGGGTCAGCAGCCACAAGCTGCAACAAGGGAAATTCTGTCTAAATATAAGGAGAAAAAAAATTACATGAAGACTGGTGTAATACTAGCATAGGGGCCTGGAATAAACAGCTTTGGAAATATTCAGAACTCCATGAGGCGAGGTCCGGAGCAACCTGATGTGACTTTGAAATTAGGTCTACTTCAGGCAGGAGGTCTGACTTGGTGATCTCTAGAGGTCCCCCAGTCTTAATTACTTTGCGATTTCATGATTTCTATGATGCTGCTGCTATTCATAATGTTAATTGTGGCACGCCATACGTAGCAGGTTTATTGAAACATGTCTAATAGCTGTGTTAACAGAATTATCCTTACCTATGGGCAGGAAAAGTGTTTTCAGTTCTGTCTTTAATCTTGCTGAGGTGACAGTTTTACCTCCAGAAGCTAAAGACATTGGAGGCCTTATTATTTTACATATAGACGGGTAGACCTATGAGCTGGAAACGGTGGCCCTTCAGTCATGAAGAAGTTGCCTTACAGCATGAATAAATTATTGACTGGTTACCCTGAATGCAGCTTTCTTGATCTTTTGTTAAGGTCTCTGCAATTAAGTGCAAGCTTCTTTTGAAAGGAATTATGGTTTGCAATACTCCTAAGGAATCTTGAAGGATTGTATTTGGCAGCAAACTTTAATGTTGCAGAGCTTTTGTCCTAGAGCGTTAAATTTAATTTGCTCATGCATAATGCTCTCAGTTGAGTTTTCTGAAGTGGTAGAGTGTAACTCTTCCTTTTCTTGTGTTCAACTAAACTGGAAAATCTAGTTAAACCGATAAGCCTCTAGTAATCTGAGTGCAACTTCAGTCCATCTTTTTCCAACTCTTCTTTCATTGACTCATCTTGCCCTGTTTTTCCCAAAGGCCCTATTTAAAACCTGTATTCAGGGTTATTAACTTTTTCACCAAGAAAGTAAGCTTTATGTAATTATACAAGAGGCACTACCTGGAATGACGTTTATAGCTTATTGGTATGAAAATTCCATGGGTTTTTTTGGTGTTGAGGATAAGTGAGGGAATGTTTGATGCATATACCCTTAACAGGGCTAAGTATCATGGACGGGAGTGATGTATTCCAGCTGCCTTTTTCTGCTGAAATTCACACCTTTCCTTGTTTCTCAAAGGTTGTGGTGCAAACACAGTAAACTTTGAGTTCTGCTCTCCCTGAATGTGCACGATGAGGCTGTGCTGTTTGCGTTTCACAACTTTATTTTTATTGGAATTGTGGAATGTACAATGTTGTTCCCGGACAATATCTGCTAGAAATGCCCGAATCTAGTCTTAGAGATTTCAGAGGAGTGAGAGAAGTGCTTTGCTTTGTTCTCATGTTATGTTTTTCTTGAGGTATATGATGCGAGTGTATTGTGAATATACTTTTCCTTTTATTCTATTCGCCACTTGCCCACCACATCTTGAAATCAACTGTCCACTAAAACGCTTGCTAGTCAAGTTGTTCTGGAATGCTTGTAGGAATCAAAGGTCAATATCCTGGTGCCTGTAAAGTGAAATCATTCTAACATAATGGTCGCAATTCTTTACTTCAATGTGGTTTTGGCTCTCCTGCTACCAGTACTTGTTTGTCATCTGGAAAGGTTCAAATCATCATCCTACGTGTAATACACTGATACTTCATTTTTTTTTTTTGGATTCAAGGCTAAACTTAGTCCAGGTTCTCAGCCGGACTGCGTAAATGGTGCGTGTCCACGTTTTGGTGGATAGGAGGTAGGGGCAAATGTAACTACTTTCTGTCACCTTCTATCTCATATCGTCTTTGTGGGTGTAGTTTTTGGCTTGTCAACGCTTTTTACCAGTTTCTAAATTTTCTTTCTTAGACATTGTTTGCTATGGGCACTGTTTTTACTATTTTGAGTTTTATTGACTGGAGATGATAAATACATTACAACACACAACTAGAATAAAGCTTCATTCTCAGCAGTCACACCTCCGTATTCAAAAGCAACAAGAGTCCAGCTTTTTCAGCTGGAAGGTCTGCCTTCCACCATATACAGATGCTATAAATAAACAGTCCTTTTTGTCAGTTTGTTGGTTTAGTTGCTGTTACTGTGCTTAGTAAATCAGGTTTCTTTCAGCTCTGGCTTAAAGCAAAACTCCTTGTTGGGCTTCCGTCTTTGGAGCTATAGCTAGAGATTTTTGATACTGTGTTTTTTGTCTCCTCAAAATCTGGTATCTCGCAGTAAAGGACATGAACTGAAAAATATCTTTTAGTAAAGGATATAAAGAAAAGGACAGATGAAACAACTCTGCTTTTATTAACATGCACTTTGATTGAACAATACTGTTGTATCTTTCAGTACCCTCTGGTATTTTAAAGAATAATTACTAAAAAAAATCTGACAAAAAATAAGCAGAAACTGGACATAAGTGAGAATAATGTCCTGTCTTAAATCTGTTTTTTTTTGTCTCTTGTTTATTTCTGTCTAAGCAAAACAACAGTTTGATGTAATGTATTAAGTACAAACCTAACTTGGCCGTCAAGGACAGTATCTCAGAAGGGTCTCTTTGAATAATCTGCTGCTTTCTGAGCCAGCTAAATTTAGAATCTAGGAAAACAGGAGACTGAGTATTTAATTTACCTTTTTTTAATGGATCAAGGTGTTTTTTTTTTTTACTGAAAAATGATATAGCAACAACAAACTGCTCAGCCACAGGAATTTGAAGTCTTAGTCTGTCATATTAATATGAATTTTTCTTCTTTAAGCCTTTGCATATTTCTATAAGACTTCTGCTAGGTCAGTTCAAAGTGCATTCAAATGGGATTACTCAGCCTTTCTGTAAGGCTTAACCTGTACTGCTCAGGAGAAAGAATCTTGCTTCTTTTATAGTGCTTCTTTTTGCAGGAGTATGTTTAGAGAGCAGCGTTATAAGTTTAAAAAATTGCTGTCCTGGTGACTCTTATTCAAAATTGCGGAATCATCAGGATTGTCTTACTGTAGCAATGACTCCTCAGGGCAGATATGAAAAGGATTCTTTAGTTTCAGTAACGAGACTACTTGTGGTCCTGGTGTACGGAATTTGCTTTGCTTTAAGCCTTTTGTGGCCGTACAGGAATTTGAAGCCATTTTCTGCTGTTGTGTTCCTATTGAAATAAATTGTCTTTACCAGAAGACAGAGTCAAAAAAAAAAATTTGAAATAGGAAAAGAGTAGAGAGAGATGGAGCTGACACAGAGAAATAAATACGGCACGTTTTTTGAGCGGTGCTGCCACCCTGCAGAGGTGTCGCCAGCAGCTTGGGTGCTTCAGTAACCAGAACACTTTTCCATGGTATAAAAGATGCAGCACAGAGCTCCTTAAAAATATAGAAGATAAAATACGTAAAGCAACACAGTTCATCTGCCATGAATAGCCAGGTGTTTGGACAGAGTGGCACAACCTCATTAACATCAGCAGGCGTTCACTGGAGTAGGAAAGAACAGAATTGAATTCTGCAGAGCTTCTGCTGGTATTGAAGCTGCAAAGTAACAAGTGACTGCCCTGCACAGCTTTTGCAAGGAAAAAAAGCATAACTTAATTGAAATCGGATGTAGTAACAAAGCTGTATCCCAAGGCCAAGGTGGGTAGCCAGGAAACATAGCTGTGGTTGCACCTGCATCTTTTATTTGTGGATATAAATGATATTTGAATAAAGAATCAAATTATTACGTGCAAATCATAATCTTACAAAACAGATAAAAGATATTTATTCTGCCTTGCTTGGTGGAGAAAAATGGTTTTCTTGGTTAACTTTTTAAGCTGCTTGCAAGTGTTGGGATCTTGATCTTTTAACTGTAATGTAAGTGTCCTACTTAAAGGTACTATTTTGACTCCCTTTCCAATTCCAAAGCACTGCGCACTGCTAAGGCATAAATACATTTTAGAAACAGAAGGTAAGCTGTGAAAACCTGCAAGTGAAACTAGCAAGTCTTAACATTATTGCAAATGTTCAAAGGCACGTTAAGAACCAGCCCTGTGTTTTAGAGGATCCCTCCAGGACCAAAGAAAGCAGGAATTTTACTCTGGAAATCCCTAAGGGCATGGTATTTCTCTGCCCCTGCTGTTCAGATCTCTAGATACCCAAATGCACATCCTCTCTAATGGTTTCTGGCTTGACTCGTGATAGCCTATTAATGGTTAGTGCATTCATCATAAGTTATGAAGTAGTTACTGAATAGAAGACTGATGCTATTTCAACAGCTGTGAAAATGTGTTTGTTTTGAGGGCTGCATAACTCTGAATAAAAGTTTTATTAAATGTGTTATGAATGATGTATTTAACAACCAGAACAGGTCGATAATCTCTAGAATTAAGTTTAGTGGCTTTTTTTTATTAAAGGGTGCCTATTTCAGAGGTGAATAGTTTAGTAAGCATGCGGTGCTATAGACAGATGCTTCATATGGTCTGTTATGAGTGCTTTATTAAATACCCCGTCAATGGCTGCATTCACCAAATGAACCTAATTTATTGTATTTATTTTGTCTACGGGTTTCACAGTTTGTTATAAATGATTTATTGAACACATGTAAACCAGTTTGGTAAGCTATGTTCTACCTCTTAAAATGAGTTTATTGCACATAGAGCTTAGTATTGCTAACATCTTATGAATTATTTGAGTGGTGTTATAAGATACTGAAACATCATCAGAAAATGCTTATTTATGCACCTTAGAATTCGTTGCAAATGACTTTTAAAGCATAACATTCAGTTTGTAGAGTACGGTGCTTTCTGTAGTTCACATTTAGTGGTAAAAACCGTGGGGATTTCTCCCATATACTCTAGTACGGTTGCAGCAACAATGAATTCACCACTACATGTGGATAAGATGACTGTAAAACCTACTTCCTAGGAATTATCCATCTAGGAAAACAATGCATATGGCACTATGATGTTTTGAAATTTATCTTGCCTTATGTGAGAGAGAGCTTGTCTGGGAGAGTTTCGCTGGTGACAGAAACAAGAACCTGGAGCAGAGCTAAATCCTTATAGACAGAGAAAATGGGGCCGTGAGCTGCCGGGTGACTGCTTTGGGCTATAGTCCTTATTCCTTTCTAGCACCTCATGGCTTTGTTTCCTTTTCCACTAGTGTCATGAATTAACATGTTCAATTTTTACTCTCCTTGACTGACCCTCAAACTATTTTGGTTCTCATCACCGTGTCAGTGTCCCCATAACTCGCTGCAGAAGCTAAATGGGTCTGATTAAAGTTCTGTCGATGGGGTTTTCAGTGTGGGGCTGGCATCTGAAACAGCTTTTAAGCACACTCTAGAGCAAAAATCATTTTTGTGGGCATTATAAAACCCACTTTGAAAGGCTTTGACTGAGGCAAGGAAAAGGGACTGCAGAGAAGAATATGTATACTTTTAAGCAGCCTACAAAGCAATATAGAAGTGTGATTATTTTATTCTGGTTGTTCTGCAAAATGATGATATATCACACATGAATATAATCAGAAAGTGTAACTGAAAGTACCTTCAGAATGTGCAGCTGCGTGTGGATTACCCCTCTGGTTGCTTTTATTTTTTTCTGTTTGTTCCAAAATACGATGAGAATTCAATCAGTTGTATTATGGAAACGTAAACAAATGACAGTATTTTCTCAAGGACTGTATCTGGAGAGAGCATAAAAAATTGGAAGCGTAAGATGCAAGACTGTGTGTGCGATGGAATAAATAAGAGTGAACTTGAAAAACATTTTATCTTTAACTGCCTTGGAAAAAGAAGGAGGCAGTAGAAAATGACAGCAGTGGAAGCATCACGTGTTCCACTGTTACCACTTCCAAGGAAGTGTATGGAAGAGCAGGACGTTGTTCACTCCTCTAGATAAAAGTGAGGATGCTTGTGTTGGCAAATTATGTTAGAAAACAAAGCATGGGTGGGTAAGACAAATCCATTTCGGAACACCATTGGGTGCTCAAAAGGTGGCTTGCAACCCATAAAATCAAGCTGAATGATGAGGTATTGGACATTTTTGCTTTCATCCTGTGGTTTCTTAAAAAAATGCTGTCCAGTTGCTGCTGTACAGTGTTGCTGTATTTTCTGCACCCTTTTAAATTAATGACTCTCGGCAGTGGTGTCCTGAAATCTACATAAACAAAAGTGCTTTAAGTACAATAACACTGTAAAAGTCTGGATTCCTCTTCTAAGTTAATGAGTTAGCTCAAGCATGGAGGAGAAATACCCTCTTTTGCACAGACCTCTGAATTCCAGTTTAGCTGTGCTGTGATGGCCGCTCTTTGTGGCTCTGTAAGCGCACGGGAAATTATTAGACCTGTTGTCCCTTGTATTAGTCATAATTGGATTGATCTATGACATCCTGTTCCTCTCTTGGTACACTAAAATAAAATGTCCAGCCCTGAAGAGAGTCTGATACCGAGTCTGGTTATGCATGCGCGAGGCTGGCTTGCTCTGTCTTGACTCCCTACCCCTCCTGCTGGAACATAAAGGCCATGTAGGTGACTTGGGTGCGTTCAGAGTCTTCAGAAACCCTTATTATATTCCAGCATGTCAATTACCGACTGAATAGCTCAGTAATTTGGCTTGTTAAAGTCCAAAATTAATTCTATCTCTTGTCCCAGTTATTTTCTACTGCTGTTAGCAAAATCTGCTTTCTCTCTGATTCAGCAAATGGATATGCAAAACACTGAGCTAATTTTCTCTTTGGACAGTGTCAAGAAGAATACCATAAAGCATGCGTTAACCATGACAATTATGGGCTGGAGCCAGAGCTTGCATGAGTCAGTGGGAAGCAGCTCATCGACGGGACTGGATCTTTACTCAATCCTCTTCCTAGCAGTACAGGGAATGAAAGAAATGCGATCAGAAGTCATGCATGTCTGTTGCGTGAAAAAACATTTATGTCTAATGCATTAGGAGATTTGTCAGATTGTGTTATGAGCAGTGTCAACACTACCGTGAGAGTGCCATTCTTCTCAAAGCACTGATGTTATTTGGGTTGGATTTAGCCTTGTGCTTTATTCATGTCTTTGAATCCTTCTCAGAAGCTTCTGGTCCTTGTTTTATGCTGCTGCCTTGTTTTCTCCCCTTTTTAAGACTATGTGGTATTGACAAACATTACAATAAGATTCTCTTTGAGCTGTTTTTGCTTTCAACTTGTTTTTTTTCAGCCACCCTGACCCTCTTTCTGCATCTGGTTTGTCTATTACTCACCATGTTTCTATCAAAAACAGACAAACAAGCAAATAAACTCCATCCCCAACTCTCTTTCCTCTCCCCTCCCTGCAAAAAACAATGCAACCCAAACCCCTGTGGATCTTGCCTTTTTTTTTTTTTTTTTTACAATGTAGGAATTTAACCAAGTTTTGGTGATGACCGACTTGAGGAAAAGGCTCTTTGGTTCCTGATGATAGAGCCCACACAGGAGCATGGTGCCATCCGTGATGTGAAAGCTCTTGGGTCCCATTCCGCACAGTATAATGGCAAAATCCACGTTGTTTGTGATTGTCTGTTTTCTAGCAGACGCGTATCTGTGTCACTACTGCTACAGACTCCCTTCTGCTGTGGAATTGCCCAGAAGACGGCTGGCAGTGGTGTCAATCTTTATCAGTTATGTAGGACACATCTCATAGCAACTGCAATCTCTGGAGGCTTTGGGAGAGTCACAGATTCTTGATCCCGCATAATGGATGAAAGGATTTGTGGGAGAACAGGCGGAACAGGTCTGGATTTTTTCCTTCTTTTTTGCCAGTCACACACCCACTGCTAGAATCCAGGCCCTGAATCTTAGAAATGAAGAATATTGACCAAAAAGACTAATCTGTTCCAGAGATCGCTCTGCGGATATGGTTTTTTTTTTGTGTATGGTTTGCTGTCCTTCCCAGGGAGTCTGGTTAGAGGCATAAGGAGGTGTCTGGGATAGTGGCTACACAAACCCAGCGTGCGCTGCTAATCAGGCAGCTGAAGAGGAGCCACATCCAGATTGCTGCCAGATGTTTGTCTCTGCACAGATTTTTCAAGCTGTGAAGGCAGGTTCCTGCCAGGACTGATAAGGCTAGGCATGAAATATTGGAGATGGCATCATGTTGGCCCAAGGGGAACATTTCAAAAGCTTGTTATGCTTGGGATTTAAAAAAATTTTGCAAGATTGCTGGGGCTCAGTCTTGTTTTTGAAAAGCAGCTTAAGCTTTTGGGCACACAATAGGGAATACCCTTGGTGCCTGATTTGTTTCTTTGACATCAGTGAGAATTTAGGTCATAGGAGTCTGTGTGTTGTTTTAGAAGGATCCCAAGGCTTCCGTGTCGCTTTTCAAGTATCATACCTGAAGTGGTGTTTACTTTTGAAGAGACAGTTTAAACAGGTACTTGTAGATGTGATGAAGCATTTTACAGCTGCTGTGTGGGATGCTCTGAGCCAGGGAGCTGTGGAGATCTGAGCTCTCCCATTCCCATCTCTGCTCAGGCGCTTTAGGGCTACCAGCAAGGTATTGATCCCTTTCATGACATCAACATGACACTGCCATCCATGAGGACTTTTACATATCACTGCAATAATAAGGATGTAAGTTATACTAACACACATACCTGTGGGAAGTGAGACCAAGGGCCTACTTAGCAGAAGTAAAAGACCATCAGACAATTCTTCCCCCGCTCTCTTGGCTCTCAACGATTTGGGAGGGGAAGCTCCTTGAGCCAACAGTGGTGTCTGGTTATTCTCTAACCCTTAATGAACTTCTTTCATGCACTTGTGCTGCCTTCTCATGAACCCACGTAGTTTTGTCGTGTACTGTGGCAAGGACAGCCACAGCTTCAATAAGCCCTGTGCACAGAAAATATCTCTGACTTCACTTGATACACCCTACTCTTTTTCTTGAAAGGGATGATGAAAAATTATCCCTCCTTAGCCTTTCCATACCACTCCAAATAATAATTCCCAAGCTACCTGGGGAAGGAAGACATTCAGCGTAGTCTCTGAGCTTTGTTTAGAGAAACGTATTATTGAGGGAAGTGAAGCTGCTCTATTTGTAAAAGGCATATTTTGGAAACCTTGAGTGTGGAAACCAGTCCTGTAGTGGCCTCTGTGGGTAAATATGGCACTCACTTGGATAACATCTCTGTGTTATGTAGATCTCTTATGTTTAAAGAGGTGGTTGCTTTCTAAAGCCACAAATGTGGCCATTCTGACATGAAGTTTGTTTGTTACTGTTAGCAACCCATGTTCTGATTACCTGAGCAGTAGACTGGGAGATGGAAATTCCTGCACTTTAATCCTTCTTTGGGTTGTTTTCCCAAATGTGAGCCAATATGCTTGTATTTACTTTTCTCACTTTTAAAAATAAATACTGTTTAAAGAATAATATTCTCTTTTACCATGAAAGTCAACCAGAGAGCAAATTGTAAACAGGTAAGAGCATTCCCAAAGTAATTTTGTTATTGCCGTTTTGCTTTGTTTATTTTTAAATGATAGTGTTTTTGATAATGCTGATGTTAAACTATTTGCACTCGTGCCTGCATTAAGACCTTGCAGGAAATATTAGAGCACTACAAAGGCAGTCTATTATGTTGAAATATTAGTGAATAATTTACAAGATGTTATTCTTTTGAACACTTTTGCGAGTAGTGTCTGCAACCTTCAAGCTGTCACTTCAAGTCCCCTTTTGGTTAGGAAGATGAAATTGTGGTGTCTAATGGTTGAGATGCTTCAGTGCTGGACATAATAAATAGTGATAAACATCAATGTATCTGTTGCTTGTGAGCAGTGATTCATAGCCTCCTGTTGTCTAGAGATTATATTTATATTTCTTCACCCCTTAAAGTCTGACTTTCTGATCTTTTTCTAAGCTTTCCAAAACCTTGAGCTTTCCAGACAGCACATAGACATCATTGGGCATACGAGGAAAATTAAACTCTGCTGCGAAATCTGTCTTTATCACTGTACCCGCTGGTATTGGATCATGTCCCTGGCAAAAGAGTTTTGTTGATGAAAAATACAGTCCAGAAACAAGGATGATGTGAATGTCTTTGAAATAATGCTGAAGGGCTGTAGTTAACTGAACAGATCCATCTATATATTTTTTGAAGCTCCCTTGTCCACAACAAATGTTCTTCACTTCAGTTCAGAAACACTGTGTAGCGGTGCATCTATTTTAATACCATGGCAAGTTCAGGTTTAGCAAAATGGAGCTTTAGACCATTCCCCATTCTCATCTCTGTGGATGGAGTCAAGTGACTCGACCTTTCTTGGTGTCAAAATTTTCATCATCTGCCCTAACTGGAAGACAATGCTGAGCTGAATGAAAACCCTGACCACACAAAACCCAATATTAAAATTCTCTGAGACCCAAACCACAAACAAATATCTGAAGTTTTGGGAGAACAGCATAAGCGCAAAGTAATAGCTTCTCTCCATCTTGCTTGTGAGCTGGCTGAAGATGTTTTTCACAGGAGTTCATACAGAATAATGTGTTTTAAAATAGTATGGAACACATCAATCTATCACTTAACTTTTCATTGCAAAGTGTGACCTAGATTACTCCCTTTGTGCCTAGTCTGAAGCTTTCCTCTGAGCAACATAAAATGACGGTTCAAGAAAAGCTGCTCTTTAACTTGTCCTTGCAGATCTTTTTTGGAGGAGTTCTGGAGGTGTCACAGGTCTTCTGGTGAGGAATAGTCAGCAGGACTCTGTTTCGTACTGTAAAGAAACACAAAGAGCACAACAGGCTTTATTGTTTTGCTTAAACGTGGTAAGCAGAATGAACTCCATACTGACTATCCCGAAGTCTTTATATGTATTGTGCTTGCAGCTCAGAGCTGTTCTTTGTTCTTGCTGCAGGCAGTGGTTTTTGAGGTATCATTTTTCCACCGGAAAAACTTAGCTGTGGGTGGATGTCTCACCCCCACAAAAGGACACATAAGAAACGACTAGTAATTGGTAGGCTTAATTAGGGGGTGGAGGTCATGGCGTTGTTTCCATATTGTGCTTAAAAATTGTTAAAGGGCTGGAGGAGGGGTCAATTAGGATACTTGCAAATAATTGAGATTTTCAATTACCTCATTTAGTTCGTCTTCCAGGACAAGGAATCCTTAAAGGTACTTGGAGCACTAACAAAATGCCAGTAGCTGATGTTTTGTCAGCAGTCCTATTGGTAGCTCTGATTTCTGAAGTTGTAATCGGTGTGAGATCTGCAATATCCATGAGGATTTGTAGGTCAGCTGGAGCTTTTGTATTCGGAGAAGCTGAGCAGAAACTGTTTGGAGCAGTTCTACAAAAGAGTCTGTAATCCTTTATGTGAAACAGAATTGGAAGGTTTTACGTTTCTGCTGCTGCAGAAAGGAAAATGAAGTGCTGGGTATTGCTTTAATTTACTGTAATGTGTCTTAACTTGTAAGTCTTAATGTCGCTTCTGGCCAGTTGTAAGACCCGGGGAGACCAGTCTGTAACAACAGCTATTTTCTGTCCTCGTAGACATTTCGTAACACTATAATATTGGATGTAATTCTATTAAGCTTAAGACTATGTTGGGGAAGGTTTGGTGAAGCCTGTGATCGCTGCAATACTTTTTTACATACAGCATCAAGATGGCAGCAGTTGTTTATTTTCTTCTCCGGAAAAGTTTGATTTTTGTTCTTTTAAGACAAACCCTCTAAGTAGATTGCATGTAGGATTTGGAAGGAGGTCATTTTCCAGAAAACTTCTGCATTTGCACTTGGCAGCTTTAATACGACCTTTGTCCTAACCAGATCTTAAGCTCTTTCTGTAATTCTTAACAACTGAGTATTTAATTCTTTGGAGCCTTCTGACTTCCACTCATCTCCACTGACCTAGATATAGCTGGGATGATATAAGCTGCTGTCTACTAAAGCCTTGAATTCCTTTCTTTATAGAAAGGCAAAATTATTTCTCAGCTCCTTGTTTAGACTGTAGTCGGAATGAAAAAAATCAGGTGCATTTTAACATCAACTTTCCTTCCTAGGGAAGTGATCCATCTTGGTTTTCACTTAGAAGACGAACAAAACCATAAACTGAATTTACTGAGGCAGCAAAACTATGAGAGATGTCACAGTTCTGTGCCTTGTGCTGCAGGAGACCCAAGGCCAGGGAAATTGTTCTTCAGGCAATTGGGATGTTCACGGGTGACCGTGGTGCTCCTGGGCTTTGAAAATATTAGAGGAAAAAGCAGTGGGTATTGCTTGCAGCGTGCTGTCTGTCAACCGCTGAAGTCCTGCAGGAATATAATTGTGGATTTGGAGACATTCAAGAAGTGTTGTGCATTGAAGAAGTTTTTTTCCTCTTTTTTTCTTCACACCCTCCTGCCCCTCTCTTCTTTCTGCCGTGAACTGAATGAGAATGCTCAGTAGCTGAAACTGAGAGTCACAAACTACTGTATGTGGGAAAAAATTACATTTCTTTTTTTCTGCATCTTTTTAAGTGATTTTCTATTTTTGGGGTTTTTCCCCCCCTTTTTCTTAGCTGTCTTTTGTCAAGGTGCAAGCAGAAGCAGGAAGCCACTTACAGAGGTATATTAAAATATTTCTATGGCTCTCAGGTACCTAAATACCTCTGCAAATAAAATTTGAAAGTGATTTACAGTATGGTAAATAGACTGAGTTTCTGGCTTGTGGAAAGAAAGCAAGATGATAAATTCACTAATAAAAAAATGAAGTTTCACTGTTTCTGTCAGGAATAATTTACACATGCAGTTATCTCCCCTCGTGGGGAGCACTAGATGTTACCATGGTCTGGAAGCGAAGCACATAGTAAAAGAGGAAAGATACCTATATAAGAAAAAAGTGGGTGAATACTCTGATCCCAGCTCACTTGTGGCTTGCTTACAATGTTGAGGGTGTGAGTAGAGAGGAAGGACTGCTGATAAAGTAACACTTGTACACGTACTCCATTAGGATTCATTCCTTTGCAGGATAAGAGGAATGTCTTAGTGCCTTGGCTTATGGCCAGCAGTAATCAGAAGATTTAATGAAATTTTGTGTTATTAAATAGGACTCTGGGAAGGCAGTGAGTGGGTCTGGCACATGGAGACGCTTGTTTGGTAGATAACACCTTTTGTTATAAATAGCTGTTAACACACCTTGGTGTTTCTGTGTAGTATTCTCTCTCTGGGAATCCCACTGGTGACAGACGTGCCCATATCCCAGCCTACCCTGGGGAAGTTGTGCGTTATTTTTCATTAGATCCAGTCATCTACGCTGTTGGCTGTAGCCGATTGTTTTTCTGCATGTCCATTCTGATATAGAAGAGCCCATAGTCAGTTGAAGTTGTCGTCCATCTAATTTTCGTGGTTTGCCTCCGGCTTGAAAGGGTGCCTGTGCAGTAATTTTGTTTCTTGGTCTGGTTTCATTGCCTTTTTACAAAGGTGAATGTCGACATTCACGGAGCTTGCATTTTCTTTTAGCCTTTCTTAACCCTTTATCAGTGTTCTGCAGCCTGACAGCCCATTTAACTCTGAGGATAACTGAGGCAGAGGTAGAAATACCGACATTTCTAAAAGCAAATATGAAATTTTTAAAGAACTTTCTCCTGTAGAAGCCTCTTGAAGCACAATGTAGGAAGAAAGGTAGTTGCCATTCAGTAGGACAGCTTAGCATTCTATTTTGTGTGTCTGAAGAGTTTTCTTTAAGGTACAAGGAATAATTGTCTATCACTCCTCTTTCACTTTGAATGGACAGTCAGGTTTCTCATAATAGTAGATTCTCAATCACATCACATATGTTTTATCAACATATATGCGGAACTAACCATACAAAGACTTACTTTCTGATATCTGAAAAGAGACAAGAAAAGAAAGCAGGGAGACAATACCCATATATTATTATAAATAATAATAAATAAATCTGCTGCAAATATACTGACCTGACTTTAGTTTCCCTCATTATAGGTCTTCATAGGGAAAAAGATATTATGAAGTCTCTTCAATCAAATCTGAAGTCTTGTGGTGCGATTTAGAGCCTACAGTTAATAGTATTTAATACAGTTGTGTGGTGGCAGGTAAAGTTTTGAATGACTACTGTTACTAAAGATTCTGTAATATTGAAGACTTAGATGTTTGCTAGGCCCTAATTCTGCTGCGTTTTTCAATTGTTTCTGCATTCATATGGTAATCAGGCTGCTCACAGTTCCTAATTATTACCAGTGTTCTTTCAAGAATGCAGAGAGCAAAAGCGTATCTGTGACCAGATGCTTTTAGAGATGTAAGCAGTAAGATGATAAAGCTCATATAAAATTCACAGCCCATCTTGTGCAGGATAATGATTGGAAAGCCGCTAAGCCCTTCTTGTCAACCTGCTAGCTAAAAGGAGAAAAAGTCTGTGTTTGTAAGCAACGTGCTAGCGTTTTAACTGAGAGATGAATGCCAGCATTTCCATAAATCTCCCATTTAGAAAATTAAAATCCCACGGGGACCATAAAGGGCCAAAGCTGGTGTCTAGTTTCAGATCTGTGCTGCTGTGGAAGGCAGGCAGTCAAGGACATTCAATTTAATTGCTCGGGGAAGGCAAGCGCAAAATCCAAAGAACGAGTAACACAAGTGGTGAAGGTTTCCTGTTCTATATGGATGCAACTTGTAAACTCCTTTCCTCCCTTACTTCTTTCATCTTTCTACCTCTGCTTTGGGTCTTTCTATCTGCCCCTCTGCCTGTTTGCTTCTACCCGCTCTTCCTCAGCAGCTCTGAGGCTGCTCTACTTCTGGTAATTACGGCAGCTCTAACAGGCAGCATGCGCGTGTTCCCTAGTAAATCTGCCTTCGCTCTGCCTGCCTGCATTTGTGGCTTTTAATGAGCACCTGTCAACTGGAAATCTGTGGCATTAGTCAACATGTTACCTCTGGGCAAGTGTCTGTGATGCCTTTTGGTTTTCATCTTCCTCTGTGCCAAATGACGCTTTCCCACTGACATCCCGGTGTAACTATGCCATTATTTTTCTGCAGATTCCCCGTTGCAAACTGTCTGATTTGAAGATGGGCAATGGAAAGCAAGCAGAGTTCTCTGCTCACTCACTTCTTGCAGTTCTTGATACGGGTTTTTTGGGGGTTTTTTTCAGTTTTCTTCTATCAGCTTGAAAGCATTGGCTGGTATTTTCTTATTATTTTTATTAAGATCTGGTATGTGTCAGTGTTCCAGCCTGGAGGAAGAATCGCTCCTGCAGAGCTGAGTAGGGAAACACTGGAGGGGAACTGTATTTATGAGACGAGATAAGGAATAGATTATTTTACACTGATTTTGCTTTGACTTCGGTTGCTCATGTGTTCATGGGAATAGAAATGCAGCAAAACTGATTGGAAAGGAAAAAAAAAAATTACATGTCAGAAACGGCAAAGTTACGCACTGATAAGAGGGAATGTGATTATGTTGTTGCAGACTTTAAGATATCATTTTAGGCGTTTCACCATCTCGTACAACACAATTCCTGGCAGTTCCCACACAAGAGGGCGCTCTTGGAATTTTAAAAGAAAGGTTGCACTCTATCAGGGCCTTTTTTACATGAACATATATTTTAATATGCTATTTTCAAAGCTATCATGATTCATTAAGATTCCATCTCAGAACGTTAGGAAGTGGTGTCTCCCTTCTCTATTTACCTTCACAATGGTTAATACAAATAACTATTCGTATTGCAACTTTTAACTGCTAAATTCACTCGGTGAGAAGCGATGATCGGCAACAAATCTGAACAAGATAACCACGCAGGTTTTGATAACAGCTATGTAAACGGTGAGGGATCGCTCTTGTGTAGGATGTGATGTTTGAATATTGTCAGTCAGAAATGTGACCTCGTTTTCATTTACTGGCAAAGCAAACCCTTGTATTGGGAAAGTATTGTATTTTTAGTACCTGGAGAAAAGCAACTGCTTTTAGGCAAATATAAAAAAAAAGTGTGAGAAAGTAGAATTTCTACAGAATATCACAGCAGGAGGGTTTTTCTGTAAGGAGTATTTATTTTCACACTAAAGAAGTGTATTCAGCTGAGATAATTGTCTTGACTACAATCAAAAACTTGCGATGTGACAATAAAGTACGGTGATACGTTTGTCAAAAGCGGAAATTCAAATTCTTACTGAGTTGATCTCATCTGTTGTCACTTAGGTATGATTATTTGTAAACACTCAATAGCCTGGTTATGATTCAAACTCGATGATGTGAAGCTGGAACGCAGTATAGGTCACTAGCATCATCCTCTGATACCTGGTTTCCATGGCAAGAAATTTTAATTGTTGGTGAGTGAATGTCAACTTTCTGGGAAGACTTTCTGTTAAATCTGGTTCTGGCCTTTCAGAGCTTATGAGCACGGGTTCTTCCACCTCTCCAGAAATGTGAGCGCTTTCCCATGAGTTTCTTACCTCCTTACACTGTTTTCAAAGGGAACACGCTTGCTAAGCAGAGTACAAACCACAGTAAAACAGACGTTAATGCGTTAGTTCTGGAAAGCTGTCTTATTCTGGGCCACTTGCTAGTATTGAGATGAGTAGTATTTTTCTCTTGGTGTGCAGATTGGTACCCTGTCTTTTAGGACAGGAAATTGTGGGGGGAGTTGGTCTCATCCTCACTTACTTTTGAGTGAACTGTTCTTTGTATTGCAAAATTATCATGTAAACAGCCATGCATAATCACGTTACTAGTGCTATAGCTACACAGTCCTGGTAAGTTCGAGGATATTTTTCAGCATCTATAAAAATGAATGATCACTTTTAGTAAGGCATTTAACATCCAACCTCTATTTTTCCCTGGTAATGAGTTCCGTGGCCTAGTAAGCTAATGTGTTAGAGTATTTGCTCTTAATTCACTTGCTTTGCTTCTTATCTTTTGTTTTTTTAGATTCAATGACTGGTCTTGTTCTGTTCATAGACTTACAGGTCTGAAAAGGACCTCTGTGATCAGCTCTGTGATCTCGCCCCGAGGCAGGATCAGCTATATTGGTCCTTTTGGACAGATGGTTGGCTAACCAGTTCTTAACACCTTCACTGAGGCAGACCTTGAAGGCTAAACTACTGTATTTTGTTACTGTTTGAAAACATTGTCCTTATCGGTTTTCCTCAAACTTAATCCCTTTACTGCTTATACTGTCCAACAGGCACAAAGAACAGTAGCCTTTTATATATTTGAAGCACATCGCATGGTAATCTCTTCTTTGAATTAATTGAAGTATTTGCCTTAGCCTTTCCTTGTGTTTCTTTAAAATCTGTGGTCCGGTCATCCTCGGTGCTGATCAATCTCTGGATTCCCCACTTCATTTCCATTTTTTTTGATGTGTGATGCTCAGAAGCAACTGATATTTTTTAACTGATGTTTTAGTCTTCCAATAGAACAAAAATATTTCACATATACTTATGTACAGAGATGCTATACGATGCTTATTTTTTTTCCTAATTTTTATTTTGCAAGGCAAACCAGCTGATCCTAAATTTCTCAATCAATTGTATGTGCTCCAGTCTTCTATTTGTTCTAAAATGGGGGTATTGGAACTGGCTTTACATGATTTCCTATCAGTTTCATACCAACTTAATACTTTTCAGTAGTTGCCACTCCTTGCGCTTTGTAAATCAATCATTTCTTTTACCTTTAGTGATTCTTTTTACCATGAACAGGAACTGTAAAATCCAAGATTTTACTTAGTTTTGCTTTTTTTTTTTCGTCCTTAGCGCTTGTAATTAGTCTAGAAACTAGCAGTAGTAGTTTGAATGACTATTTTCTGAGCGTATTACATTCCTCAAAATTTCACTTCACCTTGATGGTCTATATTGAGTTTGTGATTGAAAATTCTGCGCTACCTAGCCATCACCTTTGCTTAACCTAAATAATTAAATGTTATATTCACACGTTGCCGCTCTGAACAGTGTTCTTCCCTTTGCAGTGGAGCAATAATAAACACCAAACATAAATTTTAATTTTTCTTAAGGAGGAGACAGAAGTTTTTTCAACTTCTTGATCTGTCACGTTGAAGTGGGTCTTGTTAGAAAGCAGCTCCTCTTTTCCAGTTTGTTTTATGTTACGTGTTTTTCACCATGAATTGCACTATTTTTCTCTCCTTTCACTTTTCCTTTATGTATTTTTTGATCTGAGGCCGAGGCAAGTGCAACACATGAGAAATAATCAAAATGTTAATGTGATTTTAAATTACTATAAGTCATAGTATTTTAGTATCATAGTAGGGTAAGAGTTGGAAGAAACCTTAAAGATCATCCAGTTCCAACCCCCGTGCCATGGGCAGGGACACCTCCCACTGGATTAGGCTGCTCAATGCTCTGTCCAACCTGGCCTTGAACACCTCCAGGGATGGGGCACCCACAACCTCCCTGGGCAACCTCTTCCAGTGTCTCACCACTCTTATAATGAAGAAATTCTTCCCAATGTCCAGTCTAAATCTGCCCCTCTCCAGTTTATACCCATTCCCCCTGGTCCTATCACCACAAGCCTTTATGAATAGCCCCTCCGCAGCTTTCCTGTAGACACCCTTCAGGTACTGGAAGGTCACTATAAGATCTCCCTGGAGCCTTCTTTTCTCCAGGCTGAACAACCCCAACTCTCTCAGCCTGTCCTCGTAGGGAAGGTGCTCCAGCCTCCGTTCATCTTTACAGCCCTCCTCTGGACCCGTTCCAACAGCTCCATGTTGTTCTTACATTGAGGATCGCAGAACTGGACACAGTATCCCAGTTGGGGTCTCATAAGAGAGGAGTAGAGAGGCAGAATCATTCCCCTCACCCTGCTGGCCACGCTTCTTTTGATGCAGCCCAGGACACTGTTGGCCTTCTGGGCTATAAGCGCACATTGCTGGCTCATGTTGAGCTTCTCATCGGCCAGCACCACAAGGCCTTCTCTGCAGGGCTGCTCTCAAGCATGTCATCCCCCATCGTGTACTGAAAATGGAGATTGCCCCGACCCAGGTGCAGGACCTTGCCCTTGGCCTTGTTGAACCTCATGAGTTTCTGCAGTCACACTTCTCCAGCGTGTCCAGGTCCCTCTGGATGACATCCCGTCCTTCCGGTGTGGCAACTACATCACTCAGCTTGGTGTCATCTGCAAAATTGCTGAGGGTGCACTCAATCTTGCTGTCAATGTCGTTGATAAAGATATTAAACCGCACTGTCCCAGTACGGGCCCTTAAGAAATACCACTCATCACGGATCTCCATCTGGACTTTGACCCATTGACCACTACTTTCTCAATACCACCATCCAATCAGTTTCTTATCCACCTTACCGTCCACCCAGCAAATCCATATTTCTCCAATTTAAAGAGAAGGATGTTGTGGGGGACCCTGTAAAGGCTTTACAGAAGTCTAGATAGATCACATCTGTGAATTTACCCATGTCCACTGCTGGGGTTACCCTGTCATAGAAGGCCACCAAGTTGGTCAGACAGGATTTGCCCCTGGTGAAGCCGTGCTGGATGTCATTAATCACATCCCTGTCCTCCATGTGCTTTAGCATGGCTTCTAGGAGGATCTGTTCCATGATCTTCCCAGGCACAGAGGTGAGGCTGACAGGTCCGTAGTTCTCAGGGTCGTCTTTTCCACTCTTTTTAAAAATGGGCACAATGTTATCCTTCTTCCAGTCATCAGGGACTTCTCTTAATTGCTATGACTTTTCAAATATCATGGAGAGTGTCTTGGCAACCACATCTGCCAATTCCCTCTGGTCCCTGGGATGCATCTCATCAGATCTCATAGACTTATATATGTTCAGGTTCCTCAGGTGTTCGTGGACCTGATCCTCCTCTACTGTGAGGGGGAGTCTACCCCCTGGTTACCATCTTGCTGTCCCATGACCCAGGAGAGGTGAGGAGAGCAGTTATCTGTAAAGACTGAGGCAAAAAATTTGTTGAGTACCGCAGTCTTTTTCTTATCTGTTGATAAGTGATCCTCATTTCCAGTCATCAGTGGGGGTACGTTCTCTTTGACCTTCCTCTTTTGATTGCTGTACCTGTAAAAGCCCTTCTTGTTGGTCTTTACTTCCCTTGCCAAGTTCAGCTCCAGCTGTGCCTTGGCCTTCCTGACTTCATCCCTACCCAACTGGGCAGCATCTCTACACATGTTCCAGTTCCCTGTCCCTGCTTGCACTGCCTGTGCAGTTCCTTCTTTTTCAGTCTAACCAGCAGGTCTCAACTCAGCCATACTGGTCTCTTCCCTTTCCTGCCTGAGTGCTCTTGCGCCCTGTAGAAAGCTTCCTTAAATATCCAGGAATAAATATTAAAAGTCCAGCCCTAGTGCTTTCTCTTCCTAGAGGATAACCTTCATTTTTGTCCCTGCTTGGCAGAAATCTTCCTTAAGCAACTGTAGACCATAATACACCACTGTTTTTTAAGCAGAATTCCCCGTTGCTTTCTTTGGGGAGTTCCACTTAAAATGCAACATCACGACAGAGCTCAGTCTTGTTACACATATTAAAGGAAAGGATGCAGTTCACATTCTTGAATCCAATCTCTGAGCTCCAGTGGCCACCAGAGGGAACAAGAGATCCCAGACTGTTTCCATTGCAAAAGAAACATTTTTTTCCTCTCATTAATTTTAGATTAATCTCTAAGAAATTACTGCTAATTTATAGTAGCTCATTTTTTTACGATGAGAACACTAAGCATGTGCATAAATGTTTGTAATTCTTAACTTTGCTATATGTTTTCTAGCTCTCCAACAGAAACCAGGTTGGTCCCATAAAAAGACTTGCAAAACCATCAGTACAAGAATGAAAAAAGGGATTCTGATTGAAGAAGTGCAGGTGTTTTCCCCCATCTCAGAGCTCTAGAGCTGCTAGCAAAATATTGGATTAGTGTTGCAAACTGACGGGGCCTTCATTTATAATGCTGTCAGACTGTTTATGCCAACCACTAATGACTACAGAAGAGTAGGCATTTTATGTTACTGAAAAATCTAAATTACATTCCAGACAGGTTGACGCTGATGCTCTAAAGTGCAGGTTTGCAAGATGATAATTCCTAATCTCAACAGAAAAGCGGTGTCAAATTCAATTTTACTGAGGGACTGATTGTAATTTACATTTTAAGTCTGCGATGCTACAGAAACAATCCACTTGATGCAGTTCTGAAAGAGTTTTCGCTTCGATTTTTGTTCTTTCTGTACTTAAACATAGTGTACATAAGCTCATGAGTTCCTTGGGGTTTCTATTTACTCAGACTCTATGCGTAACCATCAGTTATTTTCTGTCTTTTAGCTGTCGTTAATCCCAAGATGCATCAGGAAGCGAGTGGGCTTGTGAAAGGGTTAACAGAACAGGAAAAAACCTGAACACCTTCTGGATTGAAATAGATGTCCTAAGACTTAAAGGTTCTGTGCTTGTTTGTTTGTTTGAAGAAACTAAGGGAAAAAATAGGTTTTGAAGGCGAGAGTAACTTAAGGTTGTACGTTTATTTCCATAGAAACTGAGAGAAACACGTGTGAATAGGAATTGCGAGACAGGCCATTCATCAAGGTGAAACTTGTTCTCCATGTATCCAAAATGATGTTACGCTGAGTGGTTTAGGATCCTAATAAAAAAGAAGATACTCTGACGTTACGTTCTACAATAGCTGTTGAGGATCATACAAATTCTAGTCCCAAAGTGCTTCAGGGCAGATGTCATGAGAGTGTGATACAATTAACACAACAAACCAAAAGCTTATTTAAAGGCCCCTTTTGAAGGAGAAGGAGGAGTGAGAACGGGGAGGAAGTCCCAACAAGAAAACTCAGTAATAAGAAATTTTGGGGTTGTTTTGATAACAGCTAGAGTAATCATGAAAAATGGTGAGCATGCTGTTACAGCTTTTTCAAGATGAATAATGTTACACTTAAAAAGCAGCTTAGGATAAATTTACTGATAAAACAAGCTTTAATGTTTTTTTTTTTTTTTTCAGTATGCACGGTACTTATTGGCTCTAGACCAAATGATCAGAAAGAAATATGTGTGCCCCAAAATTAATAACTTTAGGCTGTCTTATGACTTTCATAATACATAGTAATTTAAGAACAGATCTAGATATCTTTTGTCCTAAAATATCTCGCCTAACCACAGTTTTTGTACAGTGCGTATTTGGATTACTTGCAAGTATTAATGTCATTCAAATTGTTACCCTGCACAAACATTTACTAAGGCAGTGTGAGGTATAGTCTGTAGTTTGATGGAACTTAAAATGCCAATTAAAAATGATGACTTATTTAATGCCAACAGGCCGTACCCCGCAGTGCTTACTCAAGCAAAATTCTAATTGACTCCAGTGGGAGATTTGCTGAAGTAAGAACAGTGAAGAGAAGAAGAGGCATAAGCAGAGGCATGACCTCAAATATTACTCCAGGCATCGTAAGAGGAAGCATTTTGTATTCCCTGGCACCCCTGAGGAGCCCACCTCATTTATGGACAAAGATTGGAAACACAAGGATTTCTCTGCATATCCAGGATTCCCTGCAATTGTAGCCCCCCTGAGGGAAGGCTTTTGCTGAAAGCTGACTTTTCATTGAAAACTACAGATTTAATGACAGTGAAATTACTCATGAGATTCTGAGAAGGGCCATGAAGCTGGTGAAGGGGCTGGAGAACAAGTCTTACGAGGAGCAACTGAGCAAACTGGGGTAGTTTAGCCTGGAGTAAAGGAAGCTGAGGGGTGACCTTATCACTGCCTACAGCTCCCTGAAAGGAGGTTGTAGCAAGGTGGGTGTTGGTCCCTTCTCCCAAGTGACAGGCTACAGGATGAGAGGGAATGGCCTCAAGTTGTGCCAGAGAAGATTTAGATCTGACATTAGGAAATATTTCTTCATCGAAAGGCTTCTTGGATACTGGAATGGGCTGCCCAGGGAGATGGTTGGGTCGCTATCCCTGAAGGTATTTAAAAGTCAGGTAGATGAAGTGCTCAGGGATGGTTTAGTAGTGGACAGGTGTGGTTGGACTCTATGATCTTAAAGGTCTTTTCCAACCAAATGATTCTATGTGTTTTCCCCAACGGACTGGGATAGTGACTGGGAGTGGGAGGGGAGGTGCCATTGAAAAGTCCCCACAAAAGTCAAATTTTATGACAATCTTTTTATTTTTTAAATGTCCCCATGTACAACTTGTCTCCCAACTTCATAAAGTGAAAGCCCATAAATATTTAAACTAGAGACAAAGTAACCGAAGAAAACATGAAGCTGCAAACAAACAAAAAACTTAATCCCTGTAAGGCTTTGTTTAGGGGGTTTGTGTTTCTCTATGTCCTGCTGCCAGCAGCCACAGAGACCTGTACTTTTCATTGTGACGCAGTCAGGTATAAGGAACATCATCCAAATGACTCTTGTTCTGTTTGTCCTTCTCTGACCATTGCTCGATTATTACTTCTATATGCTTTTTTAATTCGCTTTTTTAATTCAAAGTAAACTGTCTGTGCGAGGTTTTGGTTGCTGCTACCTGAGATGTGTTCACAAGGCAGACAAGTTGGACAGGTTTCCTCTGGCTTCATCACTGGGTTTATTCCTAAATGCTTTTGACATACCAAAAACCCTAGAGAGCAAAACTGATTGATTACTGTTGACTGATAGATTAGTTGGTTTGTTTGGTTTTTCTTGCAGGTAGTGAGTTACTCTGCATTCTGTGCGTACCTATAAATTACAGCATGTTATTTAGCTTTATTTTTAATAATTGCTTTAATTCAGTAGAATTGTACAGTTTTACTGCTACGTTTGAATCATCAGAACAACTTTATTACAGATGGATACAAAATGAGAGGTGTGGTAAATGCCTAACCAAAGTAGGAAGAAATAATTCTAGAAGCTTTGAAACCTAAGATTTAACAATTTCATAGACTTAAATTTTCTTTTTGTATCTACATATACGTAAATGATAAAAGCTGAAATGTTGCTGACAAATCCATTTGCAATGAATTCAATACTTCCCTAGTAGCTTCTTTTCTACGTTCCCTGCTTTGTTCTCAGAAAACAGAACTTTTAAGAATGAGGAGGAAATGAATGTTGAGTTTACATGGTCCTTTTGATGAACTTTACCGTTTATTACCAGAAATACCGTCTCTTCTACTAATTTACTATATCATTATGAGCAAGGGAAGTCTTGCTCTGATTTGCCATCATTGTGACTTTGTTTAAAAATGCCTCTTGAATTTTGCTAATTATCCTGAGAGATGATCTACATATGGAATAAATAAATTGCTATTGAAGTGTAGCTATTATTCCAGCAGTGGATGTGTCAGCTGTTGTTTTGGTGGTAGAGGATTCAACCAGTGGGCATGGGCAGGTCAAAGGAACAGGATTGTTAAAGGCATGCGTTCAATGCAGGTTCATTTCTTATCGTTTCTAGTTTCCATACAAGACGAAGAACGTCAACTCTGCTTTGGAAGGCTGAGCACTAGATTTGGAGAGGGAGGAACTATTAATAACTGTCGTCTTAGATGTGACATCTCCAACTCTTTGTTATCTTTCTAGCACAAATAATATTGAAGCTACCTGAAGCCTATTTACCTTTCAGAAATCTTGGGGGTTTTTTTTCTTCTTCTTTGTGATATTTTTTTTAATGATAGATATTTAAGAAGAATGTTCAGTTGATCTAAAGCTTTCACTCAATGCCATCTGAGACTAACTTTAAATCACTGCAAAATTTTTGTTGACATCAACAGTGCTCTGTTTAGCAAGAATTATCCTCCAGCAAGGCTTTGTTGTAGATCACCTCTAAAAACGAGAAATGTGTATTATAAATTATGTTTTTCTTCAGTGGTGTAACACAACAATGTTGTTACTAGGACAGTTGTCATGCTACCATATATCGTGGTAACAGTAATAAATAAACTGGACAACAACGCTGGACAGGTTGTTTTTAAAATATAGTTGTCATACGGATGTGCCCCTGTTCCCAGGCAGCTGCTTTAAATGATGCCAAATATTTTCTTAATATTCATAGACTCATAGAATGGTTTGGGTTGGAAGGGACCTCAAGGATCATTCAGTTCCAACCTCCCAGACACCTCCCACTGGATCAGGCTGCTCAAGGCTCCATCCAACCTGGTCTTGAACACCTCCAGGGATGGGGCAGCCAAAGCTTCCCTGGGCAACCTGGGCCAGTGCCTCACCACCCTCATCATGAAGAATTTCTTCCTGATGTCTACTCTAAATCTTCCACCTTCCAATTTAAAGCCGTTCCCCCTCATCCTATCACTCCATGCTCTTGTGAAAAGTTCCTCCCCAGCTTTCCTGCAGCCTCTTTCAGTACTGGAAGCTGTTCTAAGGTCTCCCTGCAGCCTTCTCTTCTCCAGGCTGAGCAACCCCAACTCTCTCAGCCTGTCCTCCTACGGGAAGTGCAAGTCTGTAACATTTACTTAACTGCATTTAGATTTTAGTCTTTAATGTGCTTAAGAACAAGCAGTTTGTAATGTACAGCTAAATGTTTACTGAACTAATTTTAAACCAGTAACTTATTTTTCTATCGGCACTCTTTTTTAATGAAAGTTGTAGTTTGGTTTTGATTTTCTTATTACTTGCGGTAGGAAACTTCAGATTTTCATGGCCTATTGAAGATATTTTCCAAATCATAAGGTTTACTGCTTATGTTTTTTCATGGAGTCTCTTGCATAAGGAGAAGGTGAGGTTTGAATTTCACAGCCTAATGAAGTTTGGCACCATTAAAATAGTGCACTAAAATACAGTGACCTATGAAAACAAAGAAAAGCACCCCCACGCTGAAATTTAAATTAACTTTAAAATGTACATAAACTCTCACCAACAATTTGTTTGGAGTATTTATTCAGTGTTTCGTTATCAAACTCCTAAATTTTTAAAATACTTCCTTAAAAATTGAAAGGGAATGGCAAGGCACCAATTGCATGCAGACCTATAACTTGGATTTAACTTGATGGTTTTGTTGTATCTTTTAACATGGAGTTATTAGGAGAGTTGACAGCTATTTAGGTGCTTCCTAGTCAGGGAATGCTTCAGGTAACAGATCTGGCTTTGTAGATCAATTTTTCTATTGGGTTTCTGCATTTTGTATCTGAAAATTTCATTTATTGTATCAAGTACTAATTTAAATAGGCTTTCAATTCAGGGCTATCCTTGATCTGTCTCTAACTTAAAGCCGAAACAGTTTTACCTTTCCATCTTTTTTTTTTTTTTCCGAGGAGATACAATAGTTTCAATGCTTAAAAATACACAGTGATTTAAATTCTCTCTTTCTCCTAATCTTTCTGTTGGTTCCTGTAGTTTGACAGTGCAGGTGAAATAGTAAAAGCGGTGCAGATGAGGGGTGTGTTTTTATTAATTTTTAACGGTTGACCTCAGTGTAAAATATATGATTTTTTTTTTATAGCCTTTAATTTCAGTTCATTTCCACTAGTGGGTTTTGTGGAGTTGGTGTTTGAGTGCATATTCATAAATGCAGTCGTGTGCACGGATGTCTGCGCAGGAAGGGGTTGCTGTGTTACTTCTGCCAACAGCAGAATCCCCCGGTGATCATAACATCAAGGGCATTCCTAAGTGTGTTCAAGGTCAGGAGCAGATGTCTGTGGGGGCTAAGACGTACCCAGTTAAAACATACACCTTCTGTAACGGTGTCTTATGGAATGTCTTATGGCCACTCAGTTAGGAAATTCTGTGTAAAAACCACTTGAAAGTTATCCTGTGAGCAGTTGTGCCAAGCTGATCATTCAAGTTCAGAGGGCCTTGGGCTTCTAGAATGCTCATAAAACATTTGCCAAGCTTAAACCAAAGCTGACTGACCAATATCTTTTAAAACCACTTTTTTTTTTTTTTTCCTGAAAGTTTTCTTCTTGGTAAATACCTTGTGTGTGGCCCTTATAAGAGATGTACTTGTTAACAAAAATGTCTTTAAATGAGTTTGCTCTCCTGAAATGCAGACAGTTTCTAAGACCTATGCCAAGTGAAATGTATTCTACCAATAATGACTCTAAGGAGAACAAACAAATAGAAGATTGAACTGTGCTTGTGGCAGTCATTCATCACCAAGGAGGACATACGTGGAATTTATTCTCATGATTACTTTTACAGCCTGGACACTGGTGACTGTTCTCTTCTGCTCTGGTTGAACACTCCTGCTGTTCGATCTTCCTGCTGAGCATCCTTTTATGTTTCTTAGAGATTGGAAATTTTTGTATTCTAGACTGGTTCAATTTAAAGAAGAATAATTATATTTGCTTTGTAGTAACTGTGCCATCTAATCCATATTAAACACTACAACTTTATATGTAGACTAGTTTCCAAGGAAATGACATCTCCCCCCCTGTCCCGACATCCTCCCCCGGAAATTGTTAAAGTTAAGTGTCTCATTCCAGTCACACCCTAATCGAGAACTCAGATTCCCGACAAAATTATAGTTTTTTAAATGTTTGTAATGCTGTTGTGAAGTTTACCATGCATTCCAAATGATTTAAGATACTTAAATGGTATTGGAACAAATTACTGCCTTCATTATGACAGACAACAGATGAGTACATTACACTACTTAGTCTCAGCTTCTTTAACTAAAACTCTGCGATTGTTTTCCATCCAGTAGTTCTGTAATTACTCTTTCTTTATGTTCACTGTAAGAATTAAGATGGCTTTTTTGTTGTTTGTTTCTTGAAACGGCACAATCAGTATAATTCTTGGGTATTGTTAGGAGGATGATCAATTATATAATTCATGTGCCAGTGTGAGTAGTGTGGTGGTTTAAGCCAGGTAAAATTTGGTAAATATACTTTGCTACCTTTTTGGTTCACCTCCCCCTTCCCCCCCCTTTTTTTTTTATTTTACTGAAAGATTTCTTGTAGCGAATTTCAAGAAGTTGAGTGTATTTCCAATCTCGCTGGTAGGATCTAATTCTGAGGAGTATCAAATACCCAACAATTTCATGACTAGATACCCACTTTGGCCTACTGGTGAATGAAATGCAAATTTGATTTCTCTATTAAAGCGAGGATCAGCTGAGGTTTTAATTAATACGTGTTGGTATGAGATTATCCCTCCAGGATTTACAAAGGTAAGAAACAGCGTCGATGTAGTTTCACACCATCCAGATGGGTGGCTGCAGGAATCTATTGTGCATGTGTTGGTCAATTTGCTTCCAGATTCCAGCTGTTTTGCTGTATGTGCTGGGTGGATGTTCCGGGGATCGGATCTGAAGTGTAGGAGGTGGTCATCTCCAAGCAGTTCGACTTTTATTGGTGTGTTGACCGAATTCACATTAACTTCAGATAGACTGCAAATAAACCAGAATATTCTGCCTCCTTCACAGTCTTCTGTGAGACCCAGTGGAGATACAGGGTCCTCCACATTTTATTGAGTAAAAAAAGGCATAAAGTTAGTGCTTTAATAGAAGATGATATTTGAGAGAACCGTGATCCGAGTTGGCTTCTGTGCAAGGATAGATTTGTAAATGAAGGTATTTCCAAATATCTTTGTATTTCTAATGAAGCGTTTGGAGTAACCAGTAGACACTGGGGTAAAATGTCAGCATTTTATATATCGTAGAATCACAGAATGGTTTGGGTTGGAAGGGACCTTAAAGATCATCCAGTTCCAACATCCCTGCCATGGGCAGGGAGGCCTCCCACCAGATCAGGCTGCCCAAAGCCTCATCCAACCTGGCCTTGAACACCTCCAGGGAGGTGCTCCTTTCTTGGATGATCACATACGTCTATGAAGATGGGTATTTAATGACTTACTGCTGGTATTTGATCAGTGCTTTGCTTTCGAAGGAGCTCTCGGTGAGGTAATGTTTCCGCATACGGACACTGGCGTGGTGGCTGAAGCAGTTGGATCAGAGAGTGGTTGTTATTACCCTTTGATGACTGAGCTGCGCTGGGGCTGTGCTTCTGGTGGAGCCACCTTCTTTGGATGTAAGCAGGGAGAGGATGTGGGTGAGAAGGGGAAGCTGTCCTCCTGGGAGGCTGAAATGATCTGATGTCATCAAAACAAAAGTGTTTTCATAGAAGAATTGCTGAGGAAAAAAAACTAGTGCTTAGTGTCAATATGTGCTATCAGCAGAAAATGCTGAGAAATACCTCATGTGAGCTCACAGACATCTCCAGAAATGTGATGAAGTTAAACATACTTTTCCAAGGACACTTCATCATTGCTTTGCATCCTTCTCAGGGATGTTACTTAAAGGGCTTGGAGAACTGAGGTGGTAAAGAACATGGTGCAGAAATAATTGATCCTTCTGGTTTATTAGGTTGTGTCCCTGTCGTGGAAGTTTTGTCAATAACAATAACGCTGTAGAGCTGTCTGTCTGCAGTTACTCTGTAGCTACATCAAACATTTCATGGAGTTTCTAGCTGCATGATTTCTCCTTGAAGAAGGTGATGTATTATTTAATTTTTAACCAAGACCTGGGACATCTTGAGGCACAGGATTGTTATTTATCTTTACTACTCCAGGAAAAAGTCCACTGGTTATGTATTGCATTAGTCTGAATTTGTGAAAATTTGGCTTGAGTACAGTTGATAATGATTTTGGAATATTTTCAAAGCAGATTAAACGCATAACTTTTTAATTTGATGTGAAAAGGTAGAGTGTTTGAAGGAAGCCTTTCAATATAGTATTGACTGAGCTCATGCTTGTCGTTCTTATAACAGTTATTTCACTTGAATTTTGTAACTTTTAAAAATGCATTTGGTTTTAAATATCAATCCAGTGTACACAATATTTCCTCAATAGGTATGAAGATTACAACATCCCCCCTTGTTTCTCTAGTGATAGTAAAGGTCATCTTTGCCTGGATCCAGTGCTGAGGTTCTGTTAGCTCACAGTTAGCAAACATTCTTGCTCTGGGTTATTTCTATAATTGTTTGGGCACTGCATAGTTAAATTGCTCCTAGGTTGAGATTCTAAATATTTAAGCAACCCTCTACAAAAATCTGATGCTGCAATTGGTACGCTAGCGCCTCTGCATTAGTACCATTGTGCAAAGTAGTCTCTGATGGTTTCCTTTCCTAACCTTCACATGGTGAATTAATCCTTGAGTTCTGAGTATCTGATTGCGCTGACCTTCACTTCAAGGAGGCTTTTCATTTAAGCTTTTAGCCTTCCTTTGGACAGGAACATTATCGTCAATAAAAATACAATAAACAGTCCTGCATCCTCTGCTTTCTTGAACAGAAGTGTTCATAAATGTATAGCTTTTAGTTTGGCAAATACAGGCAGCCTGTCAACTACATTTACATTTAAAAACGTACTGCACTGAGGGTAATTCCAATTCAAAAGAAAGCAGTTGGTAGATAAGTTGGCAAAGGGAAGGACTTTGTAGTGTTTAAAGGAGCTCTGCCAAGAGTTGGCCAGGAAATGCTTGTTGTCTCTTTGTACTTTTTGAAATGAGAAGGTAAAGAAGGTGTTTGTCTGCAGTAAAATAAAATATTTGAGACTACCTTACTCAGTGAAGGAGCTGCTGTATTCTGGGATGTATTTCCTTCTGACCTCTGCCTTGAAAATGTGAATGAAGGGGGAAGGAATTTGATGACAACGGTAATTGGTGTCCAAGTGTCTTATTAATCATCTGTTGAGGGATGCAGCCATGAAATAAAGTTATTTTTATGGATTACTTTATAGAAGTTTCAAACCCCTTATCCTGAAATGCCAGCATAGTCTAGGCAATATAGCATAGTCAAAATATGCTACAAATAGCTCAGGACAATACTAAGGGAAGTCACCCTGGAAATTAGGATATCTGAATCTAGTGATGGAGCTGGAAATTTTTCCTCTTATTGTCAATTTACCAAAGTGTTGCTCTCTCTGTCTTAGTTTCCTGCCTCCAGTGAGCTGAGCTCAGTGCACCACATTCTCAATAGAGTTGATGCTTCATTAGTGCAGTGGAGGAATGAAGCTTCTGGCCCAATATTTGTGTGGCACTAGTAATAGTTAAGCAAAGAAACCCTTTGAATTGTCTGTAAATTTAGCTCCGACTTGTAGAAACTGGAGACTAGGAGTGATTATTTACATTCGTTTCAGATTCACTGTTTCCTATCCTTCCTAAAGGGATTAATCTTTAGCTGTTTTTTCATTTGTAGAGCAATTTGTTTCACTTTTTCTTCCACTTTCTACAAGCAAAAGAACAGTAGGAAGGAAGAGAAACTTTTGTTTTGCAAATCTGTTGAGGTGAATGGAGACCTGCGTGCGGTTACACTCTGTTCTAACTCAAGATCTCCACCCAGAGGAATCGAAGGAACCCATGGGGTTAAAAATTTGAGGCTGTTCTGAACTACTGGGGAAGATGGTGTGCTCCACAGATGGAAAAACCTTCCAGAGATTGCCCTGCCAAAATCCTCTGCCACTTACGGTGAAGGAGATTTGGTGCTAATCTGCCACTGTGTGAGGTTTATTTTGATCTTGTTCTCAATGAGAATTTAGGCTCACATTTGTGTATGGTTTAGAGCTATTTCTGTGATCACACTGCCAAAATACATAGAGTGAGATACAATTTTTAGGCAATACAATTGCTTTTGTTATTAACTAAAACAGTTTGAGGCATGTCTGTGGAAAGAGTTGATAAAAAAATGTTTCTTAGCTATATTGTCCAGTCCTGATGATTTTTATGCTTGAAACAGTTGAGACCTGGCAGTAAATACTAAATCTGTGTGTGGTGACTGACAGATTAAGCGCTAGGGATTCCAACGGAGATTAGACCACACATTCTGACAGTGCAGATGTCAGTGCTGTTTTACGTCACAGTACTGAGTTTAGCTGCCTTATGTTTCACATAAAACCAGGGGCTGTTATATCATCTTTTTCCTGTTTGGTTTTTTTTTTCCTGTTTTTTCTCTTATTATCTTTCTTTATTTGGTCCCATTTTCTCATTTCAGTTGCTTCACACTTGTGCTTTTGGCACTGTTCATCCTTGCAGAGCTCACGTGATAAGTGATGCAGCAGAAACGTGACAGGCAATAAAAGGATGTGAGCCCAGTACAGGACTTAAGTTGGTGGCCTTTTGGTTGAGTCTGAGAGGAGGAGAAAGAAGGAGAGGATCTGAGTGGGAGTTGAAATGAGGCAATTTAGTAGCAGAATAAAAGTAGGAAAGCAGAGATGGAAAACTAAATGAGAGAACTTTGGGAAAGTTGTCATATGAATCTGATACTTGTCAGAGCTGTCACCTTCTTTGATTTGGGTTGCTCATAGTTTTCTAGCTCTCACCTATTTTACTAGGTAATATGTTTATATATTCATCTCAGATGAGCTTTACAAGTATGCCTATAAATTCATGTAGAACAAGTAAAAGTCATAAAAGAAATATGTCCTGCCCTGAGGCCTTAAAATCAGTGTGGGGAAAAGAAAGCTACGTACATAAACCCAGCAAAGTGAGAGAGAATTCACTTTCACCAACTAAAAGTCCAACTGCAGCTAATTCTGAATAGAACTACCCATATGTAACCCATCATTGCAGCTCAGCAATGCAGTAGGATCTACCGAGCAGTAATGAGTGCTGCTAATCAGTCCAGTAGTGTTATCAAAACCAGATCTAGACTTAGTAGCAAAGATATCGTTAGTGACTCTTGTTAGTTTTTACTGCACTCAAGGGATGGAGGGTTGGGACGATGCCCTAGGGAAACAGTAGACTTGCATCACCATGAGTATTTAAGGAGAAATTGGCTGCTTCTCTTGAAATATCTTCTTTACTCTGTTTTTGGAAGATGTTCTTTAGTCTGTATGTACTGGAGGTGTGGTATTAAAGGTTCCCTGGCCTGTTTCTTTCCTTTGGTGAATGCTTAAAGAAATTGGGGTGGTTTTCATTACATAGAACTCTGCATTAATAGGATGATTATACTATATTTCATGCATCAGGGTTTTTGCTAATTGCCTGCCAGGAATGAATTCTTCTTCTGCACTCTGTCCATTCCCCTGAAGTATTTCAACTTCAGTGAAAGCAGGGTTCCATCTGAGCATCAAAACCAGGTCGTAGCTGACATCTGGATAATAAATAGTTCAGGTCAGTGTACTCTCCGGGAAGCTACTGCAGAGAATTCCCTTGTGTGTCGCAGCAGTGATATACTTGCAGACTTGCGATCATACAGGTTTTTCCTCTGGCTTAGCCTGGCAGGAGCTCTGGGACTGTTTCAGCTTTGTGCTGCAGAGGTGTGGTTTGGCTTTTGGAACTGTCTGGGCTTCCTTCTGCTCATTAATTCCTGGCCACGGCAAAGGCTTTGTGTAACATTGATGCTTCAGCTTTTTCTTTTCTATAGTTACAATAGGATAAGTTATTTCACTCCAAAATAAAAATGTGTAATTCAAGTATTTCAGCCTGATATGTTATTTGGGTGAAACATAGCTGTGTATGACACAGAGGTAAGACTGGATCAGAGGTCAGGAAGGGATCTGCTTTGCCCTCGCCAACTAAGCTGTGTGCCTTGTTCTGCAAAAAGAATTTAATGTTTTACAAGTCTGACTCGTAGCATTCAGATAGCTGAAATTAGAATTGGTCTCTCTCAAACAGCCCCCTATGCCCAATCCGTATCAGGATTCCAAGGACAAAGTTAATGTTTTGCCTGTGTTTTCCCCAGACCAAGATGTCTTCAAAGAATTATTTTTTTTCCACCTGGCTGTAAAGCAGAACAACTCTTCTAGCAACTAAACCAAAAATACCTGCTAGCAGAGGTATTAAATTAGTAACTAAAGAGGCTGAGAAAGCTATTTAACTTTTTCAAATAGAAAACCATGTCTTATTCATTCCATATTGCTTCTGAAGTTGGACTTTTCTTTCTTCCAGCACTGCAGAAGCAATTTTGAATGGGTAGAACAAAATTGCTTCAAAAGGAGAAGGATTTTCTAACAGTGTAGTAATATTAAGGGGATAGAAAACATGATAGTTGCATGCTGTGTTAAAACTCTCGAAACTCTTTTGCAGTTGTTCTGTGTGCAGAAACTGGAGGGGTTAATGGAAGCTACTTCTGCTTCAACTCATGCTTCTGCCCAAACTGTTTGATTGAGGTATGTTTAGGAAGAATGGCAAGGTGGTTATTTTTTTTCTTTACTTGTCCTTCCACGGACTCTAAGTTTCTAACATAACAAATGACATTTTAATATTATGAAAGAGCTTTGGAAAAGACTTTCAGTTTCTCCACTTGTGAGCTGAAGTATTTCTTTAATTTAGTCCTTAGAAAATAAGATTTTTAAACTAGATAGCTCTATTGCTATAAGCGTGTTCCTGGGACAAAGCCAGATCTCTTGGTTTCCCCACAACACTTACAAATGCACAGAACAAATCTTTTCATATTTGATACTGTTTTTATCCAAGACAGTCAAGTCCATTTTCTTGTCATTATTCCACGTTAGTGTGCTTTAATAGTCAGAAGTGCAAACAGAACCCTGCAGACTGATGAGTAATGAACTTGAGTTGCTTAAAGACATGATGTGAGTCAGCAGGGACTGATGTGGGACCTCTGGCCCCCAAAGCACCATCTACAGATTTCAAGTAGAAGAAGAGTTCCTCCAGCAGTAGCGAGCTGTTATCATCAAATGCTGCCAACAGCAGAGGATGGAACTGCACTTCTTACACGTGCTGCAGAGAAAGGTGTGGTGGCACCTGTAATCCACAACCTACCATAGTGATACACTGATTGGCAAGACCATGTACTAGTCAGGTTTTACGCTTTCCTATCATTGAGCGCTGTCTGGAGATGGATCCCTGCGCTCTACTGTGAATGTAGCATCACTGTTCTACTACATCACCTTCATTTGGGAATCTGTCCTACTTTTTTATTTTATCTGAAATGGCAGTGCTGGAAAAGAATAGATCATTCATTTTGTCTTAATTACACTTTTAAAATTTGTCTGGTTTATATAATAAATATAAATATTCTTGGGAAGCTACGTTATTGGGAAGGAGTATCATACTGAAAAGATGCTGGTTGTAAGACTGAGAACTCGTTCTTCATGATATCTTTAATTCATTCTAGCATCTCCCTTGATATGGGCATAAAAGCGTTCCAACTGACTCTGTCAAATGGAAGAGTTCATATTACTGTTAAGCTGCCATAATTTGATGCCACAAGGTTGTACTGGATGGGAAGTCAGTTATGTTCACCTTAGTCTTTCTTTTCTTTTTTTCTTTAAAAAATAAAAGGGTAATGACCAAAAAACCTCAGCTCTTTGGTGATTTATGATCTCTTTCCACTAGAATGGTTTCCTGTCCTTGAACCAAACTTTTCAAATACAAACACTACTGCAAGACATTTCTTTTCAATCAGGTGCATATTTTTTCGTCTAGTGATAGTGACCTTCACAGACAAGGTACCGGCTGTCCCTTTTATAGGAATGATCCTTCAAGCCCCATCTCCCTGCCATGATGTTGTGTGATTGCTTTTTCATTCACATAGTTCTTCAAGGTGGGATGGTTGGTAATAAGCTTTATGCTACTTCTGATGGCTGTATCAAGTTGAAAGAGACATATTCAGGCTACATCTTCATTTTGCATCTCTCAGGAATGCATTGCTGGTTTTAGCATTACTAGGAGCACCCATTCATTTGTTTTTAGTGAAAGCAGTGATTGTCTTTCCTGTATTCCCTGAAACTTCGGTGTGTGTATTTGTTCTTTGGTGGTTTTGTACATAATTATACCCTGTGTACTTCTTTCAGTTTTATGATCATTTAATTTGGTTTGTCTGGCAGTAGCTTTGCATTATTTTCTTCTATAAATCTGAGGAAATTTTCATAGTGCAGAACATGGACTAATGTTTAATTGTTTGGGCTTTCTACGTGTATCTCTCTTTCTCTATACCTACTGCTGTCCTTGCTTTCCACACAGGGCACCGCATTAATATTATACATGCAAAGCATTATCTTCCAAGCCACTGATCTCTGTTGTTCCCTACTCCAATATGGTGCATTATTTTCTTGTCTGGAAGCTGCGACATAATTATTCCCTTTACCACAGTTTGTGCACGTGACCCGTTGTACAAAGCATTACTATGTTTTCTTCCCGATTCCCACGTCTTTGTGTTCAGCACAGTTTTGTACTTATACATTTCTTTCTTACCTTCTGTGATACTGGGTGAATGGACTCTCAGCCTGCACCATACGTTATCTCTGTTTGAATGTGGCCTTGCTCACTAGCTTTTTTTTTCATCTGTTTGTCTTCATAGAGTTCCTGAGTACTTATGTGTTTCCTATATTTGTATTTCACCTTATTAATCTATTGCACAGTAGTTCATCTTTTTAAGATTTCATAGGGTCATGACTTGGCTGTTGAATGTGGATTGGAATCCTACCAATTCCCTTTTTCTCCAGATTCATCATTCCTCTTTGGCTTATGATGGACATTGTGGATTTAAAATGCTTCTAAAATTTTACAGAGATCCTCCCAGTTTGTGCTGAAAAATCTAAATGCTGTTTGTAGCCTTGGGCAGCAGCCGCTGCCCATTACAGATGATAACGTAGCTGCTCTTATTCTAGATCTCTCTATTCAGCTTCACTGCAATTTTTCATCATGATCAGGATTCCCAATTTCTAACTAAATTCTTTTCACGTCTGCCTGCTCAGGGACAGGGCTCTGGTACCTTGCCATGATCATTGTTTGCTCTTTGTGTGTGTGCAGGAGGGAGGTTCACTCTTCTTAGCTTCCGATATCATGTGTCTGAAGGAGCTAATTCCTTTCTGTGTCACCAAGTTCGCTGCAGGAGAATAAAAGATGGAGCCAAGAAGTCTAACACTTGAGGTTTTTCCTTTCTCTTTGTGTATTATCCCATCTCATCAAGCACTTTTTACATTCAGAGCTCTCTAGATGTTTTCTTACATGGGAATATGCCATAAAATCTCCTGTTGGGTGGCAGCATAATCGTAAAATAGCAAGCTTGGGAAAATAGCTTTTATTATCTTTTTTTTTTTGGTTAACTCATCTGAAAATGAATCGGAAAGAGATTGGTTACCTCATTAATGAACATTTGTATAATCCTTGGAAACTTGTGAATGAAAAACTTGATTGAACTGCAAAATCGATGATAGCTATGGCTGTCTTTGTTCACTCTCAGCTTTATTATTGCAGCTGCACTCTGAGCTGTTTTCCCCTCTTTGCCTGCACTTCAGCACTTTCTTTTCAGCACAGAACAGTCTCAAAAACTTGGGTTTTTTTTAAGAACATCAGTATAGTGCTCTGTTAGACCAATGTAGCCCACCACTCTGTTCCAGTAGCAGCAACACTCCCTTGCGGTCCCCAGCATCAACCATCACTGGCTGAGGGGTATTAAAGGTACATTCCTGCCTCTTTCCTTTATCATCTGTTTATGGGCAGAAGAATTACTCCTCCTTTTGCTGTAAGATATATTGGTTGAAGCTTATCAGCATTGAACTGTTTGACTCTTTGTTAGCCTGTGAACCTGCTCTTAAATGGTCTGCCTTATTTTGCGTTTGATATAATTTGCAGTGCTTGCTTACTTAGGACCGTTAAATATTTTAAAAATAAAATCTTCTCTCTGTCTGACACCGATATGACTCTTGACAGCATCAAACTTAGTTGCACAGAACTGCTGGATCACGTTGTGCGCAAGTTAATCTCCAGAAAGGTCCAAGGTTTCCCTGGTGATTCACCCGGAGTCTGTTCCAGTGTCTGTGTCCCCTTCTCTTGGGTGGGCCCTAGGACGCTTAGCAAATCCTGTCTGTAGTCTGTCCCCTGCCCTGACCCCTCTTGTCAGTAATTCCCAGGTATGGTGCCTTTTCTGTGCTCTACTCTGAGCTCTCACTGATTTCAGCTTCAGCTCTTCCTTAGACTGAAAGCTGAGATGACTGTGGATACAGAAGCTTCTGCAAAGGGTCCTCGTGCTCTGCTGAATGGGAGCAAGCCAGTTGTAATGTAGAATGGAAGACGGATAGCTTTTGCTGGACAGTATGGTCCAAAGTGTGTGTTCCATGTGCAGAGGCCCCGATCAGAGTACAGCAGTTTGGGAGAGGATGAGATATCTCTGCTTTCCTGTACTAAACCTTGCTTGGCTGCCTGATCCCTATAGTTTCCCACTGAGCAGGGCTGAGTCTGTACAGCTCCTCTTCCACTTGTGGTCGTGGACAGGAGCTGGAAAGGAAGAGATGCTGCTTTTATTAAAAAGTTTGCTTAGTTTGTAACTTCTAGACACTTCAAATTTTAAGGTTAGTTATTCCTAATTCCCAGTCCTTGTCATTAAGCTGTCGCCTTAGAGCTGACCTCAGAGATGTTTCCTTTCCCTTTGCTGTTAAAAATGAATAAGTTAAGTTATGGTGTGAGTTTCATCTTAGCAGTCTTCTCAAAGAATCCCCAATGATCAGAGATCAGGGTTGGTTTTTTTTTTTCCTTCTGGAAATAAATCAAGCAAATTCAATTTTGTTGCTGCTCTTTTTGATCTTAAGAGAGCACTTTCCCTTAGTTTGAATTTGTCTAAACTCTGGTTCCCTAGGGCATGTACATCACCTTGTGTGATAGAATTACAGTTGTCACTAACTCCAGGAGTCTTCCTTGGCCTGAGCCTCTCTATAAAAATCTCTATTCTGAATCGTACGAGTGATCTGAGTATCATGGCTTAGTGCCCTTTCAGGCAGGTGTTCCCATAATTTTAAATAATATCTCATGGAATCACAGAATGGTTTAGGTTGAAAAGGACCTGAAAGCTCATCCAGTTCCACCTTCCCACTGGACACCTCCCACTGGATTTGGTTGCTCAAAGCCTCATCCAACCTGGTCTTGAACACCTTCAGGGATGGGGCAGCCACAGCTTCCCTGGGCAACCTGGGCCAATGTCTCACCACTCTCATAATGAAGAAATTCTTCCTTACATCCAGTCTAAACCTGCTCCTCTCCAGTTTATAGCCATTGCCCCTTGTCCTATCACCACAAGCCTTTGTGAACAATCCCTCCCCAGCTTTCCTGTAGCCCCTTCAGGTACTGGAAGGTCACTATACGTTCTCCTTGGAGCCTTCTCTTCTCAAGGCTGAACAACCCCAACTCTCTCAGCCTGTCCTCATATGAGAGGTGCTCCAGTCTTTAGATCATCTTTGTTGCCTCCTCTGGACCCATTCCAACAGTTCCATATCCTCCTTATCTTGAGGATGAAATGTTCTATAGGAAGTAGATTTGAGACATGGAAAAGGTTTCTTGAGACGGAAGAGGCAAAGTTGACCCCTTGACTATGGCCCTGCGTCTTACAACTGCAGTGAATATTTGCAGAAATATACTGTGGTATTAACTGAGATCTATTGATTATTTCTTACATGTACTGTGGATTCAGAGAGTAAGATGAGCAAATCCTTGTTTTTCTTCTCAGCAGAAATGTCAGGGAATAAACATTGGCTACCTTTACCAGAATTTCTGCTAGCTAAAAGAAAAAGCAGTGCTTTGAGGGAAGTGGCAATCTCTATAAACAAACTAAAAGAAAATTGATTTTTTTAAAAATAAAGCTTGTTTTCTGTTATATATGCCTGTGTTGCAGTGTAATTTCTTCTAAAATTACAAATAACAAAGTCTTAAAGCTGAAAAACATGTTCAAACCTACATTATTCTTGTTGTACGTTATATTACCCTTATTTTTTTCTTCACTAATGCTCATACTGCAAAGAAAGATTATATTAATTAGTTGATGGTATGTAGCAGAGGTATTCAGGTATGGAACTTTAAGATAATCTAGGACTGGATTGTAGATCATCATAATGTTATTATTTCAAGTGATTTGTGTACAATAAAGGTCAATAATGCACTGGAAAATGATGTTTAATTTTTCTTTAAAGTTTAAAAAAAGGTGTGTTGCGCTTTGTCATCAATTAGCAGCAGGAGGGCAAATTATAGTTACATTAAACACTGCTTGCTATATAAATCACAAATCTTGTTAGCAAAGAATTAATATCATAACTGGTGATTTAAAAACCGCCTTTAGCTCTGAATAAGGATTGGCTGTAGACATATTTTCGCTTCTTCAATACTATTAAAATAGATCTCTTTCTAGAAAGAGCATTTCTGGTGCTAGCAAAATTAATTATCTGCTCTTTTATGAAGTCGTAGTGTCTTTCTTAGCCTGAGTTGTTAAATGGTAAGGTGCTGTAGAAAAGTCTGGTTTTCCTTTCCTCCATCTGTGGCCCTGATTCTAGACATATTTTTAAATTATTTTTATTAATAATGGAAAAACTTTGTTGTATCACCAAATCACACAGCTAGTTTTCTCCCTTGCATTGGCTGTTTGGATGCAGACGCATGGAAGGTGCGTGCCTTCTCAAATGTGGATTAATAATAATAACATCAAGGAATTCTTTTCCCCTCCAGCATTTCAAATCTAGTACATTTCTGAGACAACAGACAAATTACTCAATTGCATGCTCCAAGACTCAACTCTTGCTGGCTAACCAAGTAGGACAAGACATAGAACAAAAATGTCCCTTTCTTATTGTTTTCCTGTGTCACATTCGTTTCCTCATGGATTCTTTCAGTGTATTGACAACCTCAAAATGGAGCTTATGCAAACAGTAACATGTGGTTTGTGATGTATGTTGGGGTTTTCTGGTTGGGTATTTTTTTGCGTGGGAGGGTAGCATTGTGTGTGTCAATGCGAATTCAAGGCAGTCCACTTATCCTGAAGACATCCCTCTCCTCCTTTATTTGTTTTGTGGTCACACTTGGTCTCTTTTTCTTGCTGACCTCGCACCCATCCTTCTCTACTGCTCACGACAGAGTGGAAAATGCTACACTAAGAACACAATCTTAAAAAACTCTTTTTTAGCGTAAATTTTTGTGATACCCTCTCTTATCCCAGAATTGACCGAACTCAATTCCTGCTCTTATATACTGTGAGGTCTTCAAAAGCAGTTTAAGCCTATTCTCTCTTATTACCGCCTGTAGCTTTGGTTTGAGACAAATATGCTACGCAAGTATTTTGTGGCTCTTTTGTAATAATGCTGCTAACAATTACTTAAAGACTCTTCCTAATTTATTGCAGTTAGGCTTGATCAAAGCTTGATATAAGCAGACGTTATGGCTGGACACTTGTGTTTATTTAAACTCTCATAGCTTAGAGGACTCAATTAGAGGAGAAGAACACATAATGATTGTATGCAATGCAGGAGAATAAAACAAATTATTTCCACAACCTCTATAATTTTTTAGATACGTTCCATTTGGTTAACAGATGTGTTGTTCTGTGGTTCTTCAAGCTATTTCGCATTCTGTTTATACATTTTTAATGTTTCTGCAAGCCACAATGTGGAGGCGTTAGATACAAATTCAAATTAATGTTCTTGCTATTTTAAAGAAAGAATCCATATTATTCATGTCTGTCTTTCTCTGTTCCTTTCACTTTACCTGGTTGTTTCATCATTTCAAAGGCATTTAATGCAGCCTTTGGAGATGTAAAGAAAGATTAACCTTGCAGTGACTTGGACCTCTTTTCTTTGTCAGCCCTGAAGAGGTCCCTAACACAGACTATATTCCCGCCAGCACTTGTTGGGTTGAGTTGAAGACATGGAAAGAAAAAAACATCTCCCCAATATTGTATCAATCCCAGACAACCATAAGGTGTTGTACTGGATGGATGATATTCCATAGTAGAAACTGTATTCTAAGTAGATACTATCAGGAAAAAACCCAGAGATACTTAAAATATTTCATGTTATGTCTTGCATTTTCTTGTGCATGTGGCTGTGAAGTATCAAGTCAGCTTTTTTGGCATGATCTTATAGGCCACAATAGAGCTTTCCTGAAGCTGTATGCTAAAAAGAACTGATAGCATTAAAAAAAAAAGACACTGGTTCTTAAACTGCTGAAGTAAGTGTATTTTGAACGCTAAATTAGGTTGGAATAGGATTAGCCAAAGTGAACTTTGACTTGTTTGGTAAAACTGTTTAAAAATCTGTTTTTGCTTGTGGAAAATATATGTTCAAGCTTAACCTTTTTATTTATTCTGAGTGTCCCAGACAGGGGTGGCTTTTATCTTGCAGTTAGTGGGGTCTTATCCCTACCCAAACTTTACAAAAGCGGCACAAATACTTACTGGGCGTTCTGCATTGACAGTGAAGTGCTGTGGTGGTATAATGGAGTGAAAATTGGAGGACAGTATGATGGCATTGAATAATTTCTGTGCAACAACTTGTTGCAACCTCTACTGTTCATACCACAGGTCTCTGATACCTTTGTGCTCCTTCTCCTGAGCCTGCAGGAGGATTTTCATGTTCTGTCCCAGGAACCTTGTGCTGGGTGTGCACTTTCTTTATCTGAGCACCAAGAGGGGATGTGTAGGAGAAAGTTGTGATGTCTTCTGCAAAATATTGGATGATATTTTTGTTTTGCAGGATATAAATGTTCTGGGCTATGGTATACCTTTTGCACATGAATTTGTTCTCTTTAACATCTGTTGTATTACACTTGCATGTGTGTCTACTACAGAATCTGAGATCTCCACCAATTAAGAATTTTACAGGCACCATTGATCCTAGAATAAACTGAGTTGATTACAGCATTGATTAATAGCGAACATTTTGAACCAAAAATATGAGCTTGTCTAACTCACGCAGATGTAAATGGAACTTTGATAATCTTTTATAGAATCCTTTTGTTGATTATACACTTGCTGTCTAACTTTCACTTCTGTTATTTTTGAATTTTGAATGTCAGAACAAATGTCGATAAAGGTCCCTCAGTCAAATAACAGGTTTTGTTGTTGTTTTTTTTCCCCTGACTTTTTCAATTCTAGATCATTTCTGAAATACTGGTAGTCTTGCATTCCTAATGTGTGTCTTATCTTTTTGGTCTATCATTTGTTGTCTTTTGTTCTCTATTGGTAAACAAGAGTGGGACGCAAACCCACAGACCCTTTGCAGTGGGTTCTGCCAAGGGCTGTGCCAGGCCAGTGGTATCACTTCCCAATCGAACAGAGGCAGAGATTTATGCGTGCAGTCTGTGAACAAGAGTGGGTGATGCGGTTTCTCCTTAAGGAACATGAACTTCCATTGCTCTCAGGCACTTTTCCACATGATATCACTCTTGCAAGCAGTCAAACCATATTGTTTTTATTTTCCAACTGTCCTGCCTTTCAGAATGTGGCTGTTCCTGGAGCACCTAATGACGCAAAGCATGGCTGGTGACCCCTCACTAGAGCCATGTTCTTGTGAGGTAGTTGATGAGGGTGGATTTCTTTACTACTTTCTACAGTTTTTTTTCTTCCTTCCTTCTTCCTTTTTATTTTGCTTGTCAGAGACACAGAAGCCTTGAGCAGTGATGACTGCGTGTGGTATGTGGCACTTTGCGTTTGTTTGATTGTTTTAATCTAGTCAAACGAACACAAAGAGGAAATATATTGGAGATGGTTGAACAATTTGAGTAAAGTTATTTGGGAGCAGCTAGAAAATATGGAGCAAGTGAGTGACTTGTGCTTCTTTGTGGATCACCTCTTCTCCCAGGGGGTATATGTGTACGCGTGTTCCTTCACACACACACAATTCCTTTCAAACTACTTTATAGCTAAATTTATTGACAGTATTAGCCAAGGGAATAAGTTGACCTCATAGATCATCAGTGTTATGTCACTATTATTTACGATCCCATGTTAAGAAACTGAGGCAAGGAAGTTGAAATGATCCTGCCAAGGCCAGAAAAGACATCAGCAGTTTCTGACTACAGGAATGCAGCTCAGGCTCGTTGTCTCCTCCAAAGGACTCCTGGGTAGAAGGGATCTTTTCTTTTAAAAATCTGTATTTAGTTTTAGTGAAGGATAGTAAAGCCTTTCTCTATTTGTTGGGTTAAAAAAAAAAAAAAGAAAAAAGAACAAAGCAAAGCATAACAAATTACTATATTGGTGCACGTATATTATGGCTGCTTTGACATTTATGTTTTCCAAGCTGATAGATGAATGATTTCTGTGGAAGTAAATCAATTGCACCAAAACTCAAAGTACAGAGCAGCAGGGTCTTCCTAGTCTAAGAGAACAGAGGTTTTGAAATAATTGGTAATATTATTTAAAGGCATTTCTCTTCTAGAAGAATTTGCCAGAGTTTTTTTGGTCCTAAACCACATATGATAAATTGCACCTTGGTGTTTAGTGTAAATATACATTCAGACTCCAAGAAATTACCAAGCTTTATTCTGAGCAAGATAATAAGAAATTTCCTGAATTCTTCCCAGACTTTTTGTCCTCCTCTCTTCTAATTCAACCAGCTTTCTTCTGCCTAGCTCTGAATATTGTCATCCATACTTCACTTCAGCTTGTAACTTGTTGCAGTTTTCTTGCCAGCAGAAAGAGATCTTTTGTTATTTTTATCGATTTTTTTTTACGTCATGTATATTTTTAAGCCTTTCCTTGTGATCAGTTGTTGATAAAACACAAAGGCAAATTGTGTGTAGAAAGAATGTGCTAAGCATCACAAAAAATTCTGAGAAATCATTAGGTAATTCACTGATTAATTTCCTGACTGAGAGTTGTGGGAAAACATTATTATGTATTATGACAGGGTTTGTAGGAAAGGTATTTAAAGAGATTTTGAAAAATCTATGCAAGCACTTTTGACGAGAAATTTGCTTTCATGCCACAATTTGGATAGCAAAACATTTACGTGCTTTCACTGGCCCCCTGTGGATTCCCAAATGATTATTCTATCATCACTAACTGTGAAACAACATGAAATACTATTATTATATCCATCTACTGTTACAAAATAGCAGTGACTAATATGTATACCCCAGTGCACAGTGAATTTATAGCATACACCGCTCTTAAATCTATAAGCACTATGTGGTCTTTGGGGAGGCTGTCCTTTAACGTAACATTGGAATTAAACTGTGTACAAAAGTATCTGAAGCTCTGAGGCTCCTCTTCATCTGTCCTGACCCAAATGCTTAATTTGGAATAGCTCTTAGCAGACTGATGTGATATTTCATAGAATTGTAGAACAGTTTGGGTTGGAAGGGACCTTAAAGATTATCTAATTCCAACCCCTCTGTGATGGGCAGGGAGGTTTCCTGCTTTGGGAAGGACTGTATTGAACAGTGGGATTAGTTGCATCACCATTGGTGCCTAATGCCGTTTCACCTGTTCCGGAACAAGAGCATGCACAAGCAACTGGTAGGAATGATGTAGTCTTCTTGGAAAGTCAGCTAGAGGCTAAGGCTTGTGGAATGGTGATGGGTACATGTGTTTAGGCAGCTGATGTCCACCTAATCTGTCTACAGTATTTGTCAGAATAAAGATCATAGACTCCTAATAGGAAATAGCTGACCAAAAAAATCAAAGCTAATCAATCGGCTCTGGTACAGTTGCAGCAACAGGCGATGCTGGTCTGAGAAGATGAAAAACAGGTTTTGTTTTCTTCCGGTGCAGGGGAAGAAGGAGGGAGAGTGGGAGAAAAATATGTAAGGACAAAGAAGGACTTTTAATACTTATTTTCAAAACAGAAGTGGGGATTTTTTTCACCCTTCATTAAGGTTTCTCCTATTGAAATATAGGTATGGGAAAGAAAATGCAGTCCCCATGGAAATCAATAGGAGTTCTCCTGCTGATTTCAAGGAAGAAATCTTTGATCACATACATATAAATTACCTACCTAGAATTAAGAAGTCTGTCCCTTGCTCTAATATGCATGCCCTCATGGTGTGTTTTCATTGCATCTGCTTCCGTAAAACTGGAGGCTTTCAGATGAGGCCTTTTTAAGTATATCTTTCTCTGTATGGAATTGACTTCCCGACGATATCTTTTTTCTGATACCATTTGTTCTAGCACCTTTTCCACCGGCTTTCTCCCAAAGCATGCTGGTTCTGGGCACCGGATAGTTTCTCTGTAACAGAGATGCCTGGATTGCAGTATGCTATAAGAATGTAGTTTCTAAAGCTGTTGGGGTAAAGATAAATAAATCATAAATTCATGTGTAATATTTATGTTGTTCCCTTGGAAGTCTGTTCAACAATGCAAAGTTATACTGGTAAGAATCTTCAGTGTTGAGGCTTATGGAAAATATCTAAATATCTGTCTTACACATTTAAGTCTGGGTTTTTAAATAGCTGTTTTTCACACTAACTGAATGTTGCCAATGAGGGAAGTGACATAAAAGAATGATTCTTAAGCTAATGCTCTTTGCAGTTTCCCTGTGTATTCTCTCTCACATAGATTTCTGCAAAATAAGTGCTGCAGCTTCCAGAAATTCTTGTTTACAACTACCTTATTTTCAGAATTAACTTCCTGCAAAATCTATTGTCTCCTTAAAAGCGGTGGTGACGCAGCTTTCTTCTGCAATCTGTTGTGTGGCCTCTCTGCCAGCACTAAGGTAGTTTCTGAAGGGAGCTGTTACCAAAAGCAATGAGCTGCCTCGTGCTGTTACTGTTATTCACAACCTTTAATTCAAAGGTGTCACAATAAGAAAGTGACACCATCATCTCAAATAGCATTTTGCTTATTTGCTCCTTAGAAGCGTCATTGACCTGCGAGGAAACTATAGGATGACCGGACAGTTGCAACACCACATACTCAAAGGCCAGAGTAGTAAAACATATTACTAAATGTCAATGAATACATTTAGGCATTGGGATTCAGGAAAGGTACCTTGTTTTCAAGACTTGGATTGAAGAGAACAGAAAGCAGCACACAGATCTATGCCAGAGACACGGATCAATGGAGGACACTTTTTAAAGATGCATAGGTCTAAAAATCTTTTAAAATGTCTTTTGGAGGACTAGGAGAGTTGGCAATTAATTTTGCATTGACTGGTTGTAAAATATACACAATTAAGGGAGTATCTTCAGTTGCCAGGCGATTAAGATTCGGGAACTGGAACAGGTACACATGCAGGGCCATTATTCTATCATCGATGTGTGAGCAGAACAGCCAGTCCTGTGCACGATGCCCTTGCGTCAGCACAGAGCCCGTGGAAGGCAATTACCAGTTACAGAACTGGAGCACGCTTCCATTTTTACTGAAACCTCCCAGGGGATTATATTCTGCCTCCAAAGAGATGAGCCAGGGATTATGGATGAGACAGATTTAATTGTTAAACAGTAGCAAAAAAAGTCTTCCCTTCTTCTTTTGCATTCAATAAAAGGGCTTATTTTTTTATTATTTGATGCCCAAAACACGCTAAGTGCAATGGTAAGAAGAAATACCAGTCAAAGTGTTTATATGATCATAAACCTTGACACAGGGTGTTAAGAACATCTCAAGCAGAAGAAAGAATAAGGTTATCAAACTACTCATTCTTATATTTTTCCTTTTTTTTCAGGATAGTATGACTAACTGTTTATTTATCAGGCAGTGAACTAACCCTCAGTGCTTAAATTAAATGAAGTAGAGACTTCCTCACAGTTTGACAGAGGGAGAGCCAAATTTCTGCTTTTGGTGTTATTTCTGGATCAATACCAACAGCGCAGCATCCAAGTTAAAGGCAAGAGTAACTTCCAACAATGCTACTGCTCTGTCAGTAAAAAAGAGTTTGCACATTCGCTGAAGTGAATGACAATGAATTTTGTTGGTCAAGCTCTTAAATGTTATCTTCCCAATGCCTAACTCTATTCCTTTCCTAGATTTAAAAATGTCATGCCAGCTCCTTTCTTTAACTCATGGTTTTTTTCAAGGAGTGTACTTGAACAGGAATTGATGGCACCTGATACTTTCAAACACAAGGGCCTTTTTATAAGTGTTTTTTTAGCTGTGCCTCTTTCTGTATTTTAAGCATGTAGCTTTGCAATTTGGATATTATATAGATAGTGAGAGTTACCTCAGGATCTGCTGCATGACCACACTGTCCTAACCACTGTGCGAGTCTGTGCAGAGATATGGTTGCTCCTTTGAAGTTATATAAAGTTTATTGCTATGCATTGCTATCTGTTTCAGCAGGGCAGGAAATCAAATGTCATATCACACATAGGTGAATATTTAATTTGTTTTGATTTATGCTGTTTTCACAGCTTTTTTTAATCTTTTCCCAGTTTAATTTTACCTTCACTGTCTAAAGCCATGCAGCTCAGTAACAGTTGTGCCTGTACTAAATGGCTGAGTTAAAAGGCTGTATTAATGCTTGGGCAACTCACAGGGGTATATGCACATGTTATTCTATTTGGATTGCATTAAATGAGTTTTCAGAACCATATGGCAACGTACCTTAACTATTCTTCCTGAAATACTCTAACAGTTGCAGCCTTCTGTTCTAATTAGTTACATCTTCTGAGCTTTACCAATCCACTGGAAAAACTGCACACTTAATATTGCTTAAATTTTACGCAAATGCCTTTTTTTTTTCTTGTGGGTGTATTTTAATACTCTGTGTGTGTGAAATGCAGGAAGCTTCCTAGTTACTTGCTTTACTTTTAATATCTCCCCAGACAATACATCGCTCTTTTGAAATGGTTTCCATTGTTTATCGCAGTCAAAAGTATTTCTGCTAAATTGTTGGGATTTCATAGGTTGTCTAAGTCATGAAAACATGATTCCTTTGAAACTGGAAGAAGATTTCATTGCAGAACTACCATGAAATATATTTGCTATGTCCATTCTGCCGCCCCGGGGCAGGGGGAAGCTGAACAGTGTTTCAGATGGGAGCGTGCTAGCCCATCATTTCCAGGTGTTTGCATATTCTTCTGGAATACATTCTTCCTCTCCTGGAACACCTTCTTCTTAAAGGAATTGGTGTTACATAAATAAATCAGTCATTTATGTAACAGCTTTTTAAAGGTAGTCAAATCATTCCCGGAACACAGGTGAATAATTACAGGGGTTTGCAAAGTTTTCTTTTGTTCTTATACCTTTTCTCTTGCGATAGCAAACTCAGCAGTGTGTTCAAGACCACTCAGCTGTGCCGCTTTACACACTTTTCATTAACAACTGTGATAAGAGAGGTATGTTTTATACTATCCAGTATATTAAAGGTGGAGCGGTGCCTGCATTGTGTGTAAATTTTAACTTGCGTCTTAAAAGGGAGTATCAATTTCATTGCTTTTACTATTCAAAACAGCTCAGAAAAATGGAAGAAACACTGAAAGTTGGTTGGCATGAGCATGTGAACACTGCTAACTTTTTGTAGAAATTAGTAGGTTCTTTGTATTTCCATGCGGAAGAGAAAGAAAATCCCTACCATAGGACCTTTTCATCAGTGAAAAGAGAAACTCCATTCTTATGCTCCCAAAGGCATTGCAGAAGTAGAATAATATAAGCTGTAATATCAAATCGATCACATTTACATTTCAAAAGCATCCTTCATAAAGGTGCCCCAGAGGGCTGTATCCAGCTAATAAAAACACAAATAAAATAAAATATTTAACAAGCTTTATCAAGCACAGGTAGGCTGTGCATGTTTTATCAGCCTGACCTTAAAAATGGACAGCAAATCAGAATTTTTCAAAGAAAATTTTAAAAAGAAAAAAATCCAAGCTAGGGACCAAAGAATACAAACACACAGAGCAAGGAATCCATAATATCTGCTCATGGATTAGAGAGGAAAGCCACTGGGACTTGACAGAGATATTGGCCTGAGCGAGGTACAAGGATGGTCACAAAGGCATGAAATACCACAGCACTGCACTGAAGAACGGTTGTTTTGCTGGAAAAATAAAATAGAGCATTCTTAATTGATTGTTTGATACGGGACTAAAATTGTGCTATCAGACACTGAAAACTAAACCAATTTCTTAAATTTATTCCCAGATTACTTGGAAGGAGGTTGTAGCAAGGTAGGTGTTGGTCCCATTTCTCAGGTAACAAGGGTTAGGAGGAGAGGAAATGGCCTCAAGTTGAGCCAGGGGAAGTTTAGACTGGATATTAGCAAATATTATGTCGCCAAAAGGATTGTCAAGTGTTGGAAGAAGCCGTCCGGGGAAGTGGTTTGAGTTGCCATCCCTGGAGGGATTTGAAAGACAAGTAGATGTGGTGCTTGGTGACATGGTTTGGTGGTGACTTGGCAGTGTTAGGTTTATGGTTGGACGCTGTGATCTTAAAGGTCTTCTCCAACTGAATAGACAGGGCCTGATCGACAGGCCTAAAACAATATAGGTGACCCATGGATGATTTGTGTTGCATTGCTGTGTGTAGTGTTTGAGCTGTAACATCTCACATTGCTATTATCAGTAGAATTGTGCTGTTTATTCTTAATATGTAGAGCGTGAGAAAATACATCTTAGTCTCGTTATCAGTAGAATTGGGCTGTGACACCTTAATTGCAGCTTCTCCTGTGTATGCAGGACGAGAAAAACATCAGCATGAACATGAACACTGCATGAAAGGAGAAGAACTATGCAGCAATGTTGCACCTCAACAGGGTAGTTTATAGATAAGAGATATCCAGCTGTCCCCCTCTCCAGGATAGGGAGCAATGAAGCAGCCGAGACCAGAAATTCTGTGGTTTTAGAATGATGAAAGTAGTTTGTTTAACAATATAAAAGCTGGACCCTTTTGGAGTGAACTTTGGAGACCCAATCTACGAGTGGACAGATTGTGTAGTCCTCAATGTCCCCATTGTCAGGGACAGGCTCTCCAAATCTTTGCTGCAAAAGGGGCTCCCCAGAGACTGTGGATCTGTATTATGATAATAGGGCAATTGATGATATATATTTCTTATTCTCTTGTAGTAATGATTAGATGCATTACCTATAAGGCTGTTATTGTTAACTCGTTGTTAATCACTACTAATCACTTGTTACCTTTCTTGTTTTAAAAAGTTAAGTAAAACCTGATTTCACAGAGTATTTGAGAGTTTGGGCTTTTATGCTGATCACAATCTGTGCTTAGCACCGTCTGGTAAATCACCAACCTGTGTTGGTAATCACCTGTTCTGTGATTACCACAACTGGGTTTCTCTTCCAGTTATGCTTTGAAAAGAAATGTTCAAAGCATGGAGACCTATGTTTAAAAATGGCAAGGGCAGGTGGCCTTGGATGGCCTTTGAGCCAAGGACATTTTAAGCTGGCCTTTCACCATAAACAATTCCATCCTATTGCTTTTCTTTAGCATCAGAAAGATTCTATTTAAAGGGTTTCAAACGGGGCAGACTCCCACAGTCAAGTGTTACCGTCTCTCCTTAGTTTCTTCAAGGTCTTTTGAGTTGCTCTCCAGGCAACTTATTTAAATATTTTTTTTTTTCTTTTTAGGTTGTAATGCTATATTTTTGCCCTGTATTTTTGCCCTGTATTTTTGCTGCTAGATGTTTTTCTGAATTGGACTAAAACTACTGCTACCAGTGGGGAAACAATAATTGCCCTTCATCTGGGAAAACCGTATGAAACAGAGATGTTCTTTTACAGAACAGATGGCAGAGTGATAGCAGCTTCCACTTCAAACATGAGCAAGCACAGGGTACATGTGGGCAGAGAGTTTCTTCGCACATGATTTTATGAAGACTTGTACGTATGGGCGAGTGAAGGTAGAAAGAGTACTTAGAGCAGTGAGAAAGGGCTATATTTAAAGCATGGGATGGAGTTACAAAATCTTTGGCAGTCTTGTCCAGAGGAAAAGCCAAAAAAATCTTTCTGCTTTGAATGACGTATAGGAAGAATTTTGCCAGTGTGCGAGCAAAGAAAATACCTTCTTTTACTTTCATTTCTGTTGTGTTCAAGGTAAGCCTGTATATTTTGGTGTTTGGTTAGGGGGATTGGTTTTATTTGTTGTTAGAATGAGATACGTGGTTCTGTTATAAGTTTCTCATCCTAATCAAAATAAACTGCAGGACTCACGAGTTGGCTAATGAATTCTGTCAAAAAGGATTATCAGAAAAATGAGTTCTGTGAATTTGCTCTCACGTGTTAGGGTTGCTGTAAGCAAAAAATCTTACTTTTCTCAATGGAAACATTTTGCTATCTGCTAATAGATAGGGGATTTATGTGAAAGCCCTGGTAGTCTTGTCTGACTGGTGCTGGGCCATGCCAAGCCCTGAACTTGGCTGTTGTACGTGCGTGGTGCCACTGGAACTTGCTTTATGGTGGCCACCGTTGAACAGCTATTGCACCACTAATAGAAGTCTGAGTGCTTTACTTGTGACCTTATGCAGACACTGAAGCACCTTTACATTGACTCGTTTGTCTTATGGACATATCACTCTCTAACCCTCTGTCCTAGAAACAATCAGAACAGACACCAACAGACTATCTAAAGTGAGTTTCTTAATGAGTAGAAAGTCATTCCATCACTACCGGAACTCATACAACCTAATTGCCTTGAGATGGAGATCTTACCTTATTGCATGCTTCTCTCCTCCTTCCTCCTCACGTAACTCTTGCTTTTCTGACTGCTTTCCCTCAGCCTTCATGAAACACTGTCTCCTTGCAGTACCTCTGATTCTTTTTCCTTTGTGTTGTCTCTTTTCCTTCATAGTAGGGCTTTCTCACATCAGTGCTATGTTAGGTCCTGAGCTGCAGGAGCCCTGGATATCTGACTGGTCTGTGTGTTGTGGTATGGACCAGAAGTCCGACGTGTATATCTTAAGTTATACCCCGTGAAGCAGATTTTCACAAACCTTGTAAGGAAATGCTATTATTGAGCATGGTGAATGGACGGGCAGGATATAGTGATCTATTACTTCTTTCCTTAGAACAGCAAGCTAAAAATCACAAATGAGAGGGAAGATGCTGGAAAAATAATGGGATTCTGCTCACCGCTTCTAGTGACCCATCAGCTGAATCTTGCATGCTAGTGCAGAGCCAATCAGTTCCAATTTTTTTCACGCCGGTATGAAGTGCCAGTCAAGGTTGTCGTGACAGATTTGGGTTTGTGACCAGTGGTTACATAGAAAGTGCAGGGCTAGGGTAGGAGTCATGAGTTTACTTAATATTTAGACAACTATGTCAATAAATATAATGACATATCCACCCACAATTGGTGGAAGGCCAAACAATTGTTGTCCTTCTCTCTGGGCATTCCTTCCTTGTCCCCTCTGCATGTATGTGTTTCTTTCTCAGTTTTCTGATGGTATCCTAAATTCATACTTCAACTTTTTCATTCTTCGAGCTAACTTTCAGTCTTCTTTTTAATCTTTTTTTTATTTTATTTGCATGTACATGTAAAAATTTGCAATAGACATTACCGTGAACCCGTGCCTCCCCTTTCTGTAGACAGGGTTTCATTTGTATCATGACTTTGCCTCCAGGAATTCTCACCCTGTATGTGTCTGTTGCTGCCATCAGCTCCAACATAGACCATTAGCGGCAGGGAGCCTTTTGCCCTAGAGTGCTCTTTTGATGTCCTCCGGTATTCTAAATAACATCAACGTGTAGATTGCCTGTCCATGTGTGGCTGTGTGGTATAGGAAATGTTAAGGCCCATTAAGTTTTTGTAGCAATTGAAATGTTTGCTAGAAGTGGTCTTGGGTATTTGAAGTGATATAAGGATGGGTATAAATAGTGGTATTTTGAAGTTTTGTTTCACTTAAACTTTCATCTCAATTGAATTACAGGGAAATTGTAGCAAAACTTTCCATCTAATAGGGAAATAGTTCAGAGACAGAGCTTGGTTTTAGAAAAGATTTGCAGAACGTGACAGCTCACAGAACAGGCTTACTGGGGATGAGACAGATTTCACTGGTGGTCTTCCTGTGGTTTGCACAAAATTCAGTCTGAAGCAATCGATTAGAACCCATCGATCAGAAAATTACTTTCCATAAAAGACTGAGGTTTTTGTTTGAAAATAGGAAGAATATGAAAAACAGAGCATGGGTTGTTTTTTTTCCTTCAATTTGTCTTGCCTTATAGGAACAATATAGCCTTTCCCACTGCCTTTGCTATTTCCATCTCTTAATACATATTTTCAAACAAGTGAAACAACCTTTAAAACAAGAGTTATGAAGAACAGTGCTGTGAAGCTGGAAGGGATGCCTACCTGAGTCGACAGGACAAGAGGGAATGGCCTGAAGCTCCGCCAGGGGAGGTTCAGGTTGTATATCAGAAAAAAATTCTTCACAGAAAGAGTCATTGGGCACTGGCAGAGGCTGCCCAGGGAGGGGGTCGAGTCACATTCCCTGGAGGTGTTTAAGGAACGGGTGGATGAAGTCCTTAGGGACATGGTTTAGGGAGTGTTAGGAACGGTTGGACTCGATGATCCAATGGGTCCTTTCCAACCTGGTGATTCTGTGTGTGTGAGTCAACTCATTCATCGGTGACATTTTCAGAGTCAGCCTCCTGTGCTCATCTCACTTTTGTGGAGGTGAATACTCACTGTCTATAAACAAAATATTTCAGTCAGGAGAGTTCCTGGTTGGGAGCTAGAAGGCTATAAAATTGCCAGTGACTTGGTCTTTGCCTTCTGAAATGGTCGAGTTTGCACACTTACTGGGTGTCTTTCTTACTGACAAACCCAAACCCTTGTAAGACAGAGCTTTCCTGAAGTATGGTCTGAAATATGTAGATATTTTAATACTGTTTTAATCATAGGTTGTTTTCCTTTTTGCCTGAAGTAGTCTGTTCACGTGCATTAACTGGACACTTGCATACTTCTGGACTCCAGGGAAACTATGATCAAGTGGATGGTGAAAAACTAAGATATGTAGGTTTGGCCCAAGCCTTGTCCTTGTTTGACATTTGTCTCTTTACTATAGAATTTTCTTGAGGACAGGGTACAGGCAGGAAGGCAGGAAAATACAAGCATGACGTGCATCTATGGCAAAAGTTGAAGGGAAGAAATGTAAACTGAAAATATAAATGTTTTAAGAGTATGGAAACATATCCTTGGGTTTTTTTTTTTTTTGATAAGGGATGCATTTGAGGTAATTTACTCTTATCTCAAATAAATTGAATTAAATGAATGGGAAATGAAAGGGTATTCATTTCACAATTTGCTATCTTTCATCTGCATACAATATCCAAGGGTTTCTCTCAACAGCTGAAGTTTTAAGTGGTTCAGAAGCCTTGCTCACTCTCTATTTGCGAGGTAGATATAAGTTGAGTATTTCTGAGAGAGCTATTATCCTGCATAATAGATTTTTACCCTCCTTTTTACTATTTATTCACAAGTCAATAGTGTTGTTATAAAAGGAGCAATTCTTGGCCTCAGCAAATATAAACCGTATTCAAAATTTTTGTCTTCCTGATGATAAACAACTGCAAATTCCCAGAAATTTATAACAAGATGTTGATTGAATGAAGTCATTTCAGACTCTGGGACGAATTGAGGTCCAGTGAAGTGGATTGAGTTTTGGCAGGGTCTGTGATGCTTCTGGAATCTGCTGTTACTCTGAATGTGGCACAGGTTGGCTCCAGACAGGGACTTAGGAGCAATTCATGACTCCAGATCAGCGTTTGGTTTCAAACCAGTCACTACTTTGGCCTAAATTCAAGCCACGTAGGTTGAGAAACTGAGGACTCAGGATACCTTGCCAGTCTCTGTTTGGAATATGAGACCAATAGATGCAGTAGACTTGTGGGCTGGCTTGCATTAGAATGCAGATCAGTCTCTAATTTCTATGGGGTGCAAGTCTGACTTTGGGAAACTTAATATTTGTCTTTTGATTTGCCTATATTGCTCTGCCATATCCTTTTATTTTAGAAGTGGTGTATGTCCACAAATACTCGATTCTAGCTCTTCCTAGAAAGAGTGCATGGGCTGATTATTGGATTAAATCCAGCATAGGCAGTGGAGAATGATAAAACAGTGCTCGTAGGAGCTCTAACTCAGCTGCAGAGGAGCTTGTGGGAATCAGAGTATATTGCTAACATGGTAGCTTTTGCTATGAAGGTAGATCATTCCCAAAGGCAGATTATGACAGCTCATCTTTAAGGCATCTAAATGGCTTTGAAATTTCTAATCCCAGTGTGTTTGCTGCAGTTTAGTGCTATGTCAGGTTCAGCAGCACTCAGCTAACAGGAGCTTTTAGGCATAGTGGTGGGCAGTTATTGAAATGTTAGTAGAGTTTGTGAATCAAGGTGTGCAATCTAGTCCCAGTTCTATTTAAATCGCAAGATAAGAAACTAAGTGATGTGGGGAAGAGTAGGGGTTGCAGGAAAGGAGGTGGCTTTCCTCATCAGCAGATCAGATGAATAATCTTTGCTGTGGGACTTGCAGTGGTAATGTGATTAATACCATTTAGAAACCGTCTGAGAAACTGATGCAGATGCATCTGCCTAAAGAGGAAAAAAAAAAGGTAAAAAGCTTACCCCACCAACAGTATGTTTCTGAGCATTCCTTTTATTTTCTTTTTTTCTACCTCATCCTGGATTCAGTTTGATGGCTCTGATCCCGGTGCAAGAACTCAGAATTTGTGCATAGCAAGGCAGGGTTGGTATCTGGTTCACACAGCTGCAGTTTATAGTATGTCCACAGGATTTAAATACATCCAATAGTGCTGCATGCTTTTATATTTTATGTTGCACTCTTCCCAACTCTCCCATATCATTGTATGTATTATAGCCTTTTGATTTCTTAGCTTTCATTAGCAAATGGAACAGGATGCCTAACCCACAGTGCGTGACACGTGATGTGCTCTTTCTTTAGTTTTCAGGAGCTTAAGCAGAAATCGTCTCGATAGTCTGCATTGCTGTTTTGTATAGAGTACTGCTTTTGAATTTGAAGTCCAGAGAAGCGGAAACTGTGAGAAAGACCTGTGACCTGTCAACATAAAAATGACCTGAACGTTTCTTTGGTGGCAATAGAGAGGTTGTGTTATGAAAATAACTGAATGGAAGGTATGCTCCTTGCACTTGGGCAGTATTGACCTTTAAAGGATTGCCAGGTCAGTTTATAGAGATCCTGTTTGCAGGCTATGAAAATGATGTGGCACTTCATCCTCCTATTGCTACATTGAATTTTAATTTACCAAAGACAATTTACTTCTTTATTCACCCCCAGTATAAATGTGTATAGGAGATACTGCATGGAAATCAGTCCCCCACGGATAAACAAATATCCCAACAATTGATACTCATGCCTAACACCTGCCTTCTGAAGATGAGATGCTTCAACTATGCTTTCTCTAATCTAAGTTCCATGGCACTGAAAGAAACTCTGACGCTTGCAGCTTGTCTTTCAGAGAGCTGATGACAGCAAAAAAGGCCACATTTATTTAATGTGTCTCTTGACAAATAATACATCAGTTTGAGCTCTCACCCAGAAATTTAGTAAAGCTCCTTTCCTTGCTGCCTTTGAAAGGAGAAATTCTCCATCCATAAGCATGGAGGAGAAAATTTATGACTCCAATACTTGCCTTTTAATTTGAAAAATACCAGCACAACAATGGGAAGGTGTATTCTTTTTTTTCCCTGCAGTCAACAGCAGCAAATTCGCTCAGCTGTGTTTTCTACTCCCATAAAAATAAATATCCCACCGATAAGTGGATCTCCAAGTATCATCGTAGGCTAAGCATCTCCTTTCAGATCAGAGCGCTGTCCCAGAAGAGCTTTCTTGGTCTTACCTCAGGTTCTGGCACTTCAAGAAAATTAGTGATGCAGGTGGTAAATAAGTGAGGTCTCCCTGTTTTCACTCGGGGCTCTTGTGATAGAGCGAGTTTTGCAAAGGACCAGTAGACCAGCTGAATGAAGCTCACTAATAGCAGCATTTCTATTCTTTCTCCAGTGAAGCATGCAAAAGTTCTCCTTTTGCCTCTGAAATGTCTTACAGTGAGGCTGCATGATGTGCACAAACAGCTGCTTCCCTGGGGAGGGGTGAGACACAAGGAACTGCGGGGAGCATTAGTTTTGCCTATTAATGCTCTTCAGGAGAGCATTCATTTACTGTAGTTAAGAGGAGCTGCAATGAGCAGAGCGAAAGCACAGCTTCTGTGTCACCTCTCCTCTGTACTAACTGGAAGGAACCTAATGGCTTATGGAGAATGCTGGGACAAAGGAATGAATTGAAAAGCGATGTCTTTGCTGCTAACCCAATGAGTTGAGACCTAGGGCGTGTTGTAGTAGCTGAAAAGCAGAGCTAATGGCTATATAAATAGGTTAATACTTTGGTTAGTGATTGTGCTTTGAGACTCTAGACAGCTGAGGGAACTAAGATTTAAACCTGGTTCCTTCTGCATGGCAATATTTAATGATAAACCACCTCCACAACACGCTGAAATCCAGTAACCTTAAACAAAAGCTACGTATATACCTTTTGAGAGAACAGGCAGAAAGAAAAGGAGGCCTTGACAGGAGAAAAATAAGTAAAAAGTGAAAATAAGACACAAGAGAATAAAACCAGAAAGCGTGAAACAAAAGCAAAACCAAATCCACTAATAAGAGAATTGTCAGACAGGAAAAGAAAAAGAGAACAAACAGAGAGCAAGACAGAAGTAATGAGACAGGGGGGAAATCAGATTCAAAATGAAATCTGGTAATAAAAGAACTGTCAGACATAAAACAAGCCAAGGTATGACAGAGAAGAAAGAGCCAAGGAGACAGAGTAAGGCAATCTTTGAAGAATTAAACTAACTAGATGTGGCCTCCAAAGGTAATTTGAAGGAAAGTTGATGCTACTTCTGATTTCTAATGAAAGGTAAACTAAGAAGTATGCTTCTTTTATGCTCTAAGGGAAAAGGTATTTATATTTCTTTTGTTTTTAATAAGGAGTTATGCAAGAGAAATCAGTGGCATTTACATTGCCTTCACAACAAGGCAGTTTTGTAGCTACGGCCATGCTGAAAACAGTTAAACTAATAAATTGTAGTGGATTTTGTGGTTTGTGTGCTGAATCTGGTGCACTCAGATGTCCACTTTTATCTGCATTATTTAACCTATCTGCATAATTTTTCCTAATTTCAAAATACAGATTGTAATATGTAGCTATCTATATACCATTGGACTGGAACAGAATTGAAAATGTTTGTAAAGACTGTGAATGTAGAAAGCATTTTTTTACCTTGCCAGACATCATAAATGCTTTTAAATGTAGTAGAGACCTTGACAGTGGAAGCCACTGAGATAATCTGAGCTTTTCTCTGAAGACAAAGATGAAAAAAAACCAGTGGAGGAAGTGGACCGTTTTATGTAAGCAAAATAAACTCATTGACTTCATGAATCGAGGAATACTAATGTTCTAATAGGTTAGCTCAAGAAACCCAGAAGTCCAATTAAAATCTTTGTGATGTTGGGATTCTTAACACTCCTTATGCCCAAAGGGTATTATGCAATTAAAAATTTAAATGCATGTATTGGCAGTGCAGCTTCTGGACGCGTACTGCCCGCTTCACAGCCACTCCTCAGCAGCGACGTGAGCGGTGATTGCACGTGCGAATAGCTTAATGCCCTATGGAAACCCACCAGGTCTTTTCTTACTGAGTTTTGGATCAGATCGTAAAATGAATTCAACCGAGATGTTATCGGCATTTTCCTTCTCAAATCTTTGAATGCTTTTTTCCCCTTCCGCTTAAGGCATCCAGGGATATTTACGGATGACACTCGCACATTGTAGTTGCTTTCTTTCACTTGTTCAGAATGCAAAGTTTTTTCTTCCTCTTTTGCGCAAACAGTGAATTCAGTTCTGTGCCAATTTACCAGTGATACTTGCCAGTAGTTTAGCCAAACAGCCCCTTCCTTAATGTATGGCATTCTGCTTGACAGCTGCTTATTTTAGCTTTTTTTCTTTTTCTTAGCTAGGCGGCTAAAACTTCTCAAGTAGAAATAAAAACTAATATTAAGAAAGACTATAAATATTTCCTGATATACAAGAATATAGATGTTTGCACAAAGCGTTGCTATTTCTTAGGTACGATTTTTGGAGAGAAATAACTGAATCACTAATACAGGTAAACTGAGCAGGCGGTTGTGGACTGAATGCAAGGTTAGCACCGCTGCAGAGAGAAGTCAATCTGTGCCTTCCTGTGTATTGCAGTGACTCTTGGAGGAAGCTCTTCGGAGTTCTAGTGATGTTAAAAATAACTATTCATTCACTCTACTTTCAGTTTTGAGGGTAATGTAGAAGGCTGGCTCTGTGGGCACAATTGGGGTTGGGTTTTTTCTTCTTTTTCATATTCTTTTTTTCCTTTAGAAGACACTAATGCATTTTCTGTGTATGTGGAAACCGCGCGTTTACACTGGGATATACTTGAAACGGTATTTCTAGCCACATGTATGTAGCTATGCGAAAGTTAGTGGGAAGGTGACATTTGGAGAACTCTTCTGAGAACACTCAGGGTGACAGTAGGGGATGAATAATAGAAGTGGCGCTTGCAGAGAGTTTTCTCTAGTGAGGTTTGTCACGTCCTAAGTTATCATGTTTGATGCGCTCAAAGTAGCGAATTACCTCAAGGTACCTCACAATCAACCGCAGTTGTAGGTTGGTCTGCTGGGGGGGGCTCTTGGTGGGAAAGAGAAGCATTCAGAATATGTCTGGTCACTTGGAGAGAAAAAAATCAGAACTATAGGCTGAAAATATGACTCTATTCAGTAAATATTTGGGTTTGGAGGTATTTTCTTGCTCCTACTTGCAGTTTACAAAACGGTGCTTGCCTACAACACAGTCTCCAAGTGAAAGAGCGTAACAGAGCTCCTGAAAATGAGCTTGAATATAAGAAATTTGGTCTTCATACTAAAGTTCTGGATCTTAGACAATTCTTGAGATGAAACGCACATCATATTTGGTGATGAGGTTAATAATTTATATAACTGTATTGGAATTAAGCTACCTACGGTTTCATGTGCTTATAAGGCAACCACATGCAGAATAATGCCTTAAGGATTAAACTTTTGATGGTGGCAATAAATAATGTAGAAAATTCAAATGTTGAATGCAGAAGAGACTTCAATCAGGCAGAGCCCTGTTGAGATTTCTTTTCACTTCACTTTCTTTGTATTCTGTCCACTGTTGTTCCTGAAACTGTTGGGCCTCCTCTGGAAATTTTATCGTAAGCCATACATATGCTTTGGTGCAGTTTAAAAATTAATAATTGACTTGAAGGCAAAATTGAAGGCAAAATTAAATGCAGGAGGATGAGACCCCACCAGGGTGAGGTCCCGAGGTGAACCTCAGTGCATTTCACTGGAGAAATTCTGCCCTGAGTTAGCATGTAAATAACAATACAATAATGAAACCCTTATGGGATTTGAAATCAATAGGGCAGGACTAGAACTACACTTTTGTTGCATTTATTTTTATTTGTTTTAAACAGAGAGCTCTTTTATTAGATTATTAACCAGAAAACCCCACAGCAGTTTTAAGAGGTAGTCCAGCTAGAAAGTCCTGTAAAAACGTTAAAAGGTAGATGCAAAGAGAGGAATTCAAAAGCCGAAATGTCGCAGTGACAGAGTTGGTGAGCTGTGAAGCCTTTAACTCTGTATCCTTTGGGATTTTCTTTATATTGGAGCCATTAAAACCTTCATTTACCTGTCAGCTGGTATTTGTTAGCACCAAGAACTGGGCTCAAAATCTGGAGCTTCTATGTAGAAATGTGAAATAGATTTTGTGCTTCTAATTAGTAAACAGGGAAAAAGTTGAGCTTGCATGATGGGTGATGTTTCCATGCTCATACACACAGGCTTTGGTGCCACCTTTTCTGACTTTTTAATAGGTACACTTCTTAAGAACTGCTTTTCTTAAGAACCCCTTTCCTCCTCATCTGCAGCCATAGAACTGTTGGCTAAGATTTAGAAACTGGATCATTTCATAGGTAGCATCAGGAGACAGGTCTTCGTAGGAATGTAGGAACCAGACATCCCTTCCCTAGCATCCGAATCCAGTCAGTGCCCTTCTCAGGGCATATAAGGTCTTTTTTCTTTCACCATCTGGACAAGCCTCTGGGGTAGCCCCTTCCTTCTGTGTAGGGCTTAAACAGGGATGCTGAAAGTGTATCGAAACAGTTTTGTTTGGGATGGGTGATGCTTGAACAGGTGGTCAGTTAACTACTTCCTCAGCACAGTGCATGGTGCTAACTGTTATGAGAAGTGTTTTGCCTTAAAAATAAAAACACTCCGCTGTAATGAAAGAAAACTTCATTAAGCAGATTGAAATTGCTGACTGGTGACTCTTGCCTTCCCAGACTGATCTGACAAAACTTACTCTCAGCAATGAGGAAACAGTGTGCTGGTATGTGCCAGTGGTGCTGTAATATTGTTCTTTCTGAAAGGTCCCCGAGATCCCTGTGAGACACTCTGGGGCTGTACGTGCACAGTATTGATCAAGAGGCTGTTTGCTCCATATAACAGACAAAGAGTTTACTGATATCTACAATCTGCTCATTTCATGTGGACATTACTATCAAAGTCTCTTCTTTCAGTCTGCCTTGGACTGGTGCTCCATAGCAAGGAGACCGTTCTGCTATACCAGGGACCTGAGGCAGATGATCCCTCCAGTCCTTCAGAAGTGTGCCTTTCTGTGGTTGGGTAACACTCTGATGGCGGGTCAGAGAGGCAAGGCTGCAGATGACTTGTTTCTCCAGTCACACCTTTGCTACTTACAGACAGCTACATCTAATACAGGGAATACAATTATGGATAGATGCTGATGCTGATCCAGTTAACTGTTACTTGCTTGTATAATTTATCCCGTATCATAGAATCATAGAATCACCAGGTTGGAAAGGACCCACTGGATCATCGAGTCCAACCATTCCTAACACTCCCTTAAACCATGTCCCTCAGCACTTCATCAACCCATTCCTTAAAGACCTCCAGGGAAGGTGACTCGACCCCCTCCCTGGGCAGCTGTTCCAGTGCCCAATGACTTTCTGTGAAGAATTTTTTTTCTGATATCCAGCCTGAACCTCCCCCAGCGGAGCTCTCTCCATGTCAAGAGGCCAAAGTTTAACTCTTTGTTCGTGACGGTCTAAAGATGCTCTGAACTTCCCATTTGCTGAAAGGATTCAAAGCTGGCCAATTTTCTAGCGGTATTAATCTAAATTTTTCTGTCAGTGAAATTTACTCTAACTGAAACAAGAGAAATATGAGGAGCAGCCCAGTGTGTGTTGCTCATTTAGATATTATCAAGTCAGTAAATGTAATTTCTGTTGAAATACAAAGTCATTTACCTCTGCACATTCCTTTGCCAACAATTATTATTGCTCTTTGTTTATTATAGATACTAACTTTATTAGATTTTCTTTTTTCCTGGCATGGGATTGTAAACTTTGTAACACAATGTACCAGAAAACAAAATACAACAGGCGGAAAAGGCTAAAGGTGAAGATCTGACCTTTCAAAAAATCTTCCTATAGGCTATAGCTGGCTGCAACTGCCATGAAATATTCTGTTTTGCAAGTGCTATGGCTAGGAAAGAGCTAACAGCTTTTGTTTGGTCAGAGAGGGATGTCTCTTCTATCTGAAGAGAGAGAGTGGTAGAAAATCTGAAGGACAAATTCTAGGCACTTCACGGCAAAACACTATTCGACTATAAAAAGAGAATAGAAAATAAGTATACTTTTCAATGGTAAAAGCTGGGTACTGGGAGGCTGGGTACTTTTGGAGTTTAAAAATGTATTTGCAAAAGTGTACTAAACTAACAAGAGTAGATTCAGGGAAAAAACAGACAATTTGGAAACAGCATTATGAAAAAAAGGCATCTAAAATACAACTGCAGGAAAACAGGAAGGAAATCAAAAGCCAAGCCTCTGTGAAGGAGTGGATATTCCTTCTCCAGGGAACAGAATCTTTAAGGATTTTGTAATTATGGATCGACAATTCCTTATCCAAAGAACTTTTTTAAAAATTTGATTCATAAGATTGAAAGCGAGATTTGCATAGGAAATACTCTAGAAAGTTCAACTTCTCAGTTTGAGCAGGATTCTGTGCAGGAGTTTGTCATGGCAGAAACTATTTTGAACTTGTCGAAGTAGAAACAAATTCTCAGTCTGGGAAAAATTCATAGCTGGCATTTTATCAGTTACAATCGAAAGCAGCGAGATCTAAAAAAGATACCTTGGTGGTTTAGTTGGAGCTCTATATTTGAGTTACGTTTTTTCAAGACCTAAAATGTGATCTAGACTTGCAACAAGGATGCTATTCCATTCAGTCCAGGTGGGCTTACTGAGTGGCAGCACTCAAAGAGCAGCTCAGCCTTTTAAACAGATAATCGTGGTGTTGATGAGACCATATTGAGACCCTTAAAGCTGTTGCAAAACAATGGAAATTGTGCCATGGAGTTCAAGCAATATAATCTACTCCTGTGAAATTGCTATATCCAGGACATGGGCAGATCAATGGAGCTGTGGTGTTTCTTCCCAAGGGGAAAGAAGTCTTCAGAGGCAAGACACAGAGAACAAAACTAAAACCCAGTAAATGGAAGGTGTGAGAGGTGGAATTAAAGCAAGCTCTTTGGAGAGATTGCTGATGCAATCACAGAGGAAGGAGGCTTGCAGACAAGCAGCCAGTTTTGTGCATATTCCAAGGATGCCGCTGGTGGAAATGCTTATAGGGTTCTGTGTGGAGAGGAAGGGGAGCAGGAACACATGCGAGATAAATGCTGGCAGGCAAACTCCAGTGCTCATAGATTTTGTACTGTCCAAGGAAACTATAGGATTCATGAGAACAAGGTTACTGCAGCATTTGGGATATAAGGACTGAGTTATGTTTCTTGTTTACCTCCTAAGCAGTAAAGCCAAACAGAGTTTGCTGTGCACATGGGTACAGCGTTCCTTCACCATGGGATGTACCTGAGTCCAGTGATGTGTTACATTCTGGGTGTGTTGTTTCTTGACTCTGAGGCTAGACAGAGACTTTGCCTGTGAATGGGTTAGAAAATATGAAGAGTCACTGGAACTAGAACATTGACTTGTTATAACCTTGCCTTACGTTGGATATTACTGATTAAACAGGAAGGGCTGCTTATTGGAGAACTAGGAATAAAATCTTAAAGCAAAAATCTTATTTTTCAGTTTGCAGAATTCTGGCGGAGGTCCAGAGTGGTACGTGTTTTTAAAGCCCATAATTGTCAGCGTTTCTAGTCAGATGTTATAGAACCCTCCTCTATGTCCTTACAGTCCACAGTGCACTTGCAAATTGACAGCCTTGTCAGTGCTTGTCCATTCTGTGGTCAGTGTATTTGGTAACAGCTCTTTCAAATGTTGAGGGAGAGCTGCGATCGATTAGCTTGCATCGTAGAAAACCCATACTTGATTTTTTGAAATTTATCCATTCCTTTGGTATAGTGATATAGAGTTGGTTTATTTGTAAATTTAGATGCCTCACTCCATGAATCCACTCAAAATGTAATTGAGTCCAGTTATTCTAGTTAGACTCCGAGTTGTAGGACACAACGTCACTGCATTACCCAGCTAATGCAGTATAATGTAAAGATATTACAAAGCTATTACTAGACTAGACCTTCGGTTCTGTAGTCTTCCAGGTTTCTCATTGAAGCCATTTGTAGTTCAGTATTATTCGTGCCTCTTTTTTTCCCCCTTTTTGCTTTCCTGTATTTTCACTTCTTTATCACTACCGAAATCTGCGATTAACCTACACGTGCACTCAATCACCAGGGTAGAAATATTCAACATGCTGAGTGTAGAACACATTCCAGTATCACAGCAGAGACACGGATGCTGCCATAACTGAAATCTGAGAACTGCAAGTACAAAATTCTTCTCCTACCTCCAAAAAACCAACTCCACAAACCTCCACAAAACTACTTCAGTGAATTTTATTGGAAATTATTGACTGCTATGTAGGCTGAAAGCCTGATTCAGTGTTCTTTGGTGAGAAAATTACAGCAAGCTATCCTACCATCTGTGATACTCATGGACTCTTCAGAGGAATGGCACAGTTGTTATCAATCAAATTGCTTTATCAAACAGACCTCTGCACTATCAGAAGAGCGTGTTCACAGGAAAAAAATAGAACAAATTTATATAATGTATTACTCTCCTCTTTTCCTTCCTAAGATGCCTGTCCTTGATTTACTGCTGCCCAGGAAGGCAGGTGTGCTGAATCCATATGTGTAAACACTCGAGATGCACACTCTGTACAATACCCTCACAAAATGCTTTCACTCAATGATGCCCTCCAGCAGTTGTACAAATCAGAAATGTAAGTCTTTAGGTTGTAAGTCTTTAGGTTGTAATCCTTTAAGACAGCTTTCTCAATCTTCTGGGCTGAGGTATAATCAGACAGCATTTCCCAAACATGCCAAACCAGTTGGGAGCAGACATTTTCCTACATATTAAATGGGATTTTTTTAGATGCTGTCGTTAAAATCTTAAACCAAAATGTTAATTGAACAATATCAGGCTCTTGCACGTCTCTATCTCTTTTCCTTTCTTTAAATTGAGTTTAACAATGGAAATGTTCCTCAAGCTGGCTAGCCAGAGCCTGGGAATGCAGAGCAGTTGTCTCTAGTGAATCTTCTCTGTTTTTCTTTCGTTAATTAAATATTCAACATTGTAGCATCCTCATTTCTTACTTGTTTGAACTGGATCGGTTTCCATTCTCAGAACATTTCAATGCACCAATTCCTTGTAATCGCATTGCTGCCTTGAGGATGTATTTAAGCACATCCCTGGGAATAGAAGCTATGTAGGTCTATCCACATGCATGGTACATCCCCAGATTTCAGGGCTGTATGTTTTTATCCTCTATTGTTAACCTCTACCCCATCCCTGGCATTTTGTAGAGGCCTCCCACGCACCCAAATTTCATGCAGTGTACTTTGCTCTTTCTCTCTAATGAGATGCCAGAATAGCATCATTGTCCAACAATGTATTTTTGTTGCAACACAGTCCAATAAAGATCAGTGACTTACTGAAGCTTTATTATAGGTGTCTTCCAGCCTCTTATTTAGCTCATGGAATTTTAAAAACTTCATTGTTACTTAATTTTGAAGTGAATTCTTTTCACTCTGATGAAAAATCAGGAATAGTTCAATTGATGTGAATTGTAATACGTTACATTAGCTGATGTGTATGAAGAGGCACCCAGGCTTTGTCAGTGAAGTGTGATTGTGGAACTATTTGTCTTACATGATTTAACAAATATTTGCATTTTCTAGCCTTGTTACGTTAAAGCATCCTCTGAAGTGAGTTTGAGGTATGCATGTATAATGGCACATGGAGTTCTAAGTGCGTCTAGTTGTGTCTGATAAGATATTGAGGGAGCTTTAGAATCTATTTTACAGGAATGGTGATATTTGAGTAAGCAAGTTTTTCTCCATGAGTTGTGATCTAATGTGCCCTTTATCCTGCTCGTACGCTCCTGCTCACCTGCTCTCTCTCGCTGTACTCTCGGCATGCAAGATGGCAAGCGATCTGTCAAGTCTGGAGCTATGTGCATGCACCGGTCAGCCAGCAAAATGCCAAGCAAAATGTTGAATAGCTGAGCTGTGCCATTCTGACCTCAAGTGTTGGTGCCAATCTGATCAGCTGTTGGTTTTTCTCTTGGGAATTTAACTGCCTTCAAGATAAAAAACCAGCTTAGCACTTTTCCTGATTGTGTTGAAAGCTGTGAATGCATACAGAGTTACCAGGGGCAGGAAGGAGGGACAACAGACAGATAAGTCATTGCCCATCGCAGGGGGGTTGAAACTAAATGATCCTTAAGGTCCCTTCCAACCCAAACCATTCTGTGATTCTGTGTTTAAGTTAGTAACAACAAAATAACCCAAGCCCAAAACCAAACGAAAGAAGAAACCCACCCCAAACCACCCTTAATGTTAACATGAGTGAGATCTTACATGAAAGATGTTTACTTCCTGTAGATCTTACTTTTCATGTAACAGTGAACTAGTTAATGCTTATATCCTTCCAACAAATGGAATTAAAATTGTGTAATGTGCACCCTTTTGTTTTGGCAACGATTCAAGAAAAATCCTTTTTTTTGCTTAGCAGGATTAAATTCTATCTTAGTTGCTCGAAAGTGTTTTTCTGGCTCTACTGCTCAATATAGTTACAACCCTGAATTTATTATAGAGTTTACTGAAGCCAGCACGGATCCAGAATTAGAACATCCCAGCCTACTTTACTAAATAAGTCTCTTAGGGCCTTTGCTATTAGAGTGTACTTAAGTACTGCAGAAAAATTATTCAACATTCAGTAAGTTGGATTCTGTCATACTGTTCCCAAGAAATGAAGGCTGCCAAGAAATGCTCATAAATGCTTGTGAAGAACAGATAGAGCATTGATGTCCTTCCTTGTCCTCAGGTTTGTAGATAGATGAGAAAATTCTCTGTGTTAAAAGTTGTTTATTCTGTCTTTACTCATTTTAAAATTCTGATGTACAAGAAGCAGTAAGGACCTGGGTGAGGGCAATCCCAAGCACAATTACAGGCTGGGTGGAGAATGGATTGAGAGCAGCCCAATAGAGAAGGACCTGGGAGAAGGTCAATGTGATCCAGCAGTGTGTGACTGCAGCCCAGAAAGCCAACTGTATCCTGGGCTGCATCAGATGAAGTGTGACCAGCAGGGCGAGGGAGGGGATTCTCTCCCTCTGCTCTCAGCAGACCTCACCTGGAGTCCAGCATTCAGTTCTGGAGTCCTTAGCACAGGAAGGGCATGAATCTGTTGGAGTTAGTCCAGAGCAGGCCATGAAGATGATCTGAGGGCTGGAGTACCTCCCATACGAGTCGGGGTTGTCCAGCCTAGAGAAAAGAAGACTCTGGGGAGCAGCTTCCAGTATTTAAAAGGAGTTACAGAAAAGCTGAGGAAGGGCTCTTTATCAGGGAGTGCAGTGACAGGATGAGGGGGAATGGTTTTAAGCTGAAAGAGGGGAGATTTGGATGAGGTATCAGGAAGAAATTTTTTACTGTGAAGGTGGTGAGGCAATGACATATGTCGTCCAAACAAGTTATGGGAGCCCCATCCCTGGAGATGTCCAAGGCCAGGTTGGATGGGCTTTGAGCAACCTGATCCAGTGGGAGATGTCCCTGCCTATGGCACTCGGGTTAGAATTAGATGATCTTTAAGGTACCTTTCAACCTAAACCATTCTGTGATTTTATGATTCTATGAAATAACTAGAAGAGCAGTTGCTATCTAAGTTTTATCAGAAATATCACTTATGCAACAATGGTGTTGATGTCTGGTTGACTGTCTAGTTTTGTGCACAGTAGTGACCATTTAGAAGAGGAGGATCCAAAGTGAGGTCCCAGGTGAACAGAAGAAAGGTAAACCTGAGCTGTTAATGGACTTGACGATCTCCAGAAGTCCCTTCCAACGCCTACCAGTCTATGGTTCTGTGTAATATGCACTCTGCTTGGTGGTAGCTGCCAGCTAATCAACGCATATATAGTTTGTTAATAACTACACTGTATGCTGTCTCTGGCCTGGGGAAGAGCATCTTGGAGGACGTAGTTTCATTATTTCCATTATTCTGGAACATCTTGTAATGCAAAATGATATACAAGCAGTGGGAAGATGGAAAACTCATCTCTGTTTGATCATAAACTGCAGAAACCTCCAGGGACTAATGAGTGTAATATTGCTTCCCGCTCTCGCCTGGGTCCAATGACAAACAGAAAGTCCACAGCTAGATGCAGATGAAAAATCATCCGTCTGTACTCCAACTGTCTTTGTTCTGACATTACAATTAAGTAATTGCAAAGGGTGAGCAGTGCATGTGTACACGCACGTGCCTGTGCATACATGGATATCTTAGCTCTGTTACTTGTTTCATTTACATTCCACATGAAAATTGAGAGTAAATCTTACTTCCATTAGGAACGTTATCATTGACATTATATTCTGAACAAGTGCAATGTTTGTAGTGATATGAAATATTTCTCATGAGATTCTCATGTTTAAATATCCTCCTTTTGTTTGAAATGAAAGACACTTTAAGTTTCATTTTCCTTTTATTTCCGTTTCTTTCAGACATTAAAGAATAAGGTATCCTATTAATTCTGCTTGTAGGAATTAATTCTTCTCTCATAGGACCAGAAGTGCATCTTAAATTGTGTGTGTGTTGGGGGGTCTTCTCTTTTGTTCTCTTTGTCACTGTATGCCAAACTGTTCTACTACCAGATAATGAAACATTATGCCTATAGTATTTTTATCACGCTGTCTAAAAGACCAGCCAGGAAACCAGTGCATCAGGAAGAAACAAGATCAGAATAAGGACCCGTTGTTTTACGGCAGCAATGTGCTGCTCTCCAGTACCTTTTAGGTCTGGTTTCCTGCCACTTCTACTTCTGTTGAAAGACGACTTAGGGAACAAATCTGTGTGGTCAGTTCTGGATGATCAAAGCAGGAGAAAATCAAAGAAAAAGAAATGAGGACAAGAATTTAAAAGAAAAGGATGGAAAGGGAGAGGTGTGGATAATGAGTTTCTTAACCTTGTCTGCGAGCCTCAGTTTCACACTTCTTTATATGAACAGTCAAAGTGGGCTATCAGCTGTAGGTGGCTTTTAGTGGAGCAGTTTCTAGTGAGCAAGGGTGTTTCTTGGATGTTAGGAGAAATGTTGTTCCTTTGACAGATTTGGGATCAGATTTCTGTAGAGGCCACTTACTGCACCCGCAGATTTCTGGATGGACGCCGACTCCTAGAATCACTGTATGTGTGGCCAGTGGACAAAGATTGATCTTCCACCCATGCAGGTATTTCTTCTCAAAAAGCAACCGTGCAACAAATAAAAGGCATTTTCAGATGGTTCTTTCTCTTTATGTAGCTTGCTATCCATTTGTCTCTGGGTGCCTCATGCTTAATAGCCTCGCTAATAAAAAAAGAAAATCAATTTCACTTTGCTAGATTTCCCAGAGAGATAGCAGACATACAGGTGGTGGGTTTGGTGGAGTTTATTCTGGAATCTTTGTTATAAAAGACCGCCAGGTCTTACTGTGAATGCCACACCAAATATTTCTGACTGGGTGTCCGGGGCCATAGGGTGAGGTCCTTCTTCCACTGACCCTCTGGTGCGTGCATTTCATTTCAGTTCAGTGCATTTAGCATCTGGTAAACAGTCTGTCAGAAACATACTGTATTTCCCCAACAAAAAGTCTTCCTCCTTTGTGCTATAAGCTTTTATAAAATTATAGCTAAAGCAATGGTGTTTATCGTGTTCCATTACTCAATGCGTTAGGCTATATAGGAGTTTAGCTGGGGATTCAAGGTTTGGGAACAAGGTTCTTTCTGTGACTCCCATCCACATTTTCCTTGTTTAGTCATATCTGTTCAGTTTGATCTTTCCTGGAGCTTTGGGATGTATGATTCTAGGTTTCAGCGATCTGCTTTTGTTCCACACAGTGTCTGTGTTGATAGCGTAGATGCCATAAACGAGTACAGGACTCATCACGTGGGGGAATGCCATCGTAGAGCAACAGTGCTTTCCATCCACCTGTGTTTACAGGGTGTTCCTGGGAGCCCGTGTGGGCATAAAACTCATTCTGTCCTCTCTTCAGTTCGTGAAACAGAACATTTTGATAACCTCTCAATATATTATAAAGATGTTTTACAGATAAGAGCTCCTTCTATTGCAACAGATCCTTTTACAATTTATTAGGCAGACAGGGCGAGGTGACATGCATCTCACCAGAGAACACAGTCGTCTCCTTTGAAGATTTACTTTTGAATACAAGATTCTTGTCTTGATTACTTTCCATTCATTGTTTAGTGGATGCTATTGCTGCCATGAAGACCTTACAATTAAATTTTTAAGCCTGGAACCTGGGAATTGGATAGATGTTTGGGACCAATCTAATCCAGAACCTGTACAAATGGATTTCACGTGATGGAAAGTTGAGGAAAAATTGCAAACCTATGCTTAAATGTTTTGTCTTCCTTACTGTATGTACTTCCCCCAGCTTCTGCTTAGGGTTAATTCTTGCCCACGGCCATACGGTTTGCAGCAGAATAGGTTACAAATGAAAAGACTTGTAAGACATGTTCTTCACGGGGGCTCTATTATTGAAGCAGCATGTTCCTTCTCACCTTGAAGTTCTAAAATTCAGAGATTCTTACTTATATCCACTTTTAATTCGCGATCACGTTCAGCAATAGTATGGACTATATATAACAGCAACAATCCACTTTTTTTTCCTTCTCCTCCTTCTTTCAATGCTCTAGGACATTGCAGTTTTCATAAGATGATGTATTCTTAGTCAGAATTTAAGTCTAGTGACTTGAAGTTCAAGGTTCGCATCTGCTCAGAATAATATTCCTGGACTATTGCCTATTAATTATTCTCTCACAATAGCTTTGCAAGCAAGTATCACAGGTCAGGATGATTTACACTTCCTTGAAATTAATCTAATTAATAGATAATTTTACTATTGTACTTTCTAAAAAGATGATAAAGTTCAACAATAATGGACTCTACTATGGATTTTTCTATCTACTAATATCATTATAGATCAAATTTGGCAATCAAATTAAATCATGGATGGGTATTAAAAACCTTTGATGAAATGGTAATTTTTTTTTAATCTTATTCCAGTACTGTTGTAATTGTGCTGCACAGGAGGAGAGTATAAAATGAATCAAATCTAATTTATTCATTACTAGACAACAGATAATTAAAAAAATAAAATTTTGCTTTGTTAGTGATGTGATCCAAACCTTACCTGGTTTGGCTCTTAGTTTGAGTAACTGATGGATTTTGAATTCCTTTGCATTTTGATCAGATTGTTTGAATTTGTTCCCTGGTGGACTTATCACTGTATCGTTTCTTCCCCTCTGTTGCAATTTTTAATGGATTTTTGATCCATCATATTGACCTTGTTGATTCTTAAGAGGAGCCTTGTTTGCGCTTGTATTGGGTTTACAATGTGGTTAAAAACAAGAGCAAACCATTTACCCCTGTATAATAGGATAACAGCACTTCACCCTAGTCTGCAGTGTAGCCTGCTCTGGTCTGCCTTTACTGCAGGTGGCGAAGAGGGTCTTTTAAGGTCCTTCGTTCTTTAGTGGTGCAGAGGAGACTCTCTAACTGAGCTCATCTACCAGGACTGGTTATTTAACTGCTGCTTTTCCTGCATAGCTAATTTTGTCAAAACCTCTCTGATCCTCCTTTCTCCTAGGTCTCTGTGCAGTAAAATTTTTCTGTGTATAAATAATACGTAGGTGTTCTTAAGAAAGACGAAAAACTCTGAGATTCTTACGTGGGTGTTCTTAAGACGGAAAACTCTGAGATTCTTAACCAATACAGAGCTTTCCTATAGATTTCAGTCTTTGGATCACCTTTGGGTGTAAGGGAGGAAGACGATTACTTCTTTATTTCTGTGATCATTCAATAACAACAAGAAGAAACAAAGGTGAAAGATGAGCAGCAAATGCCTTTCTGTGCTTACTGTTATTTAATCTGATTTAATCATGACCAGTTTCATGATGTCACAAAATGTTTTTGCTTTCACTTTAAAGGGACATGTCAGCTGCTGTCTCTTTGAGGTGACAGTATGAGGCTTTTAGGAGATGACAGCTTTGGTGCTCAACAAAAAAAAAAAGGCAGAAGGATGAAATGAAATGTGTGTAAG